>NC_064921.1:936442362-937692362 GCF_023897955.1 Schistocerca gregaria
TCAAACTTTGTGTAAATGCTCGATACGATCTTCACAGTTCAAACATTCATAAAAAAGACGTTTCGCGTCTCGCTGAACACATGATGGATCACCCCACCGCTTACAATATGTGCATTGAATCCATTCATCACTTAGATTGCTCTGAGGAAATGACTTACAGCGCAAGACATAGTCATCCTCATCTTCTTCATCTTGAAGAATGTTCTTAGGAATGCCTACTTCCTTACTGCACTTTGAGGAGTTTTATCACGTGATTTAGCTTAGCAACAGCCGCTTCTCTTTGAAAATATCTTATTATGCAGAATATCCATATTTCTCTTTAATCTTCCTAGTGCTACTGGCTTCAACATGACCTCATAAGCACTTTGGAACTATGTATCTCGCTTGATTTCAAAACTATTATTTTCGAAGTATACGACTTTTTCCTCCTGATTCACCTGTAAACGACAATGTTGTTCAGTTTTACATTTATAAGACAGTAAAATTTATTCACTTTTTTGCGCTATGTACCACTAGGGTCAATATGAAACCAATCTGAATTTCTTTTTGTTTCTTGAATATAAAATTTCTGAAATTCATGAAAATAGAATGATGAGTGTTACGTTGAATAATTGCACTGTATGTTTCTTTGTTAGTTCATTAAAATCCGTAATGCGAACACATCTCATGTAAATTACTTGGGGTCTCTATCACGCCAGCGCCACTACGCGAAACAAAGAATATCCTAGTAGTAGGGTGGTTGAAGTGTTATCTTTTCTGCCTGTAGAGGGTTGTTGCTCTTATTGAGTTACATCAATCACTGGCGTCTCTGTTAGCATTGCTGAAGTAATTTTTCGTTTGTTTGCTGTCTTTTTCCTGGGTTGCGTTTCTGCAACGGCCTGACTTTTCCAGTGCGTTGGGAAGCACGGTTAGTCGATGATCTGACGTTTAACTTCACAGGCATTGTTACGGGCAACGTAGGCTTGCCATAGCGTTCTTCCGCAGTTGAAGGGCCAGTTTTAGTATTAAAACCAAACCCCATAGCATTTGGATCAGGTATATCTTTAACGTACAAAGGCAGAAAGTCACTATCGGTGAAAATGTTCTTGTTTAAAGGGAGGTGCTTGTCATTTCGAATCCAGCCAGAATATTTCTAGGTGTTGTAGCGTTTGCTAGTGCAGTTTGCAAAATACTTTGGAGTTCGCGTACTGTTACTGGTCGCTTGTTTGCTGTCACCCATGCATCGTACGTTGGGTTTGCGAACTACTAAAAGACACCTCAAACACTTCAGTCAAAGGGTTGTAATTTGGAGCTACATCTGGAAAAGACAAAAGTCTGATACTATTTTCTTTAGAAATATCTGAGAATAAAGAGGACAAATCGGACCTACGGTTGTCAGTTAGAACCAAGCAAGAACAGTCTTTTCAAACTTAAACATGTGATGCAAAATGCTGCACGTATTACAAGAAGCTTGTTTCTGTCATCCACACTGAGAGAGGAGCACTACCTTTGTTCCTAATAGGACCGTCTCTGATAAAACGGAGCTTTCAGTTAACACCAGGGATATGGAAATTGGCGGCACGCGGTTCCCAGTAGCACTTACTGCTAAAGCCATGACGATAAGTGATTCTCTTTCAGCCCTATTTGACGTAATCGCTTCGAGCGACTTTATTGTCAGGCTGTAATGCCTCTTGCAGCGGTCTCTCCGCGATATTTTCAGAAATTTTTATAAATTATGTAACTCAGTACATATCTCGAAATATCTCTTCTTATCTTACCGATTCCTAAACTTTAATATACGATGATTATCAATGCAAAGTAATTTCAAGCCCTATTATTCCTTGGAGCGTCCATTTACTCCATGGAATAGCTTCTCTGCTATCTATGTTTTCTCTTATGAAAAGAATGATTCAGTTCTGGCCGATTAGCCGTAAAAGAACTAAGATGTATATGTATGTATTGTTGAGCTAGTCACCATCTTGAAGAGATTCTGTATGAGAAGGAATTTAATACAAGAACTAAACCAAAGTAAATGTGTTCGCGTATTATTTAACTGATTGTTACTGACAGTGTCTGCTTACTACGCTGCGTTGCACGGGATCAGTGGGGAACGTCTGATTTACACTGGACGAACCTGCCGTTTTGTACGCTCAAGATATCCAGTTTATTACTTTCAATAAATGGGCTAACACTGTCTTACCAGCAGATCTCCGGTCTTCTCCATGTGATCACCGAAAGTTAATAATTATTACAAATGTTTTCAGGAGATCGACTGACAATTTTCGTCGCACCGAGACTTCGAAATTGCTTCACGGCATTATGGAATTTACGTTAAGCTCAATTTAATCAGGATAGAACAGTATTGAACTGTGTTAATGTTATAAGCCTGCTTTGTGAATGAATATTCCTTTAATATACGTATGTTTTTTACTATCCTGATCAGTGAAGCTAAATCAGGCCGGTGTGAGAGAGGTTTTTAAATTTCAGATCCCACAAAAAAATATTAAAAGGTCTTTGGACTGTAGTGATTCCAGTTTCATCTACGTTCTAGATGTCAGAAGCGGTCAGTTTCAGTCGTGTCGAAACATTATTGATGTTGTCAAGGAAGGAGGCTTTTTTGTGCTTTTTGAAGCTAGTACGTCGTGAAAAACTAGTTGCCAGAGGTGTCCGAGTGGAGAGTGTCTGGTACAGTTTTAGAAATCCTGAAAACTAATCAAGTACCGGCATTCCAACGTGGCTTTAAGATTTGGGTATTTTACGTCGACAGGCAACTGCATAGGTGCAGGCAAACCACCCAACTTCTTTTGTTGAAAGGCGAAAGTATGTCAATAGCTTTAGTAAGGAAATCTTCAAGAATGTTTTCCTGCGATGGGTATGATCTAGATTTCTGCTTCGTTGGGTATATTGAAGTTAGTAAGAATACTTAAAAAAAGAGAGCGGGGCACGTTTGCCATGTGGGCCCATGTGCCCCTGTTTAAGTGAGTCAATGTGACCCAACACCATATAACAATTGTTTTAATTCGTTTACGAAAATATTTCAAACACCTGTCACCGTATGCGGTGTCAAAATAATCCTTAACCTATGGGCTTTAATCGCTGTACTTTTTTATAGGAGCGCTGTCTTGGAGTACACAACAAAATGTCCTTAGCAAGCAAAATTTGCTTTTCGCACATGATGTAGTTATCTACAGAGAAGTGCAGTCTGAACGAAGCTGTACAAATATTCAATCAGATACTGATAAGATTTCAAAGTGTCGCAATGATTGGCAACTTGCTTTAAATATTCAAAAATGTAAAATTTTGCACGCTACAAAACGAAAAACGTAGCATCATACGAATACAGTATTAGTGAATCATAAGTGGAATCTGTGAACTCATACAAATACTTGGATGTGACAGTAGGGACATGGAATGGAACGATCAGACAGGCACAGTCAGGTGTAAGGCTGACAGCACACTTGGGTTTTTTGGTAGAATACTAGGGAAATTCAATCCCCAAAGAGATTGCTTACAAATCACTCGTACAAGCTAAAGTGTGTGGAAGCCGTACCAAATACGACAAGCGGGGGATGTTGAACGTATACAGCGAAGGGGAGCACTAATGGTCAAAGATTTGTTCGACCCGCCGGAGAGTTTCACGGAGATGTTGAAAGAACTGAACTGGTAGACCCTTAAGACGGCCGGAAATTATCCCGAGAAACTGTAATCAAGCATCGACTTTCAAAGGCGACTCGTAATATACTACAATCTCCACTCCCCTCCCCCCTCCCCCAACACACACACACGTCCCATTTCTTGCATAGGGATCATGAGAATAAAATTAGATTAATTACAGCATGCACAGAGGCATTTAAATGATGATTTTTCCTGCGCTGCCTTCCATACGTGAATGGAACGGGAAAAAGCCTTAATGAATGGTACAGTGAAACGTACCATCTACGATGCAGTTCGCAGTGGTCCGCAGAGTATGGATGTAGGTGTAGATGTGGATTCGTCTACGGCCAATGAGCCTCAGTCTTACCTACATTGAGTCAGTAACTGGGTCTGACTGCGGCAAGACAAACATCCACAAGGATAGTGCCATGACGTGTGGCACACGATATTTTTGTGGCTTCCCTTTATGCGGACAAAGAGAGCGTACAGTAAGTAAAATCCTATTTGTTACTCTACCTGGGATTGAAATTTTAGTAGTTCACATTGTTATTATCCAGCTGACTTTGGCCATAATCGGCCACCATTACCAGTCTGTGATTGCCAGAAAAAGCCGCCCGCGAATGTGGTAGTTTTCAGGGGGCCGTATCTCTGGTTACATTTATCTCAGAGGTAAGGGATCAAGTGTTCTAGATAGCCCTTGGCGTAGCGATAATTTGTATATCTGCGATACTAATATATACGATATTGCAGTGCCTGTGCTAATCTGATTACGATGCAAAGTTCCATTGGACATGCATGCATGTCCAAAAAAGCTTTGCATCGTAATGAGAATGACTGAAATATACTCGTATATTTATCCGCCGGTACCGTGCATTCACGGACAACGTTTGACCTGTAGGGGCATATACGTAATGGATGCACCAGTACAGGTCGTAGACAGATGACTGACGACATATGGAGGCTTGGATATGGCCGTGAGTCGCACACGGATACCCAAATGGTAAAGCGACTGCTCGCGATAAGCGGGAAATCCGGGTTTGAGTCGCGGTCCGGCACAAATTTCCATTGTCGTCATTTCTTTCTACAGCTGATGGTTGTCCTTATTCGCAGTTGCGAATTCATTTCATGCATTTGTGTATCTATCGGAAGAACGGTCGTACTATAGCTATCTGACAGTACAAGGTTAAAATTTAAACGCTGCACACTTCCTCCAGCCCATACAAATTGAGCTAATCGGGTGGTTCCTTTCCAGTACATGTGCTCGAGGGTGGAAGTTAGGCGTATTATAGAGGAACCATTTGTTCATGAGTGGTTCCTGAGAGATTCCCGAAAAGCCATGATTTTTCGTTATGAATCGTACCATTTGTGGGGATGGCCAACAATCTGCATCCACGGCGAATCGTCGAAATTTTCACTATGTTTTCTTAAGAAGATTGTCTCGGACAATCTCGAAAGTTATTTCATTATCCTTTACCGAGATCCAGAGATTCAAAGTTAGCATACTTTTACACTTAAAATAATGAAAGTAATATCCGGTCTGAACCGAAAATTTAATTTTAACTAATGTGGTGAACACATTGCAAGGGTTCTGAAGTCATAGCAAGAGTTCTGAGGTAACCGAAATATGTTTTTACTGAGTATTTTTTCACCAGTATAGCTGCCTATTTATAATGAGAACTTCACGCTTATGCAATTATGCCAAGAGCAGTAATGCAGTGGGAAAAATATGGGAAAAAAGGGTCTTCACAATCCTGCAAGGAACTTAAAATGACTGCCAAAAATTATGTAAAACTGGAAAGACTGTAAACTCAGTAAAATATTTCTAATAACATTTTTACTCTTTCAAGATGCCAATCATAAGCCAGCCTTTTTGATGAACTGCGATAGATGAGCAAAGTATCCGGAAAAAACAATTTTGTGCTAACATTGTATTATGCGTACGTATTCATTGGTTATATGTGTGAGAGTTTATAAATATGTAGAAGTATATAAATAAACTATAAAAACTTTATTGACCTGTAGAATTCGTTAATATATTCAGCACTCCCTGCTATAGCAGGCAAAATAAGGGAATCAGCGGAAAAAGGCGAATATGTTCTTTAAAAGTCTCTGAGTGGAAACTGGGGAACTATCTGCCTCAATCATTCCTCCTCCATCATCAAAAAATTTTCCATGCGAACATTTTTTTGTGCTGAAAGAGAGCAGAAGAGAGACCGTGGCGGTGGAACACAGAAGAGACAGTGCCAGGGAAGTGATACGAGGCAGTGACGGCGGGAGGGAGAAAGTGGCCCCAAAGAGAAAGAGAGATGGATGGGAACAGAAGCAATGGGAGCAAAAGAGAGAGGGTACAGTGGAAATGAAACATTCAGGTGAGCGGAGAGCATACACGGGCTTGGGAGTCTGAACCCTATTCGACCGGCGAGGGACGCATTTTAAACCCTCAGCATGCAGGTATAGGGAAAAAATAAGTTGGACCCCCATAATTTTTGAGATGCTAGGATATGGCGGAGACAGTGGCATTGGGAAAGAAATACAAAAGGAGGCAGTGTAAGTGAGAGAGGAGAAAGTTCAGTAGGATATACTGCGAATCAATGGGGCAGAAAGGAGGCAGTGGGAGATTTTTTTTTTTTTTTTTTTTTTTATTCACAGAGATGGGGCCCCTTCACGCCCGCACCAACGTGGTGACCAAACCAAAAGTTCTACTGTCACCTCCGTAAACATGTTAATTATCTGTTAAGTGGATCACAGGATGCTGGGCTGTGGTGTTATCCGTGCGTCTGGGTAAGACTACGCATTAACACGGTCCATCAGGTGATAGATAGTGGACGAAACGCGAGTGGGGGTAGCGATTTGAAGAGCAGAGGGAAAAAATTGCCATGGCTCGTGCCGTGGGAAAAAAACCTCTGCGACAGTGGGGTGGGTAATAAGAGCAGTGGTGGCTTACTAGCTGCGATAATTCATGCAAGGTTGGGTTTGTTAGTATGGGTATCATGCATCATTACCGTGGCAAGCTACAGCGATGTATCCCAGTTGCTGCTGCCGCTACATTCCTGGAACAATCAAGATCGTTATACAGTAGTGGGAGATCGGCCATAGATCATCTCACTGTGTGGGGGATGTGTGGAGCTTGTCTGCATGCAGTTTACGGTACGGCTTCCCTGCGTGGTGTCAGTTATTCGGCAGTGTATTCCAGCTGGATATCCAGTAATGACGTCTGATTAACAGGGTATCGCCTGTACCGTTATGTTTGCGTATGCTTGGCCATAGATGTTAGGTCCTTACAAGTATGTCTTTTGGTCTTTTATGTTTCCACCTATGGTTGTGGTCCTAGTTCACCAGATTCAGAATAAACGGGTTCTGCGAAAGTCTGGAGTTTCTGCATAGTCTTGTGGTGAGTTTGTGGATTGCCTTCGTGAGAGTCTCAAGTCGGTATTTCCGGTGAAGGTCCGCCATGCGTGTGTATAGTGGAGCATTGCTTATGATTTTGAGTACTTTGTTTTGTATGAGCTGCAGACGTCGCAGGCGTGTGGTCGCAGCGTATTCCCAGACAGGAGCTGCGTACGTCATCAGGTGTCGGATAAGTGTCATGTACATGGACCTCGACACCCTTCTGTTCAGTGTGCTACGCCTGTTGAGCATAGGATAGAGCTGTTTGAGCCTCGCGCTGACACATGTATAGACAATGACAGCGAGAGAGATATGCTGATTATGAAGACTTAGCTATAACGACAGGCTCCGTATAAGGATTTGGAAAGTCTTGTGTTGAAAGAGAGCGATTATGTTCGCATGCCAAAATTCTTGATGATGAAGACAGAATGAGGATAGAGGAAGCTGGCTCCCCATTTTCGTGTCAAGAGTCTTTTAAAGAGGATACAATTCGCCATTTCTGTACTCCGATAGGGGCATTTTTCCGCTGGTTGACAAATCTACGTGGACGGTCTCTCTGCAGCATTACACGATGCATGTGAAAAACATAACAGCTGAAATATCCTAGATGAAGGAGACTATATACAAACACTCTTACTGCACTGTAGTGTGCCCGTAACAAGCGCAGTGTTAAATACTGCGTGGAGCAGCATGTCAAACTGTATTCTAGAAAACCCCTAAACCGATACTATATCCGTCACTATCGTATGAGGCGTAGAAAAACACACGGTGGTTTCTGAGAGGGGACCGGCTTGCAGCAGACCCCGAATGGACTGACGGAGCACGTTCCGTGTATTGTTCGCGGCTTTGTACGCCTGCCTGGAGTGAAGGGCGCCTATCTCGACAGCCTGTAATTCATACCGCAGCACCAGGAAAAGAGAAGAAAAAAGGCGATTAAACCGTGAAGCATGTGCTACACACTTTCGATACCGGAGCACGGCATGACGCCGTCAGCTCTCGGCACAAGCGACCGAATTACTGTCAGCTGACTTCTCAAGACACCTTGTGAACGCTGATGGTAATTTTGAAGCAAAGATACTGGTGAGTTACAGTCAATTTATTGATATTTTCAGGGTGGCAATAATAAAATTACTTTCTAGTACAGCAATCACACAGTCCTTTTTTTTTGCGTGCGATCATGAGCCTTCCAATCTATGTCTTCCTCTACTGTTTTTGACCTTTACGGCGCCCTCTGGTATTTTGGAGCTATAATTAACATCTATCATAGCATCCTGTCCTTTCTTATAGTCAGTTTTCTACATATTCCCTTCTTCACCAATTTTGCGTTGTACTTCCACATTTCTTATCTGTCAACCTAATTTTCAGCAACATTCTGCAATGTAGCGTCGTCATCGCCTCGATTCTCTTCTTTTCCTGATCTCCGACAGTACCTCCACATTTCTTATCTGCCAACCTAATTAAAAAAAATGGTTCAATTGGCTCTGAGCACTATGAGACTTAACATCTGAGATCATCAGTCCCCTAGAACCTAGAACCACTTAAACCTAACTAACCTAAGGACATCACACACATCCATGCCCAAGGTAGGATTCGAACCTGCGACCGTAACAATTGCGCAGTTCCGGACTGAAGCGCCTAGAACCGCTCGGCCACCACGGCCGGCCCTAATTTTCAGCATCATTCTTTAATGTCAATACTTTCAGCATTTCGCGGCCCTGTCAGCAACTGTATAAATATTAAATTCGAAGGCTGTTAATTTTGAATTTAATTCTTTAATGTCGCATCGGAGTCGCCTCGATTCTCTTTTTTTCCTGATTTCCGACAGTACAGTGCTGTGCTCCAAACGTACATTCTCAGAAATTTCCTTCTTAAAGTATGGTCTATGGTTGATCCGATGGCAGTTTGAAAAGCTGTCGGAATGGAATAGAAAGAAACGAGTTTTCTATTTTTTTTGTGTGTCATCATTCGTCTGACTTGTTGGATGCGTCCCGCCACGAATTTCTCTCTTGTGGTAACCTCTTCATGTCACAGTGGCACTTGAAACCTACGTCCTCGATTATTTGACAGAGGTATTCCAGTCTCTGTCTTCTTCTACAGTTAACAGATGTCCTATCATCCTGCCCCTTCTCCTTGTCGGTGTTTCCCACATATTCCTTTCCTCTCCGATTCTGCGGAGAATCTGTTCATTCCTTACCTTATCATTCCACCTACTTTTCAACATTCGTCTGTAGCACCACATCTAAAATGCTACGATTCTCCTCTGTTCTGGTTTTTCCACAGTCCATGTTTACCACCATACAACGCTGTGCTCCAGACGTACTTGTTCAGAAATTTCTTCCTCAAATTAAGGCCTATGCTTGATGTTAGTAGACTTCTATTCGCCAGGAATCCCCTTTTCGCCTGTGCTAATCCGCTTTTGATGTCCTTAGTGAAATTTCTTTAATTTTCAATGATGTTTTCCTATACACTGGTGCATTTGGTCCAGCAGTGTTCCAATGCCCTGATACCATCTCGAAAATTAGATTCCTCCAGGCCTGCGGAATACCCGCCAACTTAGTTTGCCAGTTTGTAGTGTGAAGAAAATCTCCGTCCATCAGGGAAAATTTCGAGCTTGGGGAAGAGGATTAAGTGTGGTGGAGCCAAACCAGGCGAATAAGTACGGTTTGGCAACAATTCGTATCATACTTCATGTGTTTTTCCCATGGTAACGGCACTTGTGAGTGTCGACGAGTATATTCCTGATGAAAGATGACTTTCCTCCTTGCTAAACCTGACTTTTTTATCGTGTATCTATTGCTGTTGTTGGTCTGGGACGTAGCATTGTCTCGTAATTGTATGACCAGTGGCAAGATAACCTATCAGCAGAATGCCTTTAGTTTCTTATAAAAGTGACGCAATAACCTTTCCAGCCGAATGTATTGCCTTTCATTCCTTTTTTGATGGTGAATCAACATGTTTCCACTGCTGTGACTGTTGCTTTGTCTCTGAGATATAGTGGGGACCCAAGTTTCAACAGTGGTTACAAACCGGTGCAAAATATTTTATTAGTTGCCTTGAAAACAGGTCAGACATTGCTCGCACATTTCCACTCCGATGCATTTCTCATCCTGCGCTAAGAGTCGTGGCACTCATATAGAACATAATTTTCTCACATCCAATTCCACTGTTAAAATGTGATGTGCCCATTCAGCTGACATCTATAGGGCTTCAGCAATTTCTCGCACTTTGAGTGAGCGATCCTCCATGATTCTTTTATGCTTTTGCAAGTTTCTGGGACAGTGGCACATCTTGGCTGACCAATACCCGTATCATCACCTAAGCTTTCGCGACCAAGCATAAACTCGTTTGACCACTTGAAAACAGTTGAATATGAAGGAACCGAATCCCCAGAGTGTTATGAAAATCGGCAAGAATTTTCTTTACATTCATACCTTTCCTATGAAGTACTGCTCGAATCGGATTTTTTCCCATTTTCACAATCCACTACAGGTTCGGATCCTGCCTCGGCCATGGTTATGTGTGATGTTCTTAGGTTAGTTAGTTAGGTTTAAGCAGTTCTAAGTTCTAGGGGACTGATGCCCTCCGATGTTAAGCCCCACAGTGCACAGAGCCATTTGAACCATTTGAAACCACTACACGGGAACAACAACTGAGAGACGTCGCATCACAGATCTCTACCCAGAGCATTGAAGCGTCACTTGTTCAATCGCAGAATACGTCCTTTTATTAGGCTCTAGCGCCGACATCTGGTGGTGACTCCGTGAACTTTTCATGCTTAGCATACATCCTCTAGCCAGGAATGCCATCTCTGTCTGTGCTAGTTCTTTTCGTTTTTTTAAAAATCTTTGCTTTGTCCGTCGTGCGTTATTTTGCTTCCATGACAGCATAATTCCTTCACTTCGTTAGTATGTTGTCTTAAATTCTAATTTTAACTTTATCGTTAATCTTGTTTCTGCTATTCCTCATTAATTTCATCTTTCTTTGGTTTACTGTTGGTTCACATTATGCACTCTTTACACCGTTCATTGCACTGAACGCATCTTATAATCATAAATTAATTTCACATAGGATAGCACCGTTTTCAGCGAAGCTTATCAGTGGTATCCCTTAAACTCGAGTTCTAATCCTTCTCCTGAACCGTTCTTTTATTTCGTCACCGCTTTTTAGTGTGCAGGTTGAACACAAGGAGAGAAAGACTGCTTCTCTTTCTTGCATCCTTTTTAATCCGAGCACTTCGCTATTGGTCTTCCTTTCTTATTGTTCCTCCTTTCTTCTTGAACATACTCCGTCACTTCTGCATGTTTTCAGAGAATTTGTAACATCTTGCTTCATTTTACATTGTCGAACACTTTTTTTAGGCTGACGGATCCAAAGAAAGTGTTCCTACCTTTCTTAACCCCTCTTCTAAAGTCCAACCTATCGTCATTTGATAGATCCTTTACTCTCCGTTTCATTGTTCTGTATATTATTCTTCTCAGCAATTTGGATACATGCACTACACAATCATTGTGCGATAGTTTTCGCATTTTTCTCCTTATTAGATCTCCAGGATTGTGTGATTGATGTTCTTCCGAAAATCAAATGGCGTTCCTCCAGTCTCATAAATTCTGCACGCTGACTTGAATAACTGTTTCATCCTACTGACATGTTGATGGTCTACAGAATTATTATTAGAAAGTGTAAATAACGTAGTTCTGTTAAGGCTTTTCAGATGCCTTTTACATTACGTTGTGCTTTTCTTGTACAACGTTCTCGAAAGTTAATTGGTAATGCCGCGATTTCACTGTTAAAGAACAATTTAAAAATGTTTGTCTTTATATAAAGAAGACATATTTAGAATTTCTGTTCCCTGTAGATCTTATAACGTGCATTCAAACAGCTCTTTGTAGGACAATGAATGTGGGTCTGTGGAAATATTTTCTAATGTCAGCGTTTAGTCCCCAGAAGAAGTTGAGCACGAGATTCTTCAGAAGAGACTGGAGAAAGACATTGCTGTACTTGTGATTTTAATTTTACCATTCGGCTTGACGTCTCCTCTGCAGGTTCATCTTTAAACAAGATGGCTGCTGGACTTCGGCTGTTCAGAATAGAATGCAAAATTTAAAATATCTTCTGCCATCTATTTTATATAGACGGCTGAAGACGTGTTCAAGTTTACCTATTGCTTAAAGTCAACATTTTAAAACAATTTAGTCTGACCGAATGAAAGCTGAAATCGTTTTCATTTTGCGCTTGTTCCTTCTTCACTTTCCTCTGATTAAATGAAAATAAATTATTAAATAAAAACAAAACATTCCAGCACTTTTGGTATTACTTACCGCTGTTCCGAAATAAATTCAATAATGTTTTCTTTAGTCTAGTGTCCTAAACACTGATCAGCTAGATAATGTCTTGTTCTCTACTGGATCACTGAGCTGTTCTGTTTCACGTTGGTGGCATACGACAAAAGAACGAGGAAAAAGTTTGAACTAAAAAGCCATGACACAGACTCATATCCCTACTACTGGAAAGCAATATCACAGTAATGATCAAATAGAGCAAACATTTGATTGCTAAATACATTGACGCCTATGAAACTTTGAAAAATGAAGTTTAAACTGCCTGGAAAGGACAAGGAATTCGACGACCGTGTATCATTAAATCTACGTGAACGCCGAATGTTGGTCCAGTACGTAAAGGAGAAATGGCAGCTATGTACGATACAATGAGGAGGGAAGTAAACGGGCACAGCTGTTTCAGAGTACTCTGAGGATCAATGTTGTTTGAAATGGAGCTCTGCTGCACACGAATCATAACAGTGCATTTTTTTACCCAAATACGTCATCAAATAATGTTATAGTATACTTACTAATATCTTGTTTGAAAGATACATCTCAGTGTCAGGGAGACCCAGTAACTATTTCTATGCGATATTCCATAACAACCCCGAAAACAGACTGCGTACGTATCGCCGTTTGAGCATCGAGTGAGAATTAGATTGGAGGACTGTAAATCCTGAAACAAAGTTATTCTTGTTTTACAAAGAGGGATTCACATGACGAAATAATTCGTTTTCAAAAAACCACAACAGAGGGGTATCTGTTGAGAGGCCAGACAAACGTGTGGTTCCTGAAGAGGAGCAGCAGCCTTTTAGTAGTTGCAAGGGCAACAGTCTGGATGATTGACTGACCTAGCCTTGTAACAATAACCAAAACGGCCTTGCTGTGTTGGTACTGCGAACGGCTGAAAGCAAGGTGAAACTACGGCCGTAATTTTTCGCGAGGGCATGCAACTTTACTGTATGATTAAATGATGATGGCGTCCTCTTGGGTAAAATATTCCGGAGGTAAAATAGTCCCCATTTCGGATCTCCGGGCGGGGACTACTCAAGAGGATGTCGTTATCAGGAGAAAGAAAACTGGCGTTCTACGGATCGGAGCGTGGAATGTCAGATCCCTTAATCGGGCAGGTAGGTTAGAAAATTTAAAAAGGGAAATTGATAGGTTAAGGGTAGATATAGTAGGAATTAGCGAAGTTCGGTGGAAGGAGGAACAAGACTTCAGGTCGGGTGACTACAGGGTTATAAACACAAAATCAAATAGGGGTAATGCAGGAGTAGGTTTAATAATGAATAGGAAAATAGGAATGCGGGTGAGCTACTACAAATAGCATAGTGAACGCATTATTATGGCCAAGATAGATACGAAGCCCACACCTACTACAGTAGTACAAGTTTATATGCCAACTAGCTCTGCAGATGACGAAGAAATTGAAGAAATGTATAATGAAATGAAAGAAATTATTCAGACAGTGAAATGAGACGAAAATTTAATAGTCATAGGTGACTGGAATTCGAGTGGGAGAAGCGAGAGAAGGAAACGTAGTAGGTGACTATGGATTGGGGCTAAGAAATGAAAGGGGAAGCCGCCTGGTATAATTTTGAACAGAGCACAACTTAAGCATAGCTAACACTTGGTTTAAGAATCATGAAAGAAGGTTGTATACATGGAAGAACCCTGGAGATACTAAAAGGTATCAGATAGATTATATAATGGTAAGACAGAGATTTAGGAATCAGGTTTTAAATTGTAAGGCATTTCCAGGGGCAGATGTGGACTCTGCCCACAATTTCTTGGTTATGACCTGTAGATTAAAACTGAAGAAACTGCAAAAAGGTGGATATTTAAGGAGATGGGACCTGGAGAAACTGAAAGAACCAGAGCTTGTACACAGTTTCAGGGAGAGCATAAGGGAACAATTGACAGGAATGGGGGAAAGAAATACAGTAGAAGAAGCATGGGTAACGTTGAGGGATGAAATAGTGAAGGCAGCAGAGGATCAAGTAGGTAAAAAGACGAGGGCTAGTAGAAATCCTTGGGTAACAGAAGAAATATTGAATTTAATCGATGAAAGGAGGAAATATAAAAATGCAGTAAATGAAGCAGTCAAAAAGGAATACAAACGTCTCAAAAATGAGATCGACAGGAAGTGCAAAATGGCTAAGCATGGATGGCTAGAGGACAAATGTAGGGGTATAGAGGCTAATCTCACTAGGGGTAAGATAGATACTGCCTACAGGAAAATTAAAGAGACCTTTGGAGATAAAAGAACCACTTGTATGAACATCAAGAGCTCTGATGGAAACCCAGTTGTAAGCCAAGAAGGAATAGAAGAAAGGTGGAAGAAAGTATATAGCGGGTCTATACAAGGGCGATGTACTTAAGGACAATATTATGGAAATGGAAGAGGATGTAGATGAAGATGAAATGGGAGATACGATATTGTGTGAAGAGTTTGACAGAGCACTGAAAAAACTGAGTCGAAACAAGGCTCCTGGACTAGACAACATTCCATTGGAACTACTGACGCCCTTGGGAGAGCCAGTCCTGACAAAACTCTACCATCTGGTGAGCAAGATGGCAGTCATAAGAGTCGTGGGGCATGAAAGGGAAGCAGTGGTTGGGAAAGGAGTGAGACAGGGTTGTAGCCTCTCCCCGATAGTATTCAATCTGTATATTGAGCAAGCAGTAAAGGAAATAAAAGAAAAATTCGGAGTAGGTATTAAAATCAATGGAGAAGGAATAAAAACTTTGAGGTTCGCCGATGACATTGTAATTCTGTCAGAGACAGCAAAGGACTTGGAAGAGCAGTTGAAAGGAATGGACAGTGTCTTGAAAGGAAGATATAAGATGAACATCAACAAAAGCAAAACTAGGATAATGTAATGTAGTCGAATTTAATCGGGTGACGTGACGCTGACGCAGATTAGGAAATGAGACACTTAAAGTAGTAAAGGAGTTTTGCTATTTGGGGAGCAAAATAACTGATGATGGTCAAAGTAGAGAGGATATAAAATGTAGACTGGCAATGGGAAAGAAATCGTTTCTGAAGAAGAGAAATTTGTTAACATCGAGTATTGATTTAAGTGTTAGGAAGTCGTTTCTGAAAGTATTTGTATGGAGTGTAGCCATGTATGGAAGTGAAACATGGACGATAAATAGTTTGGACAAGAAGAGAATAGATGCTTTCGAAATGTGGTGCTACAGAAGAATGCTGAAGATTAGATGGGTAGATCACATAATTAATGAGGAAGTATTGAATAGGATTGGGGAGAAGAGAAGTTTGTGGCACAACTTGACCAGAAGAAGGGATCCGTTCGTAGGACATTGTTCTGAGGCATCAAGGGATCACCAATTTAGTATTGGAGGGTATCGTGGAGGGTAGAAATCGTAGAGGGAGACCAAGAGATGAATACACTAAGCAAATTCAGAAGGATGTAGGTTGCAGTAGGTACTGGGAGACGAAGAAGTTTGCGCCTAGTAGTGTAGCATGGAGAGCTGCATCAAACCAGTCTCAGGACTGAAGACCTAAACAACAACAACAAAAACAACAATAAACATAACATATACCTATAGGAGAGACTTTAGTCGTAAATAATGTATTCACCTTCATTGTTTACAACAGTCCGCCAACGCAACTATTAAGACATCACGGAATAACTTCCATGTTGCTAGATGGAGTTGTAGAGCATAAAAATGGTAGAGGAAAACAAAGATTGGAATAGACCCAACAAATAATTGAGGACGTAGGTCGCAAGTATTACTCTGAGATGGAGAGCTGGGCGCAGGAGAGGAATTCATAGCCCGATGCGCCAAACCAGTCAGAAGGGGAATAACAAAACAAACAGGTACTAGGGGTCATTGATTTTTTTGTCCAGTGTGCTTACATCGTTTTGGGCAAGAGTAAGCAAGTGGTGGACAGTGACAGACTGACAGAAAATAGGACTAGGAAAGACATAAAAAGAAATAATTGAAGAAATACGCCAGAAAAATGTAGCACACAGAGGATACTGTCGCACAAGAATGTAACTTAATACATCTACTGTGATGATGCGTCGGTGCTCAGTCCTGTTGCAGACATGAGTCACGTATGTGATGTCTGGAACTTCGTGGCTAAGATGCCTCGGTGCAGGTTCGTTTTACGAGGTGCATTCAAGTTCTAAGGCCTCCGATTTTTTTCTCCAGACTGGAAAGAGATAGAAACGTGTGCATTGTTTTAAAATGAGGCCGCGTTCATTGTCAATACGTCCCAGAGATGGCAGCACCGTACGGCAGATGGAATTTTACCACCAGCGGCGAGAATGAGGACTGTTTTAAATACTTAAAATGGCGACGTTTTCCTTACTTGAACAGCGACCATCATCCGTTTTCTGAATTTGCGTGGTGTGAAACCAATTGAAATTCATCGACAGTTGAAGGAGACATGTGGTGATGGAGCTATGGATGTGTCTAAAGTGCGTTCGTGGGTGCGACAGTTCAATGAAGGCAGAACATCGTGTGACAACAAACCGAAACAACCTCGGGCTCGCAGAAGCTGGTCTGACGACATGATCGAGAAAGAGGAGAGAATTGTTTTGGGGGGTCGCCGAATGACTGTTGAACAGATCGCCTCCAGAGTTGGCATTTCTGTGGGTTCTGTGCACACAATCCTGCATGACGACCTGAAAATGCGAAAAGTGTCATCCAGGTGGGTGCCACGAATGCTGACGGACGACCACATGGGTGCCCGTGTGGCATGTTGCCAAGCAATATTGACGTTCAACGACAGCATGAATGGGACTTTCTTTTCGTCGCTTGTGACAATGGATGAGACGTGGATGCCATTTTTCAATCCAGAAACAAAGCGCCAGTCAGCTCAATGGAAGCACACAGGTTCACCGCCACCAAAAAAATTTCGGGTAACCGCCAGTGCTGGAAAAATGATGGTGTCCATGTTCTGGGACAGCGAGGGCGTAATCCTTACCCATTGCGATCCAAAGGCCACTACGGTAACAGGTGCATCCTACGAAAAAGTTTTGAAGAACAAATTCCTTCCAGCACTGCAACAAAAACGTCCGGGAAGGGCTGCGCGTGTGCTGTTTCACCAAGACAACGCACCCGCACATCGAGCTAACGTTACGCAACAGTTTCTTCGTGATAACAACTTTGAAGTGATTCCTCATGCTCCCCACTCACCTGACCTGGCTCCTAGTGACTTTTGACTTTTTCCAACAATGAAAGACACTCTCCGTGGCCGCACATTCACCAGCCGTGCTGCTATTGCCTCAGCGATTTTCCAGTGGTCAAAACAGACTCCTAAAGAAGCCTTCGCCGCTGCCATGGAATCATGGCGTCAGCGTTGTGAAAAATGTGTACGTCTGCAGGGCGATTACGTCGAGAAGTACCGCCAGTTGCATCGATTTCAGGTGAGTAGTTAACTAGGAAAAAAATCGGAGGTCTCAGAACTTGAATGCACTTCGTAGTGTACTGGAATCAGGAAAGGCGTAGATAAAATCCACTGTCAAAAATCTCTTTCTCTCTCTCTCTCTCTCTCTCTGCCACGGTAGTTGTGTTGCGACTGGTCCAGAGAGTTTACAATTCTTCAGAATTTCAGTTATTAATTTTGTTGATATCGCAATTGCTTTCTTTCGCATCAATCCCCTTATGATTTTCCATCAAAGAATTCATTGTGTATCAGTTTAAACAGGAGAGGGAACATATTATAATATCCAGTATCCCTTCGCAGCTTAGAGAAAATTATCAGTTTACTTCATCACCTTCCAGAATATTATTTTATTGTAGTCAGAATAAAGATGCTTGAACTTGAAGAACTGTTTATTACAGAACAGAGATCACAATGAATAGCTCCTAACCATATCAATAGTTAAGTGCTCAGTAACACATCCCCTTCATTTCTTTAACATCTGAGTTACGCCAACACCACTTAGAGACAGGCCAAACAAAGATTTAATGACGTCATATCCAAGCGGTGAACGTAATATACAGCAGCCAACACCAAAAGAATTGTGACTCATACAATTAGCGATTTTTGAGTTGATACTCGAATGTTTGTTAGTAGAGAAAACACATGTAGTTGTTTGTGTGTAAATGAGGCTAAAACAATTAAGAACGAAACGATTGCGCTTAATTTCATGCGTAGCACCTTTGTAAGCAAATCTGCTGGTATCTTTGAAAAACGCGCTATTTTTGTATGTATGAACTCTTGGGAACATTTGGAGCATTTTTAAAGGTACTGTAGTCCGTTAGTAAAAGCCATCACACGTTTACAAATAATCTTTTTATACGAAAAAACTGAGGCATGCACAGTCTAATGTATACACACGGCTTTCTTTTACCGGTACAATTTCAAGAAGAAATTCGGTGGCTAGAATTTTGTTTAATGCAACTGATTTTGAATAGATCTCCATTTTCAAATGATTATCTATCAAAATATACAATAGATTATGGGACTGCACAGATAGATCGATACACATACAAATAAAACACTCTTCTTTGAGTATTTTCATGCAGTTCTTCTGTAAAGATATAACATTAACTGAATCTTTCAGTTGATGATATCTGTTCTATGAAACAAAATTTAAATGCGCATTATGACTGGCTGTACTAATCTTGTTACTTTCCTGCACTGCTGCTGCCTCCAACGAGCTTTTTCTTCTGGTATCTAACTGGTTGGTTGTGTAGTTGAAGATAGGTAGGCTCGACAGATCAGAAAAATGCAGCAATTATTGTTTTCCATCTGAGGCAGATGCTGTCTAGAAGCTAGATAATGCCGCTAGCTTTAAAATTCCTATGACACACCTGGAAAATGAGCACTGAAATACATTAATCGTAATATATTAAAGCCAAGTGATCCCGCAAACAGAAATATATCATAATATAAAACATGTATTACTGAATTACATTCAAAACAAAACTTACCACTTAATTAGTATCTAAAAATGCTGCCTTGTTATTGAATGGAGCTGTCTCTGTGTCGTTACATCTCACTTAGGAAACTTGAACACGTGAAGTTCGTTTGCTGCGGTGTAATTTACATTACCTTTTTGTCCGCAAGATACGATAACCATTAAGAGGATGAAACTGCATAAACGCATATTGTGTTGCGTTGAACTCACACAGACACAACATAGTAACACTCAATATGACTTTTTTTAGTGAAATAACAGTCTCGTAACGATCACATAACACGACGAGGTTTTTGTACCCAGCTGTTGACGTTCACTGCTTCATGCTGACGTCACAACGTGGAGTTTTCGGCGTTGTTCGGCCTTTCTTTTAGATGGTATTGGCTAAACCAACTAACAAAATATAAATCTCCTGAGAAAATTTCAGAATATTCTCCGTGAACAAAACGGGCACCCACCGAGGAAGCGACGGCCTCCGACTCGCCGCTGGCAGCGGCCAGATTCCAGCGATCCTGTTCACTTCGGGGCTGCGCTACGCCTTGTCACGTGCACTCTCATGGCATGTAACATAAATTTTCCCAGACATAAACATTGTGATGCACAAAAATAGTGTACGTACACACCCAACACGACAGTCTGTAACAAATACTAGTGCACCGGTGCTTGCTCTCATTTCTTCTCTACACGGTTCACACGACACATCCCACCGGCGGAAAACGATAGAGCAGAGTTCCGCAATCTGGATCACTATAGTACAGTACACACCAACGGCGGGTATGCAAATGATTATAGTTATCATTTTGTGTGGCAGGTAGAATGGCAATCAGTGTGCAATGTGTTGTTGTGTTTAGTCTTATTTTGGGGGCTGTTAGGTATATAAGAGGAGTGGTTCAGGATGGATGTCGAGTAATTACTGTGAAGAATACAGAGTTGACATAAACGCGGGCGAGACAGTGTTATTGGCACATGACGTACTTCGAAATGAATCTTATTCTGGGTCTGCATTTGGCTGGCTGATCGAGTCGTGCAATATCCAGTTTTGCGTGGGTATTCGCATGTGACAGTGACCCAGTGGTGGCGTGGATGGGAACATGAGGGCAGGCGTAATCGATGTGAGGGTTCGAGTCGGCCACATCTCACCACCTCCGTATTGTGCACCAAGCATATCGCAACCCTCCACATTTGCACCGGCCATCTTAGAACTAATAACGGATTGCCTGCAATACTCTGTAACTCCCGCGCCACTGGTCGATAACAGTCAAAGTAGAGAATTATATCCCGTGGGTAGGCTGCTGTTAACACCAATACAAACGACTGCTGAACTTCGATAATGATAGAATCTGAAGAGATGATTTAAAATTTGTGCCATGGTGGCGTAATGGTTAACACATCTGCTAGTAAACAGGGGTCCATGTTTCAAGTCCTGTCAGTGGCACAAATTTTAATTCATTTCATCAGCTTCTGTCATAATTGTAGATGAAATTGAGACTTATATGCCTCAAGGAAAATGAAATTCCATCATATCAATAGAGCATCTAAGCCTAATGTATAGTCAGGGTTTCCCCATTATATGCAAAGCTGGGATGATATTCCAATACCAAAGGGTCCCGGCAACACTATCAATTTAAGAAGGGGAAATTGGGCTGAAGGTGTGAAATGAAGTTTATGGAGCATTGGACTAGGGTAGTCGCTGCTGCTCTGTTAGCCATACTGCTACGGTTATATAATGGTTAGCACATCTGCCTAGTAAGGGGGAGAGATGGGTTCAGTCCCGTCCTTGGCACAAATTTAAATCCATCACTTCAGCCTCTATTGCTATTGAAGTACAAACTACTGTGTTTGGAGTGGTTCCAAACGGGGAAGTATGGACTGCTGATGAACAGCATCGCATTGTGTTCAACAACGAAACACTGTTCCATACTACCCTAGGTGGCTTTTATTGGTGAGCACGCCGGCGACATGGGGAGAGGTTTAATTCTTCCAATGTTTTGGAGAGGCAGCGCTGTGTTACACCTGGCACCTTGGTGTGGGTAGTCATCGCAAATGTCTTCAAGTCTCATACGGAACTGGCTGAGGGACTGTGATGGCACAACGGTACGTCATGAACATCCTACGTCGACATGTGTTACCACTCAAGCGACTGTATTATTATGATGACATTTTTCAACAGGAAGATGGCATATGGCACATGTGTGTATAAATGTCTGCTTGATGTTGAGGTATTCCTGTGCTAGAGAGATCCCCAGATCTGTACCTGATAGGACAAATGTGGAACAAGCTCGGATGTCATGTTCTTCTCAGTGCCAGTATCCATGATATAAACGTAGTTACAACTGTAGTGGGCCACCTTGTTCCAGCAGAGAATACATTAGCTTTATGACACGTTACCCCACTGAAGCAGATCATGCATCAAAGCCAGAGGGGCTGAAACAACATACTGTTAAATGTGGTAATAGTGCCAAGTTCTATGTAAATTTGGCTCGATTTTGTAATCACTTAAATAACATGATGTATCTTCTCTACCCATCAAACATTTTTTGTTTCCTCCTCCCCTTCTGGATGTATCACTTTTTTATCAGCCAGTGTATGTGACAGTGTATCATTTGACATGAGATTACAGAGATCAGGAGAAATGTAAGGGACACACTAACAACTGTCCAATAAAGACAGCATATAAAAGCCTTGGGGTGGGAAGGAAGTGCAAGTGTTTTTACTGTTGCGAAGGGAACTGTAATTGATACGACGTGCACAGCAGATTAGGGGCGCCTCCTGTGACGCGGTCGCGGGGTGAGTACTGCGGTGGGGGTGCTGGCGGTGGCGGCGGCGGCGGCGGTCGGTAATGAAGCAGTGACGTGCGATCGACACCGTGCATTAGCGGCACGCCGGCTCCGCGGCGACACAACACGGAAAGCCGCCGCACGCACCCGCGAGGCTGATGGCCATTTAATGAAAATGGACTGCTTTTATCTCTGTCCATCACCTATTGGCGAGCTTGTTAATGAGCGCTGTTCGCGCGTTGTATGGCGCCGTGCTTACGAGAACTGCTGATAATCCTGAGGATAACATCCCGCCGCACGTTCCTAGTAAACTCATACCGACAAATTAGCTGATTACGACTGTGTGCTTCTGTGTCCCACAACTAACATGAGCGTGAAGGTGGTAACACTGTCATTGCATGAGAACGAGCTGCAAGTTTATATCTTAAACTGAGTGGCCAAAAGTAATAAGAATGCTCTGGAGGGGATGTTGGTGTAGGAGTTGCTCCTTCGCGAGACCTCAGACGTTCAGTAACATTTTGCGGCATGGACTCTTGCCAGATGTCGCAATCGTTATGGAGAGATAGTGATACACATGTCTTACAACGCTTGAAAATTTCGCGCCTTGTGTTGTTAGTCGGCCGGAGTGGCCGAGCGGTTCTAGGCGCTACATTCCGGATCCGCGCGACAGCCACGGTCGCAGGATCGAACCATGCTTCGGGCATGGGTGTGTGTGATGTCCTTAGGTCAGTTAGGTTTAAGTAGTTCTAAGTTCTAGGAGACTGATGACCTGAGAAGTTAAGTCCCATAGTGCTCAGAGCCATTTTTTGCTGTTGTTGTTAACAAGATATATATCAGAGTGTAATTAGTTGATGTAGTGCCTGCTGAAATTAAATGCAAAGCGTGCAAAATGCCCCTACGTGGAACGCATGACACAATTATGAGGGGCAGTCAAATGAAAACCAAACATCAACCACGACGGGACCATGGAGTGGTCCCATTCGAAAGTAATCACCATATGCTTTACTACAATTACCCCACTCGTAGACGAGACGATGAATTGCTGTCACTGACGGATCCACGACGCACTCACACTCCCACTTCCTCAACTGACTGAAACCAACCTCCACGCGTGTACTTCTTTAGGTCGTCACAGATGTGAAAATCATATGTTCAAAGATCCGTGCAGTACGGAGCATGTTGCACTGTTTCCCGACCAACTTGCTGAAGCGTAGCCTTCATCGACTGACAGTAGTGGGGTGGGCATCGTCGTACAACTGGATGATGACGTCTGACAGCATTCTGACAGCCTCAGGCAAACAGTCATATCAAGAACACAAAGCTTTTGTGTCAATGAATAATGCAAAGAAATTTTTGAGTACTAAAATAAAATGATTCCAAACTTAATTGGATTCGCGATTAATTGGAAGTCTGCAACAAGGAATAATAAATAGTCTTCCACATCTGGGCACCTCATAAAACCAAGATAATTGGGACTAACAATTATAACAGATAACTGAACATTCAAGGTGCAGAAACAAATGAGTTAAATGAGAGTTCCTCAGAAGAGGAATTATGCTAGTGCCTTAGCGAAACTACTTTCTCTAGGTATAGCGAGAGGGCGCCAGTCAGCCCCACATGAAAGCCGGAAAACAAATGCTCTTCAGTCGAAATTCTCTCCTGAACTCCACAATTCTCAAGCTCCACTCAGAGGGGAGGCTGAATTTTGCTGCCATTCTTACAAATGGATATGTTCCCTAATCGAAGTAAAGACAGGAGAATGCAGCAGAAACTTCACACTTAAACCTTGCAAAAAGCATCTTATGATTCATGAGGTTGGTACTGGTTTCGAACAGTCTCTTCTGTTCATTGGTCAACACCATCCGCACACCATCCGCTAACGGAGGCGTTACTTCGGATTGGACAGCCCGTAATTCTTGGGGGTGGGGATGGGGAGGGGGGGGGGGGGGGAAGGTGGAGCAACGAACTTTCTCATGTCAGGGAAGTGCAGGCAGGCGGCTCCTCTTTTATGTGCAGACAGAGAGCAAAGTTTCACTCTCGTCGAAAGACTGTGTCGACTGCCGGCACCGTGCCTCTGGCAAGTGGATTAGTGCTAAGAACTGTCCACAATAAACATTTCGGAAAGCAGGACGATTTCCGCAAAAACTGGCTGCTACCTATGAAGCACTCGTTCCCTGTTTTTGAGACACCGTGAAAAGCCTTTTGGTATACCTAAGTGACTGTCGAGCCCTCCACATCAATTCCCTCAAGGTGAGAAATCTAAGACTTTCCACTCACAGCAAAATTTACTAGGCTCACACAATCTCGTGATCTTAACAGAGCTGAAACAAATTGCAAAGACGTACGTGACAGTCATGTTACATGCTATCCACACTTATCCTTGTGCTGTTGGTGCTGTGTTTATCGGGCATACACGAATATCGACCTAAAGTGCATTTTGGTTTAGATTGGGTAATCTGGAGGCCCAAGCCATGTTAATGAATTCACCTGAGTGTCATGAAGTCACATACATGACACCAAACAGTGGTGACATGTCACATCATTCTTTTGACACGTGGCATCTCCATTAGGTTACTCCAATGCTAGAAAGAGTTACAGTTGGTCTGCGTGAAGGTCCACATTATTGTAATCCTTTCGCTGTTCCTCGGAGTCTCATACTGAGGCCTAAATGAGATACTGAGGCCTAATTGAGACCATGTCAGCACTGGCCAAACCTTTAGTGTTGCACCTCCTACCTGATACAATGTTTTTGACATGCAGGATCCATAGTTTCGTGGTGCATACATCATTCTGTCATGTTCCAGTCACGTCGCTACGACCAAAAACGAAATTCATCAAGCCATGCTACAGACCTGCACTGTCCTATGGCCAGTAGCGATGTTCACTGGTCCAAATCAGTTGTTGATACCTGTCTCGAGATGTTAACGAATGGACTCGAGGGTCGGTCATCGGCTGCTACAGCCTATGTGATACATTTGTTTCTTTACAGACCCAGTAGAAATGGGTCCCTCATGGCCCAAGTACAGTTAGACAGCGATCAGTTTGGCCCTAGACTGTCGATCGCTTTGTATGGCTCCGCTGCAACGACATGACATCCCTTGGTTTGAAACTTGTGGTCGTCCTGTGCGGTGATTAAGCAAGTAGAAACATCGCGCCTACAATACTGAAGATGCACTCTGCGCACTATTGATCCCAGAAACATTATTTCTTGAGTGATCTCCGGTATGCTATGAGTCACGTATCTTGCAACAGTTATCGACCCACGTTGAAAGTCAGTTAACTCGCCACCTGCTGCCATTTCCACTACACGCCTGTCTGCAACAAACACTCTACAATCGCACCTTCGGCCGCATCTAGACACTACATTCGGGTGTAATTCATAGAATGTCTTCAAACGGGGCAATATGTGCCTTGACTTTTAGCCATCCCGTTCGTAACAGGAAGTAGGCTCCATTTTCCAACTTCTACGCACATTTCAAGGTATACGTGTTGCACAGCGCCTCAACATTCGTTGCACTGTGTTCAGTCCTAATCAAAATGATGATGTATGACCCGTGACATTGCAGTTTCTTGGCATTCGATGAGGCGTTATATGTCGTGTATTAGTTACGTAATTGCTTGCTTAGTGTAGCTTTTTACGAGTATGTAAAACGAGTATAAAAGTAAGGAGAGTGTTACAGCCCACGCAGGCAGCAATTGTGGGAGGAGCTTTTTGTGAGGGGTACAGTCTTGACGTTCTTCTCTGATGTACAGATCGCCATGAAAGTTATCACGTCCTCACTTCGTAAGATGCAGTGGAGATACCTGAAATTTAATACAGGATATCTTGACACAGTTTGGTTTGGTCAACGAGTCACTGCTAACGATTCTTCTTATTACAACTATCCGAAATGTCTTCTACCTGGTCGAGCACTACAGCTCTTATGTATGTAATCAAATTCAGCTTCATTTACGACATGAGTAATTAGGATAATTTGGGGTTGTAGCAACTTATTTAATCGATAAAGAAGTTCTCTTTAGTAAATGGTCTAGAGAGAATCTGGCGTAATAAATTTAAGAACAATGCCACAGATTCGAGTCCATTAATGAACCTAAGTAGTCAGCCACGTTGACAGGCTGTTATGCAGAGGTCCTGGGTCTACAGAATGAGATTTACTCTGCAGCGGAGTGCAAATCTCATTCTGGAAACATCCCCCAGGCTGTGGCTAAGCCATGTCTCCGCAGTATCCTTTCTTTCACGAGTGCTAGTCCTGCATGGTTCGTTGGAGAGCTTCTGTCAAGTTTGAAAGGTAGGAGACGAGGTACTGGCGGAAGGATAGCTATGAGGACGGGGCGTGAGTCGTGCTTGGGTAGCTCAGTTGGTAGAGCACTTGCCCGAGAAAAAAAAAAGGTCCCGAGTTCGAGTCTCGGTCCGGCACACAGTTTTAATCTGCCACGAAGTTTCATATGACCTGGCTCTTAATTCACAGTACTGATAAGTCAGGTGTTGAATGGCTAGTCAGGGCCACTATGCGAAGCTGATGTGATGTACTCCATTCATATTGTTTAGTTAACTAGCAGTAATGAGCATTTCTGTATAAAATATGTTAGCATCAGAATTCCATACGTATGAGTCTATTGATGGGCCAGGACCCTAAGAATAACCATATTTTTCCGTTGTTAAAAGACTTCTTCTGCTTTATAACAGAAATATAAATGTGAAAAATAATGTATTTGCTTTACTAGAGGCTATAGGTCGGCTTAGCGAGCGTAATTTCTGTGTCTTTTCAACTTGCTGCATTTTTAGCCAAGCACTTAAAAAGTTTACAATGAGGCTCAGTGATAAGGTACAGGCAAAACATACATAACAACATAACAAAACCTCGTGTCTCTTCTTTCATTAACGGTCTGCATCCTGTTCCACTACTCCAAAATGGTCAGCAATAAGCAGTGCAACCATATAGTCAATATGCTACAAATGTAATAAATACAATATTCAAATTCAATTACAATCGAACTTCCTATTGTGTGCATCTCTCTCTCTCTCTCTCTCTCTCTCTCTCTCTCTCTCTCTCTCTGTGTGTGTGTGTGTGTGTGTGTGTGTGAGGGACAAAGGAAGAGGTCGAGATTGACAAGAGGGAAGAATTACTAATTTTCACTTAGTTGTTGCCAAATGTATGCCCTCTGTATTAGCAAGTGATGTATTAGTCCTCTAAAAACCGTAAAAAAATTATGCATTATATGTATGTACGTGTTTGTGAATTATGACAATAAGAATCCTGGGGTCAAATTAATTTGTCCATTGAGGAAAAAATAATATTATTACATATACAGTAAGAACGTAATTCCTGTGTGTACAAAAACAGGTGAGGTTGATGATTTGTGATTCTAAGGATGAAAACGCTAATAATTTCTGGTCCACATGTCATTTAATTTAGTAGTCAAACCATTCCGATGCAAATGAAGCTGGCCACTTAGAGACAACACTGGTTTTCGTTTGTTTCAGGCTGTCAGATACAGTTCAACCTACTGTGACTTGAGGGATGATGTGTGAAAAGTTTGCTGTCATTTATATGGAACTGATGTGGATGAACCAATATTTAGTGAGTACTGAACTAGGATGATGTGTTTTCATCCATAACTTCTGGTCTCCTGAGGGTCACTAGAACAAAATCCAACTATCATATGATATTTAAAATTCGACCTGAGAGATATATTAGGATTTAAAATCATTTTTTAAAAAGCAGACATTATTTCATTCCTTATTTTCAAACATACGCTGAAAGATGTACATGCACTTTATAAGGTTCCACACACACACCATACATATGTTCAAATATCAATGGAAAGCAGTCGTGTGGATCAAGAAGTTAAGAAAAACACAGGTAAAACAATAGAATGGAAAACGTTGTTACATGGAAAAAATCAGTTCTTTAGCAATCACAACAAGACTCTATCAATAGGGAACTTCTTCTTCTTACATCACATAATTTACCTTCAGCCTGATATGGCTTCCACTCCTTGTGGATGAAGTTCAGCCATACAACTTCTTGGCTGGTTCAAAATGGTTAAAATGGCTCTGAGCACTATGGGACTCAACTGCTGTGGTCATTAGTCCCCTAGAACTTAGAACTACTTAAACCTAACTAACCTAAGGACATCACATACATCCATGCCCGAGGCAGGATTCGAACCTGCGACCGTAGCAGTCCCAAGATTCCGGACTGAGCGCCTAGAACCGCGAGACCACCGCGGCCGGCCTTCTTGGCTGATCCAGTACTCTTTCCACTATTATCTGTTATGGATATAACTTTTTCCAAATTTGAATGTCATCCTTTGTGTCTAACTAGATTTAGTCACATCTTTCCAAATCATGGGTGCACAGTCCTTAGGATACAGGACTTATATTCAAGAAGATGGCAGCTCACATTTCGGCCTAGCTATCCATATTTAATTTTTCTATGGTTTCTAAATAGGATTAAGGCAAATTTCAGGATAGTCGCTTTGAAAAGGACATAGACAAACTATTTTCCCAAACCTCTTGAAGCCAAATTTGTACTCTATCTCCAAGTACTTTGTCAGTGACAGTATGTTAAACCTAAAATTCTTCCACCTACTTTGTTTCATAACCATCTAAATGATTTCTCTTATGTGGTCAGTTTTTAATTCTGTCAATTCATACACACACACACACACACACACACACACACACACACACACACGCACACACACACACACACACACACACACACACACATATATATATATATATATAAAATTTCCCTGGTGTTTATTTCAATTGTTTAATTACATTTCCCTATTTTGTTTCTCATATTTACTCATTCTTGTAATTATCGAGATTATCCTGGAAAATTAAACAAGGTTACCTATATTACTTCTTGAGCTTCAACTGCTGTTGTGTTATCAGGCAGAATCTAGTGAAATGTTATACTCTCATTGTTATTTGGCGAAACACTAAGAGAGTGTGATTTAACTATCAAGTAGTGCCATACGCCACTTTTAGTATGAATTCTTCAATATTAGTAATTCTTTTAAGCAAACAAAAGTTATTGTATGTTAAATGTTGTGTGTGTAACCCTTAATACTGTGTATCCATTGATAGAACATCCAATTTATATATGCTTTAAAACTATGTATCTTTTTCATTGAAACAAATCAATTTTCTGTTTCATAATCTTATATCTGCCATTAGCCATATCTAAATTTCTGGACATACCTTTTTTGCTTCTTGCATTAGTTAAGGTAACCTCATTTCGTCTAAAATGATCCATAGTTACTTACAGTTAATTTTATTCACACAGAAAGCGAATATGTTTTCTACTCTTGTAAGATGCTTTCTGCTGTTTTACATAGTCTCTGAAACAACATTTTCAAATGTATCTAATGTTCAGTGTTGAACAACACTTTAATGCTACTTCTAATTTTCGCACTTTTTGCATTTTCCCTTTTCAAAGTGGTAAGAACCTACGCTTCTTGCACTTTCTATGTTGCTCAATATTTTTTTAAATAATTTAAAGCTTTTCTCTTCATTCTGAACGACACCATGTTTCACTAATTCTAAATTTATTTGGTTTGGTCCCACAGGTTTTCAATTTTTCGGTTTCATTTGTACTTAATACAGTTTCTTCATTTGTACTGAACATTATACTATCTTTTCTGTTCCCTGTTCATTTCATACTAATGTGGCACACATATCACAGTTGTTTCATTTTGAATACCTTTTTAAACAGACACCTATCACTTTATCTTTGTCTGTAATATATCTATTAGTCATGTGTTAGCCCCTCTCCCCCACTTCTTTAATGAAACTATATAAATATAAATACGTAAACAGTTATAATGTGAACAGTAGCAGCACCATAAGGATGGTCCTCAAGTGCATCTACATCTACATGACAGACTAATGAAACATTATTTATGAACCATTGTAATGGTGCTTCACTTGTTCCATTGCTGGTTAATGGTGACCTGTAGTGGTTAGTCATATAAAGCTATTTTGTGATTATGACAAAGGAAATATTGTAGAAATGTATATATGTAAGAAAATGAGATATATATTTTACTCTAAAATAAATTATAAATAGAAAAGAGCCAAACAGATTTGTTAATACTGAAGGTAATAGATCAGAGGTGCTTTAATGTCTTCAGTGGGACTCTGGGGCTCTGAACAGCCTCTGTGTGTGCTTACCCAAAATAATAACAACCTAAGGATCAATGCATATGAAGTCCTACTGCACAATGAGGAAAACAACTCTCACATTAGTGTATCAGTGTTGGTTTTATGAAGTTATTTTTTCTCTCGGTGTATAGTAGATGGAAAAGAAGCAACAAGCAGCATAATAAATCTGCAATAATTCTAAGAACAAGAACAACAAACAAAAGAATTTATATGGTACAAGCGGATATATGGTGACTCGATACTTGTCACCCACATGCATGCAGTGGCCATGCTGATTATTTCTGCCCCTGCCCCCATCTTTGTGACTCCTGCTGGATGTCATCTGATCTTTACATGGTCCGAGCATTCCATTGCACCGTCTCAATCTCTCTCTCATCCACAAACACCTAAACCACATGGAAGGATTTTGTTGCTTTGCATCTATGCTTCATTTTCACTGCACAGCACAGCACAAAGCACAGGTCATACTTGAGTACGTGATTACAATATACAATCCATTTCAACATTGTGAATCCATGCACTGCTCTTGCTGTGCAGTATATTCAACTTCATGTTTGTTGTTAACTGCTGTTGTAAAATTCAATGCCGTGATATTATTCTGTGTTTTTCTAATCGTAAAATTAAGCTGTTGATTTTAAAAGATAGAATGAACCAATGACTTAAAAGTATTGCAACAAAATCTTGCATCGAAAGTTCGAAGGTGATTCATCTGGAACATGCAGTACAAACCTCAAAGATTTTCGATCAAGACGGTGAGATTCAAGAAGGTGGTGTAACTATATAAAGCTCTAGTGTTTTAAGCAGTAAGACATCTAATGACTCGTTAAGTTGCACAAAAATACGAATCTTATATCAATCTCAGATTTGTTGATTTCAATAGCTCACCTATCTGTATGTTACACAGCAAGCTACTTCTAAATAGTTCTGTGACACCTGATAAAATGCATCAACATTTAGAAACCATATATGCTAACTCCAAAGTCATTGAGAAGTCAAAAAATTGTGAAGTATATGGCCCATGCTGTGAATTAAAAAGTCGTGGAATGATGGCATTTGGTCTGGTAGCACAATGCACAAGTGGGTAAGAAACACACTATCTCTAAGACTTTAATAAAACCATTTGCTGCTGACATAGCACAATATACACTTGACAAAAATTTACAAAGCATCTTCCTACACTGCCACTTTTGAATGACAGTATTTCAAACTGAATTAACGATTATGCATTCTATATCAAATAAGAACTACTTGGTCACCTTCAGCACAACAAATTCGTCTTGCAAATGGATGAGTTGAATGATGTTGCTGGACTGGCCATCTTGCTGATGGGTCATCAGTTTAAACATTCACTCAAAGAAAACTTCCTTATGTGTGCATCAGTGTCAGCTAATAATACCAGAAAAGAAACGTTTACCATGAGTAAAGAATTTTAAAAATAAACATCACAATTGGAATAACTATGTCTATATTTGGACATCTGGAGTCAATGAAATGACTCATAAAGCAGCAGGAATGGTATGTCTAACAAAATGTGAAATGTAACACTGCAGTTGCAGCTAGAACAAGTATAGAGAAGGATTCATGGAAAAGAAGGTGCCACCAAATCTAAAATTGGCTGTTTATGCACTAAAAATAGTAAATTATGTTAAATCATATCCAGTCAGTGCTGATTGTTTCAATATAGTGTGAACATTATAGGAGGAAACATAAACCACTAGTGCTCCACACTGAGGTTAGGTAATTTCTAGCAGGATTATTCAAACTAAGAACTGAATTACAAACTTTTATGACTTGACATTTCTTTTAAATTAAAAGATCATTTGAGCAATGTGACATGGATGTTCAGACCAGCTTTTTGCTAGATATGTCCCAAAAAATTAATGAATTAAATCTGTCTTTACAATTAAAGCAGACAACAGTTTTCAATAATAGTAACAACTACTTTAAATAAAGTTATATTGTTGGCAACAGAGAACAATAAAGCTTTTTGCAAACTAAATGTGTTCATTTGAGAGACAGCAAAATCACCAAATGAAATATTTGAGTAACTGATCCATTGTCTAAATGATATTCACACATCTTTTAAGATGTATTTCCCTTAAGAGCAGCATATAAACCCGAAAATGAAATCATAGATTCAGAATCCTTTTGTATAAAGTTTTCAGAAGCCAGAAGCAATGACACATGAAACTTACAAAATCCTTTTGGAAATCAGATCCAATCATGGAATAATCGGTCAAAACAATGTTACTTGACGAGTTTTTTAGCAGAGTTTCTGATGAATTACCACAACTTGCCACACAAGTTCTGAATGTTCTTCACAAATTCCCAACAGCATATCTGTGTGAAATGGGATTTTCAGTATATACAGATGCAAAGACAAAGTACCATGACAAACTAGTTCCTCAACCTGACATCCATCTTCTGCTCTCTTCTATCAAGCCTAATTTTAAATATCTGGCCAAAAATAAAAGAACTCCGTAGCTCCCATTAAATGGAAACTATTTTATCAATTTACAGTGAAAACAGTACAGTGCCATTTTGTGTAGTGTGGTACTGTGTGTTGTTTATCATATTGTTGTAGATGTCAATAGTGTATAATTTACTTATTTCTGTATGATTTTTTGTTAAATGATTATAATTAAAGAGTGAATATAAACCAGATTTTCATTATTTTAGAGCACCATAAGTATTTAGTACTTCGAAAGTGGTCCACCGCGAAAATAGTTAGAGAACTGCAGAAATAGTAAACCAAACTCAGTGGAGACACAGTACATCATAACGGCTTCATTAAGAACATCCATAAAGAAAAGATTCTTTTTGAAAACTTGACAAACAGTTTCCGCATGGTAAAAAATTGGAATATTTTTGTATGAATGACCTGCAGCGGAATACACCAAACAGATATTAACATCAGCGTTCAGAGGAAGAGTGCTACATCAAAATGTGTTTCCCCAGGGTGTTCAAATAAACAATAGCTTACAGAATCTTGAAGTACTCCATCAGCTATTTAACAATAGAACAGTTATATTGTCACAAGTTACTAGACAGCAAAATTTGCTGACTCTTTACTGAAGGAGGCCAATGGCAGAAAAAGGCAGAAAAACTGAATTTCGCAAATGTTTTAATGTTTTATTAGAGATCTCAGCTTTTACTTGGAAAAAAAAACAGACAGAATGGTATCAATGCTTCTTGTAGAGAGGGGGTGAGTAAGAGCGAGCTGAATTCATTAAATGATTAGTAATATGATCCTCAATCTTAAGAAAAAGGCTGATAAACAGGCATAAAATGGATATTTCTTCAGAGGTGGCATTGCTAAGGTTTGTTATCCTTGGGATCCACATCTTAGATAGCTGTGACTAAGGCAAGGGACAAGACATCTGTAACTTAGATGCTTTTATAATAAATGTTTTGGATTAGCTGAGCCAAATGCACAAGCATGTTACCTAGTTACTGGACAGTTTTCGAAAATAATTCTTCAGAGCTGGCATTGCTAAGGTTTGTGATCCTTGGGATCCACATCTTAGATAGCTGTGACTGAAGCAAGGGACAAGACATCTGTAACTTAGATGCTTTTATAATAAATGTTTGGATTAGCAGAGCCAAATGCACAAGCATTTTACCTAGTTACTGGACAGTTTTCGAAAATATAAGATCACTTTGTGAACATCTTTTCTGTGACTGGCTTCAAAGATTTTGCAGCAGACACCAACTTTTCATTGTGTTCTGAATACTTAGAATGGAGATACGCTATTCAGTTCAGTAATTCTGTTGCTTATCAAGATTTTTGCTAGCCAGGAATTATAAAATTCTATCGCACAATGCCTTAACGCTTCTGCTTGTTACTGTTATTATTGTTACCACTTGAAATTTTATACCAGTAGGCAGTTTTAAGTCGTGTCTTGGCCCATACATATTCCTCAAAGAATAAAGAATAAATAAGACGAGGCTAACTGGCCCTTAACTGTAGCGATCTGGGCAGTTTAATCACATGTCAGTTCCTTTCCAAATTAATTTATTTTGTATTATAAAATTCTTTAGGGTTCAACCTGTGAGTTTATTGTTTTAGTAGATGTACTACCTATAATGAAAACTAATTTTGTCCTAATACAAATAGTTCGATATGGCTTACTGCAGGTACATATGATCATTTTTTTAGGTAACTGCTGTTACTGCAGTACTTAAAACAGGCACTGTACGAGATTCACCATTGCTATGACTGAAAGTGACACAGCTTAATTTAGTAAAAAGTAGACAATTGTACTTAAGAAATTAATTATCATAAAGTAATCATTTAGCTGTTCCCAGGGGTTAACTGTAATCTTCAAAAACCCAACTCCGATATTGGCCTGCCAAACGCACAGTGAAAATTTGAAGAGGAAACATGCACCAGATATCGACACGTTTAAGTAGAGCCTGAAATGACAGGAGGCCTAGGAGCGGGAGGTGCTGGTGGCTTTACTGGACAAAAATTTAACTTCCATAAAACGCTTAATCTGTCAATAGTTGCAGTACTTACATTTGGCGACTAGTTTCGAAATTTATAGGTTCATTTTCAAGCTTGGCCTACTGAGACTGCAAAAGACAAATTTAACTTCGTCATTTATTAATAGAAACTAAAACCGAAATTTAAACACCATTGCAAGAGAGAATTGACGTTTGCTGGTCACAACAGTTAGATCTCGAAATATATTTATTACATTTGGCTGTAAGACGATAAATCTTTACTCCTCTAACTGATATTAAAACGAATGGCTGTAAGTTCTCTTGTAAATCGTACTCAAACAACAGGTAATAGACTTAGTCATACTCGTAATACCAAAGCAGAATGATACAGGAAAGATGGTAAACAGAATGAAAATGACCGATATTAAAACAAGTATTGAGACAAATACTACAGCAACGTCTTTAAACGGAATATTCACGCAACACTTTACACAGGAGCATACACGGCGTGTACATCAGTTCACTGGGGACACATCGAAATGCGCGCTTTAATCTTTACACGTTTACAGAAAAGACTCGACACCAGAACGTAGGTGGTGCGTACACCAATTCATCTGAGGCACATCGAAAGTGTTACGTGTCAATAAATCATGGTATTTCCTTGTCACACATAAACACATGATTATAGATATAAACACACGATAACCCACACTTAACACTACGCTGAACAAACAGGGGGCAAAGGGAACGGAATTGGAAGTGGCATAACCAGCCACCTAGCATGTATGAGGAACGAACGGATGGACACACGCAGTTTAACAAGATACTAACTCACTTGCGGTAGGCAGCATCAACACAAATCCATGAACAATACGAACACAAGAAAAAAGACTAAACCCTTAAAAAACACAATGCCTTAAGAAGCATGATGACCAAGAGACAATGACTCTCAGACACACAATCGACCCGCAGCATCCTCAGCTGAGCACTGTGCTCCATTCTCCAGACACATATCAGCAGGGCCCCGCCCCCCTAACAGAGTGTACCCAGGACTAGGGTCTAGCCAATTATTTCCACACTGTACTGTTTATAAATGGCTTAGTAGGTGACGATGGAAGTTACATAAGGCTCTTCGCTGCAAACTGTATCGAAATTCAGGAAGAACTGCAGAGAATGGACACTTGTTGCAGGGAGTGGCAGCTGACCCTCAACATAAACAAACATAAACTATGGTGAATGCATTGTATGGTTACACAATTTTCGAACAATCACTGAACAGAGTTACTTCTATAAAATACCTAGGAGTATGTGTACAGAGCGATTTTAAATGAACGTCCACACAAAATTAATAGCGAGCAAGGCAGGTGGTAGACTGAGATTTATTGGAAGGAAATGTAGTGCATCAACGAAGGAAGTAGCTTACAAAACAATAGTTCAACCTCTGCTTGAACATTGCTGGTCAGTATAGGATCTGCACCAGATAGGACTGATAGAGGAAACGGAAAAAATCCTTAGAAGAGCAGCACGTTTCGTCACAGGCTCATTTAATAAGGTTGAAAACGTCGCGAAAATGACCAGCCAACTCCAGTGACGGACGCTGCAAGGCAGGCGTTCTGCATTTCCAAGAAGAGTCAATAAATATATTGCTTTCTCCTACGTATACAGGGTGAGTCACTAACTATTGCCACCAAGAATAACTCCAAAAATATAATAGGAGCTGAAAAGTTTGTGGGACAAAAGTTGTATGGGACAACAGGGACCATAATATGAGTAGGGGGCAAAGCAGGAGTGGCCTTACTCTCCATTGTTGCCAGATGTATCCAAGATGGCGGCGATGATGTCATCCAAGATGGCGGCTTGTAGATTTTGTAATAGCACATGACGTCATCCAAGATGGCCTCTATGGTGTCATTCAAGACCAGGCTTTTGGTTTGAAGTTTGAATTTTGGTAGGAAGAAGGTCGATTGGATTATCTCCACTAACATAACCCCCTCACCCAGATAATGGTGGGAAGTTCAAATGCCAACAGGTAATGCAATATACGACGAAAGTGGAGAGAACATAGTTCAATTGGGCTACCTCCACTAACATAAGTCCACAGACTGCCACGTCATCCCATGAACTGGCGCCAAGTTTGAATTTTGGCGGTAAAGAAAGGTCACTTGAGATATCTCTACTACTAAACTAACCATTTTCTTAGGTTAGTAGATGCATTATTCTGTTGGAATTTGAACTTCCTTCCATTTCTGGGGAAGAGGGCAGTGCTCTCTGGTGGTGGTACTGTGTACTAGAGCCGGACCTCATGGTGAACACACTGTTTCCAGCTGTCTTGGATAACGGTACTTGTGTCATCAGCTGATGTCATGGCAGCCATCTTGGATTATTCCACAGAACAGACGACAGTGCCCCCTGGTGGTGGTACTGTGTACTAAGTCAGTTGGAGTCTGGAGCTCGTGGCGAGCTCACACACTGGATGGCTGTACTGCATGAAATAAAGACTTCAGTCTGAGTTCTTTATCCCCCTCCTGTTCATAGGGTGAACTGACTTAAGTAGTCCAATCGCCCCTATCTTAACTCCCATTTGCTTAGGTTAGAATTAGAGATAGCCCAAGTGACCTTTCTTTACCACCAAAGTTGGCGCCTGTTCATATGGTGAGGTAGCAGTCTGTGGGCTTAGGTTAGTGGAGGTAGCCCAATTGAACTATTTTCCCTCCATTTTCGTCGTGTGTTGCATTATCCTGTTGGAATTTGAACTTCCCACTGGAGGAGGGAGTTAGGTTAGTGGAGTTAACCCAATTGAGCTTCTACACACCAAAATTCAAACTTCAAACCGAAAGCCGCCATCTTGAATGACGCCATGGCCGCCATCTTGGATGACACCATGCATTGTTGCCAAGTCTACATGCTGCTGTCTTGGATGATGTCATCGCCACTATCTTGGATACAACTGGCAACAATGGAGTGTGAGGCCGCTCCTGTTTTATGACACTACTAATATGATGTTGTTTTTCGTTGCAAGGTGGGGTCGCTCCAGAGATATGAAGGTCAACTGGCTTAAATGGCTCTGAGCACTATGGGACTTAACTTCTAAGGTCATAAGTCCCCTAGAACTTAGAACTACTTAAACCTAACTAACCTAAGGACATCACACACATCCATGCCCGAGACATGATTCGAACCTGCGACCGTAGCGGTCGCGCGATTCCAGAATGTAGCGCCTAGAACCTTTCGGCCACCCCGGCCGGCGATATGAGGGTCGACTTTGTTTTTTTAAAATAGGATGCTATAGTTTGGTACTTATTTTCTGACAGCAGCTATCGAGACGAATCAAGTGATGTGTAACAGTACGGTCTTTCAAGGTCAATGAAGGTCATAAACATGGCCTGAACATCCATTTACAGAAGTGTTCGTAGTGATGACCATTGGTATCAATGCAGTGCTGCAAACTTCTTATCATGGACTGAGTGGTATACCTTATTACATCGGCATTTGTCGAAGCACATGTTCTGACAATTCCCTCTCACATATCTTCAGGTGTAGTTGGAACATCTTTGTAAACAATGTCTTTTACGAATCACCACAAGAAAAATTCCAGAGGTGTCAAGTCTGGCGAACGAGTCGGCTATGACACATCTCCGCGTCCAATCCAACGATTTGGGAATTGACTATGCAATTCATTTCTAGCCATCAGCGAAAATGTGTCGGGCACACGTCGTGTTGAAACCACATTCTGTTTCTCTTTCCTAAGGGTATTTCTGCCAATAACTGATGTAATATTTCTTGAAGGAATGTGGTGTACTTCTTACCATTAAGATTTCCTTCGATGAAATAGGGCCTATAATTCTGTTCTCCAGGATCCCACACCATATATTCACCGACCCCTTTTTTTTGGCGTGCAACTTGCCGCAGGCAACACGGATTTTCACTTGCCCAATAATGCATGTTATGCAGATTAACATTTCCGTGGTTCGTGAATGTAACCTTTTCAGTAAATAAAATCAAATTTATAAATGTGTCATCCCCGTGAATGTGAAGTCGAGCCCATCGGCAGAATTCAATGCGACGCATACAATCCGTACCAGTTTATTTTTGTTGGAGACTCATACGTTAAGGATGACATTTATGTCTATGCAGAACATTAAAAACACTACTCTGGCTCATGCCAGATTCCCTTGCGATTTGACGCGAACTAACACAAGGATCCCGAACCACAGGGGCAAGAGTACGAATTTTCGTTTCCTCGTTAGCAACTTTCCTTTGCCAGATATGTGTCCGATGCGTTAAAGATCCAGTTGTTATGAATTTATCATACACATATTTAAATGTACGACGTGTAGGGTGAGTACGTAGAGGGTATCTTTTAGCGTCTGAGTCTCTAGCTTTCACTGAATTTCGTTGTCATTCCAAGTGAATGTGAAGCATATCGACGTCTTCTTCGAAGGAATACATCGTTCACATTCGCTTGATTCGACGATAGTAGTCTTACCATTCCTACTCGTGTAGTATTGCGAAATCGTCGAACGGTGTTTACATGTCAGTGACACGTTAGATCATTACGCCGTATTCGGCGAATATTTACTATTTGCACGATATGCGAGAGAGAATTATCAGAGCATGAGCTTCGATAAGTGCGGAAGAGATAAGTAATACCACTCAGTCCATTATAAGAAAAGTGCAGCACTGCATTAATACCAGTGGCCATTATTAGAACACCTGTAAATGGACGTTAATGCCACCTATTTTACCTGGGTTGACCTTCCAAAACCTTACTGTTACACATCATTGGATTCGTCTTAGTAGCCGCTATCAGAACATAAGTACCAAACTATAGCATCCCATAAAGAAAAAGTTGACGCAACCCCGTCCTGCAACAAAAAACCGTCATATTATGATCCCTTTGTCCCATGCAACATTTTCCCCTTCAAACGTTTCGGCTACTATCCTACTTTCGAAGGTACTCTTGGTGGAAATAGTTAGTGACTCACCCAGTACATAGCGAAACGAAGATAAAATTAGAGATTCGAGCCCGCACAGAGAGAGGCGTACCGGCAACCGGTCTACTGGCGAACTATCCACAACTGAAACATGGCAGGGGAAAGTGACAGTGGTAAGCACATTACACAGTGGTAAGCAAATTACCCATCACCACACACTGCAAGGTAGCTTACAGAGTACAGATGTACACTCCTGGAAATTGAAATAAGAACACCGTGAATTCATTGTCCCAGGAAGGCGCTCACCTGCACGGCGCCAAACACGCATACGTCCATCATTGGCACCAAGGCAGAAGCGACTGTCATCGCTGAAGACGACACGTCACCATTCGTCCCTCCATTCACGCCTGTCGCGACACCACTGGAGGCGGGCTACACGATGTTGGGGCGTGAGCGGAAGACGGCCTAGCGGTGTGCGGGACCGTAGCCCAGCTTCATGGAGACGGTTGCGAATGGTCCTCGCCGATACCCCAGGAGCAACAGTGTCCCTAATTTGCTGGGAAGTGGCGGTGCGGTCCCCTACGGCACTGCGCAGGATCCTACGGTCTTGGCGTGCATCCGTGTGTCGCTGCGGTCCGGTACGAGGTCGACGGGCACGTGCACCTTCCGCCGACCACTGGCGACAACATCGATGTACTGTGGAGACCTCACGCCCCACGTGTTGAGCAATTCGGCGATACGTCCACCCGGCCTCCCGCATGCCCACTATACGCCCTCGCTCAAAGTCCGTCAACTGCACATACGGTTCACGTCCACGCTGTCGCGGCATGCTACCAGTGTTAAAGACTGCGATGGAGCAAGTATGGTGCGTCTGACACACCGGTGTCAATGTGTTCTTTTTTCCATTTCCAGGAGTGTATATGCCCCGAGCAGTTTTATGTGCATAACATAGTATGGCATTGTCATGGTTCAAAGGGCTCTAAGCACTATAGGACGTAACATCTGAGGTCATCAGTCCCCTAGACTTAGAACTACTGAAACCTAACTAACCTAAAGACATCACACATATCCATGTCCGAGGCAGGATTCGAACCTGCGACCGTAGCAGCACCGTGGTTTCGGACTGAAGAGCCTAGAACCGCTTGGCCACAGCGTCCGGTGCATTGGCATGTATGTCCTGTAAATTGTAACGCGCATTCATGAAACACCCAACAACCAGATTTTGTAACAAGTGCGCCTTGTCCTCCCTTGAATAGTCGTAGTTTTTCTTCTACACTACACGGTCGCACTGCCACAAACTTATTTGAAATCTGTTCATTTTTTTTTTTTTTTCTACTCGGTGGACAACGATTGTTCTTTACTACGTCTCACAGGAGACGGAATTTCTGGCTGCCTATCCTACAAGGGTGATGAACTACATAGCTCCACACCTCATTCAGTAGCCGGCCAGGGCGGCCGAGCAGTTCTAGGTGCTACAATCTGGAACCGCGTGACCGCTACGGTCTCAGGTTGGAATCCTGAATCGGGCATGGGTGTGTGTGATGTCCTTAGATTAGTTAGGTTTAAGTAGTTCTAAGTTCTAGGGGACTGATGACCTCAGACGTTAAGTCCCATAGTGCTCAGAGCCATTTTGAGCCTGATTCAGTATCACTTTCATTTGTTAAGCACTTGTCGGCAGTGTTGTACTTCTCATCTATACTATCCGCTCAGTCGATTGTATACGACACCATGCATCACACTGACTTGTGTTGCAGACACGCAATATTTCGTCTGCTAGTTCCTTTCCCACTCTGGACAACTCCTTGTGTTACTTTCTGACGAAATGTCAATTTCGGCAACTGTTGCAGATCTAACGCAGTGTTTGCTATGTTTTTCGTAGTCATTTCTCTGTTTTGTACCAACACCACTAGCAGTGTAGCGTTGTTATGGGTTAGTCGTCAACCCAGCTGTTCAGCTAAGCCTCTTAGCCCCATGCTGTGCTCACCACTGGATACCTACACTCCTGCCCCCTGTTGCCATTGGCAGCCAATATCGTGGTTGTATGGTAGACAAGACGTGGGGCATCGAACGCCGTACAGGTCATTGGCCTCTTGCTACCTCGGTCTCGAGGGCCTCCTTGTGAGAATGCGCGTCAGCCGTTTGACTTCTGCGTCGACGCACAGCTGGAACCGCCACAGCGTACTCCCGGAAAACCTCTCTGATATCGATGTCCACAGGTGTGACAGCACGACTCAGAGCCATTCGTCTGGAAATCGCACACTGTTTACACCTTTCATTATAGCACTATCATGAGTTGACCTCCACTCTCTGCCCTACCACTCCCCCCCCCCCCCCCCCCCCCCCGCCGCTCTCCCATCACTGATACCACACTGTGTCGCTCTTACTGTTGGTGACAACGTTAATCGCCTCTGACTCCGCAGCAGCTACGTTACATTCCTGCACCTTGACAATCTGCCTCACCTTTGAAGAACGAGTACACTTATAAAATAAAAGGTCTCTTGCCTGTTTCTTGCCTGTTTGTGAAGCACTTCGTACCTTCTAGGTGGATCAGCCATTGTTAGAAAACCCACAGAACATACAGAATACCACAGTCGTAGTTTCGCATGCGTAAAACACGACAGAATGCTCAAATATGACGGAAGTTTACACAGTACGGAATGCGGAAAGACCGACCGCTGACAGGATGGATGCGCAGTTGTTTACTGCGCATCCCCGGTCCAGAGTCCACAAACGCTATCGTCGACTGCAGCCAAGATCGTGTGTACGCTCTTGCTCATCGTAAGTTTAAATCTAGCTCGCGTATTGTCAATAAAAATTCCATTCTTGTGCATTTCCCCATTATTATTTATAAAGGAAGGAGAATACATCTGGAGGTTCAGATATACTCGAATAGTTCAAATGGCTCTGACCACTGTGGGACTTAACTTCTGAGGTCATCAGTCCCCTAGAACTTATAACTACTTAACCTAACTAACCTAAGGACATCACACACATCGGTGCCTGAGGCAGGACTCGAACCTGGGACCGTAGTGGTCGCGCGGTTCCAGACTGTAGCACCTAGAACGGCTCGGCCGACTCAGCCGGCAGATATACTCGTTGGAACAATTGAGAGAATAATTTAGTTAGTAGTAAGTTTTATAATGATCTGACCTATAAGTTCACTGCAGATGTAATAACAAAGGATTTCCTGTCAGATGGGTCGCAGTATGTAGAAATCGACGGAAAATCACCGAGTAAAACAGGAATGCTATTCGGCATTGCCTCAAGGAAAAGCTATAGGTCCTCTGTTTTTCCTGATCTATATAAACGGCTTAGGAGAAAATCTGACCAGCCCTTTTAGGTTGTTTGCAGCTGATGCTGTCATTTTGCGTCTGCTAAAGTCATCAGATGATCCAAACAAACTGCAAAGTGATTTACTCAAGATATCTGTAAGGTGAGCAAAGTGGCAATAGACTCGAAAAGAGTGAAGTCAACCTCATGAATACTAAAACCCATCCGCCAAATTTTAATTACACTCACGACTAACGTAAGATGAAACGACCACATAGATAACATTGTGGGCAAAGAAAATCAAAGACTGCGTTTTATTGGCACGACACATAAGAAACGCAACAGATATACTAAAGATAGTCTTTACCCTAAGTTTGACGTCCTTCTCTGCGGTGTTGCTGTGTGGTGTGGAATCCGCATCAGATAAGTCTGACGGAGGACTTTGGAAAAATACAAAGTAGAACAGCTCGTTTTGTATTATTCCAAAATAGGGAACAAAGTGCCACGGACACGACACGCGATTTGAGGTGGCATCACTAAAATAAAGGCGTTTTTCGTTGCAACTGAATCTTATGGGGATATTTCAATCACCAAATTTCACTTCAGAGTGTGGAAATATTTTGTTAGCTCTCACATAGACAGGGAGAAAAGATCAAAGTAATAAAATAACAGAAATCAGAGCTCGCACAAAAAGGTTTAAGTGTTCGCTCTTTATGCGCGCTGTTAGACAGTGGAACGGTAGAGAAAAAGCTTGAAGTTGGTTCGACGAATTCTCAGCCAAGCACTTAATTCTGAACTGAAGAGTAATCATGTAGCTGTAGATTATATCTACATTATTTGTAGCTTTTGAGATTCGGTTAACCGGTGTTTTCAGTTCAGTTACGAAAAAACAGACGGTGTCATTATACGTTTTACTGGCTAACCAGTAATGAATGAGGCAGATGCCCTTAATTTTTATGGCAGTGGTCTCTCTACCTAGTACTGCATGGCCATTCCAGGTTATCGGAAAAGGTAGGAAACGCTCGACAGAGCCCTTCGCTTCATTAGTAAGCAAGAAGTTGTTCACTCCAGCCAGCCTTAGGGCGAAACAGTGTCGAAGCAGCAATCAAGATGGCGGCGAGGCGATAGCATTATCTGTGCGACACATCTCCATTGCGCGGGGGCGGCCCGTAATGAGTTGCGCGTCGCGTGCCAAGGAGCGCCGAGGGAAAGACAAACCCTCGCCAGCCGGTCATTTATTTTGCAGCGCCGGAATCGCCACCCGAGGGTCACGCTCGCCACGAACGCTTTTCGCGCGCTAACATTTCCGACAGCGGCGGTGCCGGCCGGAAACCAATCATGCTCCTCGACTACCGGTCACGTGATGACAAATGATAGTGGAGCAGCGCCTCGCAAGGCAGCGGAGCTCTGCATACACTGCTTCTCTTGCTGTAAACGCGTATTCATGCTCCAGAATTATTGGACAGTGTAGCAGCGTTAACGTCTAGGCATATTTGATAGAAAGAGTACTTTTTAAATATTATGTTATGTATGAGAGAAGAACAATGAAGGATGAAGTAAACATGAACACGAGTTTGAAGGCATTTCGAAACAAGCAACGTACCAACTTCCTCAAATAGCAATAAAATGGCTCGGCCACCTTGGACGGCTAACAATAAAAATTAGTTGCTAAGTGTCATACACTGAGAACACTACAGAACGATGTGACAATTGTATAATTGTATTAACTCTTACAATAACATGCTTGTATGACATATCAGTTCAGAAGTACAACTTGTGGCACAAAACAAAACCACATATTAAATCAAAAACGAGAAATTAAATTCTCCAAGATGAATATACTTCTGGAATTATTGTCTTACACAGGCGTTTTCGAGTAGACTGAAGCTATTTTCATTGACTTTTCAGTTATGATATTGGTGTTAATTTATTCGTCGAATTGCAAACAAGCTTAAAAACTGACATGTGATGGATGTGTTTTCGAGTAGACTGATGTCATCTACACTGATATTTACAGTTATGATGTTGGTGTCAGTGCATTCCTACAACTGAAAACAAACTTAAAAACGATGATATGAAGGATGTGGTTCTATCAGAGCACACAGAGGAGCGTTAAATTGTTATTAGTACTTTGCAATGGAGTGCACGTTTGTATGGCTCCCCAAGTTAAATGTGTAAAGATTTTCGGCTGATGTGAATTCCAAAGTAGTAAAGTAATGTAACCTGGAAAAGGGCTTAGCAGTGCAGAAGCGCCTCCATATCTTCTGCCTTCAGACATACCACCCAGAAGACATTTCCAATGGTGGGTGGGGAAGGAGTCAAATTCACATTGGATCTTAAGAGCAACAGCAAAATGTTATATTTACCTTTCTTGGGTTCCACAGCAGTTCAAATTATTTTTGTCAACCAGAAACAGATGAACTCAAGCAGCACAAAGCTCATAAGTTTTATTTGGAAGAAAACAGATGCTTGTGATTGCAGTGAAATAAAAAACTATGGGCCAATAGGTTTTGGATACGTTTCTAGCTACTGTTTTAAATTTTGATCAAAATCATCACTTTAGCGTGTAAGGTACTGTCTCAAATGCGGAACAATCAGCCATGATTAACGATATGAGTATGTAGGAGACAACATTAACCACTGCATTAAAGACAGAAAAAAGTAATCTACAACACATTAAGTTTACCAAGTTATAGTATTATCATGACACTTCCATGTCAAAAGTTTCAAATCTCCAGGTGGAAACTTTTCATGATCTACATCTACATCTACATCCATACTCCGCAAGCCACATGAAGGTATGTGGAGGAGGGTACTTTGAGTAGTACCTCTATCGGTTCTCCCTTCTATTCAAGTCTCGTATTGTTCGTGGAAAGAAAGATTGTCGGTATGCCTCTGTGTGGGCTCTAATCTCCCTGATCTTATCCTCATGGTCTCTTCGCGAGATATACATATGAGGGAGCAATATACTGCTTCACTCCTCGGTGAAGGTATGTTCACGAAACTTCAACAAAAGCCCATACCGAGCTACTGAGTGTCTCTCTTGCAGAGTCTTCCACTGGAGTTTATCTTTCATCTCTGTAAAGCTTTCGCGATTACTAAATGATCCTGTAACGAAGAGCGCTGCCCTCCATTGGATCTTCTCTATCTCTTCTATCAACCCTATCTGGTACGGATCCCACATTGGTGAGCAGTATTCAAGCAGTGGATGAACAAGTGTACTATAACCTACTTCCTTTGTTTTCGGATTGCATTTCCTTAGGATTCTTCCAATGAATCTCAGTCTGGCATTTCCTTAGGATTCTTCCAATGAATCTCAGTCTGGCATCTGCTTTACCGACAATTAGTTTTATATGGTCATTTCATTTTAAATCACTCCTAATGCCTACTCCCAGATAATTTATGGAGTTAACTGCTTCCAGTTGCTGACCTGCTTTATTGTAATAAATGATAAAGGATCTTTCTTTCTATGTATTCACAGCACATTACACTTGTCTAAATTGAGATTCAATTGCCATTTCCTGCACCAGGCGTCAATTCGTTGCAGATCCTCCTTCATTTCAGTACAATTATCCATTGTAATACATCTTGATAAACCACAGCATCATCTGCAAAAAGCCTCAGTGAACTTACGATGTTATCCACAAGGTTATTTATGTATATTGTGAACAGCAACGGTCCATTTATGTATATTGTGAACAGCAACGGTCCTACGACACTCCCTTGCGGCACACCTGAAATCACTGTTACTTCGGAAGACTTCTCTCCATTGAGAATGACAGGCTGCGTTCTGTTATCTAGTAACTCTTCAATCCAATCACACGATTGGTCTGATAGTCCATATGCTCTTACTTTGTTCATTAAACGACTGTGGGGAACTATATAAAAGGCCTTCCGGAAGTCAAGAAACATGGTATCTTCCTGGAAACCCGTGTATATGATACAATTATCTTGAGAAGGACATTTGAGGCTAAAATTCTATAAAGGAGTGAATGCCCCCAGCGTTTAAAAGTTGTAAGGAAATTGGAGAATATAGACAGAAATATGAGCAGTTTTCAGCTAGACCTAGTAGAGACCAAAGAAGCCAAATGAAAAAGAAAGCCTTCTCAACAAATAGTCTTAGGGTAATAACGACAGAAACAATGAGTAATGGAACAGATGGGCAGATTGTTATTAATAGGAAGATAAGTAATAACGTACATTATATAGTGCAGAGTAGGGTTGAAGCATGCGGTTGTTGTAGCTTGTCATTATTTTTAAATAGTTTTCTTTACAATCATATAAAAATGGTTCAAATGGCTCTGAGCACTATGCGACTTAACTTCTGAGGTCATCAGTCACCTATAACTTATAACTAATTAAACGTGAGTAATCTAAGGACATCACACACATCCATGCCCGAGGCAGGATTCGAACCTGCGACTGTAGCAGTCGCTCAGCTCCAGACTGTAGCACCTTGAACGCGCCTAAAATCATATAACATAGCAGCTCAAACAATTCGACATTCTTCCCAGTAATAATTCTTATTTGCCAAACAGCACAGGAAAATAATAATAATAAATTTATTTTATCTGTACTGGATCTCGTGAACAATGCAAACAGAAACATATACTTTTAAATGCTTAAATTTAATTTCATAACCAGTTTTGGGGTACCACGACAACCTTCAGATGGCTAACATTTCCAGTATTGCACTTATATTTTGATCAGTAGCTTATGATCTGCTCCTGCATTGCACAAAAATATTTCGATATTTAGAGTTACTTTATTTGCTGTTGCATTAATAAAAACATGTTAATGTGCCTGCATTTATTTAGTTATATGGTGAAGCAGTTGTATACATTTACATATGTTGCAGTATTCGGAGATTTGTTTTGTTATGGTCCTTATGGTGTTCCATGACAATGTGTAAGCTGCCACACTGCAAAAAGTGTAACTATTGCCGATAAATCACTGTTGTACTCTTCATAATATTCTTTATAGTGTCACACATGGTTGAAATTTCGATGTTTAGTTTACAATGTAAAGAGTATTCACTGAGCAAAGATACAAAGAAATCATTTGTTTCCTATTGAGCAATGATATACCAAATGTATGACCACAATAACTGAATCACATATATGTATCTGTTGTACCAGCAGCCAGGAACTTACATAAAAGAATTTATAAAAATATGACTAAGGCATATAAAAGAATTGTATGTAATACATTTGAAAAAACCTGACAGATAATTCTTATATGTTAAAGGGGTAGGCTAATTTTTGCATTTTATAAGAGATGATATGCAATCAAATGGTGTCTATTTTATACTGCAGGTTGATCATTCAACAAATCTTTTGAATTTAGGTGAGAATATTTATATATTTAAAATCCTCCTAAAAGACTGATTTTGTAGCTCTTGTCAATTATATGTAACATTTCCATTTTAAGCATGGGTGGAGGAGGAAATGAGTGTTTCTCTGTTTTGAGGTGTTCTTCAAAAGTTGACTCATATGAATTCTCGCTATCTTTGTTGAGCAAGCATTCTCAGAAGTGGGTCTTAAATGTCCTCCCTCTCTGCCAATATAAAAACTTGTACATATATTAGATCATATTTCATATACTCCAGATTTGAGAAATTTGTCACTTTGAAGTTTCTCTTTGCGTACATAAAGCAACTTGTTGGCATCATTCTTGGTAAAGGACACAGTAATGTCATGATTTATAGATAAATTGGCTATAAAATATGAAATCTACCTAGAAATGAAACTGTAGTGTACTTCTTAACAGTAACGCCATTTTGTTACGCCCAGAGGAATTTATATTCTTTTTCGTTTTATTATTATAAAGTTTTAGTAAAAGGTTTGCTTCACATTCATTACTGGCAAGTATACACTCTAAGTTATTAAGATCTGTAGCAATAGCAGAAGGGTTTACAGGGACCTCAGTTATACAGTAGATCATAGTGTGAAAGAATGCCAAATTGTGCTTGAAGGGGTGACAACAAGGACATGAATGCTGTTATATGTTGTAGTAGATTCCCTGTAAAAGTCGAAGTTAATTTCATCATCTAATAAACATCGTTTCAGGTCCAGAAAATTCAGTTCATTATGTTGATTTTCTATTTCATATGCAAATTTGCCTCCCCCCATGAACCATGGACCTTGCCGTTGGTGGGGAGGCTTGCGTGCCTCAGCGATACAGATGGCCGTACCGTAGGTACAACCACAACGGAGGGATATCTGTTGAGAGGCCAGACAAACGTGTGGTTCCTGAAGAGGGGCAGCAGACTTTTCAGTAGTTGCAGGGGCAACAGTCTGGATGATTGACTGATCTGGCCTTGCAACATTAACCAAAACGGTCTTGCTGTGCTGGTACTGCGAACGGCTGAAAGCAAGGGGAAACTACAGCCGTAATTTTTCCCGAGGACATGCAGCTTTACTGTATGATTAAATGATGATGGCATCCTCTCGGGTAAAATATTCCGGAGGTAAAATAGTCCCCCATTCGGATCTCCGGGCGGGGACTACTCAGGAGGATGTCGTTATCAGGAGAAAGAAAAGTGGCGTTCTACAGATCGGAGAGTGGAATGTCAGATCCCTTAATCGGGCAGGTAGGTTAGAAAATTTAAAAAGGGAAATGGATAGGTTAAAGTTAGATATAGTGGGAATTAGTGAAGTTCGGTGGCAGGTGGAACAAGACTTCTGGTCAGGTGACTACAGGGTTATAAACAAAAAATCAAATAGGGGTAATGCAGGAGTAGGTTTAATAATGAATAGGAAAATAGGAATGCGGATAAGCTACTACAAACAGCATAGTGAACGCATTATTGTGGCCAAGATAGATACGAAGCCCACACCTATTACAGTAGTACAAGTTTATATGCCAACTAGCTCTGCAGATGATGAAGAAATTGAAGAAATGTACGATGAAATAAAAGAAATTATTCAGATAGTGAAGGGAGACGAAAATTTAATAGTAATGGGTGACTGGAATTCGAGTGTAGGAAAAGGGAGAGAAGGAAACATAGTAAGTGAATATGGATTGGGGCTAAGAAATGAAAGAGGAAGCCGCCTAGTAGAATTTTGCACAGAGCACAACTTAATCATAGCTAACACTTGGTTTAAGAATCACGAAAGAAGGTTGTATACGTGGAAGAACCCTGGAGATACTAAAAGGTATCAGATAGATTATATAATGGTAAGACAGAGATTTAGGAACCAGGTTTTAAGTTGTAAGACATTTCCAGGGGCAGATGTGGACTCTGACCACAATCTATTGGTTATGACCTGTAGATTAAAACTGAAGAAACTGCAAAAATGTGGGAAATTAAGGAGATGGGACCTGGATAAACTGAAAGAACCAGAGGTTGTACAGAGTTTCAGAGAGAGCATAAGGGAACAATTGACAGGAATAGGGGAAAGAAATACAGTAGAAGAAGAATGGGTAGCTCTGAGGGATGTAGTAGTGAAGGCAGCAGAGGATAAAGTAGGTACAAAGACGAGGGCTGCTAGAAATCCTTGGGTAACAGAAGAAATATTGAATTTGATTGATGAAAGGAGAAAATATAAAAATGCAGTAAATGAAGCAGGCAAAAAGGAATACAAACGTCTCAAAAATGAGATCGACAGGAAGTGCAAAATGGCTAAACAGGGATGGCTAGAGGACAAATGTAAGGATGTAGAAGCTTATCTCACTAGGGGTAAGATAGATACTGCCTACAGGAAAATTAAAGAGACCTTTGGAGAGAAGAGAACCACGTGTATGAATATCAAGAGCTCAGATGGCAGCCCAGTTCTAAGCAAAGAAGGGAAGGCAGAAAGTTGGAAGGAGTATATAGAAGGTTTATACAAGGGCGATGTACTTGAGGACAATATTACGGAAATAGAAGAGGATGTAGATGAAGACGAAATGGGAGATACGATACTGCGTGAAGAGTTTGACAGAGCACTGAAAGACCTGAGTCGAAACAAGGCCCCCGGAGTAGACAACATTCCATTAGAACTACTGACGGCCTTGGGAGAGCCAGTCATGACAAAACTCTACCAGCTGGTGAGCAAGATGTATGAGACAGGCGAAATACCCTCAGACTTCAAGAAGAATATAATAATTCCAATCCCAAAGAAAGCAGGTGCTGACAGATGTGAAAATTACCGAACTATCAGTTTAATAAGCCACGGCTGCAAATTACTAACGCGAATTCTTTACAGACGAATGGAAAAACTGGTAGATGCAGACCTCGGGGAGGATCAGTTTGGATTCCGTCGAAAAGTTGGAACACGTGAGGCAATACTGACCTTACGACTTATCTTAGAAGAAAGATTAAGAAAAGGCAAACCTACGTTTCTAGCATTTGTAGACTTAGAGAAAGCTTTTGACAATGTTGACTGGAATACTCTTTTTCAAATTCTAAAGGTGGCAGGGGTAAAATACAGGGAGCGAAAGGCTATTTATAATTTGTACAGAAACCAGATGGCAGTAATAAGAGTCGAGGGGCATGAAAGGGAAGCAGTGGTTGGGAAAGGAGTGAGACAGGGTTGTAGCCTCTCCCCGATGTTATTCAATCTGTATATTGAGCAAGCAGTAAAGGAAACAAAAGAAAAATTTGGAGTAGGTATTAAAATTCATGGAGACGAAGTAAAAACTTTGAGGCTCGCCGATGACATTGTAATTCTGTCAGAGACGGCAAAGGACTTGGAAGAGCAGTTGAATGGAATGGACAGTGTCTTGAAAGGAGGATATAAGATGAACATTAACAAAAGCAAAACGAGGATAATGGAATGTAGTCAAATTAAATCGGGTGATGCTGAGGGAATTAGATTAGGAAATGAGACACTTAAAGTAGTAAAGGAGTTTTGCTATTTAGGAAGTAAAATAACTGATGATGGTCGAAGTAGAGAGGATATAAAATGTAGACTGGCAATGGCAAGGAAAGCGTTTCTGAAGAAGAGAAATCTGTTAACATCGAATATAGATTTATGTATCAGGAAGTCGTTTCTGAAAGTATTTGTTTGGAGTGTAGCCATGTATGGAAGTGAAACATGGACGATAACTAGTTTGGACAAGAAGAGAATAGAAGCTTTCGAAATGTGGTGCTACAGAAGAATACTGAAGATAAGGTGGATAGATCACGTAACTAATGAGGAGGTATTGAATAGGATTGGGGAGAAGAGAAGTTTGTGGCACAACTTGACTAGAAGAAGGGATCGGTTGGTAGGACATGTTTTGAGGCATCAAGGGATCACAAATTTAGCATTGGAGGGCAGCGTGGAGGGTAAAAATCGTAGAGGGAGACCGAGAGTTGAGTACACTAAGCAGATTCAGAAGGATGTAGGTTGCAGTAGGTACTGGGAGATGAAGCAGCTTGCACAGGATAGAGTAGCATGGAGAGCTGCATCAAATCAGTCTCAGGACTGAAGACAACAACAACAACAACATGCAAATTTGATTTAATTGACAAGGGCTACAAAATGAACTTTTAGAAGAATTTTAAATATATAAACATTGTCTCCTAAATTCAAAAGATTTGTTGAATGATGAACTTTCATTAAAAAAGACACTGTTTCAATTGCATATCATCTTTTATAAGTCAGCCACTGTGGCCTAGCGGTTCTAGGTGCTTCAGTCCAGATCCGTAATTCTGCTATGGTTGCAGGTTTGAATCCTGCCTCAGGCATGGATATGTGTGATGTCCTTTGGTTAGTTAGGCTGAAACAGTTCTAAATCTAGGGGACTTACGGACCCGCCAGGTTAGCCGAGCGCGCTAATACACTGCTTCCTGGACTCGGGTAGGCGCGCCGGCTCCAGATCGAATCCGCCAGCCGGATTAACGACGAGGGCCGGTATGCTGGCCAACCTGGATGTGGTTGGTGAATACTGGGCTGGGCCCCACGTCCCTCCTCACTTACACGACTCACAGGCATTCGAAACACATCTGCACTTTCCCATGATTTACACTGGACACAGACAGATGAGGTACTCTGATTCTGCCCTTGGGGGGTATGGGAAGGTGGCAGGGAGGGCATCTGGCCACCCCTTCACATTAACATTCCAAATCCGATTAAACCATACTAAGCCCACGCAAAATGTGGGACAAAGGCGCAAGCAATAGATAGAAGAGTAGGGGACTTACGACTTCAGATGTTAAGTCCCATAGTGCTTAGAGCCATTTGAACCATTATATTCATCTCTTGTAAAATCCGTTTCTTGTCTTAGAAATGTGTGTCATGTTTTTTTGCAAATGTAGCACATATATAACTTGTTAACAAACATTGGTTATGTGTAGTATATGCTTTTATATATGTCCTTGCTGCTGGAACAACAAATACATAGATGTGATTCTGTTATTGTAAATTGTCAAATGGTGTTTGAAATAATCTCATACAACATGTAAATTCCTGGGCATACCATGGCATAATCCTTCTACAAAGAAGATATTAATTGTCTGTTAAATTAAGCAAAGCTTTTGTAGTTATTAAGTAAGTTTTTATACTTCATATAAATGTACAGCCAAGGTCTAAAGATCTATAATATGACCAATTTTGTAGACTCCTGGCAATGACAAATTAATTTGTCAAAATTGTTAAAGCATAATAAAATTTATTTGCAAATGATGACTGAAATTTCTCGTGAAAATCACAGCTATGAATAATAATATATATTTTTCTTGTTCATCTAAGAGGTCAATTTTCTTTTCCTTGCCAGTGGTATGCAGTGTCTCTAAGTTTTCTATTAGCACCTGGGTATCTGTGTTGATCCATGTGAGTGGCTATGGCCGATTTACTTAAATTTTTTAGTCTAAAGACATTCATATAGTCACAGTATCTTACATTGAATCTGCTGATGTGGCCAAGATGAAAGCTGGGCAGTTGCCAAAAGCAATATTGTCAAATTCTGATTTTTCAAGGCCGAGAATGGTGATTTTTGTGATGTGTATTATATTATATTGCACAGTAGTGTTGGTTCAGATACTTATTTGAGCTCCTGTTTCATAAAATATGTGCAGCTTGGTATAAGATTATGCCTTTGAAGGGAATGCATGCGAATATTTCCTTTTCTGCTGCTGGTTCTAAGGTTACTGCAGGTAATTTTACATTTGTAATATTATTGTGTAGGAATTCAATTATTTGTGGCTTATAGCCATTACTTTTAGCCACAGTTTTGATAATATTTATTTCTTTCTCCTTGGCAGTTGAACTAAGGAGAAGCTTATGTATACAGTTTAACTTGGATCTGAAATAAAGCATTTTATGCTGTGCAGTGTAGCCTGAAGATTTATTTATAATTACATCTGTGATGGTGGGTTTTCTATGAATTTCAAAAGTATGCTCTTGATTTAACTTTTTTTTGTTTTAAGATCATGTGTCTGATGTACAGCAGTGAATTTGACATTGTGCTGCATGATACTCATGGTATTTACAAAAAAATTTATTTCAGCTACTGTACCACTGAACAGGATGATTGTGTCATCAACATACATTTTGTAACAAATCAGGCTATCTCTTAATGGGTACTGCCACTGTTCACACATATTGAAATAATTAAGTCCAGTATGCTAAAAATAGACATGTTTGCAAGGCAGACACATGCGAACTCAGAGAGATCTTAGAGTTAATTCTGTCACATAACTGTTTCTCATACAACAACAAAATTTACAGGCTACTTGATGGTCGAGCAATGGGAAACAGTCTTGTGGGCCTTTCAGCTGACGTTTACATTAACTATTTGGAAAATAAATTTGTCAGGTGAGACAGATGTGGATCAAATACGCATAGCGGATTAACAGTCACTGATTTAATTCACCAATCAACCTGACTGTGGTTTTGAGCTGTCTTTTCACGTCCATTTAGGCAAATGTTGGACTAGTCCCAAACCAATGCTTTAAAAAATACGATAACACACAACACGAAGTTAACACAATCGAAAGACATGTGGTGCACAGAAGTTCCCTCATGTGACGTTAGAACAGCAAGTGTCCACAAAATTAAAACAAAATATAGCTCTTAATCATAGAGTTACTTCACACCACACTACAAGACGCAGTTTCACATACACAAAAGATGGAGAGAGACATGCATGTAACTCGCGATCTGACACTTAGTGTATTATTGTAGCCCATCTTTTTGAGTTGTACATACGTAATGTTATCGACATGACTGGCCGTTAAACTCTCTGTCATATTCTTTTGTTCTTCACAGTCCGCTGTAATAGGCTGATCTGTCAGTGGACACGATCTGATTCGGGCCACACATGATATACGTTTAGAAACCATTCCCGAATGTATTACTGCAATTCCTATGTACTCAAGACTTTCCCTGAGACGTTCTGCGACATTTGTTGCGGATTCTAGTGGTCTATAAAAACATCCTAATACAATGGACGATCCTTGTCTGATTGACAGCTTTATCCAGACTATTTCACAGTCCAACACAGTACCGATCTCAACTGCGTTTAAACAGCTTTTAACTGCAATGAACACAATACCTCCTGTAGCATCAGCGACAGCTAAGCAGACATGTTGCAAAATAAGGTATTGGTAGTTGTATCACCAGTATCCTAATCTGTTATTATATTCCGTAAACATATAGGTGACAACTTGCCGCTTATAGGGAAAATGTTCTCAATCATACTTGTGATTTAAGAGTTACTATATACTACAGAGAATTGCTACACTCATTAATCTTCTCTCTCTCTCTCTCTCTCTCTCTCTCTCTCTCTCTCTTTCTCTCTCTCTCTCTCTCTCTCTCTCTCTCTCTCTCTCTCTCTGTGTGTGTGTGTGTGTGTGTGTGTGTGTGTGTTAAAATTCCAGGTGAGGTTGCTTGTTTCTTATTCAGATCCCTGTTAAGACTAATGCAAGTTATAATGAAGCCGAGAATTGGGGCTACATCGCACTGATAAGAATTTACGTACCATGTGCAAGTATTTTCTTTACTTTTTGCTGCTGTGTGTACATCGTCTCGAGAAGCGGCGAGTCCAGGGGGGATCCGCGTTGTCATTAATATAAATTGTCCTCTCGCACCATCTCGGGGCTCAGAAAGCTCTGTGCAAAGCAAACTCTTGACTGGGACGACAGCCTTTGCGGGGCCTGGCCTGTGGGAATAAAACATCACAGCCGGCTGCGCTTGATGACGTCATTGCCCTGGGTACTCGGTAGCAGTCCCTCGGACTGCTCCAGGTGGTTCAGCGCTAAAGCGATGGGCTGGTATTTCATCCGCAACACGTCCAAACTAATTTTGGTGTATCTTGGGTACCGCAAAGCACATTATGAGAGGATTTGGTTGCTTAGACAGTTGCCATGATCTGTTGTAGTTCTAATGACAATGTTGTCAGTTGCATTCCAAATTTGCATCATTTCAAACGAAACAAGTGAATACTTTTTGTAGGTTGTATAAGTAATGTACCCCATAAGCGTTGCCATGAGATGAATCTCCCAAAGCTCTTCTGATTTCGGACCGATGACCGTAGCAGTCTGGTCCCTTTAATCCCACAAACCAATCTTCTGATTTCTTGAACACCTTATTTGTATTATTACTCGTTTCTGCATTATAAAGCTTCAGCCACTGTACGGTTTCATTTGCTCGGTTAGATCGGTTTCTGAGGCTGTGCTTCATCGTTATAGCTTCTTTCATTTTTTCATCTGTAAGTGGCGTTAATGTAAGAAACTTGACTCGCTGTGTTCACTAGTATTTTCTCTCGTATAGCTGTCGGGTCCTCGTATACTGAGACGCAGTTAACTCCGGACTTTTGTGTGATCACAACTAACAGGATTAAAGCTACCATTATAAAATAAGGATAAGTGGGAAGATTACAACAATTTCCAAGTGAGAGCCTTATTCAGACTGAAATAAATACATACTGAAGTCTTCAGTGCCAACAACAAAGAAAGCCACAGCTTCATAAATGTTATCACACTGATGTAGGCAACAAAGATACTTTAGTTGTTCAACATGAATATAAATGACATCTAGCAGTCAGTAGTCGGTTAAGTACAAACCACAAGAAACAAAAAAAAAAAGACATTAGGTGTGAAACAGGCAAAAGAAATATAGCCAGATATTGATAATGATCGAAAATATCCAGGCACGTAGTAGTGGACATTAGTATGTAGTGTATCCACCCTTCGTATTTATGACGCCTTGATCTTTGCAGCGGACACTTTCAATAAGGGGTCTAGGTGTTTATGGAGAGATGGCAGTCCATCTTTCCTCAAAACCCGAAACCAGAGAAGGCAGTGATGTTGGATGCTGGGATCTGCAACGAATCGACTTTCTAAGTGATCATAATCTGTTCCAGTGTACTCAGGTCGGGGCTACCGGCAGGCCAATCCATATCTGGAATGCTTTTGTACACAAGGCGTTGCCTTACAGATGCTATTTTATGACTGGAGGCTACGTCGACTTTGTGACGAAAATGGTTGTAGATTCCTCAACCTACTCTATGGGGTGGAAGGTTGTAGGACGCCCGTCGATAGATCGGGCGTGCACTACACACAGGAAGCAGCTACATGGGTAGGACACCACAGGAACCAAACCGTTAGCCTGAAAAATTACCAGTTCATGACACTGATGTGGATGTGCCAATAGTAAAATTGTTAGTTCGCCTAAACAGGTAATTCCAAAGGATTTAAATATGCTACATCTCATGTTAGTAAATTGTCAAAGTCTCTGTAGCAACGAGTTACTCTCCGAAATAAACAGTAGCAATGCTAAATTGTATTAGGTACCGAAAGATGGTTGAAATCAGACATAAATAGCAGTGAAATTTTGAACTCGGAATGGACAATGTTTAGGAAGGATAGGACTGATGCTACAGGAGGTATTGTGTTCATTGCAGTTAAAAGCTGTTTAAACGCGGTTGAGATCGATACTGTGTTGGACTGTGAAATAGTCTGGATAAAGCTGTCAATCAGACAAGGATCGTCCATTGTATTAGGATGTTTTTATACACCACTAGCATCCGCAACAAATGTCGCAGAACGTCTCAGGCAAAGTCTTGAGTACATAGGAAATAAATATGCAAATTATCCATTAGTTATAGTGGAGACTTTAACCTGGCATACATTGACTGGGAAAATTACACGTTTATCATAGGGGGCAGAAGCAAAGACTCATGTGAAGTTATTCTAGGAGCGCTCTCAACATACGACCTTGAGCAATTGGTTGCAAAACCAACTCGAGATGGGAATATATTACACTCCTGGAAATTGAAATAAGAACACCGTGAATTCATTGTCCCAGGAAGGGGAAACTTTATTGACACATTCCTGGGTTCAGATACATCACATGATCACACTGACAGAACCACAGGCACATAGACACAGGCAACAGAGCATGCACAATGTCGGCACTAGTACAGTGTATATCCACCTTTCGCAGCAATGCAGGCTGCTGTTCTCCCATGGAGACGATCGTAGAGATGCTGGATGTAGTCCTGTGGAACGGCTTGCCATGCCATTTCCACCTGGCGCCTCAGTTGGGCCAGCGTTCGTGCTGGACGTGCAGACCGCGTGAGACGACGCTTCATCCAGTCCCAAACATGCTCAATGGGGGACAGATCCGGAGATCTTGCTGGCCAGGGTAGTTGACTTACACCTTCTAGAGCACGTTGCGTGGCACGGGATACATGCGGACGTGCATTGTCCTGTTGGAACAGCAAGTTCGATGACGGTTCGGATGTACCGTGCACTATTCAGTGTCACCTCGACGATCACCAGAGATGTACGGCCAGTGTAGGAGATCGCTCCCCACACCATGATGCCGGGTGTTGGCCCTGTGTGCCTCGGTCGTATGCAGTCCTGATTGTGGCGCTCACCTGCACGGCGCCAAACACGCATACGACCATCATTGGCACCAAGGCAGAAGCGACTCTCATCGCTGAAGACGACACGTCTCCATTCGTCCCTCCATTCACGCCTGTCGCCACACCACTGGAGGCGGGCTGCACGATGTTGGGGCGTGAGCGGAAGACGGCCTAACGGTGTGCGGGACCGTAGCCCAGCTTCATGGAGACGGTTGCGAATGGTCCTAGCCGATACCCCAGGAGCAACAGTGTCTCTAATTTGCTGGGAAGTGGCGATGCGGTCCCCTACGACACTGCGTAGGATCCTACGGTCTTGGCGTGCATCCGTGCGTCGCTGCGGTCCGGTCCCAGGTCGACGGGCACGTGCACCTTCCGCCGACCACTGGCGACAACATCGATGTACTGTGGAGACCTCACGCCCCACGTGTTGAGCAATTCGGCGGTACGTCCACCCGGCCTCCCGCATGCCCACTATACGCTCTCGCTCAAAGTCCGTCAACTGCACATACGGTTCACGTCCACGCTGTCGCGGCATGCTACCAGTGTTAAAGACTGCGATGGAGCTCCGTATGCCACGGCAAACTGGCTGACACTGACGGCGGCGGTGCACAAATGCTGCGCAGCTAGCGCCATTCGACGGCCAACACCGCGGTTCCTGGTGTGTCCGCTGTGCCGTGCGTGTGATCATTGCTTGTACAGCCCTCTCGCAGTGTCCGGAGCAAGTATGGTGGGTCTGACACACCGGTGTCAATTTGTTCTTTTTTCCATTTCCAGGAGTGTAGATACCACATGATAATCCTCGTATGAGAGTACAATATGAATCCTTACCAGTCGAATGCACCAAATGGAAGCGCTGCGCTGTCCTACCATACAGAAGTGTGACATAGAAGCATGCCACTTATAACAGCTTGTGCCTGATGATTATTTTAATAAAATTCATAAGCAAAAAATTTTAATTACAACTCTTACGTTGGTCGTAACTGACATATATTTAGCTTTGGGCACTCCATATTGTGGCGCTGCATTAGTTTTATTATAATGTGTGAACTGTTACAATTGTGCATGTAAAAGAAATGTAAATGATTTTAATTAATTGTAACAATAGTAATGGAGAGTTGATTCTAGAAATTTTACCGGAGTAGAGTATTCCATGTGGTTTCGAGACTGCAGCCGTATAAAGTCGACTTATCGCCACGATATTTCGACTAACTACAGTTCAACCATCTTCAAGTGAGTGTTTCGCAGTGGAGGTTGTTAGTTCGCGCCTCTACCTTTGTACCAAAAATTGTCCCGGAGCTGCATGCGTTAATGCAGCCGCTCTAAATGAGCGACCTCTGTCGAGATGTGCGCTTTCTTCGAATACTGCTCCATTTATGGCGCGCGTGGTGTGATGCTACATGCGCGCTCTCTGTCGGAATTCGTACTTGTAGAGTTAAAATTCAGATGCCACAATTAATAAAATTAAATGTCGCTAGACATGTCATTGGCCATAAAATGTTTGCTTTCCGAAGAAATTAAAGAAATCTCCAAGTCCTACGTCTTATCCAGCTGAAATCCGCCATCAAGATTAAGAAAATTTTGTGCTAAATGTATTTCCATCAATTCCTTAATGATAATTTGTCGAAAACTGGCAATTTACATCTTAAAGAGTAATAACCCCCCATACAAGAATCTGGCATATAGAAACTCAGCTGTGACAGTTGCCCCTCCTACTACATAGGTCAAACTGGAAGAAGCATTGGACTCTGTTCAAAGGGGATACAGACCCCATACGTTTGAACAACGTATCAAAATCCACATTCGCCATGCGCACAAATACTAACAATCACTGAATAAAGAGCACTGAATATCACGTACGATTACTTCACCATGATGAGAAAGGTAGTTTTATGAATTTGCTTGAATAGATTGAAATATACGTACATAAACGCAGATAGCCACAAATTCTCCTCAATGAACAAACCGAGTTACCCAATGAAGCCTTTCTGCGAAATTTCACTCACCTCATATCCAGTATAAAGTAAATACAACTCCCCGTCCGCTTTAACAATAACAATATGCAACTCTAATCCAACATGAAATAGTGAATAATACATATCTTCTTCTCTTGTCAAACAATACCTTTAACTAGGTTTATCTTATAACAAAAGGTTGTAATGCCCACAGTCGTAATACTTATTTATGTACATCCATACCAAATCATCTACGTTGTTTCCGATGTATGCCGCAGTATTTACATAATATGTCCAAAGCTGTACTATTTATTTACATACATCTATCCAATATCATTTATAGTTCCAATGTATACCATAATATTTACATAATGTCACTTCTGCATCACTTTATAACAAACTGGCTGCTTTATTTGTTTAGCTTGATTTTAATCAGTTTCATTTAATACAAATATTAGGTAGCGGAACATCCATAATTTGTAAATTCCTGCTGTCGCGAATATATATCACAATACCTCTGAGAGTAGAAGTCTTTGGCATTGTTATGGTTGCGGTATTGCCATGTTTGTGTACCTACTTCCATGTGGTGAATTTCTTGATGTGTGAGTACTGCTTCGGGTTATCTGTATAAATAGACTTAAACAAAGTGATCTATTGACACGTAATCAGCATGGCTTCAGAAAACATCGCTCTTGTGCAACGCAGCTTGCTCTTTATTCGCACGAAGTAATGGCGGCTATCGACAGGGGATCTCAAGTTGATTCCGTATTTCTAGATTTCCGGAAAGCTTTTGACACCGTTCCTCACAAGCGACTTCTAATCAAGCTGCGGAGCTATGGGGTATCGTCTCAGTTGTGCGACTGGATTCGTGATTTCCTGTCAGGAAGGTCGCAGTTCGTAGTAATAGACGGCAAATCATCGAGTAAAACTGAAGTGATATCAGGTGTTCCCCAGGGAAGCGTCCTGGGACCTCTACTGTTCCTGATCTATATAAATGACCTGGGTGACAATCTGAGCAGTTCTCTTAGGTTGTTCGCAGATGATGCTGTAATTTACCGTCTAGTAAGGTCATCCGAAGACCAGTATCAGCTGCAAAGCGATTTAGAAAAGATTGCTGTATGGTGTGTCAGGTGGCAGTTGACGCTAAATAACGAAAAGTGTGAGATGATCCACATGAGTTCCAAAAGAAATCCGTTGGAATTCGATTACTCGATAAATAGTACAATTCTCAAGGCTGTCAATTCAACTAAGTACCTGGGTGTTAAAATTACGAACAACTTCAGTTGGAAGGACCACATAGATAATATTGTCGGGAAGGCGAGCCAAAGGTTGCGTTTCATTGGCAGGACACTTAGAAGATGCAACAAGTCCACTAAAGAGACAGCTTACACTGCACTCGTTCGTCCTCTGTTAGAATATTGCTGCGCGGTGTGGGATCCTTACCAGGTGGGATTGACGGAGGACATCGAGAGGGTGCAAAGAAGGGCAGCTCGTTTTGTATTATCGCGTTATAGGGGAGAGAGTGTGGCAGATATGATACACGAGTTGGGATGGAAGTCATTACAGCATAGACGTTTTTCGTCGCGGCGAGACCTTTTTACGAAATTTCAGTCACCAACTTTCTCTTCCGAATGCGAAAATATTTTGTTGAGCCCAACCTACACAGGTAGGAATGATCATCAAAATAAAATAAGAGAAATCAGAGCTCGAACAGAAAGGTTTAGGTGTTCGTTTTTCCCGCTCGCTGTTCGGGAGTGGAATAGTAGAGAGATAGTATGATTGTGGTTCGATGAACCCTCTGCCAGCACTTAAATGTGAATTGCAGAGTAGTCATGTAGATGTAGAAAGTGCATCATACAGTCTTGGCTGCTGCGTGATCACAGGCAGCCAGCACTGGAACGTAATGGCGCAGTTTATTCAACGTATGTAACAAAAACATCTCCAGTAGTATAATTTGTTTATATTAACTAAAATAGTTGTGAGGCACAATTACAGCTAAAAGATATTGCCTCACATCTTGTTTTGGTTGTAGGACACCGCCAACCCAAGGAAATTTGATCATTTGGGAAAACAAACAGTGAAAGCAAATGTCAATTGTATCTTAACGTAAACTTACCGTTTAAATAAATAAACAGTACTGTAAAACGTGGCTGGTTGTTGTGGACTTCTCTGTAAGAGTCAACCTGGACTCGTTAATAATTTAATCCCAGAAGGATCTCGTCGAGGCCAAGATTTCCGTGGCAGAGTAATCCATGGAAAGACCTGCTTAGATGCAGTGCTCGGCTGTGGCTGACTTACTGGGCTACGAAAGGTGTCTTTCACGCACTGTGAACGTTGCTGATCAATGCAGACTTTGCCATACTGACAAGGTTTTCTGTAGACTCCAGCCTTCCGCAGTCCCATTTCGTCCTTTGCCAAACCGAGAAGAACACACGTCTTTGTAGGTGGTTGTAAGACATGTTGTTTTCTTAAGATTCTGCCTAATTTCGTCGAAGGCGGTCTGTGCTGTTAAGAGCTACTTGTTACTACTGACTAAAAGTTCCCGTGATTTTTCAATTTCGTATGAGACTGTCGCATTTCGCAAATCACTATTATCGCAAATGTGACGGACATTGAAGGAAAAAATTGAAAGCATTATCACCCACTACTTTTTTACCGATATGAAGATGGTATCTTTTTTTTTTTTTTTAGGACATGTCCGAAATAACAGGCGCCATTGGTGACCGTGCAGCTCTCTAGAATGAAATTACAATTAAATCAATACCGTTAGCTGCTCACAGGCGTTGATATACACCAACGGAGACAGCTGAAAATGTGTGCCCCGACCGGGACTCGAACCCGGGATCTCCTGCTTACATGGCTGACGCTCTATCCATCAGAGACACCGAGGGCACAGGCGATATTTGACTGCAGGAATTTATCTCTGGCACGCTCCCCGTGAGACCCACATTCTCAACTTATAGTCCACACACTACATTCTTAGTGCCCCTGCCATTATACCCATTACTCGCGGCAGACAATCCACCGAGTCCTGTAAGAGTTCGGGAAAATTCGTGTGCATCCGCACTGAAGAACGTCATCAGCCGGTTGGCCTTAACGATATGAAGATGGCATCTCTTCTTTCGGGCAGGGGCACTACGAATGTAGTGTGTGAGAATGTGGGTCTCACGGGGAGCGTTTCCGAGATAAATCCCTGCAGTCGCACTATCCTCTGTGCCCTCGGTGGCTCAGATGGATAGAGCACCTGGCATGCAAGCAGGAGATTCCGGGTTCGAGTCCCGATCGGGACTCGATCCACCGATCAATGTGGCACCTATTTCTCCATCATTGTACCACGTCGCCAATTGTTTGATAGAACTCAGCTACGTTCGGGCCGATCTACCAGTCACCCGTCCTTCCCGTACAAAAAATTGTTATCGTTTGTTTATGCTGTCCAACCCTTGCGACCCCATGGTGCTGCAGCACCCTGACATTAACTGGCGAACGGTTTGGCGGTGTGTGCACTCAACCTTTTTACCGTCATCTGTGTCTGCATTCTTGTATGTTTTAGTCTATGGCAAATTCTCGACTAATAGTCGACTTTATCGCATAGGACTGGCCATCTCCACACTCTGCTTTGACTGTCAGCTCGAATACACCGACAAGTACCGTCTTATTTGCCCCCTGGAACGAAACGTATGGCTCCTCATCCAACGAATCGTGGGCTTTTACCTCCTTGCCCCGCCAACGACGGTAACCCCAGACATTTCACTACCCTCTTGCTAATCACCATACTCTAATATGGTTTCGAGGACAGGCTTTAGAATACCTCTTTCAGAGTGGTCTGCATACAGTCCTCGACTTCTGGTACAAAGTTGTGACCGCGCATAGCATCCTCACCTGAAAAACATCTTACCGACAAACTTTGGCATGTTATCTCCGCAGCGTCTTCCTTGACCCCCTCAAAGTTGGGCTGTGCCAAGCCTACCTGTCACATGATGCAACACCCTTATGCACGTTCTCACGCACCGACAAAAAAAAAAAAAAGGAAGAAGACAGAAATGTTATATCTTGTTGTATTTATTGTTTTCTATAATATTTTTTGTATACCTAACAGTCATTTGTATATGTTTAAATGGTACCTTGAAGAACTCTTGCATAGTGTATATATATGTACTGTTAGTTTGTTCAAATGTCTCTGAGCACTATGGGACTTAACAGCTATGGTCATCAGTCCCCTAGAACTTAGAAATACTTAAACCTAACTAACTTAACGACATCACACAACACCCAGTCATCACGAGGCAGAGAAGTTTGTATGTTCATTAAAGATTTAAAAAAAATATCGGGGCAAACATTTTCAACTGCCCCCATTGGTGTATATTAACGCCTGTGAGCAGCTAATGGTATTGATTTGTTTGTAATTTCGTTATATTACCGTCTTTCAACGATTTTCGATTGATGCTCCTGACTGCTCGGCTGATTTCGGCTCTGGTTTATAGCAACCAACCTTTGTGAAAGTCGCTTGCAGTCCGTATCGTTTTAGATGATCCCCAGCTTATAGCTGCTCCGTTCATACACTTTCCTTAACGGTCATCGACTGTGCAGCTGGTCCCGGCGGAGGTTCGAGTACTCCTTCGGGCATGGGTATGTGTGTTTGTCCTTAGGATACTTTAGGTTAAGTAGTGTCTAAGCTTAGGGACTAATGACCTTAGCAGTTAAGTCCCATAAGATTTAACACACATTTTAACACTTTTTTCCCTTAACGCGTCACGTGACACCACTCGGAATTCAGCCTCGCGGAAAACAGTGGTCATAATTTTTTGGCCCATCAGGAAATTACGTTGTTGCGAACGGAACTCCCTAAACCTCCGGACGCCGAGATGTCTGTGGTACCCAAAAATATAGATTCGCCTGTGGCCTGTAAGGAGACGGTTTTCTATACTGCTGGCGATTGCGAATCGCCTCCCAGCGAGGTGACAGGGGAGCAGGGGCCGGCGTTGCGGGGTGACGCAGCGAGTTCCTGCTAGCACAGTGCCTACCGGCCGAGGCTGCAGCCGGCACGGCTCGCAGGTGCGCGGCGCTGGGCGAGCCTGATTGATTCCTGCGGCATCCACGGCTGTAATTAAGACGCGCCGTGGCCGGTAATGGCGGCATTCCCCCGCAGGACGCGGCCAAAAACGGCGACGTCGACGCCGACACCGACGCCGCCCCACAATGCCGCCTCTGCGCGCCGCGGCTAATTAGCGACAAGGCGGCCGCACCCGCTGGGAGTACATCTCGTGCTCGCCTCCACAGGCCCAGCCAATTCAGCGGCCTGCTGAGCTCACAATATTGTCGTCTTCCAGCGCTGCTCGAGCTCTCTCACACTGGCGCGTTTCGATCGCTGTCTTTAGCTGCACTAACTCCAGTGTTATACAATGAACTGACTAAACTCATGAGATAGTTTCTAATATCGTGTCGGACTTCATTTTGCCGAGCGTAGTGCAGCAACTCGACGTGGCATGGACTCGTTGGAAGTCCCGTGCAGAAATAGTGAGCCATGATGCCACTATAGCCATCCCCAGTCGCCAAAGTGTTGCCGGTGCAGGATTTTGTGCATGAACTGACCTCTCGATTATGTCCCAAATATGATCGATGGGTTTCTTATCGGGCGATTTACGTGGCCAAGTCATTCGCTCGAGTTGTCTAGTATTTTCTTCAGACCAGTCACGAACGATGATGGCTCGGCGACTTCACACCATTGTTTGGGAACATGAACTCCATGATGGCTGCAAATGGTCTCCCAGTAGCCGAGCATAACAATTTCCAGTCAAGGATCGGTTCGGTTGGATCAGGAGACGCAGTCCATTCCGTGTAAACATAGCCCACACCATTATGGAGCAACCACCAGATTGCACGGTGCCTTGTTGACAACTTGGGTCAATGATTTCGTGGAGTCTGCGCCACACTCGAACCCTACCATCAGCTCTTACCAACTGAAATCGGGACTCATCTGATCAAGGCAAGGTTTTCCAGTCGTTTAGGGTCCAACCGACATGGTCACGAGGCTAGGAGAGGCGCTGCAGGCGATGTTGTGCTGTTAACAAAAGCACTCGCGTCAGTCACCTGCCGCCGTGTCCCATTAAAGCTAAATTTCGACGCACTGTCATACGTTTCACATAGATTCCTGCAGCTGTTTCTCGCAGTGTTGCTTGTCTGTTAGCACTGACATCTCTGCACAAACGTCGCTGCTCTCGGTCGTTAAATGAAGGCTGTCATCTAGGGCGCTGTCCGTGCAGAGACATAATGCCTGAAAATTTGTACTGTCGGAGCACTCTTACAGTACGGGCCTTGGAATATTGAATCCCCTAAGGGTTTCTGAAATAGAATGCACCATTCGTCTAGCTCCAAGTACCATTCTGCGTTCGAAGTCGGTTACTTCCAGTTGTGTGGCCGTTATCACCTTGGAATCCTTTCGACATGAAATACCTGAGGATAAAGGACAATACCGCCAATGCACTGCCCTGTGTACGCGATACCACCACCATCCGTATAAGTGTATATCGCTATCCTACATATTTGGTCACCTCAGTGCATGTTGTGGATGAATGATACGGGCTGTATTTCATAGGATTGATACTTCCCGAGTCCATGCTGATTCTTTCAGAGAAGCCTATTTTGCTCCAGCATCATCATAATGTTTGGGCTTGGGTAACTCTCTAGCATCCAGCGATTCTGCTCTGTAGTTCTGTGCTTAATGGGGGTAAGACGTTAAACGGGCCTACTTGGAGCAGAAGAGGCACCACAGGACATTTTAATTTTCATTGCCTATACTTTTGCAAATAAATTCATAAAACTTCCTCAAAATGACCAGGAAGGATTCAGGATTCATACTCATAGCAGTGGAAGTTCAAAAACATAACAAAAAAAATTTTTTATATGTGAAATTTCTTCATTTTTTCACTTACTATTGGCTGCATTTGTTGCTATAGGTACACTTTTCCTCATAAGTAAGAGAGATTCTTCGATGAATTTTGCACAGCATACAAACAATACTTAGAGGAGTATTAAATTCTAGAATTTATTTAATTTATGGAAAAATGAATGAGCTGTTACATTTTAAACTTCATGTTTAGAGAAACTCAAATTTTATAGTTAAATATCTCAATTTTTACCATAGTTTTTAATAGATTTGAAAAATTCTATAGTTTCATACACCTGTAATTATGGTTTGTGTGCTATGAAAATTTCGCTAAAGAATCTCTCTTACTTATGAACAAAAGTGTACCTATGGGAACAAATGCAGCCAGTAGTAAGTGAAGAAACGATGAAATTCCACATGTAAAAGAAATTTATTTTGTTATGTTTTTGAACTTCCACTGCCCGTATGTCCACCTTTCGTTGTGGCATTGAAGCAATGAGGCCTTGTCGGCCTGCCACCACATCTGCACACACAAGTCACTTAATTTCCGTAAAGGAGGGGGGGGGGGGGGGAGCGAATGCGATGAATTCTGACGCCATGTTCTATCATATCCCCCAGATGTGTTCGATCGGTTTAGATTTGGCGCATTGGAGGGGCAGCACATCAACTGTAACTCGCCACTCAGTATCTCGAACCACTCTATCACATTGTGAGATGCCGCAATAACATGTTGAAAAATGCCACTGCTTTCGCAAAACAACAAATCACCTTGGCCGTCATGGTGCCTTGCACGAGCTCTACTGGACCCATGGAACCCGACGTGAATGTTCCCCTGAACACAATAGGACCGCCTACAGTTTGTCTACGTGCCGCAGTACAGGTGTCACAGAGCTATTCCCCTGGAAGAAGACGAATTCGCACCCTCCCATCAGCATGATGAAGAAGGTACCGGGATTCATCAGATCTTGAAGCGCTCTGCCACTGCGCTAACGTCCAGGTGCTCGGTGCACTGAGTATTCAGACACACTTGTACTCTGCAGAACACTGAAGTCTGATAAAATTTGTTTTGAAAACATTATCAGCGATCTTATATAAAAATGATTATTAAAACAGTCTGGATCGCATATTTCTTTTAATCGGAGTGACCAGTTTCAATTCTTAAGGATCATCTTCAGACTCCAGAACGACAGGTGGACTCCCACGGAGCAGGCTGCGCCGATCCAAGACGCTGACTGCAGTCAGTTCAGTGTCGTGGATCGGCGCAGCCTGCTCCATGGAAGTCGACCTGTCGTTCTGGAGTCTGAAGATGACCCTTAAGGATTGAAACCGGTCACTCCGATTAAAAGAAATTTGCGATCAAAACTGTTTATTAATTATCATATTGAAGTCTGATGTTGGTTTCGCTACAGTTTACCGCGTCTCCTATTTTACCAGTCTGCCCAGCCTACGACATCCGTCATCTGCAATGAGGAGTGGCCATACACCCCTGCGACGTCGGGACGTGTTGAAGACACTCACCACGGCACTCCTAGAACACACGACAAGTCGTAAAGTTTCCGAAATGCTCGCACCGAACCTCCGGGCCATCACAATCTGTCGTCGGTCAGACTCAGATAGATTCGCTCATCTTCCCCATTCTACACACGCGGACAGCACTCTCACTGATGATACATGCACCGTGCGTCTGTCTGACTATCAGTCATTCCGCAGCAGGTAATGTTGCTACCACCTGGACGGGTTTATATAGATAGTAGATCGGTGGTCATAATGTTCTGGTTGATCAGTATATTTTCGCAACAGTCAGCGAATTGTACCATTAACGCAGCGACAAGCTCAGATCAAAACGTACAGCGACATTTTTCTTGATGGAATGTTAATAGTTCTACATAGCAAACACAGGCAGTGAAAGATATATATCTTATGAACAGAAGTCCTTCGACTGTAAGTATTTCAGCTCTGAAGGCTTTCCGATACGCATTTCTGAGCAAAAGCTCTGAAGGAATGACTGGTTTCCTTTTTTATTATTGGCGACTACCACTACGCACATCAGATACGCATCCTAGCAGTGCAGAGAAGAGTCTGAGCGTACGCTAATTTAAACAATAAATAAATGGCATAATAATACAGTACACTGAAAGGAATACGTAAGCTGCTTGCTATGAGCATATGGACATATAAATGAAAGTTAAGGTTGCTTTTAACGAAAGTAATCTCAGCTTTGTTCCCGAGCTACTACAACAAAACAGGAAGTTTAGGAGGTTAGCGAATTTAATTTACGGAATTAAATACAGTCGCTCGTGGCGATATAGTTCAGAAACAAGGGAAACTTGGGCAGCAAATTACGATGCTTGACGAGACACCGTTTCGCGCTTTGCGTCTTGTGCTAGGGCAACATGCACCAATAGACTCTGACTAAAACTGTCATAAAGGATATCGGCGGGACTACGTTCATGTCATTTAGTTTCAAAAATAAACTCTAAGAAGTAGTGAATGAAATCACTGCACGAAAAACCTGTGAAATTTCATAAACAGTATGCGCGATGATTTGTTTGTGCGTGCTTTCCTGCATAATTGAAGAGGCACATTATACTGTACTCACAAAAAGACGACAGCAGTGCAAGACAGGGAGCACAACACACAAAATACTAATGTAAATATTTGAGCGTGGCAATGAGACATTTTCGAAACACGTCGTGCTAAAAACGAAAAAAAAGTAAGTGGAGCAGTTTTTCATTATTTACAGAGTGAATGACAGTCGCAGGGTTTCCAAAAACATCTATTGTGATGAATGACATTGAGCGAAAGTTCCTGTTCCCACTCGTGATAGGCACTTGATGGAGAAGAAATGATACAAAACGTTAACTGAAAAAGTTCTTAATTCTTCCTGGCACCACTTTCCTCGTCAGCATCCTGTCTTTCTTTTTCTTCTTTTACATATTTGGATTATATGCATATTATGAAAATAATTTGATAAACTGATTTTGTTATGGCAAATTTTGTTTCTGACTAAGGATACATTGCAGATAATTAGTACCGAAGTTAATACGCTACAATGGAGTAAACGCGCCAACATTACAAATGCTGGAAATTTTCTAATTCGAAGAAAAATTATCGTTGGTTTAGCTCGTAGGGAGTGGCTGCAATGCGCGCACTGGCTATGAATCTGATACGCAATTTAATTTCACTAATATATTTGTGACAGTATAGCACGCTTATTTCTAAATATGCTACGTCCACTCTAAAGTGAGCCAAGTTAATATGTGCAATTCATTTATAGCAATGAGTATAGTATGGGGCCCTCGGTCATCAGCTTTAGCGGTCGTCCTCTCATAGGGAAGAGTGAAAGTTATTCCTCTTGAAAGTGAAGTTAGCAGAGGGTAGTGGGATCCTTTTGCTTTTGATACCCCAGGCTTTATATATTTAACACATTTCTGCAGAAAAATCCCCCAAGGGAATAATATTAGACACTAGGATGTATTAAATTTTCAGAAGGTTGAGATGTACAGTTCCTTTAAAAGGCCAACATGACCCTAGTACTTATTTGCTTCAACGACAATGCTACGGACAGAACACAAAAAGCTATGCGCATGCAAACGCTGATCTCTTTGGAGCAGGATTGTTACAAGCTTTGCAGCCATTTAAAATAATTCCCTTTTATCAGTAGAAACTAGTTGCAACAGTCCATTGGCCGCCACTTTAACAGCTTTCACCCAGGCTCAAACCACAGGAACTGATAAACGCGTGCATCGAACGCATTCGCGTTGTTCCAACGATTGCAACTGTACCTAGAAAGAACCTAGAAGCTTTGCTGGCCACCGATGTTCGGCGAGCGCGACGTTGTCAACTGGAGGTGAACGGAGGCAGTCGCCAACAGCTCCAATTTCTTCCTGACATTCACCTAACGTCTTACGACACTATCTGGTAAAGCACTTGCTCCTATGGGATTTCATGCCGTATCGTTTAACAGCACGTGGAAAAAAAAAAAACCACTACAACGCTCTTAAATACCAGCATACTGCGAAAATGTGTTTTCCCGGTGGACTATGGCGAAATTTCTCGAAGTTCTCTGGTTTTCGTTCATCACATACAGAATATTAAAAAAAAGAATCACATAGTGCTAGAGGTGGCATTACTGGTGAAAACTAGCAGAAATGTTCCAATTATGATATGTCTGCAGACGAACACCTGTTGAGATTTGGGCCAGTCTGCCTTCTCATTCCCGTCTGTTTGTTGCGTACATCCTTCAGACTTTTTCTCAATGAATCTCGCATTATTTGGAATATACACGAATCAAATTCACATGCATGGGTCGTAAGCTCCTGAAACACCTGCTCATGGTCGATAGGCTGGCCATACACCAATGTCTCGAAATGTCCCCACAACCAGAAATACGAAGGAGTACTACGCCACGATTCATTGAGAAAAGGGTGGTTGCCCAGTCATGCAAAATCACAGTTGTCTTTCTGAAAGGGTAGCGTTTTCCGAAGGTGCTGGTAATTTATCTCGTATAAACCGGTGATGCATTGCATATGTTAAACTCAACTTACTGCCCTGTAAGTCTGTCAGAGACAAATCCTGCTCAAAAATTGATGCTAAAGCGATCCTGATGCCTATCTTTATGATTTCCCGAGGATTGGGATCTGCCCGCGCATGCGTATTGTGGTAGTTTACTATGCTGCAGAAGTAAGACGGCACACACGAACAAATACTACACATTACTCGTCGCAAGTAAACCAGCTTATTTCTCAACAGGTATTGATTTCCGGGTATGTAATTATAGGAACTTTTCTTCGAGTATTTACAAATATTACGTCCTGTAAGACACTTCTCTTTAAACACTCTCTGTGGCATTGAAAACAGCTTCCAGTCGTCTCGGTATGGATAAATATATGTCCTGTACCGTTTTCAGGAGAATGTTACACCATACCTCTGGTAAGTTCAAGGAACAATGATGGAGGTGCATAGCGATCATGCAGCCTTCTCTCCACGCAGCCTCCTCTCACAAAGTATCAACAATATTGAGAACATGTGACTATAATGGCCAGGGGAGAGGCAAAAATTCATCTTTGGTCTCAGGAATCTAGTCGTGGACGATGCGACCTGTATGAACAGGGTCACTTTCGCCTTGAACACAGTTTCGCCATTGGGTACAAGCATTGTACAATGGAATGGACAAGATAAAAGAAAATGGTCGCATAATCCTTGACAGTAGCTCGACCTTGCAGAAGCCCATGGAATAAAACGATATGGATGTCCAAATTATCACCGGTTACCCACCATGTTTCACTGCCAGGGCGTAAACTCGGGCAGAAGTTGACAAAGTGTGAAACGAGACTTGTCCGCCTAGTGACTTTGGTCCGTTTCTCCATAGTCCTGGCTTATGTCTTCGGCACCAAGATTTCCTGTTACTGTCATTTGCATCGCTGATACGTGGCTTTCGAGTTCGCCTTAGGTTCTACATCTAAATCTACGTGATTACTCTGCTATTCACAATAAGGTGCCTGGCAAAGGGTTAAATAAACCACTTTCAAGCTGTCTCTCTACCGTTCCGCTCTCGAACTGCACGCGGGAAAAACGAGCACTTAAATTTTTCTCTGCGAGCCCTCACTTCTCTTATTTTATCGTGATGATCGTTTCTCGCTGTGTAGGTGAGTGCCAGCAGAATGTTTTCGCAACCAGAGGAGAAAACTGGTGAATGAAATTTCATGAGAAGACCCCTTCACAACGAAAAACGCCTTTGTGTTAATGATTGGCACTCCAATTCACGTATCACGTCTGTGACACTATCTTCTCTATTTCGCGATAATACAGAACGAGCTGCCCTACTTTGTACTTTTTCTATGTCATCCCACCTGATACGGATCCCATACTGCACAGCAGTACTCCAGAATACAAGCGTGGTATAAAAGAGTCTCTTTAGCAGTCTTTGGTTTGCTCTACACACAATATTATCTATGTGATCGTTACAATTTAAGTTATTTGTAATTGTTATCCCTAAGTATTTAGCAGAATTTAAGCTTTTAGATTTATGTGACTTACCGCGTAATCCAAATTTAGCGGATTTATTTTAGTACTCATTTGAATAACTTCACTCTTTTCTTTATTCACGGTGAACTGCCACTTTTCGCACTATACAGATATCTTATCTAAATCATTTTGCAAGTTGTTTTGATCATCTGATGACTTTACAAGTCGGTAAATGACAGCATCATCTGCAAACAATCTAAGAAGGCTACTCAGATTGTCTCCAATGTCGTTAATATAGATCAGGAACAACAGAGCGCCTATAACACTTCCTTGGGGAACGCCGGATATTACTTCTGTTTTACTCGATGACTTCCCGTCTATTACTACGAACTGTGACCCTTCTGACAGGAAATCACGAATCCCGTCGCACAACTGAGGCGACATTCCGTAGGTACGCAGTTTGGTTAGGAGACGGTTGTGAGGAACGGTGTCGAAAGCCTTCTGGATATCTAGAAATATGGAATCAATTTGACATCCCCTGTCGATAGCACTTATTACTTCATGAGTATGGAGCTCTCTTCGTGTGCGTGTTGCTGCTGACAGGGTTCCGACGTTCAGTTCTGCAGTGACTTGTAGCTGTCGTTTCCTAATTTTTCGATACAATCATGTTGAATGACCGTCTGTCGCAATCATTAACTTACACTTTCATCCGCGTTGTGACTTAGAGGCTGATACTTTCAGCTTTCCTAGATGCGGTATAAATCTTCAATACGGTGCCTCTTGATTCATCAAACACTTCCGCTGCCTTGGTTACCGAAGTACCCATCAAACGAGCAACGACAGTTTGCCGACGTTCGCATTTACTTAGCTCCTACATAATAAAGTCACAACTACATACAACACTGTTCTGACCAAGACGGACACTTGAAACGTGTTGTGGACATTGCACAAGCGCTTTTCATGGTCAAAAACAACAGCGAAAGCTGCAGGCTTGGGCACCATCTCCATTTATGTTCTAGGCATGCATTCCGCACGCTGTTTTCATATTTTTGTCCAACCTCCGTATAGTCATACTAAATAGGTTCACCTCGTAATCACTGAAACGTCTCTGTGAAGTCGTTTCATAAGACGCTTGTTGAATTCGGTACAACCTATTCATTTTACTACCTGATTTTAGCTCAATTCATCAACTCTTCCAGAAAGACTGAGCACTCAAATAAGGCCTATTGGTTATTATATGTGTGTTTTAATGTGGGTTTCGGTTTTGTTTTGTGGGAATCGCTGAATTGGTCATCGCCTGCTGGGAGCAGACGATGTTGCTTCTCGTTCAAAGGAGAGCATAGGATGACCAACTTAGGTTTCCAATACCTGAACCATCTTAGTCGAGGGCTGTGTCGAAGGTTGTTTTTGTGTGTGAGGTTGGTGACGGAGGGCTACCCCTCTGGTAGCTTCCGCTGCTCGAGGAGCTAGGTAATCTCTAAAGAGAAAGAGACACTCTTCGGTGAATGCTTGGTGACTACGGATCGTAGTTATTAAGGGGGGTTTCAGGTGATAGGAATCAGGTTGAGTTAGGACTTTGTTATGTTAAACTGGTGAAATTCTTAAGAACTTCAGCTTAAGTGAAGCGTGTGAAGCGAGTTATTTTTTTAATGATTTTTAATCTTATATTTTGTGGAAATTGCTTTTGTCTTTGTGTGTCGATTTTGTGCCACGTGTTTGGTAATCAATGACCCTTCTGGTCCACCACGGCACCGCAATAGGCTTTATTTTAACAATTTGCTTGTTTAATGAGCTACAATTTCTGCAAGAGTATCCGTTCTTTCGTGCGCTTTCTGCAAAGCAGCACAACCGTTTGAGTCAGAATGCACCACGTACTCTAGTTCGGCCGTTTGCAAGCAGCAGATGCAATTAGCATGTTAAATAATTATCGCACAGCCTTGCGTATTGGTTGAACCTATGTCCAGAATAGTGTATGCGTAGAATCGTAATGCAAATGTCACTGAGATGTGTTTATGGTATTAAGGAAAGGAGATGATAGTATAATGGTCTTCCACCCCCGCCTTCTGTGTTTCTTCTTGCTGTAGTTAAATTGTACTCTGGTTCATTCTCACGTAATTCTTATTTAAATATATCGAGTCAGGCAACAGTTATGTGTAGTTAGGATGTGCAAGCAAATATTTAGTTACAATAAATACCTTACGTGAAAGATAAATTCTTTGGTGTCGATCTTACCCCCTTACTCTGATTTCCAATCCTGAATTAATCAAGTTGCTTCATGCACGACATGGAGTGCTATTTATCTGGCTGCTTAAAGAAATTTGCGTACTTGTAATTAAATTATTAAAGTAATGAAACTAATAATTTTCCAGCTCCGTTTTTTCTGAATGGTTAGGAAGGGTTTGGGCTGGTGGTGACCCTGAATTTCTGAATTTTTATCATTATTTGTTCGAGAGAAGCAGCTAGAAATGCGAGATAACGTATGTGGCTCGATGAGAAACGTCGTAAAGATAGTAATACGTTACACCACTAATTCGCAAAGATATCTCTGAACCAGTTCGACTGTGGGCTCATACTTCCTGGAAAGTTCCTGCTTCTACTATAGTTTACTTTCACTCTTATTACTTTTCGTTATTAACTGTGGTGCGACAGGTATATGGCTAGCGCTGTGTTAAGTATGAGACTGAAACGGCCAAGTTTGAGATCACTGATTTTTTGGTGATTTTTGCCGGAGGTATAGAAAACCTGATACCACGTGCAGGTTTCGCAGAGCGAGCGCTGACTTACCCATGTGGTCCTCCTCCTCCCTCCCCCACCATCCACCCGCAACACGCGTGGGAGGTCTGGCCGCCCGCCGCGGCGTGTTTCATGTGCTGATCCCCGTGGAGGTCGCGGAACGGTTGTGCCGAACTCGGCTGAACCTCGTGTTTTTGCTGTGCGGCCGCCTGCGGCGTCGGACGCTCCCTGGGGCCTGGGCTGGAGCATCCCATGAAGCCCGTCAGTGGTCTTCAGAGAGACAGCAGGGCCCCGTCACTCAGCTGACAGGGGCGGGGGAGGGGGGGGGGGGGGGGGGACACCACCGGGCGAAAAACCTGAGCACTCAGCCATGTGAGATGAGATGTCGCCGGGCACCCCGGGCCGTCCGTCTTCTGGCGAAGTGGACGTCCAACCGTTGGGTGTTTGCCAACGTAGCGGTTCCTGGAGGTTCAGTGTGAATGCTGGCCAGGGGACAAAGAAAACAGAAACTGCAAACAGACGAATTATGACATCCACTCGGGGCCACAGCCAACGAAACAAAAACTAGTCTCATGATAGTTCGTTTGTGTAGAAACTGTAATCAGTCGCTCTTTTTTTATTGGTGAATTGGTCACTTAGGATGACACTACAACTTCATTTTGTCCTCTTTATCTGGAGCTTCCTCTGTTACCAATACCCTTTCTTAATGTCATTAATCTGTTGCTTCCGTTCTTACACCCATGTTCTTCCGCTGATTGTAGCCCTTCATTTGACTTGAAACCTTGCGAAACTTTGCTTTCTGTTTCGAAACTTGTATCGTTATAACATGAGTCCCTTTGGTGTGTTATACCTCTCTGGGTGTTTCCGAGCTTTCTTTCCACATCGTGGCGGTCTTCCTGTTCCAGAGGTAATCAAATATTTCTTTGTGTAGTCTATTTTTGCCTATTCTGCACAGTTGTCCATCAAAGATCAACCTCCTTTTCCTCATGGCCTCCGAGTTTTTCTCCACATTCTTTTATCCTTCTTGATTGTCCTGAGGTTTACAGATGAACTCAATCTCGATTGCACTCATGAGACTTTGTACGATTGTGCTTCCCGCGATCTCTAACTACACTAACTTGTAGTCCTGTTTCTTCTATACTGTTTGTTCTTTAATTTCACAGTCCTGGGTTTATTGGCTGCAGATCTACATGTAACAATGTCTTTGGCCTACATTTTCAGTTCCACGAATCTTCTGCAGCAAAAAGCTATCATGTCACATAATTTGCACCAACCAGACATCTCTTCTCTTCTTAATCATCTGAAACAGCCCTCGGTTTTATTTAGTTCCCTAGAAGAAACTTCCATTTAAATACCTTCCCATGGGATATTGAGTATCCTTTTGCAGCAACACATTTAGAACCCTTGAATCCGTCTCTTTTCATCCATCATAGATGTTTAGGACTCTCCCCCATAAAAAAAGCACCCGCCAGCTAAATGTCTTATCTTCCAGCGGCAGCCTATGTGCGTTTGCTGTGAAAATTCTTTTCCTTTCACAGAGTGCTGCCTTGGCCTAATATATTCTGCATCTTTCTGCTTCCCTGTGCTGTCACAATGTTTTCCAAATGGACAACATTTTGTATATTTTCGAGACTCTACCTGTTCAGTGATACACTTACAAGCGCACTGAGTTTTCTAACGAACGGTATTCTCTTTCTCAACCTGTTTTTTTATTGTTTTCCAAAAGACACAGGGAGGGGTATTATGTCATTATTGCATCCAAATAAAGTTATGCAGTAACTTTCTGCGAATCACGTAATCATTTCCAATGAAAGCTCCACATTTCATAGTCTCTGTGCAGAAGATGCAGTGACGGAACACTGGTGTTTGTCACCCCATCTACGTCGACATTTTCAGAGATGGTGATCTGATAGTGCAAGCACTGACAAAAAAGTCGCTCTTTCGCGATTCAACGGAATCCTCTTGCGATTCGCCTGCATCCATCTGAAGAAACCACTGAAAAGTTAAAGCAAGTTGCCCTGAATTTTTTATCAACACTAATACTCTCTAAAGGGAATCGTGTGCGCTGCCTCGGTCGATAGATTAGATTAGATTAATACTTGTTCCATAGATCATGAATACGACACTTCGTAATGATGTGGAACGTGTCAGGTTAATAAAAGATGTCTGTACAAGAAATTACATTACACAAAATATTGCATGACACTAATGATTAATTTTTTTAATTTAGTTTATATCTAAAAATTCAGCCAATGAGTAGAAGGAGTTGTCATCTAGAAATTCTTTTAATTTATTTTTAAATGTTAGTTGGCTATCTGTCAGGCTTTTGTTGCTGTTTGGTAGGTGCCCAAAGACTTTTGTGGCAGCATAATTTACCCCTTTTTGTGCCAAAGTCAGATTTAACCCTGCATAGTGAAGATCATCTTTTCTCCTGGTGTTATAGGTATGCACACTGCTATTACTTTTGAATTGGGTTGGATTATTATCAACAAATTTCATAAGGGAATATATATACTGTGAGGTTACTGTGAGGATCCCTAGATCCTTAAATAGATGTCTGCAGGATGACCGTGGGTGGGCTCCAGCAATTATTCTGATTACACGTTTTTGTGCAATGAATACTTTTCTACTCAACGATGAATTACCCCAGAATATGATGCCATACGAAAGCAGTGAATGAAAGTAGGCATAGTAAGCTAATTTACTGAGATTCTTATCACCAAAATTTGCAATAACCCTAATAGCATACGTAGCTGAACTCAGACGTTTCAGCAGACCGTCAATGTGTTGCTTCCAGTTTAACCTCTAATCAATGGACACACCTAAAAATTTTGAAAATTCTACCTTAGCTACAGACTTCTGTTCAAATTCTATATTTATTACTGGAGTTGTGCCATTTACTGTACAGAACTGTATATACTGTGTTTTATCAAAATTTAAAGAGAGTCCGTTTGCTGAGAACCACTTAATAATTTTGTGAAAAACATCATTTACAATTACATCACTTAGTTCTTGGTTTTTGGATGTTATTACTATACTTGTATCATCAGCAAAAAGAACTAACTTTGCATCTTCATCAATGTGGAATGGTAAGTCATTAATGTATATCAAGAACAGTAAAGGACCTAAGACCGAACCCTGTGGGACCCCGTGCTTGATAGCACCCCAGTTTGAGGAATCAGCTGTTGTTTTAACATTACACGAACCACTTATTTCAACTTTCTGCATTCTTCCAGTTAAGTATGAATTAAACCATTTGTGCACTGCCCCACTCAAACCATAATGATTTAGCTTATCTAAAAGAATTCCATGATTTACACAATCAAAGGCCTTTGAGAGATCACAAAAAAATACCAATGGGTGATGTCCGGTTATTCAGAGCATTTAATATTTGATCAGTGAAAGCATATATAGAATTTTCTGTTGAAAAGCCTTTCTGAAAACCAAACTGACATTTTGTTAGTACTTTATTTTTACAAATATGGGAGGCTACTCTTGAATACATTACTTTCTCAAAAATTTTTGATAGAGCTGTCAGAAGAGAGATTGGGCGGTAGTTGTTGACATCCGACATATCCCCCTTTTTATGCAATGGTTTTACAATGGCATATTTCAGTCTATCAGGGAAAACACCCTGCTCCAAAGAGCTATTACATACATGGCTGAGAATCCTACTTATCTGTGGGGAACAAGCTTTAAGTACTTTGCTGGAAATGCCATCAATTCCGTAAGAGCTTTTACTTTTCAGTGAGTTTATTATTTTACTGATTTCAGAGGGAGAGGTTGGTGGAATTACAGTTGTTTCAAACTGCGCAGGTATGGCCTCTTCTATTAATAGCCTTGCCTCTTCTAGTGAAGATCTAGATCCTATTTTCTCCACAACATTTAAAAAATGATTATTCAAAATATTTTCAATTTCTGATTGTTTGTTAGTGCACTTGTCATTCTGTTTTATTGCACTAAAGTCTTCCTGTGCTCTTGGTTGCCCTGTTTCCCTTTCAATAATATTCCAAATTGTTTTAATTTTATTATCAGAGTTACTGATCTCAGACATGATACACATGCTTCTGGACTTTTTAATAACTTTTCTTAGTACCGCACAATAGTTTTTATAATATTGAACAATTTCGGGGTCAGTACTCCCTCTTGCTGTTAGATACAGTTCTCTTTTACGGTTGCAAGATATTCTTATTCCTTTAGTTAGCCAAGGTTTTTTATATGTTTTCTTGGAATTATGTTTAACTATTTTCTTGGGAAAACAATTTTCAAATACCCTTAAAAATGTATTGTGAAATAAGTTATATTTCAAGTTTGCATCGGGTTCCTTATACACTTCATCCCAGTCTAGCTGCTGTAGGCTTTCCCTAAAGTTTGCAATATTTATATTGTTAATTGAACGCACTGTTTTGAAAGTCTGATTTATTATACTGCATGGAGCTATGTCATGTACTGTAACAAGCTGTGCACTATGATCTGAAAGACCATTCTCAACAGGATAAGCATTTATGTCCCTAAACTTATCTTGGTCTATAAAAAAGTTATCTATCAATGTACTGCTGTTCTTTGTTATCCGAGTAGGAAAATCAATGACGGAGCTCAAATTGAAAGAACTGAGTAATACTAAAAGGTCATTCTTCCTATTACACTCTTTCAGGGAATCAACACTGAAATCCCCACAAATGATAATTTGCTTCCCCCTGTCTGACAGATAGCACAACAAAGCATCCAAGTTTTCTAGAAATAGCTGGAAATTCCCTGAGGGGGACCTATACACTGTTACAATTATGAAAGTGCCATCATTTAGTTTAAGTTCAGTGGCACATGCTTCCATATGTTGCTCTACACAAAATTTTTTAGTTTCTAAATTTTTTGCACTGTGGAAGCTTTTGACATATATGGCAACTCCTCCTCTCATCATATTATCTCTACTTACATGTGCAGCTAATTTGTACCCATTGATGCTAACCTTTTGCATATCAGTGACAATGTGATGCTCAGACAGGCATAGTATATCTATTACATTCTTGGTTTCTATATCTTCTAAACAAAGCAGAAGCTCATCAATTTAATTCTTCAATCCCCCAATATTTTGATGAAATATACTAACAGTATTTTTCACTTTACTTTTGTGATTATCTTGAACTTTTTTAACATCTTTAGTACTTTTATTCTTCAATCCCCCAATATTTTGATGAAATATACTAACATTATTTTTCACTTTACTTTTGTGAGTATCTTGAACTTTTTTAACATCTTTAGTACTTGCCTGGCTGAGTTTCCCACTGGACACTGATCTTACACTAAAAAAGAGTTTCCACCATGAGATGTAGTTCCTCCCCCCTTTAAATTTCCTGCTATCAGCCCAGCCAGTTTACCCTTCCCTTTCCTGTTGAGGTGTAGGCCATGTCTAGTATAGTCCCACCTACAGAGTGAATCAACAGGAACCACACCAATGTGTGACCCTGCACCAGATCCAAGTAGCCGTTCCAACTCCAAATTAACTCTCCTGACAGAAGAGGTCAAATGAGGTCGGTCGTGGCGCTCCAGAACCGACACAAACCCAACACTGGTATGATTCGATGCCGATGCAATCTTTGCCAGGTCACACTCTATGCTGTACCCCGGATCTCTGTCAATACTGTTGCCCGGCCCACCCACAATAACCACGGTCTCTTCCTTAGTAAAACCTTTACATAGTGAACCTAAATCCTCTGTAACCTGCCTAAGTTCAGCACTAGGTTTGAAAAAACTTGTGACCTGGTAATCCAACCCTAATTCATCCTGCAGAAGTTGGTCCACACCCCTAGCATGCGAACTACCTAGCAACAAGACTTTCTTTCTCTTTGCAGACATCCCTACATTCTTAATCAATTTGCTGCTGAAAGCTTGTTGAGCCCTGTCTACATCTACTTCTGTGAGAGGCTCATCAGTTTCTGACTGAGGCAACAGGTCAAACCTATTTTGTACATTAATAACAAAGCTGTCAGAAGAATTTCTTGGCCTGTTCCTCATGCCTGTTGCCACTTCCCACCCCTGTTTACCCTTCTCTCCCCTTAACCTGCCCAGTTCTCGCCTAGCCTCATCTAACTCAGCCTGAAGGGCAGCAATTTTCCCCTCCTGTTCCACAATCTTCCTATCTCTACTGCATAGCCTACAGAACCACTGATGAGTCTCGCTCATTTTCCCAATTCCCACGCCACTACAGTCGCCCCAATGAAAAAAGTTACTACATCCATCACACCAGACCCCGGAGCTAACGATCCTACGGCACGTCAGGCACTTTACACTCATGGTACAAATCGATTTTAGTGACAGAAAGACAACTAAGTTACCGGAAAACAATGAAAATACGTGTACGAAAAATTAGGCCTACTCGCGACTATGTAAACAGATGACGATACTCTACAGATATAAAGGGGCAGCAAACGTATTTAGCACACTAAACTATCAGTAAATGCACTTAAGATTGCGGTATGAAGTTTAATCTGAAAACTCAAAAGTTCGGCCTGGCCGCGATATGTAAACAAAACGAACTTTACGTGATTACTGTGAAAATACGCGAGTAAGACAAAAACCTTTAATGGTACGCTTGCAGAGCACTATAATTAACGTAATAAATTAGTTTAAAGTGTTAAAAAACAGTTTATTACTACTTAAATTACTTATCTTGTACAAGAGCTGTGACTCAGACGTCCGTGTAGCAGGCGCAGGGCTACCAACACTTCCCGCAGGGCTACCACTGCCAACCGGCCTTTAAAAAGGCGATGGGTAACGAGATACGGAAACAAACATATCCACCAGTTAGTTCAGTAGAACAGTATAATTGCCTATAGACGATTTGTAAATACACTGCCGGCCATTAAAACTGCGACACCATGAAGGACACGCAAATGATTAGTGTTTCATCGCTAGTGACCGAAAGTAGGCACGGGTGATGCCACCTACAATCCGTTTTAAAGACAGAATATGAGGTGGGCATCTTTGAGGAACCGCATTTTAGTGTCGGTTGTTTATGAGAAGATCGTGTTACTGCTCATGTAAGAAGGAACAAAGTCTAACAAGACGTTCACAACACTGTAAAGTGACAAAATTCATGGGATACCTCCTCGAACCATGGACCTTGCCGTTGGTGGGGAGGCTTGCGTGCCTCAGCGATACAGATAGCCATACCGTAGGTGCAACCACAACGAAGGGGTATCTGTTGAGAGGCCAGACCAACGAGTGGTTCCTGAAGAGGGGTAGTTTTATGGGCAACAGTCTGGATGATTGACTGATCTGGCCTTGTAACAATAAACAAAACAGCCTTGCTGTGCTGGTACTGCGAACGGCTGAAAGCAAGGGGAAACTACATCCGTAATTTTTCCCGAGGGCATGCAGCTTTACTGTATGATTAAATGATGATGGCGTCCTCTTGGGTAAAATATTCCGGAGGTAAAATAGTCCCCCATTCGGATCTCCGGGCGGGGACTACTCAAGAGGATGTCGTTATCAGGAGAAAGAAAACTGGCGTTCTACGGATCGGAGCGTGGCATGTCAGATCCCTTAATCGGGCAGGTAGGTTAGAAAATTTAAAAAGGGAAATGGATAGGTGAAAGTTAGATATAGTGGGAATTAGTGAAGTTCGATGGCAGGAGGAACAAGACTTCTGGTCAGGTGACTACAGTGTGATAAACACAAAATCAAATAGGGGTAATGCAGGAGTAGGTTCAATAATGAATAGGAAAATAGGAATGCGGGTAAGCTACTACAAACAACATAGTGAATGCATTATTTTGGCCAAGATAGATACGAAGCCCACACCTACTACAGTAGTACAAGTTTATATGCCAACTAGCTCTGCAGATGACGAAGAAATTGAAGAAATGTATTATGAAATAAAAGAAATTATTCAGAAAGTGAAGGGTGACGAAAATTTAATAGACATGGGTAACTGGAATTCGGTAGTAGGAAAAGGAGAGAAGGAAATGTAGTAGGTTAATATGGACTGGGGCTAAGAAATGAAAGAGGAAGCCGCCTGGTAGAATATTGCACAGAGCACAACTTAATCATAGCTAACACTTGGTTCAAGAATCATAAAAGAAGGCTGTATACATGGAAGAAGCCTGGAGATACTGACAGGTTTCAGATAGATTATATAATGGTACGACAGAGATTTAGGAACCAGGTTTTAAATTGTAAGGCATTTCCAGGGGCAGATGTGGACACTGCCTACAATCTCTTGGTTATGACCTGTAGATTAAAACTGAAGAAACTGCAAACAGGTGGATATTTAAGGAGATTGGACCTGGATAAACTAAAAGAACCAGAGGTTGTACGGAGTTTCAATGAGAGCATAAGGGAGCAATTGACAGGAATGGGGGAAAGAAATACAATACAAGAAGAATGGGTAGCTTTGAGGGATGAAGTAGTGAAGGCAGCAGAGGATCAAGTAGGTAAAACGACGAGGGCTAGTAGAAATCCTTGGGTAACAGAAGAAATATTGAATTTAATTGATGAAAGGAGAAAATATAAAAATGCAGTAAATGAAGCAGGCAAAAAGGAATACAAACGTCTCAAAAATGAGATCGACAGGAAGTGCAAAATGGCTAAACAGGGATGGCTAGAGGACAAATGTAAGGATGTAGAGGCTTATCTCACTAGCGGTAAGACAGATACTGCCTACAGGAAAATTAAAGAGACCTTTGGAGAAAAGAGAACCACTTGCATGAATATCAAGAGCTCAGATGGAATCCCAGTTCTAACCAAAGAAGGGAAAGCAGAAAGGTGGAAGGAGTATACAGAGGGTCTATACAAGGGCGATGTACTTGAGGACAATATTATGGAAATGGAAGAGGATGTAGATGAAGATGAAATGGGAGATACGATACTGCGTGAAGAGTTTGACAGAGAACTGAAAGACCTGAGTCGAAACAAGGCCCCCAGAGTAGACAACATTCCATTGGAACTACTGACGCCCTTGGGAGAGCCAGTCATGACGAAACTCTACCATCTGGTGAGAAAGATGTATGAGACAGTCGAAATACCCTCAGACTTCAAGAAGAATATAATAATTCCAATCCCAAAGAAAGCAAGTGTCGACAGATGTGAAAATTACCGAACTATCAGTTTAATAAGTCACAGCTGCAAAATACTAACGCGAATTCTTTACAGACGAACGGAAAAACTAGTAGAAGCCAACCTCGAGGAAGATCAGTTTGGATTTCGTAGAAATGTTGGAACACGTGAGGCAATACTGACCCTACGACTTATCTTAGAAGGTAGATTAAGGAAGGGCAAACCTACGTTTCTAGCATTTGTAGACTTAGAGAAAGCTTTTGACAATGTTGACTGGAATACTCTCTTTCAAATTCTGAAGGTGGCAGGGGTAAAATACAGGGAGCGAATGGCTATTTACAATTTGTACAGAAACCAGATGGCAGTTATAAGAGTCGAGGGACATGAAAGGGAAGCAGTGGTTGGGAAGGGAGTGAGACAGGGTTGTAGCCTCTCCCCGATGTTATTCAATCTGTATATTGAGCAAGGAGTGAAGGAAACAAAAGAAAAATTCGGAGTAGGTGTGAAAGTCCATGGAGAAGAAATAAAAACTTTGAGGTTCGCCGATGACATCACAATTCTGTCAGAGACAGCAAAAGACTTGGAAGAGCAGTTGAACGGAATGGATAGTGTCTTGAAAGGAGGATATAAGATGACCATCAACAAAAGCAACACGAGGATAATGGAATGTAGTCGAATTAAGTTGGGTGATGCTGAGGGAATTAGATTAGGAAATGATACACTTAAAGTAGTAAAGGAGTTTTGCTATTTGGGGAGCAAAGTAACTGATGATAGTCGAAGTAGAGAGGATATAAAATGTAGACTGGCAATGGCAAGGAAAGCGTTTCTGAAGAAAAGAAGTTTGTTAACATCGAGTATAGATTTAAGTGTCAGGAAGTCATTTCTGAAAGTATTTGTATGGAGTGTAGCCATGTATGGAAGTGAATCATGGACGATAACTAGTTTGGACAAGAAGAGAATAGAAGCTTTCGAAATGTGGTGCTACAGAAGAATGCTGAAGATTAGATGGGTAGATCATATAACTAATGAGGAAGTATTGAATAGGATTGGGGAAAAGAGAAGTTTGTGGCACAACTTGACCAGAAGAAGGGATCGGTCGGTAGGACATGTTCTGAGGCATCAAGGGATCACCAATTTAGTATTGGAGGGCCGCGTGGAGGGTAAAAATCGTAGAGGGAGACCGAGAGATGACTACACTAAGCAGATTCAGAAGGATGTAGGTTGCAGTAGGTACTGGGGGATGAAGAAACTTGCACAGCATAAAGTAGCATGGAGAGCTGCATCAAACCAGTCTCAGGACTGAAGACCACAACAACAACAACACCTCCTAATATGGCGTCGGACCTCCTTTCACCTCGTGCAGTGCAGCAGCTCAAAGTGATATCGACTCAACAAGTCGTTGGAAATCCTTTGGAGAGATATTGACCATGCCGCCTCTATATTCGTCCATAACAGCTGAAGTGTTTCTAGTGCAGGATTTTGTGCACGAACCGACCTGTCGGTTATGGTTCATAATGATGTGAGGCGATCTGGGTGGCCAGATCATTCACTCAAATTGTCCAGAACGCTCTTCAAACCAAAAACGGACTACCGTGACCCAGTGACATGACTTGGTTTTTGCGAACATAAGTTCATAAATGGCTGAAAATGGCCTCCAAGTGTCCGAATATAGTAATTTACAGTCAATGATCGATTGAGTTGGACCAGGGGACCCGCTCCATGTAAATACAGCCCACAGATTTATAAACCCACCACAAGTTATCACAGTGCTTGGTTGACGACTTGGGTCCATGGTTTCATGGGATCTGCACCAGAGTCGAATCCTACGATCAGCTCTTCCCACTTAAAATCAGGCCTCATCTAACAAGGCCACGATTTTCCAGTCGTCTAGGATCCAACCGATAATTTCACGAGCCCAGGAGAAGCGCTGCTTGCGATGTTGTGATGTTAGCAAAGGCACTCGCCTCGATTGTCTGCCGCCGTAGCCGATTAACTCGAAATGTCGCCGCACTGTCCTCATGGATACTTTCATCGAACGTCCCACATTAATTTCGGCATTATATCAAGCATCGTTGCTTGTCTGTTAGCACTTACAGCTCTACGCAAAGGCCACTGCTCTCAATAGTTATGTGAAGACCGTCCAGCACTGTGCTGACCCTGGTGAGAGGTAATTCCTGAAATCGGGTATTCTCGGAACACTCTTGACTCTCTGCATATCGGAGTATTTCATTCCCTAATGATATCTGAAACAGAACGTCCCATGCGTCTTGCTCCTACCACCATTCTGTGTTCGAAGTCTGTAAATTTCTGTCGAGCGGCCATAATCACGTCGGAAAACTTTTCACATGATTCACCTGGGTACAAATGACAGCTCCCGCAATGCACTGTCCTTTTATGCCGCATGTGCAAGTTACTAACGCCATCTGTATACGTTCATATCGCACTCCCATGACTTTTGCCACCTCGGAGCATGCGGCACTGTATCCCATAACGCGCCAGCTATATCTACAGCTAACGCTAATGGAACGAACGACAGAGGGCGAGTCGTTTGGAGAGCGTTATACACGCAGCCGCTTCGGACAAAATGTGAGCATTTCCGACGTATTGTTTACAGTGGTGGACGATGAGAAACTGGTAGAATGGATTAAAAAATTTCCAAGCATCTAAGCTGTATACTTACCGCTAGGCCAGGACCAAACTATGATTAATAATGCTTCCAGACAAATAGTAGAATTCGTGGAGAGAACAAGTAAGAAACGTACTGTATATTTTCGTTTTAATAATAATGAAGCGTAAAAAAGCAAGTATCAGAAACTGCTCTATGTTAAATAGGTTTATTTTATAAATATATGCTTACATATTTTCAGAAATACTCCGTAACGCTATGAAGTTCGAAGCCTACTGAGTCCTCTTAACTTAATTACTTTGTCATGGTATTATCCCTGCATCTATGCGGATGCTGAAGTAATCTGCAAATGAATCTCGCACAGAAAATCTTTCAACGTGCGAATAATCTCCACTGCTTCCTAATGATCCGAGTTCTGCAGTAAGTGCTGCTTAATTCAAAATGAGGCTGGTTATATTTCTCTAAGACTGCATCTCTAAGTAAATTATGTCAACAGGAAGCAACAGTAATCAATTTATCAGTCGTTTGTGGCTTTAGACTGGATGGTGAATATAACAGGCGAAATGTTTGAGTTAACAGAGCGAAAGCATCTTCAGAAACTCTACGAGCTCTTGAATGACGGTAGTGAGAAACAAATGTTTTTAATCAGTACTAGCAATTCGACGAGTGAAACGTTCCAACATCTTGCGATGTAATCGAAATGCCTCGTCGCCTACAAAACCATGTATCACTACTAGTTCCGAATTCGGGCAGCTATCTCACCACTTCCAAATTATTACTATTATTACTTTCGTCCAAAATTCTACTGTCGCCTTCCTGCCCGTATGGCCAGACAACAACGAAAATCAATTTGCGGTTCACGTCTACCACTGCAACAAGAACGCTAGAGAAAAAAAATGTATAATTGTAATACAATAAACCTGGTTGCTTTGGGGAAAAAATTCGAACATGTTTTCCATCGATGGCACCAACACTGTTAGGAAATTGCAACTTTTCTTCAAATTCTTTACATTTTGATTTTAAGTGATCAGTGGGATCGTTGGCAGAAGTATCGTCTCTAATTCCTTCCGTAAAACTAGTAACACAACTCGTAAGACGTTGCCAACGTAGCTAGAAGATATTCTGAACGAAAACGCCAAAGATATAAAAATTTCTCCTGTTGCCTTAAATTTAAAAACAAAATAAAAATAATATACTTGTAATATTCAAAATTACTACTACTTTTAGTACTAATACTATAATAATTATTTAATTAAGCTGTTTGTTTTAGGGAAGATTGCAAGAAAAGGTGGCGCGACATTAAATACACACATCAAAAAAGGCAGAGGAAAGACAAAACTACTGCAAGTTCTACTTGTAGTAAAGGCACTGAATGGGAACTGACTGATATGTTCACGATTTTACACAGAGTGGATCAGAAGCGAGTAAGTTCCCACCGTGTTTCCTCATTTTCCTTACTTTTCTCTCCGTTTAATTTTTATTATGTATATTAAATTGTTTTTATAATACATTTCACAGAAATACATCCATCGTTGAGGGAGATGGCAAGTTCACGTGAAGCGAGATACAGAGAGGTGTGCCATACTTCGTCCAATAACGATGTTTCTCCAGGAAACCTCGAAGACATCACGCCATTCAGACCTCTCGTTAACAGGAGACGTCAAAATGACAAAATCTTGGAGTCGATGAATTCTCGGTGGGTTGACTCATACTCAACAACTGCAACGCCATCAAGTGTGGATAACACTGACATTGCACAATCTGGTTACACAGAGACTGAAAAGCAAACGGACCAATCCTTGTAATATTGTGATGAGTCTTACTTCTTATTTTTGTAGTATGCTTTTCTCCTTTTTTATAACGTCAACATTATTAATAAATCAGTAACACATTAAGGAAGATTTTTAATTTTATATACCTCATTATTGAAGCTGGTTTTTAGTCTGAATCTATAGAGTTTGGATACCTGGGAGAAGAATTCTTGATATCTTCTTTGACGAGATCGAAGAAATAGTTGAATTGCGACATATTCAGCCTGCAATACTCCCGAAATGTCTGGTTATTTTTCAACAAGTTCCATCTGATGCGTTGTTCAAAACAGCCTTCCTTAATTCCTGTTCGGAAAATCGGCTGTGCTTCGGCATTCCCTCATATAAATGTAGTTGTATGTCTGCATCTCCAGCGTTTTCTAAGACTAGATAAAAAAACAAATCGAGCTCACTCTTCGGTTCGTTTCATATACAGGAGACCAAATAACGCTGTGTGCCTGACGTGCTATTCTGTTTTTCGCCTCTGCTTCTCTGGTTACAATGAAAATTCTATACAATTCATCTAGTATCATACTTTACACGATACCATTGTCTGCTGATATATTAAAGCTATATTTAACAAAATGTTACAAATGAAGGAAATAGATCTTTGCCCTAGGCCTGGGATAAGCATCGCATTCTTATGGGGAAAAATTGTACACAAAGGAAATTGTTGTAATTACAGGCGAAAGGAGAATTACGTATTTGTCAGGTACCATGTCTAATAGTTTAATATATCAAATCCGTCACAGTCATCATCATCATCATCATCATCATCATAACTGTCTCCGTCTTCGTGATCGTGCTGAACATCGAAACATGACATTAACATATCACTAATTTAAATACAGAACATCTTAACAGAAGAAAATACATAGTATTATAATTATTTGGCATTTTCTTGCCACACTTTTCTGCAGTTTTTCCGGTACAGTCTGCATCCTCATTACATCTTGATTAGAGAGTCGACGAAGCGGAAAACTGTATTTGGAGTGCAAAGTTACCAAGATGCTGAAAAAGAAAGAATCCATTCGTACTTTATTGAACCCCATTACCCTCCCGATACTGACTTTCTCCAAATACCTCAAACTTAAATTATGACGAGCGATAACTGAACTAGTCCACCTCTGCCACTTGGGTTTCTTTATGAAACGCCATTACTTCCCGCTTAGTGATACTCTAAATTGCGGAAGTGTTTAAAAGTAAAGCCATAGAAAATAGAATCAAGACTGAAACAGTGCTCTGCCACTTCAGTTTCCTCTGTCTCAGAAAATACTCTCTTGAAGCGCCCCAATGATGCCACTCCATAGACTGTTTTAAATCTTTTACGTAGTGTGAATTCATCACATCCAAGCCTTTTAGCCGCATTTCTAATGTAAGATCACTGTTCTATTAGCATCTTAGCTTCCTCTAACGTTTCAGAAGACAACGGCGTGGAGGAAGTTTTTCTCTCGTAATTTTTCTAACATGAAGTTGCAATAGTCTTATTAATACTGAATTATCGATGTAAAATATAGAACTACAAATTAAGGTCTATTAAATATGTTAAATACAACTACGCGCGGTATTAAATACGGAGAAGGAAAAGACTAACGTTGTGGAGTAAAGGTGCGGAAGCTTACATTTGTTCCAGATAGTTCCTAGGATCTTTGCTCCGTGGCACTGATTTCTGAACTTCTGCTATAAGGTGCCATATATGGCATCTTTTTAAACCAACAGCTAAACTTAAAGCGTGAGTTACGTTTTGTACCTATATACGCAGTACTGATAATACTTTGGGATTTTGTTATAGCAGACAGACAGCCATCAGTTACATGGTAAACACTTAGGTCGAATGTTCCAAAAGACTTACTCATTTCATATCTCGAAAGCATCAGAGAGCAAACCACTAACTCAGCACACCTAACTATTCCACCATGTAAACTCTCAACCGGAGATGCAGGGCGACCACACTACAACCACAACTAGGAAAAATACTAAATTCGGATCTTAGTCCCATATGCACCTTTGCCCTCGCCTAAGCTGTGAGTCGGCCAAACTATGTCTGTCGCATAACGCCAGACGCATCCGTCAGATTTTGCATAGGAATCGTTAGAGTGGGATTCCTATGCAGCATCTGACGCATGCGTGTGGCATTCTCAATCGGCAGTCTATCTGGGAGTATCTACAGGGAGCGCCCTGAACTAGAAAGAGCACATATAACTAACTGAAGTAAAAACGGATGCTAAGCGGAGATTTTCTGTAATAACGATAAGGGAACGTTTTCATCCACGAATTAAGTGGCTTATAAAACACTTGTTTGGCCAGTTCTTGAGTACTGTTCATCCGTCTGGGAAACATACTGGATTGATAGAAGAGATAAAGAGGATCCAGTGAAGAGCACCACGCTTCTTCATAACATCGTTTAAACATAGAGAGAGCCTTACGGAGATGTTCAATAAGTCTAGTGGCAGACGCTGCAATAGAGGCGTTGTGTACTACAAAGAGATTTTCTGTTGGAAATCGGAGAGTGTGCGTTCGAAGAAAAGTCGGGCAAAATATTATCTTCTCTCAGACTTTTCGTGAAATGATTGGGACAAGAAAATCTGAAAAATTACAGCTGAAGTGGGAGTTTATTGCCCAGTCATCCTTCGCACATACCATTCGCTACTGAAACAGGGAACGCAGTGGGAGGAGGATCACTGTGGTACTGGAAGTACCCTTCATCAAAGACCGTAACGTGACTTGTGTAGTTAGATGTAGATTAAGATGTACACAGTCGAGTGACATTAATGTGACCACCGCCAATTTTCGATGTCAACGTCCAACAACCACTTACAGATGGCAGGTGGCAGCACTAGGAGTTGGGGATATTTAAAGCCTGTTAGGCAGATGCGATAAAACAGTGCAATGGTTGTCGTACTGGGGAAACCTAGCAATTCATCTGACGTCCAAGAGGATCTTTTTGCCTGTCTACAACCTGCGAGCTTACCCCTCCAATAGATGCTATTAGGATAAATAATAAATTCAGGCATATTCGTGATTTTTTTTGTTGTTGTCAAGTTATTTAGGGATTGATATTTCTTCCCAGTCGTATCTCTCTGTCAAAATGCAGTTACGTCGCTGGACGTTTCCAAATTACTCTTCGTCTGTGGAGTTCCTATCGCCAGAGACACATTGGAAGGTTGTTTGGTCCAATGTCAGTCTATGTGTTTTTCCGATGGAAGTGGCGTCCTCGTAGTACCGAAACGTTCATAACCTTGTCCCCAGCAACGTTCGACTTTTTCGCCTTGCCCTGAGTGAGGCAGACCGATGCAGCCGTAGCCATGAAAACGATACATTATGTCATCAGTTAGTCTCCTGCGAACACAGACATTGGAGCTGGCTTCGACGACAACTGGTATTTCTTGGCAAGACGGCGGAAGCGGCAGCCTCCACCACGATTCTCATGCGCCCCGGTTCAACCTCCTTTCCCAGGATGAAGAACAATACGGTTATGTTCACTTCGTGGTGGGGAGGGGGTAGACCCGGACCCTCGTGCCTTTTACAGGTATACGGTTACGGCTCGTTGGAATAGCAAAGTTTATTGTGAATGTGCTGTACGTCGTATTCAGTCGTCTACGATTTGACAAAGTGTAGAATCCCTTTTCTGTTCGTATGTTTCATTCTTTTTACCTTGCTTTTGACAAACTTGATAAAAGAAAGGCGTTGAGTTAACTAGCTCTCTTGGTATTTTCGTCATGATCCCTTTTCAGACGTATTGTAAGAGTTTATTTCATTTTTACGGCCCTGTTTGTCTCTTTTTGTGTTTGATTAAAAAAACAAACTAAAATCGTTGCAAGCCAAGACTGTAAATGAACTTTCTTCTTTTTTTCGGTGACAACAACCATGTAGAATTAAGTCCGATCTGGTTTCCTTCCGTTCTGAGTAGCAAGTAGTAAGGTTTCAACACAAAAAATAAATAAGAGTAAAAATATTTTTAAATACGGCCAGTACCATGTATAAGACCAGCACAGTGGCAGGCGGGGAGAGAGCTATCGTGGCCAGGCCTCGGGATTCGACCCCTGTCCATCTTGTCTCCATCCAGCCTGAAGCTGACTGTCCGTCCTTTCCTGCCCCCCCTCCCCCCCCGAAAAAAAACACAGCTGCAGAGGTATGTAAAGGCGAATAGACGTGTAGCTGTTGAGCACTGAGCTCCCAGATGAACCCGGGGCTACTAACTGTCTCTATTCAACGACCGTGCTGCGTCTTGGTCTCCGCTACAGGTGTCTGGTTTATATATCCACGCTGACTGCTGATGGACGACGAAGGCTGGAGTTGGTACGCCTGTGCCGCGACTAAACGTCTACTGAGTGGCGACGGGCGGTCTTTTCAGATGAGTCACGTTTTATACTATGTCAGACTGAAAATAAACACCCAGAAACAATCGTGGGAGGGACCCAGGCCGGAGGAGGGAGCGTTACGGTCTGGGAAATATTTTCGTGGCGTCTCCTTGGTGCCCTCGTAATTCTGGTAGGCACAATTAATCTATTCTTACGGACCATGACTACCCCTACATGTGAGGCTTATGATACGGAAGGCGTCTCGTCAACTTCGGTTTACTGGGAGAATTTTAGGGAAATGTGGTGTATTTGTAAAGGAGTCGCGTACATGACGCAAGTACGACCCATTCTTCAGACTGCTCGAGTTATAGGGACCCTCACCAGGTCGGATTAAACGAAGACATCGAAGCAGTTCAGAGGCGAGCGGCTAGATTTGTTGCCGGTAGGTTCGAATATCACCCAAGGGTTGCGGAGATGCTTTGGGAACTCAAATGGGAATCCCTTGAGGTGCGGCGACCTATCGAAGATCACTATTGAGAAAATTTAGAGAACTGGCATTTGAAGCTGACCGCAGAACAATCCTAGTGCCGCCAACATACATTTCAGGTAAGGACCAGTAAGATAAGATACGAGAAATTAGGTCTCCCACAGAGGCATATGGACAGTCGTTTTTCCCACACTCTACCTGCGAGTGGAACAGGAAATGCAATGACTAGTTGTGGTACAGGGTACCCTCTGTCACGCAGCGTACGGTTGCTTGCGAACTGTATACGTAGATGTAGATGTAGCTCTACAAGCAGTTTGTTTTTCTCAGCACAATGGGATGTGTCACACAGCTTGCAGGGTACGTACGTGACTCGAACAGTTGCAGGATGAGTTTACTGTGCTCCCTGGCCACCAAACTTCCAGAGTTTAAACTCGATGGGACTACTTCGATCGAGATGTTTGCGCCATGGATCCCCAGAGCTAGCTACGGCACTGGAGTCTCCGTGGCTCCATATGCTTGTCGGCATCTTCCAGAATCCTCTCTTAATGCACTTCTCGAAGCGGTCCAAGCTGCAAAAGGTGGCTATTCAGGTATTTGACAAGTGGTCACTTTAACGTGACGGGACATTACACAGATTGAGTCTTATTAACATTTTAAAAAACACAAAGCGACGTAGATGGCACTGATACAAGTAATTTAATATAAGACACATGGTGCCACATATGTGTGGAGCCGGCCTCTGTGACCGAGCGGTTCTAGGCGCTTCAGTCCGGAATCGCGCTGCTGCTACGGTCGCAGGTTCGAATTCTGCCTCGGGCATGGATGTATGTGATGTCCTTAGGTTAGTCAGGTTTAAGTAGTTCTATGTGTAGGGGACTGATGACCGCAGATGTTAAGTACCACAGTCCCATAGTGCTTAGAGCCATTTGAACCATATGTCTGGAAATACCCGAAAAGTGGATGACATATGTTGAACATGTGTAGTCGCCAAATGATGTACCTCGTCGCAGGTGCAGCGGTTGGGCTTGACAACCAGATAAAATAACGAGACCGGTAAGTGAAATAATAAATGTTACGTCAATGTATAGACATAATTATCTAATCGAATGAAAAAAATACTTCCTGCCACAAGCAAGATTCGAATTCAGAGCCTCAAGCGCTCCAGTCGTGCACGTAGGTCCGGGACACACCGATGTGAATACTTGACTTGGGTTGTCATAATCAGATGCGACAGACAATAAGCCCAAACACCGCACGTGCGATGAGGCACGTCATCTGGTGACGTCACATGTTCAACATTTGTCGTTCACTTTTCGGATGTTTCCCGATATTTGCGTCTCCATGTGCCCCTTGTTAAATTAATTTTTCAGCGTCATCGACGTCTCGTCGGAAGTTGCTAAACGTTAATAGGGACCACCCTATGGCTGCAGAGACAATGTGTAAGAGCACTTTTCGGATACTTTCCGATATTTGCGTCTCCAAGTATCTTTTGGTAAGTTAATTGTCTCAGCGTCATCTATGTTTCTTCGGGAGTTTATAAACATTACTAAGAACCACCCTGTGGGTGTAGATGCAATGTGTAAGAGCATAAAACAGCCAAATATGATAAAATCTAGCTTACCCTAGTTTCCGAAAGTTATCCTTCATGCAGTCGCCGATAAAATGACGATAAGAGCTGTGTACCCCAGATTTAAAGTGAGATCGTTACTGCATTCTGAAACGTAGGCGGAATTCACAGATCGGAGACTGAATTTTTTCGTTATGAGAGTATTGAAGGGCGACCTGTTTTGATGATTAAAAACCATTTCAGAAGCCAAGATCGCACAAAATATTTTTTATTCAAGACAACCGGTTTCAACAGCCTTAGCTGTCATCTTCAGGTCTTAAAAGTTTTTTTTTTTTTATTTTTTTTGTAGGATACCATGTTCCTTTTACGCTGATCTCGTGCACAAGACATCAAGTGAATAAAACTCAGCACATTATAAACGTTTGCCATCGCTGAAATATTTAAAAACACTCAGCATCTTGCCCATAAGGTCATGTCCAATGCATATTGCTCACAGATGCTTGTTACCTTATTTGAGCCATGTAACTAGCATCTGTGAGCGATATATATATGGACATTGCCTTTTGAACAACTTTCTGTGTGTGCCTAAATATTTTAGCGATGACAAACATTTATAATCTGCTGGGTTTTATCCACTTGACATCTTGTGCATGAGGTTCCCTGGTTGGTTGATTTGAGGGTAGGGGAAGGAAGTCGGCCACACCTTTCAAAGCAATCATTCCGGCATTTGCCTGAAGAGATCAATTATTCAAAATGACAGTCACAATGGTATTATTTATTTTGCCGCCAACCGGTTTCAAACCGCTATGGGGTCATCTTCAGGGCAATTTACCAACCGCGCACAGGCAAGGTGGCGACACGACTCCAGCGAGCGACCAAATGGTGTAAATTGCCCTGAAGGTGGCCCCATCGCGGGTTGAAACCGGGTGGCGGCAAAACAAAGAATGCGATTGTGACTGTCATTTTGAATAACTGATTATAAGTAAATTAATCGCTGTTTATCTCATAACAACTATCTTGTGTAAAAATTTTTGCCTGAAGAGAATCAGGGAAATCAGGAAAAACCTACATAAGGATGGCAGGTTTGAAACCCCGTCATCCCGAATAGGAGTCCAGTTTGCTAATCACTGCTCCACCTCGCTCGGTATGCAGGAGGTCAGCGCAAAATTGACATATTTTTCAAAAAAAAAAAAAAAGTTCAAGACCTCAAGATGACAGCTGAGATGTTGAAATCAGTTGTCTTGAAATATTTTTTATTAAATTATTTATTTTTGTGCGATCGTGGCTTTTGGAATGGTTTTTCGACACTCAGAGACTACTTGAGGAAGGTCACAGACCATATTACTACTGCTGATTACTAAGGAAGCAGAGCTACTGGGTAACTTTTTTTTTCTTTTTGCTGGAAGAGAGAACAGCGGAAAGTGGCGCGGCCAGCCACGGTAAGCTGAGCCAGACGCGTAATGCGAGCCCTCGCCGGCGCGCCGCCGCCTCGCGGGCGATACGCGGACTTCCGCTGCAAGCCGCAGTCGCTGATGCGCGGTACGGAGCCAGCGGCCGCGTGTAGCTAGCTGTCCGCCACGTCACTGACTGCGGCTCTTCTCTCTGCATCTTGCTCACAGCGGAGGAAGTCTGAAGGCTGGGTAAGCTAATCATCAGAAGAGACGCTGACAGCATCTTGTCTGTGACACCTGTACTATTATTCGCAGCACGTGGTCACGCGGTCGCGTTCTCGCTTCCCGAGCACGGGGTCCCGGGTTCGATTTTCGGCTGGGTCAGGGATTTTAACCCCCCTAGAGATGACTGCGTGTTTGTGTTGTCCTCATAGTTTCATCGTCATTCATGAAAGTGGTGAGACTGGACTGAGCAAAGGTTGGGATTTTGTACGGGTGCTGATAACCGCTCCGTTGTGCGCCCCACAAACCAAACGTCACCATCATCGGCTGTACCGTCGCGACATGTACAGAGCATTATTCACATCTACAGGTGTACTGTTGGGCCGAAACGCTATGAGCACCTGCTTAACAGCTTGTTTGTCCTTCTTTGAAACGAAATACATCACTGATTCTACGTATCAGGTTCATAATGGTTCAAATGGCTCCGAGCACAATGCGACTTTACTTCTGAGGTCATCAGTCGCCTACAACTTAGAACTAATTAGACCTAACTAACCTAAGGACATCACACACATCCATGTCGGAGGCGGGATTCGAATCTGCGACCGTAGCGGGCGCTCGACTCCAGACTGTAGCGCCTAGAACCGCACGTCCACTTCGGCCGGCTGCATATCAGCGATCCGACTGTTTTTTGGTAGGTTTGTGCAGGTATGTGACATTAGAAGCCTACGGACAGGTCATGTAATTCGGATAAATTATGAGCCGCTGATTTGTGTTCCCGATGATGGCCCTCGATAGCGGCCCACATGGGTTTTCCAAAGGATTTACACCAGGCGAATTCGGTCGCCTAGACATTAACGGCGGTTCACGATAATGCTCCACAAACCACTGTTGGATGGTTCTGACTCCGAGACACGGACAGTTATACTGCTGAAAGACGACATCGCCGTAGGCCGGAGTCGCCGAGCAGTTCTAGGCGCTACAGTCTGGAGCCGCGCCACCGCTACGGTCGCAGGTTCGAATCCTGCCTCGGGCATGGATGTGTGTGATGTCCTTAGGTTAGTTAGATTTAAGTAGTTCTAAGTTCCAGGGGACTGATGACCTTAGAAGTTAAGTCCCATAGTGCTCAGAGCCATTTGAACCATTTTAACGACATCGCCGTCGGGGAAGACATAAAGTATGAAGGAATGCAGGTGGTACGTAGCTGTCTGTGTATCTTCGATTACTACCAAAGGGTCCATGCAAGAGCGGCAGAATGTCTCCCATAGCATAATACTGCTCCCACCAGCCGGCGTCTGTGGCACGCTGCACGTTTCGAGCTGCCTTTAGCTCTATGAAGGTGTTTGTGTAGACAACCATCGACATAGTGTAGCAAAATTGTAGTCCGCCCGAAGAGTCGACACCTTTCCATTGATCAACGGTCGAATCTCGATGGTCCTGTGCCCATTACACTCGTATTTGACGATGCTTTTGGGTCACATATGAACACGTAGAGGTGATCTGCTGCGAAGCTCCATGTTCAACAATGGGCGGAGAACAATATGGTCCCAAATACTTGTGCGTCCACCAGCATTGTCATCTTTCAGAAGAGATGCCACAGATCACCATCTGCCCTACTTTGCAGGGAAGACAATCCTCCGAACCCCACGCTCTGGCCGCCCGCTCTGGCCGAGCGGTTCTAGGCGCTTCAGTCCGGAACCGCGCTGCTGCTACGGTCACAGCTTCGAATCCTACCTCGGGCATGGATGTGTATGATTTCCTTAGGTTAGTTGGGTTTAAGTAGTTCTAAGTCTAGGGGACTGATGACCTCAGATGTTAAGTCCCATGGTGCTTAGAGCCTTTTGACCACACGTTCTGCGAAGAGTTGTGGACGTCCAATGCGCCTAGTGGTAATTCATTGTCTGCTCCGCTTACATATTTTTGTCACCGCCTCACGTGCCTGTAACGCCACCAGGCAGCATCCAACGCCGCGGCGAGCAGTACTCAAAATGTTTTGGCTTACCACAGTATATAAGTGGTCTCCTGCCTTTTTGAGTTCGTGCCTCCGCTGACCAATTATGTTGTTTCCATGGCGCCCCTGTAGGATACCTTGTAGAAACTGAAATAATTAATAAAAGGAAGTTAAAAATAAAATACTACTCACCTCAATGCGGCACTTGTGCTTGCTTCTTGTTACACAACTTGCCAGATCTAGACATCAAGTGAGATACAGCTAGCTTCATTTCCTCCTCTTCTTTTGTCTTCTTCTGGACTTGTTTTTCATGACAGCCACTGTCGAAAACGTACTCGTGCAAAGATATGACGTTGAAAGAGGATTTAATACCTTCACTGCTTTCTTGCTCAAGCTCGGAAACTCTTTTTTTACTGATTACTCAAATGTTTACAATGATAACTTCACTTTCAATGACGTATCTGATGATAAAATTCGGTCAACTCTTCCTGTTCTGCAGTTCTGAATTCAGAAGAAGAGTCATCACTGAAAGAATGTTGAACCCTGTGAAGCCTATCACTGTTTTGAGGAACGTATTTTTTTCTAAATTAACACGAATTTTCCTCAATTACAGGAAAAATATCTGCAGTAAGGCCTATCGCATTGTCGTTTGTAACACATAGCAAACATGCAACAAACGTTTTGCTAGTCGGTAAACTACGCTTTAAAATGCTAGAAGTGCTTCATTCTACATTTTCGCCTGCTTAGAAAAATCATGATTTATGTTCATTTGATGCCATTTTCTACAAAATTATTTTTTTTTTTTGAGTTGACCCACTCATTCTTATGAACACTTTCTGATTGACATACATACAACAGAACATACGTTCATGCACAAAACACACTGTGGACGCTATTCATTGTTCACAAGGGAGGTATTTTCCGTATATGCATTTCCTATTTCAATTAGCACTTGACTTCGTCAAAAAAATGTTCAAATGTGCGTGAAATCTTATGGGACTTAACTGCTAAGGTCATCAGTCCCTAAGCTTACACACTACCTAACCTAAATTATCCTAAGGACAAACACACACTCCCATGCCCGAGGGAGGAGCCAGCCACACAGTCGATGACCGCTCGACTAATCCCGCGCGGCTGACTGCAGAGTTTACTTCTCCTCCACTGCAACCTATGAGTGTCAGGCTTGCAAGAAGGCCACATGCCAGTAAACTCGCACCTCGTTAAAATCACGCGATCGGACTCTGGCGTTTGTTATCCTCAAAGAGTTTTCGCTTTTTTTTTACTTCCACTTGACATATTTAAAAACTTTTCCATAGTTTAACGTCTTGTCAACTGTACAACAAATTATCAGTACAGTAAAAACTGGTTGAGAACACAACACTCCCACTGCTCGTGCTAAGTATAATGCACGACAATTCGGCTTTGAGGTCAGCTTGTGCAGGCTGCCCAACATCTAAAGCGAAATCCCTCCAAGGTCACACACGGTGATAATACAAATAAAATTTCCCACAACTATCTTCTTTGCCACTAACTGCGAAACAAGTCCACGGCGTCCCACACTGTGATTCATGGCGCACTAGAGTGCCGCAGCGGTCAGGCTGAATAGCACTGGGGTAAGGAATGGCGAATGAAGAACTTACAACAACTGAATAAATTAACTGCTAATACTAAATTTATGAAACATTATTCATGGACCATTCCATCGGTATTTGGAGAAAATTAGATATACTTAAAAACTGAAATACTTAGTAATACAATGAGGTGCAAAAATCATCATATACCTCCTAATAGCATAAGGGGGTTGTTTGTGTTGTTGCCCCGGATGACAATTAGACAAAATATCTGTCAGGATATGTAAGCGGTGGGTCCTTGAGGTAAGGCAATACACGAACACGAGAAGTAAGTTTAAACAGTTGTATTAACAAAGGCAGATTATAAAACATCCTTGCTACGCGCACCCATCATCACTGTATCTGACATCCTAATTACGGTCGTATCGAAAGGCTCCATGGTGAGCTAAGAAGAGAGACATATTAGAGCCTGTGGCCACGCTAGTTAATACGGCACTGCGGACGTCACTCACTCCCTGCGTCGCACTGCGCCCGGACGCACGTGTACTGACCATGCAAATTGTCAGCATTCCCGATAAGTCGGCTGGCGAGGACGTGTGACGTACTGTACGGCTGCGTACAACTCATAGACCCTTACACGGACCTTGTTTTGCCCGGACTAGTTTCGCAACTCGTCGTTCAATGAACTCAAGAAGTCATTGGACGTCCCCTGCAGAAGTATTGAGCTATGCTGCCTCTATAACTGTCCATAACTGCAATAGAGTTGGTGGTGCAGGATGTTGTGCACGATGTGATCCCTCGATTAATCCCATAAATGTTCGATGGGATTCATGTTGGGCGATCTGGTGGCTAAATCATTAGCTCCAACTGTCCAGAATGTTCTTCGAAGCAGTCGTGAACAATTGTGGCCTGTTGACGAGGCACATTCAACTGTTGTTTGGGAACATAAAGACCATGCATGGCTGGAGATGGTCTTCAAGAGGTTCAGCAGGATCAGAGAACCAACTCCATGTAAACACAACCCACACCATTACAGGGCCACCAATAACTTGCACAGTGCCTTGATGACAACTTGCGTCCATGGCTTCGTGGGATCTGCACCACATCGAACCATACCATCAGCACATACCAACTATTCGCAGTTCGTGCTCTAGTGGCTAGAATTGCTGCATCTAGATTACGGGTTGCCGGGTTCGATTCCCGGCCGTTTTGAGGATTATTCTCTGCATGAGGACTGAGTGAATCCGGCCGTGTTGAGGATTATTCTCTGGATGGGGACTGAGTGTTTGTGTGGTCCTCATCATTTCATCATCATTCGTGGCAGTGGCTAGATTGGATTGTGTAAAAATTGGACTGTGTAAACTTTAAATGCGAACATTTTAGGTTAGGCTTTTCCGTGACTGATACTGATATTAAATCAAACAACAAGTTTAGAGTTACCACTCACTGTTTATTTACCCCCATGAAGCGTTTCAAATGTGTAAACCTCCATCATCAGGTGGATTTAGATTTGTTAGCATGACATTTGTGTGTGTGTGTGTGTGTGTGTGTGTGTGTGTGTGTGTGTGTGTGTGTGTGTGTGTGTGTGTGTTCTGTTACGATTTTTTGGAGGAACTTGTGGCACTGTCTCCAGTGGTCACAGGTTCCTTACAGTGTCGTATCACATAACATGTATACTGTCGTATTTTGTCATATATCACACTGCAATGGCACTGTGCTTTTCTACTGCTGAATATGCTTCTCCAGTCTGGTACAGGTCATCTCATGCCAGACAAGTAGACATTGCTCTCAACGAAACCTGCAAGTTGATCACAGGTTGCTTAAGATCTACCCCAACTGATAAGCTCTACTGCCTGGCTGGAATAGCGCCACCATGGATTCGCAGAACAGTGGCTTCCAACAAGGAGAGACTGAAAGTGGAATAGGACAGTGCCCATCCACTGCACGGATGTAGTCCACCACAGCAACGGCTGAGATCACGAAAGAGCTTCCTAAGAACATCCGAGAAGCTCACCATTTCACCATAGAAGGCAAGGCTGGAGTTATGGAAGAAGTTGACGCCTCACCTGCAGACGCCAGAAGCTGAAGAACTACCACCTGGACACAACGAGAGCTGGCGGGTGTGGAAATCTTTAAACAGATTACGATCAGGAGTTGGACGATTCAGAGACAACCTGAAGAGATGGGCCTTCATAGCAGAAGGTACGTCCTGTGATTGTGGACAAGAACAAACCACAAGCCACATGCTCCAGTGCCTTTTGTGCCCTACATCCTGCACGAAGATTGATCTCCTGCAAGCCATTCCAAGCGCCTTGGAGGTTGCAAAGTACTGGGCACATGTAATCTCGATGGGCACAGAACCTAGGTCTGAAACTAAACCCCAAGAAATCCCAGGTCATACTTATATCTCATCGAAAGTTAATCAGCCGGTACTTTCGCGAAACAGTCCCTCAAATACTCCTCAATGGTACCCAACTAACATACCAAAGAACAGTAAAAGACCTTGGAATATTCTTGGATGAACACCTGGGAAGAACCAACAGTCACAGCTTGCCGGAAATCGCTCTCCTCCCTACATGCAATTCAAAAATTTAGAAAAATATTTCTAACCCATGTTTAACAAAAATTAGTCCAAACACTAGTCTAGCCTAATCTTTACTACTGTGATGTAGTTCAACACGGCACAAATAGTGAAAATTCTAGATGCCTCGAGCTAGTGATGAATGCTAGCGTTAGATACGTGTGCAATATTCGGTTGTATGATCATATCAGTCCTTCATACTCCCAGCTAGGTTGGATGCGCCCACATAAGGCACGCAATCTCTACACGATGTGCTTACTTCATCGATTTCTTAGCTACTGGTGCCCCCAATACTTATCTTCTCACATTAAACACCTATCATCATTCCACAATCGCAATACCAGATCGGATACGTCTAGCAACTTGTCTGTACCTTTACATAACACAAAATCTTTCTCCGTGTCATTCTCCATCTCAGCCATACGACTATGGAACGCGCTCCCCTGTGATCTGCGTCTTATGCAGAACCACTCAGCATTCAAGAGGGAACTCAAAACTTACATATTAGGGACGGTATAGCCACCATTGTTGTGCCCCTCTCATCTCTTTCTTTCTCCTCTCCATCACAGTTTCGAATTTTACCATTCTATTTCTCTTCCTCTAACCTATCTTCCTCTTATATATCTCTTTCACGCCATTCTATCGTCTTATGTCTCTGCTCGATGAGAATAACTCACAAGCTGCAAGAACATAACGAGAAAATTCCCAACTAACAATAGGACTGATATTCACAAAAGAAAAGTATGTTTACTTTCATATACATAGTCATTACTATTATTATTATTATCATTATTATTCTTGATTGTTATAATTATTTTTTTGATTGTTATAATTATCATTGTACTACTGTTATAATCTCTATTTTTTCTTTAACATCAATACTGTATAATACGTTATATGTCCTTAATGTTCTGTAGAAACTGTAACTCGTTCAATGTGAGTATGCCTGGTTAGGTGAAAGAGAGGGCCTGAAGGCCCAAATCTTGCCAGGTAAAATAAATGCATAAATAAATACACTCCTGGAAATGGAAAAAAGAACACATTGACACCGGTGTGTCAGACCCACCATACTTGCTCCGGACACTGCGAGAGGGCTGTACAAGCAATGATCACACGCACGGCACAGCGGACACACCAGGAACCGCGGTGTTGGCCGTCGAATGGCGCTAGCTGCGCAGCATTTGTGCACCGCCGCCGTCAGTGTCAGCCAGTTTGCCGTGGCATACAGAGCTCCATCGCAGTCTTTAACACTGGTAGCACGCCGCGACAGCGTGGACGTGAACCGTATGTGCAGTTGACGGACGGATGCACGCCAAGACCGTAGGATCCTACGCAGTGCCGTAGGGGACCGCACCGCCACTTCCCAGCAAATTAGGGACACTGGGGTATCGGCGAGGACCATTCGCAACCGTCTCCATGAAGCTGGGCTACGGTCCCGCACACCGTTAGGCCGTCTTCCGCTCACGCCCCAACATCGTGCAGCCCGCCTCCAGTGGTGTCGCGACAGCCGTGAATGGAGGGACGAATGGAGACGTGTCGTCCTCAGCGATGAGAGTCGCTTCTGCCTTGGTGCAAATGATGGTCGTATGCGTGTTTGGCGCCGTGCAGGTGAGCGCCACAATCAGGACTGCATACGACCGAGGCACACAGGGCCAACACCCGGCATCATGGTGAGGGGAGCGATCTCCTACACTGGCCGTACACCTCTGGTGATCGTCGAGGGGACACTGAATAGTGCACGGTACATCCAAACCGTCATCGAACCCATCGTTCTATCATTCCTAGACCAGCAAGGGAACTTGTTGTTCCACCTGGACAATGCACGTCCGCGTGTATCCCGTGCCACCCAACGTGCTCTAGAAGGTGTAAGTCAACTACCCTGGCCAGCAAGATCTCCGGATCTGTCCCCCATTGAGCATGTTTGGGACTGGATGAAGCGTCGTCTCACGCGGTCTGCACGTCCAGCACGAACGCTGGTCCAACTGAGGCGCCAGGTGGAAATGGCATGGCAAGCCGTTCCACAGGACTACATCCAGCATCTCTACGATCGTCTCCATGGGAGAATAGCAGCCTGCATTGCTGCGAAAGGTGGATATACACTGTACTAGTGCCGACATTGTGCATGCTCTGTTGCCTGTGTCTATGTGCCTGTGGTTCTGTCAGTGTGATCATGTGATGTATCTGACCCCAGGAATGTGTCAATAAAGTTTGCCCTTCCTGGGACAATGAATTCACGGTGTTCTTATTTCTATTTCCAGGAGTGTAATTAAATAATATAAATAGAATTTGTGTATATATATATGTACATATTTATTGATGTGTATGGCTACTGTAAATTCGTATGTTTCTGATTCGAGAATAATAATATATCACACTATATATGTGATGTGTTACGACAGTGTAAGGAACCTGTGATCGCTGGAGACAGTGCCACAAGTTCCTCCAAAGTATCGTAACACAACACACACACAAATGTCATAATAACAAATGTAAATCGGTCAGATGATGGCGGTTTAAACCTTTGAAACGCGTCGTGGGGATAAACAGTGACTGGACTGTGTAAAAATTGGGACTTTGTACTGGCGCTGATGACAACGTAGTAGAGCGCCCCACTAACCAAACATTATCATCACAGCTCGTACCAACTGAAATGTCGATCGATTCTGACGGGGTCACGGTTTTCCAGTCATCTGGGGTTCGACTGACATGGTCACGAGCCCATAAAAGTTGCCGCGGTTGACGTCCTGCTGTTAGCAAAGGCACTTGAGTCGACCATAGGTCCTGAGGGATAAATTCGTCGTACGTCTCACATTCATTTCTGCTATGACTTCACGCACTGTTGCTTGTCTGTCAGCATAGACGAATCTATGCAAACGCCGCTGCTCCCTGTCGTTATGTGAAGGCCTTCAGCCATTCCGTTTTCCATGGTGAAAGGTAATGCCTGAAATGTGGTGTTCTCATCACACTGTTGACACTTTTCGGAATATTGAATTCCCCAACGATATCCGAAATGGCATGTCCCATGCATTGAGCACCAATTACCATTCCGCCTTCAAAGCCTGTTAATTCCCGTTGTGATTCCGTAATCACGTCGGAAACCCTTTCACCTGAATTACCTGAGTACAAATGACAGCACTGCCAATACACTGCCCTTTTATACCCTGTGTTATGTGGTATTACCGCCGTCTGTATGTGTGTACTTCGCTATCCATGACTTTCGTCATGTCAGTGTGATTGATAATACAGTTGGTAGTAAGAAGAAACAGAGGATAACAGCAATATTTTATTCTCCTCAGAAGGCATTAAATCGCGCTCACAACAAAAGGACCCCATGCCACGTGTAGGCAGGACTGCACAGGTAGTTGGCAGCAAACTAAGATCCAGGAAACACACCACCTTCTTACTCTACGAATGCTGTTATCCACATTCCTTTCAATAGTAAAGGTAATATACTATCTTTAGAACTGAACGGAATTAACAGGATTTCCTGCAATTTCTGTTGCTAATTACATGCATGTGTCTCATGAGAGGCTACAACTACTAGGCTGTCTGAATACGAAAGGAGAATGAAACGATAAAGAGATGCCCCGTCTGCTAAGTTCTCTCTTAATTAATATCACTGTTATGATATTAAATGTGACATTCTCCACAGGGCAATTAAAGGCAGAAAACAAAAATGGCTTGGAATTCTGGGTACCAATTATCGCGTCACTGAAGCCTGAATTAATCCCTTATGATGAAATACAGTTGCACTACTCATCTATAGCATAATGTGCTTGTTGTAACTAACGTTACTGTGAAAGTTGTTTGTTTTAATTTATCAAAAAATTGAAATAATTATAATTAGCCTGATGAAAGACGAATGGATATGTGTAATGCTCCATCTCTGACAATATCGTTCTCTAAAAATTACAATGCAATCTAGTGAATCTTTACTATCGTTATGATAAAATCTGATACGTAGCCGTACAGCTGTATTATGAAACCCCTTTTTCCGACATGTCAGTATTCAAACATTTGCTGGAACCTCCTACTACCGGACATGTCAGAATTCTGATAGAGAACGAAAAACAGAAATTAATTGCCCTTCCCACGAATCATGAAAACTGACTGCGAATTTTAGAATATTCTGTAAAGTATCCTAGAGATTATACTTCAGTGATCCTGTGCCTAACAGACAAATTACCTCGTGTTGCCGCTGCAGATGCGTAACCAACAATATACTAAAATAATTCAAAAGAAATACTGCGATCTATGCAGAGTGTAGTGCATGGTACAACTATTTATGTAACTACTCCTATGTTTCTTTATACAAAATTTGTATGACCAGGAGGCGTTTTCCAACAAACCTTAAGCGGCGTAAAAAAAAAAAGTAAGGAACCAACAAAAACTTTTAATTTGTTATATTCTGAAAACGAAGATTCATACATTGACGAACTTTATTCAGACTTTTCTATTCCTTGAACAGTTTGAAAACTTTAATTGTTCCAAAACGTCTGTAATAAGTAATTATGTATCTGGAATGAGATTTTCACTTTGCAGTGGTGTGTGCGCTGATATGAAACTTCCTGGCAGATTAAAACTCTGTGCCGGACCGAGACTCTAACTAGGGACCTTTGCCTTTCGTGGGCAAGTGCTCTACCGTCTGAGCTACCCAAGCACGAAGGTAGGAGATGAGATACTGGCTAAAGTAAGTCTGTGAGGACGGGGCGTGAGTCGTGGTTGGGTAGCTCAGATGGTAGAGCACTTGCCCACGAAAGGCAAAGGTCCCGTATCCTGGTCTCGGTCCGGCACATAGTTTTAGTCTGCCAGGAAGTTTCAATCATGTATCTGGTCACAATAAAGATATGAATATTACTCTCAATGTAAGCATACACAAATCTGACAAAATCCTACCAGTGCGCAAGTAATGAATAACTAATTGCTGCAAAAAGGGAAATTACCAAAAATCCTCAATAAATACCTCTGGCACTACTAGCAGGCTACGACCTCTTCTGACGCGTAGCTTCTCTACACGCCAGGCTGCGTCCGACTACTGTCAACAACTGTTCGCTCACTACCATTCGCGATAATAATATCTCAGACTTTGTGAATGCACGCAACAGCAGAATCAGTAGTCAACTTTCCGAAAAACATGAATGTACAACTTTCAACTGTTCCTCATTGTCCATAACGTATTGACCCTTTCCTTCCTTCAACGCCTTCCCCTTTCGCCTGTTCGTCACTTTCACCAGTAATTTTGTCCATAAACGTTGTAGCCTGTGCCAGCACCCACTGTAATGATGTACTGTTTTAGCCTTATATTCTCACACTTTTAATCTTTGAAGTTAATGTAAGGTTCATTTATTCATTTTCTTGAGCCCCTGCGATCACTAAAACTTTGTCTAAATTCTCCCTGACAACTCCCGAAGCCTAACAGGCTGTGTCAATGACAAGCAGACTGCCAGATAGGGGGAAATGCTGGTCGAGTTAAGCAAACACGGAAGCCATTGCAGCACCAGAGAACGACAGAACGGCCAAATTTCCAGATGTGTATGAATTCCTATGGGACCAACCTGCTGAGGTCACCGGTCCCTAGACTTACACACTACTTAAACTAACTTAACTTCCATGTAATGTTTCTCCTGGTGTTCATTTCTGTGTTGCTCTAGGTAAAGTCATGTGTAATTGCATAGCTCATCATTCGTACTTTTCAGTCTTTTCTGTAGATTCAATGTGGTACTGGCGCCACATCCGTAAGTAATGCAAAATAACTGGCAGGGCCATATATTTCGTTGATAAACTCATCATGAACTCAACATTGAACCTTGATGTTTTTCTATTATCAGGATCAATAAGGCAGTGCATTACAGCAATACAGGCAGAAAACATAGAAGTAGATATCTGTCTCGAAGGTCTTATGTTTAGGTATTACAACATAATAAGTAGGAAGGAAATAGTCTTCTTGGTTCAAAAATTATCTCAGATGTAATCACTGACCTCAAAAATAATCAGGTGTATACCACATGAAGATTCATTATGTTCTTAACTGCACTCATGTCACTCTCATCTGTAATTCATCATCTGTAGCAATGACATCGTTAAGACACTCCACCTTCCATTCACATAAACCTTTCACTTTTCCCTCGCCTTCCATCTCCAGTCAGTCACAATGTAGAATTAAAATAAAATTGCTGGCGAGAATCCAAGAAGGTAGAACTATCTCAATTATTCATGGAAATCCCACCCCTTGTTGTTATCCAACCAGTCGGAATGTAGCTGTGGAATTGTACAGTTTTAATGATATCAGTCAATAAACTAAACTAAAAAGGTCCATGTTCCTCAATCATACTTTGTACTCCTACCACCCCTCCCCTCCTCCTTTCCCTCTCCCTTCCTCCTTTCAAGACAATCACAGTCTAATATTAAAATGAACCAAACCATTAAAATCCAAGATGGCAGAAATAGCCCACTAATGCTAGTGGGACATTTAAGTGCCCCCTTTCTCCAGAAAATCACAGCCTAATGATAAAATGAAACCCTCAATGAAAATCGAAGATGGCAGAACTACCCCTGTTTTACTGCTACAACATTTAAAACCTCCCTACTCTGCAGATAGTCACAGCCACATGTTTTAGAGCTCATTAAAATGCAAGAGCCAATCAAAACATAAGATAGTGTAAGTAGCTCAGTTGTGATTTATAATACCTACTTGTCCGCCAATCTGTGAACTATTGGTCCAAAAATTATGATGTGGAATTTCCACATCTAAGACACAAACACTTAAAATATGTAAACTCCACCAGAACTCCATAAAATGATGCCAGTTTTTTTAATACTGTGAATAATATTTCCATTCCTGGCTGCAAAAAATGGTGTATAGTCTGACTTAACAGCTGCATCTGTAAGTTTAGTTGGAAACTGTATATCAGTTGATGTGAATTATGAGAATGAGTATAGAATATATTCTCCACATACAGTTAAAAACCAAAGTTTGCTTTGCGATGTAGTCAATGAATTAATGATATGTAGCTGCTTAATGTTCATTTTATGTACTATTCTGCAAGAATTAAAAAACACAAAATAAAATCATTGGCTGGTTTATAACTATATTGCTTGTCATAACACAGATTGCTGTACTTGTAAATGCCCTAAGTTTGATTAATTTATCACATAATCAGGAAAAAAGAGCCCCAGATTAATTTTTTCCATATCAGTGATGCTTATCAAGTTTCACAGTGCTCTAAAATGTCTGCAAAAGTACATCAGCATTGCAAAAAAATGTGCAAATTTCTCACTGAAATAGTTATCGTACCAGAATGTTATTTTCGACGTACATATCCATATCTGCCAATCTGTGGCAAAACATCACTGTGGGCTATCAAGTTAAGTGTGTCACTACTAATTTCATGTCCAAACACATGTGGATAAAAAACAGTCACTTGGTATTATAAGTAAGGTCCAAAAACAATACTAACCTACATGTTGGCTAAAATAACTGGCAAACACACAAATAAATAGGCATTCTGAATGTAATTTCTTAGGTATGCTATTGGTGTAAAATCCTCAAATTAAGTATTTCCACATCTATAAGTGTTCAACAGTGTCTAATACAGTGTTTCGCCATTTAAATCTGATGTTGTGACTGTTATCACATAAACATTTTTACCATCAATGCAGGAGGGGCAGAGACAATGCATTACTAGAAAAAATACGATGGAAGGTAATTATTGACTTTTATTACAAATGACTGGTCTTAGTCATGGTTAAGTACAAAATTAAATGCTGCAGTTGGAACTATGGCTCTCCAAAAGCTTATAGACAGTATTTCCTATAATCATTACCAACACTTTATGATAATACACAATGCAAAGTTGCTTTTGTTACAATGTATTACTACAAACGGAGAGTGTCATCTTTGTTGACACCTACAAAACTACCAAAGGTCTACATCAACATTCGTACTCTGCAATCAGTGCTGAAGTTCACGGCAGAGGTTGCATCCATTCTACCAGTTCTTAGGGCTTCATCCCATTCCAGTCATGCTTGAAGCATGAGAAGGAAGATTGTTTAAATACCTCTGCACATACTGCAATTAGTCTGACTTTGTCCCCACGAGCCTTGTGGGAATGAAATGTAGAGGGTTGTAGTATATTCCTAGAGACATCAATGCCAGTTCCTGAAACTCTTTTGGTACCTTTTCTTGGGATCGTTTACATCTATCTTCAAGATTATACCAGTTCTGTCGATTAAAAGCTCTATGGCACCCTCCTGCAGATCAAACAAACCTCTTACCATCTCTGCTGTCCTCTGTATATGTTTAAAATTCTCTGTCAGTCCTATCTTGTACAGTGACAGAAATACAACACCTCAAAAGAAAATGGAAGTGTTGATGCCTCAAGAGTAAAATTATTTGTCTTTATTGAGTAAAAAAGTATATTTATGTTGCTCACAAGTATAATGCAAATCTCAACAAAATTCAAATTTTGCACCAAAATAAAATTGCACAGAACACATTTTGCAAGTATAGATAGCCTTCAAATGAAAAATATTCACATATAAATTGTATATATAGCTTATTAAAATACATGCAACTTGCATATTGGCACTTCTGATAAAAACTTTTAGGTTAAGCAGTATTTGTTAATGATTGTACCACGCCTTTCAACACAATGGACATTCTGATTAAATATTTCCACATCTAAATTGTCTTTGTAACTTATTAAAATATGTACTGGTAACTTTCTGACAACACTTAAATAAATTAGAGATTAGTGGGTCATCATAGTTTCATCTCTGCACCACACATTAAATATATTGAATTTATTTGACAAAACACATTAGCTCTGCTGCAGATCTGACTGTACACCAAGAATTAGCAAAGTTAAGAATGAAAAGTCTTGGAGTTGCAAAAACAAGTTCATCTGCACATTTTGGAATAGGTAGCAGTGCAATCAGAACATTTGTTGTTGATATGACTAAAATGTCTATAAAGGTGGAGCTGCACACACAAATTTTCTCAACTAAACGTGCAGCTAACTTTTCCTGGGAATGAAAATAGCACAGACAATAATCATATACTTGCAGCACCTACAGTGAACAGTAATAATACTTGACAAGTCTCTTATGCAACAGAAATGGTAAGTATCAGTATTACCAACTTTAACATCAATAGATTTACATCATACAGTCGACAAAAAGTAATTTCAGTCTGAAATGGTAGCATACTTGACAGCATTTTTTTAACTTGGCATCATTTTGTGAAACTGAGGTGGAGTTTTTGAACCTTTAAGTGCATATCCGTGTTTCAGATGTGGAAACACTGCAAAGTAATTTTCCGACAAATTCGAACATTTTTGAGTATAGCCAAGATGGGGCTTCATTGTGACTGGCTCTTCCATTTTCCTGGCAACTAAAATGTTAGGCTCTGATTGGAGGAGATGGAGGGTTTACAAACCACAACTGAACTATCTGCTACCTCCAGTTTTGAGTGACTGTTTCATTTTAGTGAACTGTAAAATATGGTGCTGTGATTAGCTGGAGATAGGGGAAGTTTTAAATTTCCCACTAACACAACTGAGTTAGTTCTGCCATCTTGTGGTCTGATTGCCTATCTTGTTTTAACATTAGGCTGTGATTGGCTGCAGAGAGGGAGGGAAAGGGGGGAGGGAAGGGTTAGGGTAACAAAGCACAGACTGAGACTGCATGCATATCTTAAGAGGAGTGGTGCCTACAGTTCAAAAATAAGTAACCGCAACAGCAGTAGCAGTACAAACATCAGATGCCACAGTAGAACCACCATCAGCAGCAGCAGCAGAAACATCAGCAGACAGTCAAGCCAAAGTTTCATCTCATAAAGAATTAATCACAAACAATGGAAACTGTGAAATGACCAGGACCACCAACAGCAACAGTAGGAATAGTCACAACACTAGCTGAGAATCCACTGTCGACCATGGCAGAACCACTACCACCACCACCACCATCAGCAGCAGCAGATGAATCAGCATCATCACCAATCCCAGTAACAAGACCAAATACTAACAGGGCGAGAAAATGGAAAACAGTGCTTCCCTCCCATCTAAATGATTTTATAGTGGTAGGCCAAAGGAGGAGGAAAGTCTCAAGGTAAACAGACTCAAGCACAGATCACACAGTTTTAATGTTCTTCACTGGAATGTACAATGTTTCTCTAATAAGTTAGAAGTAGTGGAAGATGTCATAGAGACTTACCACACTGGTTACAGTATGAGAAATAGATCTATACTACCCTGAGGGCTACACCCTAGCTGACAAATATTGTAGAACTAATAAAAATCATGGTGTGTGTGTGATAATTCTAAAAAAAGGGATTCAATATGAACCAACAGCAAAAGTTAAAGCATTATCTTTAGCAGTTTTATGTGAAACTGCAGCTGTTAGATTAACAGATTCAAATGTAATACTTGTAGCTCTGTACTCAACTAAGACTGGAGGCACTTCAAGTGATGATTTTGTTAACAAGTTAGTCTCTTTATGTGAGACAGTCTATAAGTATAAGTGTAGGATAATAATCTGTGGAGATTTCAATTTGAATTTTCAGTTGTCCACTATCTATAACTCATATGTAAAAAATTTATTAAAGTCTTTTGGTCTTCATATTGCAACTACTGAAATAACAAGGCCACATTAGAAAGGTACAGTACCTCTTTTGACAATATGGTTGTATCAAATGAGTTAATACACCTCAAGTCAGAGGTAATTAAGACCTGGGTATCTGCCTGCTGGCCACTATTTCTTAGAACAGATATAACAAGAAATTGTAACACTGGCTCAGTGCCAATGGCAGGAAAGAAAGTATGTGTGATTAATTATGATAATCTAAATATGTTTCAGTGTCATATATTAAAAGTAACTGGTTGCAGGTTTATCTAGAAAATGCAATAGATAAAAAGGTGGAAGATCTCTTATCAACTCTTTCTGTATGTGTTAAGATGTCTTTTCCAACTAAGCTATTAAATAATAAACAGGCACTTAGAGTAAATAAGGTCAAGGATGAAAAGGTGTTGAAGATCAAGAGGGAGTGTGAGCAATATTATGACTGGTATAGAGATACAGGTTCACAAGTAATTAAAAACATGTTCACAATGAAAAAGATTAGGACAGGCCTTAAAGGAATCTAGATGTAAAAAAATGTAGATACAATACTAACATCTGAAAATAAAACATGTGCAATGTGGAAGATCATTAACAGTCAGTGTAACAGGATGAAAGAGTAATCAGAATGCTGCACAGTTAAATAATTTTTTTATTGAGAAGCTGCAAGAAATAATGGTGATTGGCACTTCCAATATAGCCACTGACCTTAATTACTACCTGAGAAACACCACAAAGCCTGAAAGTACAATTAGCTTTAAACTGGTCAAGGTACAGGATGTTACTAATATACTGAAGAAAATGGAGAACAGTTTTATTGATGATGTTTATGGTTTAAGTTCAGCCAAGTTAAAGATGTGATTCAGTTTAACTGCCAGAATAGATAACACATGTAGTAAATACATGTATATTGGAGACTCAGTTCCCAAATGCACTAAAGCTCGTTAAAGTCACTCCAATACACATAAAGGCAGCCTCTCAAGTTGCGTTAATTTTAGGACTGTTTCAATTGTGCCAGTCTTGTCCAAAGTGATAGAAGCTATACTAAATAATCAAATAGTAAAATACGTCAAAGAAAACAAAAGCTTCACTGATAGTCAATTTGGCTTCACATCAGGGTTAGGAACTGTTAAATCTGCCTTATCACTTTTAACACAGTGTCTGAAGCAACTAGAAAGCAAGCTGGTGGTTCAGAATAAACTCTTTGATTTACCGAAAGCTTTCGACACTGTCTCATGAAATCTTATTGAACAAATTGCAATTTTATGGCTTTACAGTAAGTGCTCTGGAAAACCTTATCTAAGCGACAGAGTGCACAAGGTGATTTTTAATGGTGCAGAATCAGATTACTTACCTGTGGACATGGGTGTCCCACAAGGTTCTGTACAATAACACTTTTTGTGTTGTTGAGTACGGCAGAAGTGAATCGACGACAGTTGTTCAGCGTGCATTTCGAACGAAGTATGGTGTTAAACCTCCTGATAGGTGGTGTATTAAACGTTGGTATAAACAGTTTACAGAGAATGGGTGTTTGTGCAAAGGGAAAAGTCCTGGACGGCCGAGAACGAGTGATGAAAATGTAGCACGCATCCAGCAAGCATTTGTTCGCACCCCAGGAAAATCGACTCGCAGAGCTAGCAGAGAGCTGCAAATTCCACAATCAACTGTATGGAGAGTCCTACGAAAAAGGTTAGTTATGAAACCTTATCGGCTGAAATTGGTTCAAGCACTGTCTGCAGTTGATAAGATTAAAAGAATCGATTTCTGTGATTTTATCCTTGCTCAAATGGAAACAGATGAATCTTTCGTTTCAAAGATTGTGTTTAGTGATGAAGCAACTTTCCACACTAATGGGAAAGTCAACCGTCAGAATGTCTGTATATGGGGCACTGAGAATCCGCGGGAAACAACTAAGTATGAACGTGACTCGCCTAAGGTGAACGTTTTCTGTGCCATTTCAGCCAATAAAGTTTTTGGTCCCTTTTTCTTCGAAGGTGCTACTGTAACTGGACTACAGTATCTGGAGATGTTAGAGAATTGGCTGTTCCCTCAGCTCGAACAAGAAGCACCACAATTCATATTTCAGCAGGATGGAGCGCCACCACATTGGCACTTATCTGTCCTTAACTACCTGAACGTCAACTACCCGAGGCGATGGATCGGCCGCCAGGCAGCCCGTGACAGAGCACTTCATCACTGGCCTCCAAGAAGCCCTGATCTTACCCCCTGAGTTTTTTTCTTATGGGGGTATGTTAAGGATATGGTGTTTCGGCCACCTCTCCCAGCCACCATTGATGATCTGAAACGAGAAATAACAGCAGCTATCCAAACTGTTACGCCTCATATGCTACAGAGAGTGTGGAACGAGTTGGAGTATCGGGTAGGTATTGCTCGAGTGTCTGAAAAGGTGATAGTGTCACCAACGTTAGTGTTCCGTTCCTAGTGAATGAGGCAATAACTGAAACTGTTGGCAGAAAAGCAAAAGCAAAAATGCTTAGCTCTGTTTCCAAATGCTGCTTCACAAAGGAAAACCGAGGGGAACTGCCCCAATTTAATCCTTGTACTACTCAAAAGATGAGTGAAATAAGTATTAGTGTCAGTGGTGTTGAGAAACAACTCAAATCGTTAAGACTGATCAAAGCTCCAGGGCCCAATGAAATACCTATTACATTCTATGCTGTATCTGCAGCTCAGTAAGCCCCTCTTCCAACTGTAATCTATCGTAGACCCCGAGAACAAAAAACTGTGCCCAGTTCTTGGAGAAACACACGGTTACACCTGTCTACAAGAAGGGTAATACAAGTAATCACAAAACTGTCATTCAGCGTCCTCAAAATCGATTTGTTGTAGAAACCCAGAGCATATTCTATGCTCAAACATGATTAGGTATCTTGAACAGAATGACTTCCTCAATGTCAGCCAGTATGGATTTCGAAAACATAGATATGTCTAACACAACTCCCGCTTTCTGACGTGATATACTGAAATCTTTTGATCAAGACAATGAAGTAAATGATGTATTTCTTGATTTCTGGAAAGCATTTGACTCAGTACCTAAGCACGATCATAAATGGTATCCAGTGAAATTCGTGACTGGGTTGAGGAGTTTTTGGTAGGGAGAACACAGTATGTTATATTGGATGGAGAGACACCATCAGATGGAAAAGTAGTTTTGAGTTTGCCCATGGGAAGTGTGTTGGGACCCTTGTTGCTCATGTTGTATATTAATGACCTTGTTGACAATATTAATAGTAACATCAGGCTTTTTGCAGATGATGTAGTTGTCTATAATGAAGTACTATCTGAAAGAAGCTGCATAAATATGGAGTCAGAGCTTGATAAAATTTCAAGTAGTATCGATACTGGCAACTTGCTTTAAATGTTCAGGTATGTAAAATTTTCACAGTCTTAATATGTTTGTTGAATTAAAAACAATGTACCAACAACTGATGGCATTCACACAATTTATATTGTACTACAGATGAAAAAATGAAAATGTATTTATCTATCTACCTATATAATCTGACACTTACTGTATTTCACTAGCTTAACCGTTACAGTCGTGAAATTATAATCCAGTTTTTTTTCCGTTTCTGTGGACCACTAATTATGATCCAGCCTACTCTAAAAACAAGGCGGTGCACCTCTTTGTCTTGGTCTCTACGATAACAGATTCCTCGATCGCCTCATCTTTGCTCTCTTCCTCTACTGAAAATACTCTGTTCACTTTAAGGTGTTGAGTAATCCGCTACCAGTCACAAATGAAGGCGATTTATTTAAGACACGAGCGGTTTCTAGCTTTTGCCTGTATATTCATGTGTTTATACATCGTTTCTAATGTCTCCTCTTTCAATGTTGGAGTAAATAAAAGTGAGTTACGTAATGTTCACTATATAGACACAAGTGAAAAATTGAAAGTGGCAGGGTGATGTGTGTACAAAATATTAATGCACTTACATAAAACTGGAGTATACAAATCGCATTAGCTCTTATGTCAATTTTTAAAAAAACAGATTTTATATTTTCAGACATTAACTGCATATTTGTCACCATAGCAATTATTTGAAAATCTATATTACGCCTTTCACATGTTAGTGGCACCTTAGATGTTAATAACTGTATACAAGACATGAACTCAAGACATACAAAATTTGAATACAGAGGTTATTGTTAACGAACTTAGATGTAAGGAATACAGAGATGTTACACTCTTGGAAGCATAGCAGATTATACAAATAACAAAGATGAAAGTTGTTACCTGATTGTGAAACCACACTCTCTTTTATAATATGCAGAATGGTTACTGGCAAATAATGCTGTGTTAAAAAGTCACTGTCAAATAATATATCGCAAATAAACTGGAAATGAGTTTAAAGTGATCTATTTTCATATGTTGGATTTTCACAGCTTATACATAAAGTAGTTACATAAATATTTTTGTACTGTAAGGCATTTCATGATACAGGATATTTTGATTACTATTTCTCAGGGGGCAATGAGTCACCATTTTTGTTTCTAAATATTTAATGAAAATGTGGAGATATGACTTGTTTTGTCAAGACTGTATTTCATTAGGAATGAGTTATGGTGATCTGGAGTAGTGGATGAAAATTTTGAAGTCTTCAAGTTGATCTACTTACTTTCTTTTGCAGACCATGTGTAATATCAACAGGTTGTCTCTAATTCCTCCAGCTGAGTGGTTATGTTTTTTTCAAATGTGTTGCAAAAGTAGATTTGTCAAAGTTATTTGGCTAGAAGACATGCTTATGTTCATGATATCTTACAGTGTATCTTCTTCCTCTTTGGTCTATATAGAACTGTGACCAATTGCCACACAAAAGTTTGTTAGGACCAAATTTGTGGGGAAACTGGCTATTTGTCTTCGAATGATGTGCTATTATAGCTTGTTTTAGTGCTTCAAAGTATTTGAATATCATGTTGTGAAGAAGGTTAGCACCCAACTATGAGACTTTTAATATAAAGAAGAGGTGACCAAATGTGTACATTTGTTCTTGTGACTCTGAGTTAGGAGAAGTTCGTTTTTCTTTTTAATTCTGCTGTGACATTTATCAATTATATTTGAGTTCCATCCATTCTTATATGCTGTTTGTTTGACTACTATAATACCAATCTGTTGATCAAAAGACTGAGTAGGAGTTTGTGTGTACGGTTAAGTGTAGAGCTGAAGAATGCCATATTGTGGTACATGGGGCGACCAGAGGAGCTGTTTATGACAACATCATTGGTGAAAAGTTTCCGGTAAATTTGAAAAGCGTGGTTGATATTTGATTGTAAAGTGAAAACTTTCATGGCGAGAAATGGCACAGTTGAGAAAATATTCCGGGTATTACGACTTGGCCAAGTGGATCCATTGTAAAACCCAACGTCTCGATCCATGTCCTGAGAAAATTTTCATGGGGTCTCGTAGTTTCTTTGATTGCCTGACTCGCAACTGACAGCAGCAAAATTCCGTTTACATGTGCACCTGCTCAGTGAAGTGACGTCGCGTGCTCTGAATACTCTGCGGCAATTGGCCATTGGCGGGTGCCGTTGTCTGCTGTTGTTATAGTCACATAGTTAAAGCAAATAGGTGAATCACACACCAAAACAAGTAAATTTTCAATGACTTGCCTGACAGCATTGACTAGAACAAGGAATACCAAGTACTGACGCTTGTAATAAGACACGGCGATCACTACAGCTAACGTTGTAGTCACTGTCCTGTAATTAGGCACTAAGTAACCAGGGTGATGAATTAAACAGTCCACATAAACAGGTGGCAATAATACCACGTCTACGCAGTGTGGAGGCTTGCTAGACTGCATGAACAGCAAGGTGCACAAACTGGCCACTCTGAAAACCTTTCTCAAGTGATATTAAAGAAATTATTCGATTAAAACTAAAATTCTTGCTTACGTTATAACTTGATTCGTCAGCTTCATAACGTACTGCCTATCATTTAGTTAATGGTAACAGTTATTGTGATTTTTTGAGATTAGGTAAACCACTACAAAAAATTCTGAGAGTTTTCAATGTTAAACAGGGGTTGCTAGGAATTTGCGTTTTGAAGATGTTAGGTTATGTGTTGCTGTATATGACACATGCATAATATACTGAATTTTCTTTAAACGTGTCTTCCACCTTGAGAAAAAGAAGCTTATGTAAAGCGCTATTTCACGAATGAGTACGCAAGCGAAGAGACCAGAATGAAATACTCATAAATCCCTCATACATAATAATATCGTTTCACGTAAGGCAACAAGATTTTGGAAAATGATAACAGATAAGCAGCAGAAAATTTTGCCATATGATAAAAATACGAAACTTCTATACATATCAGGATATTCAAGGAACTGAAGTGTTCTTTTCTTTTCTTTTCTTTTTCAATGAAATAATGCAATTTTAAGCGGTGTAGATAGCTAGTGAATTGAGACTTGCTGTGGGTTTTTTAAGAATGTAAGTGAAGAAGTTGGACTTTTATGCTGGCGGGGGTGGCCGGGCAGTTGTAGGCGCCACAGTCTGGAACCGCGCGATCGCTACGGTCGCAGGTTCCAATCCTGCCTCGGGCATGGATGTGTGTGATGTCCTTAGGTTAGTTAGGTTTAAGTAGTTCTAAGTTCTAAGGAAGTGATGACCTCAGAAGTTAAGTCCCGTAGTGCTCAGAGCCATTTTTTGCACTTTTATTTTTATACTGAGACTGGGCTTTTTATAAAATATTGACTTGTCTTCCCTTCAGTAGCTTGTTTAATAATACACTGTTTCAGGACTCTCTCGCAATTTCAGCTGCATTGGAATCTTAGTGAGATGAACATTTGTCTAAAGTCTGCCGTGACGTGGGAAAAGAAGCAGATTTTAACATGGCAACGAGGGACGTTACGTATTACTCAAAACTCATACGTCGTTCAGGAATCCTTGTCTCCTGATTTACCGTCTTGGCACGGCTAATTACTCGAAAACAGTCCTGCGCTGTAACATTTGCAGTGGCTTCTTTTGTCCGCATTTCAGCCTCACTAAACATAAACTTCTTGTTGTTTTTTGCCACGTACTTTTTCCTGGGCCCACGTACTGTCAATCGGATTCAAAGGAACGAGGTACGGAGGAAACCTGATTTAACTACGCTCTTTAGCGTTAGCAAGTTCATCGACCTGGTAGTGTGCAGTTTTTCGCGGGTAGACACTTACGGTCCCGTTAACTGCTTCTTATAAATGCTGGGTTCAGTTTATCCAATGGAACATTTCTTTGTACCGAAAGTTAAATATCGGCTTTCCTGCAGTACATCGTTGAAGCTTCATCCGTTGCAAGAGAGTCCTATGGCTCACTGTTCTTTACTTTTGTTGAATTCGGAGGAATATTTTGCAGCAGAGCATTACTTTCTCAGCGATCCTGCTCCTGGATAACCACTTTCGTTTCGAATCTCGAGTTCAGATACGGTGCACTGATATTTTAATGCAACGCCAACACAAAACACTCATTCACCAAACCTGACGATCGCAGAATACTTGAACACCAAAAACTACTACTTCAAAACGAGAGCTGTCGAATTTCGTGCATCTAATGCGTGACACCACGTGGTACTGTTTATCTACGTCGTGGCAACAGAAGTGCTTTACCAACCGAACGGGTGGGGTAGGGAAAGCCCGCTCGCCAATGGTTGTTATCTGGGCAACGGTGTCACATCGCCTGCGATAAGACAAGCGTCAAAATTCGCCACTAATTTAGACACAATGTAATATGTGAAAGGAATAATGTGGCAGTTCAGAATATTACGGTATTATGACGACGATTGTGAAGTCACTATATGGTCCCCCAACCATTAACCGTTTTCATTTTCGTAATTTCTAGTGCATGCTATGTTTCCCTCTGTGTAATTTCTCTGTACTTCAGAGATCAAATTCCTGTGACTACAGCCTCTGTATTCCAGTGAGGAAACGTTAGACTGCTATGTTTCCCTGTGTGTAATTTCTGTGTATTTCTTAGATAAAATTTATTTAACTGTGACCTTTGTATTCCAGATAGGAAACGGCAGAGGTAGCGTTTTTTCCTAGAACAAGTTCCGCTGATTTATTCCCGTCCTCCCCTAAAAAATGTACGCTCCCTCGCCATAAACTATGTATATAAACAACACAAAAGGTCGATTTTTTTAACTTAATCATCTCTAGTTTTTCTCAATTATCTTGGTAAGAAAGGAAAAACCTACTAATCTGTAAAGATACAGGACAACACTGTGAAATGCTACAGATCTGCAAAATTTGAAAACTGTTAAATTTCGACACAAAAGTCTCAAGATAAGGGACGCAGTTGTGGTTCTAATCCAGGCGCAGCAGTGGAAATTCATTGAAAATTAAATTTGAAGAGGCTTCCATGACCCTTGGATCCTACAGAGAACAACATGCTGCTTCCACACCTGTACAGAAAAGTCTTTTTTCTTGCAATCAATCGGCTTATATGGTTGTAATGTTTAGTTTACTCATGTAACACAGATTTTTAAAAAATTTAAAGCAATGCCACTCGGCTTTAAATTACACCGTTTCCTCAGCACTTTGGAAGTTAAATTAATTTCATATTTAACTTCTGGAACTACCAATGATGGGAATGCAATTTGCAATGCCTGACAACATACTATATGATACAATTATAAAATAAATGCTTGTTTATTAAAACTGTAATGTGGTAGTAATTTCTATTTGCAAAATTGGGTTTAAGGACAAAAGTGTGCAATTAGAATACGTTTGAAAGAGATCATGAAAGAGTGCAGAAGTAAGAGTGAAATTTCAGTCCGAGAGTCACTTAAATAAATGACGTTTTTAAATTTATCTTGAACTGTCAGACAATTTGTCTCATGCCATTGTTTTCTTTCTTTCAGAAATGACTCTGTTCCACCAAGGAACCAGCTCCTACTAACACTCAAATACTTTGCCTCTGGTGATTTTCTTCTGCCTATTGGATACTTCATTGGCACTGACAAGGAGACAGCCAGCAGCATTATTAAAAGGATGCGTGTGACACTGAACAACATGGACAAGATTCAGTTGTGTTAATTTCAATTCACTGGTGTAATTTAATGAACATTGAATAAAAAATGTCTGTGGATTAACATATTGTTATTCTGAAATAATTTGTCTTAATTTTTATTTTCTAATCCTAATTTTGAGCTTATGCTCTTTTTTTAACCAATGCAGTTCTTCAACCCTTCTGCAGTTCATGTTATGCTACTTTTGAAGCAGTGCAATCTGCCGCTCTGCAGGTAGTTTTATACTGAAAACAAAATTGACGGTTTAAAGGCGAGATGATTGTAGAAAAGAAGGAAAGTAAAATTTATGGTTTTTACTATTATTAGTCACGTACTGAATGGCAATTAATGGGTGAGATTTCAAAGTGAAAAAATGTGTAAACTACGAGGGTCGGTCAAAAAGTAATGCCTCCCATTTTTTTCTACTTAAAAAAATTAAGTTAAGTGAAAAATTTGAATTTGGCGCGATTCCTCAAACCTTCTGCAATCCACTGCAGTAGTAACTTTCTGTGTCAACAGGTGGCAGCACAGCAGAAGTTTGTAAGATGGCCGACATCGATGTTCGTTTGAGACAGTGTTGTGTGATTGAATTCTTGAATGCAGAAGGTGAAACGCCCGTACGCATTCATGAAAGACTGAAGAAGGTGTATGGTGTTGTGACAGTGGATGTCAGCACTGTTACACGATGGGTTCGTCGTTGTAAGGAAGCTGAAGGGCAAACACCGTTGACTGACGAAAAGCGGAGCGGCAGGCCGGTGAGTGCAGTGACTCCACACAACATTCAGCAAGTTGATGACATCATTCGTGGTGACCGTCGGGTGACTGCAGATGAAGTGTGTCGCATTATTTCTCTTAGTAAAGGCAGTGTGATCACGATTATTAAACAATTGGGGTACTCAAAAGTTTGTGCACGGTGGGTTCCAAGAGTGTTAACCGATCAGAATAAAGAGGCAAGGAAAACAATAGCCTCCCAACACTTGCAGCGCTTCCGTTTGGAGGGAGATGAGTTTCTGAAAAAAATTGTGACCAGGGACGAAACATGGGTGCATTTTTTTGAACCCGAATCGAAGAGGCAGTCAATGGAGTGGCGTCACACAAGCTCGCCGAGGAAGAAAAAATTCAAAACTGTGCGATCGGCAGGGAAAGTTATGGCAACAGTTTTCTGGGATACAGAGGGTGTGATTCTGGTTGATTTTTTGGAGCAGGGATGCACAATAAATTCTGTTCAATACGTCACAACCCTCAAAAAACTTAAAGCACGTCTTCAGCGAGTTCGCCCAACAAAATCAATGGCAGATGTTCTTCTTTTGCATGACAATGCAAGACCACACACCAGTCGTCACACCTCTGACGAGATTGTCAAAATTGGATGGGAAGTTTTGCCTCATCCCCCATACAGCCCTGACCTGGCACCATCAGACTTCCATTTGTTCGGGCCACTAAAAGAAGCTCATCGTGGGATTCATTTTGAAGATGAGGAGGCCGTCAAAACATCCGTGCGTCAATGGCTTAGGAAGCAGAGCTGTGATTTTTACCGTGCTGGGATACATGCCCTTGTTCAAAGATGGACCAAAACTGTAGAGATGGGCGGAGATTACATTGAAAAATGACAAAATGATCCTCAATGTTGTGGTTTTCAACCTATGTAATTGCATTTAAATTTCCTGACAATTAAACGTAGAAAAAAAATAGGAGGCATTAGTTTTTGACTGACCCTCGTACAATGACACTGGCAGTCTAATAAAACAAGAACCCAATTCTGCATGGAGATATACCTCCATAAAGTTCTCTTCCTTCAACATTGCAAGAATCTTTCATTTTGTTGACATCCACAAGTCATGATAGTGTGCTTATTTACTTCTTTCCTCACTGCACAGACTTATGTGCTAACAAAGAAAACATTGATAAGTTCCTAGCAAACCTGAACATTCAACATTCTGTTCATATGATCTGGAAGTTGAATCAATGCGAATAGGACGTCAAGCGTTGTTTCCAGCGCTGTAGCTTCATCAGCTTTTGACACAGATACAGTAAAAGAAGATTTAAGTAGACTATGAAAGCTTTATTTTCATATCACACACTTAGCTTCTTGGTTACTGTTCGGTATTTGAAATGCATAAAAAAAAGCTGCAATTATGAGGCTGAATGCGTCATATTGCTGAATCAAATACATATTTAAGACCATAAAAAACGTTTGAAAATGCCTTCCTGACGCTGTATTATTAGCATAAGCACTGTAATATTTCCTATTTGAAACAACTGTCGCCTGCAAAAGACAGAAATTACGATCAGAAACCGATTGTAAACAATCTTAATGTAAACAACAGTTTGTTAATGTTCTGGGGCATCTAACATGGCGGTGCCAATAAACACACAATTTTAGATTGCCCAAAGAACCAGATTAGAAGGAGAGCAGATCCACCTATCGGCGGGTGATGAAGCTCGTAGGCGATGGTGGGGCATGAAAGTAGGGCAGCTTTCAATTTTCGTAACTTACACATAAGTTGGCATGCTAGTGTGCAAGTTGCTTCTTCGACTTGCACATCTGCGATTCTAAGAACTTCGATGTAATTTCCAGCTGGTTAGGGCTCAGCGAATGGGAATGTGTGCAAGGGTATAAATGGGCGGGACTTGACCCAGGAGAAATGCTATCACTAACGTTACGTGTACTAATGTAGACACCTTGTATGTTGCGAGTTCTTGTCCTATCTACAGTTATGAACATATAAAGTGCCACTGCTATGTCAAAAATAACTACTACGGAGACAAATGTGCAGTTAATGTGTGAAAATCGAAAATGTGTTTGTAATAAATGTGGCAAATGTGAAATTACGACTTGGATACTCCAGTTGTGTGTAAGTACGCCAATATTTTCAATACGTATCACTTCACCACTTCCAGTTCTTTCACATGTGCCTCTTTAGTCAACATTTCGTAGTCTACCTTTTTTTAAAGTAGTGATCTCCAACGCAAAATGTGGTAACATGAATATGAATGTATAATCACTTAAAGATGGGCACAAGCTCGAAACCAGGTCTGTCTTAAATAAATCACCTTCATTTGTGACTGGTAACGGATCTTATTCTACAACTTATAAATCAACACTCACAGAGTTCAACAGCATCCATTATAAATGAAATTCACTTTCTTGTTCACTGTATCTTCCTCACTTAGGTGCTAAAATCTCGGTTCATAGGCGACATCATGTTTCCGTCGTCTAGGTTTTTACAATGAGAAATCTGTGTCGTAAACGAAAATATTCGTGCTATTTATAAGAAAACTAGCGTCCCGCCCTTGTTTTGCACAGATAGACTTAGTATCTAGGATGGTCCATTTGCCTGATGTAGCAGTGATTTTTTTTACATGCCACTGCGTAGAGCTATGACTGAAAATCACAGAACAACGTTAGCTAACTGAATATTTTTCTCATATTCTAGTAGCGATCATGTTTGTATAGAAAGCCGAACAAAATTTGTTGTAATTAGCATCCACAAGAAGCTCTGAAAAGTTTATTGTTTATGATTTAACTGTGGCCCACACAAGTTATCAATATAAGATACAAAGAAATATTTGCAATATTTTAAAAAAAACTCTTCAGGATTATGTGACAAAATGTTTCGCTTTGATGTCGCATGTGATAGGTTGTCTACAACCGGCTGTGTGAAAAACACTGAACGCTTAGTTCGATTCCAGCAACTTTCAGTGTCTGGCCCTATGCTTTGTTAATTGACACACCAAAAGTGAGCTTGCTGGGGAACTGGAGCCGTTTGAACGGGAAAGGTAGGTTAGTATCATTGGTATTCGTGGTATCAAAACAATTTGTCCAGTTCCACAGCCATTTAACATTGTGCACCCTGTCGAAGTATTTTTGAGGTTGGTGATTCCTTTGCGAAGTCGGGATGTATTTAAATTTATCAATCAAATAAGAGGTACACTTCATTTTTGTATTAATTTAAGCTGTGGAGTTCCAGGGAACATCAATGAATTTAAATTTCAGTATCGTATTACACTGCTTTCTCTCTATCTAAGACTTTGAGAAAACAGTAATAAATTTATGATGAAGCCCCAAAGTTGGAGAGAGTGAAGTCATTTACTTTATTGGCTTGTTGATTGGAACGGAACAATGTAGCCCTTTCCTGAAAACAATTAAGTGTCTTAAATGACATATTGTGAATATTCGAGTATACTTCTTCAGTTAACGCCGATACGTTTGGTACCGACGCGAAGATATAGTAACTTTTGTTTTAGTGTTTGTTGCTTGACATTCGGCGTTTCCCGTTTTAAGTAAGTGAATAATGCTCATAATCTTGCCCGGAACACAAAACTGTCTCATTTGTTGTAGGTTCCTGTTTTATGAGGTGTCTTCAAGTTATAACACCCCCAATTTTTTTCTCAGGATAGGAAACAGACAGAAACATGTGGTTTGTTTTAAAATACGCGTGCTCTCGTTGTGAATGCATGACGGAGATGGCAGCACTGTTTAGCACCCAGATCTCTATCGGCGAGAATGAGGACCTGTTGTGGTACTTTAAGTGGCAGTGTCTTCATTACAGGAACCTTATTAATTTTCTACATTTGGGTGATGTGAAATCGACTGGAATCTATCGCCAGATGAGTGACACACTTGGTGATGGTGTCATGAAATTACAATGAAATGAACACCTTTAGCTGTTTACAGGCGTTGACATACGTCAACGGGGACAGATGAAATTGTGTGCCTCGACCGGGACTCGAACCCGGGATCTCCTGCCTGCATGGCAGACACTCTATCCATCTGAGCCACCGAGGACACAGAGGATAGCGCGACTGCAGGGTTTATCTCTGGCACGCCTCCCGCGTACATTCTCAACGCATTGTCCCGCACTACATTCTTAGTGCCCCGGTCCGTTATACTCATTACTCGCGGGTGGTTGCCGATTACCGTAAGAGTTCGGGCACTGTTTGTGCATTCACACAGAAGAAGAAGAAGATGGTCAAGTGGCCGGTGAGCCTTAACTATATATGTACTAAGATGGAGTGTGTCATGGATGTATCTAATGTGCGTTCGTGAGTGCTACAGTTCAAAGAAGGCAGAACGTCTTATGACAACAAACCAAGGCAATCTCGGGCCACGCACCAGGCGGTCTCACTACATGACCGAGTAGATGAAGAGAATCGTTCTGGTCGACCGCCTCCGAGGTTGGTATTTCAGCGGGGGTTGTGAACAGAATCCTGCTGCAGACATCGGAACGTGGAAAAGAGTCCTCCAGGTGAGTGCAACGAATACTGGCGGGCGACAGCAAGACTGGCAATGTTGCCGAGTGTTGATGACATGAATGTGGCTTTCTTTCCATCGACTGTGACAGTGGATGTGACATGGAAACCGTTTTCCAGTCCCGAAGCGAAATGCCAGTCACCTAAATGGAAGAAATAAATGATTGTGGCCATGCCGAGGAACAGCAGTGACGTAATCCCTACTCATTGCGTTATACGGGGCTCTGTAATGACTGGTGCAGCCTACCAAGATATTTGAAGAACAAGCTCCTTCCAGCATTGTGTGAAAAACTGCCGGAAAAGACGCCAAGTGCCCTGTTTCACCAAGCCACAGCCCCAGCAAATCGGACGAATGAAATGCTGCAATTACGGTCGTGACAACATTAACGTGATTACTCGTACTCCCAACTCACATGACCTGGCTCCTGGCGAGGTATGACCATTTCCAACGATAAAAGACGCTCTCCGTGGTCGCTTATCCAATAGCCGTGCCGCTATTATTTCAACGATTTTCCACACGTCAAACCAGACTCTCGATGAAATGTTGGGAGCGTACATGCAATCATGCGTCGACATTCTGAAAGATGTGTTCAGTTCCTGGGAGATTACGTCGAGAAGTGGCATAAGTTTCACAGTTTTCGTGTCACTAGTTTGTAAGGAAAAAAGAAATCGAACGTTCTATATAAATTAAATACACTTCACCTTATATTCGGCCAAAGGTATGATCTTTTCAAATATGCCTTGTTCGTCTGCTCTCGTTCTACCTGAGTTTACTGGTAAGAATTTAGAGAGGTCTCTAGCGAACAAAACAGTGCAGACGCTGTTGGGCCAATTGCTGTTGCCCAAATCTCGCATCGTTCTGTACGACGCTTCAACGGGTGATATGGACCTGAAACTTCATCCTAAACAATCAAAGTGAAATCATGCATCAGTCTACTAACATTATTTTTCTTAGAAAATTACAGACACTGTAGTTGTCATCATCATGAAATTTAGACTAAGATTGTATGTAGAATGTGCAGTTCGACCGCAGTGCCAGGCGATGCCACAGCTAGGGCAATTTTTTCAGCAGATCTGACTTTTGCGAGTACAATACTAATTAAAAATGTCTTGTCAGTACCTCCAGGCGTATCCGCAAAACAAATTTTCTGTTGGTTGTTGTTGACAGATGACATCAAAATGGTTCAGATGGGTTCAAATGGCTCTGAGCACTATGGGACTTAATTGCTGAGGTCATTAAAACTTAGAACTAATTAAACCTAACTAACCTAAGGACATCACACACATCCATGCCCTAGGCAGGATTCGAACCTGCGACCGTAGCGGTAGCGCGGTTCCAGACTGTAGCGCCTAGAACCGCTCGGCGACTCCGGCCGGCTGATGACATCATTAAGGCGTAAATAGTTTTTTGCTCCTGATTCCAACGACAGCCAGTTTAAACGGTCTGTAAAAATCGTAGTTTGTCTCTCGTAAATTATCAGTATTGGCTGATGAATTTGTACTGGAATTATCGGTAAAGGAAATCCAAAATATTTTAGAGATTTGTATTGGAATTTATCCGTAAAAGAAATCCAAAATATCTTACAGATTTGCCTGATGGAGATTCAACCTCTTTCTTCAGTGCAAGTATAGCCTCCTCAAACATATTTTGTTCGTGAGCTATATCTTCTGATGACAGTCGTCACCTTCGATACAGTATATCTTGAGCCATATTTTCTCGATGATTTTACCGAGAGAGCATATGGTCAGTAATTGCAAAGACCGAAATATTGATTTCAAATAAATGTCTCAGTGGTTTTTTTGTACAGCGTATCGCATTTTCGCATATCGTTTTTGGCCAATGAAAATCGTATTTGCACGCTCCTTGGAAGTTGTCATAAGTCGGCTATCACCATTAGATGGCAATGGCTTCGCTTTCACAGATTACGGTAGTAAAACATTCCTATGGGGCAATGTCCTGGCGCAAGTCATTCCATTGGACCCAGCTTCGACGACTTTGTCTGTCTAGCTGGTTATACAACCGGGAAAAGGCGATCTAACATTTAACGTGAGATCTGAAACACATTCTGGTGAATCTACCTGTCACTGAGGCGAGCACTAGATTATAAAACAGGTCCGTCCAGGATTCACTCCGGCAACCTTTCGATTACAAAGCACGCGCTTTACTGCTGCTGTACTCTGCTGTTGCGGTGTCAATATCATCATTGTTACAGTTGCGGAGAACTTAAAATCATCAGAGTTCAGCCAGGTTGCAAGAAATATGTATAAATTGATACACACGAGCTTCTTCGTGAATCAGTCTGTCTATCAACATCTGATCAAAACCCATTTAGTAGTCCTCAAATTATCGCGAACATACAGACAGAAGCGAGAAGGGAACTTCAATTTATATATAAGGAGATACCTCAGGCTTCGTTTTTTTATTTTTTTATTTTTGGAATATCACCTAGTTACATTCGCATATTTTCATGGGAATGACACTTTTATAGATCGTACTTAATTTGTACCTGGTGATGTGTATTACGCCCGTTACCCCGTCACCCTCTTCATTATTCAGTTTATCATACGGGGCCTGAAGGTGGTCCATTGTAGTGCGGAAATCGGCTGCAAATAAAGAAGAACCTTCAGATACAGCTGAAAGATTCATTCACACTCCTAAAAATATGGTAATAGCTGCCATCTGCTATCGAGTTTGCTGCAGTTGTCCGTAGGGATGGAATGTAATGACATTTCTGCGGAGCCCAAGACACTTCGGGTAACCTTTACGCTTCAAGATTTGTTGACTTCGCTAACTCACAAGCAGACTGTCACATTTGAATGACCTAGCCTAGGTATCGTCTGACGATGGGCAAACCATCCTGAAACCTGTAAAGGCAGAATAAATTATCATAAAAAGTGACTGGTAGCAGTTTCTTCAACCTTTCAAAATACAGGGTCCAGTCACATTATTGAGGACCACCACCTATGTTCGAATCAGCGTACAATAAGCACTCACAGTCGGCTGGTAGCAGCATTAGCAGTTGAAAGAATAAAAAGGTTTTGGAGGACGAGGAAAAACAGTGCAGTCGTTATCGTAATACGGAAATGGAGCGATTTATCAGATGTGGAGAAGGGCATGACCACTGCCTTTCGGGCCGAGCGTGGACCCATTTCCGAAATGGATAATTCTGTAAACTGATGGCGGGCCGCCGTGGTTAAAGTATACTGTGAGTAACGAAACCGCACTATGCAAAACCTGCGCCTAGGCAACTGTGTGCACCACGGGCCATAGATGACGAGGGTGAACGACGGTTGATGAGATGCGTACAGGCGAACAGAGATGAAACTGTTGAGCAGCTGTCACCCATATGAACCAAGGGGCTGCCAACAGCTTACCTTCAACGACCGTTCAGCGAACGTTGCTGCGTAAGGGCCTCCGCAGCGGATGCCAATTTCATGTACCATGCTGACTGCTGTTCACCGAAGGCGGACGCTGCAATTTTCACGCCAGTACCGAAACTGGACGTTCGCTAAGTGGGGACAGGTGTCTTTTTCAGATGAATCACGTTTCACGCTCCATCGTACAGATGGCCTTTGGCATGTAGGACGTGAAACGTCTGGGAGCAAACACCCTGCATGCGTTATGGCCTGGGGAATGTTCTCGTGGTATTCTCCAGGCGATCTCGTCATTCTGCAAGGGACAATAGATCGCCCGCCGTTGTGGCCGAGCGGTTCTAGGCGCTTCAGTCCGGAACCGCGCTGATGCTACGGTCGCAGGTTAGAATCCTGCCTCTGGCATGGATGTGTGTGATGTCCAGTCTAGGGGACTGATGACCTCAGATGTTAAGTCACACAGTGCTTAGAGCCATTTGAACCATTTTTGACAATGGATCAATAAACGTTTGCATCTGTCCATGTTCAGTCCTACATACATTTTATTTTTCTTCGGCACCATAGCATCTACCAGCAGTCCAAAGCAACGCGTCACACAACTCTCAGTGCACGTGCGTGATTCTAAGATCACCAGAATGAGACTATCGTAATCGTCTGGCCACCCAAGTCCCCGTATTTAAACCCAATAGAGAATGTGTGCGACCATGTTGATCGAGCTGTTCGCGTCACAGATGCTCCACCGAAAAAGCCTAGCGCAGCTCGCCACGACACTGAAGTCGGCATGAGATGGCTGCACATCACTGTCTGTACGTTCAAGAACCTCATTCGCTATCACACCAGAGGGCAACCGTTCCCAGCCCGTCTCTAGATCGCATGCGCAACTTCGTGATAGTTTCGACCGTCAGAACCCTTGTGGTAACTCCAACGCGTATTTCACATGTTTCGTTGTCTGACCACGTGTAGCGCTAGTTGACACCTCTACTCTCTTCGCGCTGTTCAAATGTTTCTGATTTAAATAATGAAACAGTGTACCGCGTACGTATTTTTTTCCTGCTTAACACTACGCGTTTCGAGAATGTATTCTCGTTGTCAAGTGAAAATATTTACGTAAGTATTTTGTGTGATGTTCGTATGTGTGTTGTGCCTCTCTTGCACTGTATTGTGTGTTCTAGGTTAAGGTGCCTACTTTGGCTACCACATTATGCACACACACACAAACTGCGGTTTGTGTGTGTTTTTTCCCGCATAATGGAGAAGGCACACTATCTTATAACACCAAAAAGACGGCTATAGTACGAGACAAGCAACACAATACAAAAATACTCATCTAAATATTTGAACACGGAGCTGAGAAATTCTAGAAATTCATCGTGCTAACCATGAAAAAATACGTAAGTGGTGCAGTGTTTCATTGCCGTATTTAAAGAATGAATGACAGTGGCAGGCGTCCCACAAAGATCAATAATGATGAATGAAATTGTGTCAAATATTTCTACTTGCAACTTGTGGTCCGCACTTCTTGGAGAAACAGTGACACAAAAATGCTAACTGAAGACGTTCTTAATTACTCCTGACACCACTTTCCTCGTCAATATCCTGGTTTCTTTCACATATTTTGATTATATGGATATGATGAAAGAATTTAATGAGCTTGTCTTATTGATTTTTTGACACAAATTTGGTTGCTGATTGACAATAAACTGCCAATAATTAGTGCCAATATTAATAAACAACCGTGTAGTAAATGACCAAGCATTACAAATGCCGGAAATGGTGTAATTTGAAGAAAAATTATTGTTGAGTTAGTTGGTAGGAAGTGGCCGCAATTTGTCCACTGGTTAAGAATCAGGTACGCAGCTTAATTACACTAATATATGTGTAAGAGCACAGCATGCTTATATCCACCTATACCACCTACCCCTCTTAAGCGAGCCAACTTAATGTGCGTGTCATTTCTAGCAGTGAGTGTAGTGAGTGACCCCCAGTTATCGGCTATTGTGATCGGATCCTTGTTTGGAAGAGAAAAAATTTATTCATTTTGGAAATGATGTTAGAGGGTAGCGACATCCTTTTGATTTATACATGCAACGCACTTCTACAGAAAAATTCCTCAAGGGAATAAAGTTAGACTAGGATGTATTAAATTTTGCACATAGTTGAAATATACATTTCCTTTACAAGGACAGCAGACACCTCGAATTCCTTGTCTCCAACGGGAATGCTACGAGACTGAACACAAAAAACTCTACACATGCGTGCTGTTGTCTTTGGAGCAGGCTTGTTAAAGACTTTGGAGCCAGTCAGAAGAATTTCCCCTGACTGCTCGAAACTAATTACAACTGTTCATTGGCCGCAACTCGAACAGCTTGAACAGACTCACAAACGGTTGCAACGGTATCTAGAACGAATCTATTGACTCTCTCCCTGCGCGTCTAGCAGTAGTCTGCCCTGCAAAAGGTGGTTATTCAGTCTTTTGGCAGGTGGTCACATTAATGTGACTGGACTGTGCATATTAAAACTAATTTCTAGCAACATGTGTAGTAGATTGCAGAGCGCTCTCCGGCAAGACAGGAAACAAATACTTAATGTGCCTGTATGCTACCTGTGGAAAGTCACTTATCCCGGCAAGAACGCCTGGATTTGCAGAAATGCCTCTCGACAGAAGTAACACTGAGAATAATTGTTCCAACATTTCCACCTCCAACCCTCTCATACTACCACCCCTAACGCCCTCACCGCCCCCACCACTCTATCTGACACCTACCTCTAGATGGCTAGGTGTTTGTGTTGTCCTCATCATTCCATCATCATTCATTCACGTGGCGAGAGCGAGCTGAGAAAAGGTTGGGAATATGTACGGGCGCTGATAACCGCGCTGATAACCCATCATCACCATCATCATCATCATGTCTATCTGAAGATGGATATACGAAGATATGCACAGATAATCAGCAACTTGCAGTATTTTAAAGACATATTTACAGACACAGCCTACCAAACATTTGTACATGTAAATGAAAGCATAATCCTTGATACCTTCTACGTGCTTTATACTTATTCTTATGTCAATTGACACAATATTACTCCAGAGACCTATCAACTAGCAAACATATACAACGTGTATATGCAGAGTCAAGCGACGAACCAAAATTTGTATCGAGACTGGGATTCAAAGCGGATCTCTAGTTCACCAAGCATCTGCTCTAGCCACTACACCATCCTGGCACGGTAACTTTGCGCAACTGCACAGACTACACAAACATGCCTCCCTCCTCAATCCAAATACCCATCCACGCCTGAGCCCACTTGATATTTCTCCGAAACTCTAATAGCATTGCACAGGCTTTCCAACTGCATTGGAATAGCACCTCGGCATCCTGCCTCAAGCCCAGGTATAAGTGCTTCAATCAAATGAAACTATATTGTTTCAGATACCGTTCCAAGTTTCAGATATCTATTATGTATACAGGGTGGTACATTGATCGTGACCGGGCCAAATATCAGACGAAATATGCGTCAAACGAAAAAACTACAAAGAACGAAATTTGTCTAGCTTGAAGGCGGAAACCAGATGGCGCTATGGTTGGCCCGCTAGATGGCACTGCCATAGGTCAAACAGATATCAACTGCGTTTTTCTAAAAAGAAACCCGCATATTTTATTACAGATTCGTGTAGTACGTCAAGAAATATGAATGTTTTAGTTGGACCAATTTTTTCGCTTTGTGATAGATGGCGCTGTAATAGTCACAAACATATGGCTCACAATTTTGGACGAACAGTTGCTAACACGAAGGGTTTTTTAAATTAAAATACAGAACGTAGGTACGTTTGAACATTTTATTTCGGTTGTTTCAATGTGATACATGTACGTTTGTGAACTTATCATTTCTGACAACGCTTGCTGTTACAGCGTGATTACCTGTAAATACCACATTAATGCAATGAATGCTCAAAATGATGTCCGTCAACCTCAATGCATTTGGCAATACGTGTAACGAAATTCCCTTCAACAGCGAGTAGTTCGCCTTTCGTAAAGTGTGCATACGCATTGACAATGCGCTGACGCATGTTGTCAGGCGTCGTCGGTGGATCACAATAGCAGATATCCTTCAACCTTCCCCACAGAAAGCGATCCGGGAACGTCAGATCCAGTGAACGAGCGGGCCATGGTATGGTGCTTCGACGACCAATCCACCTGTCATGAAATATACTATTCAATACCGCTTCAACCGCAGGCAAGCTATGTGCCGGACATCCATTATGTTGGAAGTACATCACCATTCTGTCATGCAGTGAAACATCTTGTAGTATCATCGGTAGAACATTAAATAGGAAATCAGCATACATGGCACCATTTAGATTGGCATCGATAAAATGGGGGCCAATTATCCTTCCTCCCATAATGCCGCACCATACATTAAACCGTCAAGGTCGCTGATGTTTCACTTGTCGCAGCCATCATGGATTTTCCGTCGCCCAATAGTGCATATTATGCCGGTTTCCGTTGCCGCTGTTGGTGAATGACGCTTCATCGCTAAATACAACGCGTGGAAAAAATCTGTCATCGTCCCGTAATGTCTCTTGTGCCCAGTGGCAGAACTGTAAACGACGTTCAAAGTCATCGCCATGGAATTCCTGGTGCATACAAATATGGTACGGGTGCAATTGATGTTGATGTAGCATTCTTAACACCGACGTTTTTGAGATTCCCGATTCTCGCGCAATTTGTCTGCTACTGATGTGCGGACGGGCCACGACAGCAGCTGAAACTCCTACTTAGGCATCATCATTTGTTGCAGGTCGTGGCTGACGTTTCACATTGTGGCTGAACGCTTCCTGTTTCCTTAAATAACGGATGATGTCGTCCAGGATACCGCCCGTTGACCATTTTGATCAAAAATGGTTCAAATGGCTCTGAGCACTCTGAGACTTAACATCTGTGGTCATCAGTCCCCTAGAACGTAGAACTACTTAAACCTAACTAACCTAAGGACATCAAAAACAACCATTCCCAAGGCAGGATTCGAACCTGCGACCGTAGCGGTCACGCGGCTCCAGACTGAAGTGCCTAGAACCACACGGCCACAACGGCAGGCCATTTTGATCGCAATAGCCATACATCAACACGATATCGACCTTTTCCACAATTGGTAAACGGTCCATTGAACACGGGTAATGTATCACGAAGCGAAAAAAGTGGTCGAGCTGAAACATTCATATTTCTTTAAGCACTACACGAATATGTAATGAAAATGGGGATTCCTATTTAAAAAGACGCAGTTGATATCCGTTTTACCTATGGCAGAGCCACCTAGCGGTCCAAGCATAGTCCCATTTGGTTTCCCTCTTCAAGTTAGACCAGCTTCGTTCTTTGTAGTTTTTTCGTTTGACGCTTATTTCGTGAGATATTTGGCCCAGTCACTATCAATGGACCACCCTGCATATGTAGACATAAGCAATGGACAAAACGTTGTATCAAAGCCAGAAATCTAACCTCGATGTCCTGCTGCTTGTCAGATGTGGTGACCAGCATGCACTGTCGTACAGTGACTTCGTATAACTGCACGAGTGTCTTCTCAAAATGGTTCAAATGGCTCTGAGCACTATTGGACTTAACATCTGAGGTCATCAGTCTCCTAGAACTTAGAACTACTTTAACCTTAATGACATCACACACATCCACGCCCGAGGCAGGTTTCGAACCTGCGGCCGTAGTGGTCGCGCGGTTCCAGACAGAAGCGCCTAGAACCGCTCGCCCACACAAGCCGGCTGTATCTTTTCAGTCTAAATTCCCAATCACACCTCAGCATAATACATCTCTGAGACTTGAAAACCGTCTCTGGAGCAATATAGTTTCATTTGATTTAAGCACCTACGCTCAAGCTTCAGGTGGGACCATACATTTCGTTCGATGCTGAGGTGCTGCAGCAATACAACTGTAGAGCCTCTGCAATGATGTTCGAATTTCAGGGGAATAGCAAGTGGCGTGAGGCGTGAATGGAAATTTGAGTTGAGGAGAGAAGCGCGTTACTATAGCCCGTGCAGTTGTGGAAAGCTACTGTGCCAGGGTGGTGTAATGGTTAGCGCATGCGCGGGAGACCCAAGTTCCAATCCTGGCCTTGCTACGAATTTTCAGTCTGCATATTATATTTGACACAACACTGAAAGACCTGAGTTGAAACAAGGACCCGGGAGTAGACAACATTCCATTAGAACTACTGATAGCCTTGGGAGAGCCAACCCTGACAAAACTCTACCATCTGGTGAGCAAGATGTGAGACAGGCGAAATACCCTGAGACTTCAAGAAGAATATAATAATCCCAATCCCAAAGAAAGCAGGTATTGACAGATGTGAAAATTAGGTATCAGTTTAATAAGCCACGGCTGCAAAATACTAACATGAATTCTTTACAGACGAATGGAGAAACTGGTAGAAGCTGATCTCGGGGAAGATCAGTTTGGATTCCGTAGAAATTTTGGAACACTTGAGGCAATACTGACCCTAAGGCTTACCTTTGAAAAGGGATTAAGGAAAGGCAAACCTACGTTTCTAGCATTTGTAGACTTAGAGAAAGCTTTTGACAATGTTGACTGGAATACTCTGTTTCAAATTCTGAAGGTGGCAGGGGTAAAATACAGGGAGCGAAAAGCTTTTTACAATCTGTACAGAAACCAGATGGCAGTTATAAGAGTCGAGGGACATGAAAGGGAAGCAGTGGTTGGGAAGGGAGTGAGACAGGGTTGTAGCCTATCTCTGATGTTATTCAATCTGTATATTGAGGAAGCAGTAAAGGAAACAAAAGAAAATTTCAGAGTAGGTATTAAAATCCATGGAGAAAAATAAAAAATTTGAGGTTCGCTGATGACATTGTAATTCTGTTAGAGGCAGCAAAGGACCTGGAAGAGCAGCTGAACGGAATGGACGATGTCTTGAAAGAAGGATATGAGATGAACATCAACAAAAGCAAATCGAGGATAATGGAATGTAGTCGAATTAAGTCGGATGATACTGAGGGTATTAGATTAAGAAATGAGACGCTTAAAGTAGTTTTGTTATTTCGGTAGCAAAATAACTGATGATGGCTGAAGTAGAGAGGATATAATATGTGGACTGGCAATGGCAGCAAAGCGTTTCTGAAGAAGAGACATTTGTTAACATCGAGTACAGATTTAAGTGTCAGGAAGTCTTTTCTGAAAGTATTTCTATGAAGTGTAGTCATGTATGGAAGTGAAACAGGGACGATAAATAGTTTGGACAGAAAGAGAATAGAAGTTTTCGAAATGTGGTGCTACAGAAGGATCTACATCTATATCTTCATCTACATCAATACTCCGCAAGCCACCTGACGGTGTGTGGCACAGGGTACCTTGAGTATTTCTATCGGTTCTCCCTTCTATTCCAGTCCAGTATTGGTCGTGGAAAGAAGGATTCTCGGTATGCCTCTATGTGGGCTCTAATCTCTCTGATTTTATCCTCAAGGTCTCTTCGCGAGATATACCTGTACGTAGGAGGGAGCAATATACTCCTTGACTCCTCGATGAAGGTATGTTCTCGAAACTTCAGCAAAAGCTCGTACCGAGCTACTGAGCGTCTCTCCTGCAGAGTCTTCCACTGGAGTTTATGTATCATCTCCGTAACGCTTTCGCGATTACTAAATGACCCTGTAACGAAGCGTGCTGCTCTCCGTTGGATCTTCTCTATCTCTTCTATCAACCCTATCTGATACGGATCCCACACTGCTGAGCACTATTCAAGCAGTGGGCGAACAAGTGTACTGTAACCTACTTCCTTTGTTTTCGGATTGCATTTCCTTAGGATTCTTCCAATTAATCTCAGTCTGGCATCTGCTTTACCGACGATCAACTTTATATATGATCATGCTGAAGATTAGATGGGTAGATCACATAACTAATGAGGAGGTATTGAATAGGATTGGGGAGAAGAGGAGTTTGTGGCACAACTTGACTAGAAGAAGGGATCGACTGGTAGGACATATTCTGAGGCATCAAGGGATCACCAATTTAGTATTGGAGAGCAGCGTGGAGGGTAAAAATCGTAGAGGGAGACCAAGAGATGAATACACTAAACAGATACAGAAGGGTGTAGGTTGCAGTATGTACTGGGAGATGAAGAAGCTTGCACAGTACAGAGTAGCATGGAGAGCTGCATGAAACCAGTCTCTGGAGTGAAGACCACAACAACAACATTATGTACATAATTCCTATGTCTTTTCTGCAGTTGTTAATCGTCCTATTGACCTCAGATCCATTACTCGAACAGGAAACAGTGCCGTCCGTAAGAGCGAACAAAGACGTCACCGTCCGACCGTGACGAAGGACGTGCAGCGGCCCGGGCGTTTAGGAAGTTTGTAGTGTGAGGTGAGCGTTGCAGGGAATCTGGCCGCGACCGTAGCCGATGAGTGCGGAGTGACTGAGCAGAAACAAGCGCGAGTTTTTGCATGCCGGCCGCAGCGCACGCAGCGGCGGCGGCGGCGGCGCGGCGGTGCCGGGCCGTGTTGTCGCCCCCCGGGGCGGCGGGCTGTGTTTCCACGGTCCGCCGACAAATAGCGCGGGCCCCCCCGCTGCCGGCCGCCGCACGCTGCGAAACTAAACGCCCCCGACGGCCGCGGCCCACAAAGGCGGCCCTCTCGGCCGGCGGTGCCCGCCGCTCCGGCCGGCCCACCATGGGAAGCGGCGGGCACACAGCTCGGCCGGTCCGCGCTCTTGTTGTCACGCCAACAGACAGCCGGAAAAACGGCCGCTGACGTGGGGTTCGACCGCCGCGGCCTGCACGAATCGGAAACAAGTGGTTTGTAGCGGGGAGGGTACCGAACCTGCAGCGGTCAGGTAACACAGGGACGATTCGGCCGAACTGCAAGCTACGACTCCATAGACACTTTATATAGGATGGGCCCCTCCACGCCCACACCAACGTAGTGAGCAAACAAACATTTCTGCTGTCACCTCCGTATAACATGTTAGTTTTTTAATCAGGAGTCACAGGCTGTGATATTATCCATGCGTCTCGGTAAGACTGCTCATTAACATGGTCCATCAGGAAATAGAAAGTGGACGAAAGCGATAGAAGGGTAGCGGTTGTAAGGGCAGAGGAAAAAAAAGTGCCAAGGCAAGCGCCAAGGGGAAAAAAAACCCTGCGACAGTAGGACGGGTAGTAAGGGCAGTAGCGGCTTGCTATCTGCGACAGTGCATGCAAGGTGTGGTTGTGTTAGTGTGAGGTATTGTGCATCGTTATCTTTGTCGTTGCTGGAGCTCGTTGCGGTGCTTGCTGCAGTTGCTGCGTCCCTGCAACAGTTCAAGGTCGTTGTACATTAGTGGGCGATCGGTCGCAGATCGGCTCACACACGGTGTAGGGGGTGTGTGTGGTTGGTTTGCGTGCTGTGTACAGTACGGTTTCCCTGCGGTTGCCTGTAGAGGTCGAACATCTGGGGTTGCCAGTAATAGCTGTGTTGCAGGGGCTCGCCAGTACTGTCGTGTTAGCGTTCTATGGACCATAGATGTTTAGTGCCTAGCCAGTAGTGTCTTTGGTCTGTTATGCTTCCATATAAGGTTGTGGTCGTAGTTACCCAGAGAAAGGATTAACGCGTTGCGCGAGTGTCTCGTGAAATTGTACAATCGCGTGGAGAGTTTTTGGAATACCTGCAAGATAGTATCTAGACGGTATTCCCGGTGAAGGTCCGCGATGCGTGTGTAGCGCGGAGCGTTGCTTATGATTTTGAGTACTTTGTTCTGTATGAGCTGCAGACGGCGCAGGCGAGCTGGCGCAGCGTATCCCCAGACAGGGGCTGCGTACGTCATCAGAGGTCGAGTAAGTGTCATGTACATGGACCTAGACACCCTCCTGTTCAGTGCGCTACGCCTGTTAAGCATAGGGTAGAGTTGTTTGAGCCTCGCGTTTGCTTTGTTGACCACGTGTTGAATGTGGTCCCCCCAGAGTAGTTTCCTTTCCAGCCAGACACCGAGGTATTTGACCTTCTCGCGGAAACGTATTGGGCGTGTGTAGTGTTATTGGGTTGCAGTGCTGATGTTTGCGCATTTGCTTCGGTCTTCTAATGAACGGAACGGCCTCGCACTTGTCGACGTTTAACACGCCATTTCACCAGCCAAGGCTCGGCCGTTCTGGGTGCAGTCTGTAGTCGTGAATTAATGTTAGACGGCTTCCAATCTTGCGCAAGGATGGCGGTGTCATCCGCGCAGATTGCTACCGTCGTGTTGTGTGTAGCTGGGAGGTCGTTAATGTAGAGGTTAGATAGTAAGGGCCCTAGAATGCTTCCTTGGGGTACTCCTGCCTGGATACCATGTCGTGTCGATTGTTTGCGCTGCACGTCGGTGTTGAAACTCCTGTCCGTGAGACATGATTGTATGAGACGTACGAGCCCGTCGAGGAACACTGCGTCACTAAGTTTGCGTATTAGGCCGTTGTGCCCCAGTCGCTTTGTTTGTGTTGTATCCGTGTGTTATGTATTCAACAACGCGGAGGAGTTGTTGTGTTGTTGAGTGGTGATTCCTGAAACCGAATTGCTCCGGACGCAGGGTGTCGTTTGTGATACAGTGCCTGGTGAGTTATTTTAATATTACCTTCTCAACGATCTTGCTGAGCGCACTCAGCAGACTGATGGGTCGGTAATTTTGTGGGTGGGAGTGGTCTTTCCCCGGCTTCCTGAACATCAGGACCTTGGCCCTCTTCCAAAAGGCGGGAAAGTGTTGGTGCTTGAGTATGGCATTCGTGATGTATGTCAGGTAGTCTACAGCTTTGTCCGTGAACTCCTGGAGGACACGGTTTTGAATGCCATCGTGACCAGGGCATTCCTGGCGGTGGTATGCATGATGGCGCATTTGACTTCAGCTGTACTAGCTTGTCGGATGATGTTGCGCGCTGGTTGGGCCAAGATGCGTGTGACCTCCTGGTCCGTAGCAAGTGTGAACGCTGGGTCTGAAGGATCCAGGTTCAGTGTGAATGACGCTGCGAGTGTGAGGACCATCAGTTCCGCTTTTTCTTCCGCAGAATGTGCTGGCCCGTCGGGCTCTTGTAACGTGAGGGTGTACTGATGTACATTTATTATTATTACTTGCGAATAAGCCCATTAGCAATGCGCAGTAGAGATGGGTAGTTCGCGAACGAACTGGTGCAAAGGAACGGTTCACCAAGATGAACGAAAGGACCGAGGAACGAATTTCAAGGAACGATCGGTTCATAGTTCACTTCGGTCGTGAAGAACTACTTATAGGTCCCGGGGACGAGAAACGATCGGTTCACAGTTTCCTAGATCACTTAGGTCGCGGCGGTCACTTCGGCAGTTCTCGTTCCAGCCTCGGTCGCGTGCTCGTCTCGGTCTCGGTCTCCCTCGGCCGCACTCGTCGTTCTTCGCATGACCACCTGCCTCAGTTCCACTGCCGACTGCTCCTAGTTAGTTCAGTACCCAGTTGTTCGTTTCGTTCACTGCGCTCTCCTACTTTACACGTGTTCCACACTGTTTTTGCACTTGGGTCTGGCTATTCAGCGTCCACGACCGGTAATCAAAAAGTATTTTGTAGTTACGTAAATTACACAAAAATTACGTTGTATGTAATAGGTATGTATTTTCAGATAGCAAAAGGGCGTATCAGCTCACTTCATTATATCGATGAACAGCAGAAGACATACTTATAACAAGGCAAGTTTTTTTTGGTATTCATATATTTTTTGGTTTCATCAACTTGATTTAGCAGCTAACTTTCAATCATTTGCTTAATTTTTAGTGTAAGAAAATTCACATAAAATGATTTTTGTGTATTTTCATACACAAAACATTACATTTAGGAAGGCTCTTGATTATTTTTAAGTTTGGTTGTTTTCAATTTGCACTACGTGCTAGTTTCGATTCTTTGAAAAAAAAAAAAAAAAAAAGAAAAGAAAAAGTGCGTTGTGGGTCATTTTGGCTCAGTAGGAAAAGCGGTGCCTCTCCATTTGAAAAGACATAGATTACCATAAAATCGAATTTACTTATTATCTCAAAAACATTGTTCAGAAGGAGCTTTCAAACCAAAAACTTTGTTACTGTGAACTTTATTATTATTATTATTGCTGCATTACCTTTAATAATGCAACATAAAACCCTAACTTTTACTAAGCGTGTGACGCAGGTATGAGAAAACCACATTTTATTTTATAATTCCATAAAGTCTCTACTTGGCCCTACGAACTTAGAGACAACGTAAAGGATATATAGGGCGTAAACGATTATTGTTTACAACGTAGCATAGCTATGTAGTGGAAGTCGAAACGAAGAATTTTATACAAGACCCTTGTGGTCTATTAAGTTGGGAAACAGCCATCAACATGTGGCGTCCCGTGAAATTTTCATGTTCTTGTCTGTTTGTTGTATCTGCTCGTAATGGGCAACACATCGTCCGTAATTGGCGAGCAGTCTGTACTCGGGGACGGTTCTCCGTGGGCCACCCTATATTATTTCCCTGCAATCAGCCACACAAGGCTATGGTTGGCTAAACGAGAGGTTCTGCAGAATCATAGAAATTACTTCTAAAAGTGGGTAAGAATTCTGTAATGAATAAAAACTCTATACTTCAGGGGGGGGGGGGGGGGAGGCAAGTGCCCCCTCTTGGTGCCCTCCATCTTTCAGTCACCTACACTACTAGCTTTCACTTTTTCATAAGAACCATATACCAAGCACAAATGAACGGTGAACGAGTAAAAATGAATGGTTCCCAAAAAAGAACGATCTGCAGTGAACTAGTTCCCAAGGGTGAACGAGTTTGCCCACCTCTAAGGCGCAATGTGCGGCGTGTTCACAAATTTTGGTCCTATGTCAAAGCGGTAGGTGGTTCAAAGCAAAAGGTGTGTATGAGCAGTTGCCAGCAGACTCGTCCGCATGCGCAGAGCTGAATTCGCGTATGAGCAGCGCCTTCTCCCGCTTTCTGACTACTGGAAGTGGGGCTGTTTGCTGCATGAGCAGTAGCAGCAAGCTGCCAGACGCTACCCGGAAAAATGTTTCTGGCGCAGCCAAGCTGCCAGATTCGCGGATGCGCAGAGCAAGCTGAGTTATAGTGGGGGGGGGGATCCTTCAGCACGTGACCCGTATACTTGTTTCGTGTCTTCGAAATATTGCTGCTCTCTTCGTTTACAGCTCCCACGTCAAATGAAATCAAAATAGATTTCTGTGGCCGGTAGCTGGAGTAGTCTCTGATGTCCTGTTCCTTTTATGACACTGTAAAATCTCTTAATGCTACATATATACGAGCATACGTAAACATTTACTTGAAGCTGACTAAGTAGGCAATTTTTGTCAGTAGTTTTGAACGATATATTTTATTTCAAATATAATGACAGATGTAACAGAATTTTACAAATCTGCCTTTTATGAATGTGTTTTCGATCACAAGGCACTTGTCAAGTACTTGCTCTAGGGCTGAAGTAATTTCTTAAATTTGTGTTTACGTCTTAAATTTATAGAATTACATTCTATGGTAAATTGTAGACAGGCAGTATACCATGTTTTATCGTTTTAACTCCGCACATGGCTTCGTACTTAATCCTAGAGTAGAATACGAACTGTCAGTTCTACAGTTTCTTTGCCTCACAGACAACCTTGTTGATTTTTTGCACATTTTGAGATAGTCGTGAAATTTATTGTCTTTTATTCCGGCGCAAGCTACACAAGAAACTTTTCTTTTTTCAAGAAATTTGTATTCCATCCTACAAGCTTTTTGCAGTGCTGTGTAGTTGTAAACATGTTGGAAATACTACATAACAATATTGCAGAGTACGAATTTAAAAAACAAATGTGTCAAATTCACCCCATAGCAAAATGTTATGGTACTTCGAGCTGTGGAGTCTAATTTTGAAATGATGTTTTGCCAAGAACTGCTTCCTTATTTGCATTCTTTATTTGGGTGGGATATGATAAAACAATTGCTATAAATACAACTCTGTACGTCCTCTCAACAACATGCCGCAGGGCTGCACATGGTCACGTGACGCCCCACCATGCACTAAATTCCACCAGAAATTCGAGGAAAAGAGTATGAGTAGAGCAAGCACCAAGCACGGGCTCACTACGTCATCGCAGCTGCGCATGCGCAGTACAGCCTGTTGCCTGGCGCTGTCTGGTAACTGCTCAAACGAACCTAAAATGTCCAGACACTCTGTGACCAAAATGGTACTGAAACAGAGGATGAGAGACTAAAGGCCGGATTACTAGATGTCTTCTTCCAAAGCTGTTTCACAGAGGAAGACTGCATTGTGCTTCCCTCTATAGATTTCGCACAGATGACACAATGGTAGATATCGAAATAGACGACAGACGGATAGAGAAACAATTAAAATCTTCCGAAAGAGGAAAGGCCGCTGAACCAGATGCTATACCAGTTCTATTTTATACAAAGTAGGCGAAGGAACTTGCCCTCATTCTTGCAGCGGTGTATCGTGGGTCTCTAGAAGAGCGTAGCGTTCCAAACGATTGGAAAAGGGCACAGGTCATCCCCGTTTTCAAGAAGGGGTGTAGAACAGATGTGCAGAACTATAGACCTATATCTCTAAAGTCGATCAGTTGTAGAGTTTTGGAACACGTATTATGTTCGAATATAATGACTTTTCTGGAGACTAGAAATCTACTCTGCAGGAATCAACATGGGTTTCGAAAAAAACGATCGTGTTAAACCCAGCCCGCGCTATTTGTCCACGAGACTCAGAGGGCTATAGACACGGGTTCTCAGGTAGATGCCGTGCTTCTTGACTTCCGCAAAGCGTTCGATACAATTCGCCACAGTCGTTTAATGAACAAAGTAAGAGCATATGGACTATCAGACCAATTGTGTGATTGGATTGAGGAGTTCTTAGATAACAGAACGTAGCATGTCATTCTCAATGGAGAGAAGTCTTCCGAAGTAAGAGTGATTTCAGTGTGCCGCAGGGGAGTGTCGTAGGACCGTTGCTATTCACAATATACATAAATGACCTTGTGGATAACATCGGAAGTTCACTGAGGCTTTTTGCGGATGATGCTGTGGTATATCGAGAGGTTGTAACAATGGAAAATTGTACTGAAATGCAGGAGGATCTGCAACGAATTGACGCATGGTGCAGGGAATGGCAACTGAATCTCAATGTAGACAAGTGTAATGTGCTGCGGATACATAGAAAGAAAGATCCTTTATCATTTAGCTACAATATAGCAGGTCAGCAACTGGTAACAGTTAATTCTAAAAAATGGTTCAAATGGCTCTGAGCACTATGGGACTTAACTGTTGTGGTCATCAGTCCCCTAGAACTTAGAACTACTTAAACCTAACTAACCTAAGGACATCACACACATCCATACCCGAGGCAGGATTCGAACTTGCGACCGTCTAGGTCACGAGGTTCCAGACTTAGCGCCTAGAACCGCACAGCCACTCCGGCCGGCGCAGTTAATTCCATAAATTATCTGGGAGCAGGCATTAGGAGTGATTTACAATGGAATGGTCATATATAGTTGATCGTCGGTAAAGCACATGCCAGACTGAGATTCATTGGAAGAATTCTAAGGAAATGCAATCCGAAAGGAAGTAGGTTACAGTACACTTGTTCGCCCACTGCTTGAATACTGCTCAGCAGTGTGGGATCCGTACCAGGTAGGGTTGATAGAAGAGATAGAAAAGATCCAACGGAGAGCAGCCCACTTCGTTACAGGATCATTTAGTAATCGCGAAAGCGTTACGGAGATGATACATAAACTCCAGTGGAAGACTTTGCAGTAGAGACGCTCAGTAGCTCGGTACGGGCTTTTGTTGAAGTTTCGAGGACATACCTTCACCGAGGAGTCAAGCAGTATATTGCTCCCTCCTACGTACATCTCGCGGAGAGACTATGAGGATAAAATCAGAGATATTAGAGCCCACACAGAGGCATATCGACAATCTTTCTTTCCACGAACAATACAAGACTGGAATAGAAGGGAGAACCGATAGAGTTACTCAAAGTACCCTCCGCCACACACCGTCAGGTGGCTTGCGGAGTATGGATGTAGATGCAGATGTAGAATTCTCTCCACAGTGCCGTATGATTGTTAGCCGCGAGTGGCGTATCCCGCAGTGAATACACCGAAATGAAACTCGGTGAAATACAAGTTATTAATTTATTAAATATTCATTTTTACTTAAAAATTTTCACATTTAATGTTGAAAGTGTCTTCCCTGTTGTCGAATACGCAATTCAATTCGTCTAATCGTGTTTCCAAACACAAGCTGTAACGTTTCTTCTGTAACAGAGGCAGCGAAAGTGGATATTACGGTTTTCAATTCGTTGATGGATTTTTCACGGTTTTTTATAGACAGTTGCTTTCGTTGCACTCCAGAAGAAAAAGTCAGGTGGTGTTAGGTCAGGCGATTGTGGAGGCTAAAGTCCCTGTGAAATTATGCGATCACCGAAAACATCAGCAAGCAGTGACATTGAAACGCGAGCTGTATGCGCGGTTGCACAATCTTGTTAAAAATAAACATTCAGTATTTCACTTGACACAAGTTCTCCATTGAATGGGTACACAATATCACTGCAGTATCGTTGTGCGTTTATTGTTTCGTTGAAAAATGTGGGACCCACAATCCGACGTCTAGAAATTGCAATCCAAATTCCTATTTTCACAGAATGAAGTGGTTCCTCATGAGTACATAATGGATTTGCAGTACTCCACATGCGAGAATTTTGCGAGTTCGTGTACCCGGATAAATGAAACCATGCCTCATCAGAGAAAAACGTTTCATTAAGAATACCCATTTCCATTTTGTTGAACGAAATTTTTGAACCATTGAAAATAATGCAGTCTCTTGCCATGATCAGTATTTTTCAGTTATTCCACGACTGTCACTTTGTATAGAAAAAGTTCTAATTTTTTCCTTAGAGCTTTGTGGGCCGTTCCGACACTAACATCGATTTCCTGGGCGAGTTTTCTTACAGAATTGTTCAGACTCGTGGACATTTTATCGTAAATATCGAGTAGATTACCCGCAGACAAAGCGCTAGGACGACCTCTTCTCGGTGTATCTGTCACTGAACCCGTACTTCAAAATTTGTTAATAAAATCTCGCACAGTATCGCGACATGGGAGTGTTGTCTCCGGGATAACTGAATTAAATGTTTGACGAACTGAAACTGTGTATTTACCGCCAGCTTTGAACACTTGTTCGACGAAAAATACCCGTTCTTGAATGGTTAGCATTTTAACAGTAACAAAAACGATACAAAGGAACAAAGGAACTAAACTTGAATGTTCACGTCAACACGTAACGACACACACCAACGATACTACTGACGCTGGCTGAGATAAACGAAACAGTGGAATGTTGGGAGAGTCCGCTAGAAGGGAAGTAACCGAGGCAGGCGATCAATCATACGGCATACCGCGGCTAACAATCACGTGGCACTTCAAAAATGGTTCAAATGGCTCTGAGCACTATGGGACTTAACATCTGAGGTCATCAGTCCCCATACTTAGAACTACTTAAACCTAACTAACCTAAGGACGTCACATACATCCATGCCCAAGGCAGGTTCAAATGGCTCTGAGCACTATGGGACTTTACATCTGAGATCATCAGTCCCCCAGACTTAGAACTACTTAAACCTAACTAACCTAAGGACGTCACATACATCCATGCCTGAGGCAGGTTCAAATGGCTCTGAGCACTATGGGACTTAACATCTGAGGGCATCAGTCCCCCAGGCTTAGAACTACTTAAACCTAACTAACCTAAGGACGTCACATACATCCATGCCCGAGGCAGAATTCGAACCTACGACCGTAGCAGCAGCGGGATTCTGGACGAAAGCACCTAGAACCGCTCGGTCACAACGCCCGGCAGACAATGTCGTTGTTCAGTATCTCTTTTTGTTTTTTTACGAATTTAGCATCGAAAGATTTCGCGATTTGGGACAACGTCTGGTGTAATTCCTGCCAAATTCAACTTAGTTTTCATCTCGCCAGTCCAGCTCATCGTGTCCGTTGGATTCGACAACATGTTTTGTAAGTGTGTCTGGGTTTATTCCTTTAATGTGTCCACAGAATCTTAAACCGCGTTTTCTGTCACTATGGATACTTGTGTAGTCTTTGATTTCTCGATTGTCTCTCAGTCGATGTTGTTAGTCTACAACTTTTGAGCCTAGAATTTTTCTTACGATTTTGCGTTCCTTTTTATCTTCATTTCACTGACCTAGGCATGTAGCGATGACATGAGTGCGAATGAAGGTTAATTTGCATAGATTTGGTAAAATAATTGCTTGTACAGATCTTTCTCTGTTTCCGTGCAATCAATAATGTTTGTCATTCGCATAACCTTGTTATCTGCTGTTCCGATAGTAACTGGCACCGAACTGATTCTCTTCAAGCAGGAGTTCGAAATGGTTCAAATGGCTCTGGGTCCTATGGGACTTAACATATGAGGTCATCAGTCCCCAAGAACTTAGAACTACTTTATCCTAACTAACCTTAGGACATCACACTCATCCATGCCCGAGGCAGGATTCGAACCTGCGACCGTAGCGGTCGCGCTGTTCCAGACTGAAGCGCCTAGAACCGCTCGGCCACACTGGCCGTCAAGCAGCAGATCAGCTTATGGTTAATTAACACAATAAATAGGGTAACAGACTGAAGATACAGACAAGAGTGAATGCATCTATTATGGTAAAATCTACTATTTGGTTCCCCCAAGAGCACACTATAAATTGGCGACGTAGCCTGACACACGACTATAAGTGTAAATTAAGGAACGCCATGTCCTATTGCTTCTTGCTGAAACGTCACTTAAAAAATTTGTGAATTACTGTGCTGGAAAACCGCTTACGTTATTTGCTTTTCAAACAGCTGAGCAAAACTGAGACATTTCTCACTTTACTTATTCTGATCATCACTAACCTGACACACAATACCTTTAGCGCAACGCAGTCTGACTTTCAAAAATCCCTACAAAAGAATGGCCCTGACTAAAATAATATATACCTTTCACAAATCACTTACCTCACAAAAATCTTCGTTACTAGAACTACTGCAATACAGCGAGCGCCACTACTTCCAGCTAAATAAAAGATTCAAACTACTGAACGCACTAACTACTGACAGGCATAGTTAGCAAATGAAAGATTTTTATAGAGAACAAACAATGTATTTACCTTAATAGTGTTAAAGAGTCGTAATATATATAGCAGTTCATGACATCCAGTCTTACAAACTTACTGTCTCTGATGGACACACGTCCAGATCATCCTCTATCAAAACTCCGCTATTTCTCTCCCCACATCCACCACTGCTGGCGACTCACCTCCAACTGCCCAACGCTACGCGCTGTTAACAGGCAACTGCCCAACACTATAATAGCATATACTCCAACAATGCAAACCAACCACAGCCTTCACGCAGCACAGTCAGTGATTTTTATGTGGAGCGCTACGTGGTGTTACCAACATAAATACCTAAACAGCCTACTTACATAAAAACACTTTGTAAAATTTCTTGTGGGGAGCATGGGGGCTATGTAAGTAGGCTGTTTAAGTTTTTATGTTGGTAAAGCCACGTAGCGCTCTATATAAAAATCATTGACTGTGCTCTGTGAAGGCTGTGGTTGGTTTGCATTGTTGTAGTATATGCTATTGTAGTGTTGGCCTGTCAGTAGTTAGTTCCTTCAGTACTTAGAATCTTTTAGTTAGCTGGCAGTAGTGGCGCTCGCTGTACTGCAGTAGATCGAGTAACGAAGATTTTTGTGAGGTAAGTGATTTGTGAAAGGTGTAGGTTATTGTTAGTCTGGGAGATTCTTTTGTAGGGATTTTTGAAAGTTAGGTTGCGTTGCGTTAAAGGCATTGTGTGTGAGTTTAATGATGGTCAGATTAGATAAGTAAAGTGAGAAACGTCTGAGTCCGCAGCTCGTGGTCGTGCGGTAGCGTTCTCGCAACCTGCGCCCGGGTTCCCGGGTTCGATTCCCGTAGGGGTCAGGGATTTTCCCTGCCCCGTGATGACTGGGTGTTGTGTGATGTCCTTAGGTTAGTTAGGTTTAAGTAGTTCTAGGTTCTAGGGGACTGATGACCACAGATGTTAAGTCCCATAGTGCTCAGAGCCATTTGAACCATTTAGAAACGTTTGAGTACGTTCAGTTTTTGCTCAGCTGTTTGAAAAGAAAATAACGTAAGCGGTTTTCCAGCACAGTAATTCACTAATTTTTTTAAGGGGACGTTTCATTGCTATAGGACAAGAATATAAAATACCAAGATTCAACTGTATGAAGAGCATTAAATTAAAATGGTCCAGCCCTTGACTGCGGAAGACAGCGAGTAGAGAAAACGAGGAAAACATTGTTCGCCAAAATGGAAGGTAACGGCAACCTGGGCAGGGTACTTCAAACGACAATCCTGGTATCATCTTCAGTAGTGTATTGTCTACAGCGCTCTGATCGATTAGCAACATAACTACGAACGCTGCTGAATGTGAACTCGTAGATGAATTCAGCTGTCTGCAACCTCGCGGCGGAACGGTCCATGGTGAGAAACGGTGCACTAAGGATGCTCAGCGACGTTAAGGTGGCGGTTGGCCCCCGACTCACTACCGTCGTAACCGCTCACATCCGTTCAAGTCAACCGACTAGTCACGGCTGGCAACCAAGCGTCTCTCGTCACTTTTGTGGTCGAAGAGTCCTCGACACAGTACGATTCTACAGAACGGAAGAGGGCCGTGTAGCCAACCCACCTGGCGCCACGGTTGCCGTTAGCTTCACTGTGGAGCGGTCAGAATCCACAGTCCAGGGGTTGGGACTGCTGCAGAGGTGGCAACATCCGAGGGGAAAGGCGCACACTCTCGTGTCCTTCCGTAGCAATCAGCCGGGGTTTGAATTTGAAACAATCGGCTGGCTGTCTCTGCCAATATTCACCATCTTCCGGTATTGTAGGATCAATCAAATTAAGACCCAGAAAATTCATCCGCCTCCACGATTACGCAGTCCGCTGGTTAGGCAAGCTGAGGAAAATTAGTCAGATAGCGAATAATTAAAGATTAATTATCAGAACTTTTGAAATTACAGTTTATCAACTCCATGATGATGATGACGTTTGGTTTGTGGGGCGCTCAACTGCACAGTTATCAGCGCCCGTACAAATTCCCACCCTTTGCTCAGTCCAATCTCGCCACTTTCATGAATGATGATGAAATGATGAGAACAGCACAAACACCCAGTTATCTCGAGGCAGGTGAATATCCTTGACCCCGCCGGCAATTGAACCCGGGACCCCGTGCGCGGGAAGCGAGAACTCGTCCGCGAGGCCACGAGCTGCGGACTGTCAACTCGAGATGCATATCGAATAAAAGGTAATTTTCTGGGTAACCCGAATCTAATGTCTTAGATATCGATTTAATCTACTTAGAGCACTCTCCTTTGTCACTGAACTGGGCCATCGACTGTAGCCAGTCCACTAAGAATCTCCACTCTGCAGTACACCGTGACGTCTTAGTTTTGTTTGCTTGGAGATAAATTTCTTACTGTAGATACAAGGGTCGCCCAGAAAGTAATGCACCAAATTTTGTTTCTAGCCAAAAACAATACTACGAATGCGAAACGTTACGTACATGTTATTTGAAGTCTCCCGAGTGAGTGCGCCATGTTTCCGTCATCTTCGACAGATACTGTAGCTGCAGGACAGTCTCAAAATGGCGTCTGTAGGTGATGTACGTTACAAGCAACGTGCCATCATTGAATTTCTCACTGAAGAGAAAAAAAACTGTGGGGAATATTCACAAAAATTTGTACAAAGTCTATGGATCGTTATCTGATGTCGACAGTGTTGTGTACATAGTTCCCCGTAGTCAGTGAGTACACAACTTTCCCACTAGAGCGCGCCCCGCTAAGCACAACAGCGCAGGTGTAGCGCTCGTCCGTCTCCGTACTATGAGATGGCGCTGCCTTAGAGACGGACCAAATTCTGATTCCGCTGATCCGCGTATTAATATGTAACGCAGCCAATGAGATTGCTCCTATCGTAGAACCTCTTCTCCTCACGGATCACACTCGCACAGTGATACCTGAAGGTACGAGTTATTACAACGAGTGTACAGACCTCCGATTACTCAGTCTGCATTAGTCTGTACCAGTCTATAGTCAAGTTTTAGTCTGCGCCTAATAAGATTACCATATTCCTGTACATAGCCATGAAGATAAATGTATAGGCACTTTTCCAAGTATCAGAGATATGTGCGAATAAGATTAATGTACCAAGACCAAAGGAACTTCAGATTGTCAATTGTAAAAATAATCCAGAATCAAGTTATGTCTACGCTTTTTATTATTTTAATAAATGTGTGTGAAAATTAATCAAGTTCTGTTTAAAGTTGGTCACCGTCAATCTGCTACTCTAAGCGTGCAAGTGGCATTTCTATCGTCTGGCCTAACGGCAGAAGATAAACACGCCACGATAAGACCAGGACACATATTGCTGACACTCGCCTACTTCGTTAGAGCGACAAGTCAAATAATCTGATGGTGTGTGTACCAAAGGTATTACAGTATGCACACCACAGACAGAATCACAGTTAGTCCATGGGCACGGAGGTCATCAGTAGGCGGTACGCCGGAGCTCCACGATTTGCAGGGGTCCGGGAGACCATCCACGGCTGTCACATCTGGCATGTTGCAGCGAGTTGATGCCATATGCGAGAACGGAAGCGTTGCGACTCGGCAGTTGGCGCTGCACCTGTCAATCAGCAAAGGAAGTTCACACAGTGAAGCACCGGCTCCACCACGAGGACAAGGATTGGTACAGACAAGGCATGCCCGCCCTTGTTTCGAGCTGGAGGAAGGCCATACACGGAGACAGAGATAAATTGGAAAAATAGGGTGTGTAGATAAAACACCATTCTTTTGTGTCCGTGATTCTCATTAAGTTCAAAAAGAGAATTGTTGAAGAAAAAAATGCAGTACATTACTTTCTAGGCAACCCCCGTAAGTCGGTACGGAGATTCCATCTTTTGACACCTAATTTTGCTTGCCTCTATTTTGATTCCATTTTCCTGAATGGTGTCTTTGGGGTAATTAAATTGTGGAACTTGGTTAATTCTGCCATATACCTCCATGAATTTCGGTGCATGTTTCTTCAAGTAACGTATTGCGCCTATTCAAAACATTTCTGGACAGCGGCATTTTCTGAAGTTTATTTCAAGAATCCAGTCTGACTTGGGCTGATGAAATTTATGAGTTAAGATTGCTAAATTCTCTGCAAATGCAAGACATTCTATGAATAACTTGGCAGGTCAATTTTGAAGATTGATTTCTGTTTGAACCATACTTGTACAACTTTCTCAAGGATACAGTCGAAAAAGTAATAAAGACAGACAATCTGCTTGTTTTACTCCCGCTTTGATCTCGAAAGGATCCGAGATTTCCTACATAAACTAAACCTTGGAATTTGTGTCTGTCAGTGTCTGTCTTACAACTGCAAGTGTTTTCAGATATAGACCTGGTTACTTTAATACCTATTTGAAAGAATAATTTGCGGTCAGCTGAGTCGTGGGCTTCTTTAAAATCAACAAATATACAGACTAAAATTTTGCTGCACATTGGTGTCTTAGGTTTAGCCTTCGGTTTAAGATTTACCTTTGACACCAACGGCCTGGTCTGAAAAAAATTGGAATATTTGTGGTAAGATCCTGTGAGACCAAACTACAGAGGTCATTGGACCCTAAGCTTACACACAACTTAATATAAGTTAAACTAACTTACGCTAGGGACAACACGCACACCCATGCACTAGGGAGGACTTGAACCTCCGACGAGGAGAGCCGCGCGAATCGTGACAAGGCGTCCAAGACTACGCGGCTACCTCGAGAGTCGGCGTGGTCTGAATCCAACCTGACTTCCTCGAACATACAAGGAAATAAGTTTGTGTGCTACTGATATTAGTCGGGTGCCACCGTAGTTATTTGCATCTGCCCGGTCTCCCATCTCGTGCAACGAGTGAATTAACCCATTTTTTTAATCTTCTGCAATTTATTTCGTTTGCTAATGTCTTTGGTGATTTCTCTTGTGGTATTTGAGCTTGCTTACTTGAGGATATCTGCTATGATTACGTCTTCCCCCGGTGATTTATTGTTTCAGTCTTTTGATCTAGCAATTTCTTCTTCATCTGGCGGTGAAGGATTTGGTTTAGGTCCTCCCCACGTTCTTGTGGTAGGAATTTCGTGTAGGTTCCGGGAAATGAATAGTTCTTTGAAATATTTGGCAATTTACTTGCACTTTTTTTTTTTAGAGTCAACTGCCCATTCCTCTTGAACCAGAGAGTTTTATGTTGATATCATACGATCTTATATTTAAGTCATTATAGGAATATAGATCTTTCTGATTAATTTGGCTGACTTTCTTCTCGCTGCAAGGAATGATTTGTATTTTCCTCTCTCTCACTGCCGTTCCGATTGCTTTTTGCATCCTCTCGAGACTGGATTTGAAGCTCACTTTCCTCATTCACCAAGGAGGCTTTTTTCTTTCCTGAAGAAAGGGTTTGTTCTATTGGTCTGTTTCGATCAAAAAGCTTTCGCTCTGTTTTCTCTCATTCTTCTGTGAGTGTTGTCTGGATCGTGCTAGAATCAAATTTGGGGATTTATGACTTCTTTTTTTAGCATTCATGAGCTTTTAAATGTAGTTTTATTCTTCTTATGTAGTGGTCTGCGTCTATATTTACACTTATCCTGATTTGGAAATTCATAATTTAGCTATGCTTTAAATAAGAGAATATCATCATCATCATCATCATTTAAGACTGATTATGTCTTTCAAAGTTCAGTCTGGAGCATACGCCCCCTTCTAAAATTCCTCCATGATCCCCTATTCAGTGCTAACACTGGTGCCTCTTCTGATGTTAAACCTATTACTTCAAGATTATTCTTAACCGAATACAGGTACATTCTCCTTGGTCTGCCCCGACTTCTCCTACCCTCTACTGCTGAACCCATGAGTCTCTTGGGTGGTAACCTTGCTTCTCCCACGCGTGTAACATGACCCCACCATCTAAGCCTGTTCGCTCTGACTGCTACATCTATAGAGTTCATTCCCAGTTTTTTTTTTTTTTTCCTCATTGTGGACACCCTCCTGCCATTGTTCCCATCTACTAGTACCTGCAATCATCCTAGCTACTTTCATATCCGTAACCTCAACCTTGTTGATAAGGTAACCTGAATCCACCCAGCTTTCGCTCCCATACAACAAAGTTGGTCGAAAGATTGGACGGTGCACAGATAGCTTAGTTTTGGTACTGACTTCCTTCTTGCAGAAGAGAGTAGATCGTAGCTGAGCGCTCACTGCATTAGCTTTGCTATACCTCGCTTCCAGTTCTTTCACTATGTTGCCATCCTGTGAGAATATGCATCCTAAGTACTTGAAACCGTCCACCTGTTGTAACTTTGTTCCCCCTATTTGGCACTCAATCCATTTATATTTCTTTCCCACTGACATTACTTTCGTTTTGGAGATGCTAATCTTCATACCATAGTCCTTACATTTCTGATCTAGCTCTGAAATATTACTTTGCAAACTTTCCATCGAATCTGCCATCACAACTAAGTCATCCGCATATGCAAGACTGCTTATTTTGTGTTCACATATCTTAATCTCACCCAGCCAGTCTATTGTTTTCAACATATGATCCATAAATAATATGAACAACAATGGAGACAGGTTGCAGCCTTGTCTTACCCCTGAAACTACTCTGAACCATGAACTCAATTTACCGTCAACTCTAACTGCTGCCTGACTATCCATGTAAAGACCATTAATTGCTTGCAGAAGTTTGCCTCCTATTCCATAATCTCGTAGAACAGACAATAACTTCATCCTAGGAACCGGGTCATGTGCCTTTTCTAGATCTATAAAGCATCGATACAATTCCCTGTTCCACTCATAACACTTCATTATTTGCCGCAAGCTAAAGATCTGGTCCTGACAACCTCGAAGAGGCCTAAACCCACACTGATTTTCATCCATTTGGTTTTCAACTAATACACGCACTTTCCTTTCAACAATACCTGAGAAGGTTTTACCACAACGCTGATTGAAGGGATACCTCTGTAGTTGTTACAATATTTTCTGTTTCCATGTTTAAAGATTGGTGTGATTACTGCATTTGTCCAGACTGATGGAACCTGTCCCGACTCCCAGGCCATTTCAATTATCCTGTGTAGTCATTTAAGACCTGACATTCCACTGTATTTGATGAGTTCCGACTGAATTTCATCCACCCCAGCTGCTTTATTGCACTGCAATCTATTGACCATTTTCTCCACTTCATCAAATGTGATTCTATTTCCATCATCATTTCTATCCCATTCTACCTCGAAATCTGAAACATTACTGATCGTATTTTCACGCACATTGAGCAACTCTTCAAAATATTCCCTCAATCTTCCCAAAGCATCTACAGGATTCACTAGCAGTTTTCCTGACCTGTCCAAATTACTTGTCATTTCCTTCTTACCTCCCTTTTGAAGACTGCTAATCACACTCCAGAACGGTTTTGCAGCAACTTGACCCATAGTCTCCAACCTGTTTCCAAAGTCTTCCCAAGATTTCTTTTTGGATGCTGCAATTATCTGTTTGACTTTGTTTCTTTCTTCAACATAACTTTCTCTTCTACCTGAGTTCTAGTATGTAGCCATTTTTGATACGCCTTCTTTTTCCTTTTACAGGCTGCCTTTACTGTGTCATTCCACCAAGCTGTTTGCTTCATCCCACTTTTACACACTACTGTTCCAAGATATTCTTTAGCCACTTCTAGTACTGTGTCCCTGTACCTTGTCAATTCCTTTTCCAATGACTGTAATTGACTACATTCAACTAACTGGTACCTTTCTGAGATCGCTGTTATGTACTTGTGCCTGATTTCCTTATCCTGAAGTTTCTCCACTCTTATCCTCCTACATATGGTCCTGACCATCTACACTATCGGCTTACAATCCCAATACCGGTGAATGTTCTTATGTTTAAAAAAAGGAGTTTGTGATTACTAAGCCCATACTGGCACAGAAATCCAAGAGTTGTTTCCCGTTCCTGTTGGCCTCCATATCCTCTCCAAATTTACCCATAACCTTTTCATACCCTTCTGTTCGATTTCCAATCCTGGCATTAAAACCACCCATGAGCAGAACACTGTCCTTGTCCTTTACTCTAACAACTACATCACTGAGTGCCTCATAAAAACTATCCATCTTATCATGATCTGTTCCTTCACAATGCGAATATACTGACACAATCCTAATTTTCTTGCTAGACATTGCCAAATCTATCCACAACAGTCGTTCGTTTACATACATTATTGCAACTACGCTGCGTTCCATTTATTTCCTGATGTAAAGCCCTACACCCCATTGTGCTATTCCTGCTTTGACTCCTGACAGGTAGACCTTGTATTCTCCCACTTCTTCTTCTTTCTCACCCATTACCCGAATGTCACTAACAGCTAAAACGTCCAGCCCCATCTCACTTGCAGCCTCTGCCAGCTCTACCTTCTTCCCAGAGTAGCCCCCATTGATATTAATCGCTCCCCATCTCATTACCATTTGTTTGCCAAGTCGTATTTTAGGAGTCCCTGGTTTGTCAGTTAGAGGTGGGACTCCGTCACCTCCAATTTCCGAGGCATTTTGCTCTGATTGTTGCCAGCATCATATTTAAAGTACCAGGGAAGCAGGTTGCTAGCCTTACTTGCGCCGAGTCCCATTGAGTTTTACACCTAACGGCTGAGGGACTAACCGGTGGATTTGGTAGTCTTTGGTGTATGAGCACAAAGGTGACCACGACTCAGAATATGTCCGAGATGTCCAGCCTTATTCCAAAGTAACTGGTATCCCGACTGTCGGGACCACTTACTTGGCCACTCATACGTTGCCCGTGGTTCATGAACTAGGACATGACTACAGGAACCCACACCATGAACCACTACAACAGTTAGATTTAAATCCTAATGGTTTCTAAGTCTTTGACAGAATGGCTTTATCATTGGCAAAAGCTACACAATCTTCCACGGTTCCCACTGATTTAATTTACATTCTCGGCTGACTATAGTCTGTTTTCATCAATTTCGTTCTCCAGGGCCTGACAGTTTTTTCAAGGACAAAGTTGGGAAACATCTAGGATAGTCCATCGCTTTGTATGACTCCTCTTTTGACCTCGAAGGAGTTTGAGAGGCATCCTAGGAACTTTTTCCTTGGGAGTGTATACCGTCGGGGTGGTTCCAGTTAAAGCCAGCAGTTTAAGGTGAACCTCGAATTCTTTAAGGATGTTGAACAGGACTTCGCAGTTTGTTGAATTGTAAGCTGTTCATAAAAACTGACATGTTCTGTTTAGATCTTAGAGTATGAAACCTGATTATGCTCTTGAGGCCATGGATCTGTTCGGCTGTTGAACGATCTTTCCTGAAGCCCCCTTAGTGTTCCTCTAGTTGTTTGACTTGGGCTTCTAATCGCTCCATGATGGCAAGTGAGAGAATTTCATAGGTTACCAGTTGCATGGATATTCCACTGTCATTGTGACTTTTTCATGCTGCCTTTTTTGTGCAGTGGGTTGCTTAGGGTTGCTTTCTGACTTCAGGTAGTGTTTCCCCGATCCAATATTTTTATATGTATAATAGCTGCAGATTCTGCGTGGTATCTGTTCATTCTCAAATGTCAGAAAGAACAGACCCACACATTCATATAAATTAATATATCTTACAATGGATGTTCCGTGGAAATGAGTAGCAACTGTTAAAATAAACGTAGTCTGCCTCTCGTATTTGACGACATCTTTGTTAACCTGTGACCACCTTAATTCTTTTCTGAAGCTGTCGGAGCAGGATCCTACCATCAATTAAAGTTTGTAAGCTCGCGCCCTATGTAGCCCATACCTTAAGAAGAGGACCAGAATTTTATCCGGCGAGTGGACTACTGCCACTTCATAAATTAGAGCTATCAGCTTCGCCGCAGATAATCTAACCGTTAAATTGGCGCATTACAATTACTCTACAGTTATACTCACTCACATAGACGACTTTGTAATAGCTAATTCTAAACACTGAATGCATTATGTGAATTTTTGCATAACTTCCAAATCTATAGGTATCAATAAATTCTTTTTCGAAGAGCACTTAGCTACAGACAGCTGCATCATCTGCAAGAAAAACTGAGGTTTACATCAATTCAATCCATGCCATTAAGTTACCAACGGCAACGATCGTAACACATTTCTCTGCGACACAACTGTAGTTATTTCTACCTTCTGTCGATGACACTCCAGACTAATGTCGGTTAGACCGTCAGTGAGTGAGCACTGCAAGTTCCAGCTGCTAATATTTTTTTATTTTTTATTTTAATAACAATATAGCGTAGAGTACATCCCATGTTATCGACTCTTGTATCGACCATCGTATCGTTCAGGCTTTCGTTTGTTTTGGTTTGAACAGCTCAGTGTCGGTTAGACCGTCAGTGAGAGAGCACCGCGAGTTCCAGCTCCTAATAAGGTGAGTACACCGTTCGTTTATCACAGATTTTTACGAGCTTCAAACACGAGCGACTTGAGTAATGGATAGGAACTGTGATTGCTGTATACAGATTCGAGATGAGTTGTTGACCCTTCGCTCACATCTCCAGGCAGTGCTGGCTTCTGTCACACAGCTTGAGGCTGCTGCAAAGGGCATCATTGTCGGGGATCGGACGCGGGGATGCGAGAATCGTCGAGCACGTCCCACGTGTCCCCCAATCGGTCCACTGCTGTGGCCGCCCTGGCTACTGCCTGCACTGAGGTTGACTTCTCACCCATCGTCGAGTGGGAGATCATTCCAAAGTCTGGCAGTCAGCGAAAGCCTTTTCAAGGGGCTGATCGTAGGGCCTCCCCAGTTCGTTTTACGAACAGCTTTCGGTCGTATCTGTGGCTGAGGAAGTCTCTAAACCGGATACAGTTGTCTACCCTGTTCCAAAGGAAGCTTCTCGGCCCGCAAGGTCTGGACCTTCACAGAGGGTGGGTTTGCTGGTAGTTGGGAGCTCCAACGTTACGCGCGTAATGGGCCCCCTTAGGAACATGCCAAGGAGGGGGAGGAAGCCGTTATCCATTCTGTGTGCACACTGGAGGGAGTCATTCAAGATGTGGAAATGTTGCTTCTGGATGCCATAAAGAGTACACGATGCAGCAAACTGCAGGTGGTGGCCCATGTCGGTACCAATGACATGTGTCGCTTTAGATCGGAGGAGATTCTCTCAGGTTTCTGGCGGCTAGCGTAAATGGTAAAGACTGCCTGTCTTGCTTGCGAGATTAAGGCGGATCTCACCATCTGCAGAAACGTCGACAGAACCAATTGTGGTCCTTTGGTGCAAAGCCGAGTGGAGGGTCTGAATCAGAGGCTCAGGCGGTTCTGTGACCGTGTAGGCTGTAGATTCCTTGACTTGCACCATCGAGTGGTGGGTTTCCGGTTTCCTCTTAATAGGTCAGGGGTCCACTACACAGAAGAAGCGGCTACACGGATAGCGGGGGCTGTGTGGAAGGGACCAGGCGGTTTTGTAGGTTAGAGGGCCTCAGAGAACCACAGAAAGGGCGTCCGTCTAAAATGGGGCAGGTAAAGTACAGTAAGTTAGTTGTAGAAACTATCTGTATTGTAGCAGTAAATTGTCATAGCTGTGTTGGGAAAGAACCAGAGCTCCAAGCCCTAATAGAAAGCACTGAAGCTCAAATAGCGATAGGTATGGAAAGCCTACGTTCATCCGAAATTTTTTCAAACTACCTAACAGTGTTCAGAAAGGATAGATTAAATACAGTTGGTGGTGTATTTATTGCTGTCAGAAGTAGTTTATCTTAGAGTGAAATTGAAGTAGATAGTTCTTGCGTAATATTGTGGGTAGAGGGTATACTTTACAATCGCACTGAACTATTAATTGGATCGTTTTACTCAGAAGATATAGCCGCTGAACGGTTCAAAAAACACTTGAGTCTCATTTCAAATAATTAACAAACTCATACAATTACGAGGGTTGTCCAGACAGTAAGTTCAGATTGGTCGTGAAATGGAAACCACTGGGAAAATCCGCTAAAGCTGTGCGCAGATGTGTTGAGCAGTGTCTCTAGTATGCCCGTCGATCGTGTCGCTCTTTTCAGTTTTGAGTGAACAGAGAGCACGTAAAGATGCGTAGGGAATAGCGTCTCACCCCAAGTATGAGGGCATGGTTAGAGATTTCGCCTGTGTCGCGCAGCCCACATAACACAACTGTCGAGCAGTTCGTACTTCATGCCAATTCTCGGCCGCACACTACAGGGGCAGTGAAGACGCTCCTGCACCGTTTCCGATGAGAAGTGTTTGATCACACACAATACAGTCCGTAATTGGCTCCCCCTGAGTCTCATCTCTGCTCACAAGAACCGCTGGCTATGAAGATAATTTTTTTCCGCAGACAACGAGCTGCAGACCACACTGTAGATAACTGGCCGAAAGTACAGCTCGCATCTGTACAGCAGTCACAGGTCCTATCCATTACTGAAGTCGCTCGTGTTTGAAGCTCGTAAAAATATGTGATATTGATATAGATATGTGATATTGATATTACACTACGACAAAAATCGAAGTTGGAGCGGAGACTATGTAGAGAAGTAGGTGGAAGGTGTAGCTAACTGTTGCAAATAAAACGTTTCTGGTTTTCACTGTGGTTTCCATTTCGCAACCGATCGGAACTTACTTTCTGGACAAACCTCGTATAATCGGTGGTGACTTCAATCTACCCTCGATATACTGGAAAAATTATATGTTTAAAGCCGGCGGCAGGCATAAAGCATCATCCGAATTGTACTGAATGCTTTCTCAGAAAATTATTTTGAACAATTAGTTCATGAGCCCACTCGAAGCGTAAATGGTTGCGAAAGCATACTTGACCTCTTATCAACAAATAATCCTGGACAAATAGGGAGTATCATGACGTATACAGAAATTAGCGACCACAGGACAGTTGCTTCTAGGTTGAATACCATAACTCCTACAACCATAAAAAAGAAACGCAACGTACATCTATTTAAAAAAGCCGATAAAAATGCTTTTAATGCCGTTTTAAGAGACAGTTTCCACTCCTTACGTTCTGATCACGTATGCATAGAAAAAATGTGGATTGATTTCGAAGAGATAGTATCGACGGCAATTGAGAGATATATATCACATAAATTATTAAGTACTGGTACTGATCCCCCATGGTACACAAAACGGGTCAGATCGCTGTTGCAGAACCAGCGAAAAAAGCATGCCAAATTTAAAAGAACGCAAAATCCCCAAGATTGGCCAAGTTTTGCAGATGTTCGAAATATAGCGCGTACTTCAATGCGAGATACTTTTAATGCACAACGAAACTCTGTCTCGGAATCTGGCAGGAAACCCAAAGAGATTCTGGTCGTATATAAAGCACACCAGTGGCAAGAAGAAGTTGAGGAAATATCAGTAATGTTCCGCTTCACCACTAGAAAACTTGGATCGTCGTTCAGACATATAGGCCTGTATGATTTAACCCTTCGAATACCAGTGGTTTCTGTCTGAAACCACATTTTTTATTTATTTATTATTATTATTATTATTAATTTTTTTTATCGTAGCAGCGCCTTTAGCATGATACCACCGCTTCAGTAGCAAGACAGATACATCTAGTCATTTAGTAATACACTGAGGTAATTCTACGAATTTACAGCATTGTAATTTTCATCATGTTGAGTACCACTACCGATACTAATATTAATGGTTAATGAAATTCACCTCAGCTGTATTATTACACATTTAAGGTGTCACAGCCTGTTCCGTCTGTTGAACATCTTCAGGTTGTCGAGTTGTGCTGAAGGCATGACACAAATGGTGTTGTTGTATGCAATATTAACGAACAAATCCAGAAACACTGATAATAAACATTCGGCCGAGCGGAGCGGCCGCGTAGTTTCAGGAGCCATGTCATGGTTTGCGCGGCCACTCCCACCGGAGGTTCGAGTCCTCCCTCTGGCATGGGTGCGTGTGTTGTTCTTAGCACAAGTTACTTTGAGTTAGTTTCAGTAGCCTGTGCATCTAGGGACCGATGATCTCAGCAGTCTGGTCCCTTGTGAATTCACACACATTTGAACACATACACTCTGCCGAACACCTGTGTACTGTGTGCAGCAGGCCCTGTCCGCTAGCCATACTTTCGCCAGGTGGTCGGCAGAATGTTTGTGGTAAGTGTTTTTGCATTTGATCTTTAACGTTACATATGACAACCGGAGAACTTGTGTCATGACTTTAGCACAAGTCGGCAACCTGAAGACATGCAATGAACGAAAACGGTCGTAGCGCAATAAATCTGCGATAACACAGCTGAGGAGGTTTTCATCAATCATTAATAGTAATGTACTGTAGCATTCACTTACAACATTCAAAGCGACAGTCGGCAATGTGATTGTAGGAGATTTTTTGATGGTAGTCATATTGATATCATTAACAATGAAAGTAATGTATCTAGAGTTACTGGAACGTAAATTTGAGTTCGTACTTCTACTTTTACGAGTGGTTTCGAAATAAAGCGACTGGGACAATATTTGGTTTTGATTCAAAATTTAATAAATTTTAGTCCCATCTTTTCTACGACAGTAATTTGTTTTAGGCGTTATGAGTTCGTGGACGTTTATAGATGTGTGACTCTGTCAAGAAAAATGCGAATTTACTTTGAAATAACGTGAAATGATGGGTAGTTCATAACTGTATGTCCTTGTAATAACAGAGTGAAACCACCTCCTTCAAACAATTGGCTGCTTACTTTTTTCCAATTTCATATTTATATTCGTTGCTTTATGAAAAAATTTGAAGTTACGTTCCTAAGTGACATCTCCTCCTTCAAAAAACTGAGGATTTACTGTTTTTGCTAATTTACTCTTGTTTCAGGCTTACTATGATAATGAAGGTTCATCATCAGTTATCTGCTGTGTTAGTAGGTACTTTGCCTCTCCATTTTCTGCAATCCATTGCTTCCTTCTTAGGGCTGCTGTGTGTTGTACCGTGCATCAAGTCATCCAGATCTGGAATCTCTTCCTTCCCCGCTTCCTTTTCCCTTCTACATAACTTTCTAAAACTGTTTTTCTCAGTCCGTCATTCTTTCTTAATATATGCCCAATCCATTTTCTTTTTCTTCTCTTTATTACATCTAGTAACTGTCTTTTCTCTCACACTCTTCTCAATACCTCTTCATTTTTTATTCTGTCCATCCAAATTATTCTTTCCGTCCTCCGCCATGTCCAGATCTCAGAAGCCTCCAGCCTTTCTCTGTCTTTCTTCCTCCTAGTCCACGTTTCAACGCCGTATAGAACACTCAACACAAGACATTTTATGAGTCTCTTCCTGCGTTCTCTGTCAAGACCGCTGTAGAAAATTCTCCTTTTCTTATAAAACGCCTCTTTTGTCATTGCTATCCTTGCTTTAATTTTTGTGGTGCACTTCTAGTCGGTGTCTATCCTGCTTCCAAGATACTTAAAATTTAGCACCTGTTCTAGTATTTCTCCATTCAGCATAATTTTTATTTCCTTATTTCCTCCTAGAGCCAATACTTTTGTTTTATTTGTGTTAATTTTCATTCCATATTTTTATCCGTTAGTTTCAATGGTGTCCACCAAATTCTGTAATTCCTTTTCCCCTGTGAGTAGAAGGGCCATGTTATCAGCAAGCCTCAAACACCCTACTCTTCTTCCTCCAATTTCTACGCCTTTGTCATTAATAAGCATTGGTCAATCATATTTTCCAAGTAGAGGTTGAAAAGAGTAGGTGATAGACAGAAAACTTGTCTTACTCCTTTTCCTAGAGCGATCCAGTTTGTACTTTCTTCTCTCACTTTAATTGAAACCTTTTTATTAAGATATAATAAGTTTACAAGTGTTCTGGTTTCCAGTCCACTCTCTTTTCCCTCATTATAGTCGCCAGCTTGTCCCAAACAACAGTGTCAAATGTCTTTTCTAGATCGATGAAGCACATATATAGGTCTCTTTCTTTTTCAATAAACCTTTCTCCCAAGATTCGTAGGAGCCCTACTGCATCTCTGGCGCCCGTACTCCGTCTAAAGCCAAACTGCTCCTCGCCAAGATTCTCCTCCATTACTTTTTCATGTCTTTTATTAATTTTTCTTAACATCACTTTGGCTGTATGTGAAACGCGGCTGATTGTCCTGTGCTCCATTTCTTGGTTCCTTGTTTTTTTCGGTAATGGAATCATTACTGTTGTCAGGAAGTCCTAAGGCCATTCACCACTGTCATATATTTTATTACATAATCTCAATATTCCTCTTATTCCATCTTGTTTCAAGCATTTTAATATTTCTCCTGGTACTGTTGAAGGTTACTTTCTTGAAAAAATTTAATATTGTATTTGTTTTCATGTTATTGGGACTCAAAGAGTTAAGGACTTACTACGCGCCACCCACATTTTTTTCCTGACGTCGCGTTAACATACTAAGAGTCATTCAGGTAATATTATCAGCTTAATAATGGAGATTATATAGACTTGAGTCAGTTACGCTTTGGTAACCTTGAAAGAATTTTCTTTTCAGCTCATTAACATTTCACGCGTTATATAGGATAACGAAAAGCGCATCTTTTTTTCTGAATAACGACCTTTTTTTGTCTTTGGGAACGGTGAAGTCTCTCAGAACGACTGTATCTGACAGATTTACTCATGTTATAATACCAAGGTTGTGGAAAACTCATTCGCAAGGGGATCTTGATTAAGTTTGACGGCCCCTCCAGCCGGAGGTTCGATTCATCCCTCGGTAATGGGTGAGTGCGCTGTTCTTAGCATAAGTTAGTTTAAGTAGTATGTAGGTCTAGGGACCGATTACTTCAGCAGTTTGGTCCCTTAAGAATTCATACACGTTTGAACATTATTGATGTAATGAGGTAGAGCTTGACGGATTTTGCTGTCTCATCACGAGAGATTTTATAATAAGAATTAATCTTAAAAGTGAGTAATGTTGAAGGTTTCCTGAGCACTGATCCATGAAATTACCATCGAGAGCCTAAACCACATACAAAAAACTTGAGCGAAATACGTCTTGCGGGTCACATTTTTTGAATTTTTCTTGCACAGTATTATAGAAGATGAAGCTGGTGTGAGTCATTTCTTCGACGGAAAAATTGCCTTCTGCGTGATGTCCTTGTCGAAGACGAGGAGATGGACAAAGAGACAAATAGTGATGAGAACAATCCAATGAAAGCAATAGATTCATTCGGTTGTTGGAAAACAATCGACGCATTCGGCTGTACTTTTGTATGTCAGTTGAATTATTCATTCATTTCTTTGAGTGAAACCAGTTTGTGGGAGCAACCGAATGAAAACAGTTGTCCAGTTCGTCGGCCTAGTGGTTCATTCTTTTGACTGAAATCAGTCTGTGGAAGCAGCCGAATAAAACCGACGGCGTAAGTCGGTTGTAGTTTTACGTGTTTGTTGGATTATTATTCATTTATTTTTTCTAGCGAAAACCGTCTGTGAGAGCAATTGACTGAAAACGTTCGACACCGTTGCGACTTTGCATATTGGCTGAATTATTCATGCTTTCTTTTCAAGTGAAAATCGTGTTATATTAAAAAGACTTTTATTTAAATAGTTATTTTCTACCTTTTAGTCTGGTTTGTGTAAAATTTTTCAATTGATTTCAAACATTCTTATGAGATTACAACAGAGACATGGGGTAAATTTTAGGTTCATTTCAGTTTCTCCCCAACTGAGGCAACGAATGTATTGCTTCCACCTACGGATCTCCCGCTAAAGTAACCTGAACGTACAAACTAGAGAGAATCGAGCTCACATGGAAGCTTAGGAATAGTCATTCTTAACCGCGAAAGTTCTGCAATTGCAACAGGAAAAGAGGGAAGTAGAAGTGCTACACCAAGTATTCTCCGCCATACACCAGAAAAGAATGCGAGTTAATACTGCATTATCATTCAGTTCTGAGCTAAGTTGAAATTTTCAAGTCTTCAGCTTATCAGGAAACTAGTTTAAAATAAGTTGCAAAATTTGTCGCGAACAGACTGGCCGAAAAACAAAGTACCCTCCTTCACACACCAGGCTCTAAAGCAAGCTAATATTGCAGTGTCATCCATTTGTGAGCTACATTGAAAGTTTCAACTCTCTAGCTTACGTGGAAGTTAGTTTAAAATCAACTGCAAAATTTTTACCTAAGAAACAGACGAGAAACCGACCTAGTAAATACGTGTTGTAAAGTTCAAATGGTTCAAATGGCTCTGAGCACAATGGGACTTAACATCTGAGGTCATCAGTCACCTAGAACTTAGAACTACTTAAACCTAACTAACCTAAGGGACATCACACACACCCAAGGCCAAGGCAGGATTCGAACCAGTGACGGTAGCGGTCGCGCAGCTCTAGACTGTAACGCCTAAAACGGCTCGGCCACCCCGGCCAGCTGTTGTAAAGTGATTGTTCATTTATATATATATGTAAATTTACACTGAAGCACAAGATATTACACTTTTAAAACCAACCAAAAACTGGTCTTTAATGCTACAATTACGAAAATTCGTATATGAGTAAGCAAATACACAACTTCTGAAAATATTTTCAGTAATATACTTTTTATTCATATGTCCTTGAAGTAAAATACTTCATTCGTCTTTAAAAAATTTGTCGACCCTAGTCGTGATTCACGTGTAACTGAAAAGGCTGAAAACTATATGAATAAAATCACTAAAATCCGGAGACCGAGTGAATACATTCATATAACGGGTGCAACAGACAGGGGCTTGTGTCAGTTGTCTCACATTGATTGTAGCCACTTATGCCCGTTGAGTGATTGAAAATGTTCGTAAGTCATAGAGACTAGTTTCATTCGCTTCTTTCTTTCGACTGAAGAAAACTGACTGAGTGAAAAAAAACTATCAACCGACCAAGTGTTAAAAACAGTCGAGTGTTCCATCGCTAGAGAGGAGGGAGTAGCAGATGGTCAGAGAGAGGAGCGGGAGGAGATCGACTGAGGTAGATGTAGGAAATTGACTACTATAAATAAAAGAAATACATACCTGAGCAGCGAAGGATAGCCAGTTAGTAAAGTTATAAGGTTCCCACAGGACACATTACAATACAGCAAAATATCAAAGTAATGGTATTCACAGAAAGTTTCTTTTGCTTGAGAAGTCGACATTTTCTACTGTTTTAAGCTACAAGCTAGTATGAAATACATTAGAAGGTAGGTAAATGGAAACGGAAATGAGCGTTTGGCGTCATTGGCCGGAAGGCCCCTTGCGGGGCAGGTACGGGCCACCTTGGTGCAGGTCTTATTACATTCGACGCCACATTGGGCGACCTGAGACAACACAACACCCAGTCCCTGAGCACAGAAAATCTCCAACCCAGCCGGGAGTCTAACCCGGGACCGTAGAACGGCAATCCGTCACGCTGACCACTCAGCTATCGAGGCGGACAGAAAATACGTGCAAACTTGGAACTGGTAGTTTAGAATTAGTTAAACTGTTCACAACTAAGTATAATGGGGTACTTGCTAGTGTGGATTAGCGCCATATACAGTCTGTTTATCACAACAAATTACGCAACGTATTTCTCATTCGGTTATCGCATCTAAATATTAACTGTTCATGAGGAAATCGTGTTATGCTTCGTGTAAGAAGCAAACGTCTACCAGCTCGTGCTGCAATTCGACAACAGTAGGATCGTGGTCTTTCGAGGCTGCAGTTTATCGTTCCGTGATGCTACAGCTCGCGCTGCTCGATATCCTGCGACTGTCTTGCTAGTACAGGTTATGTGGGTTTGAGAGCGCCACACGCAGCCGTGCCGGATCTCAACGTTCCAAGCGGCTTGTGATCGAGAGAATGGACATAACGGGGTGATGCATCTGCCCTCTCTGATGCAGTTTTATGCAACCCGCACTACATCTACATCAGCGACGGTTCCAGATGGGCGACAGCCACATAATCGATGTAAGTTTCCTCTCAGAGCTTTGAAAGACTGTTAGAAAACGGAATCATATTGTAAAATGAAAATCCGTTAATTACAGGGAACTGAAAAGCAGTTGAGGGGAAGGAATAGAAGAAAGAGTAACAAGAGAATATTAACTTGGCTGTAGGAATGAGAGGGGAGAAAGACTAACTGCGATCTGCAGTAAATTTCGGATGATAACTTTGAATACACTGTTCAAGAATCGCAAGAGGAGGAGGTGAACTTGGAGAAGACTTACAGACACTGTAAGTTTCCAGCTGGCTTACATTACGGTCATAGAGAGAGCCCAAAATCAGAAACTGGAATGTAAGTGTACCCAGGAACATAAGTGGTTCAGATCACAATTTAGTAACGATGGAAAGTAGACTTAAGTTTAACAGAATCGTATTTAAGAGAATCGTCTGGAAGAATTATTGTGAATGGCAATTGGACATTGAAGTACTGAGGAATGACGAGACGCTTTTCAAGTTCGCTAAGGATGTAGATACTGTGATAAGGAATACCAGAGTAGCCAGTTCAGTTGAAGGTGAGTGAACATATCTGAAAACGGCAGTCACGTATGTTGGACAGACAAACATAACAAAAAGTAGCTTAAATGCGAGAAAACCATGGGTAACAGAAAAATATTTTAGTCGAACGATGAAAGAAAGAAGTACAAAAATGTTCAGGGAAAGACAGGAATACGGCAGTATAGTAAAACAACAAAAACAAGAACCAAGAGGAAACCATAAGAGTGGAAGACCAGTAACGAAGTGCTCGGATCAGAAACGGTAAGTCAGGGATGCAGTCTTTTCCCTACTGTTGAGTCTATACATCGAAGATGTTATGATGGAAATAAAAGCAACGGTCAAGAGCGTAACTAAAATTCAGGATGAAAGGATATCTATAGTAAGGTTCACTGATATCATCAATGAACATGAAGCAGTTTACAAGATCTTTTGAATGCAATGAACATCTCATGGAAACATGGATTGAGAGTAAACCGAAGACGAAAGTAACGAGAGGTAGCAGAAACGACAATAGCGACAAACTTATCAAAATTTGTAATCAAGAAGTAGGCAAGTTTAGGAATATTGGGAGCAAAATCATCCATGACCGACGAAGCGAGGGGGACATAAAAACAAGACTAGCACAGGAAAAAAGGGAATTCCTGGCGAAGAGAAGTCTACTGATATCAAACATAGACCTTAATTTGAGGAAGAAATATCGGAGAATATATGTTTGGAAACAGAATTGTATGGCACTGAAACACAGACAATGGGAAAACGGAAAAAGAAGAAAATAGAAGTGTTTGAGGCGTAGCGCTGTAGGGGAATGTGGAAAATCAGGTAGAATAATAAGATAAAGAATGAGGAAGTTTTCCCCAGAATCGGCGAAGAAAGGAGCATATGGAAAACACAGATAGGGATAGGATGATGGGATATGAGGGAACAAGAAAACTTCGTGGTACTAGAGACGTAGAAACTAAAATCTGAGGGGGAAAACAGAGATTGGAATACATGCAGCAATGGTTGAGGACGTAGGGTGCAAGTGCCACTTTGAGACGAAGGGGCGTGGCGGGCTGCATCAATCCAGTCATTAGACTGATGATACATAAAAGAAAAAAAGAAAGAAAGGAAAAATAGGTAGAGGTGAATGGCAAAAGAAGGCAATGATTTTCTAGAACTTATTATCCCTCATAATGGAATATAGTTGTATATCCTAAGCAAACTTACGGCTTAGAAATTAAGTCCGTTAAGTGAATCCCAACCCCATAATGTACAGAGAAATCCATCAATCATCGCTTGATCTCTGACGATGGTACCAGACATTCCGTGACTAATTTTGGTTGCGTCGTAACTTTATCGGAGAGCAATGGGCGACTATGGAGGGCGCAAACGCTTCACATCCAACGCTGAAACGAAGCAACAGTCAAACTTACTTGATTTCGTACCGAACAGCGTCACGAAGTGTCAGGATGGTATTGTGGATGCGACTTGATTACGCCGATGGATGAAATGTAGTATTGGTTCGGACTGAAGGAATATTAGCAACAATAAGCAAGGGCACTCTGTGTTTGATTATGCGCACAAATTCTACAGGAATGCGCCGAATTATGTGAAATTGGACATACTACATTGTAGAGTAGTGGGAATTTCTTTGGGTGCCATGTCGCCATTACGGAATAATGCGCTTGTTGTAGAAGAAGATGAAACACGACTCTACATTCGACGACAGTTACTAATACAGAAATTCTTACTAGAACGAAACATGGACTCCAATAATGTGAAGATCAAGAAAATCTAGCAGTTATATGGAATTCTGCTGCTGTGCTCATTGACTTCCAGAAGGCGCTCGATCAGTTTAGTACTGTCGTGTAATGACGTGACAGCGAAATAAACAAAATTAACAAAATATCGGCATATGGAATATCCGACCCGCTAGGTGACTGCATTGAGGAGTTACTAGCAAACAAAACTCAGTACGTAATTCTTAGCGGAGAGAAATCTTCAGAAGCGACACTAACTTCGTGCCCCCAAAGTAGTGTTTAGGACCGTTCCTTTTCGCGAAATATATAAATGACTTTGTGGCTAACGTCGAAGTTCCATGAAGCTTTTCGCTCAATTTATTGTTGTATACAGAGCTACAAAACTGTAGCTAAATGATGGAAGATGTGTGCAGAGAATACATGCTTGGTGCATGAATTAGCAGTTTACCCGCAACATAAACAAATGTCACGTTAAGTGCATGAATAGGAAGAACGAATTATTATTATAGTATGTGAAGGCGGATATTTAAAGTGGAATGGCAACATAAAACTAACTGCAGGCAGAGCAGTTGTCAGACTGACATGCATTGGAAGAATCTTCAGAAAATGCAGTCCATCCACAAAGGAGGTGGCTTACAAAACCCTTATTCAACCAAAACTTGAATATTGTTCGTCAGTCTGCTCCCTGTACCAGATAAGACTGACAGAGCAAATATAAAACTTCCAAAGAAGAAGAGCACCTTTCGTGACATTATCATTTAGTAAACGCTAAATCGTAACGGAGATCGTCAGCCAGCTCCAGAGGCATACACTACACGAGAGACGATAGTTGTCACAGTGAAGTTTCCTGTTAAAATTACGAGTTCTTACGTTCCTAGAAGAGTTGGGTTCAAATGGCTGTGAGCACTATGGGACTTAGCTTCTGAGGTAATCAGTCACCTAGAACTTAGAACTACCTAAACCTAACTAACATAAGGACATCACACACATCCATGCCCGAGGCAGATTTCGAACCTGGGAACGTAGAGGTTGCGCGGTTCCAGACTGTAGCGCGTAGAACGGCTCGGCCACACCGACCGGCTCCTAGCAGAGTCAATCAGCACATTACTTCCTCATACACACATATATGTCATGTAGAGACTTTGTAGACGAAATCAGACAGTTTTGAGCTCACATGGAGGCTTACCAATGATAAATAAATCGTTCCTCCCGACGAACATTCGCGACTAGAAGAGCAAAGTGGAGAAGACCCTGTGGTTCGCGAAGTATTGAGGTATGAACATTTCTTGATCTTCCAGTGAACAATTGTCCATAGCTCTTATGGCACGCATTTAATAGCCCATGTTTACCAGACATTTTGTTTTTGTCCATGATGCCTCTTCCCCAAATATAGAAAGTAATGAGCTTTCATTGGAAGAGACGTGTCTCACCGTAGCGATGGTGAACAAGTGCTCACAGCTCTTAAGGTATGCATTTTAGAGCCCATGTTTATTAGATATTTTTTTCTTGTTTTGGTCCATATCACCACCTCTGAAAGTTTTTTGGTGGAATTCTGGTTCACACTGTATATGTAGATGTATATGCACATTGTGTAATGAACGAGCGACCGAGCTGTAGTGTGTTCAAAATTACTTTAGGGACGACAGCTGCGATGAAAGTATAGGGGCTAGAGTATGCTGGAGACACAGACCGCGTTTCGCTGAACCCATGATACCTGTAGCCGCAGCAACCACTCCAACTTCACGCCACCACCCAACACTTTCCGCTTGCAGCGTGTTCCGAGTTTCAGGAAGTTTGCTGGTCTTTGTGAACGTAGCACCCTGTGACTGTTTACCTTTTTTCTGTTACAGTGTTGTGGAAGTTATCACTTTATTTGTTGTTATTGTTATTACTTTTGCGGTACAGAACAATATCGGAAGTAATACGTCTAAAATTATGAGTTGAAAAGTTCCACGTCGTTCTCTTGGCCGATGGACTGCCGTACGAAGTCAGTCGAAATATATGGCTTTGCCCGTTACGTTCCTGCTTTGAGACTGAAAACCTTAGTGGTGGCCCACTGCTCTGCACTAATAATGTAAATAGATAGAAATGCTGCAATTATGAACACAAACATAAACACTGTTGTGAAGATTGGCAAAGAAATGTTCGTGCCGGCACCACTTAGCTACCAGGGGCGGACGCCTACCTTACTATTTATGACGATATGCGCGCCTGCGCCATTTGCTACGGTTTGAACCTTAGGGAGCTGGCTGCTGCCCGCACTGAGGTGCTGGCCTCCCAGTCCTGGCCGTGTTGCCGCCGTCATGCAGAAGACCAGCAACCTAATCACCCTGCTGCCGGAACAACAGCGCTACCCGTGGTCCACATAACGTTCTACGATATGCCTCTTTCATACGCGTATTGCCTTTGCTATAACTGTTTTAACGTTTAATTCCAGCTTTTCCTTGGTTTATGGTGCATATCTTGTCGCAGGTATGGAACATCATGTCATGCATTACCACCTTTAAAAATTGTTTCTTTGTTATTAAGTAAGGTACTTCATGATGCATACTCTTTCCTTTCAACGTACATCTTACTCATTACACGACTTTACAGCAGCGACTTTCAATTAAACTGTCCTCACCTGTACAGAAATTACACGGTGTATGTATGGGTACAGGCTATGAGGCAGGAACGGCGACATATGGAGGTTTGTGTCTGGCTGTGAGTCGTGCACGGATAGACAAAGTGGTTAAGCGTGAAATACGGGTTCGAGTGCTGGTTCGGCACGAGTTTTCACTGTCGTTACTTCCTTATACAGCTGATGATTGTCCGTGTTCGCAACTGTAAATACAGTTCACGTAATCATAGACTCTTACTTAGTATGACAACGCGTCTTACATACTTCACAGGTACCATGTACCGATCCACGAGTGTGCACCATGTTTTGTTTTCCGTGTGTTTTAAAGCATGTTTTTCCAAGTAGAATGATTAGACCTTTAAATTCTGTGTTTCCAATTTGGTGTCATATTTTCCATTGCATTGTCAGATAATACGATCATACTGTCCGTAAAATTCGACAAACATATGAAAACATGATTACTTCCGGTTATAACAGTTTGGCTACGTCACTTAAAGGTACGTTTGAACGGGCAACATCTTGCTCACATCAATTGCAGCCACATGTCCTGCAACATTAATGAGTTGGTTTGGGTTGTTTTGGGGAAGGAGACCAGACAGCGAGGTTATCGGTCTCATCGGATTAGGGAAGGATGGGGAAGGAAGTCGGCCATGACTTTTCAAAGGAACCATCCCGGCATTTGCCTGTAGCGATTTAGGGAAATCACGAAAAATCTAAATCAGGATGGCCGGACGCGGGATTGAAACGTCGTCCTCCCGAATGCGAGTCCAGCGCCACCTCGCTCGGCAACATTAATGCGCAATGTCTGCGCAAAAAATTCTCCGTGTTGTGTATTTTTACACGAGCCACTTTTTGGTCGCGAAATGAACGAAAGTGAGATAGTGGAAGTGACTGCAGCTTACCTGTGCTTGCATTCCAAGAAAAAGATAAATCGAGCATCGTGAATGAGTGCTCTTTTTTCTTTTCCTATTTTTTTTTTTTAAGTGAGCGGACTGACTCCGAATCTTTAACTTGTCAACTGATGCTTCATACGTAACTTTTACAGAACGCTGAAACATTACTTTGAATACATCGTTTACAAGTGATTCATCCGAAGATTGGCAAGATTAACATCACTGTTAATTACTGTATACTAGCATTATGAAACTCACAACAGATTTCTGTTTAACCAGTTACAAAGCCTTCAGTGTTTCGGTAATGGTGCTTCACGCAGAAATTTGCTGTGTGTTTTAAACTGCACTATCCGTCGTTATGCCTTTTGGTACAAGACATTTGCAACACTTTGTTAAAGTTATTTGAAGTAACAAGCAAAAGTATGTGCAAACATTTTACTGAGCTCCACCAAGATAATGAGAATTGTGTGTTTCGTAAACGCCGGAGATCTACGACCACAGCTGTCGGGCGTGAAAAGTAATGGGCACACCCACCGCAATAAATAAAATGTTGACAGTTTCCTGAACATGAAACAGGCGTGATGAAGCTTCAGAAAAGTTTAGACGTCTTAGGAACCTATGTTGAATGAAATTGTGGCTGATTACTACAGACTTTCAATAAGACGGTATCAGTGAGAGCCGGCCGGTGTGGCCGATTGGTTCTAGGCACTTCAATCTGGGACCGTGTGATGGCTACGGTCGCAGGTTCGAATCCTACCTCGGGCGTGGATGTATGTGTCGTCCTTAGGTTAGTTAGGTTTAAGTAGTTCCAAGTTCAAGGGGACTGATGACCTCAGATGTTAAGTCCCATAGTGCTCAGAGCCATTTAAATCATTTTGACAGTGAGAATGTCCTTTTTCACATTTCGGTCTTTGTGTTTCCATACCCCTGGTCGTAGATGCTCATGCATTTTATGGTTGTCTCGTTTGTCCAATTTCAGATCTCTGTAGACGACAAGCAAATAGAGCGCCTCGACGTAAATAATCTCGCCAACTTTGGTACAGTAACTTTCTTTAAGTTTTCCGTCATTCCTCAGTTGTTTATATCTTCTTGTAGTAGTAGCTTCTCTAATTCATTACACCAACCAAACTACAGAAACGAATCAATACCGTTTCACGTGAAATGACTCTGCAACTCTGTCGGTGTGAGAAAGAGGAAGCAAGACAGAGAGAGAAAGGAACGTATATACAGACAATGACAGAGACAGGTATGGCCCAGGCATCCGTGCATTGCAGCAATGTTGCTGGCAACACTATTGGGGCCACACAATACCGTAAAATAAGGTCTATGTTAACAATCCTTAAGAGCCCTCGGCTCATCAGTTTGCCTGACGGAGAGTCTACCATGTCGGGCGGAGATCGCACGGACAGATTAGCATACGTTTCATCAATCTTTCTGTGCAAATGTCGTCGGGTGTAGTTTACAGGACATTCGTGCCCTCACGTACTCCTGCCGAACACTCAATTCTCAAGTTATTTTGAACAGGCTGGTGCGCAGCGGTTCCCGACCTGGGGTATTTACCCCCTGAGGGATAAATGAAGTTCTCTGAGGGATAATACTAAACAGTTCTGTTCTGTTTCAGTCACGAAACTAAATTACTTTCTGTTGTGTCGCCGCCAGACACCACACTTGCTAGGGGGTAGCCTTTAAATCAGCCGCGGCCCGGTAGTATACGTCGGACCCACGTGTCGCCACTATCAGTGATTGCAGACCGAGCGCCGCCACACGGCAGGTCTAGAGAGACTTCCTAGCACTCGCCCAGTAGTACAACCGACTTTGCTAGCGATGGTTCACTGACTTCTACGCTCTCATTTGCCGAGACGATAGTTAGCATAGCCTTCAGCTACGTTATTTGCTACGACCTAACAAGGCACCATTATCAGTTTCTATTGATATTGTAAATCATGTAATGTCAAGAGCGACGTTCGTCATTAATGGATTGAAGTTAAGTATTCCACCAACTACGTCCGTTTTTCTCAATTCTAATTCCCTTGTCATGTTTCAGACCTCACGCCAGCCTGCGTGAGCTAAAACGTGTGCATTTCGGCCTCCTTTAGTAACCCTGTGTTGGCTCTCCTGCCAACCACAACACTTTCAAAAGATCATTCTATCACCACAGTTTTTTGCAAGACGCTAATATTGCTTATGCAAGTTATCAATAGTTACTTTTCCTTGATTAGTAGCATTAATGTGATGGAAATTACATGCTCCTTACAAAGTCCACCTGCCAGGAACGTATGTTGTGCTTCGTCCAGTACATCGCTGATAATGAATGTGAGACATATGCATAACAAATGCTAAATATCTCAAGAAAATGTCTTCCCAAAGTTGTGGATAGTACCTGCAGTGTTCCAGAAATTGCTTCATTACTTGCGTCGAAACAGATAAATGAATTAATTGAGAGCACGACATAGCAGTAACTATACAAGGACTGGCGTAGTGCTGTACACAGTATTATTATTATTACTGATATTAGTGGCACAACCTGAAGTCTTGCAATTTCTGCCAGTTCAAAAGTAAGGAGTGCAGTAATCAAATGATTTACAAACAATAAGTATAGTTCACAAATTTTAACTTTGTTGATTTTGAATGGAGTTGCAGAGTGCAGGTCAAGAAAGTGCCGCAGTGGAGAGGAGTTTTGTAACAAGTGTCTAACCTCATTGTGGATAGTTAGTTTCCTTAAGAGTTATGGGTAGCACTTGCGATGCACCTTGAAAGCTTTTTTCGTCATTCGTTCTAAAACACACACACAGAGAGAAAGAGAGAGAGAGAGAGAGAGAGAGAGAGAGAGAGAGAGAGAGAGAAGGTAAATATCATTTGTCTTTCATAATTTTAAAAATAAAATTGTTCCAAGAAAAGTATTTCATTCTACAGTTTAGTTAGGTGATAACGTTGGTGATAACGTTGGTGATAACGTGGTGGAGCGAGAGGGGGAGGGGGCAGGGTATTAGCCAAAATCTTATTGTACTCAGGGGTAATGGTGTAGGAAAGATTGGGAACCACTGCTGTAGCTGCACCAGAGGGACCCTACCGGCAATCCCATGAACCGACATATCATAATCGACTCTAAGGTAAACTTCTACACTGAAGCGCCAAAGAAATTGTGTAGGCATGCGTGTTCAAATACAGAGATATGTAAACAGGCAGAATACGGCGCTGATGTCGCCAGTGCCTATGTAAGACAACAAATGTCTGGTGCAGTTGTTAGATCGTTTACTGCTGCTACAATGGTAGGTTATCAAAATTTAAGTGAGATGGAACGTCGCGTTACAGCCGGCGCACAAGCGATGGGACATAACATCTCCGAGATAGCGATGAAGTAGGTATTTTCCCGTGCGACCATTTCACGAGTGTACCGTGAATATCAGGAATCCAGTAAAACGTCAAATCTCCGACATCGCTGCGGTCGGCAAAAGATCTTGCAAGAACGGGACCAACGACGACTGAAGAGAATCGTTCAGTGGGACAGTAGTGTAACTCTTCCGCAGGCTACTGCAGATTTCAATGCTGGGCCATCAGCAACTGCCGGAAATGGTTCAAATGGCTCTGAGCACGATGGAACTTAACAGTTGACGTCATCAGTCGTTTAGAACTTAGAACTGCTTAAACCTAACTAACCTAAGGACATCACACACATCCATGCCCGAGGCAGGATTCGAACCTGCGACCGTAGCGGTCACGCGGTTCCAGACTGAAGCGCCTAGAACCGCTCGGCCACTACGGCCGACCAAGTGCCAGAGTGCGAACTATCCAACGAAATGCGTATAATCGATGTGGGCTTTCGAAGCCGAAGGCCCACTCGTTTACCCTTGATGACTGCCCGACACAAAGCTGAGCCCGTCAACACCAACATTGGACTATTGATGACTGGAAACATGTAGTCTGGTCGGACGAGTCTCGTTTCAAATTGTATCTATCAGATGGGCATGTACGGTTATGGAGACAACCTCATGCATCCATGGACCCTGCATGTCAGCAGGGGACTGTTCAAGCTGGTGGAGGCTCTGTAATGGTGTGGGATGTGTGCAGTTAGAGTGATATGGGACGTCTGATACGTGTAGATACGACTCTGACAGGTGGCATGAAGGTAAGCATCCTGTCCGACCACTTACATCCATTGTGCATTCCGACGGACTTGGGCAATCCCAGCAGGACAATGCGACACCGCACTCTTCCAGAATTGCTGCAGAGTGGCTCCACGAATACTCTTCTGAATTTAAACACTTCCGTTGTCCACCAAACGCTCCACACATGAACATTATTGAGCATATCTGGCTTGCCTTGCAACTTGCTGTTCAGAAGAGATCTCCACCCGCTCTTACTCTTACAGATTTATAGACAGTTATGCAGGATTCATGATGTCGGATCCCTCCAGCACTGCCGGCCGGAGTGGCCGAGCGGTTCTAGTCGCAACAATCTAGAACCGCGCGACAGCTACGATCGCAGGTTCGAATCCTGCCTTGGGCATGGATGTATGTGATGTCCTTAGGTTAGTTAGGTTTAAGTAGTTCTAAGTTGTAGGGGACTGATGACCTCAGAATTTAAGTCAGATAGTGCTCAGAGCCATTTGAACCATTTTGAATCTGCAGCACTACTTCAGACATTAGTCGTGTTCATGTCGTGTTGCGGCACTTCTGCTTGCTCTGGGGGCCCCCAACGACATTAGTCAGGTGTACCAGTTTCTTCGGCTCTTCAGTGTAGTTTTAACGCGTAAGCAAATATTTCCCCCACGTTTCTATATTTCTCATGTAAAAGATACCGTCTTGTGCACTCGGCCGAATCGTTCCGCAGCGCGGAGCACCGCCGTGCCTTGTAAACGCTTTCGCACGGCTGCTGTTGTTTTACCGCGCTGACTGAGCGCCCCCGAGCACTGCGCTGCGCCGCCGTGCTGCGCCGTGAGGGTCCCGCGGAGCGCGCGTGGCCTGGCTTGGCGGGCGGCGGGCTAAATTAATGCGTCACTCGCTGTCAGGCCGACACCCGCCGCGACGGACAGCGGCCGCCGTGATGGATGGCCGCCCACGAGGGCGTCCGTCGCCAGGCAACGGCCGACCGCCGCTCTCTTGTTCTCGTCTCCCCGCGGGTCTCAGGGGCGGCGACGCGTCCCATACCTGGGAACCAGTGTTTGCAAACCGTGTGCTTGCGTGTGCTTGTTTTACTTACTTATTTCTTTACTTCTAGTGTGTTGTTGTTGTTGTTGCTGCTGCTGTCTCTAGCAGCGCGGAGCTCTCCAACTCCTCATGACTATTACAGTCTGCAAGTGGTTACTATAGTCATGCTTTGGCCTCCTTCAGTAGCTTTTACTCCCCCACGTTTCCCTCCATTACTTGGTGCCTTATGTTGTGTGCTATCAACAGACCTCTTCTGTTACCATCTCATCTCACTGGTCATACCGACCCCGAATCCATTACCGCAGCAACGTATTTTCGCCATCTGTCCCTATCTTGGGCTATTTCCTTTCATTCACCTTCAATACCTAGGCTCCTCAAATCAGCCTTCACATTGTCCTCACATCTACGCCTCGCTCACCCCACAGGACGTTTTCCCTCTAAGTGCCCTACCAGTACTCTGCGCGCTGTCCTGTCCTCATCCATTCGAGCTACGTGACCCGCCCATCGCAGCCTACGTGATTTAATAATACTGATTATGTCAGGGCTTGAATAGAGTTCGTGAACCTCTTCGTTATGCAGTTTTCGCCACTCTCCGCTAGTGTCATCCCTTTTTGCTCCGAAAATTTTCCTCAAAATTTTGTTTTCAAATACTCGAAACGGCTTTTTATTTTGCACAGTGAGAGACCAAGTCTCATTTACCATACATTTATTTTTTCCCCAATGCAACTTGTATCTCATCATTAGTTATCCGATCAAGCAACTTAACCTTTAGCATTCTTCATAGCACTATATGTTTTCACCGAGCGAGTTGGCGCAGTGGTTAACACACTGGACTCGCATTCGGGAGAACGACGGTTCAATCCCGCGTTCGGCCATCCTGATTTAGGTTTTCTGTGATTTCACTAGATCTCATGCCGGGATGGTTCCTTTGAAAGGGCACGCCGACTTCCTTCCCCTTCCTTCCCTAATCCCATGAGACCGATGACCTCGCAGTTTGGTCTTTTCCCCCAAAAACACTCCAACTACATGTTTCGATTATCCTGTCTTATTTAGTATTCGCGTTTCTCTTACGTACAGAGCTATACAATAGACAAAAAGCATCAGGAAAGTCTTTCTAACACATAAATTTATCAAGACAGAGATGAATTAAAGGCATAAAGGCATTAGCTGCCAACGGGCACTCATTTAAACGAATGGGTTAGGTCGAAAATATATAACAGAATGGGATTACTTTTTTTAAAAAAAGTGTGAATGGGAATGCTTCCAGGGAGAAAGTGGTAAGGGGTCATTTTCGAGGCTTGGCCACAATGTCTGGGTCGCCAAACGGGAAGAAATGGAAGAGTTAGATGACCACAGCAGAGTACTCATTTATTTATTGACAAAAAATAAATCCGCCTTTTCTGCTTATTAGGCTGATATGCTGACCACTGCATCATCCGACCAAAGTGCTCATAACAACTGTACAAAGTATCCTAGAACGCCTTAAGTCAGAAAAAAAAATGTTCAAATGTGGGTGAAATCTTATGGGACTTAACTTCTAAGGCCATCAGTCCCTAAACTTACATACTACTTAACCTAAATTTTCCTAAGGACAAACACACATACCCATGCGCGAGGGAGGACGAACCTCCGCCGGGATCAGCCGCACAGGCCATGACTGCAGCTCCTAAGACCGCTCGGCTAATCCCGCGCGGCCAGGTCAGACCCCAAGTTCTCAACACACTATTGAGGTAGTTCCCTTTGTCAATTATGTCCGAATGAACAGGCACCAGGTGCATAAATATATATTCGAGATTAAAAAATTCTGTTTTAAATTTAAGTTTAATTTTCACAAATACGTATGAGCTGCGTGGGAATATAAAACTACGCTCTCAGACAAAAAAGAAAAAGAAACGCACGCACCGCGAGGAACAGTTTTCGAATGGGACGGGGATTTGTATCTCACTGCTGTCTAGAGTGTCTACGGACACGTATTTGGCACGGAATCTCATTGACAGGTATAGAATGTCTCCAGTGATGAGTCGTGCTTCGAACTGAGCCCCAATGATCAGCAAAGACGTGTCTGGAGGCCAACCCGACAGCGGTGGGATATCAACCCGTCTGTCTCCCGCCATACTGCCCACCACACTGCCCGACAACGAGTAGTGCCGGTCTGGGGTGCCATCTCGTTTCATAGCGGGATACCTTTTTTATCATCCACGGCATCCTTGCAGCACAGCGGCACCTGAACGATATTCTACGCCCCGTTTTTCTGTCCTTCGTGGTAAGCCATCCTGAACTTACGTTTCAGTAAGATAATGCCCTCTCACACACGGCGAAAGTTTCTGCTGCTTGCTTTCGTACTTTTGCCAAACTCTACCTTGGCCAAAAAGGTCGCAGAATCTCTCTCAAACTGAGAATGTTTTGAGCATTATGGACAGAGCCCTCCAGCCATCTCGGGATTTTGACGATCTGAAGCCGGTACTACACGACACACCTAATGTGTATAAGTCAGCTGTAGACAGCCTGCAACACAGCGGCAGTGTGGGTGAAGCTGCGATTTCAGCAGATGGTTTATCAAACGGGGAGAAATAGCAACCGTTCGGTTCTGCCGTTAATCCACACATATGCAGTAGAAGAGGTGTAGGTGCACATGCGCAGAGCGCAGTATTTCGAGCGGGCTTTCTGCTTGTTGTTATTTTCACATATGGTAATCAGACGAGAAATTCGTAAGCTCTTGAGAACTCTTTTTGGTTATTTTACACATTCTTGAGAACGTATTTTTTGTAAATACAGTAAAAAGCAAATGAAAATTCTCTTTTTTGTATTGGCGTTGAAAAAAGCTGTATATCAAATGCCAGCTTCTTATTACAGAAATGAAATGAAACAAAGGAATTGTCAGTGTGCTTACTGAAACATACAGCAAGGAAAGGTGTCTGTATGACCCTCTAGATACACTATACCATGATAAACTACGTCTAAAAGTATTTAATTATGATCTTATATATTTTACGCAGATGTGCATATAGTTTTACTTTAGGTGTGTATACGTATCTCCTTAATCAGTGCAAGTACCGAAAATGTGATTGGCCGTGACCAGTGAGGAGTATAAAACCCGTTTTGCATCTTTGCGGTGGAAGTATTATAAAATAGCTTCCCTCACTACTGTGTCACTTGTGCAAATCCCGTGCTGTACGATCAACAAAGCACGCGGATTCTGGCAAATCTCTAAAATTCCTGTGGATCTTAGAGACTCCACTCCTTCCTGCCTCCACCCCTTTTTCCCAGCCGGTGCCGAACCTAATTCCTACAACTGGCATTACGTTATCGTTCTGCCCTCTCCTAAGGACTAAGGCGGACATTGCAGCTGCAGATGCGTCCTCCATTCGTAAAATGATATGAAACATAAATTTAGATAACCATTGGCTTGTACCAACATGACATAAAACGAACACTTTAGTCCATAATTCCATATAATAATAACGTAATTTGATTATAACTGCACAAGTTAACAATAATTGCTTAATAAGTACGAAGCTAGGCCACTCAAATTTTCACATGAGTAAGTAGTAGCTTTCACTCGCAACACTGTAACAAAGCCTGTGGTCCCGAATAGGTACCCTTGGGAAGATGGTGCTGGCATATCCAGACTTGTACGCTTGCGGCAGACTTGTGTATGATAAGTATGTTCTGTAATACCTGCTCAACGCGGCAGTTGAACAGAATTTGGCACGATATTCCTCAAGAAGACATGGAACAATTGTATGGATCAATGCCAAACCGAATAACCGCTTCCCTAAGGGCCAGCGATGGACCAACGCGTTACTGACTTGCCCAATTTCTGGACCTCTATCTCTTGAACAAATCATCCAGTTTTCGTGAAACCATAATCAAGTGTTTGCCTGCATATGTACACCACGACTGCCGGTTTCTTCCCATTCTAGTAATTCATTCGTGGAGCGTCGTTTTATTTTACTTTAATCTAATTTTTTGTGTTAGACTGTATAATAGTAAGGCGGCTGTCTACCTCACGTGACGTACAGATATCTACATCTTTACTCTGCAAATCACTGATTAAGTGCCTGTCAGAGTGACTTCCATTGTTGTACCATCCGTATGAAGGCTTCTTCCAGTACCATTCGGGTATAAAGCGTAGGACGAATGATTGCTTGAATGTCTCTGGAAGCACCATAATTAGGCTAATCGTGTCTCGGTTGCTCCCTATGGGAGCGATACGTAGTGGGTTGTAGGTTCAAAAGGCTCTAAGCACTATGGGACTTAACATATGAGGTCATCAGTCCCCTATGCTTAGACCTTCTTAAACCTGACGACATCACACACATCCATGCCCTAGACAGGTTCCGGACTGAAGCGTGTAGAACCGCTCGCCCACAGCGGCCGGCAGTGGGCAGTAGGTTATCCTTAGATTCACATATTAATACTGGTTCTTGAAATTTTAAGTAGACTTTCGAGGGTTGGTTGTCATCTGTATTCAGGCGTCTGCAAGTTAAGATTTTTAATTATCTCCGTAGCTCTTTCCTGTGGATCAGACAAATCTGTGACCATACGCGCTGCTCTTCTTTCTGTCCATTCATTCTGGTGTTATTGCTATTAGTAGTGGATGTCACACCCTCGAGTAATATTCTGAAATGGATCACGATAATGATTCGTAAGCAATCTCTTTTGTAAACAGACAAAACGTTTCCAGTATTCTCCAGTGAACAAAAGTCTGTGACGTACTTTGCTTATAAGTCAACCTTTGCAATCGTTCCGTATTGTATCTTCACAAATTCTTACACGCAGTTGTTTGTATGAGTAGACTGATTCCAATAGTGGCTTGTGTGAGCGTAGTATACCACAATTTTATGTTATGTGAAGTATGAAATTTTAAATCCGTGAATATTTAAAATAAGCAGACAATCTTTGTCTCACTTTGAAATGTTTCCTGATGGTCGCCAGTAGAAGCTCGGAGACTCCTGTTAATAATGTCTGCTAGGTGTTTAATGTTCAGCAATGACAGCGAGGGTCCCAATGCAGTTCCCTGGAAGACACTTATATTTCGACAGCTGTCGATAACTCTCCTACCAAGAATCCTCAACGCCGTCATGAATATCGTTCGACATCCCATATGACTGTACTTTTATTAACAAAAGCTGTGTGCCTTTTTTTGGTTCTAGCCCCAAATTCTTTTATAAAATCAAGAAATACTGCACGTGCCTGAATGGGCTGATCCATTGTTTTCAGTATATCATGTAAGGAATGCGTGAGTTGGGTTACGCACGAACTGTGATTTTGGAATCTGTGGTACTTGGCATGGACGAGACCATTGGTTTCGAAAGACCTTCTTTGCTGAAGTCTGTTTGCTCTGTGGAAGCTCTGCAGCCTACCTACAGCAACTAGAGGAGAATGTTCCTACAAGCAGGAATACTTCCAGACTGGATTATTTCACTGTGCTTCAGATCAATTTTTTTTTTTTTTTTGCTCCTGGTCCCGTTATTTTGAAATATTGCAGTAATATTCACTTAGATCTCGAAAAACATGACAGCTTGGTGCAAACATTGTTTGCTTGCTTTACATGCCGAGAAATATAATTTAATTCACCTCAAAACCTGTAGCAGCCTTCCACGACAAAATGAAAGTCACAATTGTAGCCAGTGACGTTATACTCGCATAAATGTTAGCAAGTAACAGAACGAATAGATATGAAGAGTAATCAGTTGTTGGTAAATAAATGGAATGGTTATTATTTATTACAGTGATAAACAGAAACTGTAATCAGACAGTCGAAAAGAACTTTTGCAGCGTCACCGAAATACTGCTCAAGTGCATGGCTAACAGCAGAAACAGAGCGTCTGTAAAGAAAGGCTATATAGACATTCATACGCTAGTTTCAGACGCAGGAGACTGTAAGAGAGTACCTGCATAACGAAAAATACCAGACAACTGATATTCCACGAAGACGGCAGTAGCTCTGTTCAGTAAGCATATCTAATTATTTGCCGTGTAAAAGACGGAGTATACTATATAGTAAGCTTATTGATTATACTTCGTACTACTGCAGCGGAAGAACTGAAGACGTTTTGTTAAAGAACCGGAAGAAGGGGGGGGGGGGGGGGGGTGGCTGCACCACGGGAAAACAGTATACAAGTTAAAGAAATAACTGACCAGCAACGTCCCATGCCAGCACCTACAAAGCACCAACAGGAAGCACTTCTTTACTGCGAGGGGGAGCTAATTCGCGGTGCCGGTAACGAGTTCTCGCAGGGTAATTTGATCGGTTACGTCGGCCGCTACATCGTGGCTACTGGACGGCGCTGACTGCGCAGTAATCTGCCATGTTCGCTCAAGGCGACCCCGCTAGCCGCGAGGTCAGGGTCTCTTTCCAATAAGATGCATCGGCGGAGCTCTGTGTACTCTTTTTACCCGAGGCGCTGCACGAGACTGCAGTTCGCTGTTGGCCGATTCGATTCGCGCTCGTAATGAGCTTTCAAATTGACGAGCAACGAAGGCCCTCACTACGCGTCCTATGGGTTCTCCACGGAGCTACCAAAAGACACGGGCGAGGTGCACTGCGCTATAGAAGTTTCCAGTCACGTACCGCTAGTTTTTCCCGTTACTGTGCTGCAGCGAATGCGATACGAACCTACAATGAGCAGCGAAAACATTATGACCACTGCCCACCGCGAAGTTGGACACCGCCTGGTGGCTTTGTGGACACATGACGCGGCAACAAAAGCGGAGCACACATGGACGGCGGATCACCCTAGCGAAGATGTGGGCTGCAAATTGGGAAATCCTTTGACAAAAGCGACTTTGACCACGGAAGATTATGATTATGCAGAGACTGTGAACGAGTATATCGAAAACGGCAAAGCTGGTCGAATGTTCACGTGCTACTGTCGTGAGCATCTACGGAAAGAGGCGAAGGGCAATGAAACTACTACTAGGAGGTAAATGGTTGGCCATCCATAACTCTTCACAGAACGCGAAGTTTGGTGGTTTTGCTGTTCTGTAAAGTAAGATAGATGGTGATCTGGGGCATCTCTGCCGAATGAGCACTACCCTGGTGCATACACGAGTGTTTCAAAGCACACCGTTCATCATACATTGTTGAACTTGAAGCTCTGCAGCAGATCACCCCTTCGTGTTTACATGTTGACCCAATGAAATCAGCAAATGCGAATGCAGTGGGCACGGAACCATCGAGATTCGACCATCTAACGTGTTAGCTCTCCGGGTAAATCACATTTTTGTTACACTATATTGATGGTCGTCTCCACTAAAGTCGCCGTCGAGGTGAACGGCGACTCCTAACGTGCAGCGCGCCACGGACGCAAGCTGATGGGAGCAGTACTATGCTATGGGAGGCATTCCCCTGTGCTTGCATGAGACGTGTGATAGTAATCGAAGGCACGCTGACAGCTACAGGCCACCTGCATCTCTTCAAGCTTGATGTCTTCTCCGACCGCGATTCATTTATTTATTTGTTTATTTAATCGTATGGCTAGGGCCCACCGTCTGGCACACTGTTCGCCAGGTGCCGGTCTTTCAATCTGACGCCACTTCGGCGACCTGCACCCGATGTGGATGATAGAATGATGATGAGGACAGCATAGCACCCAGTCCCTGGGCTGAGAAAATTCCCCGACCCAGCCGGGAATCGTACCCGTGCCCAGGGGACTGACAATCCGTCACGCTGACCATTCAGCTACCGGGGCCGGACTCCGACGGCGATGTCATCTTTCATCAGTACAATTGTCCGTATCTGAGAGCCAGAACCCTGGTACAATGGTTTGAGGAGCATTGTAGTGAACTAATGTTGATCTCTCGACGTCCAGATAGGCCTGATGTAAATCCTCTGGAATCCGTCTGTGTCGCTAGTGGGTGACATCACAGTATACGAAAATCAGCTATCCATTGTTTACGAGAATTACTTGACCTGTGCGTAAACATCTAATGCCACATACCTCTACAAACCTATCAGCAAACTTTCGGATCCCTGATACGCAGAATGAGTGACATATTTCAGTCGAAAGACCGACAAATAAGCTATTAAGCGGATGGTCATAATGTTTCGGCTCATCAGTGTATGTGCCGTATTGTAACATGAAGCACATCGGTCCAAATAAGAAGTCATCCCCTGCTGATATCACTCTAATACAATGTAACACAGGTCCTACCCTTCACAGTGACCTCAATTCGACGACGAATAACCTGCACAAGTTACTTCAGCTACACAATATCCACCTGAGGCCATTAATTGACTATTAACTTCTGTAAAGCTACCAGATTGTGACGATGTTGACTGCTACGCTCTAGCTGCTCTTAACTCCAATAATTTTCTTTGGGGTCACGGTCGGGTGGTTCAGTAGGCCAGTCCAGGCGCTTCAGGGTGCCTGAATTTTGGTGAAAACAGGTGAGTATATGTGCAGTCTTGTGAAGGCAGCAAGAGTCCACAGCAAACTCATCACGAAAAAGTAAGAAAAAGGGCTACTCTTAGAAGGAGAAGTCCCCAGCAGTGGGATCGAAATTTTGAAATCAAATATAAGGTGATGAAGATTAAGATCCCAGGTATCACATCCTGCAGCTATTCACACTGGTGGGCCCTCATTTGGGAGTAACTGACGAAAATAAAATTTCGAAGTTTAAAAAAGTCGTCACGCTAGACAGGTTGCGTGGTGTACTGGGTAGGATAATACTTTCACATGCAGGAGGTTATGAGTTCGAGTTTCATCACGTGCAGTAAATTTTTTAAATTTTTAAGTCTTTATTGAAATGACTTTGACCACTATTCAGTTAACTGGTTTAAAAGTAATTCTCTGTTTCTGTTCCTTTGTCACATCATTCTAATCGAAATTATCGTGAATAACGGTATGAGTTTAATTGTATTTACCTATCATAATATAAAATTATGAAAATTCCAGTCTATCAGATAAAAAACAAAATATGAAATACAGTAAAACACAGGTCCTATCCTTAACAGTGACCTCAGTTCGATGGCGAATAGCCTCCACAAGCTACTTCAGGTATACCACATCCACCTGAAGCCATTCCATTGACAACTGCCGCAGACGATGTTGATTATTACGTTTTAGCTACTCTTAGCTACAATTATTTTTTTACATTGTAATCGTCCGAGGCATTTTGCTCTGATTGTTGCCAGCATCATATTTAAAGTACCAGGGAAGCAGGCTGCTAGCCTTACTTGCCCCGAGTCCCATTGGGCTTTACCCCTAACGGTTGAGGGACTAACCGATGGATTTGGTAGTCTCTGCCGTATGAGCACAAAGGTGACCACGCCTCAGAATATGTCCGAGATGCCCAGCCTTATTCCAAAGTAACTGGTATCCCGACTGTCGGGACAACTTACTTGGCCACTCATACGTTTCCCGTGGTTCATGAACTAGGACATGACTACAGGAACCCACACCATGAACTTCTGCAAGAAGGAAGTCAGTACCAAGACTAAGTTATCTGTGCACCGTTCAATCTTTCGACCAACTTTGTTGTATGGGAGCGAAAGATGGGTGGATTCAGGTTACCTTATCAACAAGGTTGAGGTTACGGATATGAAAGTAGCTAGGATGATTGCAGGTACTAGTAAATGGGAACAATGGCAGGAGGGTGTCCACAATGAGGAAATCAAAGAAAAAATGGGAATGAACTCTATAGATGTAGCAGTCAGGGCGAACAGGCTTAGATGGTGGGGTCATGTTACACACATGGGAGAAGCAAGGCTACCCAAGAGACTCATGGGTTCAGCAGTAGAGGGTAGGAGGAGTCGGGGCACACCAAGAAGAAGGTACCTGGATTTGGTTAAGAATGATTTTGAAGTAATAGGTTTAACATCAGAAGAGGCACCAAAGTTAGCAGTGAATAGGGGATCATGGAGGAATTTTATAAGGGGGCTATGCTCCAGACTGAACGCTGAAAGGCATAATCAGTCTTAAATGATGATGATGATGATTGTAATCGTCATACAAACGTTTAAAACATACCCTAAATACCTATTGCACAATGGACAAAATAATGCAGATGAAGGATTAAAAAGAATAAGCGTTTATAAGTAAAAAGAAGTTCAAGCAAAATGACAAATACCGGGTGATCAAAAAGTCAGTATGAAATTGAAAACTTATCAAACCACGAAATAATGTAGATAGAGAGATAAAAATTGACACATATGCTTGGAATGACATGGGGTTTTATTAGAACAAAAAAAGGATCGTTAGACTCGTCAAAGATTTCTTGTGCGCGTCGTTTGGTGATGACTGTGTGCTCAGCCGCCACTTTCGTCATGCTTGGCCTCCCAGGTCCCCAGACCTCAGTCCGTGCGATTATTGGCTTTGCGGTTACCTGAAGTCGCAAGTGTATCGTAATCGACCGACATCTCTACGGATGCTGAAAGACAACATCCGACGCCAATGCCTCACCATAACTCCAGACATGCTTTACAGTGCTGTTCACAACATTATTCCTCGACTACAGCTATTTTTGAAGAATGATGGCGGACATATTGAGCATTTCCTGTAAAGAACACGACCTTTGCTTTGTCTTACTTTGTTACGCTAATTATTGCTATTCTGATCAGATGAACTTTTTTGAACTTTTGTATTTTTTTGGTTCTAATAAAACCCCATGTCATTCCAAGCATGTGTGTCAATTTGTACCTGTCTATCTACATTATTCCGTGATTTACTCAGTTTTCAAATTTATACTGACTTTTTGATCACCCGATAGGTGTAATGAAGTAATAATGTGGACGAAAAATAAGAGGGAGATAAAACAAAAAATGAAATCGAAGTTAATACATAAAATTTATTTAAAAACATGAACCAAATTGTCAATTAGAAACAGGAACTATAGGAAGAGAAATGAGAGCAAATGAAGAAGTTTATATTATGATTCAAATTGTACGAAAAAGGAATGGAAATAAAAAATGACATATAAATCAGTTAACTGAACGAAAAGTATGATCAGAGTCATTTCGATAAAGATTTAAAATAAAAAGATGTTTATTGCACCCGACAAAATTAGACCCCACAACATGGTGTATGTGATGCTATTATCATATCCATTACACCACGCAATAACACTATATTAGGCAGCTTTTTTTATCACGATTGTCACAAAAAATTCCGAAATTTTTTTCGGCAATTACTCGCAAGCCAGGGCCCAAGAGAGTGAATGGCTGCAGTGTGAGATACGCGGGATCTAACCTACGCAACAGTGTAGATGGTGTAAGTAGGCTGTTTAGGTTTTCTTATTGGTAACGCCACATAGCGCTCGGTATGAAAAAATCACTGGCTGTGCCGTGTGCAGTCTGTGTTTAGTCTGCATTGTTGTCTGCCATTGTAGTGTTGGGCAGCGGCAGCTGGATGCTAACAGCGCGTAGCGTTGCGCAGTTGGAAGTGAGCCGCCAGCAGTGGTGGACGTGGGGAGAGAGATGGCGGAGTTCTGTAGTTTGTAAGACTGGATGTCATGAACTGCTATACATATTATGACTATTAAGGTAAATACATTGTTTGTTCTCTATCAAAATCTTTCATTTGCTAACTATGCCTGTCAGTAGTTAATGCCTTCCGTAGTTTGAATCTTTTATTTAGCTGGCAGTAGTGGCGCTCGCTGTATTGCAGTAGTTCGAGTAACGAAGATTTTTGTGAGGTAAGTGATTTGTGAAAGGTATAGGTTAATGTTAAACAGGGCCATTCTTTTGTAGGGATTATTGAAAGTCAGATTGCGTTGCGCTAAAAAAAAAAAAAAAAAAAAAAAAAAAAAAAAAAAAAAAAAAAAAAATTGTGTGTCAGTTTAAGCACAATCGTGTATAATTGTTCTAAGAAGACGTTTCAATGGTTTCAAAGAGCCGATCCCACTGCTGGGGATCTCTCTCTGTTAGACACCGAGAATGTTGAAAAATACACTGCGGAACACAATTGAGGGTCGCTTTTTGGAAACTCCTTCATTTTGTCCCATTGAGAAGTATAAGTTCGAAATTTGGACTTCTTCTGTAACGGTGCAAAAACGTGTCGCCCTGCAACGTCACCATTGGGCTCGGCAGCACTGCTGTCAGCAAGGTGGCAGCACATGAGGAATAAAGGCCAGGGCTCAGAAGCTCATGTGACCAGTAAGGTGGTTTAATTATGTCACACTGGCACCACATTTCACCACGAACGAATCGACATGGAAAGACCTCAGGAGGTGGCATAGAGTGCGTCAATGAAACCACCCCTTTCCTCGGGGCGTTTCATTTACGCACATTTGGAAGTCGAAAGCGACAGATCGCAGTACGGTTTGCAACAGGACCACGTTCTTGACAACCTTTGACATTGCTGATAACCCCAAGACGATTCAGCCATTCTCTAAGGACATCGTGGAGCTGCAGCCCTTTGTACCTGACCTGACTGTTTTGGAGTACAGTTCGTCTTCAATTTTTGTCCTGGTATACAAGGTCGAACTACTAAGGACCTTTGAAAACTATTCGACGAAATTTTAACGAGATCCGAAGCAGCATAGGTTGTTTATGTTTTTCAGCCCTCGAGTTCTAACCTCTCCTGTGGCATGACCACGGGGGAATAAGACATTGACAAGCGCACGAATAAGGGAGGAAAAGGTCACTCAGAAACACTCCCCCAGTTTGGCAACACACTCAGTGCCAACTGCGCACCTTGCGGATCTTGCGCACCTTTGCTGGGTTTCTGAGAAATTTCGCTGTACAGAGATATTCATTCACAAACGACAACAATCGGCGGACTAGGCAATTCTATCCGCACAGCCTCATCAATAGTTTGCTATATCCCAGTTTAGCACCTGTTGGCCGCTTGTGAAATCTGAGGGGTGTCGAAATTCTTTCCTATTCTGCAGGCTTCTGGTAGTTATGAATGCATATCTCTGTACAGGTAAATTTTTAAAACAACAGTGCATAGGTTGCACCGGGGCTGATGCCAAACTGAGGGGGAGGGGGGGGGGGTCTTTGAGGGATGCTTTGCCGTTTTATTCACGCACATGAGCACCCGTTACACCATCTAGAGCGCTTCAAAGCGAACTGAGAATTCTTTTAAGCAGTAACAAATATCTTGTCCGATGAATTTACGATTGAGCTTACCGAGAAGCGGAACATCGTAGAATTCTCAAAAGGGCAAAATTCTGTTATTTAAATGCAGTGTTTTCACAGGACAGCTTCCGACAGTATAAGCATAAATTTAATTTGTATGCATTTATGAAAGACACACCTGTTTCTAATATTTACACTATGTTTGTCAAATGTAGAAGATTTGATAGGATTCTGTCAAATAGCAAATTTCATGCTTTTCGTACATAAAATTCATTATTTGTCTGGACGTATACGTCCGCTATTAAAACAGAAATCTAATTACCTTCACATAAAACGTACGGTATAGAAGAACATTATGATGCTAAATTTACCGAAGAAAATTTGCAGGAAGTAACATGTCGTGAATGCTCCCTGTGTTGCCCTAAAATCTACAGGTTTCCACTTTCCAAGTGACCAAAAAAAAAAAAAAAATCGTGTTCTCTGATAGGAAACATTAAGCACGTATATTAAGTAGGGTGTGCAGAAAGTAAGTTGCTCATGTCGTTTCACGCTAAGACCATTATGTAAAATGAGTGCACATTGTCAGAAGAAAGCACACCTTTCAGGCTTTCTGATGACACACTTCTGCTGCGTTACTCATGTAAGTGCATGACAGTGTTGCATTGAAATGGTGTAGCAACTTGTAACGTACTCCAAATACGAACTACGAGGGTCAGTACGATTCTATTAGGCAAAACATCTAAATTGCACATAGATTCAACGTGAGTTTCTGGTGATTTATGAACCAAATTCAATGTCGCGTCCAGTTGCAGTGAAATCAGTTTTAGCAAGGCCTGATAGATGTGAGTGATGCTGATCGGAGAGTCTATATCTTGCACCTTTTCGGCAAGCTCAAACTTGTAGCACGGGAAGAGATTATCTAGCAGACAGCGGTTCTCTAATGACTCCGTGCCGTGAACGACGAGCGAACTTCTGTCGTCGAGGAACTGGACAACTGTTAGAAATTTCCGACTGCTGTTCACAGAGACTTGGTGACAATGTTGAAAAATAGTGCCATTTATCTGTGTCACTTCGAAGTGTAACGCTGCATTCAGCAAAAGTTATTTGGCCTACCATAAGACTGTGTAATATACGTTTCGCAGTCACCTCCTATCTACGTAAACTGGTTAGTTACCATAACTTCAGTGTGACCAGGAAGACGGCCAGATCATTACCGAAGTTCTAGAAGAGTGCCCTGCCTGGTACTATGACGACAGAGCGCACGCCTTGCTATTTGCGACTCTTGGGTCCTTACAATATTTTAAACATCAGTATGGGTACTGTGTTTGTATACAATATGTATACAAATAGGTGTCACCACTCACTTATGAAATATTTCGTTACCAGTGGATCCCTGAGAAACTTTAGCACTTTTATAGTTTTAAATAATGACTGTAATTGGAATATGTGTAGTCTCTGGGATAAGGGCAGTTGTGCGAATGAAGCGAAAACATCTTCATAAAGGAGCCGAACGACATGGAATAATAATTATAAAGTTATGAGACATCCCTGTATACACATATCCATGTGTCCAAAAATGTCTTTAGCATTAGGAATGTCTGTTCCGGCTTGTACTTCGTGCAGAGGTCAGTGACTGTACGTAGGGCGATGTAACCTGTAACTGTAACTCGACAAGTATTTTCATGTACAGTAAGCACGTTACGCCGTAGTAGCAACAGGTAAATCACAACTCGAGGTGACAATGATAAGTATGTTTGTAGTTTAGGAAAGAACATTCTTTGAGAAAAGTCAACTCATACGACATGCAGAGAGGATGGACTCCGCAGTGGTCACGTTTATTATCTATGTCAATGCTGTATACGAATTATCCGTTTTAGTATTTTAACCACCCTCAGCTACTTAGTCGTATACAAGGAAGTATTAAGTAGTCAGTAGTTTAAAAGAAATTAAATTTCTTTCCCGGTTTCGAGCACTTCGTGCCCTTATTCCCTTAGTGCCCTATCGCATTTAATATACAGGGTGAGTCACCTAACGTTACCGCTGGATATATTTCATAAACCACATCAAATACTGACGTACCGATTCCACAGACCGAACGTGACGAGAAGGGGTAGTGTAATTGTTTAATACAAACCATACAAAAATGCACGAAAGTATGTTTTTTAACACAAACCTACGTTTTTTTTTAAAAAAATGAAACTGTGACGTCACCGCCAGACTCCACACTTGCTAGGTGGTAGCCTTTAAATCGTCCGCGGTCCGGTAGTATACGTCTGACCCGCGTGTCGCCACTATCAATGATCGCAGACCGAGCGGCGCCACACGGCAGGTCTAGGGAGACTTCCTAGCACTCGCCCCAGTTGTACAGCCGACTTTGCTAGCGATGGTTCATTGACTTCTAAGCTCTCATTTGCCGAGACGATAGTTAGCATAGCCTTCGGCTATGTTATTTGCTACGATCTAGCAAGGCGTCATTAGTTTCTATTGCTATTGTAAATCATGTAATGTCAAGAGCGACGTTCGTCATTAATGGATTAAAGTTAAGTATTCCAACAGCTACGACCGTTTTTCTCAATTCTGTTTCCCTTGTCATGGCCCAGACCTCACGCCAGACTGCGTGAGCTAAAACGCGTGCATTTCGGCCTCCTTTAGTAACACGAGTTGGCTCTCCTACCAACCACAACAGAAACCACGTTAGTTTTGTTAGCACATCTGAACATATAAACAAATACGTAATCAGTGCCGTTTGTTGCTTTGTAAAATGTTAATTACATCCGGAGATATTGTAAGTTAAAGTTGACGCTTGAAACCTCCGACATTCAGTTGCGTGTTGTAACAAACACGGGCCACGATCGGCGAGCAGCATCTGCAGGGACATGTTTACGATGACGACCGTGTTTACGAGTGTGGCTGTAGTGCACTGTTTGGTCTAGCTGTCGCAGTGTCCGCATGTAGCGCTTGCTGCTATTGTTATTCTGCATTCGTCTCCGCACGCAGACCAACTGTAGTACACCAAATTACCAGACGTCTGTGATAGAGTAGTGTTGTAGGAAATGTGACCATGGTGTATTCGAACTCTGAAAAGGCGGAGATGATACTCATCTATGGCGAGTGTCGACGAAATGCAGCTGAAACCTGCAGGGTGTATGCAGAACGGTACCCGGACAGAGAGCATCCAACGTGCCGCACATTACAAAACATCTACCGCCAACTGTATGCAACAGGTATGGTCGTAGCACGCAAATGGGTCCGTAACAGGCCCGTCACAGGAGAAGCGGGTGCAGTTGGTGTGTTAGCTGCTGTTGCCATGAACCCACACATGAGTACACGGGACATTGCGAGAGCCGGTGGACTGAGTCAAAGTAATGTCATGCGCATACTGCCAACGTTGCTCGAAAATGTCCCACTGGAAAAGCGTCGGCGCATGTGGTATCAGCATGATGGTGCACCTGCACATTCCGCAATTAACACTAGGCTGACCCTTGACAGGATGTTCGACGAGCGTTTCATAGGACGTGGAGGACGCATAAATTGTCCAGCCCGGTCTCCTGATCTTACACCTCTGGACTTCTTTCTGTGGGGTACGTTAAAGGAGAATGTGTAGCGTAATGTGCCTACAACCCCAGAGGATACGAAACAACGTATTGTGGCAGCCTGCGGCGACATTACACCAGATGTACTGCGGCGTGTACGACTTTCATTAGGCCAGAGATTGCAATTGTGTGCAGCGAATGATGGCCACCACATTGAACATCTCTTCGCCTGACATGTTGGGACACACTCTATTCCACTCCGTAATTGAAAACGGAAACCACGTGTGTACCTGTACCTCGCCCCTCATGGTAATGTACATGTGCGTCAGTGAAATAGACCAATAAAAACGTGTTCGCATGTGGACGTAATGTGCTGTTCCAGTCTCTTCTGTGTCTAAGGTCCATCACCGTTCCCTTTGGATCCCTACGTAATTCGGTGCTCTCCGATACACACGATCGAACACCGGAGGAGAGGTATTCAAGCGTCAACTTTAGGCTACAATATCTCCGGATGTAGTTAACATTTTACAATGCAACAAACGGCGCTGATTACGTATTTGTTTATATGTTCAGATGTGCTAACAAAACTAACGGTGTTCCACTTTTAAAAAAACGTTGGTTTGTGTTAAAAAACATACTTACGTGCATTTTTTATGGTTTGTATTAACCAATTACAATAGCCCCTTTCCTCACGTTCGGTCTGTGGAATCGATTCGTCAGTATTTGATGTGGTTTACGAAATATATACAGCGGTAATGTTAGGTGACTCACCCTGTATATACGAGGGTTGTAACTTTAATAGTGGCAAATATATATTTACAGCTCTTACAAAATAGATACGTGTTTCAAAGTTTTACTGACCTTAAAAGTAGCCACCAGCATTGTGTATAACTTGTTGCCATCGATGTGGAAGTCGTAGGATAATCTTAGCAGTGCCAGTTGTGTTGACAGTTCGAGCGGCGCGGTCTGTTGCCCGACCAAGTTGTAGCGGTTCTGAAGCGAATGCTGTGAAGTGTTTCCTTCAGTTTAGAAAACGAGTCGAACTCACAAGGGCCAAAATCAGGGGAGGGCAGTAGGTGGTATAGCGCTTAGCGTTGTCGTGCAAAATGATGGTCAGGTCCTGCAGAAAGTGTCATCACTTCTGTCTCTATGCTGTTCATTTTTCGAACACAACCAACGACCAGCTTTTGTGTGAAGAGGAGAAGACGTATTACGAATGTAGGCACTGAAACAATTCAGACAGAGAGAATTCAGCATTTCAGATTTCCCTCTGTCATCTTCAGTTTCGATATCAGTACGGTTAGTTATCAGCTGAACGGATGATTTCGATCAGCTTACTCCTTAGGATTGTTGATCAACTACGTTGCAAAAATATTTCTTTCATATTTTCTGAACACTGATCACCTTGGTCTCCTTACATTAATTCGGCTTCGTTCAGCTTTGAAACTTCCTGGCAGTTTGAAACTGTGTATGTGAGCGATACTCGAAGCTGGACTCCGTGACTTTTAGGACAATGTCTCCATCGACTGAGCTATCCAAGCACGTCTCACACCTTGCTTTCACAGCTGTCCTTACCCCAGTACGTCATGTCATACCTTCCAAATCTCACAAACGTTCTCCTGCGTGTGTTGTAAACTAGCACTGGTGGAAGAAGGCATGCTGCGGAGACGTGGCATACACTAATTTATGGTATAAACAGCACTTGGCCAGAAAAGAAAGTGATGGATGTGGGAGCTTGAGATGGCCAAGGGTTAAGAAATAATAGCATTTATGGCGGAGGTAGAGTTAGGAAGGAGCCTTTCTTAAAAGGCATGAAAAAGAAAGGCCAGGAAAAACTTGTAATTGCAAACAAATTTCCAGGAAGGGGTTGTAAGGCGTACACGAGAACTTCGTATAAAGGGTGATGTACAAAAGTGACCTTCAAAAGCGTTTTTCTTTAATAACTAGATACCGTGGCCTCAAGCCATAGTATATCCCAGTACAAAATTTAAGTACATTAAGTTTACTACAAAAAGGTTATGCTCATTATTTTTATAGGAGTAATAACTAGTTAGAGCGTAGTGAACGAGAGAATATGAATATCTTGCACGTGGCACCTGAAGGTGTTGCAGACTGCATAAAATCCAGCGGTAGGGGCAACTCAATCAACTTGTACAAAATTAGATACTCGTATTTTTACCATTTTACAGTTGATTTACGTCTGCTGGGATGAATTACGTTGTGAAAGCAGGGGAATCATGTTGCACAACTTATAAATGCCGAATTTTTACAATTGCATGGTGGTTTTAAATTATACATGGAAAAACGGATTTAGTGTACATTCATAAAAGGTTCCTTCTCATCACATAGTGTGATAGGAAACGATGGGTAACGTGTGAGTTCACCAAATATTGGCTGTGGAATGTATTTTCATGAAGTCCTCCAGGGACATGACATCTTATTTTCTCGATGAGATAAGAGTAGTTTTGAAGTTTTGCGATCAAATTCTTTACCATCGATACAAATAGCCACATAGGATTGCACTACCGAGTGCATTTGGGTTCGGCGCTCAAAATGGTTCAAATGGCTCTGAGCACTATGGGACTTAACTTCTGAGGTCATCAGTCCCCTAGACTTAGAACTACTTAAACCTAACTAACCTAAGGACATCACACACATCCATGCGCGAGGCAGGATTCGAACCTGCGACCGTAGCGGTCCCGCGGGTCCAGACTGTAGCGCCTAGAACGGCTCGGCTACTCCATTTTTCAAAACTCTTTGCCGTGTAGACTTCTCACTTCTGTCACTTTCATTTCTGCCCAAGTCCTGTACATGCCATAAATTTAAATGAAATCGGCGATGACAACATTTCACTCACCGATTTTTGCAAGAACGATGAATGTTGAAAGTAAACACTTCTTTCATGTGCAGATATACATAATATATACTTATTTGATCATTAATCATACTTTCATTGTTTTACTTCAAAGTTGGCGAAGAAGTGTAGTTCGATTATCAGAATATTATAGGATACGGAAAAAAGTATCGAACGAAGGAAAAGGGTGCGACCGGTAACGGAACACGAACGAGCAATTTGGTAGTATAATGCCCTTTCTCCGTCTTGATTTGGAATCGAACTCGAGACCCCGCGATAAAGAGGCACTAACGCTAAGCACTATTTTTGAAAAATTTTGTTCCAAATTGATCTCATAATTTGTTCTACACGGACGTCATAGTACACTCCATTAAGTTCATTGCTGACTACTTCACGCAGCTTTTTCTTTAAATTATTACAGGGAGCAGCCCGCGATCCGACCAGACACGCTGAGCTAACGTGCCAGCGTGCCTTGATCGCTTAAGTGCGACTTCGTACTGCTGGCGCATGGAATGACGGATACCGTAACTACAGCATGAAAAAGGCAAAAACGTTAATAATCGGAACATTAACTCACAGCCTCATATTACATTAACAAAAAGTATTTGTTTTTTGAGGATATTTCAATGTATACCATTGAAAATATGATTTTCCATCATCAACTTTGAACTCGATTTTCTCAAAAATTACGAAGTGTCTAGCAAAAAAACCGTAACACGTGTCTTCTTATTTTCTGTAAGCAGGTTGGTCCATTGGTAGTGACCGGGCCAAATATCTTACGAATTAAGCATCAAACGAAAAAACTACAAAGAACGAAACTCGTCTAGCTTGAAAGGGGGAACCAGATGGCTCAATGGTTGGCCCGCTAGATGGCGCTGCCATAGGTCAAACGGATATCAACTGCGTTTTTTTAAAAAATAGGGACCCCACTTTAATTACATGTTTGTGTAGTACGCAAAGAAATGTGAATGTTTTAGTTGGAGCACTTTTTTCGCTTGGTGATAGATGGCACTGTAATAGTCACAAACGTCTAAGTACGTGGTATTACGTAACATTCTGCCAGTGCGGACGGTATTTGCTTCGTGATACATTACCAGTGTTAAGTGGAACGTTTACCAACTGCGGAAAAGGTCGATATCGTGTTGATGTATGGCTATTGTGATCAAAATGGCCAGCGGGCGTGTGCGATGTATGCTGGTCGGTATCATGGACGACATCATCCAAGTGTCCAGGACCATTGACCGGATAGTTACGTTATTTAAGGAAACAGGAATTGTTCAGCCACATGTGAAACGTCAACCACGACCTGCAAAAAATGATGATGCCCAAGCAGGTGTTTTAGCTGCTGTCACGGCTAATCTGCACGTCAGTAGCAGACAAACTTCGCGAGAATCGGGAATCTCAAAAACATTGGTTTTTAGAATGCTACATCAACATCGATTGCACCCGTACCACATTTCTATGCACCAGGAATTGAATGGCGACTACTCTGAACGTCGTGTACAGATCTGTCACTGGGTACATGAGAAATTACGGGACGATGACAGATTTTTTGCACGCGTTCTATTTAGCGACGAAGCGTCATTCACCAACAGCGGTAACGTAAACCGGCGTAATATGCACTATTGGGCAACGGAAAATCCACGATGGCTGCGAGAAGAGGGAACATCAGCGACCTTGGCGGGTTTATGTGTGCTCCGACATTATGGGAGGAAGGATAATTGGCCCCCATTTTATCGACGGCAATCTAAATGGTGCAATGTGTGCTGATTTCCTACATAATGCTCTGCCGGATGTATTTCTGCGGGGAAAGTTGAAGGATATTTGCTATCGTGGTCCACCGACAACGACTGACAACATACGTCAGCGCATTGTCAATGCATGTGCGGACATACGGAAGGCGAACTACTCGCTGTTGAGAGGAATGTCGTTACACGTATTCCCAAATCCATTGAAGTTGACGGACATCATTTTGAGCATTTATTGCATTAATGTGGTATTTACAGGTAATCACGCGCTAACAGCATGCGTTTTCAGAAATGACAAGTTCACAAAGCTACTTTTATCACATTGGAACAACCGAAATAAAATGTCCAAACGTACCTACGTTCTGTATTTTACTATTACAGCGCCATCTATCACAAATCGAAAACAGTGGTCCGAGTAAAACGTTCATATTTCTTTACGCACTGCACCAATATGTAATAAAAATGGGGTTCGCTATTAAAAAAAAAAAAAAAGTAGGTGATATCCGTTTGACGTATGGCAGCGCCATCTAGCGGGCCAACCATAGCGCCATCTGGTTTCCTCCTTCAAGCTAGATAAGTTTCGTTCTTTGTAGTTTTTTCGTTTGACGCATATTTCATGAGATATTGGGTCCGGTCGTGATCAGTGGACCACCCTGTATAACTTGTATACGCGGTACTGCCGCCATCTGTAAATCTGCATATCGCTATCCCATGACTTTTGTCACCTCAGTTGTGATACTGAGTCCATGCTTTTAGTAAGTTAAGAAATTCTGCATCTACAGTGTGGAGGAGAGGAAACAAATGTTGCCGGCCGGAGTGGCAGGGCTGTTCTAGGCGTTTCAGTTTGGAACCACGTGACCGCTACGGTCACAGGTTCGGATCCTGCCTCGGGCATGGATGTGTGTGATGTCCTTAGGTTAGTTAGGTTCAAGTAGTTCTAAGCTGTAGGAGACTGATGACCTCAGAAGTTAAGTCCCATAGTGCTCAGAGCCATTTGACCCATTGTTATCAGTAGGTTCAAGATGTTATCTCCACGTGTCGGTTCTCTGTTTAATAGCTCGAGGTAATTTTCGGATAGTGCGCTCAGTATAATGTCACTCGATGCTCTGTCCCTACCACCTGTCCTAAACATCTCAGTGTTCCAGTCCATATCTGGTAAATTGAAATCAGAGGTTAGTTAGGTTTAAGTAGTTCTAAGTTCTAGGGGACTGATATCATCAGATGTTTAGTCCCATGCACCACTCTCTATATCGCCTTTGCAAAACTTACCAAAACCAGTAACCTACATACCAGAGACTCCCCTTATGGGACGACTGTTTCTTCATTTTCACAGCAACTTCGTTTTTTGACCTAAAGCTAAGCATGTGGACCCATCCAGATGTTGGGAAACTGTCAAGTATCCGGCTGAGAGCTTAGCGGTGTTTGGTGCAGCCGAGTGCAGCTGGCGGCCTGCAGCTGTGCGAGGCGGCCCTTGGCCGGACGGCCACCATGTGCGCTGTTTCCAGCCAGCGCCGGCCGCCGGTGCGGTCATCCCGCGCCTTCATTAGGCCAGCCGTGGCGAGGAGGGCGCATTAAGCGCCGTGACACTGCAGACGGCACGGCCAAGCGCGCCAAGGCAAGGCAAGGCGAGTCGAGTGGGCCTCAGCTGCACAGCTGGGCAGCTGCCTGCTGCCGGAAGTGGCCAGCGATGGCTCGGTCACCAGGCCGCCGTCACCGCTCTACACAGCCACAGATTACAGACGTGGCTACGGCACCTGCTTTCTGGCCCGCGTTGAGAGCGGCAAATGAATTACAGTGATATAAGAAACTACTTGCGCCACCCATCGCGAGGTGAGTTGCAGAGTATACACCCGCAGGCTAAGACGAGCCAAACCACACATATCTAGAACGATTATACAGGGTGGTCCATTCATCTACCGGACCAAATATCTCACGAAATAAGCGTCAAACGAAAAAACTACAAAGAACGAAACTTGTCTGGGTTGAAGGGGGAATCCAGATGGCGCTCTGGGTGGTTGGTCGACTGGATGGCGCTGCCATGGGTCAAACGGATATCAACTGCGTTTTTTGAAATAGGAACCACCATTTTATTACATATTCGTGTAGCACGTCAAGAAATATGAATCTTTTGGTTGGACCAACTTTTTTTTTACTTTGCGATAGGTGGCGCTGTAAGAGTCACAAATATATGCCTCACAATTTTAGACGAACAGCTGGGAACAGGTCGGTTTTTTAAATTAAAATACAGAACGTAGGTACGTTTGAACATTTTATTTCCGTAGTTCCAATGTGATAGATGTACCTTTGTGAACTTATCATTTCTGAGAAAGCATGCTGTTACAGCGTGATTACCTGTAAATACCGCATTAATGCAATAAATTCTCTAAATGAAGTCCGCCTACCTGAATGCATTCGGCAATACGTGTAACGACATTCCTCCTAACAGCGACTTCCGTAATGTTCGCACATGCATTGAGAACGCGCTAACGCAGGTTGTCAGGCGTTGACGGTGTAACACGATAGCAGATATCCTTCAATTTTCCCCACAGAAAGAAATCCTGGGACTTCAGATCCGCTGAACGTGCGGCCCAAGGTATGGTGCTGCGACGACGAATCCATCTGTCATGAAATATGCTATTCAATACCGCTTCAATCGCACGCGAGCTATGTGCCGGACATCCATCATGTTGGAAGTACATCGCCATTCTGTCATGCAGTGAAACATCTTGTAGTAACATCGGTAGAACATTACGCAGGAAATCAGCATACATTGCACCATTTAGATTGCCATCGATAAAATGGGGGTCAATTATCCTTCCTCCCGCCAATGCTGCAGCATACATTAACCCGCCAAGGTCGTTGATGTTCCACTTGTCGCAGCCATCGTGGATTTTCCGTTGCCCAATAGTGCATATTACGCCGGTTTACGTTACCGCTGTTGGTGAATGACGCTTCGTCGCTAAATAGAACGCGTGCAAAAAATCTTTCATCGTCCCGTAATTTCTCTTGTGCCCAGTCGCACAACTGTACACGACACGTCGCCATGCAATTCCTGGTGCATAGAAATATGGTACGGTTGCAATCGATGTTGATGTAGCATTCTCAACACCGACGTATTTGAGATTCCCGATTCTCGCGCAGTTTGTCTGCTACTGATGTGCGGATTTGCCGCGACAGCAGCTGAAACACCTGCTTAGGCATCATCATTTGTTGCAGGTCATGGTTGACGTTTCACATATGGCTGAGCACTTCTTGTTTCCTTAAATAACCTAACTATCCGGCGAACGGTCCTGGACACTTGGATGATGTCGTCCATGATACCGAGAAACATACACAGCACACGCCCGTTGGGCATTTTGATCACAATATCCATACACCAATACGATATCGACCTTTTCCGCAATTGGTAAACTGTCCATTTTAACACGGGTGATGTATCACGAAGCAAATACCGTCTGCACTGACGGAATGTTACGTGATACCACGTACTTATCCGTTTGTGACTATTACAGCGCCATTTATCACGAAGCGAAAAAAGTGGTCCAACTAAAACATTCATATTTCTTTACTTACTACACAAATATGTAATAAAAATGGCGGTTCCTATTTCAAAAAATTGCAGTTGATATCCGTTTGACCTATGGTAGCTCCATCTAGAGGGCCAACCATTGCGCTATCTGGTTTCCCCCTTCAGGGTATACGAGTTTCGTTATTTGTAGTTTTTTCGTTTGATGCTTATTTCACCTGGCCACTATCAATGAACCGCCCTGTATACATACAGGAAAACAAAGGGACCCGCCATGAAACGATTATCCGAGTGGGACGGAAATAGTTGGATGTGATGTACACATATAGATAAACAAATGATTACAATTTCCAACACAAAGAGCTTCAGAACTCGAGTCAGTCAATAACATGTTGGTCCACCTCTCGCTTTAATGCAAACAATTATTGAAGTTGACATTGATTGATAGAATTGTTGCATGTCCTCCTGACGACATCGTGCTAAATTCTATCCAGTTGGGGCGTTAGATCGTCCCGCGAATGACAACCAAAATGATCCTGCCATGGAAAGAAAGGGCAGCTCAGACCACCACTCCTGGGTGTCGAGCCGTATGGCAAACGACAGTCAGGTTGGAACTCCACGGCTATTCAGCGTATCTCCAGACACTTCTTCGATGGTCACCGGGTCTCAATTCGAAGCAACATTCATCAGTGAAGACAATTCTACTACAGTCATTAAAATTCAGTTGCAGAGCGGTGTTAGAGACACCCTGGACGTTAGTGGGATACGAACATGACTGTCGCCCGCCATAAGGTCCCACATCAAGGACCCTTTGGTCGTCATCTACGGCACCGTTACTACACAGTGGTACGTTGACGATGTTCTACGCCCCGTTTTGTTGCCATCCTGGGCTCACATTTCAGCAAGATAATGCCCGTCCGCACAAAGCGGGAGCTTCTACTGTTTGTCTTCGTGCTACCCAAACGCTACCTTGGCCAGCAAGGTTACCAGCTCTCTCCCCAATTGAGAAAGTTTGGAGAATTCTGAGCAGAGTCTTTCAACAGTCTTGGAATTTTGTCGATCTAAAGCGACAATTGGACAGAATCTGGCATGATACCCCTCAGGAGGACGTCCAACGACTCTGTCAATCAATGCCAAGCCGAATAACTGTTTGCAAAAGGATCAGAGGTGAACCAAACCGTTACTGTCTCACTCAATTTGTTATGCTCTTTCTCTTGATTACATCGTCAAATTTTTCTGAAATTGCAGTAATTTGCTTGTCTGTCATGTACATTACGTCTACCGATTCCCGTCACATTAGGATAATTACTGTGTTGTGCGTCGTCTTGTTCGGCCATCTGTATTATGATTGGCTGGACCACTTTTGCCTCTACTGTGACAAGCTCTTCATCCAGAGTAGCACTTACGCCCAACCTTCTCAGTTTTTTGTTGGATATACTCCAATATCTCTGTTTCCTACAGTTTTTACCCTCTACAGCTCCTTGTGGTACCGTGGACTATATTCCATGATGTCTCATCTCTTGTCCTCTCATTCTGTCCCTCCTTCTTGTACGTGTCCTCCATATGTTCCTTTCCTCGTCGTTTGCCCAGAGAATCTCGTCACCTACTTTCCTGTATGAAGGTCAGCAGCAATATCTTTCTCAAGATCAATGGCAGCAAGAAGGTCTCTCGATTACAGCATTTGAGAACAATAGCACTAACAACATGTTACAGTGCTGTAAAATACAAATAGAAATTCACCCACGCAAACATAGTGGGTAAGGCGCTAAACGAAACATATACGCTTACAACAGGAACTTTGAAATCTGTGCCTCAAGTTAAACTTTATCAACTCGCTGGACTAGTGCCACCATATATTCGTCGTTACGTAGCTGCCAACTATTACATCACCATCACTGGCACCCCTGACACGCAAATCATGCCTCAGTTCCGCCCTCTTCAACGGTTTACAAGCCAGGAACACCAAACGAAACACCAAAACCAATTTTAAAACAAATTCCTGAACAGTCCATCAGTCATAAGCCACCCCAGACTCCCACTACCACAACCATGCTCTTCTACCATGAAATGGCCAAGAATGTGACTGGGGAGTGGCGCGACGTCTTATTTGTAACTGAAGGTTGTTGGGCTGACACACATTTATTTTTTATCCTTAATTTCATTTTTGAAACTCAAGTTTCATTAAAATAACCTCTTCAGATACGACGCCAAGTCGGAACACCTGATACCCTCGGATGGAAGTGGGCGCAGATGTGAGTACTTGGCCATCAGCGTGGCGGCGGTAGCAACAACGGCAAGTACCCCTCAGTTACTGAGAGTACAGGATGAATGGGAAACGGATACATTCTTACTCTGTTTTCAGAGATGTGACTAAGTAAATTGGTCACACTTCAAGCAAATTTAGCAGTGGCTGAGGACACTTAACGTCACATCAAAGCAGTCGATTGAGCATTGTCCTACAACCTAATCGGAATTACATTAAATATAAGTACAAGTACTATCAAGCGTGTGGAGAAATATTAAAATACCTGACGACTGGAGAATAGGAGACATTGTTCCCATCTTCAAGAAAGGCAATAAAAGACTTTGTAAAAACTACAGAGGAATAACCCTCATGAGTCATACAGCCAAGATTTTTGAAAGAATTTTACTAAATCGAATAAGAGAAAAGATAGAAACGGAGCTGAGTGAAGAATAGCATGGGTTTAGGAAAGGAAGGAGCCCGATCGACCTGATATTTTCCATCCGTCAACTCATGGAAAAAAGTTGGGAGTATAACAAAAGCGTGATAATGGTTTTTATAGACATAGAAAAGGCATATGACTAAGTTGACAGGGAAAGTCTCTGGGAAGAACTGAAGAAGATAGATATAGAAGATGGATACATTAATGTTATAAAGACAATGTACAGAGGCCACAATTGTAGAATTAGAACACCATTGGAGAACTCTGAATACTTCGAAATAAGACAAGGACTTAAGCAAGGAAGTATTCTATCTCCTGCGCTTTTTAATGTTGTGATGGAGGGAATGAATAGGGCAGTTAAAGATATAGTAAAATAAAAAGACGAAAAGATGATTTTTGCAGATGATACGGTAATATGGGGTGATAAAGAGGTAGATGTGCAGTTACAGCTTGATGCGTGGAAGGAAATAATGAAAAGGTATGGACTAAAAATAAATAAAGATAAGACTGAAGTAATGGTATTTGGAAGAGAGAAAGGAATCAATGGAAATATTACCTTGAATGGAGAACCCCTCAAATCGGTAGAAAGTTTCACTTATCTAGGGAGTGAAATATCTAGGGATGGAAGAATAACTAACGAAATTAATAGGTGGTTACAGAAGGGAGGCAATTTCTACCAAACAATAAAACATCTGATTTGGAATAATGAGGTTTCAAAAAGAGCAAAACTTATGTATAAGAATTATTACATCCCTATTGTCACCTATGGTGGAGAAACATGGACAATGACAGAAAGGGTCTGGAGCAGACTGCAAGCAGGGGAAATGAAATTTCTCACAGCAGTTAAGGGAAAAACAAGAATGGACAGAGTAAGGAATGTAGAGATTAGAAAGGACCTCAAACAAGAAAGTATGAGAGAAGAAATTGAAAGAAAGAGATTAAGATGGTATGGGCATGTTATGAGGATGCATGGGCAGAGACTCCCCAAAATTATGGAAGAACTAAAGATGGATGGCAAAAGACCTAGAGGGCGCCCAAGAACACGGTGGAAAATGGGAGTGAGAATATCTGTTGAAAGGAGAGGTGTGACATGGCAGCAAGTGGAGGAAGAAAAGTGGTGGGGGGACCGAGCCAAATGGAGAGGATTCGTCAGCACACAGACCCGGCAGTAGCTGGAGCGGGATTCGGAAATAGATAGATATAGATAGATGGTCTCAATAAAGATTAAATGGGAAGGCAACGTGCACAATTCTTTAAAAACTAGCATTTACTAGGAAGGAGTTACATAAGATTTTTCCATGCACCCACTTAGTAATAAAAGTTAAGATATTAGTTAAACAGAGTAGTGGCCCCTCTCTAAACTACACCCACAGATACTGAAGCAAGAGCACTCACTTATTAACTTTAGTGATCTTGACGTGACTTAAAACTATGCCAGTTGGCTCTCATGACAAATGTGACTGAGGTAATCGGCACTAGCCGCAGCTCAAACTAGGTTTCAACTTATGTCAGTGACTTCAGCCCTTTATAAATAACCAAGCGCTGGTCTGGTCAAATAACGAAACAAGTGCTAGCCTTGTAAGTAGGCTGTTTAGGTTTTTTTTATTGGTAGCGCTCTGTATGAAAATCACTGGCTGTGCCGTGTGCAGTCTGTGGCTGGTTTGCATTGTCGTCTGCCTTTGTAGTGTTGGGCAGCGGCAGCTGGATGCTAACAGCGCGTAGCGTTGCGCAGTGGGAGGTGAGCCGCCAGCAGTGGTGGACGTGGGGAGAGAGATGGCGGAGTTTTGAAATTTGTATAAATTGGTGTCATGAACTGATATATATATATATATATATATATATATATATATATATATATATATATATATATATATATATATTATGACTATTAAGGTAAATACACTGTTTGTTCTCTATTAAAATCTTTCATTTGCTAACTGTGCCTCAGGAGTTAGTGACTTCCGTAGTTTGAATCTTTTAGTTAGCTGGCGGTAGTGGCGCTCGCTGTATTGCAGTAGTTGGAGTAACGAAGATTTTTGTGAGGTAAGTGATTTGTGAAACATATAGGTTAATGTTAGTCAGGGCCATTCTTTCGTAGGGATTTTTGGAAGTCAGATTGCGTTGCGCTAAAAATATTGTGTGTCAGTTTAAGCACATTCGTGTATAATTGTTCAAAGAGGACGTTTCACATAGACCAGCCTTGTATAATTATTCTAAGGGGGCGTTACAGCCTGATCAACACTAACACCAAATCCCAGCTTTGGTGGTAACCAGCTGTCTGCACAAATTTTTCACTAAAGAATTAGAATTGCTGTAGGACTTTGCAGATGAGATATCAAGACATCCACTGGAAAAAAGAGAACGACCGCGACAGCAAACCCACGTTCCTTTTTCCTAACGCAACACAAGGGCAAAGCTTAATAAATTTTCTCGCTTCTGTAAAATTAGCTGCGCAGAAACGTATACCGTAGGCCCTTGTTCACGTAACACAACCAACAAGGATCTCGTTCCTTAGAACAAGCTAAAACACACAACGGCATGCCTCAAGTCATAAGCTGATCAGGACACATCATCGAGTTACCATAAATGCGTGGACGTGTATTCAGCACACAAGTAATATCAAAATCAGGCCAAGAATATTCCAGGCAAAAACAGAGTAGCACAAAACGACAACGCGACTAAGCTCACCCACCACGTTCGTCCAACAACCCAACGGTCAACAAAATCATTTTCTGTGGAACACGGTTGCTGGAAATCGTGTATCATCGAACAACAACACAAAATAGTCATATAACTCACACTAGTGCCTCCAATCTTAATTTAGTTGCTCGAGGTTCCTCATAGTACACACTGGAGGCTTTCTGGTCTTCCTCTCTAATGACATGCAAAAATTAATTTCTTGTCAGTAAACTCACTGCTTGTATCATACCACTGACACACGTTTTCAGATTCCAAACAGGTGGCACATGAATCTCAGAATACGTCAGTTAATACAGTACATGAGACACAGAAACTGCAAGCCACTAACCTCTCAGGAAGTTGGAATATCAAGACACACACAAAAAACGTGTTCCTAATCAGGTTACAGACGTCATACTGGAACCACTCACGACAAAGTTATAACAGATTCCCGAACGTATGATACACGATAGACCAGAAACTCATACACCAGCCAAACCCAGTACAAACCCACTGTGACAACAGCTTGTCGGTGCCTGCCGCAGGAAATAAATCCTAACCTGGTTCTGATAGAACATTTAGAAATACGTTACCAGTCAATCTGAATGCGGAGGAAAATAATTCTGTAATGCCGGCCGCTGTGACCGAGCGGTTCTAGGCGCTAAAGTCCGGAACTGCGCTGATGCTACGGTTGCAGGTTCGAATCCTGCCTATGGCATGGATGTATGTGATGTCCTTAGGTTGGTTAGGTTTAAGTAGTTCTAAGTTCTAGGGGACTGATGACCTCAGATGTTAAGTCCCATAGTGCTCAGAGCCATTTGAACCATTTGAATTCTGAAACACTTCCATTTCGAGGTGCATGCTGCACATGACCTTACATTGTGCCAATTCGTTGCGCGTAACTAAATTCCCTACTCAAATGCTGCAGTCACTATTTCAATCGGACTGCACGACTCAGATCTCTATGTGGTGCAGATAGTACTAAGGATAGGGAAACATCTTTCGAGGTCTAAACCTCCAAACGTTTCGCAAACAAGCAAAACGAAAATATCCCATTAGGAATGTCACGTTACTGTGCGAACCTCGCTAAGTATGAAAACTATTTCACAAGACGCTGTGAAATAAATCTGCCAGCAATACACACACTAACTAGTGAAAAACACGATACCAACACAAAATTCGAAATTATTTCTGCACGCGGTTTCCACACCAAACGAACACAACATACCGTATATTGCTAAACACGTTTGCTAAACCACTTCCAGTGAGTCAGTGTTTTTCGGAACACGTGATTCATGAGAGACTAGGTATACAATACACATTTCATTCACCGCAAACCACAGATACGTCGGCTTGCCGGTCTCTACAGAAAGCTACTCTCGCCTTAGCTGACAGAAGGTAAGAATACTACCTGATGCTTCTACCAGTCGGCGAAAGAGGATCCACGGTCAAACAGAACAAAATACTTGAAGCACTCGAGCTACACGGAAAAATACTAAACAGCACCCAACTCCAGTGCACTGCCGAAGACAGCACGACGGAAAGCCTGTCACAACAACCTCCAATTCATGACTTCAGGCCTCGGCGACACAACAACGCATCACCACAACCGCAAGAGGTGACCCATACTGCTAGCTCGTTCCGCACTGCTACATGTCACTCGAGAGAAAACCGCGTCTCTGTCTGGTGCACTCTTCAGTTAGCGAAAGCGGCATACCAGAGGGCGTCGCCTTTACAGCAATTTTGTACACAGCAGTGGGGGGATTTCATAAACGTCGGAGAGTGGGACCACACAGCACGTCCTCCCACCCTGTCCCAACAAAAAAGTGCTCTGATATCATACATTCATTTTGAAACTAACAGTAACGTAATAGGCCGAAAGTCTAAATTGGACTTTATATAGTTTTACGATTCTAATTATTTCCATAAAAATTGGTATTTGCAGAAGAATGTTTCACAGTAACGTTACTTTCATTAATCATACTTCTAGTACTACAAGCAAGATGTATTATACATATTTATTTGATGTAACACTTGTTATCCTTTGCTGTTGACAGCTTGAGTCACAGCAGATGTCTATGCATTTGTAAGGTGTCAGGCAAATCCAACACCTTACATGAAAACCCTGACATGATAAGCAAATTCAGTAGTATGTCACATAGCTCCGAATAAATCGTGACATTAAATTAACCAAAGTAATACGAGTAACGAGTGAGCAAATGGAATACCACAGACTAACACAAGAATGCCTAAATGCATGTCGTACCTCCCCACCGTGAGCCAGACGCAGTTCCGAGGGGAGAAACGAGGACAGAAGCCGAGAGCAGAACCGTGTTAAGCTAGGAAAGAGAGGGGCTGGGCACCCACGCTGCGAGCCTACCTGTACAACTATACAACCCGCACGTTTTAGCGTCAGGCTTTTTCGCGTCTCAGGTATGTCAAGGACAACCCCCAGCCCATGTTAAAAGCTGGAGCCGTCCAGAAAAGCAGTATAGATCTTACGATAACACAAAAAGGGCCACTACCACCCGCAAGTTTTAGCGTGAGACTTTTTCGCGTGTCTGTTACATTAGGATCACTACCCAGCCCATGTTAAAAGATGGAGCCCTCCAGAAGAGCAGTATAGATCTCACGATAGCGCTAAAAGGACCACACTAGCTGCAGGTTTTAGCGTGAGACTTTTTAGCGTCTCTGTTACGTTGCAAACTTTAAAAACATTGCCCCACCACGAAAAGTATAACGTTTCTCATTGGATAGACAGAATTTTTGTAGGCGGAGCGTAAGGTTAACATTGAGACCCTGATTGGTCAGATGGAAACACAGCCAGATAGCTTTTTTAAACTAACTTCGGTAAATTGTAGTAAGGAGAAATTGAGAGTTGGTTCCGAGACGGCGAGCTGGATGGCTGCTGCGCCGGCCGCTGTCGCCCTGACGCTGCCTAAACACCGACAAGGTAATGAACGCACGCGATGCCGCATTTTTGAGCGCATAAGGCTTCACTCAGAACTGCAGAAGACTCATCTGTTACACCCCCTTTTTGCGTAATACTAATGGTGATCGTTAATTAAAACTCATGGTGTTCACATTTGCCACTTGAAGTAAAGATCTGAAACGCGATGATTTTTCTATTTTATAGTTATTGAGAAGCCACATCAGCCACTGTAATTTACGACAAGTTAGATAAGTTATTAAAGATAATTGAGGGTCACTGTAGACCATTTTGATAGTTTTCTCTTTTGTGAAACTTAATTTAAACCTAGATTATAGATGTGATATGGCATAGGTCATCCTTCGATCAATTGTAGAACTTGGAAACCCATTTAGGGAATATTCGTTCACATTTTTGTTGAACGCAGTTGGTTTTTACCATCCTGTATTAAAACATTTCCTTTTATCAATAGTGCAATTTATAAACGATGTTTTGTGATTAGAATAAATTTCCAATGGTAAACTTAACTGCTTTTTCGACGTTATTTTACCAGCTAACTACAAATAGGAAAGCCTTGAACCCTTTCCACTATATTTAGTTAGAATTAAGATTCTTTTACAGGGAGTGCAGTGGAGCTGACGCTGAGATCATTTAGTATTTGGTTATATCATCGCTAGTCTCACTGAACTCTTCTGAATTCTGCATGTCATGTGTCGTCTGGCGTCTCCTTACCAGCAGCAGGTCCCAGGTTCAAACTAGTTAATTCCCTAAAAAACACGCTCAGAGCGTCGTTGCGCGAAAGTGGTAGGGAGACACGATATAGTACAATCAGACACCACCATGAATGTTTTAGACATTGTATACTTAACTTAAATATTTACGCTGAGATAATCCAGCGAGTGAATGTTGTGACTAAGCAGTAGATTATTCATTTAAAATTTCCAACATACTAATTGTTTTTTGTGCTTGTGTGATTATTATGCTCTGTGCTAATTCTTATGTTGCACGAGTTTTTTTTCTTTACGGGAACTGCTGCTTCATAAGTAGCGTAATCATACACTGAAGAGCCAAAAAAACTGGTACATCTGATTTATATCGTGTAGGGCTCCCGCGAGCACGCGGAAGTGCCGCAGCACTACGTGGCATGGACTCAACTAATGTCGGAAGTAGTTCTGGAGAGAATTGACACCATGGCTCTAGCAGGACCGTCCATAAATTCGTGTGAGTACGAGGGACAGGAAGTCTTTTCTGAACCGCACATTGCAAGGTAACCCAGATATGCTTAATAATGTTCATGTCTGGAGGTCTCGATGGCCAGCGGAAGTATTTAAATTCAGAAGAGTTTTTGGAGCCACTCTGTAGCAACCCTGCACTTATGGAATGTCGCATTGTCTTGCTAGATTTGTTCAAGTCAGTCGGAATGCCTAATGGACACGGATGGATGCAGCTGATCAGACAGGTACGTGTCACCAGTCAGAGTCGTATCTACATATATCAGGGATCCCATATCACTCCAATTGCACACGTCCCACACCACGCCGGCCGGAGTGGTCGTGCGGTTCTAGGCGCTACAGTGTGGAACCGAGCGACCGCTACGGTCGCAGGTTCGAATCCTGCCTCGGGCATGGATGTGTGTGATGTCATTAGGTTAGTCAGGTTTAATTAGTTCTAATTTCTAGGCGACTGATGACCTCAGAAGTTAAGTCGCATAGTGCTCACAGCCATTTGAACCATTTCAACACCACACCACTATAGAGCCTCCACCAATGTGAACAGTCCCCTGCTGACATGCAGCGTCCATGGATTCATGAGGTTGTCACCGTACCCGTATACGTCCATCCACTCGATACAATTTGAAACGAGACTCGTCCGACCAGGCAACATGTTTCCAGTCATCAACAGTGCAATATCGGTGATGAGAGGCCCAGGCAAGGTGTAAAGCTTTGTATAATGCAGTCATCAAGGGTACACGAGTGGGCCTTCGGCTCCGAAAACCCATATCGATTATGTTTCGTTGAATGGTTCACTCACTGATGCTTGTTGATGGTCCAGCACTGAAACCCCAGCAATTTGCGGAAGGGTTGCACTCCTGTCACGTTGAACAGTTCTCTGCAGTCGTCGTTGGTCCCGTTCTTGCATGAGCTTTTTCCGGCCGCAGCGATGTCGCAGATTTGACGTTTTAGCGTATTCCTGATATTCACGGTACATTCGTGATATGATCGTAAGGGAAAATCCCCACTTCATCGCTACCTCGGAGAGGCTGTGCCCCATCGCTCGTGCGCCGACTATAACACTACGTTCAAACTCACTTAAATCTTGATAACCTACATTGTAGCAGCAGTAACCGACCTAACAACTGCGCCAGACACATATTGTCTTATATAGGCATTAAGACCGCAGCGCCGTATTCTGCCTGCTTACATATCTCTGTATTTGAGTTCACATGCCTATACCAGTTTCTCTGGTGCTTCAGTGTAGTTTATATTCATCAAAAACTTTGACGTGCCACGCCAGTGCTACGCATCTGTTTGTTTTTTAGTGTCACCAGAAGATGGCCGGCCGGTGCCACCGAGCGGTTCTAGACGCTTCAGTCAGGTACAGCTCGACCGCTACGGCCGCAGGTTCGAATCCTGCCTCGGGCATGGATATGTGTGATGTCCTTAGGTTAGTTAGGTTTAAGTAGTTCTAAGTTCTAGGGGACTGATGACCTCAGATGTTAAGTTCCATAGTACTCAGAGCCATTTGAGCCATTTGAACCCAAAGATGTTCCCCGCGATCCGGACACATTGCCTCAAGACGCTGTTGTTCATGTCAGGAAAAAGTTGCACACTGGGTGTGAAGTAAACATGCAAAAGAGGAAGAAAATCAAACTTCCTCAGCATACAGCAGCGAAATAGTAGTCTGAAGCAAGTGACGTAGGCATTGAAGAAGAAGAACTACACAGATGAAGAGTATTTGAGTGCTTAACAGTGTATTTAGTGCAGCCTAAATGAATAGTCCTCATGACAACGTCCTAGAACAATAAGCGTTATCGAGGTGGGCACCTGGTTTTGCAAATGATGCAAAACGTATGGCCACACAGTTCCATTTATTTAACGGTTAGTAACTGTTTAAACAAGGCATTACTTCTGATCTTGATTGCTCACATGAGACATTAATGGTCACTTGATAATTGCTGTGTAGTCCTGTTACAGTCGAGCATGGCTCATGCAATGTGAATGCTGAAAGTTTTTTCTATCAGAAACAAAAGTGAATGCATATACAATTATCTGTCTTTGAAGGACAATGAACTACATGTGTGATAAAATACGGTGCTATTAAATTGCAAGTTTGTTTTGCTTGTGAAAGGGAAATAAAGATTTAATTTCACAAAGCATTAGAGTATTGTTTTGTTGCATATGAAATGATCATATAAGCGTTGTCTACAGCCCATTTGTCGAGAAATTCCTTTTTACATACATAACTGAATATACGTGCCCTAGTGATTGTAATCGTAAATTAAAATCATAACTGAAATATATATTCCCATTGTGCAAAACTGTCAAACGAAATTTGTAATATGTAGAACGATCGAAGCATTCTTAGAACGGCTACAAATGTGTGGCAGAGATACCGATGGGCTTAACTGTACATTAACTTTAAGCTTTTGATTTTAGTGGTAATGATTATTTACGCTTAAGCTTAATCAATAATTTTTATGCATTATTATCGTGTACCTCTGACTAAACAGCGTATTTCAATGCTTACGTTATGAAAGTCGTACATTTTCGTAGTGTAAAGATCGGAAGGATCTTGTTCCATTTGCACTGTTTACTATTACAGCTAAGGAATAAAATTTCACATCAATAAATTTTCTCAAGTGCCCCGTTATTGAGTACGCCGCCATGCAAATATGTCTTATCTAAGTTCATACTAAAATGTGATTGTCAGTTGAGTGGCTTTAAATAGAGAGGGCAAGTTTCACACATTCTTTTAAAGGATAAACCCCCTATTTTTCGCTGAACAGAATGGCTGACTGCTCCACCCTCGGACACCAGCCTGTGCCTTCTCTCAGCAAGGGCAAATCCATGTTCCTTTATTAACATTGTCATGGCCTACATACTCTCACAGCATCGCAACCTAACATCTTTACCACTGTAACATCGCTGAAAATATTATCCATGTTACTCATGTGAAGCTGAGCCACGCTTTGTAAATGTTTATCATGTGGGCTGTCACTGAACATAGAATGTTGTGGTTTAAAGCGTTTTCCCGTGAACTGAAAAGCGTCACATAATGCACGTCCAAAAATGTGTTAATTTTAAAATCTTTGAGATAAACACAGGAGAACTTCGTCACACAGATTTACACAGCACGTAATTTTTTACCACATTTCACATTTTACTATCTTTAAATCTTTTCATGGTTTTTTTAATAGAGGTCAAAAGAATATGATATGCATAACACAGCCAACTGATTACAACAAGATTTTACTTGAACTTAGTTTCGTCACCTACTATGGGTGTCTTCATCAGAAATCCAAACAGTCATCAAAAAAGATTACAAAGTCATTAGCACAGAAGAAGCCCAAGAACACATGGTTATTATACCCAACAGATTTATGACGAGACTACAGTCACATGTAACAGATGAACAGATTTAATACTATATAAGAAGATAATATACCAGACGTAAATATACGCTAATCGTTTCAGTGCTCCAGACGTATATATACTATTAGCTGTAAAAAATACTTACAGCGGTTCCCTGCTACAGTCGTATAGTTACGTATAACGCCGACAATCGGGCCAGAGAGTCGGAGGTAATTGTTGCGCAAGTATGCAGTTTAATTGTTGATATACTAGGAAACACCTGAACAACTATTGAATGCTGAATTCTCTTTCTGCTGAGTTCATTCGTATCGCTATATTACCTAGTTTGTGTGCGGCCGTTTCCGCGTTACCGAATAAAATGACGCGACGTTACCGTCCGTTTACAGCTAATAAGCTGCTGAGTATTCTAAACCAAAGTGACGACGAGGACATCATCATGCCCAATCCAGCTGATTATGGGTGGACAGATAATGACGACGACGAGCTGGCAGATAACTCTGTTAACACAAATTAAAAATATATATTTTTGAACCAACAAACGTTGAACCAGTAAATGCAGATCCAGAGTTTGATGTTATCGTCGATTCTTTCTCCGATTTCGAAGAAGAGCCTGAGCCTATGCCTGAAAAATCTCCTAATAGACACAAAACAGTTGATTTTAGATGGAAAGACTCTGATTTGGACCCTAAAGTGTATAATTTCGATGACAGTGGTTCTGGTTGCAAAATCGACAATTTATATGATTTATGTACTGTATACGACTGCTTCCAAGTTTTTTTTAGCCAAGAAATTGTGAGCTACATAGCTGAGCAATGTAATTTATATTATGAACACCTTTGCAATGATGGCAGTGAAAAATTAAGACTGCGACGTTGGAAAACCACAAACAGTGACGAAGTTTACTGTTTCCTTGCTGTAAATTTTCTGATGACTCAAGTGAGAAAAAAATGAAATAAACAATTATTGGACCAATGATCAGTTACTGTCTACTCCAATGTTTGCGCAAATCATGCCGAGAGATAGATATCTTCTGTTACGTAACACAAATATTTTAAATAGGATAAGTGTTCATCTCACAGGCCAGTATCCAGTATAATTCAAGTTGGAATTTGTACAGGACAGTGCAACAACAATTAACATATACATTTCGTATGGAAATAATTACCATGTAATAAATAAATGGTTCAAATGGCTCTGAGCACTATGGGACTCAACTGCTGTGGTCATTAGTCCCCTAGAATGTAGAACTACTTAAACCTAACTAACCTAAGGACATCACACACATCCATGACCGAGGCAGGATTCTAACCTGCGACAGTAGCAGTCGCAGGGCTCCGGACTGCGCGCCTAGAACCGCTAGACCACCGCGGCCGGCTGTAATAAATAAAAAGGAGGGAGGGAGACCAGATTATAGAGTCTATTCTGAGGAAAAAGAAGAGTCAGGTTTGGACGTTTCGATATAAGGGCTTTATACCACCGAAGAAACTTTTATTGTGTAGCTTAAACCATTCACTCATAACGTATTCATCATTAAGAGAAAGGTGTATGAAAATTTCTAGTTCTTCAAGGATATTAAGTCTGCAGCTTTTCTTCTCTGTGTGAAGGATAGTGACGTCATGAACTGTTGTCGCCTCATGACCTGTAATAGATGAATTACCAGCGAAGGCCCAGTTCTATACCTTTGTATCTTTTCTTCCTGAGAGATGTTCTTAATATCTAACAACAATCGCTCGTCCTCTTTGTCCCAAGTAGCAGACTGGATATGTCTCCCATATAATTTCATAGACTACTGAGTTTTGTAAGAAACAATGTCCTGGTATCTAATCTTGAATATGAATAATGCTGTTGTGGCATAAATTGACATGTATTGCAGAAATGTGTAAGATCACTTCCTATAAAATCTGAGAGTCAAAAGTAACTGTAATGTAAAAGATACACATTGCTGTTTCTGTTGAACGGAGTGATATGTTATAGCTTGTGTGTTGTTTTTTCTTACTTATTATGGACATATTCTTTCTTTTAGCACACTCGTTCGTATTCAAAGGAAATAAACACTTCAGTAATTGCAAATTTGCCATCACAATAAATGACAGCAATAAATGGTCGAAAACTCTGCTTTACAGTTGTATTTATTTTTTAGTATTCGCTGAATCCTGTAAGAAAAAAGGTCCTAAAATGTTATGGAAAGAAATTTTTTTTAATTACGTTTGTTACTTGGAGAAGTGCCAAGAGTAGCGATTCTATTACTGGCTTTATGTTTGAAAATATTATCCACTACGGTTGGTTCATATCGGTTATTGACTGCAATAGTTTTATTCAAAGTATCTCAGCATCGAGATTTTCGTCAGATACTCGTGCAGAGCTCAGTCTCTTGTAAATTTTGTCGAACTTGAAACAACATATTTTCGGTCTAACCTCGTAAAGCAGATCAAAAACGAATACAAATGAAGCCCCATGAAGAAAGGATAAAAACCTGTAGCAGCCATCTGAAGATAGTTTTGACGTAAATGCGAAACCGGTCATGGTATTATACAAATAAAACTTTTGAAACCGTTATTGAGGTTCGTTGGCGTTTAACATTAGAAGTCTTATAGCACTGCAACTACGGTTCTCAAAATGTCAATTTTCGACGCTGTAGCGTTAATACGAGTAGATTGTTGCGGCGGCTGTTTACTTTACTGCTTTTCCCTCCATATACCGCCTCCTCTGTACTGACCAACACGCAGCCCCCATCATTTCCACTCTAAATGACAGTTAAATACGGATATTACACACATCATTACTATAAACAATAAATGATATAGAAAATAACTTCTTGGTGAATCTGTCTGTTTTTTGCTAAAAATGGTTCATATGGCTCTGAGGACTATGGGACTTAACATCTGTTGTCATCAGGCCCATAGAACGTAGATCTACTTAAACCTAACTAACCTAAGGACATCACACACATCCATGCCCGAGGCAGGATTCGAACCTGCGACCGTAGCAATCGCGCAGTCCCTGACTGAGCGCCTAGAACCGCTAGACCACCGCGGCCGGCGTTTTATGCTAACAAAAGTGTATTAAAATCCATATAGTACTTTATAGACTGAGCCAGAAGAATGTGGCTGGGAACTTTATAAAGTCAGGTGACAAAAGTCGCAGGATGCCTCCTAATATCGTGTCGGACCTCCTTTTGCCCCGCGTAATGCAGCATCTCGACGTGGCTTGAACACAACAAGTCGTTGGAAGTCGTCTCCGGAAATACTGAGTCATGTTTCCTCTATGGCCGTCCATAGTTGCGAAAGTGTTGCCGGTGCAGGATGTTGTGCACGAACTGACCTCTCAATTGTGTCCCATAAATATTATATGGGATTCGTGTTGGGAAATCTGGGTGGCATTACCATTCGCTCGGACTGTCCAGAAAATTCTTCAAATCAATCTCGAACAATTGTGGCTCGGTGACATGTCTTATTGTCATCCATAAAAATTACATCAATGTTTTGGAACATGAAGTCCCAGAATGCCTACAGATTGTCTCAAGGTAGCCGAACATAACCATTTGCAGTCAATGATCGGTTCAGTTGGACCAGACGATCAAGTCCAATACATGTAAACACAGCTGACACCATTATGGAGACACCACCAGCTTGCACAGTGCCTTGTTGACAACTTGCCTCCATGGCTTTGTGGGGTCTGTATCACACTCGAACTCTACCACCAGCTCTTACCAGCTCATCTGACCAGATCAGAAGCCCGGGAGACCTGATGCAGGCAATCTAGTGCTGTTAGCAAAGACACTCGCGTCAGTTGTCCGCTGCCATAGCCGATTAACGCCAAATTTTGCTGCACCGGAGAAAACGGTACGTTCTCCGTACATCCCGCGTTGATTTCTGTGGATATTTCACGCAGTGTTGCTTGTCTATTAGCATTGACAACTCTACGTGAACGCCACCGCTCTCGATCGTTATATGCAGGCCGTCGGTCAAATGGTAAAACTGGCTCTAAGCACTACGAGACTTAACGTCTGAGGTCATCAGTCCCCTAGACTTAGAATTACTTAAACCTAACTAACCTAAGGACATCACACACGTCCAAGCCCGAGACAGCATTCGAACCTGCGACCGGGGCAGCTGTTTTTTTCCGGACTGAAGCGCCTAGGTCAGCAGCTCGTGGTCGTGCGGTAGCGTTCTCGCTTCCCGCGCCCGGCTTCCCGGGTTCGATTCTCGGCGGGGTCAGGGATTTTCTCTGCCCCGTGATGACTGGGTGTTGCGTGATGTCGTTAGGTTAGTTAGGTTTAAGTAGTTCTAAGTTCTAGGGGACTAATGACCATAGATGTTAAGTCCCATAGTGCTCAGAGCCATTTGAACCAACTTGAAGCGCCTAGAACCGCTCGGCCACAGCGGCCGTCACCGGCGCTGTTGGCCACTGTGTTATGAGAGGTAATGGCTGAAATGTAGTGTTCTCGGCACACTCTTGACGCTGTGGATCTCGGAATATTGAATTCTCTGTTTCCGAAATGGAATGTCACATACGTCTAGCTCCAGCTACCATTATGTGTTCAAAATCTGTTAATTGACGTCGTGCGGCCACAATCATGTCGGAAACCTTTTCACACGAATTACCTGAATACAAATAACAGCTCGGACAATGCACTTTCCTTTTATACCTTGTATACGCGATACTTCCTCCATCTCTATATGTGTATATCACTACCCGATGACTTCTGTCAAATAAGTGTAATATATGTAGAAGATACTGTATATTAATTCTGTTTAATGATGTATTGTGCATCAATAATGGCTGTATGACACCAGATACCAAACACAGAAAACTCCAGCAGTGGATATACGTTTCTCCTCTAGAGCCAGAAGGTAACAGATACTGAGGTCAGGTTGGTCCTGTGTTCCTTGAGTTCCAGAAAGCGTTCAACACGAGCAAGACCTGTAGCCTAATGAACAAAGTAGGAAGTGTAGCTGTAAAATGCTGTCACAGACTAAGTATGCGTGCGCCAAAGATGAACGACCGGTAGCTGCCAAGTGTGAAGCCATCTGAGTCACTGGTGATGTTGACTGGACCAATGTGGCCGTAGTCTCCGTTTGTGTAATACCAGTTACTTTGTTTTTCGTAAAAAACCATAACTGTAATAGCAGAGCAGCAACGTGTCACAAAGTTTCACATGAAACTTGGAAAAATTGCTACTGAAACCTGTCTTTTACTAAAAGAAGTGTATGGCGAAGACTGTTTATCAAATACGTGAGTTTCTGAGTGGTTCAAGCGTTTCAAAGGTGACCGAGAAGACGTCGAAGGTGACTCACTACCGCGACGCTCTTCAACATCAAAAACGGATGAAAATATCGAAGAATTAGGTAATCTGATTCGATTTGACTGTCGGTTGAGTATTCGATCGATTGCTGAAACTGCAAAGAATGTGTAAGGCAAACATTATTTAATCAGTCTAGCGTGAGAGGTGTATGTGAGAAATTGGTGCTGAAAATTGCCACGACGGAACAAAAAGGAGCTCGTTAAAAGCTGGTTGTACTGACATTTTGAATACACTGAATATGATCCTAATTTCGTTTTCTCTTTTTGTCCAGAAACTAAGTGCCAATCGATTCATGGGAAAGATCGAAGTCCACCGAGAGCGAAAAAAGCTCGAATGATCAAATCAAGATTAAAAGCGATGATGATCGTTTCTTTCGATGTTCATGGAATTGTGTATCTTCACTGGGCTCTTGAAGCTCGAGCAATTAACCAACATTACGACCTTAAGATTCTTGCTGATTCCGAGAGAAAATAAGAAAAAAATGACCCGAATTGTGTAAGAGCAAATCATAGGTTCTGCATCAAGACAACGTACCGGCTGATACATATCGTCCATTAAGAGGGTTCTAGCAAAGTACGGCATCCCGGTGTTAGACCACCTAACCTAACACCATGTGACTTTCATCTATTCTACGACGTCAGATCCCCATTCAAATGAACAAGATTTCAGTCCGTTGAAGCAGTGAAAGAAAAAGCGGCACACGTTAGCAAGGAGCTCACGGAGGAAGACTTCCCGCACCGTTCCCATTAATGAAAAACTCCCATCGAGCGTTGTAAGAATAAAGGAAGCCGGTATATGGAGGGTGACATAACTAAATACGTATGCTTTTGAAATAAAATGTTTTACAGCAATAGTTTCGTTATTTTAGAGCCCACCTCCTACATGCATAATGAGTATCAGACAAGCTTTGTATTTAGATTGAAGAATTCCTACGGGGAGAAAAAACCAGCACACTCTCCTAACCGGGAAGAGAGAGAGAGAGATCTTGAACTCAGAGTATATGTAAATGACCTAGTCGATAATGTCTAAAGATCCACGAGCCCATTGGTGGATGATGATGTACACAGAGAAGTCGTAGCTGTAAAAAAACTGTAGCGAAATGCAGGAAGACCTGCATATGATGGACACTTGTGAGAGGAGCGACTGACCCTCAAAACATGTTGTGCATAATTAAGAGGGCGTTGCTTGATATCACAATTCCTGACGAATTACTGGAATGAATCACATCCTTTGGGTATCTGGGAGTATGCGAAGGGAACGATTTAAAGTAGAAAGACTAGTCGTATGAAAGGCAGATGTCGGACTAAAACAGACAGGAAGAATCCTACGGAAACGTAAATTACCAGCGAAGGAGGTAGCTTACAAAATCCCCGTTCGAAAGATACTTCAGTGCTGCTATTCAGCAGGGATCTTCACCGGTTAGAACTGAAGAAGATCCAGAGGAAAGCGGTGTATTTTATTTAGGAAGCCCGAAAGAATCATGGAAATGCTCAACAATTCCAGTAGTAGATGCTTCAAGAGAAGTGGTCAGTATGTTGTGGTTTACAGTTGGATTTCCGAGAGCGTACGTTCCTGGAAGAGTAAAGCTATATATCGCTTCAACCTATGGGTATCTCGAGAAAAGACAATGACGGTAAAATTAAGAGACATTCGAACTCATACCAACAATCGCTGTTCCTGTGCATCATTTGAGGTTCAATGTTTCGTAAACAATTATACAATGTGTGTTAGCGAATACAGTTTCATAGAGACACGGCAATGTGGGAACCACGAAGGGTTTTTCACACACATACACAAACATACAAATTCAAATGGATCTGAGCGCTGTGGGACTTGACATCTGAGGTCAACAATCCCTTAGAACTTAGAACTAGTTAAACCTAACTAACCTAAGGACATCACACACATCCATGCACGAGGCAGGATTCGAACCTGAGACCGTAGCGGCCTCGCGGGTCCAGACTGAATCGCCTAGAACCACTTGGCCACAACGGCCGGCACACATACATACATACACAGCCACGAATTTATGACGCACACAGCTAGCAACATAGCCTCTCACCGAACAAGCAGAAATGTATTAGAAAACAGAAAAAACATGGAAACAAGGATTAAAAGTTAATTATCATGGATGTGCTGACTGCATACAGTAAAGATTGATTGCAGTAAGATAATGCAACATTAAGAAAGCTCAAAATACCAAACTTTTCATTTTAAATCAAATTTTTCGTTCTATAAAAGGAGTTTACTACAGAGAAATCATTATTAGAGGCAAATGACAAACTGTACCTAAACATGATATCTACTGCAGATGATACGCAGCTGCATGAACAACAGTTTGGGCGGTTAAGGTAATATTTTGAAACATGCTATGGATATAGAGATCGTAATGCCAAAGTGTTATGTTTATCATGCAACTTTTTACTTACTATTCGACAGAGACAATAAAGCGAACTCACTGATGATAACGGTGATAACCTCACTGAAACATGTACAGGTGAAAAATAAGGAGAGAACTGTGTTAGTTTTGGGCAAAATTCTGTTCTAAAACATATTTTCAGCTAAATATCACCGAAGAAAAAACTGCAACTATCCATCCTTTTTGAATGAATGTTCTGTTTCCCTGTAACTAGTTTCAGACCTGGTCCCATTGTCAGACGGCAGTGAGGATTTATTGTTCAAATTTCAAATTTTGTCCTATAAAGTAACATAATATTCACGATTTACTTGATTACAGCAGATTTTACATTATATATAAGGTTTTATATTTTACTTATTGGAGGAAATTTTTTTCTCTGTACTCCGCGAGAGAGGTGTCTGAATCATTATTACGGATGAGCCTGACTAAAGACAAGCATGTCAGGATTGTGGCAGGGACTGGGAATAGTCGACTTCGACTTTTTGCGACCGAGCCAGGTAGCGCAGTGGTTGGTACACTGGGCTCGCATTCGGTAGGACAACCGTTCAACCAGTGTCCGGCTATCCTGATTTATGTTTTCCGTGATTTCCCTAAACAAATTTGCCTAATGAACAAAGTAACAGCATATGGACTATCAGACGAGTTGAGTGACTGGATTGAAGAATTCCTAGATAACAGAACGCAGCATGTCATTCTCAATGGAGAGAAGTCTTCTGAAATAAGAGTGATATCAGGTGTGCCGCAGGGGAGTGTCGTAGGACCGTTGCTATTCACAATGACCCTGTGTATAACATCGGAAGTTCACTGTTGATTTTTGCGGATGATGCTGTAGTATACCGAGAGATTGTAATAATGGAAAATTTTACTGAAATGCAGGAGGATCTGCAACGAATTAACGCATGGTGCAGGAAATGGCAATTGAATCTCAATGTAGACAAGTGTAATGTGCTGCGAATACATAGAAAGAAAGATCTTTTATCATTTAGCTACAATATAGCAGGTCAGCAACTGAAAGCAGTTAATTCCATAAATTATCTTGGAGTAGACATTAGGAGTGATTTAAAATGGAATGACCATATAAAGGTGATCGTCGGTAATGCAGATGCCAGACTGAGATACATTGGAAGAATCCTAATGAAATGCAATCCGAAAACAAAGGAAGTAGCTTACAGTACACTTGCTCGCCCACTGCTTGAATACTGCTCACCGGTGTGGGATCCATACCAAATAGGGTTGTTAGAAGAGATAGAGAAGATCCAACGGAGAGCAGCGCGCTTCGTTAGAGTATCATTTAGTAATCGCGAAAGCGTTACGGAGATGATAGATAAACTGTGGAACACTCTGCAAGAGAGAAGCTCAGTAGCTCGGTACGGGCTTCTGTTGAAGTTTCGAGAACATACCATCACCGAGGAGTCAAGAAGTATATTGCTCCCTCCTAGGTATATCTCGCGAAGAGCCCATGAGGATAAAATCAGAAAGATTAGAGCCCACACAGAGGCATACCGACAATCTTTCTTTCCACGAACAATACGAGACTGGAATAGAAGGGAGAACCGATATAGGTACTCAAAGTACACTCCGCCACACACCATCAGGTGGCTTGCGGAGTACGCATATAGATGTAGATGTAGGAATCGCTTAAGGTAAATGCCTAGTTAATTCCTTCGACAGGGCACAGACGCTTTACTTCTTTCCCTAATCCGAGCTTGTGCTCCTTCTCTAATGACCCTGTTGTCGATGGGACGTCCTCGGTTTATTGAGAGAATTTTAGGAAATTGTGATTCATCTGTAAAGGAGACCGCACATAGGATGCTAGTGCGACTCTTAGTGAGTAGTGCCCGAATGTTGGGGATCCGCACCAAGTGGGATTAAAGGAAGAGGCGGACTGCAGGATTTGTTATCGGTTGGTTGGAACAACACGCAAGTGTCATAGAAACGCTTCAGGAACTCAAATGGGAATCCCTGGATGGAATGCGGCGAACTTTTCGAGGAACGCTATTGAGCAAACTTAGAGAACCGGCATTTGAAGCTGACGACGGAACTGTCCTACTCCCACCAACATACATTTCATGTAAGGACCACGAAAATAAGATATGAGAATTAGGGCTTATACAGAAGTATATAGTCCTTTCCTCTCTCTGCGAGTGTAAAAGGAAAGGAAACTCCTAATATGATACAACATCGTACGGTGGCTTGAGGACTATGTACGGAGATAGAAGGTGGCGGACACATGTGTTTACATGTGACGACACGTCATCTAGTGATCTGATTGTTTGTACCTAAGACAAAGACGATGTCTAATGGCATATTTCTACTGTCATGACGCAAGTTGTTGCAGAGAGTCTTTGTCTTAGTCTAGATCGTGACGGAAGTTACACATTTTACTTTTTAAAAAATATGGTGATGTGAAATGAAAGCTTTTATACGAAAGTTTTGATTTTATTTTAATAACCAGCTAGACTGTTTGGGCCTGGTAGTCTGGAGGGCAGTGCGTACCAGGAAACTGAGAGGTAACGGGATCGACTCCCGGTCGAACCATCAATATTTTCAGTTTGTCTTTAATCTAGTTTGCACACCTCTACAATGTGAGGAATCATTAGGAACAGCAGGTAATTTGGATTGTATGTTAAACTGTTGGTCTCCTTTCCACTGTGGGACAAATGCGATAGATTATGACTCAAAAGTTGTTGAAGTGTTGTCCAATTGGGACCAAATCACTGAGCCATTAACTAGGATGATTCTTGTTGTGTAACCTGTATATGACAGGCAAAATATCCTTAGATTTCAAGAATAGTGTAATACTTCCAATTCCAAAGAAAGTAGTTGTTGACAGGTATGAAATTACCGCGATATCAGTTTCATAAGTTATGTTTGCTAACCACGAACACGAATTCTGCACAGGAGAATGGAAAACCTGGTAGAAGCTGAGCATGGGGAAGATCAGTTTGGAATCTGGCGAAATGTAGGAACAAGTGATGCAACACAGACTCTACGACTTATCCTAGAAGATAGTTTAAGGAACGGCAAACCTACGTTTGTAGCATTTGTAGACGTAAAGAAAGCTGTTGACAGTCTTCATTGCAATAACCTCTTTGGAATTCTGAAGGTAGCAGGGTAAAATACAGGGAGCGAAAGGCAGTTTACAACTTCTACAGAAACCAAACGGCAGTTACAAGAGTCGAGGAGCATGAAAGGGAAGCATTGGTTGAGTAGGGACAGAGATAGGGCTGTAGCATATCCCCGATATTATCCGATCTGTACATTGAACAAGTAGTAACGTACACTAAAGAAAAATATGGAGAAGAAATTCAAGCTCAGGGGGAAAAATAAAAACTTTGAGGTTTGCCGATAACATTATAATTCTATCAGAGGCATGAAAGCAGTTGGAAGAGCAGTTGAACTGAATGGACAGTCTCTTGAAAGGAAATTATAGGTGAACATCAACAAAAGCAAAACAAGGGCAATCGAATTAAGTCAGGTGATGCTGAGGGAATTAGGTTAGGAGATGAGGCACTTAAAGTAATAGATGCTCTTTGTTATTTTGGCAGCAAAATGACTGATGATTGCTGAAGTAGAGAGGATATGGAATGTAGACTGGCAAAGGCAAGAAAAGCTTTCCTGAAGAAGTGAAATTTGTTGACCTCGAACAAAGACTTAAATCTAAGGAAGTATTTTCTGAAGGTATTTGTCTTGAGTGTTAACTGTTGCCATATATGGAAATCAATCGTGAATGATAAACAGTTTAGATAAGAAGAGAGTACATTTTAAAATGAAGATTAGATGGGTGGATCATGTAACTGAAGAGGAGGTACTGATCAGAATCAAGGAGAAAAGAAATTTGTGGAACGGCTTGACTAACAGAAGAGATCTGTTGATAGGACACATTCTGAGACCTCAGTGGATCATAATTTAGTATCGGAGGAGTGTGTGTGTGTGGGTGGGGGGGAGGGGTAAAACTGTAGGGGAAGATCGAGAGATAAGTACACTAAGCAGTACTCGGCGATGAAGCGGCTCGCATAGGGTACAGTAGCTTGGAGAGCTGCTTCAAACTGCTCTTGAGTTGATGACCACAACAACAATAACAACTCTCTAGCTGTAGATGGCTGATGGTGTTAATGAAAATCGAAGTGTGACGACATCTCAAAGCCTCCTAAGTGGAGCGTGGGACAGGCCGACATCTGGAAGGGCAGTCCCTCGACCACCTGCGCAACAGCCTCGCCGACAGGTCACAGTGTCTTTACCTAACGTCGTTTCACGCGGCGAGAAAAGCGTCTACGTTTTTGTCCCTCCAGCGACGCGTCTCCCAGCGGGAAACTCGGCACAGGACCCCGAAAACCGAGATAGTGACGTTCGGGATTAGACTCGGTGGTCGTAAAGCCATCGATGTGGGGGTGGGTGAGGGTGGGGCGGCTGTTGTCTGCGGACGTGCTATCGCCGGAACAGCTGGGCCGGCGCGCGCGCCCGTGAAGAATCGCGGCCTCTAGTTCCAGCTCCAGGTTTCAGCCCCTGGAGACGGGCTGCGCCGCGCCACGCCGGACCCTTTCCCATCGCGCCCCCGGGGGCTATAAAGCTGATTTATGGCTCGGCCCCCTATAAACATGGCCTCTTGTAAACAAGCAATCCCGGTGACCACTGGCAGAAAAACCTCTTGGAATGCCACCAACGCACCGACCGACCCTCTTCCGTTCTCGGCCCTGGACGGAACCATATATCGCTGTCCGGCGACGCGTTTTTCTGCTCCTAATCGCCATATATGAGGTCGCGGGGTGGCCGAGGGTTGGCGGCCGCAGGTCCTGCCAAGAAATCCCCAGGGCTGCTTTTTTCCCGCTCGGCCGCCCTCCCGCCTCCGGTCGGCCCCTGTTTTACTGGACCTCATAACGGGGACAAATATTTTTATTCGTCGCCCGCGTGACTGGCCAGCGAGTATTCAACCTGCAAAGATTTACGAGTGCCGGAGGAATATGTTCCGGAAGTTAGGCATCGTGTGGAAAAAAAAAATGGCCGTCATTAAAGACCATCAAAATTGTCTTCGGAAGCAATTCCAGGCATCCATATGCACTTCCTCTTTACATTCTTGTTTATCGTTCAATCCATGTTGAGGTCGTTACGGACTGACCGCTAGATCATTTGGTTAAGAATAATAAGTGGAAAGGAAGTTAAAACAAAGATTAGGGTTCAACGTCCCATTAGCGAAGAGGTCATTAGAAATGAACAGGGGAAGGGACAGGTGGGAAGTAGATCGTGCCCTTTTAAACGAATTGGTGCAGCACCCGCCTTAACCGATTTAGGAATCTCAACGAAAACTGAAATTTGGATGGGTGGAACAGGATTTGAACCACCATCCTCCAACTACGAGAACACTGCACTACCTCGCTTGGCGATGGAGGTACATCTGCCATTATTATTATTATTATTTCGTATAGGCCAACTAAGGACCACGACATTCAACTATTACCTTTGGAGTGGGCTTTGACGTTTGCCCAGTAATTACTCATCCTCTGGCTGCGTTTTCCCTTCCTCTCCTGTGTCCAGAGGGAAACAGTTGTCTTTCTTGGTAGTCTGTCCTGGAACATATTTGTCTAAGCTTCTTTCTGAGAATTGTCTGATCCTGCAAGTTTCCTTCTGTTATTCCCAGTTCCTGAAGATCTTTCTTCACTTCCATCAGCCATGGTATCTTGGTCTTCCTCTTTTGCCAGCAACAGAGAAAACCGGTTAGTCAAACTGTCAGGATGCATCCTGTAAAGGCGTCCATAAAATGCTAGACATCTTTTCCCAGCTACATCTGTGATTCTTTCACAGTACTCCTAGAGCTCTCGGTTGGGTCACCTTTTACAATTGTCTCCTTCCTTGACTGGCCGCAGTATCTTCCTCATTATCTTTCTCTCTTGGATTTCGAACTTTTCAGTAAGTCCCTTGCTACTGAGTAGTAAACATTCTGAAGTATATAAGCCTTCAGGACGAATGACTATCTGGTAGTGCTTCAGTATAGTGTTACAGGAAAGACATTTTTTATTATACGTATTCTTGGTCATCTGGTATGCCACCTGTAGCTCGTTGACTCGAGTTGATAGTGCTGTTTCTTCAGATACATTAGGTTTCCGCCATTCTCCCAAATACTTAAACCTTTTGGTTTTCTTGATCTCTCCCTGGTCGGACGCAGCGTACTAGGAGATTCACCTATGTTCGTGATGTACTGCATTTTTTCAAGTGATGCATGAAGCCCAACCTTTGCCGCTTGCTGTTCGAGAACGTTGACTTGTTTCACTGAAGTTTGTATTGAATCTGATAGAAGTGCCAGGTCATTGGCATATGCCAGGCAATCAACAATGAGCCCATTGCACATATCCCCTCTTGAGCTAACTCCTTCTGACACTCTCTTATTACCTTTTTCAGGGTACAGTTGAAGAGGAGAGGGCCAGGCCATCTCCCTGTCTTACTCCCGATTTGATTTCAAAACTTTCTGAGAGGGTTCCTCTGAACTTTACTCGTGACCTGGAGTTTCTTAAAGTCTGTTGGATAAGGTCGTGGGTCTTCTCATTTAGCCCTAGGTCTTGCAGGATCTTCTTGAGAGCAGGTGTATCAACTGAATCATGACGAAGAAGACGTCATACTTCTTACCAGTCATTTTTACTTGTCGTAACACTGACCTCAGGTTCAGTATCTGTTTAGTACAAGAGCGTCCTTTTCTAAATCCTGCCTGGTATTCCCCTAGCTGTGGGTCCAGTTGAGGTTCGGCTCTGTTTAGTAAGGCCTTGGAGAAAATCTTGTATGTGACAGGTACCAACGAGATTTCTCGATATTTATTGATGTCAGTCAAGTCTCCTTTCTTGTGTAAGGGATGAATAAAGGTAGAGGTCCAATCGCTAGGTAATATTTCGGTCTCCCAAATGTTTTTAGGATTTCAATTAACTTGCTTACAGACTTGTCCCCCGCCTGTTTTCATACTTCGGCCGCTATTGAGTCTTCTCCTGTTCGTTTGTTGTTTTTCAAGGACTGGATGATTTCTATTACTTCTTTCGTTGGTGTTGCGAGTTTGGATGCTTGGTGCTGTCATGGTAATCAAAGAATGTGTCAGGTGATGCACAGTTCAGGAAGTTCTTGAAGTACATGACCAGAAGATGGCAGTTGTCTGTCAGTTGTATGCTAGCTTCCCATCTGGTCCTCTGAAGTGAAGGCTAGGTAGACTGTAGTGGCTTAGGTTTAGAAATTCGTGGTGTTGTTTTTCTTGAAGATGTCATCCAGATGATTCATCTTGTCTTTTGTGGACTGCCGTTTTACTTGTCTGATGGTTCTGGTAGTTAACTTTCGTTGTTCTATGAACTTGTCTCTGTTCTGTAGTGTCTTCTGCGAGTTCCACTTCAGACAGGGCATCTGTCTCAGCATCACTGCTTCCTCACAGGTATTTGCCCACTAGGCATGTTTCTTTTGTTTCAGTAATGGTACAGTCTCTGTGGCAACTTTCACTATGTTCTTCCTCAATTCTTCCCAATCTGTACTTTCTAGCGATTCCAATTTCTCTGCGAATTAGTTGCAAGTTGAAACTTTTTCTATATCAAACGTAGTAAGCTTGAGTGACTTCATTCTCTTAGAGTTCCTAGGCAGAAATCTCAGCTTCATTTTGGAGAGGTAGTGGTCAGATTCCAAATTTGCTCCTCTCAACACTTTTACATTGTTGATCTCTCTATGGGATTTCCTTGATATGGCAACATGATCAACCTGAAATTCTTCCAAGAGGTTGTTGGGTGATTTCCAGGTCATCTGCTTATTATTATTATTATTATTATTATTATTATTATTATTACTGGTAGCGGTCATCTGCAAGATTATTATTATTATTATTACAGTGTAGCAAGACAGTACATGGAACTAGAGGAAGAGGAAGATCCAGTGTAATCGACAGAAAGCATTGAAAGAAGTTCTAGAGAAGGCGTGTGGTCGCTAAGGTTCTTGTCAGAAGAAATTATCTACACGAATTGGTTGGAAAAGAATTTTTCTGTTTAGTTACGTAATGTTGGCTCAGTCACTCACGATGCAAAGCACTCATATGCCATTATTGTCAGAATTATCTTAACAAAAGAAATGATTCTACGCCCTGTTTTGTTCCCCTTCATGGCAAACTGTTTTGAACTTACACTTCAGCAAGATAATGCCTGGCCACACGTGGCGAGAGCTTCCATTGCTTGTCTTCATGTTTGCCAAACCCCACCTTGGTCAACTGAGAACGTTTGGAGCATTATGGGCAGTGCTCTCCAACCAGCTGAGGATTTCTATGATCCAAAGCTCAAATTAAAATGTGGCGCCATATCCCTCAGGAGAACATCCAACAACTCTATCAGTCAATGCCAAGCTGAGTAACTGCAGGATAAGGGACAGAGGTGGACCAAAATCTTATTGACTTGCTCAATTTGTGAAGGTCATTCTCTTGAATAAATCACCCAGTTTTTCTGAAATTGTAATCTTTTGTGTGTCTGTACTGGCAAATCACAGCTACTGATTTCCGTCCAATTTGGATAATTCCTCCTTGGTACGTCTTTTTTTTGGGAGGGGGGCTTATTCTCCAATCGATTACAGCGAATAATGGGACTGCTCGGTAAAAAAGGAAATGGTTGAGGTTTTATTAAATTAAATCCCTGTCGCACCACATAGCTATTAAAATTTTTGCTTGACAGTATAATATATTACTAAAGTGGTTGATAACTCGTAGTTAAAATAAAGGCTGAATGACTATACAAACTCTTCACTTGTCACTGTACTGTAGGAGCGTGTTTGGCGTTAGTTTCTTCGATCTAAGAACTAGTTCACTAAGACAATTACTCGGGGACCTAAAATGTACTTGCAAAACAGAATCTCACCATTTTCATTTTCTTAATTTAATTGATTCAAGAGAAATACGTGCAATTAAATTAAACGTCAAAATCAATTTTTGGACTACCTGCGTTAGTTAATTTACGAGCCTCGTGTAAAAGAGAGTATATTAAGTGCGAGACGCAGGTACGCCGGAGTTTTAGTGGTATTTTCATATGTCTGAGACAACTGAGCGCTTCAGTCGGACTTCCGAGAGAAGCAACTGGGCCTTGGTGTATCTGCGATGCTCTCTTTGTCAGCAATACTCAGTTGATGATCTTTGTTTTATTTATCTTCATTGTCCGTATGATCTAAGAGGAAACGACCAGTGCAGCCGTTCACGTTCAGGAGAGATGCTGGGAGCGCGACTTCGCTGTCGTCAGTGGAGGAAACATTAATCGGTGACCTCGATGTACTTGCTACATTTCTACAGTTGTGAAATAGTTTTACGAAACTTACCAGCTGCTCATTGTACGAGACACAAGATTAATTAGATACAGCACCTCTGGCACTAACGCGAGGTCTTGCATAGTTTGGTTGCCGTGAAAAATCTAAATTTGCAGCGTCATTCAGAATCCATGTTTAACTTTAGTCCTTCCTGTAACTGGTTGAATAAGCCATTTCAAAAGTCAGAGGTAGCGATACATGTACTTCCAATGGAACCATGTCTGATAAAACACCGAGATGTTCAAAATCTTCCTCTGGTTGAGCATAGCTTTCCTTTATTTTGTACTGTGTTAGAAAGTTCATATTGCATCTTATGTTTATAAATTGTACGACGTTTGTATATTAAACTGCTGCAGCAAAAATCCATGCTCTGCAACAGCAAATGACAAAACGATCGAAGAGGGAAGACAGACAGGCAAACATGGCTCAAATGGAACAGTAATAACACCAAGGCTATTTATACAAGTTTCATAACAAATAAGAAAACCAAAGATCCCAATATATATTTTCAGGAGGTAGTGCCTCCACACTTACTTACTCACTCGAGAGTCCATTACCGCAGCAACATATTTTCGCCATCTGTCCCTGTCTTGGGCTATTTCCTTCCATTCACCTTCAATACCTAGGCTCCTCAAATCAGCATTCACGTTTTCCTCCCATCTACGCCTCGATCTCCCCACAGGACGTTTTCCTTCTAGGTGCCCTACCAGTACTCTGCGCGCTGCCCTGTCCTCATCCATTCGAGCTACGTGACCTGTCCATCGCAGCCCACGTGATTTAATAATACTGATTACGTCAGGGCTTGAATAGAGTTCGTGAACCTCTTCGATATGCAGTTTTCGCCACTCTCCGCTAATGTCATCCCTTTTCGCTCCGAAAAGTTTCCACAAAATTTTGTTTTCAAATACTCGAAACGGCTTTTCATTTTGCACAGTGAGAGACCAAGTCTCATACCCATACAGCATAACTGGTAGAATAATAGTTTTGTATATTCTAATCTTTAAATTCCTAGACAATATCCGTGATGAAAGTAATCTATTCAGTGAGAAGTAGCACGCATTTCCCGCCCGTAATCTCTTCTTCAGTTCGGATTCAATCTCATTTCTCGAAGTGATGTCCACGCCTAGATACTTAAATGTGTTCACTTTTTCAAACTGCATGTCTCCAACTCTTACCATTTCCTGATGTACTGCTGTTGGCATTCTAGTAGTAACCAGGTATTTAGTTTTGTCTTCACTTATCCTTAGACCTACATCTTCACTAGCCTTGATTAACGCATTCGCATTTGCTGTTACAGTTTCTTTTCTATCGCTAATGATGTTTAGATCATCTGCATACCCTAATATCTTAATATTTACATTTAACTCCACACCCTCTGAATTATCTGCTGCCATTCCTACAATATATTCTAGGACTAAATTAAAAAGTAGCGGAGACAGGGTATCTCCTTCCGTTCTTTATTACAAATTCTTCTGACTCCAATTTCCCCACGCGTACTCTACCTTTTGTGTTTTTGAAACTCGCTTCTATGAGTCTAACATACTTCTTTGGTATTCCAGGTTCCAAAAGAATTCTGTACAATTTTGATTGCAATACTGAATCACATGCTTTTGTAAAATCTATGAAAAGATTATGAACTGGTTTATTGTATTCCCATTTCTTTTCCAAAATTTGACGCAGAGTGAATATTTGATCTAGAGTTGATCTGTTCCTCCGAAAGCCGTCTTGATAATCCCCCACAATTTCATCTGCATAAGGTGTAAGCCTGCTGAGCGGAATATTCGAGAAAATTTTGGAACATACTGGTAATAGCGATATCCCTCTATAATTACTACAACCCATTTTGTCACCTTTCTTAAAAATTGGGATCAGAATCGACTCCTGCCACTCTTCGGGTATCATCTCTGCGTTCCATACTTTAGTTATCACTTTGTGGACTACTTTCACTAATTTCTGTCCCCCATTTGTAGCTAACCCTGCAGTTATGCACTCTGATCCTGGTGCTTTATGGTTTTTCAATTTGTTGATTGCATCTCTTACTTCCTATAATGTTGGTTCAGGTATCTGGGGTTCTGCTGTAAGTATTTCGTACGCCTGCTCATTTCCTGCTCCCTGGTGTACATTTAATAGATGTTCAAAATACGCCCTCCATTTACTTAATGTAGCACTGGGGTCTTTCAGTATTCCCCCAGCATCCCCTCGAAGTGCATTTGTCCTAACCTTGAAGCCCTTCCTATACCCATTTATGTCTAGGTAAAGTTCCCTACTGTTTTTTTGTTTTACTGTTTGTTTCCATTTGATTGTTCAAATAATCCTTATCCTTTGCCTGTAGCCTACGACCAACTTCCCTTCCCAAGTTCAAAAACTCCTCTCGTTTTCTGTCTCCCATTCTAACCCAATCTAATCGCGCTTTTCTCCTTTCCTCTACCAATTTCTTTCATTCCTCATCAAACCACAGTTTCCTCCTGTTCTTCTTAATTGTATCTATTGTGACCTTCGCTGCCTCTTTGATATTATTCCTCACAGTGATCCACTATTTATTTACATCCTCGTCTTGATCTTCGTGTGTCCTGAGAGCATCTCTTATATATTTGAAAAATGTATTACAGTCTTGAGCTGCTGATAAAGTACTTCATTCACCAAACCAGTTTCAGACATCTAACCATCATCAGGTTCATAAAAGTATCACAGTTAGGTGAAATACAAAATCACTTGTAACAGATTATAAGGCCACGAATTACACACTTTTAGCGTATCGTAACCTAAATTGTGTCGTCAGACTACGACAGTTTTTATAGACTGACCATGTGGCCATGTGATTTACACAAAAAAAATTAATAAATAAAATAAAATAAAAAAATTAAAAAATCGCAACACGAAGAAGGAATTGTGCGACATAAACGAAAGTTGGCAGGCGTGTTTCTACATCCGAAACATGATGTCGATTCAGATTTCACGACAGTCGCGTATGAGTTGAGATAAGAGCGCCAATATCAGGATGCAAGTGACGTTCGCTTTAAGTACGCGCTGTAACGGTCGTCAGCGTTAGTTTCCACTGAGACTGGAGGTGGTGAGTTCATATTAGTCAAGGATACCTTTATGGTGACAAAGACACCTCACCGAGGTCGATCGAGGGCTTGTAATAGGGCTGCAAGAAGCTGGATGTTCTTTCTGCCATGCTGCTGAAGGAAGCGATGGGAATATAGCCAGTTTACCTGACTGCTGGCAGCGGTAGCCACAAAAATGTACGGACGCAAGAAGGCCTAGCTTCGGACGGCTACGTGGCACTCCCGAGAGGAAAGACCATAGTTTTCGGCGTATGGCTCTGTCGCATCTTACTGCATCTGCAACAGCAATCTGAGCACGAGTTGACACCCCAGTGACACAACGAACGGTTATAAATCGAATACTTTAAGGACAGCTCCGACCCAGGTTACGGCACTCTCGGAACCGAGGTTTTGCAAAACTTTTTTTGGTGTGTGTATATTAACTGACAAGAAGTCCCTGTAAGTTCGTATACACCTTATCTGCTGACTTTATCTGCGGGTGTTTCCTGTATATTGAGTTTTTCTTTGTTGTTTCGTCTCTTCTGTATCATATTTGAAAGCCCTGTTTCTTTAAAATGTTGCGTACTCTGCGAGCTATTTAGTTATTTGTATGAATAATAATTGTCTGCATATGTATTAATATTAATTATCATATTTTAAGGGGGAGGCCAACTACAGCCACAATAGGGCATTGAAATAATTCTATGGTGAAAGTTGAAAATTTGTGCTACACCGGGACTCGAACGCAACCGGTTGCGTTAGCCGCCTCAGTAATCCGCACATGCATCTCTTCCGACCCAAAGTCTCAATTCATCAAACGCTAATACGGTCCACTGTCCATTCACCTTCTTGGTTTCAGTGAATCTTGTATTCCCGCAAAAGGCACGGAGGCTGTCGTGTATCCGCAAGAAGGTATCAAGGTAATCATGCCTACAGATTTACTATATACATGTATGCGCCAGACACATATATAGTATGTCTGCAGCAGTGACTGCCTTGATAACTTCTGTGCGGAAGCACAACAGCCTCCGTAACTTTTGCGGGAATACAGAATTCGCTGCGATCAAATAGATGAATGGGCAGTGGACGCCACGAGCGTGTCAAGAGTTACGAATTTGGGTTGTACAGGAGGTGTGTCCAGACGACCAAGTGACTTAGCTGGAGATGCGGGTTCAAGGCCCGGTCCAGCACAAACGGTCAACTTTCACCGTGCCCGGTTGCGGCTGGAGTCAGTCTCTCCTTCGAAAGTTGTTTACGTAACAGGTGGACCTCAGATCCAGTAATTTTGTCTGCAAACACGACTACCGCATGAGCTTCACAACCAAATGATTACTATAAGGGCGATAATCTATGGAAAACTGTAGACTGACGGGTAGAATATTCGGATATGTCTCTAGAGGGGAAATGACTAACTTTAAGTGGTCAAGATAGAAAAGAACAGAAACTGGACACGACTGTCACGAGGGAGTTCTAACTAGAATCCTTATCAACATATCTGACTCTCTGAAGTAACTAATAGCAATAACAGTGCGTTGCGAAGTGGAGTGAAATCAACCCAGGAACAGCAAAACAAGCATAGCGGCAGTATGAAGAAGTATTGCGCTAAGTTCTCCAGAATTAAAAAGTGGTCGGACCAAAGAAGACCTAAATAGAATGTAACAATAAATTCTTGAAACTTGCTGGCAGATTAAAACTGTGTGCCGGACCGAGACACGAACTCGGGACCTTTGCCTTTCGCGGGCAACTGGTCTACCAACTGAGCTACCCAAGCACGACTCACGCCTCGTCCTCACAGCTTTAGTTCCGCCAGTACCTCGTCTCCTGCCTTCCAAACTTTACAGAAGCTCTCCTGCGAAGTTTGCAGAACTGGCACTCCTGAAAGAAAGGATATTGCAAGGTTCGCAGGAGAGCTTCTGTAAAGTTTGGAAGGCAGAAGGCGAGGTACTGGCAGAAGTGAGGCTATGAGGACGGGGCGTGAGTAGTGCTTGGGTAGCTCAGTTGGTAGAGCAGTTGCCCGCGAAAGGCAAAGGTCCCGAGTTCGAGTCTCGATCCGGCACACAATATCAATCTGCCAGGAAGTTTCATATCAGCACACACTCCGCAGCAGAGTTCATTCTGGAATAATTATTGTTAACAACACTGTAATTTTCTTTAATATTTCACTGTTTGGTCTTTTCGATTCTCCTTTTCTTTGAGTCGAGCAGTTATTCCAAGCTACGTCAGCATATTTGGTGTGTCGGTCAACTTTCCCTTAGAGAGAAATGTGCGGAGCCCACGGATACCACTCGCACAACTTGGCGTGGGCCGCGGACAGCGTGCGATCCCGGTGAAAGCGGCGGCTGTGGCTGGGCCGCGGCGGGACGTGCGCGCACATACGTCTGCGTGGGCGGGTAGGAGGGGGAGGGGGGCGGAGGCCAGAGCAGGGTAGGGGGCGTGACGAGTGACGTGAGTCGGCATCACTCAGCGGCCGCCCTCAATAGCACCGCGACGCAGACGAACGCGCCGCATTCGTCTCGCCAGTCGGCCAGCTCTTTAGCACCCCGCGCCGCGCGGAGGCGCGGTCTCTCCCGGCCGCCAGGAATCTCGCGGCGAGGCGTGGAGGGACGGTCGCGTACCGTGCATGTTCACTGGAAACGTTATCTGTCACTGGGGATGGAATACTGTTCCGGAACCCTGTTCCCAATTTGACAATGACATCCACTGATGAGCCGAAACAGTTCAACTTCTGTCCACCGCCAGAAGAGTGCCATTTGGAGGAGTTGCGAGCACGTGGAACGGTATGGGAGATGTCTAAACGGAGCAGAGAGCAATGACAAATCATTATAAGTCCCTCCCATAAAGGAACGATGGATATCAACAGCAGCAAAATTAGGAAAAAAGAGGACTACTAAGAAAACACGTATGACAGACCTGCGAGATTTCACAACAATGTTGTTGTTGTTGTTGTTGTTGTCTTCAGTCCTGAGACTGGTTTGATGCAGCTCTCCATGCTACTCTATCCTGTGCAAGCTGCTTCATCTCCCAGTACCTACTGCAACCTACATCCTTCTGAATCTGCTTAGTGTACTCATCTCTCGGTCTCCCTCTACGATTTTTACCCTCCACGCTGCCCTCCAATGCTAAATTTGTGATCCCTTGATGCCACAACAATACAGTACGAATATCCATATCCACCGAAAACAGTTAAGGAATACATTTCGATCTAACAAAACAACAACTACAACCTAACAGGAGTAGTCACTCAACAGAAAACTAAATCAACTAAATACACTACTGGCCATTAAAATTGCTACACCATGAAGATGATGTGCTACAGACGCCAAATGTATCCGACAGGAAGAAGATGCAATGATATGCAAATGATTACCTTTTCAAAGCATTCACACAACGTTGCCGCCGGTTACGACACCTACAACGTACTGACATGAGGAAAGTTTCCAACCGATCTCTCATACACAAACAGCAGTTGAGCGGTGCTGCTTGGTGAAACATTGTTGTGATGCCTCGTTTAAGGAGAAGAAATACGTATCATCACGTTTCCGACTTTGATAAAGGTCGGACCATAGCCTGTCGCGATTACGGTTTATCGTATCGCGACATTGCTGCTCGCATTGGTCGAGATCGAATGACTGTTAGCAGAATATGGAATCGGTGGGTTCAGGAGGGTAACACGTAACGCCGTGCTGGATCCCAACGGTCTCGTATCACTAGCAGTGGAGATGACGGGCATCTTATCCACACGGCTGTAGCCCCGTCTCGATCCCTGAGTGAAGAGGTGGGGACGTTTGCAAGACAGCAACCATCTGCACGAACAGTTCGACGACGTTTGCAGCAGCATGGACTATCAGCTCGGAGACCATGGCTGCGGTTACCCTCGACACTGCATCACAGACAGGAGCGCGTGCGATAGTATACTCAACGACGAACCTGGGTGCACGAATGGCAAAACGTCATTTTTTTCGGATGAATCCAGACTCTGTATACAGCATTATGATGGTCGCATCCGTGTTTGGCGACATCGCGGTGAACGCACATTGGAAGCATGTATTCGTCAACGCAATACTGGCGTCTCACCCGGCATGATGGTAATGGGTGCCATTGGTTACAAGTCTCGGTCACAGTGGACGTTACATTTCAGTTGTGTTACGAGCCGTGGCTCTACCCTTCATTCTATCCCTGCGAAACCCTACATTTCACCAGGATAATGCACGACCGCATGCTGCAGGTCCTGTACAGGCCTTTCTGTCTGTCAGCAAATGTTCGGCTGCTGCCGTGGCCAGCACATTCTCCAGATCTCTCACCAATTGACAACGTCTGGTCAATGGTGGCCGAGCAACTGGCTCGTCACAATACGCCAGTCAGTGCTCTTGATGAACTGTGGCATCGTGCTGAAGCTGCATGGGCAGCTGTAACTGTACACGCCATCCAAGCTCTGTTTGACTCAATGCCCAGGCGTATCAAGGCCTTTATTACGGCCAGAGGTAGTTGTTCTGGGTTTTGATTTCTCAGGATCTATGGACCCAAATTGCGTGAAAATGTAATCACATGTCAGTTCTAGTATAATATATTTGTCCAACGAATACCCGTTTATGATCCGCATTTGTTCTTGATATAGCGATTTCAATGGCCAGTAGTGTAAAAAAGCAAATCAGAAGAGAAATGACAGAAGTAGATCCAACCGCAAACATCACAAAACGTCCCTTGATGAGGCTTTTGAGACGTTTCCCTGAGCACTTGGGCGAATGCCAGGGTCATCGTGTCCTTTTCTCAGGAAACAAAAGACTGCATAGGAATAAAAGTAAATAATCCCCAAATGGTGAAATAAATGTTATCGCAACAGCATTATGCAGGTAAAGTTAAGCACCAACTAGCTTTTGTCTTCTCATGTGCAAAAAAAAAAAAAAAAAAAAAAAAAAAAAAAAAAAAAAAAAAAAAAAAACTAGCTATGATATAGTCCGCAAATTGTGACGTTTGCTTCATAAGTGACTTCGGCGAACGTCAGATTGTTATCACCCAGCGCCTGGAATCGAGTATCTCGGAAATGACGAAACTGGTTGATTGTTGGCATTCAAGTGGCGCGAGCGTTTATGCAAATTGGTTGAACTATGGTGAAGCCACAAGTAGGTGACAAGGTGTTGAACGTTCATGCCTCATCACAGACCGTAGAGGCTGGAAGAATGCCCACTCTGTAAAGTGAGATAGGCAGCGACCTGTGTCATATACGAAAGCAGAGGACAGTGCTGATGCAGGCACAAGTGTCTCGGAGCACACGGTTCAGCACACATTGTTGAACATAGAGCTAAGGCCCGTACGCGCTATCTTATTTATCCAACGATTGCAGTGGGCGAGAGATCTACATCTACATTTACACCCAACGGTGTGTGGCGGAGATAATCGAGATTGGACCGTGGATGAACAGAAACGAGGCGCCTGGTCGGTTGAATCAGATTTCTTGCTGCACCATGTCAAGAGTCGTGTCCGGAAACACAGTCATCCAGACAAGTGATTGGCTGACTGGTCCAAATATGCTGGAAGCCACTGGGTGCAGTCGCGTGCGCCAGTATTATGCTATGGGGGATACTCACCTGGCCGTACATTAGACGTGTGGTAGTAATCGAAGGCGCTATGGAGTCTGTGGACTACGTGAATATTATAGCGGACCACCTGCGTCCTTTCATTCTTGATGTCTTCCCCGACAGCAGTGACATCAACCAGCATTTCCATGTCACAAGACCAGAATCATGATACACTGATTCGAAGGACATTTAATTCCAATAATATCGACGTCTTGGCTACCAATTCCTCCTGAAGTAAACCCAATGGAACGCGTCTGAGACGCTGTCGGATGCCAGGTATATGACCACAAACCAAGGGCCGGTGATTTTCGGGATTTGCATGATCTGCGACGGAGACATCTGATGCATAGTACCTTCAGAAAACTACCGAAGACTTGGCGCATCCATGCCATAGGGATACGCTACTGTATTGCGTTCCAGAGTTGGACCAACTCGTTATTAAGCAGGTAGCCACAATGTTTTGGCCAATCAGTGTAATTCATACTGCCGAGGACACCACATCTACATTAATAGTCACTCCAGAACCCAACTTAAATCAATGTGGAATAATTCTGGCCTTTTACATCTACATCTACATGGATACTCTGCAAATCACATTTAAGTGCTTGGCAGAGGGTTCATCGAACCACCTTAATAATTCTCTGTTTTTGTAACCACGTATAGCGCATTGAAAGAACTATGACTTATTTTATTACGGTGAACGTTTCTCCCTGTGTAGGTCGGCGTCAACAAAGTATTTTCGCATTCGGAGTAGAAAGTTGGTGATTGGAATTTCGTGACAAGATTCCTCCGCAACGAAAAAAGCCTTTGTTTTAATCATGTCCATCCCAAATCCTGTACCATTGCAATGACACTCTCTCCTATATTTCGCGATAATACGAAACGTGCTGCCCTTCTTTGAACTTTTGCGATGTACTCCGTCAGTCTTATTTGGTAAGGATCCCACACCGTGCAGCAGCATTCTAAAAGAGGACGGACAAGCGTAGTTTAGGCAGTCTCCTTTGTAGATCCATTACATTTTCTAAGTGTTCTGCCAACAGAACGCAGTCTTTGGTTAGCCTTCCCCACATTTTCTATGTGCTCTTTCCAATTTAAGTTGTTCGTAAATGTAATTCCTAGATATTAAGTTGAATTTACGGCCTTTAGATTTGACCGATTTATCGTGTAACTAAAGTTTAACGGATTCGTTTTAGCACTCATGTCGATGGCCTCACGCTTTTCGTTATTTAGGGTCATTTGCCAATTTTCGCACCATACAGATATCTTTTCTAAATCGTTTTGCAATTTGTTTTGATCTTCTGATGACTTAACTGGTCGATAAGCAACAGCGTCATCTGCAAACAATCTAAGACGGCTGCTCAGAGTACCTCCCAAATCGGTTGTGTAGATAACGGCAAAGGGCCTATAGCACTACCTTGGGGAACGCTAGAAATAACTTCTGTTTTACACGATGACTTTACGTCAGCTACTACGAACTGTTATCTCTACTACGAACTGCTACCTCTCTGACAGAAAATCACGAATCCAGTCACATAACTGAGACGATATTCGATAAGCATCATTTTGAAATCCCTTGTCAATAGCCCCTAGCACTTCATGCGAGTAAAGAGCTAGTTGTTTTTCACAAGAACGATGCTTTCTAAATCACTGTTGACTGTGTGTCAATAGACCGTTTTCTCCGAGGCAATTCACAGCGATCGAACACAATACACGTGCCAAAATCCTGCCTTGTGACACGAACATCCTGCTGGGTGATGTCACTGCGGCGGAAAAACATCAAGAATGAAATGATGCGGGTGGTCCGCTATAATGTCCACAAGAATGAACATCAAGTCTGAAAGTATGCGGACGATCCGCTATCATGTTCAAGTAGTCCACAGCTGTCCTAGCGCCTTCGATTACTACAACAGGTCCAATGGAAATCCTCCATAGCATACTGCATTCGTGAAGCTACGTTGTTGTTGTTGTGGTCTTCAGTCCTGAGACTGGTTTGATGCAGCTCTCCATGCTACTCCATCCTGTGCAAGCTTCTTCATCTCCCAGTACCTACTGCAACCAACATCCTTCTGAATCTGCTTAGTGCAGTCATCTCTTGGTCTCCGTCTACGATTTTTACCCTCCACGCTGCCTTCCAATACTAAATTGGTGATCCCTTGATGTCTCAGAACATGTCCTACCAACCGATCCCTTCTTCTGGTCAAGTTGTGCCACAAACTCCTATTCTCCCCAATCCTATTCAATACTTCCTCATTAGTTATGTGATCTACCCATCTAATCTTCAGAATTCTTCTGTAGCACTACATTTCACAAGCTTCTATTCTCTTCTTGTCCAAACTATTTATCGTCCATGTTTCACTTCCATACATGGCTACACTCCATACAAATACTTTCAGAAATGACTTCCTGACACTTAAATCTATACTCGATGTTAACAAATTTCTCTTCTTCAGAAACTCTTTCCTTGCCATTGCCAGTTTACATTTTATATCCTCTCTGCTTCGACCATCATCAGTTATTTTGCTCCCCACATAGCAAAACACCTTTACTACTTTAAGTGTCTCATTTCCTAATCTAATTCCCTCAGCATCACCTGACTTAATTCGACTACAATCCATTATCCTTGTTTTGCTTTTGTTGATGTTCATCTTATATCCTCCTTACAGGACATTATCCATTCCATTCAACTGGTCTTCCAAGTCCTTTGCTGTCTCTGACAGAATTACGATATAATCGGCGAACCTCAAAGTTTTTATTTCTTCTCCATGGATTTTAATACCTACTCCGAATTTTTCTTTTGTTTCCTTCACATCAACATCTTCAAATACATCCCGGGAACCACTGTATAGTGCATGGAGGAGAGTACATTGCACTAATATTATGAATTTCCTGTCCCATTCTATTTGCCTTAATTTTCTATTCGATGTTTCTCATCTTTTCCTGCTCTGCTTCTGATCTGCTTAATTCTCTTGAGGTGAAAAGTGAGGATTCTCTTATTTGTGGATGTACGAATTGCGTGACGATGAAGACAGGGAAACCATGAGTAGGGAAACACTGGTGACTCTGGATGAAAAATCAGATAGTCTATCGTTTGCCTGTATATGACATTAACTGCTCTTGAGCTTGTTTTGTGAGTGTTTGGCACACAGCAGTTTAAGTCTTAGGGGCTTGAGCGGCAAAAGGAACTTATCTATAGGCGTAACACGAGACCATACTGCTGTAAACTGAATGGCCGAAAGCCACGCAGAAGCTGTGTGGCCTGCAAACGAACACCCATTACCCTTCTTCCTACCCTAAGGGTGACTAAAGCGTGTAATTCATCTTCTTGTGCGGGCATCATTCGACTGTATCTTCGCCATTACAGTAGAGTGGATCTGGCATGATGATGGATTAAGAACGCGAGGGGTAGCACAACAATACTTAAATAAGACTGGACTGCAGACTCATTTTCGTACGTATATATCGATAAGGACCTACAAATATATCAGTAACGAAGCCCAGGTATTGATGTAAGTGGAAAAAAGTTACTCAAACGAAATAGTTATTACTGGACAAGGAGACGACTCTCGGTAAGTCAAGAAAAATCATACACATGAGCGACGAGAGTAGACGTACAAAATAGAAATGAAACACGTAATTGTGGGCCAGTGACAAATATACTAATGGGGGGACACGACAGTAGAACGCGGCAGATTATCTCAGCAGCGGCATGGAGGCTTTGGTAGTCCTGATGCTTCGTAATTAAGAGCTGCCACCGTGATTTAGGATGGTCTGATTGTCACAATTAGTCAACAAGAAGATAATTAATTGTTTATCTGACCCATCATTAATCTTCCATCGACCTTTCTTGTGATTGTAGAAAACAGTCGTATAGATTCTGAGCGACAGTGTGCCCACAAGACAGCCATGTGATTTCAACACTAGGTGTTGCGGTTCTGACGTCAGTCGCAGAAACGGTCAACAGAATGGGTGAAATGTATATGGCAGGGGCAGTGACGACCTTCTTATCGTGTGACACATCAGCGATGGCGTTGGACAGAATTATGGTGAAATTTGGTGCCAACGTGACATCATTGGCCCACCTTACAGTTCATATGAGCTTCGGAGCTGTGGCCGTTTTTTTTCACATGTGTCAACACGTGGCTGTTTTAAGCTTCCCCAAGCCCGAGGGTGACGCCACAGAGTGTCACGTTTTTGCGCAATTAGAGAGAAATTTTGTAGAGTGCTTCGAGCCAAATTTCTAAGTTATGCGTAGCAGTGAGAGGCAGGTATGTGGTTTCGAAAAAGTGATCCTTTAATTCTGATGAGCAATGTATATACGAGGGTAATCCCAAAAGTAAGGTCTCCTATTTTTTTTTGTAAGTACAGAACTTTGTTTGTGTGTCTGTTGGTCACACTGTTATGAAAAGTGCTTCAAGCGATGTGCGTAAACATGCGCACGCCGCGCTGAGGCGCTGTCTTGGCTTGTTAGCCGTTGAGAATGGAGCTTCCGCTGAATGTTACCGCCAAGTGCGAATTGTGCGCAGTTATTCGGTTTTTGAACGCAAAGGGCACTGTGCCGATTGAAAACCATTGCCAACTGACGGAAGTGTATGGTGCATCGTGTATGGATGTCAGAAATGTTCGTAAGTGGTGTAGAGAGTTTGCAGCTGGTCGGACCGAAATTCACGACGAACAAAGGAGCGGGAGACCGTCAATTTCTGAGGAGACAGTGTTGAAGGTTGAGCAAAGCATGCGAGAAGTTCGGCGGGTCACCCTGGGTGATCTCTGCACGCTGGTTCCTGAGGTTTCCCGAAGCACCGCTCACAGAATTTTAACGTAAACATTGAACTACCGGAAGGTGAGCGCGAGATGGGTGCCACGCATGCTGACTGAGGACCACATGCGGCAACGCGTTGATGCTTCCCGCACACTTCTTCACCGCCTTGCAGCCGAACAGGACAAGTTTTTGGAATCAATTGTCACGGGTGACGAAACCTGGGCATACCACTTGACACCTGAGACCAAGCAACAATCACGCCAGTGGCGGCATCCTTCTTCGCAGCATGGCGGCGAGCTGGTATGACATGGGCATACAATAACTGCCACAGCGTCTACAACAATGCATCGACAGAAATGGTGATTATGTCGAAAAACAGCTAAATGTTCAAGCTGTAAACAGATGCGAACCATTGTAAAAAATAAACAGGTCGATGTACTTATAAAAAAGTAGGAGACCTTAGATTTCGGATTATCCTCTTATTTTGACTTTCCATAATAGTGGATGGCAAGAACGCGATTTTGCAACTGTAAATAAAGTAACTGCAGTCAAAGGCTACTTATTTACTATTGAAAAATTTGTCACATGGTTGCTTTCCAACGATCTACTACGATGGAAAATCAAAACTTCTGAACTAAACTACAATCATAACCAGCCAACATTATGGAGAATACCTCTTTACTGGCACATCATGACAACCTGTTTGGTATCACTCGTTCGTCTTCGCAATACGCGTAAAATCACGAATTAAGTTACAGTCGAATTTAATTAGTATCATTGCCAGCCTCGAAGGTTTTTCAATTTCTGATTAATCTCATTCTGATCTGGCAATAATACTTTGCTACCCCTAGAGAGCGCGGCGTCAGAAAAAGTTCCATCCGAAGTAGTGTCGTTTATGTCGCCGGAATCTAGACGCTCTGTCAGAGCAGTCTGTTACGGTGTCAGCACGTCGCGACGTAATCAACTTTGAACGTGAAGTGGTAGTCGGTTCAAGATGCCTGGGCTGTAGCATATTGGAGACTACACAATAACTCTGCTTTCTGCCTTCAACAGCGTCTAAGGTGGATCTTGAATATTGCAGAAACAACGTTTGTACATGCGTAAGCAGCTGCACACCTTATCCACAAGTGTTTGAACCTAAGTAACTTTAAGGACATCACACACATCCACGCCCAAGTCAGGATTCGAACCTGCGACCGTAGCAGTCTCGCGGTTCCAGACTGTAGCGCCTAGAATCGCTCGGCCACTCCGGCCAGCCATGTGGTACAACCCCGTGTCAGAATCGTTATATTACTGTAAGTGTTATAAGGTAACAAACCAGCACCGTACTTGGTATGATAAGAGACCTGGCGGTAGTTCTTGTATCATATATATCTCGCCAGACTGTACTCGGAAGTCGAGAGTTCATCTGAATACTCGGTGAATCGTCGGTTCATTTTCCTTAAGCAATGACGTTTCGTGGCTCACGGAATCTGCTGCCTTGCCCATCCGTGATTGGACCCAGATACAATGGAGTAGTTCCTGTTCGCGAATGAATGGTGGTATAAGTTAGGGATTGATTCTAGTCTCCTGTTCATTGAAGCGCTCTTGAGAGGGGACTGCTATGCAACACTGGTATTTTCGTCTGAGACTGAGGCTGAGATGTAGAGTAATTTACCTTCGAAAAAATGGTTCAAATGGTTCAAATGGCTCTGAGCACTATGGGACGTAACATCTGAGGACATCAGTCCACTATAACTTAGAACTACTTAAACCTAACTAACCTAAGGACATGACACACATCCATGCTTGAGGCAGGATTCGAACCTGCGTCAGTAGCAGTCGCGCGGTTCCGTACTGAAGCACCTAGAACCGCTTGGCCACAGCGGCCAGCCAAAAAAATGGCTCTGAGCACTATGGGACTTAACTGCTGAGGTCATCAGTCCCCTATAACTTAGAACTACTTAAAACTAACCTAAGGACATCACACAGATCCATGCCAGAGGCAGGATTCGAACCTGCGACCGTAGCGATCACGCGGTTCCAGACTATAGCGCCTAGAACCGCTCGGTCACTCCGGCCGGCAGTAATTTACCTTCACCAATTCGGTAACACCTTTGGTGTTTCATGTTGAGCTGGATTCCACCTGATGTATGATGAATCCCACCACGCAGGGACCTGGTGTATGAGTACCTGCCACATGCGAACACCGCTCATCTAAAATGACCCCTCTCTGAACTTCAGTTCAATTGAACGTGAATGAGATGATCTAGATGGAATCAGTGTAGCGCTAAGAACTCTATCACGAACGACGTAAAACGTCAACGAAGCAGTTTGCGAGAAATGGGAGACATACCGCAAGTCTTATAGTAAAGCCTGATTGACAATGTAGGTAGCCACTGCGTATCCTGCATTGCCGTGTGAGGACGACACACGCAGTTCTCACAGTCCGTACGCCAATGATGGATGAACACTGCACACATTATGTGTATTCCCTGGAGAATGAACGATTTTCTGTTATACCTTACATCACTGACACTATTTCACGGGTTCACAGTTTCCAGGAAACATTTTATAGCAAAGGCTATCGCTGAGGTTTATGTTGTTTCGTGAATTTCGATGGTTTCTTAGCTTAGAAAGTTTTACATTATTTATTTCTCGCCACTGTCTTGTCCTGTTCAGAAAAACTAAGATACAGGAAATGTAGCATGTGCACTTGTTCACTACAATGGGCAAGATAGAGTCGCCTTAACATGTAACGGATCCCAAAAATCACCTCATGTATACAGCCAGACAGTGTCTTGATGAATTCATGTGACCGTCCAAAAGCTGTGTACAATATCCCTCCTTCAAAAAAAGTGATGAGTCACGGGACATAGAAATTCAGTTCGTCACTGTTGTCGGACGCCGGATATAAAAAAAAAAAAGAAAAAAAAAGTCGTCAGCGAGTCGAGAAGGTATGGGTGACTTGTCAATGCCGCATTCTGTTCTTCACTGGTGGTTGTAATGTGCTAAACCGATAATATGAAGAGCTCTTATACACTAAGATCGGTGAAAGAGGAGATGCAAAAGGGACAAACTTGATTATTATTGCACGCTGCTTCGTGAGTTCTCATTTCGGGATCGGCTATCAGAACATCATACAGAAGCTCATCGTGTCAAAGCAAGCATTCGATCACGCCAAGTGGGAGGCACCCCGATCCGGGCAAGGTGTCTCGACAACATTGCTGGGGGACACACCTCGATCCATCATGCGTCACCGGCCGTTGTGGCCAAGTGGTTCTAGGCTCTACAGTTGGAGCCGAGCGACCGCTACGGTCGCAGGTTCGAATCCTGCCTCGGGCATGGATGTGTGTGATGTCCTTAGGTTAGTTAGGTGTAAGTAGTTCTAAGTTCTAGGGGACTGATGACCTCAGATGTTAAGTCGCATAGTACTCAGAGACATTTAAACATTTTTGGAGAGAAATGGAAAACAAGGGTTTCTGGCCGGATGAGTATAGGGTAATATTAACAGTAGCGTAAAATGCCAAAATGGGAGTAGCATTCGTTATGAGTAGGAAGGCAGGGCAGAGAGTGAATTACCGTGAACAGTACGGTGACAGGGTTGTACTCACGAGAAGCGGCAGCAATACAACACCGGCGACAACAGTTCAGGTATACATGCGGACGTTTCAGCCGAAGACAAAAAGACAGGGAAAGCAGATTAGGATATTGAACGGGTAATTAAGTACATGAAGGGAAACGAAAATCTATTTGTCATCGAGAGCTGCAACGCGGTTTTCGAGGAGGGAGTAGAAGAAAGGGTTGCTTGTAGGAATGAGAGAGGAGAAAGACTGAGTTCTGCACTAAATTTCAGATCATAGTAGTGATACTGTGTTCAAATTCACAAGAGGAGGCGGTGTACTTGGAAAGGCCGGGATGTACGGCAAGTTTACAGTTAGATTAGATCTTGGAAAAGGAGAGATTCCGAAATCAGTTATTGGATTGTATAGCGTATCCAGGACCAAATACAGACTCAGATCACAATTTAGTAATGAAGAGTAGGCTGGCGTTGTAGAGACTAGTGAAGAAGAAGTAATGCACAAAGAAGTGGGATGCAGGTGTACTAAGCAATAAAGACATGTACTTGAAGTTCCCTGAGGCTGTATATACAGCGATAATGAATAGCTCAGTAAGCGGTACTGTTGAAGAGGCATTGACATCTCTAAAAAGGGCAATTACGAAAGTGCGAAGGAAAAATAGGAGGAAGAAAGGCAGCTGCGAAGAAACCTCATATAAAGGAGGAAATACTTCAGGTGATAGACAGAAATAGAAAGTACAAAAATGTACAAGGAAATTCAGAAAAACAGAAGTACAAGTCATTTAGGAATGAAATAAACAGGAAGTGCAGAGTAGCTGAGGCGAAATGGTTGCCTGAAAAATATGATGAAACCGAATAAGAGATGATTGTCGAAAGGACTGACTCAGCATGTAGGAAAGTAAAATAAAAAAGTAATCTTCTGTGAAACTGAAAGAGACGACGTTAACATTAAGAGTGAAACTGGACTCTTCTGTTAAATGCAGAGGAGAGCTGACAGGTGGAAAAAATTACACTGTAGGCCTCTACGAGGGCGAGGAAATTCGGATAACATGATAAAAGAAGTAGCAGGAGTCAATAGGGAAGAGATATAGCATCCATCATTAGAATTAGGATTTAAAAGGATTTTAAACGACTTAAGATCAAATAAGGTGAAAGGGTACAGTACTGTCCGACATTGAAAATAGGTACAACATTCTTCGTTATTCTTGTCAGCACAATATATTTTTTCTAATAATAACTCAATTTCAATTAATACGGCGAAGCCGGATACCAGTGTGGGAAAGTATGACAATTTATTTATTTAATTGATCACATGTTCACTCCCACAAAATAAATACCTACATCCAGTTTGGTGAGAACTGTGAAATGAATGAATGTATGGTCGTCTGCTAACTGCAGACAGTGAATGTGAATATACGATCATCTTTGAGACGATCCCTTGGTCACCTTTGGTGGAACCAAAGAGATGAAATTTATCGGAGCTATGAGCGCCTGAAATGTGGCTGACCAATGGGTAGCATGGTCTTCCCCCACTTCGGCAGAGGTGCGAGAGGACCTGAATAACGGCCATGTTTTAAGCACTCTGCCGCTGCATCTAGTGTTGGTAAGACCTGTCTTAGGTGTGCTCCGTAAAGGCAAGAGTGGAGACATGGTATGCATGTAAAATACTTAAGAGTGGTTTGGAATAATAATTTCTCTATTTCAGTAACTTTTGTGGGGAGAATTAAATGTCAGGCAGGTAATATTAAGGGCATTGTAGTAATCTTCGGAAGTGACCAACGGTCACAATGAAACCACGTGTAGCAATAAGTTGAAATACTTCCGAGCGCTTAAGTTAAGCTGAATTACTAGCATGTGTACTACAAGTTCAAAATATTTAAGAAATGGCGTTTGCAGGGCTTGAAATTAGAGACGAGTACTTCCACGTGGTGAGTACTGTGTGAGTCTCAATCTGTGTATGAGACAAAGGATAAAGAGAAGTACTAGTCCATGGTATCAGTTGAGGACTCGCGTGTGTGATGAATATGTTCTTAGTATTACTTTGAGTGTTATATTTCCGTGCGACGCTTGATACAAACTATAATGCTCTGAGAGAGAAGCAAGGTGATTCAGCCGTCTATCCAGCAACGCCACTTGGCTTGCATTGCACAGGAAGACGTGCATATATCCTCCAGAGTTCATCGTAGGAAAGAAAATTTACGATGTGGGGCAGTGTCGTGTGAAACTGGGATGAATACTAATTGAAGTGGGAAAGCTGAAAGTGATGTGATTATAATGTTGTGACTATTCCTTGTGTTGTATTCTATGTTTCAGTGTGATGTATGTCATGTAATTTAAGTATGTGTGGTTTGCATGGGAGAGTAGCAAGGTAGTTTCAGAGGTAGTGTATTATGCATGTTCTTTTTGTACCGCTCGGTCTGTAGGAAAGTTTCGTGATGAAGGTTGTGAGAGTCGAAGTGTGAGATATAGCAAAATATCCACCATCCTATCCAGAAAGTGCACTGTAGCGTTAAATAATTACGAGACCATAAGATAGAGACTCACCAATGTAAAGCCATGCCCTCTGGGCGGAATTTCTCGTGTATTATTGTTCTAGGTTATAGAATTTGTGTGTTTAGGTTATAGAATTTATCGGAATAAATAAGTAGTGAGAAGAAAAAGATTGGTGGCCTTTTCCTTTGAATTGTATATTGTCATGATATCCAGAATTTATAATGGGTGCGCCATTCATATTCAGTGCGATGACCACGTGTTGATCAAAGCCGTTAAATAAAAAAAGAAAATGTGGTATTGCCAGTGCGTAGTTAACAGTCAGAGTTCTGTAAGTTACTAATAGTTGCGTAATATTCAAACAGGAGAATATCTTGTAACTTAATTGTGAGTGCTAGAGTTCATGTTACTCGATAAATAAGAATGAGTCCACTCGCTTGGCAGACCACTCATCTTGCAGGCCTGACTGCTTGATGCCGCAGTATGAGCAAGGCATGTGGGTGCCTCTCAAAGGCATAAGGGATATGAAACATTCCATCGGAGTTTCTACAATGATTCGGGGAAGGGGCAACAAGATGACTATTCACGTTGGTGTGTAGAATGCATAAGACAGGTGATACACATCAGACATTTGGAAAACATCATCCACAAGATTTGAAAGACAGCTAGAGCTGTCACGTGCGAGAACTATTGCACAGTTGGCATCACAGATCATCCATACAAGTTGCTGACAAGAATAATATATAGAAAAATGGAAAAGAAAATTGATGATCCGTTAGATGATCATCAGTTTGGCTTCAGGAAATTTAAAGAAGTGAGAGAGGACCTGGAAAAAGCGTTGTACAATGTAAAATGGTACAAGATACTCGAAATTCTGAGAAAATAGATGTAATATAGGTAAAGGCGGGTAATATACAATAAATACAAGAACCAATAGGAAAAGTAAGAGTGTAGTATTTCGCCCCCACTGTTACGTCTGTAACAAGAAGAATCAACTACGGAAATAAAAGAAGGTTCAAGAGCGAGATTAAAATTCAAGGTGAAAGGATAACAACGATAATATTCGTTGGTGACAATGCTATCCCCAGTGAAAGTGAAGAAGAATTACAGGATCTGTTGAACTGAATGAACAGTCTAACGAGTACAGAAAGGGAGTGGAGTATATCGAAGAAAGATGAAAGTAATGATAAGTAGCAGAAATAAGAACATTGAGAAAATGAACATCAGAAACGGTGACTATGAAGTAGAGAACGGTAAGGAATTCTGCTACCAAAGCAGCAAAATAACCCACGACGGACGGAACAGGACGACGTAAAAAGCACACAAGCAGTGAGAAAGGGAATTCCTAGCGAGGAGAAGTCTACTAATATCAAGCATCAGTCTTAATTTGAGGAAGAAATTACTGAGAATGTACGTTTGGAGTGCAGAATTTTATGGCATTGAGACATCGACAGTGGGAAAATCGAAACAGGAGAGAAAAAAAGAAGCGTTTGAGACGTGGTGCTACAGAAGAATATTGAAAATTAGGTGTACTGGTAAGGTAAGCAATGAGGAGGTTCTCCACAGAATCAACGAAAAAAGGAATATATGGGAAACACTGACGATAAAGGGACAGGATGACAGGACATCTCACACCCGGGAATAACTTCCTTAGTACTAGGGGGAGCTGTAGAGGGTAAAAACTGTATAGGAAGTCAGACATTGGAATAGATTCAGCTAATAACTGAGGACGTAAGATGTTGTTGTGCCTGGTTTCTGGGTTTCCGCGTTTCGCTTGTCCTCGCACCGCTTAAGTCAAATCCAACTGACTGTTGGATCAGGGCTCGATGCTGTGTCGACCTCGGTCGCAGGTTCGAATCCTGCCTCGGGCATGGATGTGTGTGATGTCCTTAGGTTGGTTAGGTTTAATTAGTTCTAAGTTCTAGGCGACTGATGACCTCAGAAGTTAAGTCGCATAGTGCTCAGAGCGCCAGCCTGTATCGACCTCAGCGGCGTATCGGAAAATTTCTGGCCCGCTTGAACGTGAGTATCGTTTGCCAGCATTAGTCATACCTAGTTGAAAAAGCCTTCAACAGCAGGAACAATACTCTAGAATTCGTAGCACTACCGCCTTGTACGCTGAGTTAACGGAAGTCTTGTGATAGCGAAATGCACATATAAAGAAAGCGGTATACAAGGTATAAAAGGCCAATGCACTGGCTCGCCAACGAGACGCTAAGCGCATCCGAGTCAACCGCATGCGACAAGAAATAACGGCAGCAGTCGAAGACATTAGGATCAAAGGATGGGCAGAATTAGTGTTCAAGCTCAATCCAGACTACGGTAACGCATGGAAAATCGCAGAAAACCTCCTGCCGACAGCGCGAACCGCCACTACAAGTCGGCAACGAATACTTCACTGAGTCAGATGCAGAAGCCGGCGTGGTGCCCGACACATTCGCCGACGTGGTTGACGAGGCCCACAGCCATCGAGTGGACTAATCGACGAGCTGCTCCCTATGTCCCTAGCAGCCAGGAATGAAGAAGAGATAATCGAGCCGATTACAGAGGAAGAACTTGCGCTGCAACTTCGTTGCCAGGAAAGCAGAAGGCAACGATGGAGTCGACAACCATCTGATGACGAACCTCCCGTCAGGAGCACACCAGCACTTAGCCGACGTCTTTAACGAGATACTCCGCTCAGGCTGCTACCCTACAACGTGGATAGCAGCTGAAGCTGAGGCCATTCCGAAAGGCGACGGAGATACACGCCCGGTAATCATTTCGCAGCCCATCAGCCTGCTCCCGTCGTTGTCGAAAGTTTTCGGAAACTGTATGCGAAAAGGCTGACGGAAAACGTCACACAGGAGGGTGTCATCCCGATCGAACTGTTCGGCTTTCGAAGCGGCCATTGAACCTCTCACCAGCTTCTGCGTCCGGTGAAGCTAGTGATGAGAGAACTGGAACGAAGAGAACACCTTGGAACAATGTTCCTCGACGCGTCCAGGTCGTTCGATTCCATCTGGCAGGACGGCCACGTGTGCACAAGCTCTTTGCACTCGCGTTGCTGGCGTCGCACGCGGTCCTCCTCAGTTCCAAGCTATTGGAGCGAACCTTCCACGTCAGGGCAGACGACGATACGCCCACAGACAGGCGGCCCTTTGGTGTACTCACTGTACACTACCGCTATTCCCACTACGCCGATGATGCTCGGTTGTATACCCGAAGCATGAACGCGCACATGATGCGACACGACTCCAACTTTTGTGCCTGTGTTCGTGGTCAACGAAATATTGGCTGAAATTCATCGCAGCGAAGAGGCAGGCAGTGATCTTAGCCCGCAGAATGTTGCCCCAAGATCTCCCACCATTCGAAATCCTGGGAACACCTCTGCCATTGAGCAAGACGACAAGGTACCGGTACCTATGGGTCACACATGCCAAGGACTCTCCGGGGCTCGTCATATCCGAGACGTCAGAAGCATAGCCATAGGGCGCCTCCGCGCTCTATACCCGTTGCTCAGGCAACAGTCGATGCTGCCGGAACACGGCATCATGCTGTACCTTACAATGATCTAACTAGGGTTACAGTGCACAGCTGGGGTGTGGGGAAAGGCCGCAGATTCACTCATCGCAATACTGCAAAGGATCCAGACCATAGCTCTGAAGACTGCTGTACGTCTTCCGAGAGAATATTCCACCCGTCTCCTAGACGAAGACACAAGCGGGAGCCTCTGCAGGACAGATTCAAGATCGTGGCGAGGTCCTTCTACGGGAAGACGGGGCATTGCCACAACCGGCTCGTCCGTGTACTGGGCCACCATCTACATCATAGGCCAACTACAGTTGGCCTCACTTGCTTCGAGAACAATTTTCTCGCAGAAGACACAGGAAACCACAACTCACATCACGCATTTCGTAGAGGTAATATAAGTAGGCTGTTTAGGTTTTTTTATTGGTAACGCCGCCGCCACGTAGCGCTCTGTATGAAAATCACTGGCCGTGCCGTGTGCAGTCTGTGGCTGGTTTGCATTGTTGTCTGCCATTGTAGTGTTGAGCAGCGGCAGCTGGATGCTAACAGCGCGTAGCGTTGCGCAGTTGGAGGTGAGCCGCCAGCAGTGGTGGACGTGGGGAGAGAGATGGCGGAGTTTTAAAATTTGGAAGAATTGGTGTCATGAACTGCTATATATATTATGACTAGTGAGGTAAATACATTGTTTGTTCTCTATTAAAATCTTTCATTTGCTAACTATGCCTATCAGTAGTTAGTGCCTTCAGTAGTTCGAATCTTTTAGTTAGCTGGCGGTAGTGGCGCTCGCTGTATTGCAGTAGTTCGAGTAACGAAGATTTTTGTGAGGTAAGTGATTTGTGAAACATATAGGTTAACGTTAGCCAGGGCCATTCTTTTGTAGGGGTTATTGAAAGTCAGATTGCGTTGCGCTAAAAACTATTGTGTGTCAGTTTAAGCACAGTCGTGTATAAATTGTCCTAAGGGGACGTTTCATATGTCGACCCTTAGCCGAGGATACCTCACTGGAATCTTCTGATTTTTTCCTTGTAGTTTGTGTAATTAGTGTAGCTTTTTTGTTTATTGCTAGCGCGTAATCATAGAGAGAATTTCCTTTGTAGTTGCAGTCTTTCATTGTTGTACAGTAAAATAGTTGTGGCATGCATGTAGTTTTGCACGAAGTATTTCGCAGCTGCGCTTGCAATTAACTAGATATTATTTTCAGTGCTATGTTAATGTGTTCTCTTATTTTTGTTCTTTTCTGTGTTATCGTGTGAAAAATTGTGACAATAATGGCGTGTGAAAAACGTAACACTAGGCTCCAAAGTAAACTGAGAAATGACAGTGAAAACGAAAGCAGTGTGTTAGCGCCACCATGTAATGAATTCACAAATGTTCAAAGTAGTAATTTGGTGATAGTGCATAGGGAAATGGAGCGGGCTGCAAATAATGGTGTAGGAAGTGAAACAGTTAGTGAACAGGGAAGCATTATCGATGGATTGGTCGGCAACAGCTCGTGTCAGGAATCCGATATGACAGGACACAATCTTGCAAATACTGTACATTCAGGTTTTGGGTCCTCACCGTTTTCTCAAATAAGCCGAGACACATTTTCTGCTTGTCAAACTGTGAATGTTGCCGGTGCAAATGCACTGTCGAAAAGCATAGATGATCAGATTCCAGACACTAATACATTATTATTGCAATTAATGCAACAAATGAAACAAAACCAGAGACAAACACAGCAACAGTTAGACACTATGGAACAAAATCAGAGACAAACACAACAAAAGCTTCAAAAGTTAGACACAATGGAACAAAATCAGAGACAAACACAGCAACAGTTGGACACAATGGAACATAATCTTCGGAAGTTAGACAACACACTTGAACAAACACGCGAAGACTTAACTACTGAGTTACATAACATTGAATCGAAATGTCAAAAAATCTGTAATGACGTAAAAACACAAATTTGTGAGCATTTTCAACCTATTTTTTCGCGGCATGAAAACTCATTACAGAATCACGAAGCAGCCATAAAAGAATTGCAAACTGTTGTTCGTGAAAAACACGACACCTTGCAAGCTAAAATGGACTCAGTTGCATCCACCGATTCGGTTACGCAACTTGCAAGAACTCAGGAAAACTTAAAGGACACAGTAGATTCGATTTCAACACAAATGGACACTCTGAAACTTGGTTCAGAAAAACACACTGAGGAAATGTGTTCACTATCGGAGAAAGTAGCCGAACTTTCGGATCAGTTCACTAACTTATCTACGAAGGTAGATGATAATTTGAATGACACAAAACCGGTAGTCTTTAATGACACAGAAGAGTGCGAACAAATTAGGAAATTCAAACAAAGTCTGAATCAAATTAGTACGCAACACCAAAGAGAAATCCGGGAAGTACAAGATCAGCTGACACAGGTAATACAACAATTACTTATTTCAGAGGACACTCGCGCTCCAATATGGGAAGAGGGACATAGAAATACGGAACAGCCACAAAATAATAACACAGGGCACTTCGGAAATTATGAAAGAAATTGGCAAGGTACACCGAATTCTGAGATGGAACCGCCGACACGACGTAACAATGACCGATATGCTACCCGCCGAGACAATGATTTTGATTATAAGCTGTTCATTACTACACGTAAATTCAAAACATTTAAGAATTCTGGCAACGACATTCATCCACAAGCGTGGCTCCATAAATTCTCTCATTGTTTTCCTCCCAACTGGTCACTAGAGCACAGATTAGAATTTATGTGTGGCTACTTAGAGAATGAACCAGCTGTAAGAATGCGATCGGTCATTCACGATTGCCACAGTGAAGGAGAATTTTACCATGCCTTCCTCTCAGCATATTGGTCCCAAGCCACACAAGACCGAGTAAAACATGGCATCATGATGATGAAACATTTCGAACAATCTGAATTTTCCAGTCTTGTGAAATATTTTGAAGACATGTTGCACAAGAATCAGTATCTTTCAAACCCATATAGCCCTTCAGAACTCATCCGCATTTGCATAATGAAATTGCCTGAACATTTAAGGAATATTATTTTGGCAGGGCGTTGCAAAGACGACATTGAAGCTTTTCAGGGACTCTTACAAGAATTAGAAATTGACACACAGTCGCGGAATGCGACAACAGGAAAACAATCACTACAGGTCACATCCGTCGCAATTCCGCGATGAAAGAAATAATAACTGGACACGACAAGGCTATTCTCACAACACAAATTGTGATCAAAACAGACACCACCCGTATGACAACCACTGGCACAGTAATAGTTACAGAGAAAGACCGCATTTCCATAGTAATCACTATCACAGAGATAACCATAGAAGCAGACAATATCGTAACCAGAACTATTATTATCAAGGGAGACAGAATAATTTCAGACGCAACAGTTCAGCGAGCAGTTACGATTCAGGGAGAAATTCCCCACCATATGACCGACAAACAAGAAACTATGTAAACTACCGACAAAACGACAGAGCTGAATTGCATCAGAACTGGCGGGATTCAAACAGAGCTGGACCCTCTCGACAAGGTGAATTTTTAGAAGTTAGGTCCCCTAATCCCATTAACGGCGTGCGCCAACAAAGAGACAGACAATGACTTACACCGCAGGCAGCCACGTGCGCCGGCTGGCTCAGAGAAAAATAACGTAGACGCTAACCTTGAGAAAAAATTTTAGTATTCCGTGCCGACGTATACAACATGATAATTACTTGGAAGCTGAAACTCTGCGCACTAGAAAGGGTAAATGACTGCACAGCATTTAACATGTAAAACCGTTTATTGAAAGATAATCTGCCTTTATCTTCGTCTTTACCATATAACTTTTCACTTTACATTACTAGTATGCTTTGTCAGACTTAAGAAATTATTAACATGCAACAATGTTTGAAGCTTACTATCCAGTCTAGAACCTACGGAACATATTTAGACAGTATTTACGAGTGCATTGTTATAGTGGACAGATGACACATTGTTGTTATTTGTACATTCTTGCTTGTTAGTTGCACGATTACGTAACGACTATAAGGCTCACATACTTAGAACATTTACCAGTATTGCTAATGAGATTTTAATGCAACATTTTGGTTTACTTGAAAATACATTCTGGATTTAAAGTACTTTCTGTGAGATACCAGATGACACAGTGGTTAGTTTATGTGACAGCTACACGATTTTATCACGACGATACTAATGAGTGACAATTTACAATGTTGCTTTTGCGGTGTATCTGTTTTATATCTGCACAGTTTTTCTGAATTATTCTGGAAAGTAAAACATGTTTTAGTAGTAACTTTGTGGTATAGCTACAATGAGACATCCTTTTCTATAGCACAACAATACGTTACAGTACAGTATTTACTTCATCACAGCAATAAGCGTAGTAACTACGATATCTATACGCAAAGCATTTCACTTTTGTGAGGTAAGTACATTGACTTCTGCAGAACTTAGTTTTCGGAGGACGATAACTACGACACTTCCACATAATTATCTTACAACAGGACGCACTGTTTATTGCTATAGTACACGTCTTTGAGTGATTAATTTTGTACTTGAAACATTTATTTTTAAAGATATTTGAAGTACAATGATATATAGGTTTTCCGTGATACATTTCATTCCATTGCTGTAATCTGTAACACCTGAGGATATAATTACATTAATCCTCAGGGGGGTACACGTCTACTTTGTGTACCATGTGTTTGGCAAGCACAAGGAGCCTTAGCTAATATGGTATTTGCTTATACAACTTTACACATCGGTACCATATTTCTCTAACACATAAATTACACAGCTATCTGGTCATTTAACTGAGAGATAAACATTTTTTTTACTACATCATCAGAGACACATGTTTACGCAATTACACAGTTGGATGATTTAACACCTATGAAATTGTATTTTGTCTGTACTTTGTGAACTGTTCATATTTTTTCGGAACCATTGTGATACTATGAGAGCTTTGAATGACATATTTGGTATGGGATCACGATTTTTAAAGTACGTTTGAGGCAGATGACACTTTTGACATGAGCAGAGAATTTTTTTTTAGGTTTTGAAATTATTGGAGGAAGCTACGGAGATTTTGAGAATTTGACTGTGGTGTTATGATGTTATTATTACGATGACGATGTGAATTATGCTGCTGAAGTATGCTTAAGCTGATGCTATATGAGTTATTTGGTTATGCTACGTATCTGTTATGATGACATATTGAAGAAGTGTCGACGAATATACATGTGTAATAAGGTAAGGAATAATGCGTAGTGGTTAGGGACTCTGGTTTGTGAAAAAGGTTGTTGGAAACCAAGAATCGTACTTTAAGAGTTATGAAATGTATGTACATGCGAGAATGTATTACAATGCCGACGAAAATTTTTTGGACACTGTTATATTTAAAGGATTTTGTTTCTACAGATGTGTAACGCAAATTCTTGACCTGTGAAATTTTTTACATGAGACTGCCACTGTAGCGGAAACTGGTGTCGTAACTATTTCGTTAAGACAGTTAAGTGACCACCTGCACGTAATGCGTCGTGGGCACCCAGCTGCGCGACAACCACCTGACAAAAGAAAGAAATTAGTGTGTGCCTTTCAGAGGCACAGGTAAAAAAAAAAAGGCCATTATCCTCTCTATTGACATTCCTTTGTAGAAAGCACCGCAAATACGACACGCTCATTACTGAGAAAGATACTTACATCTGACACCTGATTATAACAAACGTCTTTCTACGAAAGTTGAGAGAATTCTACTAACTTATAAAATGTCACATGACTATAGAATGATATTTTTATGCTTTGTCCATAGTTGCTTATTTCATTTGATATCTGTTTTCCAGCTGTGTTGCTGCTTTGGTTTTATAAAATTAAATGCATTTGCTAATATGAACACTTTCTGTCGACAGATCTATTAAATAATTATTTTGTGATCCACATTCTGCGAAAAAGGAGCTCTTGGAATGGAAAGAGCAATAAGAAGCGCCTAATAACAGTGACTGTATATATAATTTTCTTTTCAAGTACTTGGTAATTTATTTCATTGAATAAGTAGTGGTGCACCATTTTAATTATATAGACATTAATACGTGAATATACATTTCCCTTATCTGCATTGTTGTCTTTAGCGTAATATTTTTTCTGCTTGTGCTTTGTCATGTGTAGGTATAATTTATAGCATTTGCTGCTGCTGCTATGTGCCAGGCATAGTGCTACTGAATGTCACTTTGTATTACTAGGTTCAGCCAATTTTATTACTGATTTATATTTCTTGTTTGCTGCGCATTGCCTTATATTAGTTGTAATATTGCTGCCTTTTTTTTGCCAATTTCCATTTTTTAACATTGCTGTTTGTGTAAATTGTTTTGTGCCGCTGCTTTGCCTCGTCCCTTAGTTTAGCATCTGAGCCCAGTAGATTTAAGTTGGCTTAAGAGGGGGTAGACTATATAAGAAACTAACTATGATGATTTGGAAGAAATGCATGGAGAAGTTATAAGTGAATGGTTTGGCTATAAGAAATGGTCTGGCCAAAAAAGTAGTGTACAGTGGAGAAAAACTATTTTTCAAAGAGGATGTGAGCAAAATACAGAAAGCATGCTTGGATAGGATATTTTTGGTGGAAACAAATGTTGAGATATGACGAAAGATCTACAGAATGAGGTTTTGGGTTATACTGCAGTCCCAAACGTTACACTGAAAACAAACCCTGTCCTTTCCTTTTGTGTATCCCACTATGTGTTTGTGTACCCTTGTGTATTTATTTTCTTCCTGTCTCTGTGTACTGTTTCATAGAATTTTTTCTGTTCTAATACTAAGCTACATTCACTATGATGAGGAATACTGTTATCCTCAAATATAATTTGCACCAATAATATGTTATTTACTTTGTAAAGATTTTTAGACATTATTTATTCTATTTTGTTCTAATGATCATGTGTGAAGTTGATGTTTCAAAAGTTATTCTGATCTTTTATGTATGTACTTATGTCGTAATTTTTGTAACACTGATGTATTTGCTATTTCGATTCTTTTGTAAAGCCTGTACTACTGCAAATGTTATCTGTAGTGTTATGTTCTTTAAAGATGTATTTTGTACTTTTGTTATTGCATTCTTATGTTATAAAATTGTAATTGACACCAGTTCATCAAATTAAGTAACTTGTAAATTACATTTCACTGCACACGTTTCTGTTGCTCATAGTATATGGACAATATGTGAGACGTAGGGACTGATAGTGTTTGCACATGTGTTAATAACTCAGTAAGGGACTGGATAACAGCATTGCTGCTTCTAAGGACATTTCAAAATCAATTTTTCTGAGTGCACAAGTGGTGGTTGTGGACTTGTTATATTATCCGCAAGACTCTTCGATGATGATTGTGCACCTGCATGGTTGCAACAGATGGCTGCTGACCGTCTCTACAAGGACTACAGTGGGTCTGCACCTTTGATGACGCACCAATACCATTATTTCTACAAGGACTGCAATGGGTCTGCACCTCTGGTGGCCCATCAATACCGTAATCTCTACCAGGAGTACAGTGGGTCTGCTCTGTGATGACCTACCTACCGATAGTCTTCAACGTCGACTGACTCTGCTGTGGCCCATTACCTGTCTGCATGTCAAGAGTCAGTACTGTCTGTCCGTTGGAAGGACAACACTACTTCTTCAAGACTGCATGGAAATCCACTACTTCCGTGTGCATTTTCTTTTACTGCTCAGACTTTGAGAAAAACACTGCAATTTTACTTTGATAAATGATCAGGACTGTCTTTATGGACCGTGAGAAAATTTTTGCTTTTGACCAACATTGTATCGATAAGTGTGTGCATTTCATTTCTTTGTCATTGTAATTATGAAAAAATTTTTCAAATCTGTATTGGCCACTGCCCAAAATAATTTGTAAATTTTTTTGTGGGGAGCATGGGGGCTGTGTAAGTAGGCTGTTTAGGTTTTTTTATTGGTAACGCCGCCGCCACGTAGCGCTCTGTATGAAAATCACTGGCTGTGCCGTGTGCAGTCTGTGGCTGGTTTGCATTGTTGTCTGCCATTGTAGTGTTGAGCAGCGGCAGCTGGATGCTAACAGCGCGTAGCGTTGCGCAGTTGGAGGTGAGCCGCCAGCAGTGGTGGACGTGGGGAGAGAGATGGCGGAGTTTTAAAATTTGGAAGAATTGGTGTCATGAACTGCTATATATATTATGACTAGTGAGGTAAATACATTGTTTGTTCTCTATTAAAATCTTTTATTTGCTAACTATGCCTATCAGTAGTTAGTGCCTTCAGTAGTTTGAATCTTTTAGTTAGCTGGCGGTAGTGGCGCTCGCTGTATTGCAGTAGTTCGAGTAACGAAGATTTTTGTGAGGTAAGTGGTTTGTGAAACATATAGGTTAACGTTAGTCAGGGCCATTCTTTTGTAGGGATTATTGAAAGTCAGATTGCGTTGCGCTAAAAACTATTGTGTGTCAGTTTAAGCACAGTCGTGTATAAATTGTCCTAAGAGGACGTTTCAGTAACGTTTCCCTTTCCTTCCCTATAGGATCAACAGGAACAGTATTTTCATGCTTACACTGTCCAACGTGCTGCGAAAGGCAAGTTCGCCAAAGACGCATCAACGTCAGCGTTAGCGTCAACATCAGGAGCTGTCACTTGTATTCAGCTGAAAAGTTTCCAATTTGATTGTGGCTGCCGGACGGGAGCTAACAGACTATGAACAATGAATGATGGTTGGTGCTAGATGAATGGGGCACTCCATTTCGGAAATCGTTGGTGAATTCAATATTCCGAGATCCACAGTGTCAAGAGTGGCCGAAAATATCAAATTTTAGGCATTACCACGGTAAATGCAGTGGCCGATGGCTTTTACCTAAAGACCAAGTGCAGCAACGTTTGTGTCGGTTTGTCGGTGCTACCAGATATGAAACACTGCGTGAAAAAATCTCAGAAATCAATGTGGGAGTACGACAAACGAATCCGTCACGACAGCGCAGCGAAATCTGGGATTAATAAGCAACGACAGCAGATGTGCGACTGCCTAATAGCATGACATCCCCTGCATCGTCTACCCTGGGCTCGTGACCATGTAGGTTAGACCTTAGACGACTGGAGAACCGTGGGCTGGTCAGATGGGTCCCGATTTCAGTTGATAATAGCAGGTTAGGCTTCGAGCGTGGCGTAGATCCCACAAAGCCAGTGACCCAAGTTGTCAACACGAAACAGTGCAAACTAATTATCTCTTCACGACAGTGTCGGCTGTGTTTACGTGGAATGGACTGGGTCCCCTGGTGCAGCTGAACAGGACTGAAGATGGTGGTTCGGCTACTTGCAGATCAGTTCCAGCCATTCATTTACGTCATATACCCAAACAACGATGGAAGTTTTGTGGATGATGATGACCACAGTAGTTCACGATTGGTTTGAAGAGCATTCTGGACAGCTTGGGCGAATGATTAGGGACACCCAGACTGTCCGACGTGACTCCCAGCGAACAATTATGGACCATAATTGAGAGGTCAGATAGTACACGACATCTTGCACCAGCAAGAGTCTCCTAATTTTGGACGACTGCGGAGTCAGTATGGCCCAGTATTTCTATTAGGGACTTCCTACAACATGTTAAGTCCATGCCACGTCGAGTTGCTGCATTGCGTCGGGAAAAAGAATGTTCGATACGATATTAGGAGGTATTCGATGACTTTTGCCATCGCAGTGTAAGCTATTCTCTGTACATATACACTGCTGGAAATGGAAAAAAGAACACATTGACACCGGTGTGTCAGACCCACCATACTTGCTCCGGACACTGCGAGAGGGCTGTACAAGCAATGATCACACGCACGGCACAGCGGACACACCAGGAACCGCGGTGTTGGCCGTCGAATGGCGCTAGCTGCGCAGCATTTGTGCACCGCCGCCGTCAGTGTCAGCCAGTTTGTCGTGGCATACGGAGCTCCATCGCAGTCTTTAACACTGGTAGCATGCCACGACAGCGTGGACGTGAAGCGTATGTGCAGTTGACGGACTTTGAGCAAGGGCGTATAGTGGGCATGCGGGAGGCTGGGTGGACGTACTGCCGTATTGCTCAACACGTGGGGCGTGAGGTCTCCACAGTACATCGATGTTGTCGCCAGTGGTCGGCGGAAGGTGCACGTGCCCGTCGACCTGGGACCGGACCGCAGCGACGCACGGATACACGCCAAGACCGTAGGATCCTACGCAGTGCCGTAGGGGACCGCACCGCCACTTCCCAGCAAATTAGGGACACTGTTGCTCCTGGGGTATCGGCGAGGACCATTCGCAACCGTCTCCATGAAGCTGGGCTACGGTCCCGCACACCGTTAGGCCGTCTTCCGCTCACGCCCCAACATCGTGCAGCCCGCCTCCAGTGGTGTCGCGACAGGCGTGAATGGAGGGACGAATGGAGACGTGTCGTCTTCAGCGATGAGAGTCGCTTCTGCCTTGGTGCCAATGATGGTCGTATGCGTGTTTGGTGCCGTGCAGGTGAGCGCCACAATCAGGACTGCATACGACCGAGGCACACAGGGCCAACACCCGGCATCATGGTGTGGGGAGCGATCTCCTACACTGGCCGTACACCTCTGGTGATCGTCGAGGGGACACTGAATAGTGCACGGTACATCCAAACCATCATCGAACCCATCGTTCTACCATTCCTAGACCGGCAAGGGAACTTGCTGTTCCAACAGGACAATGCACGTCCGCATGTATCCCGTGCCACCCAACGTGCTCTAGAAGGTGTAAGTCAACTACCCTGGCCAGCAAGATCTCCGGATCTGTCCCCCATTGAGCATGTTTGGGACTGGATGAAGTGTCGTCTCACGCGGTCTGCACGTCCAGCACGAACGCTGGTCCAACTGAGGCGCCAGGTGGAAATGGCATGGCAAGCCGTTCCACAGGACTACATCCAGCATCTCTACGATCGTCTCCATGGGAGAATAGCAGCCTGCATTGCTGCGAAAGGTGGATATACACTGTACTAGTGTCGACATTGTGCATGCTCTGTTGCCTGTGTCTATGTGCCTGTGGTTCTGTCAGTGTGATCATGTGATGTATCTGACCCCAGGAATGTGTCAATAATGTTTCCCCTTCCTGGGACAATGAATTCACGGTGTTCTTATTTCAATTTCCAGGAGTGTACATCGCATTTTCCCAGGCGCTTCCAACAGGTCAAAGTGCTTACCTAACGCAATACTAAATTTATTCTGTCTGTCCCGCTTCGTGTAGCTTCCAAGTTTAACACTTTGCCATCAGGAAACGAGTCATGAAGTGAGGAAATATTGAGATTACGGACAGACACACGAGCTGAGCGGCGGCGGTACCTGAAGGCTAGCTGTCACGGCAGAAGGCAGGGAATTACGAGGGACGCAGAGGGAAAGCACGACGGCGACGTCTGCGGGATTTCCTCGGCAGATGCGCCGTGTCATCCCGGCGGCCGACTCAAGGACCGCGAAGCAGCGCAGCCGTGACTCGCAGGTGCTGTTGCCATGGCAGCGGGCCTCGATTACTCGCCGCAGTAGTAAATACCGGTGAGGGAAACTAGCAGGCGACATTTGTTAAATGACCCGGTCGTTTAAATTCAGTCACGGGTAGCACAAACGGCAGGGTTCAGGTCTGTGATGGTACGTGGAGAAGAATACCGTGGTGGTCGCATAGTTGTTTCATTCTTAAGGAGTCTGTCGTATGAATGCTGAACTGAGGGTCAGACACTCAAAAGTAATCACCGATTCCACATGAGTACATCTTGTACCTGTTGGAAGATAGAAACAATGGGACAATTTTAGCTTGCGCGTCGAATCGAGGATCTTGCCTTGCGCCAGTTGTAAGATGCCGATTTATTTTGTGCAAAGGCAGTGAGGTGTAGAGGTGACAGCTGCCCCACTCTAGGAAATTTAATTGTCCATATGCAATGACTAAAAAAAAAAACGCTAACAAAAAAATAACTAATGCAGGGTAATGAAATTTCCGAAATACATTTGTCTAGGTAACATATTTTATGAAACGTCCCCTTAGAAAAATTAATGAATTACTGTGCTGATAACCCTCTTACATCACTTGATTTTCAAACAGCTGAGCAGAACTGAACGTACTCAGACATTTCTCTGTCATTTATTCTGATCAACACTAAACTGACACACAAAATTTTTATCGCAACGCAATCTGACTTTCAATAATCCCTAGAAAAGAATGGCCCTGACTAACAATAATCTATACCTTTCTTGAATCACTTACCTCACAAAAATCTTCGTTACTCGAACTTCTGTAATACAACCGAGCGCCAATACTGCCAGCTAAATAAAATATTCTAACTACTGAAGGCACTAACTACTGATGGGCATAGTTAGCAAATGAAAGATTTTGATAGAGAACAAACAATGTATTTACGTTAAAAGTGTCCAAAAGGCATTATATATATATCAGTTCCTGACATCCAGTCTTACAAATTTACTGTCTGTGATGGACACACGTCCATATCATCCGCTCTCAAAACTCCGCCATCTCTCTCCCCACATCCACCACTGCTGGCGGCTCACCTCCAACTGTGCAACGCTACGCGCTGTTAATAGCCAACACTCCAATGGCACATATTTCAACAATTCAAACCAGCCACAGACTGCACACAGCACAGTCAGTGATTTTAATATAGAGCGCCATGTGACGTTACCAACATAAAAATCTGAAGAGCCTACTTACAATTTAAGTGATTAATATTGCAAGATCGCAGGTTAATGTAAACGCGAGAATCGCCATTGCACTTGTGAAATGCTGGTACTGTGATAAACGTTGTAGCTGCCATAATGCTGAATGCAAGCATGTACAATTGCATGTATTGTGTTGTACAAGTGCAAGATGTCTGTTTGTGGGAATGAGTTTCATGACTGTTGCACTTGGTCGGTCAAGACAGCGACGGTTATTGATTTTTGTGGATGACACTGGAGTCGTCGTTCGACTCGAATGAAGACAGACCCACTTATCGAACGGGCCAAGGTAACGTGTCGACACTTTGTAGAGCATGTTTAGAACAACAGCGGTATGCGAGCGACCGTTATCCTGTTGGAAAACACCACCTGGAATGATGCTCACGAATGGCAGCACAACAGGTCAAATCACCCGGCTGACGTACAAGTTTCCAGTGAGTGAGCGTGAGATAATCATGAGAGCGCTGGTGTCACGCGAAACTGCACCAAGACTATAACTATATAAGTCCAGTGTGTCTAGCACGCAGATAGGTTGGTTGCATGTCCTGAAACGGCCTCCTTCTGATCAACATACAGTCATCAGTGGCACCGAGGCAGAACCACCATTCAATAGAAAACACAACAGATCTTCACACTGTCCTGTAATGAGCTCTCACTTGACACCAGCGAAGTTGCAGACGGCGTTGCTTTTGTGTTGGTGAAATGTCCACTACGGGGCAACTGGCTCGGAGCTGTTCTTGAAGTAACCGGTTTGTAACAGTTCGTTGTGTCACTGTGGTGCCAACTGCCGCCGAACACGATGGTCTTCCCTCTGGGAAGTGCTGCCTGACCGTCTGGATACAGATCTTCTTGTGGCCGTACATTCTTTTGGTCACCGCTGCCAGCAGTCATGTACAGTGACTATAAGCCTGCCAAGTCTTTCTGCAAGAAGGGACATGCTGTTTCTCGTATCCCTATTACTCGACCTCGCTCAGACTCAGTGAGGTGCTGATAATGGCATTTATATCCACTTAATGGCAAAGTTCGCTATTGTTATCTCACCAGGTCCAGTCTCAAAGGAAGCAAATGCTCACGACCATTACACTGTGTATTTAAAGCAAAAATGATTTGCCTCCTCATAGTGGATACTGGCGCCATGATTATGTGACTGGCGCGAAATATGAATAGACATCATGTTTCATATATAGAGACAAGCACCACACCTTCCTGACGCTGCGATTTTTTTCCGTCAATCTAATTACCTAGTTTGTGTTCTGAAAGACCGATCCGATTTTACAAGCATGCATTTTATTTTGTCTGACATAAGTGATACAAGGAACCTAAACGGGAAAAATGTTTAATGACACCATGATGCTAAATGCGCACATTTCTGAGCCTTTGGTACATTTTAACAACACAAAAGCGTTTGCCACGCGGGATTAGCCGAGAGGTCTAGGGCGCTGCAGTCATGGACTGTGCGGCTGGTCCCGGCGGAGATTCGAGTCCTCCCTCGGGCATGGGTGTGTGTGTTTGTCCTTAGGAAGATTTAGGTTAAATAGTGTGTAAGCTTAGGGACTGATGACCTTAGCAGTAAAGTCGCATAAGATTTCACACACACACTTGAACATTTTTTTGAACAAAAGCGTTTCTTGAAGTGTCTTCCAAAACTAATCACTGAACACCGCAGAAATTAAATACCTCTTCAGGAAATTTACTGAGGCAAGAAGAGCTATTCTTGAGTACTGTAGTAAAGAACACAGTCTTACAAAACGTTAGTAACTGAGAAACAAATTTTCAGGACGATATAACTGGAAAAATAAAAGTTCCGACAAGCTACTGTGGAGCACTCTCGTTGTGAACGCTACGTCCGTTCCGAGCAAGAGTAATGAAAAAGTTATTGAAACTTCCTGACACATCAAAACTATGTGCCCGACCGAGACCCGAACTCTGGACCTTTGCATTTCGCGGGCAAGTGCGAGTTCGAGTTTCGGTCGGGCACACAGTTTTAATCAGACGGGAAGTTTCATATCAGCACACACTCCGCTGCAGAGTGAAAATTTCATTCTGAAAAATGTTAATTTCCCTAGCTAAAATCAACAAAACGATGACAAAGTCCAGACCCGGGGGCGTGACGTCTTTGTTGAAGGGCGGGGGTGTACGGCGGACTGGACGGCGACTGAGGCGGCGGCTCTGATCAAGCGCATCGGTTCCGGGCTGGCGATGTCACTGCCTTCTGCTACCTAGACACGATCTTATACCCTTGAAGAGCGGAGTACTACACCTTTCTGACTGGCTTCTCGGCTGGGTCGCGGGAGCAGAAGGTAGTCTCGATCGGTGTATGCCGATGCTAGCTGCGTGAGACGACTGAGATTTTGGCGGGTTTCCGGCGTTGCCCTCTGATGGTCTACTGGCTCACTCCTTGCCCCTGCTGCTGTTCGAGTGGAGCCACTGGCGTTTCAGTTGTGCGGCCGGCAGACATTCGGCCGCCAGCGCTCCGCTGTAGGCGAGCCGCAGCGCATGTACAACCTCGGGGCACTTCATACAATTGAGTTTGGGATCGGAGTTTCCTTTTACCTTTCTGTTCAATGTGCCTCTCACCAGACGCCCGATACCATTCGGGCGGTAGTTTATCTCGTCACCTACTTTTGGGAGAATGTTTGGAGCTACAGCATGCATTTAGTGCTGTTGCTATGCAGCCTCGCAATGCACGCAAAGTTATTGGAAAACGGAGACTTTCACAAACACTCGCAAACAGAACCACGTACCGTCAGGTTTCCAGGTATCACGGGTGCAGTCCGAGATCCTAGGGCCGACTACGCTGTAGGAGCTCCAGCACTCATAACCAAAATCACACCACTCTGTTATTAATGAATTGGTCCTGCTGAAAGGAGAAAGGGATATTTCTTTTGTTACTGTGTTATGGTTGTATTGACGCACTGAATAACTGTTCCGAATCATTACGCTATACTGCGCCGTAATGTACACTACTGGCAATTAAAATTGCTACACCAAGAACAAATGCAGATGATACACGGGCATTCATTGAACAAATATATTATACTAGAACTGACATGTGATTACATTTCCAGGCAGTTTGGGTGCATAGATCCTGAGAAATCAGTACCCAGAACAACCACCCCTGGCCGTAATAACGGCCTTGATACGCCTGGGCATTAAGTCAAACAGAGCTTGGATGGCGTGTACAGGCACAGCTGCCCCTGCAGCTTCAACACGATACCACAGTTCATCAGTAATGACTGGCATTTTGTGACGAGCCAGTTGCTCGGCCACCATTGACCAGATGTTTTCAGTTGGTGAGAGATCTGGAGAATATGATGGCCACGGCAGCAGTCGAACAATTTCTGTATCCAGAAAGGCCCGTACAGGACCTGCAACATGCGATCATGCATTATCCTGCTGAAATGTAGGGTTTTGCAGGGATCGAATGAAGGGTAGAGCTACGGGTCGTAACGCATCTGAAATGTAGCGTCCACTGTTCAGAGTGCCGTCAGTGCGAACAATAGGTGGCCGAGACGCGTAACCGATGACACCCCATACCATCACGCCGGGTCATATACCAGTATGGCGATGACGAATACACGCCTCCATTGTGCGTTCACTGCGATGTCTCCAAACACGGATGCGACCATCATGATGTTGTAAACAGAACCGAGATTCATCCGAAAAAATGGCGTTTTGCCATTCGTGCAGCCAGGTTGAGTATACCATCGCAGGCGCTCCTGTCTGTGATGCAGCTTCAAGGGTAACCGCAGCCATGGTTTCCGAGCTGATAGTTCATGCTGCTGCAAACGTCGGGGAACTGTTCGTGCAGATGGTTGTTGTTTTGCAAACGTCCCCATCTGTTGACACAGGGATCGAGACGTGGCTGCACGATCCGTTACAGCCATGCGGATGAGATGCCTGTCATCTCGACTGCTAGTAATACGAGGCCGTTAGGACTCACCAGGGCGTTCCGTGTTAGCCTCCTGAACCCACAGATTCCATATTCTGCTAACAGTCATTGGATCTCGACGAACGCGAGCAGCAATGTCGCGATACGATAAACCGCAATCGCGGTAGTCTACAATCCGACCTTTATCAAAGTCGGAAACGTGATGGTACGCATTTCTCCTCCTTACACGAGGCATCTCAATAACATTTCACCAGGCAACGCTGGTCAACTGCTGTTTGTGTATGTCAGCACGTAGTAGGTGTCGCCACCGGCGTCAGCCTTGTGTGGATGCACTTGAAAGGTAATAATTTGCATATCACAGCATCTTCTTCCTGTTGGTTAAATTTCGCGTCTGTAGCACGTCATCTTCGTGGTGTAGCAATTTTAATGGACAGTAGTATAGAATGTGTTTTGGAGGGTGGTATTTCAGAGAGAGAAAACGAAGGGGTATCAAAAAAATATTTCCAAATTTCTTACAAAACACTCTTATCCCCTTCAAAATACTCTCCATTGCAACTAACACATTTGTCTCACCGGTGCTTCCATTGTTCAAAACATTCTTTGCAGTCATCTTTAGAAATGGCTCACTTGTCCTCCCTCGTTCTTTTCTTGACTTCTACAATATTGTGAAATCGGTGTCCTTTCACGCCCCTTTTCATGTGTGGAAATAAGAAAAAGTCGCACAGAGTCAGACCAAGCGAGTAAGGTGCGTGGGGCAGCGGAACCATATCAGTTTCAACCAAAAAACTGTCTAACAGAGGTGTTTGTGTGTACACGTGCGTTGTCGTGGTGGAAAAATCAGTCTCCTGTCTGCCAGAAATCGAGTCTCGTTTGACGAAAACTGTTGCTGACAGTTGATCAATAGTCTGTCGACGGTCTGTGAGCACAAGCTCTCGAATTTTTGCAATATTTTTGTCGATTCGGGCAGTTGATGGACGTCCAGAACGATATTTGTCTTGAGTCAACATATCGCCATTTTTAAATTGAGAAAAATCACTCGAACATTTGAGTCTTTCCCGTGGCGTCATGTTATTAAGTGGTTTTCAACATTAAAACAGTTGCAGCAGCATTTTTACTAAGCAGAGAACAAAAATTCGTAGCTGTACGCCGTTCACTTAAACTTGTCACCATAAAAAATGAATTAGGAACGAAACAACGCTAGAAGAAACAGTCACGGCAGATGAACAGGAGAAGCCATGTCAACAACACGGGCGGTACTGATCTGGCAGTGACTTATACTATACATGCCTAGCGGCAGAAATGCGTACTACACAATCTCCGCCCCCTCGTAGGGTCTCCTCTTTCACGACAATGTTTCATTATATTTCGCGAATGAATTAGGGGTGCAATGGGTTCTACATTCTTTGAGAATCATGCTTTTATTCGAGTTAGCAACTTACACGGACATACAGATCTTATAGCTTCAGAGTATACTTTATATCTATTACTTCTTCAGAGGAGGCATAATCTTCTTCCCGTAGATCTCCACATCTCAGAACAGTCATGAGACGTGAAAGTCATTAACTTGGTATTCCACATAATGCTAAGTGCTACTCAAAGGCACGAAAGTTCTAATCAGTGTATTGGAGACTTTTATGCTTATTATATGTCCGCAGCTTGAATTCACATCTCGTATCACAAATTCAGTTACAGTTCAGTTTCCATCGTTTCCCTTCGGCGGCGACACAGGTACGCAGAGGGTCCCCTTAAGCCAAACAAAACTGTTTCTACCGCTTGAGCGCGAATCGTTTCTTGTAGAGAGAGACTTGAGAGCAATCTTTAACTATTACATGCACAGTTGTGCAGAGAGGAAATCGAGAGCAATCTGTGATGATTACATGCACAATTGTTGTGTTTCGTGTACTTTTTCTTCCGGGAATTCTCTAATTGTTGTGGCGGAAGTACCGAAAACTACTGACATCAGTGTCGACTGCCATACTGTGTGTTTGTACTGGTGCCACCAGCGCTAAAGAAATTTCCCACTTGGAGAGCAGCCAATTCGAGCTATACTTAGGATGCTCTTGAGTGGAATTAAACTTAAGTTGATTTTGGCAATCTTAGTGCTTCCTGTGTTCTCATCGATTTCAGTTTCATCTTATAAGAGGCGATCAAAGAGTTTCCGTTCGATGACATCTAACTCTTTGCCTACATAAAAGTGCTTGTATACCAGCATAAGAGTAGCCCTGCGTTACGTGTACTCTGCAGTAATGACTCAAAAGGAAACTATTTGATCACTCCCTACATACCGTGTCACTGAAGCTGAAGTGACTTCTGGGGAAGCCGAGAAATATCTCTTCAGTCGGAGGATTCTCTTTTGTCTCTTAGCGGTTATTACATCTCCATCTCGACTCGACACATGCTGCCTGATGCACGAGCGAGCGAGAGACCCCAATGGGAAACCACATCATTGGCCAAATTAAAACCGGTTCACAGGTCTTTTAGTTTCGATGCACAAATTAAAATCCAGCCCTAGTTTCCATACTGTCTACTCACATTAATGTGACTACCTGTCAGAAGCCTGAAAAGCAATCTTTCGCAGAGGAAACAGTTGTCAGACGCGCAGGAAGAGAATCGATGAGGTTCTGAAAGATGCCAACAGAGATGTGGAGCCATTCTGGCTTCTTTGTCGTAGCCAGCTGCGCTACGTTTCTCAGTTGATAATCCACGATGCGAAGAGCCCGACCGAGGTGGCAACACAAATTCCCAATTGGCTTTAAATGCAGATAGTTCGATGGCAAGGGACTATGGTAAAGTCATCCTGTCACTCTTCGAACCACGCACATACGCTGAGACGTCCCATTGTCCTCCTGGTAGATGCCATCGTGCCGAGAATAAACAAAATGCGGATACGGATAGATGCATAAATGTATTGATCCACTGTGTCTTCCTGAATGACGAAACGACCAAGATAATTCCACAAAATCATTTCCCAGACCTTAACGCACCCTCCTCCGGCATGGAAACTTATGACGATTGTTGCAGGACCTTACACGCCAACGGTCATCCGTCCGAAGGAGCATAAAACGTGATTAATATAAAAGGCCACATGTTGCCACTCAGTAAGGTGTAGTTACAGTACTGGCGTGCCAATTCCAGAGTTCGTCGCCTGTGATCAACAGACAGCATCCGTGCACGAACCAGGCATCTGCTGAGGATGCCCATACGGCGCAATGTTCACTAAACGGCCGTTGAGGAGACTCTGTTAGTAGTCCCTTAGTTCATCTGCGCGGCCAGTTGCCCAACAGCTGCCCGTGTATTTGCCCAAACACGTCTCGGCAGCTTTCGTTCAGCCTGTCATCTATGGTCGCCCCACAGTTGCCCTGTCGGCCGCGGTGGCCAAGCGGTTCTAGACGCTTCAGTCCGGAACTGCGCGAGTGTTACGGTCGCAGGTTTGTATCTTGCCCCGGGCGTGAATGTGTGTGATGTTCTTAGGTTAGTTAGGTTTAAGTAGTTCTAAGTTCTAGGGGGCTGATGAACTCAGATGTTAAGTCTCTTAGTGCTCAGAGTCATTCCAACCATTCGAACAGTTGCCCTCGGCACCTATTTTGGATAGCGTCTTTCAACCATGCACGGTATACTTTAAGCACAGCGTCTCGTGAGCAGTTTATAGACTTAGTCATTCCGGAAATGCCTCCACCTTTGGGCTGAAAGCGAATGACCACGCTTTTTGGACGTCGCTACGTTTCTGCATAACGACGACGACTGCACTGCTTTCCGCGTCCCTCCGAAACGTTTTATATACCCTCCACTGCTAATACTGCAACTTGCCGTCTGTGAATGGTTGTCGCACGTTGACGTGGAATCTAGGCCGTGCTTTCATTAATGTGAGTGGACAGTACATCTTCATTCATGCAGAAGATACAATCTTGTGAAATCGGATGAATGTATAATAATGGCGTCAGTGGTACATTTTTCCTTTGCTACTTCAGATTCATTGCAATAAATTGGCGGGAGATGGCAAGAAAAATCAGGGGAACTTTGATTGAAAACAGTCAACGTAGCATAGACCACTTCCAGAGAATACTGTTTATCAACAAGTATATTCTATCCAAGGCCTACTACATAGCACAGATTCTTTCCACTCCATTATTGGTGGCGAAGACGATCATGTCCACCTTAGTAAAATTTTTGTGGAAAGGGGAAATGTTTCGAGTGCCGGTGAAGACAGCAGTTTTGGATCCAAGTAATGGAGGAATGGGACTAACCGACATCAAGTCTAAAGCAGTGGCATTGTATGTCAAACGAAAATGGAGCATAACATGTAACGATCCAGGGTGCATTACAGCAAAACTATACGCCGTTGTTAGGCCAGAAAGTGTAGAGCCGGCCATAAATACACAAAAAATTAGTTTTAAACTAAAACATATTAGGAAGTATTATCTTGAAGTAAGCTATCTCAGCAAAAAGCTTTTAAAGTCCAAAAACGTTAGAGCAAAGGGGATTTTTGCTGAAAGACGGAAACATGAAAGAAAGAAAAACATAGAAACTAAATATGCTGGAATAGCATGGAATGTGGTCTGGAAAAACATCGGTAGTGATGTTCTTTCGTCTGCCTTGAGAACAGTGTGGCACAAGGTAGTCCATAACATCATCAACATTAATGAGCGTCTCTTTCCCATCGGTTTAAGTGACACTAACCTCTGCAGAAAATGCAACCTCGTTGATGGTGTGCCTCATCGGTACATACGTGGAGATCGGATTATCAACTGGAGGTGGACCAGGGAGAAAATTGCTCAAATAACAAAAACTTCAGCAAACAATACCTACTAACATTTTCTTCAGACCAGAAGGGAGCTACTACCCTCAGGAAAAAATTATGCAGTGATTTGGTTGATGAGCAAATACACAAGTTACATTTTTAACAATATTGGGAGCCATGAACATATTGAATACAAGATGTAAATGGAAAATGAATTTAAGAAAACACTTAAGTATCAGAACCACAATAAGAAATATGGTAACATGCTCCGAATTGTCTTCAACAGAAAGGGCATAGGTTAGGACTACGTGGATTCCTCGTGGAGAGGGGATGGGTTGGGTCACGTTCCCGACCCTAGCCTCACCTGTAAGTCACACATGAAAAATCAGTCAGTAGTATTGCAGATGCAAGAATATGACGACAAACATCTGGTATCTCTTATAAAGAAAGATCCTGAACTCCCTAGGGATGCGTTTCGAAGGCTGGAACTGGCAAAAATAAAAAGGCAGTGAAGGACTTTGCAATGTCACTGTTCGAGACTGCTCTTCTGTCTATATAATTTACCCTGGAAGTACAAACATCAAAGAATTACTGAATGATTAATTTGGGTCTGGGAAATGATTATGAGGAACCTCAGGCAACAGAATAAGAAAATGTGCTGCTGAACTGCCACCAGTTGAAGGTGACAGTGTTGTTGTGGTCTTCAGTCCTGACTCTGGTTTGCTGCAGCTCTCCATGCTAGTCTGTCCTGTGCAAGCTTCATCTCCCAGTACTTACTGTAACCTACATCCTTCTGAATCTGGTTAGCGTATTCATCTCTTGGCCTCCCTCTAAGAGTTTTACCCTCCACGCTGCCCTTCAATGCTAAATTTGTGATCCCTTGATGACTCAGAACATGTCTTACCAACTGGTCCCTTCTTCTTGTCAAGTTGTGCCACAAACTCCTCTTCTCCCCAATTCTGTTCAGTGCCTCCTCATCAGTTACGTGATGTACCCATCTAATCTTCAGCATTCTTCTGTAGCATCACATTTCGAAAGATTCTATTCTCTTCTTGTCCAAACTATTTATCGTCCATGTTTCACTGCCATACATGGCTACACTGCATACAATTACTTTCAGAAACGACTTCCTGACCCTTAAATCTATACTCGATGTTAACAAATTACTCTTCTTCAGAAACACTTTCCTTGCCATTGCCAGTCTACATTTGATATCGTCTCTACTTCGACCATCATCAGATATTTTGCTCCCCAAATAGCAAAACTACTTTAGTACTTTGAGTGCCTAATTTCCTAATCTAATTCCTACAGCATCACCCGACTTAATTCGACTACATTCCATTATCCTCGTTTTGCTTTGTTGATGTTCATCTTATATCCTGATTTCTAGACAATGTCCATTCCGTTCAACTGCTCTTCCAAGTCCTTTGCTGTCTCTGACAGAATTACAGTATCATCGGCGAACCTCAAAGTTTTTATTTCTTCTCCGTGTATTTTAATACCTGCTCGGAATTTTTCTTTTGTTTCCTTTACTGCTTGCTCAATGTGTGCTACTACCAAGGACTGAATGTCTCTCCTCATTCTCGGAATGTTGTAATTTATGACTGCAATTATCTGTCACCTTATTTATGTCATTTCGTTGTAAGCTAGCCACTTTTGTTTCTGTTTTTGTGGAACAAAAAAATTAACAGTGGTGAGCTGTTGACTAGTAATTCCAAGTCTATTTGCTCGATTTTGGCGAGAATTACATCGGACTTGCCTCACTTAATGGTTATGTCCAAAAGAGAGAGAAAACCCGGTGACAGGTGACACGGTGCAGAAACTCGATGGAGCTGCAGCCAATTAGCGGTATCGGCGAGTGGCGTCGCGTGGGACTAGGGCGGAGCACTTGCCGTGGGCACCGCCGAACAGGCGCCTTAATTAAGGCAGGTGGCGGCCCTTCCGGTTTGCGAGGCGCGACTTATCAGATAAGGTGCACGCGGCGACGTGTTTACACGAGTTATAACTCCAGCAGCGAGGGCGCGGTGCCGGTAATCTTTAGTGCGGCAGCGCCGCTCCATTAAGAGCTGGTCGCTAACTGCAAGCCCGGCCAGCTGTGCCACCGGGTAATTGCAGCGCCTTCACGTCGCGCTGTGTCTCTCTGCTGGCCGCGGAAGCAAATCCCGTTTCCACGAATAGCCGGTACTCGCGCCCTACAATTCCCCATTCGTGCAGTGTTTTACAGTGTGTGTTTTCCAGTGAGTGTTCCGTGATGTGTCTTTGGGGATGTGAAGCGAACAGCCATCATACTGTCGCTGGGTGTGATTTTTTTATCTCTTGCGAACAGAAACCAGACTGTCGCCATGTTTTTTAATTGTGTGTCCGATCCCTGTGTATTTTATCGACATTGCCAACCCCTCTTGCTTTCTGTTTTAACTTTCCGCGTTTTTACGCCTTTTTACACTTTAAGTCATCATGTTATCGCCTGTTTTTCCTTGTTTCTTTCTTCTTCTTTTTCTTACGAAAAGGTCTGTAGGCTGTAGAGCAGCGTACTAAGCTGCTGCCAGCCCGCCCCCCTTCGGGGGGAATTGAAAATCAATAAAAAAAATCGTTCAGTCTGGAGCATAGTCCCCCTTATAGAATTCCTCCATGATGCCCTATTCAGTGCTAACATTGGTGACTCTTCTGATGTTAAGCCTATTACTTCAAAATCATTCTTAACCGAATCCAGGTACCTTCTCCTTGGTCTACCCCGACTCCTCCTACCCTCTACTGCTGAACCCACGAGTCTCTTGGGTAAGCTTGCTTCTCCCATGCGTGCAACATGACCCCACCATCTAAGCCTGTTTTTTCTGACTGCAACATCTATAGAGATCATTCCCAATTTTTCTTTGATTTCCTCATTGTGGACACCCACCTGCCATTGTTCCAATTTACTAATACCTGCAATCATCCTGGCTACTTTCATATCCGTAACCTCAACCTTGTTGATAAGGTAACCTGAATCCACCCAGCTTTCACTCCCATACAACAAAGTTGGTCGAAAGATTGAACGGTGCACAGATAACTTAGTCTTGGTACTGACTTCCTTCTTGCAGAAGAGAGTAGATCGTAGCTGAGGGCTCACTGCATTAGCTTTGCTACACATCGCTTCCAGTTCTTTCAGTATGTTGCCATCCTGTGAGAATATGCATCCTAAGTACCTGAAACTGTCGACCTGCTCCACCTTTGTTCCTCCTATTTGGCACTCATTCCGTTTATATCTCTTTCCCACTGAAATTACTTTCGTTTTGGAGATGCTAATCTCCATACCGTAGTCCTTACATTTCTGATCTAGCTCTGAAATATTACTTTGCAAACTTTCCATCGAATCTGCCACCACAACTGTCATCAGCGGGGTGAGGGGCGGGGAGGCTGGGGATGAGGAACGACAGTCCAGTGAAGTTTTATGAGCTCCTCACGGGTGCACAGATTTGTGTAAGTGAGATCCTTGTTACCCGTAGATCACCTCACACGAGAGTGTCCGCACGTTCCAACATTTCAGGAGTCGCCACTGTGTGCGGTCCGCCGGCACGCGGGTAGATCAGATAGGTTTGCGCGACCTAGTTTTTCTATGATGACAGGGCGCCCATTGATCCATTTTTGTTGATTGCCTGGTCCCCGTAGGTATTCTGCAAAGGCGTAAGAATACGCACAATACAATGGTTTCTCAACAGAAGAAACTCAATGACAGCTCTGTCCTTGAAATGCATACCCGTAAGAGACATCATTTTCAGGGCAACGTGTAGCGTTGCCACAAGTCCGAATTTCATGAAGGTATAGATGCTAAAGCGGGAATAGTCCAAGATGTCCCGTAGCAGCGCTGGCCACCGTAGCGCAGCAGTTCTAGGCTCTTCAGTCCGGAACTGCGCGACTCTTACGGTCGCAGGTTCGAATCCTGCCTCGGGCATGGATGTGTGTGATGTCCTTAGGTTAGTTTGGTTTAAGTAGTTTTAAGTTCTAGGGGACTGATGACCTCAGATGTTAAGTCCCATAGCGTTCAGAGCCATTTGAACCATTTTTTGTCTCGCAACGAATTCCGTATTTTTTCAACCGAAATTGGCCGAGAAAATGAAAATGTGCTACATTACTTATTGAACACCCCTCGTATGTGGGTGCTGTATACGTCACAAGAATACACTATAAGAACAGAAAAAAAATATAACCCAAATACACAGGCATTTGTCCAAATGAGCAAAGACTTTATGAACGCGGTCCACCAAGACTTTGAATGCTGTCTGCTTGCATTGCGGGCATGTGATGCGGTACGGAAATAATATCAAGGGAACGACTTCAAAGGACAGCCTGTTACTAAGCGGTCTCTAGGAACAACTGTCTCCGAAACGGTAATGCTGGTCAGCTATTCGTGAGCTGCTGTCGTTGGCATCTATGAAACGTGGTTGAAGTCACGAGTAGGTGACAAGGTATTGGACGGTCATGCCTCATTGCAGGATGTGGAGATGTAGAGCTTGACCGCGGCAGCATTTGGTAGCAGGTCTGATGACGGAAAACTGTTCCGTCAACATTGTTAAACACAGGATTCAGCAACAGTTGATTCCTGCGTTTTCCCATATTGACCCAATGACATCGTCATTCACGATTGCAGTTGACGTGAGATCATCGAGATGAACTGTGATTCGATGTTCCTGCCCTGATGCGCCTTTATCCGTACATTCGCAATAGACACAGTAACTTTTTTTTCTTTTTGAGTCATCGGTCTTCTGCCTAGTTTGATCTACCGCCACGAATTCCTCTCCTGTGCCAATCCTTTAATTCAGAGTAACACTTGTAACCTACATCCTAAGTTACTTTCTGGATATATTCCAATCTCTGTCTTTCTGTACAGTTTGTACCACGTCCGATAGGCATGCAACGCACTCAACGTCCAGGTAACGCAGGTATGACCTTAACTGACCAAACATACTAGCAAAACTATCGCGATCTATGATGATGGTCTCCGGTAGCCTACAGTAGTTTTAAAACTATAGCAATTGAAACGTCCCCTTAGAAAAATTAGTGAATTACTGTGCTGGTAACCCCCTTACGTTATTTGATTTTCAAATAGCTGAGCAAAACTGAACGTACTCAGACATTTCTCTCTTTACTTATTCTGATCATCACTAAATTGACACAATATTTTTAGCGCAACGCAGTCTGACTTTCAATAATCCCTACAAAAGAATGGCCCTGACTAACAATAACCTATACCATTCATGAATCACTTACCTCACAAAAATCTTCGTTACTCGAACTACTACAATACAGCGAATTCCAATACTGCCAGCTAAATAAAGGATTCTAACTACTGAAGGCACTAACTACTGATAGGCATAGTTAGCAAATGAGAGATTTTGATAGAGAACAAACAATGTATTTGCCTTAATAGTGTTCAAAAGTCATAATACCTCAGTTCATGACATCCAGTCTTACAAATTTACTCCCTCTGATGGACACACGTCCAGATCATCCGCTCTCAAAACTCCGCCATCTCTCTCCCCACATCCACCACTGCTGGCGGCTCACCTTGAACTGCGCAACGCTACGCGCTGTTAACAGCCAACTGCCCAGCACTACAATAGCAAATTCCAACAATGCAAACCAGCCACAGACTGCACACAGCACAGTCAGTATGTAATGTCGTGTGGCTAAGGCCTCCCGTCGGGTAGACCTGGTGCAGGTCTTTCAATTTGACGCCACTTCGGCGACCTGCGTGTCGATGGGGATGAAATGTCGATGATTAGAACAACACAACACCCAGTTCCTGAGCGGAGAAAATCTCCGACCCAGTCGGGAATCGAACCCGGGACCTTAGGATTGACGTTCCGTCACGCTGACCACTCAGCTACCGAGGCCGGACAGCACAGTCAGTGATTTTCATACAGAGCGCTACGTCACGTTACCAACATAAAAACCTAAACAGCCTATTTACACAATATGTACAACAAGATTGGAGCAACATAAATATATACATATTTCTAACAATGATGATATATTTCAAATAAATTCAATGCAAGTGTTCTTCCATATAGAAGATAAACTCTTCTGAAATCAGAAGCGTGTTTCTGAAAATCAGTGTGTTGTTAGAACAAGTCAGAAAACAAATTGAAATCAGTTGTGCGTGTGTGTGTGTGTGTGTGTGTGTGTGTGTGTGTGCACGCGCGTATGTGGCGGAGGCGTGTTATGTTTATGGAGATTTTTTTTTTCTAGGGAGGGGCAGCTGTCCTCCTTTACCCCTCACTGCGCATTCACGAATTAAATCGGTATCTTGCAAATGGCGCCAAGGTAAGATCTTCATTTCGACACACAAGTTAAATTGTCTCTAAGTTCCTATCTACATTTAGGTACCATCTACAGCTTCCTGTAGTACCATAGATGCTATTTCTTGATGTGTTAACGGATGTTCTATCATCCTGTTCCTTAATCTTAACAGTGTTTTCCACATGCTCCTTCCCTGCCTTCTGCCGTGACAGCTAGCCTTCAGATAGCCTCTCAGCTCTTTTGTCTGTCCATAATCTCAATATTTTCTCACTTTCTTACATTCTGAGCCACATTCCCCTGTATCACCAGTTCACAAATGCTTCTGTTTTCTTCTGTTCCACTTCTCCCACGGTACATATTCAACTAACATAAAATGCTGAGTTCAGAACGTACATTTTCAGAAATTGCTTCTTCAAATTAAAGCTTATGTTTGATACTTGTTGGATTCTGTCGACCAGGAATGCCCTTTTTGCTAGTACTAGTCCGCTTTCTATGTTCTCGTTGGTCCGTCCGTCACAGATTATTTTGCTGCCTAGGTAACAGAATTTCTTAACTTCGTCTTCTTTGTGATCTCCAGTTCCAATATTAAGTTTCTCGCTGTCCTCATTTCTGCTACTTCTCATTACTTTCGTCTTTCTTTGATTTATCTCAGTCCATATTCTGTACTCATTGGACGGTTCATTATACTGAACAGATCCCGTAATTCTTCTTCATTTGACTGAGAATCTTATCATTGTCATGTTTTCATCTTGAATTTTATCCCTCTCTTGAATCTCTCTTTTATTTCCGTCATTGCTATTTCGATGTACAAACTGGACAGTAGGGCCGAAGCGCTACATCTCCGCCTTGCACCCTTTCCAATCCGGGCACTTCGTTCTTGGTCTTCCAGTCATCTTATTTCCTCTCCGTTCTGGTACATAGGGTATACTAGCCTTCTTTCCCTATAGCTAACCTCCATTTTCCTCAGAATTTCGAAAATTTTGCACAATTTTACATTATCAAACGCTTTTCCAGGTGAACAAATTTGGACGCATGAACTGTCATGCTGATCGTGAGGTAATTCTCGGACTTGTCGGCTCTAGCTATCTTCCGGAAGTCTGATATCGTTTTACCAGTACCATGCACTTTAGACACGAACGTTATTCGTCGTTATGTTCCCACCTCCCGTAACGATTTTCGAAATTCTACTGGAATGTTATCTATGCCCTTTCCCTTATTTCGTCTTAAGTCATCCAAAGCTCTTTTAAATTCTAGTACTTGATCACTTGTATCTTCCCCGACTACAACTGTTCCTTCTTCCAGCGCTTCATCACAGAAGTGCTCCCACTCATAGAGGACTTCACTGTACTCTTTCCACTTACCCGCTCTCTCCTCAACACTTAACAGTGGTATTCCCATTGCACTCTTAACGTTACAGCACTTGCTTGTAATATTTCCGTAGGTTGTTTTGTTCTGTATGCTGAATCAATCCTTCCGACAATTATTTATTGTTCTATTTCTTCACATTATCCATGTAGTCTTTTCGTTTTAGATTCCCCGAATTTCCTGTTTATTTCGCTCCTAAGTTACTTGTCTTTCTGTATTCTTGAATTTCCTTGAACATTTTTGTGCTTCCTTCTTTCGTCGTTCAATTGATTTCTTCGTAGCTACCTTCCTTGTACCACTGTTTTTCTTTCCAACTTCTATCATTACCCTTTTTAGACATACAGATTCCTCTTCAACTGAACTGCATACAGAGGTATTCATAGTCGCAGTATCTATAGTTTTAGGGAACGTGAACCGTATCTCTTCATTCCTTGGTACTTCTGTAGTCCGCCCCCGGTAGGTGAGTGGTCAGCGCGACAGAATATGAATCCTAAGGGCCCGGGTTCGATTCCCCGCTGGGTCGTAGATTTTCTCCGCTCATGGACTGGATGTTGTGTTGTCCTAATCCTCATCATCTCATCCTCATTCGAAAGTCGCCGAAGTGGCATCTAATCGAAAGACTTGCACACGGCAAACGGTCTACCCGACGAGAGGACCTAGTCACACGACGTTTATTTAGTACTTCCGTACTTCCATATGCCACTTCTTTGCCCATTGGTTCTTCCTGACTAGTCTCATTATTAATAAATTGTAATTTGAGTCTTCTCCTGCTGCTGGATACGCCTCACAATCCAATATCTGATTTCGGAATCTCTGCCTGACTTCGACGTAATCTGACTGGAATAATTTCCGTATGTTCTTCTAATTCTTGAACAGAGTATTCCCTGTTACGAGCTGAAATTTACTGCAGAAGTCAGATAGTCTTTCTCCTATCTCATTCCTTCTTCCAAGCCCACTTCCTTCCATAACTCTGTGTTCCACTCCTTCCCCTACAACCGCATTCCAATCTACCATGACTATTGGATTTTGATCTCTATTTAAGTACTGAATTACGCTTTGAATATCCTGATATACTTTCTCTATCCCTTCATCTTCTGCTTGCGACATCGGCATGTAACCATTGTTGTCGGAGACGGATTACTATCGATTCTGATGAGAAAAACCCCATCATTGAACTGTTCACAGTAACTCACCCTCTGCTCTCCTAACGGATAGCCGGCCATTGTGGCCGAGCGGTTCTAGGCGCTTCAGTCTGGAACCGCGCGAGCGCTACGTTCGCAGGTTTGGATCCTGCCTCGGTTATGGATGTGTGTGATGTCCTTAGGTTAGTTAGGTTTAAGTAGTTCAAAGTTCTAGGAGACTGATGATCTCAGATGTCAAGTCCCATAGAGCTCAGAACCATCTGCATCATTTTGAACCTAGCGGATACCACGCCTGTGATGCCAGTTTCGGCTATTATTGATATTACCAGATACTCATCTGACCAGAAATCCTTGTCTTCTTTACTTGGTTTCTTGCCTCGTTCAAACTTCTGACTTTCCACGCCCCGATTCGGAAAACGTCGCCCTTTGCTTGTTTATACAGTCTTTTTCTCATGGGCACCTCCTTGACAGCCCCTCCCGGTGATCGGAATGGTGAACTAGTACTGAATCCTTTGCCAGTGGAGAAATCATCATACCAAATTTTCGGTACAGTCTACTTCTCCTGCAGATACTCATTATGTGTCTTCAATGCAGTAGTTCCAATTACCGATGCCGTTGATCGCTGCTGATTCTTCCCCCCTTCTTTGACAGATTCCCATCCCAAGGGCAAGAGAGTGCCCTGAACCTCTGTCTGCTACATCGACCTCTTTGGCAAGGCCTCTGGTAGAAAGCGGTTGACTCCTTATGCTGAAAATCTTCGGCCGCCATTGCTGATGATTTTTATTCGGAATTAAAGCAGTGGCTTGTTTCGAACGCAGGACCCAAGACGTTTTTGATTACTGGTCAAAGACACTGTTTCTAGACCACGGAGAAAATTATCCAGGGGAACTGTGGTAGTAATCGAAGGCACCATGACAGAGGTGGACTACGCACACATTATGGCGGACAACCTGCATCCCTTCCATCACTTCATGATTGTTGCCTTCCCCGGCTGCCATGATATCTTCCAATAGGATGACCACATTACAAGGCCAGAATCGTACGACAGTGGTTTCAGGAACACCACACTGAAGTCACGTTGACGTCTTTGCCACTAAATTTACTTCGTCTGGACCCGATGGAACACGTATGGCACGCTACTGGCCGCGAGTTACGCACCCACAAACCACTAGCTATTGTGCGTAAACGTCAGTTGTCACATACCACCAGAAGACCCCCGAGGACTTGTCGAATCCTTGCCATGCAGAATCGTCACTATATTGTGTTTCCAAGGCGGACCATCATGTTATGAAACATCTGGCTCTAATGTTGTATTTCGTGAGCGTCTTTACGTGCAGGTCTAGTTCGATAAAAAGGGGACAGATAGTCGGCTGTGCGTTATAGTAAGAAAGATTCCGCTATTTACTTGAAGTAATTTCAAGAAAAATCGGAAAACCGCAATCAGCATGGGCGAAGAATATCAGAGTCTCCATCTTCCTGAATACAAGGCTAGTCTGATTAAAACAGAGCAACCTCATTCGGTTTATCCCTAGTGTGAAATACGATGAAGTTATTAAATAATGTAAAACCTAGTGCTTCATTGTTTATTCCTTTCTCAGTACCGATCACTACACACACTGCACACACTCTGCACAACACTACTATGAGCTACCGAGAGCGGTGGCGCCGTCGTTAGCGCACTGGATTCGCATTAGAGAGGACGACGGTTCAAACCCTGCGTCCGACCATCCAGGTTTACGTTTCCCGTGATTTCCCTAAATCGCTTCAGGCAAATGCCGAGATGTTTCCTTTTAAAGGGCACGGCCGATTTCCTTGCCCATCCTTCCCTAATCCGATGGGATCGATGACCTCGTTGTTTGGTTCTCTCCCCGGAAAACAACCAACCAGCGTGAACTGTATTGAGAAGCGAAGCACCGACGGCTGGTTTCCACTTTCGGCAGAACACACCTTGCCATTTTCCTGAAAATGAGTCAGCGTCCTCCGTAGTCAGTGAGATTTTGAGCTCAGAGAGACGATAGTAAGGGAATAAGAGACTTATTTATTTACTTAATTGTTATTTACACGCCCTCTAGTTGGCAGTGTCCAAAATGCTACACTTCAGTTTTTTGATAAGGTAATTTTAAAAGTTAATACAAAAATTCATTAGGTTAAATAACGAAGCGGTATACAAAGGTACCGGAAATTTAAATTTTGCTCAAAATAGGTATGGTTCAAGTGGCTCCCTCCCCGCTATGCACTATGCGACTTAACTTCTGAGGTCATCAGTCCCTTAGAACTTAGAACTAGTTAAACCTAACCAACCTAAAAACATCACACACATCCATGCCCCAGGCAGATTCGAACCTGCAACCACAGTGGTCGCTCGGTTCCAGGCTGTAGCGCCTAGAACCGCACGGCCACTCTGGCCGGCTCAAAATAGGTATGAACATACAAAAAGAACACTAGTGGTCTCCCCGCAAATCCATGTGGCATCGTTGTGCCCAGTGGGTGTGGTCAGAGTGGGGTGGGTAGCCAATGGTTGGTGAGCATATACCTGTCGTCATGATCCCCTGAGTTAGCCGTTTTCGACGGCTGATCTGAAAGAGCAGCGTTTCTGCGTAAAGTTTTACTTTACGCTTGGGAAAACCGCTGCAGGAACGCACCACATATTAAGTACGTTTTTGGAAATAAGGCTTTTGGTTAAGGATTGTGTAATATAAATGTTTCGAAAATTTACAGATACCAACTAATGATGAACACTGTTCCGTTCCGCCCCCAACTGGAATCACACCACAAAATGTTCAGCCAGGGAGAAATTTGATTCTGCAAGCCGGTAAACCGACCATTGGCGATCTCTGCAGCACCTTGGAAATGAATTACGGAAGGTGCGAACATATTTTATTAGAAAACTTGAGGGGAACTGATTCGAAATTTGTGCCACGACTTTTCAAAGTGATCAGAATCAAATTCGCTTGTAAGTTTACAGGTAACTTAAAGAACTACTTCAAAAACATTCAGACTTACTTTCAGAGGTTGTCGCTGGCGGTGAAAGATGGATTTATGGCCATGACTCGTCGTGAGAAATAATCGTCGCAATGAATGAAACCTGCATCATCTCGGCAAAGAAAGTTCTATAAGAGTAGCACAAATTCGTTGTTGAAGTGTTTCAGTGAACAGTACTATTTCGATTCCTGAAACATTTGAGTTACGACCCGGAGAAAAAGTCCATGTGACTTACATTAAACAGAGATCTTTTACCGAAAATGAGGTGATAACCATTTCCCACCCTCCCTACGCACCAAAATGAAAATCAAGATATAGGAGCGAGGATTAAATACAGTGGATTGGGTTCAAGAGGAATCGCAGGTGGTACTAAACATAATAATAAAGAAAAACGTCAAGGATGTATTGAAATGGTAGAAGGAACTTTGAGATCGATGTAGTCGTTCCCAAGGAACTATTTTGTAAGTGATGGTGTAAAATACCACCTTGTTAATATGCAATGATTTAAAGTAATACACGTCGAAAACGTTTGGACACCATTTCGCTGGTAATGGTGTTTATGAGAATGTAATGGTGAGGAGATGTACAGTCTTTTCATGATGATGTGATGGGGACTCCTGGTAACTTTGTGTAAGGTTTTTGATACGGTAACTATTAGAGCGAAAGATATATAAAGGATATGGGATGCTTGTATGAGAAGAAACAAGTATGTGGGATGTACGCATTCGGAAATGAGTGGGGTACCATTTTGTCAAGGAAAGGCTGGAATGGAGCCTTCATTTTTTATTGTACGGTAGGCTACGTTGGGAAGAGAGAGTAGAGGCGAAGGATACTAAAATTATTTGTGCGAAATGGCATGGATAGTTTGGAGACTTAAAGGTGGGACGTGTTGATAGACGCATGGTAGCAAGCCAGGTTTCTCAATGACACTGTATAGGGTGATGAAAAGTTTACGAGAGATAAGAGAAGGTGAAGGTGTCCCGTTTCAGGAGGTCTGGGTACCTTGTGAGTTGGTACAGAGTATGATAAGAGTGCGTGTCGTTCAAGGATTTGGAGATCAGGAGGGAGTGATAAAACATAAGAGGTCGAAATTCTTGTCAATGTTTTCCACATATTCCTTTCCTCTTCGATTCTTCGTAGAACGTAGGCATTCCTTACCTTACAGTACCTAATCTTCAACATTCTTCTGTCGTATCACAAGTTAAATGCTTTTATTCACTTCTGTTCCTGTTTCACACAGTCCATGTTTCACTACCATACAATGCTGTGCTCAAAAATTATATTCTCAGAAATTATTTCTTCAAATTAAAGGCCAATGTTTGATAGTAGTAGACTTCTCTTGGCCAGGGTTCCCTTTTTGCCATTGGTAGTCTGCTTCTCTATGTCCTCCTTGTTCCGTCCGTCATGTGTTGTTTTGCTGCCTAGATAACAGAATTTCTTAACTTCATCTAGTTCGTGATCATCATAGCTGACGTTAAGTTTCTTGCTGCTGTCATTTCTGCTACTTCTCATTACTGTCGTCTTACTTCGATTTACCCTCAGTCAGTATTCTATGCTCATGAGATCGTTCATTCCATTCAATAGGCCCCGTAATTCTTCTTCACTTTCACTGAAGATAGCAATGTCATCGGCGAATCTTATCGTTGATATCATTTTACCTCAAATTTCATTTCCACTCTAGACCCTTTCATTTGCTTTACGTCATTTCTTCTTCGATGTGTAGACTGAACAGTAGGGGCGAAAGACTACCACCTTGCATTACGTCCTTTTTAATCCGATCGCATCGTTTTTGGTCTTCGAATCTTATTTTTCCCTCTTGGGTCGTGTACATATTGTTTATTAACGGTCTTTCCTTATAGTTTACCCCTATTGTCCTCTGAATCTCGAACATCCTACACCATTTGACAAAGTCGAACGCTTTTTCCAGGTCGACAGATCATAAGAAGGTGTCTTGATTTTTCTTCAGTCTCGCTGCCATTATCAAACTCAACGTCAGAATTGTCTCTCTGGTGACTTTTCCAATCCTAAAGTAGAACAAATCGTCATTTAATAAACCTTAATTTTCTTTTCCATTCTTTTGTATACTATTCTTGCCAGTAGCTTGAATGCATGATCTGTTAAATTGATTATACCATAATTTTTTTTTTCAGAAAGTCAGTGTATCGCCAGTCTCAGACATTCTACATACCAAAGTTAACATCCGTTTTGTTGCCACTTTCCCCTCAACGGTTTACAAATTCTGATGGAATGTTATCTATCCCTTCTGCTTTATTCGATCTTTAGTCTTCCGAAGCTCGTCTAAATTCTGACTCTAATACTGGATCCGTTATCTGTTCTATATCGACTCCAGTTTCTTCTTCTATCACTTGATCAGACAAGCCTTCCCCCTCACATTTTTGAAGCAGCAATTTCGTCTTACCTTCCCTGCATTTCCTATTTATTTATTTCCTAAATGACTGTATTTATGTATCTCTGAATTTCCCTAAACATTTTTGTGCATTCTTCTTTCACCGATCAACTGAAGTATTCATTCTGTTACCCATAATTTCTTCGCAAATACCTTGTTTGTACCTATGGTTTTCTTCATAACTTCTGTGACTGCGATTTTATAGATGTCCACTCTTCTTCAACTTAACTGCCTACTGAGTACTGCAGTATCTACAGTCTCAGAGCACTTCAAGGAAATCCTCTTTCGTCCTTCCCTATCCCACTTCTTTGCTCATTCATTATTCCTGACTAATCTCCTAAATTTCAACGTACTCTTCAGCTCTACTAAATTGTGATCTGAGTCTATATCTGCTCCTGGGTACTCCTTATAATCCAGTATCTGATTTCAGATCTCTGCGTGACCTTGATGTAATCTAACTGAAATCATCCTGTATCTCCCGGCCTTTTTCAAGTATACTTTCTTCTGTTGCGATTCGTGAATAAAGTATTCGTTACTAGTTGGTGAAATTTATTACAAGGCTCAATAAGTGTTTATCCGCTATCATTCTTAGTACCAAGTACACTTTCTCCCGTAACCCTTTCATCTATTTCTTCTACTACAACTGCATTCCAATCTCCCATGGCTATCAGATTTTCATCTCCCTTTAAGTACTGAATTATCCGTTCAATACCCTCATATATTTTCTCTCTCTTTTCATCTTCTGCTGGCGACGTCGTAAAGTATACCTGAAGTATTGTTGGTTTCGAGAACGGCCCCATCACTGTTCTGTTCAGAGTAACACACTCTCTTCCCTACCTTTCTATTCGTAACGAATCCTACTCCCATTATACTATATACCCGCACCATGTTCAAGCTTCTGACACTCCACGCCCCGACTTGTAGAACGTTATCCTTTCGTTGGTTATTAAGTCTTTCTCTTATGGTCACCTTCCCCTTCGCAGTTCCTTTCAGGAGATCAGAATGGGGAACTGTTACGAAATCTTTTGCCAGTGGAGATATCATCATGATACTAAGCCATTTACAGGCCACATGTCCTTTGGATACACATTATGTGTCTTTAATGCAGTGGTTTCCATTGCCTTCTGCATCCTCATGCCGTTGATCATTGCTGATTCTTCAGCCTTTAAGGGCAGCTTCTCAGCCCAAGGGCAAGAGAGTGCCCTGAATATCTGCCCGCTTCTCTGCCCTCTTTGTCAAGTGTGTTGGCTGAATGAGGGTGGATCCTTATGCTGAAATTCTCTGTCAGCCATTGCTACAATTTTTATTCAAATTTAAGCAGTTGTGGGGTCGAACCCGGGACAGAAGGTGTACTGATTATTAATCAAAGACGCAAACCCCCACACCACGGTTCACAATCGTGCAGCAGTAATTAACAGTGTAGGAAGTTCCTGAAAAGCATGTCTGCAGGTTGATTTTGGAAGAAGCATCATAGATACGGATGAAGTTTACACGATGAGTGTGTTGCTTTTAACGACTCAGAGCAGAAACTAGTGTTTTATTAGGGTGAGTTTTGTAGCTGGAATAACTTCGAATAGTTTCTATGAAGCTTCTAAGTGCTTTCACACAAATTTGAAATTAGACTAGTAATTGAACGAGAGGATGACACTGAGGCTGACGAAACAACGATTGATCGGGATTTCTTCGTGGCGAAAGTTTGCGGAGAGAAAGTTGCAGAACTTTAATAAAAGTAAACACTTTCATACGTCGATGAGTAATATCAAAATAATTGCTGTTTTTCTTCGGAACCTACATTTTATTTAAGAGGTTCTAGGCACAACAAATTTAGGTTTTTTGTGTAGAATGGAGTTATGAACCTACGTTGCAAAATTACGACAGATACTAAGGGCTACTGCTGTCTTAGGGGCTCTGACTTTGGGATGACTCAGTGAAGTGACAGATTCACATTTGTCCTATTAAAGGAATGTGTCGCTGGACATCTGTTACTAACGAAGTAACCTCCACAAGAAAAGCTGGTTTAATGAGCAACGCATGAAAGTACTCACTACGAAACTTATTTCTTGCACTTAGTATTATTTAGTATAGGACAGAGCCAATTTACAAGTTAAAATAGCGTCATGTGGTTTGTAAATTCGTAGCCATGCTAGTTAGTTATAGCTCTTTACAAAAAAAGAAAAAAAAAGGAACGCAGAAGCTCAATTTGAGCTACATTACTGGAGACCGGTACGGAAGTGTTCTATCGCAGTGTGCCGTTGACGAAACCTTGTTTGGGTGACAGAGGTTCCCGAGGAAACAAGTAACACCTCATTTCCTCGCAAAATAAAGACGCATTACGCCGTCAGCGTACCGGCAATGACAGCCTGCAGTCGGCACAGCGTCCGAGTAATTCACCTGCTGGCGGCCACCGTTAGGAACAATAACTCAGCTACTTTGCAACTGCCTCGTTAGAGCGCGACCGGACGTTGCTCCAGGACAGCAGTCGCTGTCCAGCGACCTACATGGCTGCTTCATCCTCCTGGACCTGATTCTGCAGAATTATGAATTACCGCTATAACCGTGCTCTCCATCTATGGCGCATATTAAATTCGTCGTAGGTTACTAATTTAACAACAGTTCACACCTCTCGTCCGTTGGTCAACTATATCTTTCGCAAAAAGAGGGCAGCCTGTGGTCTAGGTTTCCACATGCAACGTAAGATATTTTCTGAGATGATATGATGTTCAGTTTCCGCCACACAGAAGGTAACATGACAGATCTACGAAGGGCGCTCAATCAGTAATGCTACATATATTTTTCCTGAAAGCAGACTGGCTTTACAGAGGATTCCAGTACACTATATAATTCCCCCCTGATTTAGCTACAAAACACTGTTTTTCAAGATAATCTCTTTTCGATGCGACGGCCTTATGCCACCTCACTAGGACGGTCTGTATGCCCGCATGGTACTACAATGGTGAGTCAAATGAAAACCTCAAATTTGTAGTTGCTGCTGTAGTCTTCAGTCCTGAGACTGGTTTGATGCAGCTCTCCATGCTAGTCTATCCTGTGCAAGCTTCTTCATCTCCCAGTACCTACTGCAACCTACATCCTTCTGAATCTGCTTAGTGTATTCATCTCTTGGTCTCCCTTTACGAGTTTTACCCTCCACGCTCCCCTCCAATACTAAATTGGTGATCTCTTGATGCCTCAGAACATGTCCTACCAACCGATCCCTTCTTCTGGTCAAGTTGTGCCACAAACTTCTCTTCTCCCCAATCCTATTCAATACTTCCTCATTAGTTATGTGATCAACCTATCTAATCTTCAGCATTCTTCTGTAGCACCACATTTAGAAAGCTTCTATTCTCTTCTTGTCCAAACTATTTATCGTCCATGTTTCACTTCCATACATGGCTACACTTCATACAAATACTTTCAGAAATGACTTCCTGACAAATCTATACTCGATGTTCACAAATTTCTCTTCTTCAGAAACGCTTTCCTTGCCATTGCCAGTCTACATTTGATATCGTCTCTACTTCGACCATCATCAGTTATTTTGCTCCCCAAATAGCAAAACTCCTTTACTACTTCAAGTGTCTCATTTCCTAATCTAATTCCCTCAGCATCACCCGATTTAATTTGACTACATTCCATTATCCTCGTTTTGCTTTTGTTAATGTTCATCTTATATCCTCCTTTCAAGACACTGTCCATTCCGTTCAACTGCTCTTCCAAGTCCTTTGCTGTCTCCGACAGAATTACAATGTCATCGGCGAACCTCAAAGTTTTTACTTCGTCTCCATGAATTTTAATACCTACTCCGAATTTTTCTTTTGTTTCCTTGACTGCTTGCTCAATATACAGATTGAATAACATCGGGGAGAGGCTGCAACCCTGTCTTACTCCCTTCCCAACCACTGCTTCCCTTTCATGTCCCTCGACTCTTATAACTGCCATCTGGTTTCTGTACAAATTGTAAATAGCCTTTCGCTTCCTGTATTTTACCCCTGCCACCTTCAGAATTTGAAAGAGAGTATTCCAGTCAACATTGTCAAAAGCTTTCTCTAAGTCTACCAATGCTAGAAACGTAGGTTTGCCTTTCCTTAATCTTTCTTTTAAGATAAGTCGTAAGGTCAGTATTGCCTCACGTGTTCCAGTATTTTTACGGAATCCAAACTGATCTTCCCCGAGGTCGGCTTCTACTAGTTTTTCCATTCGTCTGTAAAGAATTCGAGTTAGTATTTTGCAGCTGTGGCTTATTAAACTGATTGTTCGGTAATTTTCACATCTGTCAACACCTGCTTTCTTTGGGATTGGAATTATTATATTCTTCTTGAAGTCTGAGGGTATTTCGCCTGTTTCATACATCTTGCTCACCAGATGGTACAGTTTTGTCAGGACTGGCTCTCCCAAGGCCGTCAGTAGTTCCAATGGAATGTTGTCTAGTCCGGGGGCCTTGTTTCGACTCAGGTCTTTCAGTGCTCTGTCAAACTCTACACGCAGTATCGTATCTCCCATTTCATCTTCATCTACATCCTCTTCCATTTCAATAATATTGTCCTGAAGTATATCGCCCTTGTATAGACCCTCTGTATACTCCTTCCACCTTTCTGCATTCCCTTCTTTTGTTAGAACTGGGTTTCCATCTGAGCTCTTGATATTCATACAAGTGGTTCTCTTTTCTCCAAAGGTCTCTTTAATTTTCCTGTAGCAGTATCTATCTTACCCCTAGTGAGATAAGCCTCTACATCGTTACATTTGTCCTCTAGCCATCCCTGCTTAGCCATTTTGCACTTCCTGTCGATCTCATTTTTGAGACGTTTGCATTCCTTTTTGCCTGCTTCATTTACTGCATTTTTATATTTTCTCCTTTCATCAATTAAATTCAATATTTCTTATGTTACCCAAGGTTTTCTACTAGCCCTCGTCTTTTTACCTACTTGATCCTCTGCTGCCTTCAGTTCTTCATCCCTCAAAGCTGCCCATTCTTCTTCTACTGTATTTCTTTCCCCCATTTCTGTCAATTGTTCCCTTATGCTCTCCCTGAAACTCTGTACAATCTCTGGTTCTTTCAGTTTATCCAGGTCCCATCTCCTTAAATTCCCACCTTTTTGCTGTTTCTTGTAGTAACAAAGCGAAATTTCGCGCCGTTATCCTGTAAGTTGGTAAGCGTGCCACAAACAGCGTGCAGAATGACCTGTAGATGGCTGCATAGTGCAGATGCACATACATCGTCGTTGTATCAGTATAAAGAACAGCTTTCTGTTATTCGGTTTTTGCATAGTGAAGGTGTGAAACCTATTGAAATTCATCGACGAATGAAAGTCCAGTACGGTGATGCATGTTTGTCACAGCAGCAAGTGTACGAATGGAGTAGGAACTTTGCAAATGGTGAGACTTCAGTGGATGATGCTCATCGTCCAGGTCAGGCACAACGAGTTGTGACTCCACAGAACATTGCAGCAGTTGAAGCCACAGTGAAGAAGAGCGCCGGGTGACACTGAATTACATTGCAGCATGTTTACAGATTAGTCATGTGTCAGCACACCACATTGTGCGACGGCCGGTGTGGCCGAGCGGTTCTAGGCGCTACAGTCTGGAACCGCGTGACCGCTACGGTCGCAGGTTCGAATCCTGCCTCGGGCATGGATGTGTGTGATGTCCTTAGGTTAGTTAGGTTTAAGTAGTTCTACGTTCTAGGGGACTGATGACCTCAGAAGTTAAGTCTCATATTACTCAGAGCCATTTGAACCATTTGAACAACAATTTTTCATGATGCGCTCCAGTTTCACAAAATATCTGCAAGATGGTGCCACGGATGCTGACCCCTGAAATGAGAGAACGACGTGTTTATGCTTGTGAAGAACTTCTTCGTCGCTTTGAACGGCAAGGTGATGGCTTCCTTCCAAGAATCGTTACTGGGGACAAAACCTGGGTTCACTTCCACCCACCGGAAACAAAGAGAGTGAGAAAGGAATGGCGCCATTCCTCATCACCAAAACCAAAGAAGTTTTGAATAGAGCCATTAGCAGGGAAGGTTATGCTGACTCCCTTTTTTGACGAAAAAGGCGTCACTTTGGAGCATTACATGCCTAGAGGGACCACTGTCACCAGTGCATCATACACAGATCTCCTAAAAAATCATCTGCGGCCTGCAATCAAATCAAAGCGACGTGGTGTGCTGTCAGCAGGTGTCCTTTTGCAACATGACAACACAAGGCCCCACACTGCCCGTACAACAGTTGCTACAATCACAGACCTCCATTTTAAGTATCTTCCTCATCCACCATACTCACCAGACCTTGCATCAAGTGATTTCCATATGTTCGGACCACTCAAAAACGCAATGGGAGGAAAGAAGTTCCGTTCTGATGAAGAGATACGCCACGCGGTGCATGAGTGGTTGCGCGGACTACAAAAAGATTTTTTTCTAAAGGAATTTATGCACTTTGTAAGCGCTGGAGGACTTGCATTGAGCGTGGGGGAGATTCTGCTGAAAAGTGATACAGCTTTGTACCACATCTGCACAATAAATAATATTTAAGGTTTTTATTTGACTCATCCTTGCACTCTACTCGTCGACGTTGGAGCCAAACTCTTGCTGCATCAATAATCTCCCCATCTTCCCCGTACTGCTTCCAATGGAGCCCATACTTCATTGGGCAAAGCAGATGGAAGTCGGAAAGTGATGTGGGGTGACTGAAGAAGAAAGAGTGTAATAAAATTCTGTGAGCTCCTCTCGGGTGCATAGACTCGTGTGAGGCCTTGCAGTGACATGGGCAAGAGGTATGTTTGCATCTTTGTGGAGACGAACACAACTGACGTCCTTCTTCAGCTTCTTCAGTCTAGCACAGTAAACTTCAGAGTTGATCGTTGCACCATAGTGAAGGACATCACACGGAATGACTCCTTCACAATTCCACAAGAAGGTCTCCATGACTTTACCGGCTGAGGCTGCGGCTTTGAACTTTTGCTTCGGAGAAGAGTTCGCTTGGCGTCACTTCATGGATTGCCGTTTTGTTACCGGTTCGAAGTAATGAACCCATCTTTCACCACCTGTAACACTGTTCGACAAAAAATTGTCACAATCAGCGTCGTAACGTGCAAGCAACTCCTCACAGGTTGTCCTTCGTTCCTCTTTATGGTCTTCCGTTAGGTGGCAAGGAACCAAGAGGGCAGACAGCTTTGTATACACCAACTGGTAGAAGAGAGGGTCAGCACTCTCTACAGAGACGACCAGTTGTGTCGCAAGGTGTTTGATTGCGATCCGTCGGCCACCTCGAATGAAGAGTGTGCGCACTTTCCAACAATGCAGGAGTCACACATTTGTGTGGTCGGCAGGCACGCTGCAGATCGGACAGGTTTGCGCGACCTTGTTGCGATGATGGCAGGTGTCTCGCTCAACGACTCACCCTGCTTTCGTTCACTGTCACGTCTCTGTAGACAATTATTCAAAATGACAGTCACAATCGCATTATTTATTTTGCCGCCAACCGGTTTCAACCCGCGACTGGGTCATCTTCAGGACAATTTACACTATTTGGTCGCTCGCTGGAGTCGTCACCCTGCCTATGCATGGTTACCAACTGTGCACAGGCTGGGTGACAACACTAGCGAGCGACCAAATGGTGTAAATTGCCCTGAAGATGACCCCATCGCGGTTTGAAACCCGTTGGCGACAAAATAAATAATGCGATTGTGACTCTCATTTTGAATAACTGATTATAAGTAAACCAATCGCTGTTATTTACACACAACCATGTCGTCTAAAAAATCTGTGTAGACATTCTGCAAGTGCCTATGACTGTCTGCTATGCCCTGGCTTTCCGCGAAAGGAAATTCAACGATAGCTGTCTGCTTGTAACGCACCTGTTACAGGTGCCGTCTTGAAGGGTACGTATAGCGCCACCACCTATCGCAACTTCATGAAACTATATGAACTGAAGCGGGAATATTCCACGATACGCCGTCGCACAACTGGTTCAACATTTTTTTTTTCAACTGAAATTGGCCGAGAAGACAAAAGTGTTTCATTATTTACCTAAAGCGCCACGTACACCTATATAAATACTGCGTAAGGGACCTTACGGTGCATGGTGTACCACTAGCAGTCATTTTATTTCGTGTTCCACTAGCAAATGGAGAGAAGGAAAGACAGCTGTCAGTAATTCTTCTTAGGAGCCCTACTTTACTAGTCTTTGTGGTGCTTACGCGAAATGAACGTTGGTGTCAGTAGAATCGTTCTTCACTCAGCTGCAATTGCTTGTTCTCTACATTATCTCAATAGTGTTTCGTGAAAAAAAGTCTTCTTCCCTCCTGCGATTCCCAATTGACTTTACGAGGCATATCCGTAGCACTCGTGTGCTGATCGACAAAACCGTTAGCAAACCTAACAGCACGCCTCTGAATTGCTGAGCTACACTTTTCCATATTCACCATTCCATTTCCGTACGACCGTCCTTACGTGATAATTGCATTTCATATCGCTGTGCAACGTTACGCCAAGGTGTTTAACTGACGTAACTGTGTCAAGCAGCACGGCACAAACACTGAATTCGAATATTACAGGAGTGTTTTTCCTACCCACCTGCATTAATTTACAATGTTCTACATTTACAGCAAGCCTCCATTCATCACACCAAATATAAATCTCCTTCTGCAGTCACACAACGGTGGTACTTTTCCATTGACTATGGCGTCATCAGCAGTCATAGACTGTTGCTCACCCTATCCGTCATGTTATTTATGTATGTAGATGATAAACGGGTATTCATTGGACAAATATATTATACAAGAACTGACATGTGATTACATTTTCACGCAATTTGGGTGCATAGATCCTGAGAAATCAGTACCCAGAACAACCACCTCTGGCCGTAATAACGGCCTTGATACGCCTGGGCATTGAGTCAAAAAGGCCTTGAATGGCGTGTACAGGTACAGCTGCCCATGCAGCTTCAACACGATACCACAGTTCATCAAGAGTAGTGACTGGCGTATTGTGACGAGCCAGTTGCTAGGCGACCATTGACCAGACGTTTTTAATTGGTGAGAGATCTGGAGAATGTGCTGGCCAAGGCAGCAGTCGAACATTTTCTGTATCCAGAAATGCCCGTACAAGACCTGCAACATACGGTCGTCCTTTATCCTGCTTCGCAGGGATCGAATGAAGGGGAGAGCCACGGGTCGTAACGCACCTGAAATGTAACGTCCACTGTTAAAAGTGCCGTCAATGCGAACAAGAGGCGACCGAGACGTGTAACCAATGGCACCCCATACCATCACGCCGGGAGATACGCCAGTATGGCGATGACAAATACACGCTTCCAATATGCGTTCACCGCGATGTCGCCAAACACGGATGCGACCATCATGATGCCGTAAACAGAACCTGGATTCATCCAAAAAAATGACGTTTTTCCATTCGTGCACGCAAGAAGGTCGTTGAGTACACCATCGCAGGCGCTCCTGTTTGTGATGCGGCGTCAAGGGTAACCGTACCCATGGTCTACGAGCTGATAGTCCATGCTGCTGCAAACGTCGTCGAACTGTTCGTGCAGATGGTTGTTGTCTTGCAAACGTCCCCATCTATTGACTCAGGGATCGAGACGTGGATGCACTTCCGTTACAGCCAAGCGGAAAGATGCCTGTCATCTCGACTGCTAGTAATACGAGGCCGTTGGGATCCAGCACGGCGTTCCGTATTACCCTCCTGAACCCACCGATTCCATATTCTGCTAACAGTCATTGGAACTCAACCAACGCGAGCAGCAATGTCGCGATACGATAAACCGCAATAGCGATAGGCTACTATCCGACCTTTATCAAAGTGGGAAACGTGATGGTACGCATTTCTCCTCCTTACACGAGGCATCACAAATACGTTTCACCAGGCAACGCCGGTCAACTGCTGTTTGTGTATGAGAAATCGGTTGGAAACTTTCCTGATGTCAGCACGTTGTAGGTGTCGCCACCGGCGCCAACCTTGCGTGAATGCTCTGAAAAGCTAATCATTTGCATACCAAAGCATCTTCTTCCTGTCGGTTAAATTTCACGTCTGTAGCACGTCTTCTTCGTGGTGTAGCTATTTTAATGGCCAGTAATGTTGTTCACTTCTTTAGTTAGTCTTGCTAATATGGGGAAGGAGTGTGCAAGCTGTGTGCGGTCGCAGGAGGAGCTGGCCGCAGTTCGCGAACAGCTGAATCTGACGCGTCGCATAGGGAACCTCAGGTGTCATTTGCTTTGCCTACGGGCTCCTCTTCTGAGGCACCTCCTAGTGCACCCGACACGATGGAGACGCCCTCACAGCAGGGTGAGCGGCGGGTGGTAACGCGTTCGTGCCGCTCTAGGCGGAGGGCCAATGTGGAGGAGACTGGACGCCTGGACTCGGCCACTCACCCTGTGAGTTGACAGGTGGCCGCTCCTTCAGTAGGGTCCGAGCAGGCACACGGGGAAAGGGGTTCACTAGTTATTGGCCGCTCCAATGTTAGTCGCATTATGGAGCCCCTTAGGCAGATAGCATTCAGGGCTGGAAAGAAAGCCAATGTGCGCTCGGTATGTCTGAGATGGCGCCTCATTCCAGATGTTGAAGTGGCCTTGCCTTTGGCTATCGAGGGTGCAGGGTACAGTCGTCTGCATGTTGTGGCTCACATCGGCACCAACGACGCCTGTCGTACAGGTTCTGAGAAGATCCTCAGTTCGTGCAGGCGGCTGGCGGAGGTGGTGAAGGCCGCTGGCCTAGCGTGCAGGGTGTCAGCAGAGCTCGCAATTTGCAGTATCGTTCCCAGACTGATCGGGGTCCTTTGGTTTGGAGCTGAGTGGAGGGTCTCAACCAAAGGCTCCACCGGCTCTGAGACGGTTTGGATGCAAATTTATAGACCTATGTTATCGTGTGGTGATTTGTAGGACTCCCCCTTGATAGGTCAGGGGTGCACAACAGAAAGGAAGCAGCTACTCGGGTAATAGAGTACTTCTGGAGTGCACATGAGGGTCTTTTAGGGTAGGCAGTAGTTTGAGGTTGTTCTGATGAACAATCGCCAGTCGATATGAAGGAAGGGAAGTCAAACGGCATTCGGAATAGACACTTCGACTGTCACAATTTTATCAGTAAACTGTCGAAGTATTCGTAATAAAGTTCTCGAATTTACTGACCTCCAGGAAAGATCTCGTGCTTGAATTATTCTTGGGACCGAGAGCTGGCTGAGAGCCGAAGTGTAAAGCTCTGAGATATTTAGCGAGTCGTGGAACGTATGTCGGAAAAAACAGATTAGAGGCCATAGGAAGCGGAGTGTTCATTACAGTTAACAAAAATATTCTCTCTATTGAGGTCGAAGTTGAGTATGACAGTGAGTTCATCTGGTCCTGTATAACAGGTGTACGTGAAGCTATGTTAATTGTTGGATGTTTTCACCGGTCACCCGATTCTACTGTGACAGTTCTTGAGCCATTCAAAGAATGTCTATGGTCAATAGCGCCTAAATATCCAGATCATACAATAGTGGTTGGAGGCGACTTTAACCTACCCAGTATAGACTGCGATGTCCGTGGATTCATTGCAGGGGATACTGACAGGCAGCCATGCGAAATACTTTTGAACACATGTTCTGATAACTGTCTTCAGCAGTTAGCTCGGCAGCCCACACGCAGTTGAAATATCTTAGATATAGGTGGACTTTATCGACAATGTCAATATAGAAACGGGGATTGGGGATCGCGATTTCATTATAGCAACTATGATTACGAAAGTTAACAAATTAATCAAAAAGGCTAGGAGAGTGTTTCTGCTAGATAGAGCAGATACGCAGTTATTAACATCTCACTTAGTGTGGAAATTGACAACGCTTAGTTCCAGTAAGATGGCGGTAGAGGATTTAGGGCAAAATTTAAGGAGCTTATAAATTGTGGATTGGAGAGTTACGTGCCTAGTAAGTGGATAAACGTGCCTAGTAAGTGGATAAAGGATGGAAATGAGCCACCGTGGTTTAATAACGAAATTTGGCCGATGCTAAGGAAGCAGAGGCTGTTGCACTCTCGGTTCACAAGGGAACGCATAAATGACGACAAGCGAAGGTTAGTAGAGATTTGTGCATCTGTGAAAAGATCTATGCGCAAAGCATACAGCTACCGCCATTATACAAATAGAAAAAGATCTGTCTGAGATCCCAAGAAAATTTTGGTCGTATGTAAAATCGCTAAACGGGTCTAAGGCTTCCATTTAGATCCCTGCTGACCAGTCTGGTGCAGCAGCTGATAACAGCAAAACGAGGGCTGAAGTTTTAAATTTTAGTTTCAAGAAATCGTTCACACGGGTGAACAGTACAAACATACCGCCATTTGACCGTCTGACACTACCGTATGGACGACATTGGAATAAGCATACCCGGCGTAGAGAAACAATTGAAAGAATTGAAAGCAAATAAATCACCAGGTCGGGATGGAATCCCAGTTCGACTTTACAAAGAGTACTCTAGGGCACTGGCCCCTTATCTAGCTTGCATTTATCGTAAATCTATTGCCCAGCGCAAAGTCGCAAGTGATTAGAAAAAAAGAAACGTAAAAGAACGGACCGGCAAAATTACAGACGAATATCCGTAACTTCTGTTTGGACGTTCTCAGTGCGAGCATAATAACTTTTCTTGAGACTGAGAAGCTTATGTGCACGAATAAGCATGGTTCTAGAAACCATCGCTCTTGCGAAACAAAGCTTGCCCTTTTCTCAAATGATATACTAAGAACTGTCGATCAAGGACAATTGGCACATTTCATATTTCTACATTTCCGGAAAGCATTTGACACGGTGTCCCATTGCAGGCTGTTAACGAAGGTACGAGAATATGGAATAAGTTCGCAGATATGTGAGTGGCGCGAAGACTTCTTAAGTAATAGAACCGAATACGTTGTCCTCGGTGGTGAGTGTTCATCATAGACAATGATATCGCTGGGAGTGCCCCAGGGAAGTGTGACAGGACCGCTGCTCTTTTCTATGTACATAAATGATTTGGCTGACAGTTCGACAGCAATCTGCGGTTTTTTGCTGATGATGCCATCGTGTACTATAAGGTGCCGAAATTGAGTGGCTGTAGGAAGATACAAAATTTCCAGTTGGCAGCTAGCCCAAAATGTGGGAAAATGTAAGTTAACGAGGATGAGCAGGAGCTTCAAATCTGTAATGTTGGGATACAGTATTATTAGTGTCCTGCTTGACACAGTCAAATCGTTTAAATATCACTACAAGCCGATATAAGATGGAACGAACATGTGAGAAATGTGGCAGAGAACAGTCGGTCGGCTTCAGTTTATTTGGAGAATTTTAGGAAAGAGTGGTTCACCTGTAAAGGATGCCGGATATAGGGCGCTGGTGCGACCTATTCATGAATACTGCTCTTGTGTTTGGGATCCGTACCAGGTCGGATAGAAGCAGCACATCGAAGCAATTCAGAGGTGGGTTGCTAGATTTGTTACCGGTAGGCTCAAACAACATGTGTGTGTTACGGAGATGTTTCGGGAACTCAAATGGGAATCTATGGAGGGAGGAGTTCTTTGCGAGAAGCACTATTGAAATAGTCTAGAAAACCGGCATTTGAAGCTGAGTGCCGAACGATTCTACTGCTGCCAACGACATTGAGCGTAAGAACCACGAAGATACGATACGAGAAAGTAGGGCTCATAAGGAGGCATACAGACGGCCGTCTTTCCCTCGCTCTATTTGCGAGTGGAATTGGAAAGTAAACGACAGGTAGTGGTACAGAGTACACTTGCGAAATATTTATATAGATGTAGATGTAGAGAGAACAGTCATGTCACTAAAACTAGCTGCGCTCTAAGTGATTCGTACCAATCGTCCGAAACTAAGGTCTAGGGAAACCTTCATGAAAATCAGCTATATCTTGCAAACGAGTCCAGCCAAAGCAAGAGTGGAAATACGGAACCCACAAATCGCAAACCATCTTCATTGATCTCAACCATCTGGAAACCATCCTTTTCACCATCACGAGGACAACATGCCATGCTCTTCGCGTATCTACGCTCTGGTGTCGGCATATACGTATGTAATCTCCAACACTGGGGATTTCCAGTCGACACCGCCAACTACAACTGCCGAGAAGTGCAGACAGTGGACTACCTGCTGTACTGCCGGCTCTGTCCCTCATCCTGTACCGAGGAAGATCTGCTTCAAGGAGCTCAAAATTCCCTTGTGCTTGCGTGCTTTTAGTCATCCATGGCATGCTCTTTCACACACTTATCCTCGAAGTGTTTACTATACGTTACTCATATTGTGTACTCCGCAATTTCCGTTTTCTGTGTGCGTTTATTTGTGTTAATACCTCCGAACAGAATAAAAATATCACTATGTGTTAAACACCAGTTAAAATGGACTAGGGTTAAGAATGAAATAAATGGGGGTCTCTTTAAAGCATACATCCTACATTGCCCTCTAAATAATCAGTGAAAATCTCGGAAGAATAATATCGCGATGGTCAGGCGAGGATTTGAACCCCACTTCTTCAGAATGCGAGTCTAAACCTATGCACCAATTTAAAAAGAAATGCCCCGCCAACAAAATAAAACTCAAATCGTCACTTTCGCAACAATCTAATCACATTAGACTGGGCAACTATTAAATAACACGCAGTAGGTCTTCATAAATAAACGTACCTATCACATCATCCTACAAGAATATAATCAGACATCGGCCCTTTCTACCTGAAACAGTACGTTAAAATACAGTGCTCCTCTCCGCAGTAATTATTTAAAAAAGTTAGAAACAAAGAGTAACTGTTTGTACTAAATTCGTCGTCCTCAGTCATCGGAAGCCACCTACGCTGGCATTCCGCAGAAAACATTTTAGTTTTGCCCATAAAAACTAGTCACGTTCGTTAAAATAGGGCTTGAGTGGCTGCAGCTGTTCTGTAGCACACGACAGCGATTAACTTCACTGACGTCATTACAGGCTGAGTAACGCTTACAGGGAAACAGCTGCGCTCTGGCTCGACGCAGATACGTAAGAGATTGCTTCCTAAGCGCTTACTTCTCGTTTCTAGTCGTCTTTTCTGACATGACGTAGCTTAACACAGGTGCTTCGTGAACTCAAATAGGAATCCCTGGAGAGAATACGACGCTCTTTTCGCCAGGCAACACTGAGATAATTTAGAGAGCCGGCATTGGAGGTTGACTGCAGAACGATTTTACTGACATCAAGGTACATTTCGCGTGAGGACCACGAAGATATGAGATATTAGGGCTCGTACAGAGGCAAGTAGACGGTTGTTTTCTCCCCACTCCATTGAACAGGAAAGTAAATGGCTAATAGTGGGTTCATGGTAATCTCGCAGGCTCTTTGATATTTTCTGAACAAGAAGTTGCGAGACCACTGACGTCACTACGGAGTGCAAAACGCAGACTTATCTCTGGTACAGCCGCGTGCCATGGCTAATTCGTGACGCAAGAGAGCAAATTCCTGTGATTGCATGGCTAGCCTTCTGCACAGGAAACGAAAGTCAACCGTTCAGAAGCTTGATAATTTCACTATGCCTATCTGAATACTTGCGCTGTTGGACGAGACATTGTTCCATCTACTTAGAGCGATATTATTACAGCGATGGATTTTGATCGTTAAGTTATGCTAAGGTACTTCTTTCCACCGGTAAACAGGATTGATGTGAAGAATGGCGCTGATACTTGTGTGTTTTTCTCTGGCACCGGTGGAAGATAAGAACTAAGAGAGATAAGCAGCTTACTGAAGCGTATAGAGAGCCATTACCCTCGCTCGACACGCGAATGGAATATGACAGAAAATCGCGTATATCAGAACGGAATATCGTCAATTACGCGCTTACAGAGGCCTGTGGACTGTGAATAAAGACGTAGCTGTGGAAATTGATGTTCGCGACCTTTTTGTACATAGTCGCCACCTTTTTGTACATAGGTGCATAAACAAAACTTTCGGCTCCCTTCACTACACCAGAAAAAGTAACTACAACGTTGGCTTTAATTAATTATCGATAAAAAGTAACAGCGAAAAATTCTCACACCCTCTTTATTGATTCGTATTTTCTGAGATTAAATAATCTCTGCAGAAGATAACTGGTTACTTATCGGCCGCAGTTTTAAGTCACAGTAAGTGTACATTATTGTAGCGTATTTTCATATTCTCGCAAACGTTAGAGTTGCAGCCAAACTATGTGTTCCTGCACTGCTTGCAGTATAAAACCATTAAATAAAGACCTAGAGCTGAATCATGGGCTGCATAATGGTGTGTGATAATATTACCTTTGTACAGTATTCGTCTATTCCGCCCGACATTAAACGTAAATGTCGCGGTCTTTGGCATTGGAGTGCAACTAAACAAACCAAACATTGAGCATCATACAGTCGATAAATAACCGCTACGATCATGGTTACGATAACGTTGTCACACATAAAGAGATCGCTTTTCAATGAAATTTCTGCTTTCATGGTATAATGTATGAGTCCTAGGGAACACAGCTCATCACCGATGGATTCGGTATTTCCCATATTACCACATTTCGAGAGTATATTCTAGTATTTGTCTGTCTCCTTCTGCTGTTCCTTCCAGCACCAAGTTAACTATTCTTGGATGTTTTAGTTTAGAGTGGGTAAAATAAAAGTGACCTGCATATATTTCATGTACCTTAAGACATGCAACTCCACTTACATTACCTTCCCAGAGTGCAGTTAATGGAAGAAAATTGCGTATCTTAAGGTGCACGAAGTATTTCCAGACCACTAATCTGTCCTTTCTTATATTAAGCACCTTCCATTGGCTTCCTTCAAAACTTATTCTTTTAAATACCTCTTCACTTTCTACTTTATCTGTTCGCTAACCTCTTCCCATTTTTCGATAGTAACATGTTCCAACACTTCTAGCTTCGTCTTCTCCTGATTTCAGATCTTCCACGTCTCACTTGCCTACAACACTGTGCTCCAGATGTACACTTTCGGAAACGCTTTCCTCAGTTCCATATTAATATCTGATGTCATTGGAGCTCTTTTATTTAAGAGAGCGTTCTTCACTTATTCCAATAGACTTCTGTTATATTCCTTGGTTCTGCCATCACACCCAATCTTGTTTCTTAGATAGGAGCAATCTGTCACGTCTTCAGCTAGCATTTAGTTCCCAATTCTGCTGTTAGGCAAGGCTTTATTCTCCTTCTGACCGCTTTTTATCACCTACGTCTTTGCTTTGTTTATTTTTCAAACATATCTGGTGTCAGGATCTCACAGAAAGAAGTAGAAGAGACTTAGAGTTAATGAAATGGATCACTTGAGAAGAGCATGTAAGATTTCACGTCTTAACGCGCGAGAAATGAAGAAGAGAGAGAAAGGACGCATATCTATTACACTACTACGAATAGGGTACAAGAAAGAGAGCTAGAATGGCTAGAGCATGTCAGAGGAGTAGAAGAAGACAGATGGCCAGAGAGGGCTCTTGGAAAGGGAAGAAGGGGAAGACCAAGAAAGGTTGACCGAGAGATATCCAGGGAGCGACGGAGAAAAGAGGGATAGAAGAGAATAAGGAAGAATGGCGAGATCCAGGCATTCAACGACAGATACGTGATGACAGTTGTAGGGTCTCAGGTGAGAAGAAGCGATGAGCGTTTGGAACTGGAAATAGGACTTTCTTCAGTTAACCCCAACCTTTCAGACCATAAATAACCGACATACTCTATATGTGGACAGACAATTACACTGTCTGTCGCACCTTAACATTAGTATGTGTTCTCCTGTCACTTTTGTCACTATTCCGAAATTCTCTTTCATTTCGTTCAGTGCTTTTTCGATATACAAGGAGAATAACGGTGGTGACAAGTTACAATGCTGCCGTACACCCTTCTTAGCATGTACTTGACTTTCTTAACCTTCCACTGTCGTTACTCCCTCTTAGACTTTGTTGGTGTAGTAAGTTATCATTTCTCTCTGTATTTATGTCCAGTCTTGTAAGGATTCTGAATATCTTTTTCCATCCCACCAACTATCTGCTTTCTGAGCTATAACAAAAGCATTATGTGCTGAATATAAAAGGTGCCCATGTCTATGCATTTGGTGGAATTTCTATTTTATAAAGTATTTGTGTCATCTTTCACCGCGGCAGTTGCTGGGACGTTTCGTATTCTTGGTATCCCTTGTGCCGAACATAAACTATTATCAGCCAATCTGAAGATGACTGATTGAAACAAAATGCACCATTGGCAAATAAGAAATAATTACAAACCTACAATCAACACAGTCTCTTCATCATGTATTAATGATTCCTGTGCCTTTACTGCTGTGAGTCAGAAAAAGGTTTTAGCTTTAGCAGAGTTGAAATTTCTCTGACGCATTTGTTAATCAGGTAACACGCAATAAGTAGTCCACGTTCAAAATCACTGACTGACTCATTCTGCTGTTACTGTTTCTCTACTGACAACATAATCCTCCCCACCTTCCTAGATCCTGACAGGTCTGCCACTTGTAATGTCTTACGGTCAGTTGTGCATTACATAAGGGACGTCCATATTCTTTTGAGCAGCCAGTGTATATGGTTTGTTAGATATAGGCTCTGGTACAGATCCTTCCATGAAAGGACATTATACACAGGGTAATTCAGCTGCCCTTACCACTGGGTTTTACACAACCCGTAGTGCCTTCAAATGTCACGCTGAAGATATTCATACGCTTTTGCTGTCTATGTCCAAACCTTAAGTCCGACAAAATAAAGGAACAGGACCATTTTGTACGAAATTTAATGTAATTAAATATTATACTGGCATGAGTTTCCGCTAGAGATCATAGTTTTTGAATTATCCAAGGAAAATGAAGGAAAGTTACCTTCAAAAGCGTTTTTCTTGAATAACTCGAAATGTGTGCTCTCCAGTGAAAACGTATCCCAGCAAAAAATTTAAATACATTGAATATTCCACGAAAAGATCCTATTCATTTTTTTCTGTAGGACTTACAGCTTATACGAAGCGATAGAGAGAGAGAGAGGATATGAAAATCTAGTCCATAGTTTTTGAAAGCGTTGCAGGTTGCATAAAACCACTGAGTAGGGGCCACTGAGTCACCCTGTATAAGTGACCCATCTCTGGAGTATTTCTTTGCTTTCACTATCACTAATCGGCTGATCACTTAGTTCACTTTCTTCCATTTCTATGAAATCAGCTCTATGTAAGACATCGACCCCCATCAGTCAAGATGCTCGTTCGACCTATACTTGAGTATTGCTCATCAGTGTGGTATCCGTACCAGGTCGGGTTGACAGAGGAGATAGAGAAGATCCAGAGAGGAGCAGCGCGTTTTGTCACAGGGTAATTTGGTAAGCTACGAAGATGTTTAGCAAACTCAAGTGGCAGACTCTGCAAGAGATCACTGTGTATCTTGCTGTCCAGGTTTCGAGAGGGTGCGTTTCTGGATGAGGTATCGAATATATTTCTTCCCCCTACTTATACCTCCCGAGGAGATCACGAATGTAAAATTAGGGAGATTCCAGCGCGCTCGGAAGCTTTCCGGCAGTCGTTATTCCCGCGAACCATACGCGACTGGAACAGGAAAGGGAGGTAATGACAGTGGCACGTAAAGTGCCCTCCGCCACACACCGTTGGGTGGCTTACGGAGTATAAATGTAGATGTAGATGCAATTCAGATCAGTGTTGTCAGCCTGTGGTGTGCGTACTGTAAGACCTTCGGTACACACACCATCAGATTAGTTGACTTGTCGCTCTAATGAAGTAGGCGAGTGTCACCAATATGTCTCGTGGTCTTATCGTGGCGTGTTTACCTTCTGTCGTTAGGTGAGACGATAGAAATGCCACTTGCACGCTTAGAGTAACAGATTGAAGGTGACCAACTTTAAACAGAACTTGATTAATTTTCACACACATTTATTAAAATAATAAAACGCATAGATATTACGTAACTTGCTTCTGGATATTGTTTACAATTAACAATCTGAAGTTCCTTTGGTCTTGGTATGTTAATCTTATTCTTACATATCTCTGATACTTGACAAAGTGTCTATACATTTCTCTTCATGGCTATGTACAGGAATATGATAATCTTATTAGGCACAGACTGAACTTGAGTATAGACTAATGCAGACTGACTAATTGGAGATCTGTACACTCGTTATAATACCTCGAGCGTTCAGGTATTACTGCGCGAGTGTGATCCGCGAGGAGAAAATATTCTACGTTAGCAGCAATCTCATTGGCTGCGTTACATATTAATACGCGGATCGGCGGAAGCAGAATTTGGTCCGTCTATTAGACAGCGCCATCTCGTAGTGTGGAGACGGACGAGCGCTGCGCCTGCGCTGTTCTGCTTAGCGGGACACGCTCTAGTGGGAAAGTTGTGTACGCGCAGACTACGCGGAACTATGTACACAACACAGCCACAAAGCGCTCCCGCATAGAAGCGGTCGGCAGGGATTTGGCGACCGTGCCAGGATAACTGGGAACGCTGAGTCGCAGTTCTCAGTGCTGCTCGTAACCCCATCATCCGCCGCATGCTGCCGCGGGTGTTTTCTGGCGTCAGCGCGCCAGCGGGCTCAGGTCGTTCGTTAGGACCGCGTCGCATTAGCTGTGCCGGCCTTCTCTGCCCTGTCCCGCGGCGGAGCGGCTCGCGCACTCACTCGGGAAATGGGCGCCGGCGGGAGCTGCCCGACGCGTGTGCTTTTTTTTCAGCTTTTTTTTTTCATTCGTATCCCGGTGGAGCGGAAGTTCCGGTGGGCGGAACGGCCTCCTCCACGGTACTGCAGAGATGGGCTTCCGGTTCCGGGTGGGCCCTGCCCAGCGCCAGCGCCGCAGGTCGCGCCGCCCTTCGCTTCCCTTCCCCCTCCCCCTCTTTCCCTGCTTCTGCCGCCCCCTTCCATCATCCGCAGCCCTGCGGCGACCCCAGCGAAAGGATTACGGGCCGTCCGAGCGACAAACGCCACCCTAATCACGGGCCACCGCGATTTATGTGCCACGGCTCCGTGCGCGCAGCCGCGCAGCACGCGCTTCCACGCACTTCCACGCACAGGCGAGGGCGCGGCCGTAGGAAGTGCGCCACGCACCACCCAGCCTCACGCCTCGCGGCACGGCAGCCTCTCCAGCCCTCTCTCTGCCACACACCACACGCACACACATCACTGAGAGAGCCGTCCGTTGCCACGCGGGGCAAGTCTGACACCGCATGCCTAAGACGAATCAACAACAGATTTACAGATAACATGGTGGATGAGAGATAAACTGTGCCATACTAAGTCCGGCCCCGGTAGCTGAATGGTCAGCGTGATGGAATGTCAATCCTAAGGTCCCGGGTTCGATTCCCGGCTGGGTCGGAGATTTTCTCCGCTCAGGGACTGGGTGTTGTGTTGTCCTAATCATCATCATTTCATCCCCATCGACGCGCAGGTCGCCGAAATGGCGTCAACTCGAAAGACCTGCACCAGGCAAACGGTCTACCCGACGGGAGGCCCTAGCCTAACAACATTTCATTTCACACTAACTGTGTATAACTATCTGTTGAGAGGCCAGACAAACGTGTGGTTCCTGAAGAGGGGCAGCAGCCTTTGCAGTAGTTGCAGGGGCAACAGTCTGGATGATTGACTGATCTGGCCTTGTAACATTAACCAAAACGGCCTTACTGTTGTGGTACTGCGAACGGCTGAAAGCAAGGGGAAACTACGGCCGTAATTTTCCCGACGGCATGCAGCTTTACTGTATGGTTAAATGATTATGGCGTCCTCTTAGGTAAAATATTCCGGAGGTAAAATAGTCTCCCTTCGGATCTCCGGGCGGGGTCTACGCAAGAGGACGTCGTTATCAGGAGAAAGAAAACTGGCATTCTACGGATCGGAGCGTGGAATGTCAGATCGCTTAATCGGGCAGGTAGGTTAGAAAATTTAAAAAGGGAAATGGATAGGTTAATGTTAGATATAGTGGGAATTAGTGAAGTTCGGTGGCAGGAGGAACAAGACTTCTGGTGAGGTGAATACAGGGTTATAAATACAAAATAAAAAAAAAAAATTGCAGGAGTAGGTTTAATAATGAATAAAAAAATAGGAGTGCGGGTAAGCTACTACAAACAGCGTAGTGAACGTATTATAGTGGCCAAGATAGACACGAAGCCCACGCCTACTCCAGTAGTACAAGTTTATATGCCAACTAGCTCTGCACATGATGAAGAAATTGAGGAAATGTATGATGAGATAAAAGAAATTATTCAGGAAGTGAAGGGAGACGAAAATTTAAGAGTCACGGGTGACTGTAATTCGACAGTAGGAAAAGGAAGAGAAGGAAACATAGTAGGTGAATATGGATTGCGGCTAAGAAGCAACAACAACAACAACAACAACATGGAAAGAGATGCAGGTCTTCAGCAACAATTTGTCGCAGTTGCCCTGTTGATTCTCATCTGTCGTGTAGCTCGTCTGACCGATTTCCTGGGGCTGGTTTGAAACACAGCGCGTGTCTTCCCGATGTTTCCTGGCGTTTTCACACTTTTTGGACGACCGACAATGTAAACGCTGTCTTCGCGAACAACATCCGTTCTTTCAAACTTGCGAATCAAATTCTTGATTCTCAGCACACTTGGACCAGTTGTCTTGAGCTTTAACTCGCTCACTAACTTCCTCTGAGCCGCAGTTGGGCTGTTATTGCTCGCACAGTAGGCCTTCACAAGCGCTATACGCTCAGGCACGCTCTACCGTGAGATTTTCACTTGCAAATTGCCGAAAACAAGGCGAGTGCGCATGGGCATACTAATTTACATCATGCCCGATGGCCAACCGTGCAATTTGAACATCCTAACGCAAACCGTTCTGAAGTGATGACAGTTTCATTTGATATAATTCAATAATTGTCGCCCTGTATATCCTTAGTCAGTTTCCTGACAGTTCATTGCTTCCGGTTTCTGGGGGTCTCTAGTAAGACACTGATCACATATGTAAAGAAATCTTTACGATTTAACGTCCGATAGGCATGCAACACACTTAACGTCCAGATAACGCAGGTATGACCTTAACTGACCACACATACTAGAAAAACAACCGTGATCTATGATGATGGTCTAAGGGGGCCTACAGTAGTTTACAACAACAGCAATATGTAAAACAAGCTTGGAGCAACAGAAATATGTACATACTTCTAACAATTATGACGCATTTCAAATAAAAAAGGCGAAGCCCACACAGCTCGAAAAGTTCCTTACATTCATTTGTAATTAGACAGGCATAAATTGATAATTATGAATATGATATAACACGGAGCTGTGGACGATAGAACACTACAAGTAAAAGATAATGCCAAACTAAATTTTATCTTCTGCTAAACGCAATGTTTCTGTTTCTTCTGTTAACCCAAACATGTTTCGACCCCTAAGTGACATTTTCTGCAATGTGAAGATGGTTGCTAGACAGGTACTAACTGTATGAACAGATGTTCGTTACAACATCTTTTGATGATTCTGAAATGTCATTGTATAAATATACCGAAGCTGTGCAGCATTATCTACAGAAACTACATTGTCACACTCTGTTGCGCTCTAAACAGACAGCGAATTAGGGACGTCTGGTACGTTATAAAGACAATGGCCTCGTCGAATCGCCTCGAAAATGCATAAAAGCAAGTCAGTCTGTACAACTCCACTTTCAGAATTAATGTATGTTCAGATGAGCAACAAAAATAAAATAGAACCTTCGCATGTTATAGTTTTCAGGTATAAAATAGGAAAACAACCTCGGAATTCTTACAATACGAAACTTTTTACAAAACTTGTGGTCAGATGAAGGTTTTTTTGGTACGGAAAACACAGCTTGTTATCTTGGATGGAGAGTCACCGGCAAGAAGAAGTAACTTCAGTCAGCTCTCGATAAGATTTCAAAATGGTGCAAAGATTTTCAGCTAGGTTTACATGTTCAAAATTGTAAAACTACGCGCTACAGAAAACGAGAAAATGTACTATCCTATAACTATAACACCATCGAGCGACAGTTAAAAACAGTCACGCTTTCTACCGATATGAAATATACAAGGAAAATGGAATCGGTGTGCAAAGGAGACTGCTTACAAGTCTCTTCTGCGACCCATCCTAGAATATTGCTCAAGTGTCTGAGACCGTACCAAATAGGAATAACAGAAAATATTGAACGTATATAGAAGGGCACCATGAATTGTAAATTACCCCGAAGAAACCAACACGGATTTCAAAATATCGTTCTCGTGAAACACAACTAGCTCTTTATTCTCATGAAGTAATGAGTGCTGTCGACAGGGGACGTAAAAACTGATTCCTCACTTTTAGATTTCCGCAAGGCTTTGACACAGTTACTCACAAGCAGCTTCTAATCGAATTGCATATCGTTTAGTATCGTCTCAGTTGCTGCCAATGTTCGTGATTTCCTGTCAGAAATGTCACAGTTCATAATAATTGACAGAAAATCATAGAGTAAAACAGAAATAATGTCTAGCGTTCCCCAAGGAAGTGTTCTAAGGGCTCTGCTGTTCGTAATCTACATAAACAATTTAGACGATCTCAGCAGCCCACTTAGATTGTTTACAGATGATGCTGTCATTTATAGTCTTGTAAAGTTATCAGATGATCAAAACAATCTCCAAAATTATTTGGACGAGTGGAGGAGATATAACCGTATGGCGTAAAAAGTCTCAGTGAACTCTAAATAATGAAAAGCGTGAAGTCATCTACACGAGCACTAAACGGAATCCGCAAACTCTCGGTTACACGATAAGTCACACATACCGAAAGGCTGTAAACTCAACTAAACACCTTGGGATTACAATTAATAATAAATTTGTACGATCATATTGATACTGTTGTGGGGAAAGCAAATCCAAGATTGTGATTTATTGCCAGAAACTAAAATAATGTAACAGGTCTACTGAAGAGACTTCTTACGATACGCTCGTCCACCCTCTTCTAGAGCCTTTCTGTGTGGTGTGGGATTTGCGTTACATAGGACTGGTGGAGGATATCGATAAAGATCAAAGAAGGGCAGTTTATTTTGTATTATAGCGAAATAGATGAAAGAGTGCCACGCATATGATACGCGAATTGGGAATGCAGTCATTAAAACAAAGGCGTTTTTCGCCGCAGCATCCACGTACATAAGGAGAAACGACCATCATAATGAAATAAGGGAAATCAGAACTCGCACAGAACGGTTTAAGTGTTCGTTTTTTCCCTGGTACTGTTCGAGAGTGGAATGGTAGAAAGCAGCTTCAAGGTGGTTTGCTGAACTATCTACCAGTCACATAATTGTGAACTGCTGATAAATCGTTTGGACTGAGAAGGAGAGGCAAATATTTGTTCCGCCCGCAGGAGAGTGTTACAGAGATACTGAAGAAACTGAGCTGGCACACCCTTGAAGAGAAGACTATCGCTGGAAAATCTACTCACAAAGTTTCAGGAAGTGGTTTTAAATAATAACACTAGGAATATACTATAACCTTGTACGTAGCGCTCCCGTAGGGATCGGATGGACAAGATCGGGTTAATTACAGCACGGATGGAGTAGTTTCAACAATCATTCTACGCGTGCCTCACACGTAAATTTAAGAAGCACTAATAAGTGGTACAATGGGAAATTTTGAATAAAATGCCAGCAGTAGTTGCATTTTTCCTTTCATTTTAAAAACCACAACCGATTTCAGCCCTCAAGACCTTAATCCAGTGTACGTTTCAGGCGTTCTGAGAGACTATGTCCTAACGCCTGACAGACACGGTGTTTAATGGAAGGAAATAACATATTTTTCCATGGTAATGGCCATTGGGATCATAGTCGACCGGTGGTTTTCTTTTAAAAAAAATCGATATCACAGTTGCGGAACCAGTATCAAAGTGCTCCATATATTGGACAAGAAATTAAACACTGGGAAGAAACTTATGGCATGCACTTCACAGTGGTTTTAAGGGTATGCATGTAGATATAGAAGCGGAAAGAAATCGAAACCCAGAGAAGATGATACATAGGTGTCGAAACATGTTTCGGCAAATAGAAAAAAAAATACATTGTATATTCCGGAAGGTGGAGTTTAAAAATCCAAATTTAACAGGTGAATGCGGGAAAAGGATCCACAGTAGTTGCCGATCCCAGGAAGAATATTATCTCTATGAAAAAGTACTTCGTTGGTAAATCCTGCAAAACACAATCTCTACAACGAACCAGACATCCGTAAATCGCTTGCCCGGTCGTGTACAACATAACACATAATACAGGACGTAATACTTCGTCTTCAGCAGTACTAGTCTACGGTACTTATATTACACAAGAAATTCTGACGAATACTGAGTGTCAATGTCCTCTTAGTATGACTCTGAAGATTATTTAAAGCCGAAACGAGTAAAGTTATGACGTTTATACAACAAAACAGCGATCAAGGTTGAGTATTACATTGTATTGTGCAGCTATGATCGGGAACGCTTCTAATAATTTTATTCATTCACTGACAAGAGTGTTGGGTTACGTTTGTTCACAGACAACTAGTATCACTCAAGCGGCCATCCTCCAGTCGGGGATGAACACCGCATCACATTTAAGAAACGTTAACAATGTAATCGACTGTCGATCTCTGTACGTGGTGACTGAGATTTGAAGATGGTTACTTGATGAAAACCGGTTGTCTGTAATTAACTATATATTATAACAGCTTTTGGTGGTTCCATGAAGCTTTTCTTTCGAGGAATATAGATGAATTTGGAAACTGTCATTCTCAGGTCTTGCTTGAAAGCTTGACCATGGGACTCACGGAAGCTTTGCCACTGTCTGGTCACGACAGAGATGGAAAAGATATCCCCGATAGTATGAGGTAAAATATTACTAATAAAAGAGCACGCTGAAAAGTCACACCTCCGAATTCCTTATCTGAAAACTCTTAAATTTTTTTGATTAAAAATACTTTAATATTCTACATCTTTATCCTCCATCTCTATACATATAGTTTTTATCACAGTCGCCCTGTCGATGAACACTTTTCTCCAAACGATGGAGCGCCTCGTTATAACATCATTGTAGAATGTTTCACTTTGATGACGGAGTCACAACCTGACCTCTGTATGCATCGCTTGATCACCAAAGTGAAGTCCTCGAAGGTGTTCTGTAAGTCTTGGAAACAGATGTAAATCGAATGGAGCCAAGTCTGGACTGTATAGACGATGACCGATAACTGTGAACACAAGGTGTCCAGTTGTTGCAAATGTCGCAGCGCTTATGTATGGCCCGGTGTTGTCATGGAGAAGGAGCTCCATGTGTGTACGAGTTTTTCGGATTCGAAACACGATTACAAGGCAGGTTTGACTTTGTTTACATGAAACAACTGAGGTCCAACTCTATTCAAATGGAATCAACTATTCCACAAACCTGAGAACACGGAGCTGTGAATATCATTTAACAACCCTACGCCAGAGCGGCAATACTTAACATTTCACCTTGATTCAGGCGGCAGCAGAAAATGGCGTGCAGTGGGCGAGGAGCAGTGCGTTGCGGAAACTGTAATGTTCTTAAGCGTCCACGAAACTTTGCAAATTACACGGTCTGGCTTTCTGATTATCAGAATGCGGGAAACTACCTTATTAGAGCCTAGAAATCCCAGTAGATATCAGTGTGAGGTGCATCTATTCACTGGTCTGGCCAAACCAGTTTACCTCACAGGCATAATGAGGCATGCTGCGGTTGCAAATTGTCGGATACCTGACTCAGGACGAATAAGTTGACCCTAGAGGCACACGTTATGTCCGAGATTATATGCAGTGCCACTGTCGGTACAGTTGGAAACTGCCATCGACTCTTCGTCCACCACAAGATACAGACCATAAGTCTCGGGGAAACTTCCTGAAGTTCTCGAGCAGGGGAGGGCCAGAAGACGAAGAAAGGCTAAGAATCGCAACCACTTTCCATCAAGCCTTGATATGGGAGTCGAATCAGCAAAAAGAAACTGCCCCCACATTCCACATACCAATCGAGCTATCCCTACTCAATGAATCTCCTCTCTTGGCTGTTCTGTTGGACTGGTAGCCAATCCAGACACAGCACCGGGGTTCCCTCGCTTGGGGCGCAAACCTCCACTTAGCATATGCTGAGAGGAGCCAGTCACTGACTCTAAATCTCTCTTGTCTCAAAAAGAAGATTTTAGACTTTGGAGGCGTCATTCTCAAGGTAATCATGGCCTTGTTTTGGCGGAAGACGTGTACTTAGATGGGATCGTAGTCCCTCATTTATGAAGTGATCTAATCTTTCCAGACTAGTCATTTCCAGTTTCTGAAAGAAGGCTGTTAAGCTTCCAAGACAGCTGTGCACGTGAAAGATATGTTTCTGCTGCTCGCCTAAAGAACCTGCGACTTCCTGGCGTCAGGGGGTTACAGTCCTGCCCCCACAAAACACGTGCACAGCTGCTCTGTCTGTATCATCCTACTTTCTAACATGAGAATGCACCGAGTTTCGTGTCCTTCCCACCACACAAAAGCTCAGTTTACAGCAGTCTGTCTTAAATGGTTTCCTCCACCCACTTTGCACCAACTGACTACCTTCCTGCTGGACTGTCACCTGGCGAAGTAAAATGTTTTGCAAACCGGCGCCCCCCTGTCCGACCCTAAGAGGAAGGAAAGTGTGCTATGGTCAGAAGTTCTTCTGCAGGTATGATCCACTGAGTGCTGCTTCCTAGAACCACTCCCACAGTCTGGTCACTGGATTCAGCATTTATGACCCCAGTCCATCTCTCTCCCTGTTCTCCTTCGCCTCCACTACAGCCCCCATGTGTACAATTTTTCTACGGTATAAGAACATTCTGTCCACAGTTTCCCCAGGTAAAGAAGTCACAAACCACTAATACCAAATGTAGTACTGGGGAACACCGAGATCATTACCTAAAATATGAATGTTGTTAAATTGAGAGCGATGTGCCACCTCTCATCATGGGAAGATTCAGCGTGACAAAACTTTGTTCGTGGTTGACGAGAAGCTTCTTACATCCACACCACTTTAATTCTGCATAAGTGCACAATCGCTGCCTACGTATGAGGCCGATTGTCGTGCATTTGCGTGCCCATTGGAACGGGTGACAGATGAGTTCGCTCTGTCTCCATCTATCCCCAGCAGCCATAGGAGAACAGGAATCAGTGGGCAAACCAACCGAGTGCAGCTGCACCTACAACAGGAATACTACTCGTGCTATAGTCAACATTGGGACCATACACTCCTCAGCATAAAATATAAAAGGCAAGTTGATTTTAGAACGACAGTGACATTCTAGTGGAGAATATTACAGTTAAATAATAGTGAGTGATAACAGAAAACTGAGATTGCTGTGAGTATAACTTTATGTGTGGAGGATGTTGTGTTACATGATGATGATGAGGTCCCATACTCCAAGGAGCGTACGGGACGATGTGAGAGACCCACACCGCTGTACTAGGCAAGGTCTAGAGGAGGTGGTTCGCCATGGCCTTCCTCCGACCGCAATGAGGATGAATGATGTTGATGAAGACGAGACAAAAATATTCAGTCATCTCGATTCCCGCCGGGAATCGAATCTGGGACCTCGAGCACGGGAAGTGAGAACACTAACGCTGCGGATTGTGTTATTTTGTAACTACCACTGATTTTCGCTGTAGGTATACACTACTGGCCATTAAAATTGCTACACCACGAAGATGGCGTGCTACAGACGCAAAATTTAACCGACAGGCAGAAGATGCTGTGATATGCAAATGATTAGCTTTTCAGAGCATTCACACAAGGTAGCCCGCGCAGTCCGGAACCGTGCGACTGCTACGGTCGCAGGTTTCGAATCCTGCCTCAGGCATAGATGTGTGTGATGTCCTTAGGTTAGTTAGGTTTAAGTAGTTCTAAGTTCTAGGGAACTAATGACCACAGCAGTTGAGTCCCATAGTGCTCAGAGCCATTTGAACCATTTGAACACAAGGTACCCGCGGGTGGCGACATCTACAATGTGCTGACACGAGGAAAGTTTCCAACCGATTTGTCATGCACAAACAGTAGTTGACCGGCGTTGCCTGGTTAAACGTTGTTGTGATGCCTCGTGTAAATAGGAGAAATGCGTACCATCACGTTTCCGACTTTGATAAAGGTCGGATTGTAGCCGTTTATCGTATCGCAACACTGCTGCTCGCGTTGGTTGAGATCCAATGACTGTTAGCAGATGGAAGCGGTGGGTTCAGGAGGGTAATACGGGACTCTGTGCTGGATCCCAACGGCGTCGTATCACTAGCAGTCGAGATGACAGGCATCTTATCCGCATGGCTGTAAAGGATCGTGCAGCCACGTCTCGATCGCTGAGTCAGCAGATGGGGACGTTTGCAAGACAACAACCATTTTCACGAACAGTTCGAAGACGTTTGCGGCAGCATGGACTATCAACTCGGAGACCATGGCTGCGGTTACCCTTGACGCTGCATCACACACAGTAGCCCCTGCGATGGTGTACTCATCGACGAACCTGGGGCACGAATGGCAAAACGTCATTTTTTCGGATGAATCCAGGATCATTGTACAGCATCACGATGGTCGCATCTATGTGTGGCGACATAGCGGTGAACGAACATTGGAAGCGTGTATTCGTCATCGCCATACTGGCGTATCAATCGGCGTGATGGTATGGGGTGCCATTGGTTACACGTCTCGGTCATCTCTTGTTCGCATTGACGGCACTTTGAACAGTGGACGTTACATTTCAGATGTGTTACGACCCATGGCTCTACCCTTCATTCGATCACTGCGAAACCCTACATTTCAGAAGGATAATGCGCGACCGCATGTTGCAGGTTCTTTATGGGACTTTCTGGATACAGAAAATTTTCGACTACTGTTCTAGCCAGCACATTTTCCAGATCTCTCACCAACTGAAAACGTCTGGCCAATGGTGGCCGAGCAACTGGCTCGTCACAATACGCGAGTCACTACTCCTGATGAACTGTGGTATCGTGTTGAAGCTGCATGGGCAGCTGTACCTGTACACGCCATCCAAGCTCTGTTTGACTCAATGCCCAGTCGTATCAAGGCCATTATTACGGCCAGAGGTGGTTGTTCTGGGTACTGATTTCTCAGGATCTATGCACCAAAATTGTGTGAAAATGTAATCACACGTCAGTTCTAGTATAATATATTTGTCCAATGAATACCCGTTTATCATCTGCATTTCTTCTTGGTGTAGCAATTTTAATGGCCAGTACTGTTGTAATACAATTTTCAATGGGTATAGTCTCAAAATTAGTAGACAGATATAGGTATACATAGTTGAAAAGTTGAAAGAATTAAAGGAGCAGTTAGGGAAGGACAAAAAAGAAATATCCAAGGATAACAGGGAACTAATAAATGATATCAATGAAATAAAAAGTTACAATTGAGCTATAAAGTTTGAGATAACTCAACAGATAAACGATATAAATAATGATAACCAGGCAACAAGATTAGAGGAAAATGAACAATTAATAAGTGGCAACCAGGCTATAAGCTGAGAGGCAACTAAACAAGTGGAAGAATTTGGTAATCAACTAGAGAGTCACATTTGTGAATCTTGATCTGAAAGAAACCACACGTCATACACCAACACAACTCATACAGCACACACAACACCTGATACACACACTACACATCACATACCACCCACACCATACATCACATACCACAAAGTCACACCTGCCACACACCACACCATACCTGACCAAACACCATACAACACAGAAGACACCACACCAGGTACATAACACACCATACAACATACAACATACAACAGGTGACAGACCATGCACACCACACACAAAACACACCAGAAACCACACATCAGATGCCCAACACACTTCACACAGCACACAAAACACTTACCACAAACACTATACATAAAAAACGACCCACATACCACATATCTCATTTCTGACGAATTTGGGGGGTTCCTGTACAGAAAATCATGCTACAATTTTTCATGTAGATGTGTGGTTCGCTATAGCTCATTTTCCATAGTGGTAGCAATTGTAGTAGCATAGATTCAATAGATTGAAATAATAGGTGTAATTTTGCATTCAGATTGGGATAGGTTCGCAAACATCATCCAAGAATTCTCAGCCAGCCGAACCGCAGCGACCCACACACTCTTCTGATGGATGACAGTGTTATTTTGTAACTACCACTGATTTTCGCTGTAGGTATGGTATTGATGCTATAGGTATTAACCTGTGTGGTTCTAAGTTTAGAATCCAAAATGCTAATCTATGATGTCTGATGGTTTCAGAATCTAGCATGACTTACCTAGGTATAGTCCAAAATAGTTAATGCAATTTACACTTGGTTGTAAGTATTAAATCTTACCTCTTTCTCATTGTTTCTTATGTTACATGTGTATGTGAATGCATATGTTTCTCATGGCTTTCTTTCGTGTATTGCTCAGTTCAGTAGCTCTCTGACATATGTAATGTACTGCCTGATACATTTGAACAGCAGCAGACAACAACTCAACATGCAGATATGATGTCTGGTGCAGCTTTCAGCGCCTTGGAGTGAAAATCAAGGTAGCATACAAACTATGTCCATCACCTGCATCACCAAGTCAGCACACAGATCAAATCCGTAATTATGTGCCTTGTGTATTGGAGCAGAACACAGAATTGTTTCCAGAATGACTTTTCAATATATCCAACAAACGCACTGATCGCCGAGCTACTAACATTTCAAAGTGCTCCTGTTACATCACAGCAGAAATCAATTCAGTACACCGAATTGTTTCCAGACTTCGATTTTCCACCATCACCAACATCTAAGCTGCACATCAAGCTGCTACTATGGTTTAGTGCAGGACTGGAAGTGGTGTTATTCACTATAATGTATAAGCTGAATGCGAGTTACACATAATTGTTGGCACTGGATCAGGCCGTGATTTAAAGGTACTGTGTCAGTGCTTCAGACAATGCATGAGATCAATTGTTTCAGAATTTAACACAAATAACCGCTGTACTTGACGCTCAGAAACCTCTAATGTTATTAGATTTCCATACAGAGTGTCTAGGGTAAATGACCACAGTGTCACAGAAATTGCAACAACCATTTTTCACTGTGCCCATATCCCCAGTCAACCATCATGGATTCTGGTGTCATAAAAGACATCTTAGATTGACAGCTTGGATTCTAAACGTAGAACCATGCTGGTTAGTAGCTATAGGGTGATATTGCACTGTTACCCTGCTAAGTGATTTGCTGTCAAGGAACAGTAGATAAAAAATGCTAGAAATTCATAGTGGAGACTTCTTCTTCTGAAGTACTCTGATAAATCTGAAAAAATTCAGATGATGTTTGAGCTTCGAGGGATTCATGAGAATCAGGAAACTGATCAGTCGAAGCTACGCAGCACCTCACCGCCAATTCATATTACAGCGAAAAAGATGGTATCAAACTGGGCCTATAAAGTCTGTGCACATAAGGATTTCACATGCCAAAGGGTTTCAATGACATCTTAAGGTTTCTTAATGTAAGTGCACATCTAGTTTTCTCATTGTTGATGTTAATTTTCACTGTTCTGGGGTGGGTTTCATCTACACCAATACCAAATTTCCCTCATGCCAACAGTGAAAATCAATGTTGATCAAAAAATAAAATAGTCACCCATGAATAAAACATGTGGGCCAAAGTGGTGCAGATGGCTGAGAATCCTTGGCAGCTAGTTGGAAACTTATTGCCATCTTGTACATCTACATCTACATGACTACTCTGCAATTCACATTTAAGTGCTTGGCAGAGGGTTCATCGAACCACAATCATACTATCTCTCTACTATTCCACTCCAGAACAGCGAGCGGGAAAAACCAACACCTAAACCTTTCTGTTCGAGCTCTGATTTCTCTTATTTTATTGTGATGATCATTCCTACCTATGTAGGTTGGGCTCAACAAAATATTTTCGCATTCGGAAGAGAAAGTTGGTGACTGAAATTTCGTAAAAAGGTCTCGCCGCGACGAAAAACGTCTATGCTGTAATGACTTCCATCCCAACTCGTGTATCATATCTGCCACACTCTCTCCCCTATAACGTGATAATACAAAACGAGCTGCCCTTTTTTGCACCCTTTCGATGTCCTCCGTCAATCCCACCTGGCAAGGATCCCACACCGCGCGGCAATATTCTAACAGAGGACGAACGAGTGTAGTGTAAGCTGTCTCTTTAGTGGACTTGTTGCATCTTCTAAGTGTCCTGCCAATGAAACGCAACCTTTGGCTCGCCTTCCCGACAATATTATCTATGTGGTCCTTCCAACTGAAGTTGTTTGTAATTTTAACACCCAGGTACTTAGTTGAATTGACAGCCTTGAGAATTGTACTATTTATCGAGTAATCGAATTCCAACAGATTTCTTTTGGAACTCATGTGGATCATCTCACACTTTTCGTTATTAAGCGTCAACTGCCACCTGACACACCATACAGCAATCTTTTCTAAATCGCTTTCCAATTGATACTGGTCTTCGGATGACCTTACTAGACGGTAAATTACAGCATCATCTGCGAACAACCTAAGAGAACTGCTCAGATTGTCATCCAGGTCATTTATATAGATCAGGAACAGTAGAGGTCCCAGGACGCTTCCCTGGGGAACACCTGATATCACTTCAGTTTTACTCGATGATTTGCCGTCTATTACTACGAACTGCGACCTTCCTGACAGGAAATCACGAATCCAGTCGCACAACTGAGACGATACCCCATAGCTCCGCAGCTTGATTAGAAGTCGCTTATGAGGAATGGTGTCAAAAGCTTTCCGGAAATCTAGAAATACGGAATCAACTTGAGATCCCCTGTCGATAGCGGCCATTACTTCGTGCGAATAAAGAGCTAGCTGCGTTGCACAAGAGCGATGTTTTCTGAAGCCATGCTGATTACGTGTCAATAGATCGTTCCCTTCGAGGTGATTCATAATGTTTGAATACAGTATATGCTCCAAAACCCTACTGCAAACCGACGTCAATGATATAGGTCTGTAGTTAAATGGATTACTCCTACTACCCTTCTTGAACACTGGTGCGACCTGCGCAATTTTCCAATCTGTAGGTACAGATCAATCGGTGAGCGAGCGGTTGTATATGAGTGCTAAGTAGGGAGCTATAGTATCAGCGTAATCTGAAAGGAACCTAATCGGTATACAATCCGGACCTGAAGACTTGCCCGTATCTTAATTCAACACATGACCTGCTATTTGAATCTACTGAATTTACTACTACTACTAGAATCACTAGTACTGTACCAACTGGGCCACAGCGACACACATGTCTATAAGTACTATTATATCATATTTTTTCGCTAAAGCACCCTTAAAATTAATTTTTTGTCTAGTAGTAGTGTATGTGGTCGACATTGTCTGTATTGCTTGAGGTGTGTTGTATGTGTGATGTGTGGTTTCTGATTTGTGCTGTCTGTGATGTTCATGTCATGTCATCTGTGGTGTGTTGTATGGTGTGTGTTGCGGTCTGGTGTTGGATTTTCTGTCACATGTAGTGTGTGTGTGTGTGTGGTGGGTGCTGTGTATACTGGGACAGTTGTGTAGTGTGCATGTTGTGTGCTTTCAGACGTGTGGTTTCGGACATGTGGTTTGGTGGTTTGCCACCTGTGTTGTGTTCTGTGCTGTGTGGTGTGGTCTATAGTGTGTTGTCGGTGATGATCTGTCGTGTTTGGGAGGGGAGGGGGTGTTGCATGTGTACTGTGTGTAGTGTGGTGTGGCATTGTGTGTGGTGTGATTTGTGATGTATTGTGGGGTTTGTGTGTGAGTGTTGTGCGGTGTTAAATAGTTTAATGCTGCTCTTGCTAAGCCGCACAACTTAAAAATGTGACTATGCATACCAGGCAGATTTACATAAATGAACTGTGGAGTATAATGTCACTGCTAGTTGTTTTCTTTACCATTGCTCTCAGAGCCATGGGAGGATGTTAAAATGCCTCCATGCATTAGGTATTCTCTGTAAAATAGTTTGAAAGTATTCAAATGTGGTGAACCCGTGCAACTTGTACTCTGCAATAGGATTGCTGTGGAGAGACTCAATCTACGATGGATGTCTCACAAACTGCTCTTCAGTTATGTTATCAGAGTGTGATGGAACACATTGTTAGCATCCCTGACTTCCAGTTGGTGTGAAATACGGCCTAGGGATGTAAGCGCATTAGCAAAATACGGAATATGTTATCGGATTTACGGCGGTACTAATTTAATTGATTTCGGTACTATCTTCGCTATTTTCAACGCCAAATTCAGTGTTGACGGTACAATATTTGTTCTTAAAGCGTAAGACTAAAACTAGACAGTGATTTTACACTTCTTTCGTTGACTGTGGCACTATATTTGCTGACCATATATGGTGCGCTGTAGTCTGACGTCTGACTGTGGTGGCATGGATAAGAAGGGAATGAACTGTTAGTCTCGGAAGATGTCGTTGTTACGACATGAGCACTTACCGTCGCTGGCGGTTATTTTACAAGAATGTAGTGAACATAGTATAATTACCGCACCATAATCGGAAGCGAATTTTGTAAACAGTTAGCATTATACACATTTGGAATCCATAAAGGTCTGAGTCGCGTTGAACTGATGTTTTATTTGGTGTGCAAGATAGGATGGTACTGAAATATGGCAGAACTACAGCTGTTTTGCTATTTAGACATTGTAGTGGCATTTGAAATGTATTGTGAGGTATGAAGATCGAAATACATGAAATCTGTGTATAGTATCATTTTCGAGAGTTCCAGAGGAGTAAAAGATGTATCAGCAGCTAAATGTGTGAACACAATATACCTATGTAGTACTCACAAGAACGTGAAATTGGATTAAACTTATCAAACTGTTACGCTTGTGACCATGAAAACCATCCACAGTTCAATCGAGTCGTTCTTTGGCTTCCTATACTACAGGTGAAGCGGATGGAAGACTTAGATTTCGTGGAAACATTAATAAGCCATTATATCAATTGCACCAGTATTCGTCAAAAATTTGTTTAGTACTTGTTGTAATAGAAACAGGAGCGCCTTAGTGTGGTTCCACTGTTTTCAACCCTCAATTCAGCGATGTCGGTAGAGTAGTCAAGCTTAAGACTAGACCTGGAAAGGAAATCTGCAGTTTGAGATAAGGTCTTACGGGATCAAACTGCTGAGGTCATCGGTCCCTAAGCTGACGCACTACTTAATCTAACTTAAACTAACTTACGCCATGTACAACACACACACCCATGCCCGAGGGAGAACTCGGAACCTCCAATGGGGGGAGCCGCGCGGGCCGTGGCAAGGCGCCTCAGAGTTATTCGTTAACTGCACCATAAAATTTCGTGAAAATTCATTGACTTTTTTTAAGTATGTCGCCTGTCGCCATTTACAAATGCTGTGGAGATGACTGATAAGTGAAACACGTGGTAAGGTGGGGCCCTTGAGAGGTTCCTTGCCCTCTTTTGCATGTCTCCTCTCATTTTCATCAATTTTATTAATATTCTATGTCATTGCACGTTAGTAACGGACCGAATAAGGTAATAGTAATGAGAGTATTTGTACTGAGAGCTCAAAAATACTTTTCACTTGATTCCTATACATGTTGGCTTACTTCCCTGGGTGGCGGGTGCGAGACAAGCATCGGAGGACACAGCACACGGTATTTCCAGCTGGGGGCTGAGTTGTTGATTTCATTTTCCCGCAAGATATTTCGACGATTGATCCAGATGTCTTGAGGTGCTGGCAGCAGTATGTAGGTACCCGTTGCCAGGTATTATCGAAGACCCACCGTCACTTACACCCGAGTTCGACTCCCAGAGACCGCTACGCCCTTTGAGGCTCATTAGATACGCTATTTTTTTTTGATGTCCGCATTCTTATTCCATGAACCTCGAGTCGTAGCCGCGTTTTTGAGCTTTTATGGATGAAATAAGCGGCGATATCTTAATGAACTGATTGTCGGATCCGAAGCCTTGCTTAAATTGAAACCTTCATCCCAGTCCGTTCTACATCTTTGTTTCAATGGGCTCATTAATTATACTGCTCCGAAAACCTGGCATTTACACCACCCGTCTCGTCGTATTTCATTTCAAAATTGTACTTGCATCAGGACTTGATGACGGAACTGTGTGGGAAAATACGTTTATACGGGTACTTGCTGCGTTAATAGGCTGTTTTGTTGGTCCGTGGTAGAGCATGTTACGCATTATAACTGTAAAACACACTTGTGTAATAGATGCAAATTTTATTATTTAAACAACTAGTTTCTCGGCTATTAAGCCATCAGAAGGAACAAAAATAAACCATTGGAGTTTAGAGAAGAGATGTCAGTCCTCAGGTCGCTGTAGCTTGCAGACGCCCAAGACAGTAAGCACCTGCTCGATGATTCGTTGCAAAATGCGGTTTTCTCCGTTCACGGCAGTTTACTATTAAGTCCTGCAAGTCCGTAATGTATCATTGAATATGACGAATTTATCTACCCATAAGCAGATCTAAGAATGGGCTGACATGGCTCTGCTCGGCCACCGTCACTAAACCTGTAACCTTATACTCCAGATTTTGTTATCTAATAAAAAGCGTTTCATTCACCACCTTGCCTCAGCATGAAGGGATCGACAAATGGCAGTGACATAAACAGCGACATGCACTGTGAGACACGCCGCAGGCTACACAAGCCTATCAAGAGCAAACTGACTGGGCTTCTCACCCTCCTGCATGTTAAGATGCAGTCTGTAAGGGGTGTTCAAAACAAAAATTACGAAATATCACTGTGGGTATAATTGAAGGCTTTATTCAAAAGTAATCACCAGACGCCTGAGCACATCACTGTTTCATGAGTTGAATGATTCTCTGTTCCAAGGATTCCTGTGGCTGTGATAGGAGTCAATCGTTCACTGTGTCCTTCAAATCGTCGTCCCAGTTGAAGCCTCTTAGTTTCTGTTTCCGTTAAAAAAAAAAAAAAAAAAAAGGGAGGGGGGCAGTCAATCACATGGAAGTCACAGGGTTACGTGTCCGAGAGGTAGGGCGGATGTTCAAGCTGCTCCCACTTTAACTTGGTCATTACGCTCTGTGTGATGTTGGAAATGAGTGGACGCCCATTATCGTGGAACAGAATCACTTCCTCCATGAGCATCCCATGCCGCTTGCTCGTGATGCGTCTGTGTAGACTACAGAGTGTCTCACAGTACATGTTACTGTTAATGGTTCTTCCATGCTCGGGGAATTCGATGAGTATCGGACCTCGGACTCCGAAAATGAGGGTGAACGTCACCTTGCCTGCGAGGGCACAGCTTTGAATTGTTTAGGGGGAGGTGACGACGGATGCTTCCATTGCCTAGATGTCTGTCTGTGTTATCCCAGAGCGGCACATACAAGTTTCCACTGGCTTGATTGTTATCAAGTTTCGTATCTTTTCATTTCAACACTCATTTTTAAGACAAGAAGGGAAATTTCTGCACGGTTCCCCTGCACGTATGTAAATACAATTAGGTGGTCTCAATGGCAGTAGTAAACCCTCCCACGCTGAGTTTTTTAAAAAAGCCAGTTAGCTAGGTTTAGAGGATGGTAATTTTGGCGGCTTGCGACCCTGCTGTGGAGCGGAAAAGACTTATGGCATTGGCTCTTAGTGGGGCGCACACCTGCTACCGCAGATTGGCGCGATCTCTATACGCTGTCGTTCGACGCGGTCCGCCACTCATTTCCTGAGTTTTGGGCAAGTGTCGCGTTTTACATTAACCTTGTCCAGTTTCTGGAGCAGCTTACAACCTGGGGAGTTTGCTGTGGATTTGCCGACGAATTTAACGTTTCCCAAGCATCCTTACATGCAAATGAGAGATACCTCTACACAGTGGCAGCAGGACCTTCTTGATTAAACTGAGCTTCTAGAGACTCTCTGTCAATTTTGCGGGACTTAATGTTCATTTCAAACTTATTATATGTGAGTTTAAAGTGTCATTTGTAGAGATCAGAGAGTAAATAAATGACTTTTTAAACTCACACTGGAGCTGAATTTCAGAAGCAAACTATTCTCCTAAAACAGATCCTGGTTAGGTGGCCCTCTAAAAATAAATACAGGAAATTGATTCGCGTTTCTATTTGGTTTGTCTCATTCTGAAAATGTCCCGTTGAAATTCAGTAGCCAAACTTCTGATCATCCAACTTACACGCAGCTTTTGTCATCAGCTGTAGACCGAGTAAGCCACTCGCTTGTCGCATGGCTTTGATCATGTCGTAAGTAAAGTCGGATAGCGTACCACTTTGCTACAGATAGAAACCAAAGACGCTTACATTTCACCCCGGGTCACTCCTTTGTCGAGTACAACTCTCTCCCTTCTACGTCATTAGACACATGTAACTACACACTGGTTTCTACACAAGTAATAACTTTCCACTCCTTTTATTTTATCCCTGATAGCTGCACAATGTCAAAAAGTGCAGCCTAATCAAGGCAGGTATAAACCCCAAGCACGTACCTTCACTGTTTCTCCATCACATAATTGTCGATATACCGATCAACAGAAGCGAACAGCGTCTGTATGACCTTTCTCGATAGTCAGTATACCGAGTCGATTCATCAGCGGTTAATGAATGCTTAAGAAGCTATTCTGTCTGCCGAATGTGATTGCAATTATACAGCCTGTTACAAAAGTGGTTCCGAAAAGTGAATGATAAAGCTTTCGGATTCAGTACCTAGACGCCATTAATATGGAATGCTTTTGCTATACAACCCATGTCAATGAGACAATCCAGGAAGAAATATAACGAAGAGTGGATGTCAATCAATGAACAAGTAGCTATTCCTGTAGACGTGGAAGATCACATTAAAAGTGATTCCGAGCGTTAATGAAATACCAGAAACGATGAAACAAGTTCCCGAGCTCTTTCATTCCCCTTTTTTCTCCGAGTTGTGTAATTTACAATCCCGTTTAACTAACAGTTAGTAATAAAATTTAAATTTTATTACCTGCGTGAGTTATGGTGCTCCGTGTCCCGAACTTGTACCAGAAACTGAGCCACTTTAGAGCTCGGTTTTTGTCGCCAGTACTTTCCCCCGGTACAGCCGCGCGCATAAAACGCGCCTCCCGGCTCCACTCGCGGGGCGGTCGTGTTTTACGCTCTGTCCCGCAGGAAAATTATGTGGGCGCGCCTCTATGGGAGGGCCGCGCATAAATTTTAAGACCCATAAAAATTTTTGGCTTAACCTCTGCGCCGCAATTAATTATAATTAAAATTTATTCCGAGCGACTTATTTTAATAGAGCAGTTTGGAAATGAGCGCCATTTTATTGCAAGTGAAATAGAAGAAAAGATATTTCACGGAACTGCTTCCCGCTTTGCTCGCAACGACCACGTTGCAGACAGTTCCTGCGGATGTGTGAAGTACAAAGATAAGGAACCTTCAACCTAGTGTTACGTGTAATGTAGTGTAGCACTGGAATGCAGAAGACCCACTGACAATCTAAACATTAACTGTTACACGCTAACAATGCTGTTATGTCATTATAACATATAAGAATGTAGGCTACTGGGTCCGTTGTCTGGTAAGTTAAGATAAACTTCCAATAATTTCCCCCCCCCCCCCTCCCCTCGATCGTCGCCTGAGTCTGTGAGTGGCTAATGAGTGACGTGGTTGTGAGTGAAATGTCTTGGAGAGTTGAGACAGTTAGTGAGTGGAAATTAAACATGGCTTTTGCACACCTGCTTCGGGATTGTGGCAGCATCTAGACTACTCTGCGTCTTCTTGCGGGATTGAGATTTTACTGCTACTGCCACTTTGTCTTTTACGCCGGTGGAGAATTAAATTATTTTTTCAGTCAGCAGTCTCCTCTCAGGTAAACACCTTTAGTAAGGCTTGCTAGCCGATATATACTGAGATGACAAGTCATGCACATATACAGATGGCCGTAGAATCACGTACACAAGATACAAAAGGGCCGTACATTGGTGGAGCTTCCATTTATACTCGGGCGAGTTTTGTGGAAAGGTTTCCGACTTGACTACGGTCGCACGACGGGAATTAACTAATTTGGAACGCGGAATGGTGATTGAAGTTAGAAGAATGGAACATTTCATTTCGGAAATCGTTAGGGAATTAAGTTTTTCGAGACCCACAGCGTCAAAAGTGTGTCGAGAATATCAAATTTCAGGCATTACCTCTCACCAGTGACAAGATAGTGGCCGACGGCCTTCACTTAACGACCGAGATCAGTGGCGGTTCTTAGAGTTGTTAGTGACAACAGACAAGCAACGGTGTGAGAGACAACCGCAGAATTGAATGTGGGACGTACGACAAATGTGTCCGTTAGGACAGTGCAGCGAAATCTGGAGTTAATGGGCAATGGCAGCAGACGACCGACAATAGTGTCTTTGCCAACAGCACTCCATCTCTCCTGCAGTGCCTCTGCTGGGCTCGTGACAATGTCGTTTGGACCATAGACTACTGGAAACTGCTCAGACGAGCAGATGAGTCCCAATTTCAGTTGGTCAAGAGCTGATACTAGGGTCTGAGTGTGGCGCAGACCCCACGAAGGCATGGCTTCAAGTTGTCAACAAGGCACCGTGCAAGCTGGTGTGGACTGTATTTACACGGAATGAAATGACCACTGACTTGAAATTGTTATGCTTTGCTACTTGGAAACCATTTGCAGGCATTCACGGACTCCCTATTCGCAAACAATGGTGTAATTTTTAAGGATGACAGGGCACTCACACCCATGCCCGAAGGAGGGCCGCATAGCCCACGACTGCAGCGCCTAAGACCGCTCGGCTAATCCCGCGCGGCAACTTTCAATGAGTCAAGTTTTTAGACCCTGAGTGTATTGTAGCACAGAGTGGGTGAATGACGTTCTCTCAGTATGCGGTGCCCATTACCACTGATTCTGCGCTGTGTGTTTTAATTTGCAGTGATTAGCTCTCGTTCCTCAGATACTTTCTTGGAGCATGAGTGTCCATTACTACTGTTTCTGCCCTATATCTTCTAATCTGCAGTGACTTTCCCTCGTTCCTTAGGTAATTTGTTGAGGGATAAGTTTTGACGCTTGCATCTTTCACTTCACACCTTGAACATTGGAACATCGTACTTTCACTCTAATCTTATGAAGTGAAAAGGTGTGAGTAAAAACCTGTTACTTTTTATCGCTGTTATTCTCTATGTATTAACAGTATTTTATAAAAATATTGTGTGGTATTCAGTACGCATTATCGCCTGAAGTTGCACCTACAATGGTGTGAAATCGGTTGTGTTGCCTAATGAATGTACCTGTGTACAGCTAATGCGGCCTTGTAGAATTATCACTCATTTTCAAAATTAATAAATAAAATTAAAAAAAATATAAAATAAGGTTTTTGAAGATAATGTTGGATAATTTTTAGAAATGTATTTACAGTTACAATACACTAAGAGCTTCTGCTCTGTGTGAAAACAGGAGTGTACGGAGATGTACGATCAGTTCAACACCAGTTTTCCATCAAATCATTTTTATTTTTTTGGACAACGAACAGCTAACGAAAAGAGCTATGGTTGTTTCATGCGGGACAACTCAAGTTCCCCCACCACCAGTACCTCTAATACAGTATTACGAAGTGTTTCTGATCATAGAATGGTCGATTCGCCTCCGCTTCCAACCTCCTAAACAATGTAGCACGATTAGGACCATCAACTCTGTACACCATTACTCACAGGTATAAATTCTAATCATACTAACATATTTAGTTCACAGAAACTAATTCTCCCATAATTACTATCCCTATTCTGGAATCATTTGGCTCTCTTCAGTCTAACCAGTTGCAGCATTCCACTGCTTTTTGAGGTGAGTGCTACCATCTCTCAGTGTTCTGTTTTACTACATATGTACTATTAAATACCAAAGTTAGAATTTTCATCATTTTTGTCAAATAACATAACGAGTCAAACATGTCTAGAATTATACAAAGGCCGCATCTCGTGTTCGTGCTGTAGCGTTCACGCTTCCAACGCCCGGTTTCCAGGGTTCGATTCCCGGCGGGGTCAGGGATTTTCTCTGCCGCGTGATGGCTGGGTGTTGTGTGTAGTCCTTAGGTTAGTTAGGTTTAAGTAGTTCTAAGTTCTAGGGGACTGATGACCATAGATGTTAAGTCCCGTAGTGCTCAGAGCCATTTGAATTATACAAATATAAAAGTACTGATCTGTTTCCAATCATTTTACTTCAATACAGTGCCGACGTATGACTATATTCGTGATGCTAGGTTACAGTAAACTAATTTTGGTAAATGCCACTTTAATGAGACTTTTAAAACACATTCAAATGTTGTTTTTTCATACTTACCCACACATTATGTTCATTGAAGCTTCGGCTCCTCATTTGTTGTGGCGATGAACTGGAAATTTGAAGCACTATGCCATATTTTTAAAACTCACACAAATAATTTTGATATTTTTTTATTATAGAGTTTCTACCTCTCTAAAGTTTGTAGAGAATGTTATCTGATCAACATCGATCGACTTCAGCAACTATCATTTCATTGAAGATATTTGTAGATATTTTTATTTCCTTTTACATTCTTACCGTAAAGTCTCGTATCAAGCAAAGTTTAATAATAATAATTTAGTTGAAACTTTTATTTTTAACAAACCTATATCTATTTTAGGAGAAAAATGTGTATCTGAAGCATTCATTTCTTATATCATTCATTTATCAGAATCATAAACTAAGAATAATTTATGAATAAAATGAAAATACAGAAATGTGCTAGTGAAATATATGCACTGTCTGTAAGATATAAAATGGGCGCCATGTACTTTTTGTATTCTTTGGTAAGTACTGTCAAATTTTCAGGGTTATAAATGCCGTCTACGAAAGCATTAGTATTATTCAAGTGATCAATTACTGTGCAATAAAGATGCAGAACCATACATTTCGCAGAGTCCTATAATGACAATGGTGTTGAGCGACCATTACAAAATCTTTAAAAACTTAAAACCATGTGATCTTGCCAATTACGGTTAGTTCATCTCAGGAGATGGTAACCAATGGAGCAGTATGCATTACACAGAGTCTGAAGCGCCGTCTTATCAAAGTGAATCCTGTGACTTCAGCACCACTATCCAGAAAAACATTGTAACGAAAGTTTAATTGCTCTGAAATTAGGTTCGCGTGTTGTAAAAATACACTGCTGGAAAAAAATAGTGCACCCTTTCATAGGTTTCAAGTTAACTGAAGATTTATTGTTGCAATAATGCGTATGGACTACATGAAATGATTACATTTACATATCAATAGCACAAGCGGTTCTGAGGTACTAGGTATCGACCCACACTGAAACACCCATATTAGCGCACGGTGTAGCCTCCCCGGGTGTCAGTGTAGGTACTGACTCTGGCATCCAGTCGATTGTATGGATGGCGAATATTTTCCGGGGGTACGCTATGCCACACTTGTTAGACCTGTCCAAGTCGGTCTGGAAGAGTTGTTGGCTGACGAGTCACATTAGTCGTTTCCCGTCTCATCATATCCCACGCGTGCTAGAGTGGAGACACGTCCGGAGATTGCACTGACCAGGGAAGTTGCTTCACGTCTTGCAGAGCACGTTGAGTTCCATGGGCAGTGTACGGGTGAGCATTCTCCTATTGGAACAACACAGCAGCTTCCTTTTGCAAGAATGCCAAAAGAACAGGTCTAACAACAATCTGCGTATACCGAGCGCTGGTTAGCGTTCCCTCCAAAAACACCAAAGGTGAAAGAGAGTTGTAGCTTGTCGCTGCCCAGATAATAAGGTCTGGGCTACAGCTAGTGTGTCTTGGACGAATGAGCTACACACACAGCACTCACCAGGTCTACGACGTAAGCGCGGACGACCGCCATTTGCGTGCAGGTAGAATCTGCTTTCACCGCTGAAGACCACGGCTCGTAATTCCATCTTCCAAGTGATCTTCGAGCCGTGCATGTTGCTGCTGTGGCGTGAGGGTGTCCGAGGTGTGCGTCACCGTAGTCCCACTGCTAATAACTGGGATGTAACAGTCGCGCTGGCACGTGTGGACCACAAGTGCTCGTATCTGTGCCGTGGTAGCTGTACCATCTGCCGCTGCTGCCCTTACAATACGACTGTCCTGGTGCGTGTACATCAACAACCTCGTCTATAGGCGTAAGAATGTTCATTGATCAATGATACCAGTATCGCTTCTCAACTGACACAGCGCGTCCAACTCGGGTGGCAGTTCTCCGAAAGGACCATCCCCACAGTCGGATGGCCACCGTTTGACCCTTTCAAGCTAGCTCATTTGGGTGTAGGGAGCACAAGAGTGTCTCTGACGCATGATTGCCTGCTTGCTTCACACGTCTGCACCACACTGAGCCGTCTGGCTCTGAGATTTCCATACTAAATGGTAGAGATGACGATGATGATGTGTGATTTGCGGGGCGCTCAACTGCGCGGTTATAAGCGCCCGTACAAATGCCCAAACTTTGCACAGTCCAAACTGGAAAGTTTCATGAATGATAATGAAAAGATGAGGACAACACAAACACCCAGTCATGTCGAGGCAGGTGAAAATTTAAGGGGTAGACACAGATGGCGCTCTGTAGCTGTGCCACTACGCTATCTGTCGGCGGACGACGCAGAAACCACTATCAGTAAATCTACTGTTCCTCAGGTGGCATATTCCGTCACCGAATGAAAATCACCTCGCCTTTCCGGGCTTACTAATTTTTCCCCCGACAATGTACTTAACAGTTTAGTCTGGGGGAGGGTCATCGGGAAGTTATCTAATTCGTTCCTAATCATTTCTGGACTATTACCCACAAGTTTAGAAAACTTATCAGCTACTGTTGCATTGTGAGAGGCAGCACATTTGTTGACACTAGTAAAATATGGAGTGAAAAGACGATGAGGTGGTGCGGCGAGGATGAGTCAGAAAACGCGTTTGTAGTCTACTAGTGATAAGGGGTTATCAGCACCCGAATCATTTACTTCTTTCAGTACAGCAGCAGGACCGCAGTGTGGTGGGAAATGACGGAAATTTGCACATGCCACACGCAGGCCACGCCGCTAACGACTCTTTTAACTTAACGAATATTTCCAGAATGAATAATGAATATTCTTTTATAAAGTACGCAAATTAGAAAAAATCTGAAATGGCACCAAGACAATGCATCCAAATTATTATTAAATACACTCCTGGAAATGGAAAAAAGAACACATTGACACCGGTGTGTCAGACCCACCATACTTGCTCCGGACACTGCGAGAGGGCTGTACAAGCAATGATCACACGCACGGCACAGCGGACACACCAGGAACCGCGGTGTTGGCCGTCGAATGGCGCTAGCTGCGCAGCATTTGTGCACCGCCGCCGTCAGTGTCAGCCAGTTTGCCGTGGCATACGGAGCTCCATCGCAGACTTTAACACTGGTAGCATGCCGCGACAGCCTGGACGTGAACCGTATGTGCAGCTGACGGACTTTGAGCGAGGGCGTATAGTGGGCATGCGGGAGGCTGGATGGACGTACCGCCGAATTGCTCAACACGTGGGGCGTGAGGTCTCCACAGTACATCGATGTTGTCGCCAATGGTCGGCGGAAGGTGCACGTGCCCGTCGACCTGGGACCGGACCGCAGCGACGCACGGATGCACGCCAAGACCGTAGGATCCTACGCAGTGCCGTAGGGGACCGCACCGCCACTTCCCAGAAAATTAGGGACACTGTTGGTCCTGGGGTATCGGCGAGGACCATTCGCAACCGTCTCCATGAAGCTGGGCTACGGTCCCGCACACCGTTAGGCCGTCTTCCGCTCACGCCCCAACATCGTGCAACCCGCCTCCAGTGGTGTCGCGACAGGCGTGAATGGAGGGACGAATAGAGACGTGTCGTCTTCAGCGATGAGAGTCGCTTCTGCCTTGGTGCCAATGATGGTCTTATGCGTGTTTGGCGCCGTGCAGGTGAGCGCCACAATCAGGACTGCATACGACCGAGGCACACAGGGCCAACACCCATCATCATGGTGTGAGGAGCGATCTCCTACACTGGCCGTACACCTCTGGTGATCGTCGAGGGGACACTGAATAGTGCACGGTACATCCAAACCGTCATCGAACCCATCGTTCTACCATTCCTAGACCGGCAAGGGAACTTGCTGTTCCAACAGGACAATGCACGTCTGCATGTATCCCGTGCCACCCAACGTGCTCTAGAAGGTGTAAGTCAACTACCCAGGCCAGCAAGATTTCCGGATCTGTCCTCCATTGAGCATGTTTGGGACTGGATGAAGCGTCGTCTCTCGCGGTCTACACATCCAGCACGAACGCTGGTCCAACTGAGGCGCCAGGTGGAAATGGCATGGCAAGCCGTTCCACAGGACTACATACAGCATCTCTACGATCGTCTCCATGGCAGAATAGCAGCCTGCATTGCTGCGAAAGGTGGATATACACTGTACTAGTGCCGACATTGTGAATGCTCTGTTGCCTGTGTCTATGTGCCTGTGGTTCTGTCAGTGTGATCATGTGATGTATCTGACCCCAGGAATGTGTCAATAAAGTTTCCTCTTCCTGGGACAATGAATTCACGGTGTTCTTATTTCAATTTCCAGGAGTGTACATACACTGAAGTGATAAAAGTCATGGGACATCTCCTAGTATCGTGTAGCACCTTCTGTTACCAAATGTAGTGCAGTTAGGTAGACTGAAAAGCTAAGGAATGAAAGGTTTTCCGCAGAATCGGCGAAGAAAGGAATATAAACACACTGACAAGAAGGAGGAACAGGATGATAGGAATTTTTTTAAGACATCAGGGAAAACTTCCATGGAACTAGGGGGAGCTGTACAGGGTAAAAACTATAGAGGAAGACAGAAACTGGGACACATCAGCAAACGATTGAGGATGTAGATTGCAGGTGTTACCTTGAGGAGGTTGGCACAGGACAGGAGACCATGGTGGGGCGCAACAAACCAGTCAGAGGCTGATGGCTCAAAAAAAGAAGGAAGACTCCTGCAGATTTATATAGCCACGCTGCCTCTATAGTAGTTCATAACTGAGAAAGTTCTATGGGATTCATATCGGACTATTTGGGAGGCCAAATCATTCCGCTGAATTATTCAGAATGTTCTTCAAACCAATCGTGTACAACAGTGGCCCGTGACATGGTGCACTGTCATCCTTAAAAACTACACCATTGTTTGCGAATAGGGAGTCCGTGAATGCCTGCAATGGTTTCCAAGTAGCCAAGAATAACAATTTCAAGTCATTGGTCATTTTATTCCGTGTAAGTACAGTCCACACCAGCTTGCACGTCGGCCGGAGTGGCCGTGCGGTTCTAGGCGCTACAGTCTGGACCCGAGTAACCGCTACGGTCGCAGGTTCGAATCCTGCCTCGGGCATGGATGTGTGTGATGTCCTTAGGTTAGTTAGGTTTAAGTAGTTCTAAGTTCTAGGGGACTGATGACCTCAGAAGTTAAGTCTCATAGTGGTCAGAGTCATTTTGAACCAGCTTGCACGGTGCCTTGTTCACAACTTGAAGCCATGCCTTCGTGGGGTGTGCGCCAAACTCTAACCCTAGTATCAGCTCTTAAACAACTGAAATCGGGACTCATCTGCTCGTCTGAGCAGTTTCCATTCGTCTAGGGTCCAACAGACATTGTCACGAGCCCAGGAGAGGCACAGCAGGCCAGATGGAGTGCTGTTGGCAAAGACACTGTTGTCGGTCGTCTGCTGCCATTGCCCTTAGGATAATTTAGATGAAGTAATGTGTAAGCTTAAGGACTGATGACCTTAGCAGTTAAGTCCCATAAGATTTCACACATATTTCAACATTAAACGTGGTAGTAAAATGCAGTCCACATTAAAAGACGAGTGCAGTTAGCGCATACAATATCTCCGCCAGGTGGATATAACCATAACTCACTTAGCTCATCTATAGACGAACGTGAACCGATTTCTCATTTAAATAGGGAGAAAATGTGGCAGCAAGCAAACACTTGCTAACGGGGAAGAACTGCGGGAAGAACTGAGAAGAAATTAATTAAATAGTAGGAGAAGGAAGGAAAGCAGAAGCAGTCGAAGAACATGGTCTCGGGGGAACAAACGAAGTGGGAAGCAGACTTGTAAATTTTTGCATACAACATAAAATAACTATTGTTAATGTTTGGTTTAAGAATCATTAAATAAAAGTGCACACGTGGTGGAAGGCTGCAGATAAAGTGCGGTTTCAGGTGAATTACGCTGTAAGTAGGATGTTTAGGTATTTTTTAATTGGTAACGCCGCCGCCACGTAGCGCTCTGTATGAAAATCACTGGCTGTGCCGTGTGCAGTCTGTGGCTGGTTGGCATTGTTGTAATACTCGCCCTTGTAGTGTTGGGCAGCGGCAGCTGGATGCTAACAGTGTGTAGCGTTGCGCAGTTGGAGGTGAGCCGCCAGCAGTGGTGCAGTGGTGGGCGTGGGTAGAGAGATGGCGGAGTTTTGAAATTTGTAAGAATTGGTGTCATGAAATGATATATATATATATATATATATATATATATATATATATATATATTATGACTATTAAGGTAAATACATTGTTTGTTCTCTATTAAAATCTTTCATTCGCTGACTATGCCTATCAGTAGTTAGTGCCTTCAGTAGTTTGAATCTTTTATTTAGTTGGCAGTAGTGGTGCTCGCTGTATTGCAGTAGTTCGAGTAACAAAGATTTCAGCCGGCCGCGGTGGTCTCGCGGTTCTAGGCGCGCAGTCCGGAACCGTGCGACTGCTACGGTCGCAGGTTCGAATCCTGCCTCGGGCATGGATGTGTGTGATGTCCTTAGGTTAGTTAGGTTTAAGTAGTTCTAAGTTCTAGGGGACTTATGACCACAGCAGTTGAGTCCCATGGTGCTCAGAGCCATTTGAACCATTTGAACAAAGATTTTTTGGGAGGTAAGTGATTTGTGAAAGGTATAGGTTAATGTTAGTCAGGGCCATTCTTTTGTAGGGATTATTGAAAGTCAGATTGCGTTGCGCTAAAAACTATTGTGTGTCAGTTTAAGCACAGTCGTGTACAATTTTTCTAAGGGGGCGTTTCATATGTCGACCCTCAGCCAAGGATACCTCACTGGAATCTTCTGATTTTTTCTTGTAGTTTGTGTAATTAATGTAGATTTTGTTTACTGCTAGCGCGTAATTGTAGAGAGAATCTCCTTTGTAGTTGTAGTCTTTCATTGTTGTACAGTACAACAATTGTAGCATGCATGTAGGGTTGCACCAAGTATTTCGCAGCTGCGCTTGCAATTAACTAGGTATTATTTTCAGTGCTATGTTAATGTGTTCTCTTATTTTTGCTCTTCAAATTGTGATTTTATGTGTTATCGTGTGAAATATTGTGACAATAATGGCGTGTGAAAAACGTAACACTAGGCTCCAAAGTAAACTGAGAAATAATAGTTACGATGAGCGTCGCTTATCAGCACCACTGTGTAGTGAATTAACAGACATTCGAAGTAGTAATTTGGTAATTGTGCATAGGGAAATGGAGCGGGCGGCAAATAATGGTGTAGACAGTGAAATAAGTAGTGAACAGGGAACAATTATCGATCGATCAGTCGGCAACAGCTCGCCTCAGGATTCCGAAATGACAGGACACATTCTTGCAAATACTGTAGATTCAGGTTTTGCGTCCTCACCGCTTTCTCAAATAAGTCAAGACACATTTTCTGTTTTTCAAACTGCGAATATTGCCGTTTCAAATGCATTGCCGAATAGCACTAAGGAACATGTTTCAGACACCAGTGCATTGTTATTACAATTAATGCAACAAATGGCACAAAAGCTTCAAAAGTTAGACACAATGGAACAAAATCTTCAAAAGTTAGACACAATGGAACAAAATCAGAGACAAACACAGCAAAAGTTAGACGCAATGGAGCAAAAGCTTCAAAAGTTAGACTCAGTGGAACATACGCTTGAACAAACACGTGAAGATTTAACTACTGAATTACATAAAATCTAATCGAAATGTCAAAAAGTCTGTAATGACGTAAAAACACAAATTTGTGAGCATTTCCAACCTATTTTTTCGCGGCATGAAAATGCATTACAGAATCACGAAGCAGCCATAAAAGAACTGCAAACAGTTGTTCATGAAAATCATGAGACCTTGCAAGCTAAAATTGACTCAGTTGCATCTACCGATTCGGTTACGCAACTTGCAAAAACTCAAGAAAACCTAAAGGACACAGTAGATACTCTGAAAATTGGTTCAGAAAGACACATGGAGGACATTAGTTCATTATCAGAGAAAGTAGTTGAACTTTCGGATCAGCTAAATAATTTATCTACGATGGTAGATGATAATCTGAATGACACAAAACCAGTAGTCTTTAATGACACAGAAGAGTGGTCGAACAAATTAGGAAATTCAAACAAAAACAGAATCAAATTAATACGCAACACCAAAGAGAAATCCGGGAAGTACAAGATCAGCTGACACAGGTAATACAAGAATTACGTTTTTCAGAGGACACTCGCACTCCAATATGGGAAGAGGGACATAAAAATACGGAACTGCCACAAAATAACAACACAGGGCACTTTGGAGATTATGAAAGAAATTGGCAAAGTACACCGAATTTTGAGATGGAACCGCCGACACGACGTAACAATGACCGATATGCTACTCGCCGACACGATGATTTTGACTATAAGCTGTTCATTACTACACGTAAATTCAAAACATTTAAGAATTCTGCCAACGACATTCATTCACAAGCATGACTCCATCAATTCTCTCATTGTGTTCCTCCCAACTGGTCATTAGAACACAGATTAGAATTTATGTGTGGCTACTTAGAGAATGAACCAGCTGTAAGAATGCGATCGGTCATTCACGACTGCCACAGTGAAGGAGAATTTTACCATGCCTTCCTCTCAGCATATTGGTCCCAAGCCATACAAGACCGAGTAAAACATGACATCATAATGATGAAAAATTTCGGACAATCTGAATTTTCAAGTCTTGTGAAATATTTTGAAGACATGTTACATAAGAATCAGTATCTTTCAAACCCATACAGCCCGTCAGAACTCATCCGCATTTGCTTAATCAAATTGCCTGAACATTTACGGCATATTATTTTGGCAGGCCGTTGCAAAGACGACATTGAAGCTTTTCAGGGACTCTTACAAGAATTAGAAATTGACACTGACAATCGCGGAACGCGAAAACAGGAACACAACAATTACAGGTCACATCCGTCGCAATTCCGCGATGAAAGAAATAATAACTGGACACGACAAGGCTATTCTCACAACACAAATCGTGAACAAAACAGACACCACCCGTATGACAACCGTTGGCAGAGTAGTAATAATTACAGGGAAAGATCACCTCTCAGCAGTAATGAATATCACAGAGACAATCAGAGAAACAGACAACACGGGAACCAAAATAATTATTAGCAAGGGAGACGGAATAACTTCAGACGCAACGGTCCAGCGCGCAGTTACGATTCAGGGAGTAATTCTCCACCACTTAACCGACAAGAAATTAATTACAGAATTACCGACATGACGACAGACGATATGATCGTAACGACAGACCTGAATTGCATCAGAACTGGCGGGATTCAAACAGAGCAGGGCCCTCTCGGCAAGGTGAATTTGTAGAAGTTAGGTCCCCAAATCCCAATAACGACACGCGCCAACAAAGAAACAGACAATGACTCGCACCGCTGGCAGCCGCGTGCGCCGGCTGGCTCAGAGAAAAATAACATAAGCTAACCTTGAGCAAAATTCCAGTGTTCCTTACCGACGCAATCACATGATAATTGCTTTTCAGTTGAAACTCTGAGTACTGTGAAGAGTAAAGAATTGCACTATATTTCACATGTAAAACCGTTTATTGAAAGATAATCTGCTTTTTAACTTTGTCTTTGCCATAAAATTTTTCACTTCACGCTGCTAGTACAATTTGTCAGACTTAGAACCTGTTAACATGAAACCATGTTCGAAGTTAAATACCCAGTCAAGAACCAAGAGAACTTATTTAAACAGAAATTACGAATGCATTGTTATAGTGAACAGACGTCACAGTGTTATTGTGCATGTACATTCTTGCTTGTTAGTTGCACTATTACGTAACGACTATAAGGCTGACATATTTAGAACAGTTACCAGTACTGCTAATGAGATTTTTAATGCAACATTTTGGTTTACTTGAAAATAAATTCTGGATTTAAAGTACTTTCTGTGAGATACCAGATGACTCAGTGGTTAGTTTATGTGACAGCTACACGATTTTATCACGACGCTACTAATGAGTGACAATTTACAATGTTGCTGTTGCACTGTATCTGTTTTATATCTGCACATTTTTTCTGTATTATTCTGGAAAGTAAAACACGTTTTAGTAGTAACTTTGTGGTATAGCTACAATGAGACAGCCTTTTCTGTAGCACAACAATACGTTACAGTACAGTACTTACATCATCACGGCAATAAGCGTAGTAACTACGATATCTATACGCAAAGCATTTCACTTTTGTTTATCATGAGGTAAGTACATTGACTTCTGTAGAACTTAGCTTTCGGAGGACAATAACTACGACACTTCCACAGAGATTATCTTACAACACGACGCACAGTTTAGCGCTACAGTACGAGTATTTGAGTGACTAATTTTGTACTTAAAACATTTATTTTTAAAGATATTTGAAATACAATGATACAAAGGTTTTCCGTGATACATTTCATTCCATTGCTGTAATCTGTAACATCTGAGGATATAATTACATTAATCCTCAGGGGGGTACACGCTTACTTTGTGTACCATGTGTTTGGCAAGCACAAGGAGCCCTAGCTAATATGGTATTTGCTTATACAACTTTACACATCGGTACCATATTTCTCTAACACAAATTACACAGCTATCTGGTTATTTAACTGAGAGAGACAAACATTTATTTTACTACTTGAGTGACACATGTTTACGCAATTACGCAGGTGGATAACTTCACACTTATGAAATTGTATTTTGTCTGTACTTCGTGAACTGTTCATATTTTTTCGGAACCATTGTGATACTATGAGAGCTTTGAATGACATATTTGGTATGGGATCATGATTTTTAAAGTACGTTTGAGGCAGATGACACTTTTGACATGAGCAGAGAATTTTTTTTAGGTTTTGAAATTATTAAAGGAAGCTACGACGATTCTGAGATTTGACTGAGGTGTTATGATGTTATTATTACGACGACGAAGTGAATTATGCAGGTGAGGTATGTTTAAGCTGATGCTATATGAGTTATTTGGTTATGCTACGTATCTGTTATGATGAAATATTGAAGAAGTGTCGACGAATAAGGTAAGGAGTAATGGGTAGTGGTTAGGGACTCTGGTTTGTGACAAAAGGATGTTGGAAACCGTGAATCGTACTTTAAGAGTTATGAAATGTGTGTATATGCGTGAATGTATCACTATGCTGGCGAAAATTTTTTGAACACTATTCTATTTAAAGGATTTTGTTTCTACATATTTGTAACGCTAATTCTTGACCTGTGAATTTTTTTTATATGAGACTGTCACTGTAGCGGAAATTGCTGTCGTAAATTTTTCAGTAATAAAGGTAAGTGACCACCTGCACATAATGCGTCGAGGGCACCCAGCTGTGCGACAGTCTCCTGGGAGAAAAGCCATTAGTGTGTGCCTTTCAGAGGCACAGGTAAAAAAAAAAAAGGTGCCATTATCCTCGCTATTGACATTCCTTTGTAGAAAGCACCGCAAATACGACACGCTCATAACTGAGAAAGATACTTACATCTGACACCTGATTATAACAAACGTCTTTCTACGAGAGTTGAGAGAATTCTACTAACTTATGAAATGTCACATGACTATTGAATGATATTTTTATGCTTTGTCCATAGTTGCTTATTTCATTTGATATCTGTTTTCCAGCTGTGTTGCAGCATTGGTTTTATAAAATTAAATGCATTTGCTAATGTGAACACTTTCTGTTGACAGATCTATTAAATAATTATTTTATGATCCACATTCTTTGAAAAAGGAGCTCTTGGGATGGAAAGAGCAATAAGAAGCGACTAATAACAGTAACTGTATATATAATTTTCTTTTCAAGTACTTGGTAATTTTTATGGTAGGATAACTTCTTGTGGTGCACCACTTTAATGACATAGATATTAATATGTGAATAGACATTTCCCTTTTCGGCATTGTTGTTTTTACTGTAATATTTTTTTTCTGCTTGAGCTTTGTCATGTTTACTTAAAAGCTATTGCATTTGCTGCTGCTGTGTGCCAGGCGTAATGTTACTGAATTTGACTTTGTATTACACTGTTAAGCCAGTTTTACTAGGGATTTGTTTTTCTTGTTTGCTGCACAGCGCCTTATATTAGTTGTAATACTGCAATTTCTTTACCAATTTCCATTTTTTTGGGACATTGCTGTTTATATTAATTTGTTTTGTGCTGCTGCTTTGCCTCGTCCCTTAGTTAAGCATCTGAGCTCAGTAGATTTAAGTTAGCTTAAGAGGGTGTAACCTATATAAGAGAATGAGTTGCGATGAGTTGGAAGAAATGCATTGAGAAGTTATAAGAAATAATTTGGCCAAAAAAGTAGTGTACAGTGGAGAAAACTATTTTTGAAAGAGGATGTGAACAGAATACAGAAAGCAGGTTTAGATAGGACTTTTTGGGAATAATGATGAACTAAGGGAGATCTCTATGCAAAATACTGCAGTAAAACAAACCCTGTCCTTTCCTTTCGTATTATCCCTCTATGTGTTTATGTACCCTTATGTATTTGTCTTTTTCCTGTCTTTATGTGTTTAGCTAATAAGATTTATGTTGTAGAATTTTTCAAATACTATGTTATTTTCTTTGTAAATATGTTCAGACATTATTTATTGTGTTTTGTTTTAATGCTCATGTGTGAAATTGATGTTTCAAAAGTTATTCTGATCTTTTATGTATGTACTTATGTCGTAATTTTTGTAACACTGATGTATTTGCTATTTCGATTCTTTTGTAAAGCCTATACTACTGCAAATGTTATCTGTATTGTTATGTTATTTAAAGATGTATTTTGTACCTTTGTTATTGCATTCTTATGTTATAAAATTGTAATTGACACCAGTTCATCAAATTAAGTAACTTGTAAATTACATTTCACTGCACACGTTTCTGTTGGTCGTAGTATATGGACAATATGTGAGAAGTAGGGACTGATAGTGTTTGCACGTGTGTTAATAACTCAGTAAGGGACTGGATAACAGCATTGCTGGTTCTAAGGACATTTCAAAAACAATTTTTCTGAGTGCAGAAGTGGTGGTTTAAGGACTTGCTGTATTCTCTGCATGACTCTTCGATGGTGATTGTGCACCTGCGCAGTCCCAACAGATGGCTGCTGGCCATCTGTACAAGGACTACAGTGGGTCTGCATCTTTGATGACCCACCAATACCATTATTTCTACAAGGACTGCAGTGGGTCTGCACCTCTGGTGGCCCACCATTAGTAATCTCTACCAGGACTACAGTGGGTCTGCTTTGTGATGACCTATATACCGATAGTCTTCAACGTTGACTGACTCTGCTGTGGCCCATTACCTGTCTGCATGTCAAGAGTCAGCACTGTCTGTCCGTTGGAAGGACAACACGACTTCTTCAAGACTGCTTAGAAATCCACTACTTCCAAGTGCATTTTCTTTTACTACTCAGACTTTTTTGTGAGGTAAGTGATTTGTGAAAGGTATAGGTAAATGTTAGTCAGGGCCATTCTTTCGTAGGGATTATTGAAAGTCAGATTGCATTGCGCTAAAAACTATTGTGTGTCAGTTTAAGCACAGTCGTGTACAATTTTTCTAAGGGGGCGTTTCAACGCGACAGTACGACAGAGATTGCGAAACTAGATTGTAAACTGCAAAACACTTACAGAGAGAGGTGTATAATCTCACCATAATTTTTGGTTATGAGTTGGAGATAAAAACTGAAGAGCTTTGCAGAAAAATAGGAAATTAAGGTGATTTGGATACGTCGAAAGAACCAGCGGTAGTCGAGAGTTTCTAACGGAGAATTTGGCAATGACTGACAAAAACAGGAGAAATGAAAAACCAGAAAGGCAAAGGGTAGCTTTGAGAGATCAAATAGGAAAGGCAGCAGAAGACTGAATAGGCAAAAACAAAAGGCCCAATAGAAATTCTTAGACAACACACGACATATTGAATTCCACAGCTGAATACAGAAAATGTAAAAATGCAGCAAATAAAGAAGACAACAGGGAATACCGGCGTCTGAGAAATGATGTTGATAGAAAGTGCAAAAAGGCAGAACAGGAAAGGCTGCAAGAGAAATTCGAAACTTTATAAGCATACTTGGCTATGGGGAACACAGATGTCCTCTGTAGAAAAAAATATAGAGGCCTTTGGAGGGAAGAGGGGCCCCTGAAACCCGCTTGATTGTTAAGAGGTGAAATTAGAAACCAGTACTAAACAAAGAAGTGAAAGTTTAAAGTTGAAAGCTGGAAGAAATTTACGAGAAGTCTATACAAAGGAAAATAACTTGAAGATACTGCAAGAGATTGGAAAGGAAGTAACTAAAGATTAGATGCAGAATACGATATTATGAGAAGCACTTGTTGAGGTAGTGAAACACGTAAGCTGAAACAAGGCCTCTGGAGTAGATGATAATCCCTCAGAATTATTGCGATTCTTGGGTCAGCCACGACAAAACTGTGCCAGATTATCCACCTAGTATGAAAGTATATATGAAACAGGCAAAATATCTTTAGACTTCAAAGAAATGTATTTCCCTTTCCTAAGAATGCAGACTCTGACAGATGAGAATACTGCAGATGGTTGTAAATAGCTAAATCATATTATTTGATGAAGAATAAAAATTGTGGTAGAAGCCGTACTCGGGGAAGATTAATTTTGGTTACGAAGATATGCAGGCACACCGAGTGCAATACTGACCCTAAGATTTATCTTACGACGGCGTGCTGAGAAGTAATGCCTCCCAATTTTTTAAGCAAAAACTTTTAAAGCTTTTTAAATAAAGCGAACTTCATTAAAATTCTGTTTCTTTATTCTTCATGTCTACGTTTTTGTTTCTCAACACAGTCATCCTCGCGAAGAACGTATTTCTTTCAACGAGTGGCCAGTTTGTTGATACCGTTACCGTAGAATGTTTGGTGACGGAACCACAACCTCACCGCTGCTTGCACGGTTATCAAATTGACGTCCTCTAAAGTGTTCTACCTACATCTACATCTACATTTATACTACGCAAGCCACCCAACGGTGTGTGGCGGAGGGCACTTTATCTTCCACTGTCATTACCTCCGTTTCCTGTTCCAGTCGCGTATGGTTCGCGGGAAGAGCGACTGCCAGAAAGCTTCCGAGCGCGCTCGAATCTTTCTAATTTTACATTCGTGATCTCCTCGGGAGGTATAAGTAGGTGAAGCAATATATTCGATACCTCATCTAGAAACGCACCCTGTTGAAACATGGACAGCAAGCTACACCGCGATGCAGAGCGCCTCTATTGCAGACTCTGTCACTTGAGTTTGCTAAACATCTCCGTAACGCTATCACGCTTACCAAATAATCCTGTGGCGAAACGCGCCGCTCTTCTTTGGATCTTCTCCATCTCCTCTGTCAACCCGACCTGGTACGGATCCCACACTGATGAGCAATACTCAGGTATAGGTCGAACGAGTGTTGATGGACTACATTTTATAAGGACCCTCCCAATGAACCTCAACTGGCACCCACCTTACCAACAATTAATTTTAAATGGTCATTCCACTTAAAATCGTTCCGCACGCATACTCCCAGATATTTTACAGAAGTAACTGCTACCAGTGGTTGTTCCCAAATCATATAATCATACAATAAAAGATCCTTCTTTCTATGTATTCGCAATACATTACATTTGTCTATGTTAAGGGTCAGTTGCCACTCCCTGCACCAAGTGCCTATCAGTTGCAGATCTTCCTGCAGTTCGCTGCAATTTTCTAATGCTGCAGCTTCTCTGTATACTACAGCATCATCCACGAAAATCCGTATGTCTTTAAGGTTTTGAAACAGTTGAAAATTGGATGGGGCTAAATCTGGACTGTATGGAGGATGATCGATGACTGAGCCCAACAGGTCGGATTGTTGCAGATGTCGCAGAATTCCCATGTGGTCTAGCATTGTCATACTGAAGAAGAGGCTGTTCCATGTGTGGACGAAGTGCTTTGCGGTTAGCAACTCGATAACAGCACTCTGTTTCTCACGCTTCGATATAGCAACGTTACACTCTGCCATGTTAGAAGCGGCAGATCGGAGCTCTCTGGTGGCTTCAACAAAGTTGGAAACTCCACCGAGTAATGTGCATCACATGTAGCGCCTCAACGGATCTTGAGCATAGAACAAAAAGTTCGGAGGCATTACTTTACGACACACCTTCGTAGAAGATAAGTTCAAAAAGGAGAGCATACGTTTATGAGATATGCTGATATAGAGAGAGCTATTGATATCTACGATAAGACAAGGCGAAATGCAGATTTACCCCACATTCGTGATAACATGATGATGTGCTCCGGGCAACAATAAGTTGACTATTGTGTACAGAAGAGAGTCTAGAATTTTTTCTTTTGTGTTCTTTGTTTTGTTGCTTCTAATGAAGATATAGAACGTCTGTCCAAAAACTCATAACTTTATTTAAAAGTTACTAAACAAGATAATCTGGCCTGCATTGTTGAAACATATTGTCCAGTAGTTGCCCCTTGTATATATCCAGAATTCCATGGTATCAATCTTCCTTTTCTCCTATCGACAAATTCAGAACTGTGGTTTTGGAGCCACCTTTTACACTAAACGAAATCATTTAAAAAAATCTACAGTGCAGAAGTTATAGTTGGAGTTTCATACCATAAGTGTTCTTTTCAGGTAAATACTTTAATATTTTCTCTGAGAAAAATCAGATCGTATCCCATTGTCCTTTCATTTAATGATATCTGTACAATAACTGGAAAAAAAATTGTGTATGCTAGAATGGGATGGACTGTAGCAGAGATTGGATCCAAAACCACACACAAGGGAACGGACATTGGCCGCTGCCAGCCATCACCCTGAATTTTCAGTACCTGTCAGCAGCAGCGGGAAGCTTCCTTGACACCGTTCCAGGTGGCAACGCAAGCCTTCGAGAAGCGTCTCCGGCTTGACCAAGTTCTGCTTGCCAGTGCCCTCTGCCATCTCGCATGTTGCCTCTGTACCAGACCGTTCGGTGTGACCGATAGAGACTAGAGCAAGTAGCAGCTGCATTTAAACTCTTGCTGTACCAGACATCGTTGTCAAACAGTTGGCAAGCCCTTACTGTACCATGCATCGTCATCTAATAGTTTAGCAGAAGTGTGGCGTGCAACCTGTGTTGTTCGGTTCCCTCTTGATGATACTGCAATCTCTAATGTCGCCAAACTCCGAACCAGTACCCACATCCGAGGATCCGTGTAATTAGGCACTCTACCAACTTCTCGAAACTATGACGCAGGTGTCCAACCACCCCACAGATGCTGAGGTAGCAACAAGGGACTTCCATGTCCTACCCCACCAGACAAAACACAGGCTGACGTATTCACTGTGGAGCAGCTACGCCGGGCCGACACGACATGGGCCAGGAAGTGCGAGCTCTCTCTTGACGCAGTAGCAGTGATGGAGGCACCTGCTCTGACCTGTTACCTCCACACTGTGCCGGAGGTCGGCGCTCTGAATGCCACTGAACGATCTATTCGCATCGCACGCAATCAACGCTGGTTGCTTCGAAGGCCAATGATCATAAACAAAGAGTAATTGTTGAATTTACAAAGTTGTCTTTCCCTGCTGCACCCGCATCCATCTTTGGCAGTGAACTGCCGGCCGAATCCTATCATCTTGCTACACCGATTATGATGCTAATTTCATTGATGCAGCACGATGATGCATGGTTAAAACAAGACAAATAAGTTTGTCCATTACCTTTCTCAAGGAATCGTCTCCATATTTGCTTTATGTTATGTAAGGAGACCACCAGCAAAGGGCCCTTTAAATAAAATTCTCGTTTCGCAAACGCCACTTCAGTTCGTCAGTCGACACTGTTGCTGAACTTTACAAAACTTATACCCTGCCTGACGATAGCTAAGGAACGTCTGACACTTGCTAAGGAACAAATGCCAATTGCTTCGGAGCAGCCGACAACTACTACAGAACACCCAACTGAGACCTGGTACCAAGGAATTCAGGGTTGGGTTGCGATTGTGGACGGGGCCGTAATCAATTCCTGTTGGTTAGTTTATTTTTGAATCACGTGCACTTTATTTAGAAACAACAACAAATAAAAGGTGACAATAAATTAGTAAGTGTTCCACGGCTGAAGGCCTTAATGACAACAAATTCAAATTATTTCTCGGCTGAAGGCCTCAATAGTGACAATTTAAAACTGTTTCACGGCTGAAGGCCTGAATAGCAATCTTAAGTCATCAAAATCTCACTCCTCAAATAAAACTGTCTAATTTTATTTTTTAAGACAAGTAACATCCATGGTTGAAGGCCTTAATGACAGCAAATTCAAACTATTTCTCGGCTGAAGGTCCCATTAGTAATAATTTAACTTCTTCAAACTTCAAATTAGATTCATTAAAATATATTTTCTTTACATCATCAAATCGGATCAAACCAAGGGGGAGGGACCGGGGGGGGAGGGGGAGGGGGGAGGCGCAGGCATTGCTCCAAAGATCGACCTGGGAAAGTCCCTCAAAACTTCGCAAGCGATGAGACAGGCAGCCAAGAGTTGCATTCACTTCACGAGATGGTAGCTCGGACTAGTGGCAGTTTAAACATATGACCAATAATCATTAGCTGAATCTACCTAATGTGCGGTGACCAATGCAATGATGGAATAACACACCCAAGCCGGAACCGGCGGTCAGCACTACGTCTTCAGACTCTGTTGTTTAGGGCATCCGGAAGCAGAAAGGAACCACCAGAGTAGGAAAAAAAAAAGCACCACCTGGCCCCCAAATCAAGGAATCTGTCGAACTATATGCCTTACCGGACAGCAGCGGCAAAGCGAGGAAAAGTACATTGCCGTAACATACACTAAGCTCGAGGGCAGGTAACTGGGACTTTAGCGGCCACTAGGGCAAGAAAAATACCACTGGTTGAACTTCACAAACAATAACATATAGAATGCAACAATTAATAATAAGAAGTGGAGGAAGGCTAATTAGGTTCGCCTTCCCCAAACACTCCACTCGCTGCTCTTCATCTCTGATGTAAGTAGGCTGTTTAGGTTTTTTTATTGGTAACGCCGCGTAGCGCTCTGTATAAAAATCACTGGCTGTGCCGTGTGCAGTCTGTGGCTGGTTTGCATTGTTGTCTGCCATTGTAGTGTTGGGCAGCGGCAGCTGGATGATAAAGCGCGTAGCGTTGCGCAGTTGGAGGTGAGCCGCCAGCAGTGGTGGACGTGGGTAGAGAGATGGCGGAGTTTTGAAATTTGTAAGAATTGGTGTCATGAAGTGATATATATGACTACTAAGGTAAATACATTGTTTGTTCTCTATTAAAATCTTTCATTTGCTAACTATTATACCTATCAGTAGTTAGTGCCTTCCGTAGTTTGAATCTTTTATTTAGCTGGCAGTAGTGGCGCTAGCTGTATTGCAGTAGCTTGAGTAACGAAGATTTTTGTGAGGTAAGTGATTTGTGAAACGTATAGGTTAATGTTAGTCAGGGCCATTTTTTCGTAGGGATTTTTGGAAGTCAGATTGCATTGCGCTAAAAATATTGTGTGTCAGTTTAAGCACAGTCTTGTAATAATTTTTCAAAGGAGACGTTTCACTGCGAGCAGCAGCATGCAAGCAAATGGCCGGATCTTACAATGGTGGAGGTTTCACTACATGAATTGAAGCCGACTCAAGTTAAACTTCCTGGGTCCGGTTGACTACGAGGTTGTACCCCTCGCGACTACAGCCCTTCCATCCGACAGTGCTTTCGTGCCGCCAGTGGTCCTGGCGTGTTCTCGAGCTGCGCGGACCTGGTTGCCCGTCCGTCCCCAACCGAATTGTCGACTCACACGACACGGAAACACCACAACGTCGCCTCAAAGATAGTACTACCTTTACTGGATATCTATAACGGCCGCTACTACCACTAGTGGACAGACAACGCTTGCAAACGGAGTGGCGCCAATGAACACAAGAAGAAGACGACAACCGTAACTATACCAACTAAACGGTGCCAACCTGGCAATGGCACCAACGCGAGCCACAGCACGGCACGGCAAGAGTATCGATATGCAACCCTAGTGGCAGAAAGAAACAGACATCTCACTCCTACGCTGATGGTTGCAGACCTTGGAACCGCTACCGGTACGTGTGCAACTGCTAGAACCATTCGGCGGCAATTAAATCAGACTGGTTCGTATACTCGGAAGCCTGCTAAATGCATCCACTTCGGCCACGCCGTCTTTGAGAAAGAGTTCGTTGGCACTGGCAGCATGTTTGTTGGGGGTCAGCAAAGATGATTCAGAATGATGTTCTACCACGAATGCCAGCTTCACTGAGGGAAGTGATTCCTGTTACCAGTTTGTTATGCCGGAGACAAGGTAGCCCCTGAGGGCTGGCAACCAATATTACACCACAGAGGACAGGGTTGTCTATGTCCAAGGTGTACCAAAAGCACCATGGTAAACACCGGCTTTTTACATAAAAGATAATGGAAACAGGCATTCCGAGCACTATTTCCTGCAGGGGGAGCTCGAGCCACGGCCTGCAGGAAATATCACTACGCTAAAACCTGATTGGCTGGAGACAGCTATTTAGGGGTTACAACCAACCCCGAAGTCCAGTTCACTCCGGATGCCGACCTCGTTGACTTCGACCGCTGAAGATTACGTCTTCGTCTCTGAATTGGACTTTTTCTAGTGTGTGTGGAAAATTAGAAGTGAAGTTTTGTTTGCAGCAGAAGACTTTTACTGTCATCGTTATTGTTACCTTGTAAACTTACCTAAATAAAAGTTGTATTTGTGAAAAGTCGCAAATTGTTAGTGACAACACCATTTAGTAAGGGGAGAGAGGGGAACACGTTAGACGCCACAGAATCTTCATGAATGTCATTTGTACCGCCTAGGCGTTATGGTGTGGGTAGCCATCACGTACTATGGGCGAACACAGCTGCAAACGGAATTGCAGGAAGATTATTCCCGATCATGTCCGTCTGTTTAGGGGTACGGTTGATTTGTGGACGACAATCACCCCCACACACGACCGATAAGGTTTCGGAAACGCTGGAAGGCTATGACCGTGTGGGAAGGCCCGTGTACTTCCTGGGCCTAAACCCTGTAAAGAAAGACTGAGATGCTCTTGGCAGACATGTTTCTCAAGCAGCGTCGCTTCCCTGAACCGTGCTAAGCTTTGTAAGTGACAGTTTATACTTATTATACAGCCTAGACGTTTCTGTTTATTATTGCGAGATAGAGGGGTAGTCACAAAATTTTAAGAAGCACTTAGAAAAATTAAGCTCGATCATGATCTTGGTGATGATGTTAGACCATATCTACACATGCACCCTTGATTGCGACAGATTCTCCACCACAGTGGATAACGGAGACTTTGGATTTTCACAGTACGTTCCACCTGCAGAATCACTTTCGTCGTCATTCCAAAAATACTTGCCACATAATGGTTTCTGTTTCTGGAGGAACCATGGCAGTTCCAAAATAACACTAAGTATCAGGTAATCTGATGATAGTTGATCCAATTTTTTCGGCGGTGATGAATCCTCATCCCCCCTGTGCTTCTTTTGCTTCTTTTTTATAGTGACTCACTCTGGTGATTAAACCATCCATATGCCCACAAATGAAGTCAAGTTTATGGATAAGTGGCCAAGGCTCTGGTAAACCAATCTGGAATTGATTTATAAATGTGCGTGGATGTAAGCCGTTCCCGCTTTCTTTGTAATTTTGGAATTTTATGACTGTCAAAAAGTGATCATTGTCAATTTTTTCTCTTTCGCCATGCGGCGTTTGTGTTTTCTCAACATTACCCGTTCCCTTCGACTGTGTCACATTCTCTTGTACTCGTCGTACCACATTCGGTCTTGAGCTGACTTATTTATGTCCCATATAGCATCGTATCTACGCAGTGGTGTACAGTTACCTAAATGTATCGTTCCTCGTGGATCGGACTGAAAGATTCGTTTACATTTCCCGTTCGTTAATGGTTCAGTGTTTTGCCTTTCTATTACATTCGTATTAACTTGCTATATATAACCTGTTGTATTGTAACTTGGAAACTGCGGAATTGGTACATGTGTCGCGGTAACTTGCTCTGTTCTCGCGTCACTCGCGTACGCTTTCGAAGGAACGGCTGCCGCTTCCAGTATAATTTTTTTTTTAGTAATTTAATTGAAAGCTTTGTTGCTTTGGTAAAAGTAAAATTGGTTCTTTTTGTCGTGACAGAATAAATTACTATTAATCACACCAGATTTGTCGGAGAACAGCAGCAACATCTGTAATTGATCCAGCTTTAAGAAATTCTATTATCTTTTAGCGGAAAATTCGTGCGGTACTCTCCGACGTTAGAAAAGTCGTGGTGTTCCGTTCGGAGCAGGAGGCGGCTGTCTTTTCTCATTCGCGATATAGAAAATTACTAAAAAAATGAACAGAATTTTTTTCGGAGGAAGATCGCAAGGAGAAAACAGACAGAAGTTACATGAAAGAAACCTAAGGGACCAACTAATTGAATTTGTACGAACATATAAACGGAACTGAAAGAACTTGGAATAAATACTATAACGATGTCGTCACGACAGCCTCCTGTTCCGACAGAACACACGCTGGATCATAAGCTGCATAAATCTTTTAAAAAGGAAAGATTATCACAAGTATAATTAATGAAAATAAGGTTGAGAGATTTTCTTTGAAATTAAATAAACTTCAAGGCTTCAAGTATTATATTATGAAACGGAAACTTACATTAACATGGCCACCCCTTGTGGCGGTGGAGCGAATTTTCATGATACACATTCTCGCTTGTTTGTGGCTACATATGTTTTTAATCACTTAAACTCTTAAAGTTACAATAAAATGATTATATCAGTATGGAGCACAATACTTTTGCGTCCGACTCGCAACACATTCACAGAAGAACAGCTAGAGAGCGGCGCGGCTCCCTGCACAAGTAAAAATTGGCAATTGTTATTTTGAAACATAGGTGCGTCGTTTTTTTACTGATCGATAGCAGCGTATAACAGTTTATAGCTATCGTGATATTCTGCGCTTTTTAGGAGCGCGGCAAAGATATCTGGTTACAACATTCATTGGTATATGTTAAAAGTTCGCACATACTGACGCGAATACAGAAAAAAACTTTTACATGTTAAAAATCACAGTGATAAAGGCTGTAATGTCACACGCTCTGTTGGAATGCACGCGTTTACTGTTTCTCGATCCCTTGTCTGCTGTGACCGCACATCACCAGCATCGCTCAGCTATGTTAACTGTTCTTTCCTGTTTGCTTCTGTTTCGTTTCTGTAATTATTGACGCAACCTCATGTGGATATACGACTGGAATTTCATGACATTTTTGTGCTTCCTCTACTGCTACGGAAAATTGCATAACTGACTTGTTTATTTCTGGATTTCTGCCCATCACTATGTCAGATGATACTACCGATTCCGTCACCTCGCTACTGTTTTCTGTACGATTCTCGATACACTGTTTCAGTTCTGTACGAAGGTCTTCACACTGTTTCTGATTTTTAGAGAATATGTTTTTAAAGCGTGTATCGAATCCTTATAATGCGGCTAGCGTGACAAGTTTTCTGACACTGAGCTCTTACACGGTTTGTTGCGCCTTACGTGCTAACTTATAAACTTTGATTAATGTTGGACACTGCATTCTGCACCTGGTCAACGTCAGAACGCATCTTTTTATGGTCAACCATTAACGATTGTATAAGCTCGCATGAGTCTTTCGCCTCTCTCCGGATTTCAGTAAACTGTTCATTGACATCTGTTGATAGTTTTTGCTGATCTTCGCGGACTTTTTCGGACCCAGCGTAAACTTCAAGTTGGAGACTACTTAAGGCAGCTTTTGTCTCTGTTTTTAAATTTGCTAACCCTATATTTGTTTCTGCTTTTATGTCTGCTAATCCCCCTCTGTTGCTATCTTTAAATTCGTTAACACTGAATTTGTTTCTATTTTTAAATTTGCTGTTTTTGTTTTTAAATCCCCCGTTTCTAAAAAAAATGGTTCAAATGGCTCTGAGCACTATGGGACTTAACTGCTGTGGTCATTAGTCCCCTAGAACTTAGAACTACTTAAACCTAACTAACCTAAGGACATCACACACATCCATGCCCGAGGCAGGATTCGAATCTGCGACCGTAGCAGTCGCACGGTTCCGGACTGCGCGCCTAGAACCGCGAGACCACCGCGGCCGGCTCCCCCGTTTCTGTTTTTAAGTCTGCTAACCCTGAATTTGTCTGCTTTACGATCATAGTGAGTTGCTTCAATATTGCAAACACCCTGTCTGCCTCTTCGCCATCTGCACCTGTCACCATTTGATAAAAAATTTGCAGTTCGCGTCTTTCACGTGTCGTTTCACCGACTTCTGCGCATAGAACAGACGCACTTACACACATTCTTTCTGTTGGAATTTTCTTCAAAATTACTGTATTCGGTTCAACGTACCGACGGTGCTCGTCCTCTGATTCTGTTTCTGACCCAACAGACCCATCATTAGTTCGTTTCTGTGCATTCTCCGACTGTGATACCAATCGTGAAACTGCTACCATTCCCTCTGCACTATCACTACGTTCCGTTCCGTGACTCGTACTTGATACTTTACGTTGTACATCAATCTCTATTTTGTCAAGATCTTCTGTTTTGACCTATCTGCGATACTCTCCATTCTTCCGCCATTTCTGATCGTCTCGCTAATCTCTGTCTTTCTCAAACCGCGCGAGCTTGCGCTCGCGTCAGCATCAAGTTATATAACCTTGCACGAATCCAAAATATCATAGAAAGTTTCTTAGATTATTTACATATCATTAGCAATACTGTTCACTGTCTGTGGATTTGCAAACACAGCCCAACAACGCCGTGAATAGCTTTGCACGCGCCAGCAATGTCATACACAAGCTACTTCTATGCAATGACAAATGTTCTTCTACTTGCTAATACAACTTTCCAACACTTTGGATCACACATTTACTGTATTGTGTCCACTATACATTTATATACATTGGATAACTTCGTCACAAAACAACACGAAAAAAATTGTTTTTTCAAAATTGAAAAAAAGTGTTTTTTCTTATTAATTTGACTCATTGCCATTCAGGCATACCAATTGCTCAAATCAAATGGTTCAAATGGCTCTGAGCACTATGGGACTTAACATCTTAGGTCATCAGCCCCTAGAACTTAGAACTACTTAAATCTAACTAACCTAAGGACATCACACACATCCATGCCCGAGGCAGGATTCGAACCTGCGACCGTAGCAGTCCCGCGGTTCCGGACTGCAGCGCCTAGAACCGCAAGACCACCGCGGCCGGCTACCAATTGCCATCCTGACAGGGTCACCATTTGTAAGGTGCAGTATTTTGTTGTTTACTTATTCTATGATTGAAGACAACTGTGTAAGTTGAAATGACATATTTAATGTCGCAATATTAGCACAAAAATACACGCTTTTACTCAGTTTTCAATGTAACAACAGAAAACAGTTGTCAAGATAACGCATCCCGTCATCATCAAAAAGTGAAATAATTCTAAACGTAACACTATTAAATATTAACTCTCAGAAGGTTAAATTGTCCTAAACATGACAATATTGAAGATTAACTAGAAGACTCTTTACAAAATAATTCCTACACTTACGTTATGATGTTCTTCAGTACTGCAAAAATGGTCCGATTCCGGTTCAAAGTTCGGTACTATTTTTAGAATGACAATCAAGCGTATGGTGGATAGTTAGTTATGTGACCAATTGAGCAAAAGATTACCCAAAGTCGCTCGAGTTTACAGTGGACGCAAACTGGTGAACCAACAAGTTTATGCCTCTGCACGCAGTATTTACCTTCAGCAGCGATGCGCTGTCATCTGCTAGGCCGCTCTCTTCTGCTGAAATTCCTATAAAACTAATTACACTTCTGCTGAATTTTCCAGCAGAAAATTTCCCTATGTTTCTCGTTATGTGAGAGAACATACACCCATCTCTAGTCTTGGAATGTGGTGATATACACGCGCGTGGTTGGAGCAGTGTGCATATTATAATGCCCTCTCAGTTGTCGCAAGAACAATTAACTAATTGGCTGGTTCGTTTCTCCATAGTTGGAGCTAAACGATACTACAGCTAATTTCTAGGTGGATATGTGCCGCTGTGAACTCACTGATCAGACAGATTACTCCTCTGCGTCGTACAGATCATTATGCACTCTGTTCTGCACTTGACGCCAGTTCAGAGAAGAGTCCCCCTAAAAATTTCCGTCTTGTCTTACTCATAGCCGAACTGTCTCCCCACCTGGGTTCTTTCGTTCTTCACATCACAGATTCTTTCGACCAATAGGAGTGTTCCTCTTATTCTGTGGAAACTCTATCAATCGCAAGGTCCCTACCATTAAACTGCGTCAAAACTTTGGCTCTTTTCTCCTTCCTAGGGCGTTTCAGCCAATGGTACGTTTTGTGCCCATTCCAGATGCCTAAATGCATACATTGACTACTCACGTGTGTACCACTTGTTAGACATGTGATCGAAAATGCGTCACTGGTCTTGTTCTGTATTCATTTGGAATTCCAAAATCTTTCTTTCCTGTCCTCCCTCAGATGGTCCATTATACTCGCTCTCTTCATCTGAGTCACCTGGTCAGTCGTCGACTTTCCTCCTGGGACATCCCTTTAAGTGGTTTCCGTGGAACCCCCTGTAGTGTGGCCTTTCCTCTGCCCTCATCCCTCTGAATTCCAAACTAAAACGCTTCTTGTTGCTTGTTTCACCTTCTGCTCAATCATGCATTATAGGAACGGTGTGTTAATTACCCTCAATTGAGTGTCATCCCTTTTTTGCACTACATACTGACAGGCAAATTTGCTCATTACCGCCTAATTAAGTTAGGTGTCATATTCACCTTTCTGTTGCGATGTGTAACATAGACAATGTTGACAATTATAGACCTATTTCTATGCCATCGGTGTTTGCTAAAGTTTTTGAGAAGGTTGTATTTACAAGGTTACTGGAGAATTTAAATTCACATAATTTGCTGTCAAATGTTTAGTTTGGTTTTAGAAATTGTTTAAGAACTGAAAATGCTATATTCTCTTTTCTCTGTGAGGCTTTGAACGAATTAAATAAAAGGTTGCGAACGCTACGTGTTTTCTTTGATTTAACGAAGGCTTTTGACTGTATTGACCACAAAATATTACTGCAGAAGTTGGACCATTATGGAGTAAGAGGAGTAGCTTACAATTGGTTCGCCTCTTACTTGAAGAACAGAAAGCAGAAGGTAATTCTCCGCAATATTAAGAGTGGTAGTGATGTTCAGTCCCAATGGGGAACTGTGAAGTGGGGTGTTTCCCAAGGGTCGGTGCTGAGGCCACTGCTGTTTCTTATTTTTTTTTCTGTATAAATGATATGCCTTCTAGTATTACAGGTATTCAAAAATATTTCTGTTTGCTGATAACACCAGCTTGGTAGTGAAGGATCTTGTGTGTAATATTGAAACAGTATCAAATAATGTAGTTCATGAAATAAGTACGTGGCCTGTGGAAAATAATTTGACGCTAAATCACAATAAGGCTCGGGTTTTACAGTTTGTAACTCACAATTCAACTAGAACCGATATTTTGATCAGCCAGAATGGGAATATTATAAGCGAGACGGAACAGTTCAAGTTTCTAGGCGTTCGGATAGATAGTAAGCTGTCGTGGAAATCCCATGTCCAGGATCTTCTTCAGAAACTAAATGCTGCTTTATTTACCATTAGAACTGTATCTGAAATAACTGACACTTCAACACGAAAAGTAGTCCACTACGCATATTTTCATACGCTTATGTCGTATGGTATTATTTTTTGGGGTAATTCTTCTTATTCAAAAAGGGTATTTTTGGCTCAAAAACGGGCTGTTCGAGCTATATGTGGTGAAAGTTCGAGAAGCTCTTGTCGACCCCTATTCAATAGTCTGGGAATTCTGACATTGTCGTCACAGTATATATTTTTTTTAATGTCGTTTGTTGTTAGCAATATTAGCCTATTCCCAAGAGTTAACAGTTTTCACTCAGTTAATACTAGGCAGAAATCAAATATGCATGTGGAATGCGCTTCCTTGACTCTTGTGCAGAAAGGAGTGCAGTATTCTGCTGCATCCATTTTCAATAAGCTACCACAAGAACTCAAAAATCTTAGCAGTAGCCCAAACTCTTTTAAAACTATACTGAAGAGTTTCCTCATGGCTCACTCCTTCTATTCTGTCGAGGAACTCCTGGAAGAGCTAAAAAATTAATGCAAATTCCAGTGTTACATTGTTGATTTTCTTTATTTAAACTTACGACTTGTCATCTGAATCCGTTTTTTTTATATTTCGTTTTATCTGTTTCTAATATCATGTTATAATTTCATGTATTGACTCGTTCCATGACCATGAAGACTTCTCCTTAATTTGGTCCACGGAACAATAAATAAATAAATAAAAGAATAAAAGCTCTCATGTAAGGTACGAATCTGACCTTTATTTATTCTGCTACGTTACACACTTGTAAGGTGTAGACTACCAAAAGATGTTTCTGATTCATTGCAAAATCTCAGCTTCTTCTGCATAGAACATAGTCATACAAGCTGCTTTCTTTGGCACTCAAATTATGCCTCCCCTCCCCCTCCTCTCCTCCTCTGTGTGTCCTGACAGGGATCCCAGTGACATTTTCCTCTGGGGAAGAAATTATTACAAGACAGGTATTTCCTGAATAACAACTAGGTTGTTCTTCAAGATTAATCGTTTGGTGAAGATAGGCCTCAAAGTCATGCATTCTTGGGAGAAATGCGTTGTTCAAGGGTGCTACTGAAAGCTTTATCACTACATTTCATATGTGACATTCACCATTTTAGGCTACTTGCTCAATATGAAGGACGTTCAATAAGGATGCAACATACTTCTTCTGATGGCAGGTTGATTTTATTCAAGATTCCAATACACCATATTACCCTAAAACTCCATTTTCCAACATAATCTCCATTCAAAGCTACAGTCTTACACCATCTTGCCACCTTACTGGAAGGGCTTGTATCCCCACATGGCACCATTCTAGTGGTCGACGTGGGAGCCAAAGTCTTGGTGTATCCATAACCTCCCCATCATGCTTGTACTGGTTCCCACAGAGTGCATCAGCCATTGGGCCAGACACATGGAAGTTGGGAGGTGTGACATGCGGGATATAGGATGGATGAGAAAGAACAGATCAATGAAGTTTCGTGAGCTCCAGACAGGTGTGCAGACTTGTTTGAGCCCTTGCGTTGCCATGCAGAACGAGGTCAGACTGAGGACAGCACAATACAAATTTGATCGTTGCACTGCTAGAGAGGACATCAAACAGAGTAACCCCTTCAGGAGCCCTATTCTCTATCTTTCCGTCATTTTGCCGTTTGGATCGGTACGCGAGCGCACCGAACTGCCTTGGTTTCGAAGTAGATCCCCAACATTGTTCTGTAAGAATTTCGGAAGTGATGCCGAACGATCCTAAAGAATCAAACCGCTGTTGTCAGTTTTCCTTGCGCCAACCAATCAAAAGCAATCTGCCTCAGATCCGCGCATGCGCACTGCAGCATCACAGTGGCACGAACCCGAAGCAGCTAGAAGCCGACACAATCACGCTATTCTTCACAGTGCCCAAAAGTGTGATTAGAATACGCAGTACTGTTCAAATTTCGCTGATCACATGCTTCCATGAATGCAAGACAGCGATAGAATATTGACTATGTCCTGGAAACTGTCATGAGTGACACATTATGTCATTTTATTCTCATTCACATCGACGTCTTGTTTTGGATTTTACGTTTCGGATTATGAGTTAGGAATGGAGTGTAGTACCATATTGTACAAATACATGTATAGAAAAACCTGAAAAATTCGTCATTTTTTCTCTTTTGCTTCGTTCTATAGTTGCTTCAGAATTCGTGGAGGTACGTTCTGTCTATGCAACTAACTGAAGGCAGTTTTTTATTGCCATACGCGTTTCGCTTCTTTTATTCGTGAGGATGCTTCACAAATATAAGAAGCGAGACGCATATCACAATAAACAGACTGCCTTCAATTAGTTGCATAGACGCAACACATCTCCACGAACCAGAAAAATTGTTTAAGAGAGTCAAAGAATAAGAATATGCATAGAATGTGGTTGTAATTCGCACCTAGAGATCCAAATGATGTAGTAGCCCACTTCTCTATATGATAAATCAACGATTTAGATCATAAAAACAAAATTTAAAAAAAAAGTCTTTTCCAGAGCGTGTGGGAAGTGCAGCTACAAAAGCTCGTTTTAGTTTATAACATGCATCTGCTGAATCAAAATGTTTCACATATGGTGGTACAGTCTAAAAATACTGTGGCGGGAATCTTTCATCTCTGTCTACTGTTGTTAAGGATTCGATCCCAGATAAATACTTGTGACAAGCTGAAGTATAAAGACCATTGCTGCTAGTTTCTTTCGCAGTAATTCAAGTTATGCTCTTAGATTCCTGTCTGACCACACACTCTGATATCGCTACATATTCAGAAAAAAAGAGTTATTTGTGACAAGAAAAAGTATAAATGCCGCTGTCAATTGTTTCATGCACAGCGATTTCATCTTTAATTTCTTAAACATATGGAAGTTACGAAATCGAAGATATTCATTACTGAGCATTTCTTAAACATTGGAAGTCACGAAATCGAAAATACCCATTACAGAGAAAGCGCGCTCTTACGTGTAAATAACAACGAATATGTCAGAAAAATGCTTAACTTTGAGGATTAACAAAGTCTCAAAATGTGTTACAAATAAGAAGAGGAAAAATAAATTGATATCCAGCGCTATGCGAACCAATAACCTTTGACACGGCCCTCTATGCCACTACAACGTGCTAGCCTGCAGCGCTTTATTCCCCATAATTCCAATCTAGAGAGACGCAGACTGACTTCGTTGCCGAATGACGCGGGCTGAGGTGTAAATACATGAAATGTTGGAAAGTTTCCTCTATGAGGCTTCACAAAATTCCTTTGCATTGTTACTTAAAAGTTTTAAGATGCATGTTACAAACAACAACGATTTTCTGTAGCTGCACACGCCACATGCTCTCGAAAGGCGTTTTTTTTTAATTTTGTTTTTTAGGAATCAAATCGTTGTTACTTAAAAGTTTCAATAGTTAATAAGCACACCATTTGCGAAAAAATGTACATGAAGTCACTAGTAGTTTCAGCCAACACTCATGTTATGTACGTAAGTAGAGCCGATCTTTTTAAAATTTAATGATTTGTTAAAACTCTAAATTACATAAAAATAACAGGTATTTTGCGATATTTTCGACAGAAACAGTTTTTACTGGTTTTATTGTTACAATCATTCATAGTGACAACAAAACAAACCATATTTCTAACAAAGGAGAATAGTTTATTATGAACTCATTTTCCACTCGAATGCATCTTGGTGATTCTTCAGTAACACAATCACTAAACCCTATGCTTACACAGCTCAATATGTTTAAAATAACAAATTCTTGGTGTAAATAAATCACACCAAACGGAACGAGAGGGCCATACCGAAATTCAAAACGTCTCGGTATATTTGTCGAAAAATCGGCAGGAGGACCGATCGGTAACAGGTCTCAGAAGCTTACAGAACGGTAACTTCAGAAAAATAACCGAAAATGACGTCACTAGCGAGACTAACCTACTCCGCCGATCGATATGAACGATACAAAATAGGGCCCCAGAGTCCTGCAAGACCGTCGCCGTGATTTCACCTGCTAAGGATGTGGTTTTGATCTTAGGAGGAGAAGTGCTGTTACTCCACTCCATGGGCTGCTGTCGAAGTGATGAACCCACGTTTCATCGCCTATAACGATGTTCGACAATAAATTTTCACGATCATCCACGTAAGGCGGAAGGAATTCTTGACAGGTGGTCCTACGTAACTGTTTATGATCTTCTGTTATGTGGCGAGAAACACAGCGAGCACACACCTTCGAGTACCCCCATTGGTGGAGGAGGATGTCAGCGCTACCAAGAGAGACGACCAGTTCTGTAGCGAAGTGTTTGTGTTTCTTCGAGCACCTCTAGCGAGAGTGTCCGCACGTTCCAACACTGCAGGAGTCACAGCTGTATAAGGCCGGACGGAACGCGGTAGATCGAAAAGGCTTGCACGATCTTGTTGCGATGCTGAAGACGCCTCGCCCAACGCCTCATCACGCTTTTTTTCACTACCTTGCCTCCTTACACATTCTGCATGTGCCTATGAGTACCTGCAATGTTCCGGTTTTCCTCCAAACAGAAATTCAATGACAGCTCTCCGCTTGGAATGCATCTCTGTTACAGACGCCATTTTGAAGACTGCGTGTGGTAGTGTTACCTATCGGAATTTCATGGAACTATAGGAGCTGCAGCGGGAATATTCCTCGGTGTCCCACAACAAATTACTTATCTTTTAAACCGAAATTGGCAGAGAAAATAAAAGGGTTGCATTATTTATTGAACGCCCCTCTCCCGTAAAATTCCTCGTTGGGGTGTGTGTCGCACGCGCTAAAGTCGTCGTCTCAGTCGGGCAGAATGCTTCGCTCTCGAGACAAAGACTGGCGGCGGAACGTCTGGCGTTGTTCCCCGCCGTCAGAGGTTCCGGGAAGTGGCTCTCGCGGCTCATTAGCGGCCAGCCCAGGCGAGCGGCGGACGCCCATCTCGCAGTCCCGCCTTCGAGGCGGCGAGCTGGCCGCGGCGCCTTTGAAGTCGGCTTCCGCGTACGCTGGACCCGTAAAGAGCCGGCGCGGACAATGCGGTCCGCTTATCAGCGCGCGCCTGCGCAGTCGTACAGCTGGCGGCGGCCGCGGATTGGTCACAGGCGCTCCGTGGCGGAGCGAGGAGCGTGGGCCGGGTCACTGCGCTCCCATACCTCACACCTGCACTGAGCGTGGACTGCCCTCGCCGCTTCCTTGCCACCTGTGTTAAATGTCCTCTAATATCGAATTCCTTAACGATCATCCTTTGACTACTTGATGTTCTCTTTAGTAACAGTGTAACACAACACCCCCTTCCACCCCCCCCCCTCCCTGCCAACCCCCTAAACCTCTCCTCCTGGTTCCAGTATGAGATTTTCACTCTGCAGCGGAGTGTGCGCTGATATGAAACTTCCTGGCAGATTAAAACTGTGTGCCCGCCCGAGACTCGAACTCGGGACCTTTGCCTTTCGCGGGCAAGTGCTCTACCAACTGAGCTACCGAAGCACGACTCACGCCCGGTACTCACAGCTTTACTTCTGCCAGTACCTCGTCTCCTACCTTCCAAACTTTACAGAAGCTCTCCTGCGAGACATGCAGAACTAGCACTCGTGCTTCGGTAGCTCAGTTGGTAGAGCACTTGCCCGCGAAAGGCAAAGGTCCCGAGTTCGAGTCTCGGTCGGGCACACAGTTTTAATCTGCCAGGAAGTTTCATATCAGCGCACACTCCGCTGCAGAGTGAAAATCTCATTCTGGAAACATCCCCCAGGCTGTGGCTAAGCCATGTCTCCGCAATATCCTTTCTTTCAGGAGTGCTAGTTCTGCATGTCTCGCAGGAGAGCTTCTGTAAAGTTTGGAAGGTAGGAGACGAGGTACTGGCAGAAGTAAAGCTGTGAGTACCGGGCGTGAGTCGTGCTTCGGTAGCTCAGTTGGTAGAGCACTTGCCCGCGAAAGGCAAAGGTTCCGAGTTCGAGTCTCGGTCGGGCACACAGTTTTAATCTGCCAGGAAGTTTCTCCTCCTGGTTATTTGTTTACCAGCATTCGACTGCTAGCCTACAACTTGGAGAAAGGCTCCGGCGGCCGAACACAGCAGTCGAAACACTCAGTGCCCCAGGTGCAGACCAAGGGAATTATGAAGGGTGTCGTGACACCCCTTCCCCTACCCCAAAAAATTAAGTAAAGACGCTTATTTGTGTATATTTCTCCCTAGAAAATTACGAACTAGGTTAACAAAAGATACTCTTTAGTTTCTTTTCTATGCGGATGGGCTGACCCTTGTAAGGGAAAAACCGACTGTGGTGAACATTGCAGACAGGTAAAGGGCCCCAACTATACCCGCTGCCGATAATTAATCAGACACCGTTAGTGGGTCCAGAGGTAGCACTGACAATCTGGACTGGAATAGGGGTGCAGAGTGACACTTCCGCAGATAGACGTTTCTGGAGAGTGCGGGGCTCTAAATGCGGCAAGTGTCTTTTCGCAGCTCGCACACATGCACACAAATAATTTGGTTCCCCTCTAGCAGTGTATTACAGTGTGCTACAGACTACAACGAGTGTTGCTAGGATTTAGTTTCGAAATACGTTGTGCGGCTGAAAAAGCAGCGAACAATCACCTTTCGATCAAAATTTATTTTTCATTAATCATATTCAGGTAGGTTTACTCAACTTCCGATGAGGTAAAGATTAGGATTAAATGTGACAGTTTAGTTATGAACTGGCTAAGTCAATGAATGTGAAAGCGAAGAAACCAAAAGGAATGCATTAGCTGGTTGGCTGGTTGATTTATTCGGGGGAGAGGCCAAACAGCGAGGTCATAAGTCCTATTGGATTAGAGAAGGAAGACGGCCGTGGCCTTTCAAAGAAACCATCCCGACACCCGCCTTAAGCGTTTTTGGGAAATCTCGGAAAATCAAAATCAGGATGGTGGGAAGCGGGTTTGAATCGTCTTCCTCCCGAATGCGAGTCCATTGTGGAAACCACTGCGCCCCCTCCCTCGCTGAAATACCTTAGACTTCGCAGAAATGTCCACATTCCATTGCCGCACATGTATCGCTCCATACAATGGTCATAATCTCCTGGTAATAGGTAAATGGAAAGACCCTCCTCGACGAAGGAAATAAGGAAAAAACGATGGAAACGTACTACCCAAAGGTAAGTGTAAACCAATCTGGAAACATAATTCCCCTCATTTACATGTTCGCATAGTCGTGATCTACACTACAATCGTTGTGCTACGAGAAATACTGGTTTAAAGATGTCAAATATTTTGGACTCGCCTTTCAAAATGGTTCAAATGGCTCTAAGCACTACGGGACTTAACATCTGAGGTGATCAGTCCGCTAGACTTAGAACTACTTAAACCTAGATAACCTAAGGACGTCACACACATCCATGCCCGAGGCAGGATTCGAACCTGCGACCGTAGCGGTGGCGCGGTTCCAAACTGTAGCGCCTAGAACTATTCGCCCACCCCGGCCGGACCTCTTTATGTATTTACGATGTTGCAGTACCTGCGTCGTTAGGAAGAACGATGCATGTCCGAAAGAACATTGCATCGTTCTTCTTGACAAAATAGGCGCTGCAGTGTCTTATTTATCCAGTCGTACCAGGCAGCGACTTTCAATTAAAATGTCTCTTCCTGTACGGCAGTACATAATGTACGTGCGAATACAGGTTATGTCGCAGGAACAATGACTTACGTAAGATCGGTTCTGGGCGCGCATGGTTAACAAAAACAGTTAAGATGACCGCTGGCGCTAAGAAGCAGGAAGTCTGGGATTGACACTTGGTAAAACTGAAATTTTCATTCTGACCTTTCCCTTATACACCTGATGATTGTTCATGTTAACAACTCCGGATACATTTCCTGTATTTACTTATTTAGGGCATTTTCATTAGATTAGCAGGAATCTGTGTCGAAAGTGGCTTGTTAAAGACGATTGACAGTTATTGTCATACTGAATTAATTAATAGCTAGTTGCATGAATGAATTAGAGGTGATGGAATTAAGTGCAAGTTTTTTCGAAAGGTCGCAGCCGCTGCTGTGCTATATTATTGGAGCTAGTTTGAAGAACCAGGAGGAGTGCAGGATCAGGTATATCGTCCAAACCAGGGAAGACTTCGGGCGGCATTTCCATGCACTAGAAAGTATGATGGAGCACAGGATCCGAGCTGCGAGAGGTCCACTAGCCACAGGCAGAGGATGGCTCGTAGTGGGCTACGGTATTCGCTAGTTGCGTGAAGGAGATGGTTACATGTCTTTCCGGAGTCACAGCTGTCACTGTGCTATTTTTTTGAAACCAGTGTCGTGTCCTACTGACGAGTGCTGAGAAGGAGTGGAAGAACTGCAAGAATGCGTGTCAAAGAACTTACTTGACAGCAGGTCCCGTGGTCGTGGGCTGCCTTCTGTGCACTTGCCCCACTGAAAAGAGGGCTGTGGGGTGAGTTAGAATACGGAATTAGGCTGGGATCTCAGGGTACACTGGATGCAATCATAAATCATTGCATGAGGATATGTACACTGGAAGCACCCTTGGCACATCCGTTTTGTAAACATTTCTATACAGGGTGTTACAAAAAGGTACGGCCAAACTTTCAGGAAACATTCCTCACACACAAAGAAAGAAAATATGTTATGTGAACATGTGTCCGGAAACGCTTACTTTCCATGTTAGAGCTCATTTTATTACTTCTCTTCAAATCACATTAATCATGGAAGGGAAACACACAGCAACAGAACGTACCAGCGTGACTTCAAACAGTTTGTTACAGGACATGTTCAAAATGTCCTCCGTTAGCGAGGATACATGCATCCACCCTCCGTCACATGGAATCCCTGATGCGCTGATGCAGTCCTGGAAAATGGCGTATTGTACACAGCCGTCCACAATACGGGCACGAAGAGTCTCTACATTTGATACCGGGGTTGCGTAGACAAGAACTTTCAAATGCCCCCATAAATGAAAGTCAAGAGGGTTGAGGTCAGGAGAGCGTGGAGGCCATGGAATTGGTCCGCCTCTCCCAATCCATCGGTCACCGAATCTGTTGTTGAGAGGCGTACGAACCCTTCGACTGAAATGTGCAGGAGCTCCATCGTGCATGAACCACATGTTGTGTCGTACTTGTAAAGGCACATGTTCTAGCAGCATAGGTAAAGTATCCCGTATGAAATCATGATACCGTGCTCCATTTAGCGTAGGTGGAAGAACATGGGGCCCCATCAAGACATCACCAACAATGCCTGCCCAAACGTTCACAGAAAATCTGTGTTGATGACGTGATTGCACAATTGCGTGCGGATTCTCGTCAGCCCACACATGTTGATTGTGAAAATTTACAATATGATCACGTTACTGACGAAACTAAAATGAGCTCGAACATGGAAATTAAGCGTTTCCGGGCACATGTCCATATAACATATTTTCTTTCTTTGTGTGTGAGGAATGTTTCCTGGAATTTTGGCCGTACCTTCCTGTAACACCCTGTATACAAAGTCTGCCTTCTTTGTAGTGTAACTTCTCACAGCTCCCTGAGTGCAAGTCCAAATATAGCAGAGGCGGGCGCACCAGACTAAGTGTTGACTACATGGAAATGAATCTATGTGCTCTCAAGGTTACACTGCACTGCAATACAATCCCTTTTTCTTTTTTTGTCATCAGTCTACTGACTGGTTTGATGCGGCCCGCCACGAATTCCTTTCCTGTGCTAACCTCTTCATCTCAGAGTAACACTTGCAACCCACGTCCTCAATTATTTGCTTGACGTATTCCAATCTCTATCTTCCTCTACAGTTTATGCCCTCTACAGTTCCCTCTAGTGCCATGGAAGTCATTCCCTCATGTCTTAGCAGATGTCCTATCATCCTGTCCCTTCTCCTTATCAGTGTTTTCCACATATTTCTTTCCTCTCCGATTCTGCGTAGAACCTCCTCATTCCTTACCTTATCAGTCCACCTAATTTTCAACATTCGTCTGTAGCACCACCTCTCAAATGCTTCGATTCTCTTCTGTTCCGGTTTTCCCACAGTCCATGTTTCACTACCATACAATGCTGTACTCCAGACGTAAATCCTCAGAAATTTCTTCCTCAAATGAAGGCCGGTATTTGATATTAGTAGACTTCTCTTGGCCAGAAATGCCTTTTTTGCCATAGCGAGTCTGCTTTTGATGTCTTCCTTGCTCCGTCCGTCATTGGTCATTTTACTGCCTAGGTAGCAGAATTCCTTAACTTCATTGACTTCGCGACCATCAATCCTGATGTTAAGTTTCTCGATGTTCTCATTTCTACTACAATCCCACAGCATCATAACTCCAGGAAAACCATATCTGACCGACTGACCAGCTGGTCCATGATTCCCATCACTATGGCAGCTAGCCTTTTTATAGGTGGTAGTGCACCTGGCGCCACTTGTTCTAGAAGTTTCCAGTACTCTCGAGCAATGCGTGTGTGTTAAGCGGTAGCACGTTATACCTACGTGACTAACAGGCCGTACTCCGCTATGTTCGCTGTGTCCAAGGGTTGCAGCTTGTAACGGCTCTCGAGCGTCGAGATGCGGCATAGTCCGTTCTTGTTAGCAGAGTAAACATTACACATAAGCTACGTCCGGTCAAGTCTACCTCGCCGGTAGCAAGAATTTCGGAGCCTACACATTACTTGATTTTTAACCCTGTTTTCTATCATTCGCTACACCAGTTTGGAGAACCAGGAGTGGCCCAAGATTTGGTGTATAGGCTAAACCAGGGAAGGCTCGGGCTGGCACTTTCATGCAACGGAAGGCAAGGTGGACGACGTGATCTGGGCTGCTCTAGTAGTGGACTATGGCGTTACTTAGTTCCATGGAGGAATTAGAGGTGATGGAACTGAGTGCATGTTTTTCCAGACAGTCACAGCTGCTGCTGAGATGCTTTATTGGAGCCTGTTTGGAGAACCAGGAGCGGCGCAGGGGCAGATATGCTGGTCAGACTAGCGCAGGCATGGGACGGCACTTTCACGCAACAAAAGGCAAGTTGGAGGACATGCAGCTGCATCAAAGGCTGCCTGGGCTCTCTACGGTATAAAACTGTCTATAGGTTTCAACATACCTTCACATGACGCCAGGTGTGTAACTGGTGCTGGCTGGTTTCACCATTCTCGATTAAAAGTAATTGATGGCCATTCTTTTGGCACAAAACCAGCATCTTTATTATATTTAACTTAACTGTGTCTAGAGAGGCCATAGAGGTTTACAAACACCATAGTAATTTGACTATAAAGCAGAGGTTGTAAGCTTAAATAAAATACACTGAAGCTCCCACTAAACTGGTACATCTACCTAATATCGTCTGTGAGCACGCAGAGGTGCCGCAACACTATGTGGAGGGATTAGGGATCTCTCCTGAACAGCACGTTGCAAGGAATCCCAGATACGCTCAATAATGTTCATGTGTGGACAGTTTGTTGGCCAGCTGGAGTGTTTAAACTCAAAAGAGTGTCCCTGGAGCCGTCCTGTAACAATTCTGGACGTGTGGGTGCCTCATTGTCCTGCTGGAATTGCCCAAAGTCCGTCGGAGTGCACAATGGGCATGAATGGATGCAGGTGATCAGACCGAATGCTTACGTACATGTCATCTGTCAGAGTCGTGTCTAGGCATATCAGGGGGCCCATATCACTCCAACTGTACACGCCCCACACCATTACAGAGCTTCCACCAGCTTGAACAGTCCCCTGCTGGCATGCACGGACCATGGATTCATGAGGTTGTTCTCCATATCCGTTCACGTCCATCAGCTCGATGGAATTCGAGACGAGACTCGTTTGACAGGCAACATGTTTCCAGTCATCAACAGTCCAATGTCGGTGTTGGCGGGCGCGGGCGGACTGTAAAGCTTCATGGCGTGCAGTCATCTAGGATACACGATTGGGCCTTCGGCTTCGAAAGCTCACATCGATGATGTTTCGTTGAGTGGTTCGTACGCTGACACTATTTGATGGCCTAGAATTGAAATGTGCAGCAATTTGTGGACGGGTTGCACTTCTGTCGCGTTGAACGATTCTCTTCAGTCATCGTTGGTCCCGTTCTTGCAGGATCTTTTTCCTATCGCAGCGATGTCGGAGATTTGATGTTTTACTGGATTCTTGCTACTCAACGTACTTCATCGCTACCTCCGAGATGCTGTGTCCCATCGTTCGCACGCCGTCTATAACATCATGTTCAAAATCACTCAAATCTTGATGACCTGCCATTGTAACACAACTGTCTTATATAGGTGTTGCCGACCGCAGCACCGTAGTATGCCTGTTTAGATATGTATGTATTTGAATATGCATTCCTATACCAGTTTCTTTGACGCTCCAGTGTATAATGCTGGAGAACAGCTGGGCAGAAAGGGTAACTAAAGCAGAGGACCGGAATCGAATTGGCGAGAAAAGAAATTTGTGGCACAGTTTGATATGCTGTGGTGAGGCTGGCGACAGTGTTCTCGCACTTAGAATGGCATCGCTGCTGTCGATTATAGGGTCACCATCTTTGCCTTTAGCGATTCAGGCCGGTGGTCGGGTGGTTAAGGGAGAGAGAAAAGGGGCAGCGGAGTGGATATTTGCAGGTGGATATTTGCAGGGTCGGAGGTGCCTTGTTGACGTTTACCGTGAGGCCTGTGGTTCAAATGGCTCTGAGCACTATGCGACTTAACTGCTGAGGTCATCAGTCGCCTAGAACTTAGAACTAATTAAACGTAACTAACCTAAGGACATCACACACATCCATGCCCGAGGCAGGATTCGAACCTGCGACCGTAGCGGTCGCTCGGCTCCTGACTGTAGCGCCTAGAACCGCACGACCACTCCGGCCGGCGTGAGGCCTGTGGTACGACGCCTGTACGCTATGGGCAGGGTCAGCGAGAGATCCCGGTAGTGGCTTGATGGGACCTCGGGTTTGATATCGCGGTGGAGCAGTGTTGTGTTTTGGGGCTTTTCTACTGAGAGGGCATGTATAGGTTCTTGTTACTGGCCATTGAAATTGAGATGTGTCTATGGCGTGACGGAGGAAATGTGTGATGCTCGCCGCTGTTGCATGTAAGAAGGATTCGTCTGCCTTGTGTCTGTGCAGAAAATTATGTGAAGTAAATAGCTGATGCCACGGCGACGTCTTGCTCTCACGCGTTGTTGAATATTTTTCGGAATTACTGAATGGTGAACATATCCCACGTGTAAAGCAAATGGAGCCATTTGCGCCATACTAAGGTACAGCTTTATTCTGCTTAAATCTGTGTCAGTTATTTGCGCATTTATATGCCCTTCTTCAGTTGCAGAAGTTATAGAAGTGTGTAAACAGAGAGCTATGTGGAAGGGGATGTAAATTTGAAACATTTCCAATAAGTGAATTCACACGAAATCTGTATCACTAAAGGTGTCTTTCGATACCAGAATCTACCATGGGTAATAAGAGTTATTCGGTGGTTGTCGTGCTACTGTAAGTAATTATTATACACAAAATTGTTTATTCTGATTGTACTAAATTGGAGATGTAAGGTCAATTGTGAGCCGCTGTAAAGTACTATTGTCTCCTCTGTGTGGCAGTCTAACATTGTCAATGGCTATAATCATTATTTCTGTCATATCTCGAGTTTTGTATTCGTGGGTTTGTTTGCTTAAGCTGACACTGTTGAGTTGTAAGACTTATGAAGAGGCAAGTCAAACTGAGTATCCTATATGAGGGCCGGGGTGGCCAATCGGTTCTAGACGCTACAGTCTGGAACCGCGCGACCTCTACGGTCGCAGGTTCGAAACCTGCCTCGGGCGTAGATGTCCTAAGGGTAGTTATGTTTAAGTAGTTCTAAGTTCTAGGGGACTGATGACCTCAGAAGTTAAGTTCCATAGTGCCCAGAGCCATTTCAACCATTTGAGTATTCTATGAGCTCAAGACGATATTCCATTACATGGTACCTTAGTTTGTTATAGGTTAGAAGTGTTTTGTGTGTTAATATTCTGCTGTTTGCTTTGCCTAAAGAGGAGCTAGTTCTGTGAAGTAGTCGTTTATATTTTATTAGTGTGTTACGCGTTGTGCCTTTTCATGTTAATTGTTTTTAAGAAGCTACAAATGACTCTGTGCATGTTTCAGGTAGCTGAAACTGACGTGTTCACGGGGGTCGCGTTCTGACAGGATGGATAGTGGCCCTTTGTATTACGGCACATCCGGCTATTCTCCTTTAGTACATTTGTCTCGCCACGGCGCGAACCTTTGTGGATATAGCTGTATTCTCATCTGTAAAGATTGATAGTGTTATTAACTTCTGTTCTCGTCACATGTATGACTATTTATCTTGTTATATTTAATGTCAGTAAAATGTGTTTGCGGCGTCCGAATTGGGACGTTGTATTCTCCTCTCCTGGAAACAAATTTAAGTGATTGTATTCCTTTTTAAGTGGCTTTTAGATGCGTGCATTTTGCCTCCATGTTTGGTGTTTTAATGGCTTCCATGTTAATTAAAATTGCAATAAAGGTAAATTTGGCAACGGAGGGTTTCGTGTATTTATTAGTTGCTAAGCGGATCCTAAGTTAAGTGCTGGAACCCTGTCACTTGACTCAAAGAAGGGATCGATCGGTAGGCGATGTCCTGATGTACCCAGAAAGTCAGTTTGTTAATTAAGGTGCAGCGAGTAAAAATTGTATAGGAAATTCCAGACCAGACTCAATAGTTATGTAGAGATTAAGAGGTTTGTACTGGATAGACGAGTGAGAAGAGCTGCATCAGTCTAGTCTTTGGACAGAGAACAGCAACAACAAGAGGTAAGACGAGATATCAGATAAATGGCGTCAATGAAAGGAATGCTGAACGTGCCATTCAGGAGCTGGTGAATCTTGGGTGATCCTAAGTCACTAACATCACACTGACTATAATTTTACTGGTGGTAACAACAGGCTACCTGTTGTGTACATAGTTCCGCGTAGTCAGCGCGTACACAACTTTCCCAATAGAGCGCGCCCCGCTGAGCACAACAGCGCAGGCGCAGCGCTCGTCCGTCTCCGCACTACGAGATGGCGCTGTCTTAGAGACGGACCAAATTCTGCTTCCGCCGATCCGCGTATTAATATGTAACGCAGCCAATGAGATTGCTGCTAACGTAGAACCTTTTCTCCTCGCGGATCACACTCGCGCATTGATACCTGGACGCGCGAGGTATTATAACGGGTGTACAGACCTCCGATTAATCAGTCTGCATTAGACTGCATTTGTCTGTACCAGTCTATAGTCAAGTTTCAGTCTGCGCCTAATAAGATTATCATATTCCTGTACATAGCCATGAAGAGAAATGTATAGACACTTTGTCAAGTATCAGAGATATGTGACAATAAGATGAACGCACCAAGACCAAAGAATCTTCAGATTGTCAATTGTAAATAGCATACAGAATCAAGTTAAGTAAGGTTTATGATTATTATTTTAATAAATGTGTGTGAAAATTAATCAAGTTCTGTTTGAAGTTGGTCACCGTCAATCTCCTACTGTAAGCGTGCAAGTGGCATTTCTATCGTCTGACCTAACGGCAGAAGATAAACACGCCACGATAAGACCACGAGACATATTGGTGACACTCGCCTACTTCGTTAGAGTCACAAGTCAAATAATCTGATGGTGTATACCGAAGGTCTTACAGTACGCACACGACACTACCTAAATCTGAGATCCATGCAGGGCTGTAACATTTTTAGGCCGAAGGATTTCAGTAAGGGAATTGTACCTGCCTTGCTCTCGAGTAAGCGAGCGACGGAAGAGATGGCAGTCCTCCGGCGAACAGGTGGCGCGGTGCGCAGCAGGCCGTCCTGAGACGACCGGAGGCCACACGGTGGCACACACGCACACACACGCACGCTCGCACACACACACACAGCTCGCCGCTTTTACAGCGCTGCGTAAATTACATTAGCGCCTCCCGGGCCGCGCGGGCTGTAAAAAATTAAGTGGACACAGCGGGGCGGCCCCAAATGCCGCCTGCCACGCCTCGCCGTCTCCAGGAAGTCCTTGGACATCCTTAGGATGACCACGGCCAATGACCATCGTATTAGATTTCATAGCTTATATAACCCCCGGAACGTCCCACCTCCCCCACGCTATTTTTATACTCTTAGCAAACGACACACATTTTTTACCAGCACCTGCACAATGATAAACCATGGCGAAAGTATCTAGAACAGACGATACAACTATACACACCACATTAATACATTTTTGTATGATGATAATTACTGTTAATACGGCAAGAAAAAATGAATAAAAGTGAGATATTGTTAATACTTTCATCCTTCTTTACCTCCTCTGCATTACTACAGATGACGTGTCACTGAGCATATTTGTAATGTGCATGCAGTACACGTGAGGTGCCTAGTTGTTTCCACTGCCCTGTGTGGAATACATAAGCACTTCACTAACCTGCTGTCTTCATGATGATGATGTCCCCAGCGCAGAAAACAGCACGCAGGTCGTGGATTCTTTTTCTTGAGGCTGAAATTAACTTCGCAAGGAACTGCTGTTACGAATAAAATATAACTCATTTGGGATGCCACTCGCGTTTTTATTGATATAGACACGAGAAACTATTCTTGATCACAACGTATTGAACATATCTTTCCACAGTCATTATATCTGGCTAAAATAACACGAAATACATCCTGCCACAGACAACATGTCTGTCTACTGGAACCGTCAGAACTGGAGAACAAAATTACATGAACCAAATACTACTATTACAGACAACATGTCTGTACCTAGCGACGGTCGGAACTGTAGTAAATAATATTGCATGAAACAATTACTGCCATAACAGACAACACGTCTGTCTATTGGAACAGTCAGAACTGGAGAGCCGGACTGCCTGAGACACTTCGCGCGCCAAGCCAGCAAGGCGTGACCCGAACCCCACCGAAGTGCATCGGCAGTAATATCGTCAGTCTTTTGTTTTACTAATACTTTGATTTTAATAATTTTGAAACGACTGATTGATAGCTGGCTGTTGAGAGACGTTTATTTAAAAAAAATGAAGTAATTTGGATGACAGGGTTAATTAATAATAGCAACTAAAGTTTAAAGTTTTGGCGCCCTACCGCCGAACACACCGCCAATCACAGAGCAGCAGCATCATGCAGGAGGTCTTTCGCACGGGAATGGTACCGAATCTAACATCTGTCACCAGTACCTCATCCCACATTGCGTCATCTCTATGCTTCTTGCATCTCCACTGCCCTGGGTATAGCTTCCTGGAGCCTAATATCATGGCTGAATAAGCCAGAAATATCACACTAGGTACAATATTACTATTAGAAAGTACTACTACAATTATTTTAACTCTTTTCTCCATCACCCCACAATCTCCGCCACCCCGCAACTCAATGATACTTGCTTGAATGATGTAACTGTTAATACAATAGCACTACCTTTTGTATCCTCGGATTAAATCGACAGATGTCAATTTAATGTACGTAATTTAATTTGTGGAGTAACCCAGCAGAGCGTTTTTGAACCATTATCTTTCAGTAGCCAGTACATAACAGACCTTCGGAAGCTCGAAGAGACTGTTTGAGGTGATGCTGTGCTCCCCAAGAATGTGGTAACGGCAGAAACCAGCGCAAGTCAGGGAGACCTGTGGAGGATTGGAGAATGGTGTAGAGGCTGGCAGCGACCCAGAGCTTAAATAAATGCGACATATTACACGGAAATAGCCGAGGATATCTACTAATGTTCGATCATATTGTTGGTGAAAATCACTGAAAACAGACAGTATGTAGGCGTAACCATTCGAAAAGACCTAAAGTGGAATGACTACATAAGCTAACTGTAGGAAGATGCCAAGTTGAGATTCACTCGTAGAATCTGAAGAAAATGTAATTCATTCACGAAATAAGTGGTTTGTAAAACACCTGTTCGGTGGATTTTCAAATATTGTTCATCAATCTGGGACCCTTACAAAGTAGAATTAATACAAGATATAGATAAGACCCAACGAAGAGCAAGGCGTTTCCTTACGGAGTCGTTTAGTCGTTTAGTCGTCGCGATATCAACAAGCTCCAGTGATAGCCGCCGTAAGAGTGACTTTGTGTGTGGCGGAGACGGTTATTGTTGAAATTCCCATAGCGTACGTTCGAAGAACAGTTGAGCAACGTATCACCGCCAATCACGTCTCGCGAAATAATAAAAGAAATTAGAACTCATGCGCAAGTTAACAGACAATAGCGTTTCCCATGCACCATTTGCGGGTGGAGCAGAAAAGGGGAAGAATGACAAGTACTTAACGTAACCGTAAAGTCACTTGCGGACAATACATGGAGGTGTAGAATTCACGCTCTATTTGTCTACGTTCTGGAACTGTTGTAGCCAGCCTCACTCAGCCCTGCTGTCGCCACTGGGCCCTTCTTAATAGAGACGCGATCAATAGCTGCTGTCTGCTAGATGTCATGAATTCAAAACGAACGTCAGCAGCGTTCCCCATTTTAAACGTTACGTACTGTAATATTAGGTCACAGTTTACAATAAATAACAGTTTCTTTTACTTTTTCTGTTATATTAATTTAAAAATAATTTCATGAATGTTTCTGTGAAGGTCAAAAGGAAAAAAAAACTATCGTAACTTTACGTATTGTGAAGCAAAAACGTTTTGGTTACCTTAGTGCACCATACTAGTAACGAACACAGAACGACACCCCAGCAGGAAGCTGCCGGAAAATGGACTTGTAAAAATCCCAAACCCATAGTACTGTGAGTCAAACTTTTCAAAGCGTACTTGTGGCTGGTTGCTACTTAAATTATAAACATTATAGTTAACAGTATATTTGAAGAATGAAATGGCTCACATTTTCTCACAGTATCTTCGTTCTCAAAGGCACTTCAAACGCTTTAAATTTCCTCAACGGTGAAAGGTTCACTGCGTAAATGCAAAGCCATCTCGAAGAATACTACAGCCTTAATTGTAAGAGTTTCTAAATGAACACACCGACATTTGACACTATTGTTGTTTGTTTAGTTTTGAGCCAGGTTTCGGCGTTTTCAAGTGATTGAGTTATATCATTCGCATGTGCTCCAGGACATCAAGCTCAAAATTGGCCATAAATTAAGAAAAATATTGACTTCCACGAAATGCCAGATGTAAAATCATCATCTTGTTAAATTGTCAGTAAATAATAGTGAGATCACGTCATAATTAGTATAAGAGAGATGTCTGTTTTTACTAAATATGACATGCTCCCACTACTACTTACTGATCTTTTTACAAGATGATTATTTTACATCTGGCATTTCGTCGAGAGTCAATGTTTTTCTTACTTTACGACCTATTTCGAGCTTGATGTCCTGCAATATAAGTTAATGATATGAACTTGAAAATGGTATAAATAGCCGAAACCGAGCCATAATTAAATAAACAGCGATATAGTCAAATGGTGGTGTGTTCATTTAAAAATTGTTGTATGACTGTTGCTCAGCAACATCAAAAACTGTTTGCTACAAAAAGTTTCCTTTAATCGCATGCATTGATTCCTTTTCTTTGTGAAGCGCTTATGCAGTCCATTACTACAGCACATCATAGTAAATGACAATGGCGAGTCTATATTCCAATGATTATTTTGACGATGGTAGTGAGAAAAGCGGGAGGATTTCATCCACTACCGGTCTTGGCCATAGCTTCTCGAAAAGTACCGTGTATAAGATTCCTACACGAATTACAGATAACCAAGTGTTCCTCCTACCTTCACTTCCACGGCTCATCAGCGAAGTTTCCAGATTGGCTGAGAAGATGGGAGAACTGAATCGTTAACAGAAACTACACTCCGTCATCTTTAAGCCCCTAGCAATTCCTGTCTCGAAGGTTTCTCCACCGTCAGAATTAGGGCAACGTGCAGACTGACTCTCACTGCTGTATAAAGTTCCAGAGCTGGACCAAGACGCTAATACGGAGGTGGCCTTGATTGCATGCCGTCTCCAATGCCGTGGGGAGCTGCTCTAGGTTTCTCGTTTGAGGATCCATGGCACGAACAGCCCGACCGAGGTAGACCCACAGAGCCTGGATTGGGTTTCAATTCCATGAGTTCAGTCGCCAGTGGTATACGGTAAACCCAGTTTGGTGCTCTTCCAACGACGCGTTTACACTGTAAGCTGTCTGGGTTCAAATGGCTCTGAGCACTGTGGGACTTAAGTTCTGAGGTCATCGCTCCCCTAGAACTTAGAACTACTTGAACCTAACCAACCTAAGGACAACACACACATCCAAGCTGTCTGGGACTTTGCTCTGTTCTGCTGGCAGTTGTTATCATGCCGAGAAGAAATAATCTTCATTTAGTGGTGAACTAACTCCAAACGACATATGCATACTTGCGTTGATACATTGTGCCTAGTACAATGCCGATATCTTCCAGGGAATGCAACGAAAACATTCCCCTGGCCACAGAACAAGCATTTTATTTGCTTTCACATGTTTCGCAGCGCACACACCAACGGCCATTTATCCGAAGGAGCATGAAACGTGATTCATTGAAAAGGCGACCTGTCGCCATTCAGTATACGTACAGTTGTTGCACTGCCATGCAAGTTCCTGGCTTCGTCGCTGATGAACAGCAGTGAGCGTGGGTGGAGAATGAGGCACATGGTGCGGGCGCCCATATGCAGTAACGTTCGTTGAACGGTCGATGAGGAGACACTGCTGGTTGACACTTCGTTCGACCGAACAGTCAGTTGGTCAACAGTTACGCGTCTATTCGCCCGTTCACATCTCCACAGCCGTCGTTCACCCCTGTCATCTGTGCCCGTGGTGCCTCAGCGCCGATTTTGCCACCCTTTACTTTAACCACGGTGGCACGCGAACAATTTACGAACTTAGCCGTTTCGGAAATGACTCCACCCTTGCCCCGAAAGCTAACGATCATGACCTTTTGGACGTCAAATAAATCGCAACGTATGCTACGTCACCCAGACGGGATTTATATACCTTCCGCTGCTTGTGCTGCTAGCTGCCGTCCGTGAGTTTTTATCGAACATAGACGTCGATCATAGGCAGTGTCACACTTAAGTGACTAGACGGTGTGCAAGCTATTTACTTTCTTTTACAATCTTAACTTCAATAAAAATGGCAAGATACTGTTAATCAGAACACAGGGACGAATTGTCATCTACATGACAATAGATTTATTCATTGAAACTTCCTGGCAGATTGAAACTGTGTCCCGGACCGAAACTCGAACTCGGGACCTCTGCCTTTTGCGGGCATGTGCTCTACCAACTGAGCTTCCCAAGCATGACTCACGCCCCGTCCTCACAGCTTTACTTCTGCCAGTACCTCGCCTCCTACCTTCCAAACTTTACAGAAGCTCTCCTGCGAAACCTTGCAGAACTAGCACTCCTGAAAGAAAGCCTAAGCCATGTCTCCGCAATATCCTTTCTTTCAGGAGTGCTAGATCTGCAAGGTTCGCAGTAGAGCTTCTGTAAAGTTTGAAAGGTAGGAGGCAAGGTACTGGCAGAAAAAAAGCTGTGAGGACGGTGCGTGAGTCGTGCTTGGATGGCTCAGTTGCTAGAGCACTTGCCCACGAAAGGCAGAGGTCCCAAGTTCGAGTCTCGGTCTGGCACACAGTTTTAATCTGCCAGGAAGTTTCATATCAACGCACACTTCGCTGCAGAGTGAAAATCTCATTCTAGATTTATTCATTCTTAACATCACAAGACAAAAAAATGACTAAAGAAACGTCACACAAACATTTTCAATTGACAAACACTTTCACTGACGTGGGGTCTATGATTGACAAAGTGACCAGCTGGGGATCCACACATGACGCTAACCAGAACTCTAATCGCTTTATCTGACTCCATACACGTGAATTCGGATCATGGCACACAAACTACGCCACCATCAAGCATCTATACTCCAATATTCAAAAAAGAAAAGTATGGTTCGAAAGAACAGTGTGCTGAGAAACATATAATGGAGCCCTACGCCTTTGCAAGGAATACTTTACCCTCCTGCTGGTGAAGATGGCACACTACGATGCGATCGGAAACTGAAGTCATGGACGGGCGTAATCTATTATTAATGGCACGCGCCCGAAAAATGCAAGTACACATTCTCACGTTCGGTTAACTCGGAACGCAGGTACTTCCATATGAGCCTCTGAAACCCCGGTGGATTCCAGTGTGCAGGTGGACCCGTTTGCTGGTCTGCCATACCAATTCGACTCCGTGCTATGACTATGCATGATGGAATATGTCAAATGTTTAGACGGCCGATTCAAGACAAATAGGTACACCCACGAATCACTTGTTGTGTGTGTGATGCTCGAAGTTGTACCTCTGACGTTTCAGAAGGTGACTGGCACAGGCTCTAAGTGGCACACTAGCCAAGAAGACAAGTCTCACCGTTTAGGTAGAGACTTGCAGTTCTTTACTAGCGAAGCACCACTGCAGGAGTGATCTCTCTCTGTCCGCTTTCCTCCTCAGCTCGGTAGCGAAAGCCCATCTACATCCTAGACTTTCGCAACTTTAGCACAGGCCAATCATGAGGTGGGGCGTGGCATTCAAAGCTCGGAGAGCGCTCCTTGCTCTGCAAACACCGATTTGACCAATCAGAGACTTTAAACTTAATTGAGAGAAAAGGAAAAAAGATTCAGCTTCGCGGCCTCTTTCCCACAAGTTTACGCCGCGTCTTTTGCTAATAACATGACCAGGATGGAACCACACCCCTGCATAAAAAGCTTGTTATCTCCACTATTGCATCCATTTCGAAGTTTCCAAAGAATGGCCATAAACTCGCTAAAAGCCTCGTGATTTCACAAATATGTTTTGTGGCAGAGTCTGGACGACTGGGCGCCAGTGACCCGTCCCACAGAAATTCGTAGAACGTTCACAGTAGTCTTCTCAGCTTCCTGCCTAACAAGGGCTCATCCTCTGCTTTATTGCCGGTCTGTAGCGCACTGGCCATTGCAGCGCCACCTTCTCGGCTCTAGTCAGTTTACCTGGAAGCAGATGCCAACCGACTGGTACCAACCAACGTGTCTGCACAATGAGACAGGGGAACTCGGCCGTCCAGAAATGTTTCCACCCAGGTTCCACAGAAAAAATGCGCTTCCTTCGGACCACCGTCGCCGTGCTTTTACTGCAGTGGTTTAAATCGGCACCCTATTCATTTGAACACAGATAAAGCTTACCGTTATTCATTCCCTAGAGCATGGAAGCAAGAACATTAACAACTGCCCACGATTTCATCATGATGTATGAAATAAAATCGTAATAAAGATCATCTTCGCTAAGAAAATGAAGTGGCATAATATCGAATCCAAAGTGAGAGTGTCCTGCAATCTCTCAAGTGTTAATACCTTTAATAATCCCTCTCTCCATCTGAAGAGACATTGAAAGGCGCAACGATACCAACCGACGACTGCCGTAGCATCCTCAACTGATACGAATCACTGGATGCGGATGTGGAATGGCTCAAATGGGTCTAGGCACTATGGGACATCGGAGGTCATCAGTCCCCTAGACTTAGAACTACTTAAACCTAAGGACATCACACACATCCATGCCCGAGGCAGGATTCGAACCTGCGACCGCAGCAGCAGCGCGGTTCCAGACTGAAGCGCCTGAAACCGCTCGGCCACACCGGCCGGCTGCGGATGTGGAGGGGCGTGTGGTCAGCACACAGTTCTCCTCATTGTAGTAACCTTTTGTGACCAACGTCGCTTCTTCGAGGTCAAGTAGCTCCTCAATTGGCCTCACAAGGGCCCCTTGCTAGCTGCTCTTGACTGACCCAAACGGTCACCCATCTTAGTTCTAGCCAAGCCCGACAGCGCTTGACTTCGGTGATGTGGCGTGAACCGGTATTGCCATTCCGGCCGGGGCCGTTGGCATATCTTTAAAATTGCGTACGTGCAAATGCCTGTTGGATGTTATCGGCTACCTGAGATCTAGCAGAGCTAACCATAGAGCGGAAGCGGTGGTCCACTCAGCACTGGTGAGAAGAGGTCGATTATAAAACAGGCGGCTCGGAGGCGCGCGTCTTGCGATGCCCTGCTGCTGCTGGCACGCCGCTGCTGCTGCTACCCCGGCGCTGGCGGCACCAGCTCGAGAGGTTGCGTCAATATTTGGCCGAGTGGCAGCACAAATATTGGACAGTGCAGGCGGCGCGCGGCCGCGGCCGGCCTGGGTTCATTACCAGCACCACCTTTGTTCGGCGGCGTAACAATGTGTAAATTTAATCTGCGCGCGGGCTCGCCGCCGCGCCACTTGTTTTTCTAGCATTAATAACGAGGCGTTGTGGGGGAGGAGGGGGCGGCCACTCCACGACGCTCCTCGGCCTCCTAGGCGACGGCTTAATTTGTATTTGCCGGCGGGGGCGCAACTGCCGCAGCGGCAGCCCCTCTCGTATGCGAGCGGCAGGCGGGGATCGCTGGCGGCCGTGTGTGCACTGATTGGGTGGCGAAACTCTTCAGCAACAAAGGTGAGACAGGGAGGGCCTCGAGGAAGAGATTGTTGTTGTTGTGGTCTTCACTCCTGAGACTGGTTTGATGCAGCTCTCTATGCTACTCTATCCTGTGCAAGCTTCTTCATCTCCCAGTACCTACTGCAGCCTACATCCTTCTGAGTCTGCTTAGTGTATTCATCTCTTGATCTTCCTCTACGATTTTTACCCTCCACGCTGCCTTCCAATGCTAAATATGTGATCCCCTGATGCCTCAGAACATGTCCTGCCAACCGGTCCCTTCTTCTTGTCAAGTTGTGCCACAAACTCCTCTTCTCCCCAATTCTATTCAATACCTCCTCATTAGTTATGTGATCTACCCATCTAATCTTCACTATTATTTTGTAGCACCACATTTCGAAAACTTCTATTCTTGTCTAAACTATTTATCGTCCATGTTTCACTTCCATACATTCCTACACTCCATACAAATACTTTCAGAAACGACTTCCTGACACTTAAATCTATGCTCGATGTTAACAAATTTCTCTTCTTCAGAAACGCTTTCCTTGCCATTGCCAATCTACATTTTATATCCTCTCTACTTCGACCATAATCAGTCATTTTGCTCCCCAAATAGCAAAATTCCTTTACTACTTCAAGTGTCTCATTTCTTAATCTAATTCCCTCAGCATCACCCGACTTAATCCGACAACATTCCATTATCCTTGTTTTGCGTTTGTTGATGTTCATCTTATACCCTCCTTTCAAGTCAAGAAGAGATACAGGACTGTTTTTCTTTTCTCAGTGCACGATGCTAACAAATAAAGGTAAGAAATTCGGCTAGTGTTACTGGAATCAAGAAGAGAAAAGTACTATACTGTTTGAGGTGCATAACCTTTCCACCTAAATTTACTTTTGTCCCGCTAAGGACTTACGTAATCTGATTTAACCTACATCCAGAGCCGGTATAAGACCCAAGCGACACGAGCTGTTCCTCGGGGCGCCAAGCTGAGAGCGGCGACAGGGGTGTCACAAACTTAAGGTGTCCAACAGGACTCATCACAATTGAGGGACTGAGAGTACTGGTGGTTCAAGTCCCTACTGAAGCAATTTGAATAAATAAACTGCCGAACGTAAATGGCTACTTATATAATATAGTATGTAAGATCCCATCGAAGCATCAGATACATTTTCTCTAATGTATACTTAGTCCTTGTATATCTGTTCGTATAAAAAGAAATTGTATTGCTTGCGCATTATTTTTTATAATGTATTAAAAGTACTTATACTCCTTGCATCTTAAAACTTTATACAGTAAAACAGGATTTTTCTTTTTTTCATCAGTCTACTGACTGGTTTGATGCGGCCCGCCACGAATTCCTTTCCTGTGCTAACCTCTTCATCTCAGAGTAGCACTTGCAACCTACGTCCTCAATTATTTGCTTGACGTATTCCAATCTCTGTCTTCCTCTACAGTTTTTGCCCTATACAGCTCCCTCAAGTACCATGGAAGTCATTCCCTCATGTCTTGGCAGATGTCCTATCATCCTGTGTAAGTAGGCTGTTTAGGTTTTTTTATTGGTAACGCCGCCGCCACGTAGCGCTCTGTATGAAAATCACTGGCTGTGCCGTGTGCAGTCTGTGGCTGATTGGCATTGTTGTAATACTCGCCATTGTAGTGTCGGGCAGCGGCAGCTGGATGCTAACAGCGCGTAGCGTTGCGCAGTTGGAGGTGAGCCGCCAGCAGCGGTGGACGTGGGGAGAGAGATGGCGGAGTTTTGTAAGACTGGATGTCATGAACTACCATATATATTTTGACTATAAAGGTAAATACATTGTTTGTTCTCTATTAAAATCTTTCATTTGCCAACTTGCCTATCAGTAGTTAGTGACTTCCGTAGTTTGAATCTTTTAGTTAGCTGGCAGTAGTGGCGCTCGCTGTATTGCAGTAGTTCGAGTAACGAAGATTTTTGTGAGGTAAGTGATTTGTGAAACATATAGGTTAATGTTAGTCAGGGCCATTCTCTTGTAGGGATTTTTGGAAGTCAGATTGCGTTGCGCTAAAAATATTGTGTGTCAGTTTAAGCACATTCGTGTATAATTGTTCAAAGAGGACGTTTCACATAGACCAGTCTTGTATAAGTTTTTCTAAGGGGACGTTTCACCTGTCCCTTCTCCTTATCAGTGTTTTGCACATTTCCTTTCCTCTCCGATTCTGCGCAGAACCTCCTCATTTCTTACCTTATCAGTCCACCTAATTTTCAACATTCGTCTATAGCACCACATCTCAAATGCTTCGATTCTCTTCTGTTCCGGTTTTCCCACAGTCCATGTTTCACTACCATACAATGCTGTACTCCAGACGACCATCCTCAGAAATTTCATCTTCAAATTAAGGCCGGTATTTGATATTAGTAGACTTCTCTTGGCCAGAAATGCCTTTTTTGCCATAGCGAGTCTGCTTTTGATGTCCTCCTTGCTCCGTCCGTCATTGGTCATTTTACTGCCTAGGTAGCCAAATTCCTTAACTTAATTGACTTCGTGACCGTCAAACCTGATGTTAAGTTTCTCGCTGTTCTCATTTCTACTACTTCTCATTACCTTCGTCTTTTTCCGATTTACTCTCAAACCATAATGTGTACTCATTAGACTGTTCATTCCGTTCAGCAGATCATTTAATCCTTCTTCACTTTCACTCAGGATAGCAATGTCATCAGCGAATCGTATCATTGATATCCTTTCACCTTGTATTTTAATTCCACTCCTGAACCTTTCTTTTATTTCCATAATTTTTTCCTTGATGTAGAGATTGAAGAGTAGGGCGAAAGGCTACAGCCTTGTCTTACACCCTTCTTAATACGAGCACTTCGTTCTTGATCGTCCACTCTTATTATTCCCTCTTGGTTGTTGTACATATTGTATATGACCCGTCTCTCCCTATAGCTTACCCGAACTTTTTTCAGAATCTCGAACAGCTTGCACCATTTTATATTGTCGAACGCTTTTTCCAGGTCGACAAATCCTATGAACGTGTCTTGATTTTCCTTTAGCCTTGCTTCCATTTTTAGCCGTAACGTCAGAATTGCCTCTCTCGTGCCTTTACTTTTCGTAAAGCCAAACTGATCGTCACCTAGCGCATTATCAATTTTCTTTTCCATTCTTCTGTATATTATTCTTGCAAGCAGCTTCGATGCATGAGCTGTTAAGCTGAATGTGCGATAATTCTCGCACTTGTCAGCTCTTGCCGTCTTCGGAATTGTGTGGATGATGCTTTTCCGAAAGTCAGATGGTATGTCGCCAGACTCATATATTCTACACACCAACGTGAATAGTCGTTTTGTTGCCACTTTCCCTAATGATTTTAAAAATTCTGATGGAATGTTATCTATCCCTTCTGCCTTATTTGACCGTAAGTCCTCCAAAGCTCTTTTAAATTCCGATTCTAGTACTGGATCCCCAATCTCTTCTAAGTCGACTCCTGTTTCTTCTTCTATCACATCAGACGAATCTTCACCCTCATAGAGGCTTCCAATGTACTCTTTCCACCTATCTGCTCCCTCCTCTGAACTTAACAGTGGAATTCCCGTTGCAGTCTTAATGTTACCACCGTTGATTTTAATGTCACCAAAGGTTGTTTTGTCTTTCCTGTATGCTGAGTCTGTCCTTCCGACAATCATATCTTTTTCGATGTCTTCACATTTTTCCTACAGCCATTTCGTCTTAGCTTCCCTGCACTTCCTATTTATTTCATTCCTCAGCGACTTGTATTTCTGTATTCCTGATTTTCCCGGAACATGTTTGTACTTCCTCCTTTCATCAATCAACTGAAGTATTTCTTCTGTTACCCATGGTTTCTTCGCAGCTACCTTCTTTGTGCCTATGTTTTCCTTCCCAACTTCAGGTGCGAAAACATTGTATATGCAGTGCTTTATTCTGAAGATTCTTTTGGCACACACACATGATGCTCATAGTACAATACATGTTTGTTACAAAACAAGAATAAGTGTATAATTAATGAAAAATAAATGCAGTAAGGTGAAAAAATAGGTAAATAGCAAATAAAATTAAATGCCGAAGCGAAAATATATTGGCGTGTTTCCAACACGTACCAAATATTATTTGCTGTCACTTTATATAATAGTATCACAGTCTGTGCCTTAATATGGTTTCAGATTCCTTTTCTTCCGAAATATCTCTCGAAGAAAGTCAAATGGTTCAAATGTCTCTAAGCACTATGGGACTTAACATCTGACGTCATCAGTCCCCTAGACTTAGAACTGCTCAAACCTAACTAACCTAAGGAAATCACGCAAATCCATGCCCGAGGCAGGATTCGAACCTGTGACTGTAGCAGCAACGCGGTTCCAGACTGAAGCGCCTAGAGCCTCTCGGCCACAGCGACCGGCCGAAGAAAGTCCTTCGTGGGTAAACACTCGTTACGCTGTACCACTATCTTACGAATTTCTCATCCTTCTTTTTCCACTTCTTTGACCATGTCCTCCTCTTTCTCCACTCTCTCATCTTACACCCATGGTAACTGATGTTTGGGAATGGGATGTATTGCTATAGAACTGATGATAAATTGGAGGGATGTAGTTCGTTATTTCCTGAATATTTCCACACTTCTCATATTCGATTTCTAATTCACCTTGATGTAAAGACTGCTGCAGAGGTATTCGTAGGAAATAAAAAATATTTTGACTCCTGAAACACGCTTCAGTAAACTCAAGATCACGTTTTAGTGAATATTTTTACTACACTGTTAGAGGATTTTCTTTGCTGATTCCCATCCTACTAATATTCCTCCACTTTATATTGTTACCTTGAGTGCTTTTATCAACTTTGTCTTTTGCTATGACATCCATGGCTTTAATTGAAAAAAAAAAGTTTTTATTTTCATTCCGATTACGCAAAACTTTAGGCTGATCTTCTTCACTGCTTCCATCCTGTCTTGGGGAACAAATACATATTTCAAGGGTTTCTTTGTATTGTCACTTTCCATGTACTTATGGCCAAATTCAAGGAACTTGTGATCCATTGTGTTAATAGCCTGATTTTGCGTCAACATGTACATCCACTGTTTCAAAACAGAGCCTGTTTAAACTCGCATTAAATAGTACTATAAATAATCATAAAAGCATACACATTACTCTGTTGCACTTGTTTTAAGGAGTCGTATATGAAATTTTGTTAAAAATAGTAGCATTTCTCCTTTTGTCCGCAATTTCGCTTGTACTAGTTATATCCTAAATGCAGTTGAGACACTGTATTAAAGCCTAAACTTTATCATCACAGAGTAGAGAACAATGTAGGAAATCGCCTATATTTCTTTTACTCTGAAGAAATCCACAGTTTAGCTTCACAAATGCGTGATTAGAACATTTTCTTTTGATTTGTCACTTGCATCGCTTGTACTCGCATTCCCTCAATTAACAGCGGCCGCTTGTGGGTTCAAGCTGAGAGGAGCGCCCTAGCGCAAGATCTGTGTACAGCGCGTATCACAATCAAGGACACATGTGGAAGTGTACGAGGTGAAGGGCAGACGGTGGAGGGATCGCCAAGTGGTCAAGTGATAATCCGCTAGTGTGGAAAGATGTTACCGAACCGTCCCTGCCTACATCGACATCTACACGATTAACCTGAAATTTACTGTAAGTGACTGGTGGAGTGTTCATCGAACCACCTTCGAATTGTTTCCCTATAATTCCGCTCTTGAACAGCCAGAGGGAAAATCGACAATTATGTCTTTCCGTAAGTGCTTCGATTTCTCTTATTTTTTATCGCCTAACCTAAAAATAGTTAATGTGATAGATTAGGTAATTTATGAATCTTAAATTAATGAGAAAAGTGGTTTTTGACTGTGAAATTAAGCACGAACTTCTATCTCCTAAAAATCAAAAGAAACCAAAACATGAATAATTTATAACATTGTCATGCTCAGTGTTGCTTAGGGAACGATGGGAAACTTTCAGGAAGGAATTGAATAACTCAGCATAGTGACTAACAAGAACTCCATCAGCGACGGAAGATCCCTGCCAACTTGTGCGTTATTACCAAGTTTCAACGGCAAAGTGCAGAAGGTTTCCACAACAGTAAATAAAAAGAACAGTGGCTTTTAACTATAGCCACACCAAGAAGTTGCCATGGAAACGTAAACAGGATCTCGTTATGTTACTGGATGTGGCAGATGTGGGAAGAAGCCGTGCCAAGCCCGTCGTAGCTGTAGGGCATCTTCTATGGATGAATAACTACAGCTCTCCGCCTAGTACTCAACTTTATAACGTTACTCGCTGTCGGAGTCACGCTTTTCGAGACGGACGCTTCTTGGATAGTACCAAATGACGATCAGTTCGGACCACATATCAACAACCAGCAATGATACTAATTCAGTTATCTTTTTTGCAAATTTCCTCTGTGGAAACCAACATCTATACCACATAGCAATCAACATGTATACCACAAAAAATATTATTGTAAAACGCAGCATCATCTGTTCGTTACGAGACCGAAAGGTATCAAAATATCGGCGCCCAGGTGGATGCTGTACTCCGCGACCTCTACAAGGCGTTCGCTACATCTCCGCACTGTCACCTAACGAATAAATACGAATTTATGGAGTATACGACCAGCGTTGTAATCACACCGAAGGGTTTCTGGAACACAGAACACAGGATGTCATTCTTAACGAAGGGAAATTTTTGGATGTAAATGTAACTTCAGCCTTATCGCAAGGGAAGTGTTATAGCACAACTACTTTTCCATAATGTGAGATCTACCTATTGGATAACATCGGAAATCCCATGAGGATTTTTCGCGGATGATGCTATTGTAAACGCAGAAGTCGCAACGCTAGAAAATAGTCGCGAAATGTAGGAGGACCTACGGAAAATTGATACTTGGAGCAAGGAGTGGCAGTTGATCCTCAACACGAGAAAATGTAACGCAGTGAGCTTAAAGAAGCGGAAAATACGATTACTATACGATTGTACGGCTGTAAAACAATCGCTTGAAGAAATCACATCCATTAAATATCTGGAAGTATTCTTATGGGGAGATTTAAAGTGGAACGATCACAGCAATATATACCACGCTCAGATTTATTGGAAGAATCCTCAGAAAGGGTAGTCCATCTGCAAAGGAGGAACTTACAAAACACTCGTTCGGCCAAAATTGTAATATTGCTCGTCAGTCTGGGATCCGTCCCAGACAAGATTGACGTAGATAGGAAATAACGCTCATCCAATTGCATTGGCAGGCTTTACAAGAGCGGAGCCTTGAGTCACGATTTGGTTTATTGTTAAATGTTGCGGGAGCGTATGTTCCAAGTAGATTAAAGTGATATATGGATTCCCCCTACATATATCTCACGAACAGACAATGAACGTAAAATTAGTGACATTCAAGATCACACTGACGCTTACCAACAGTTGTTCTTGCCGCAGACCACTCGCGACTTGAAGAGGTAAAGAGGAAAATAAAAGTGGTTCAAAGCGGAATGTGGTTTGAGCAGGGTTGTTGCTGACGAAAATGTAGTTGTAGTATCATTAAAACTGGGTCACAATCTGGAGGAGTGAGCTGAAATTCCTGTGTGACTATTCCTGAGATTACTTGAATGTTGAGATAATTCCTTTAGTGTCTCAGCCCACACGTGTGTCCCGTCATTTGTTACCTCATTTTCGAAGAGTCGTCCTATTTTAGAAGAACGTGTGGCCAGTTAGGTTTTGAAAACAAACGGGAAGGGCTCGGAGAAAAGAGCTTCCTCAAAGTGCTGTTCAAAGAGCTTCCTCAAAGTGCTGTTCAATGACTCGCTTACATCCGAATCCAGTGTGGTGTGGGAGGTGACTTGAATCGCCCGACTATATCAGACGGGACTCCTTTACTATATTTCACTGCTACGCTGACCAATGACCCGTCTGTTACCGCGCGAAAATAGCGAGTCACAGGAAGCTACTGTCTTTGCCGAGCAGTCCAGTCGTAAAGCCGTGAGTCCTGTAGCAAGTAAACTTCCACTACTGAAGCTACTTCTGCAAGTTATTCCACGTGGAAACACCCCCAGGAAGTCGACTTCCACAAGTTTCGTAAACTTGCGTAAGTAGTTTCGGCAAGTTAGTGGAAACAGTTTCTAGCACATTGCTGCAAGTACTTGCCGAATTTACCAGTTGATGGAAGTTTTTCTAAACCTCGGTTAACGAAACTGATGACACATCCTGCCCTGCCTGCCAAAGACGTATGTATCAATCCAGCATCAGTTCGGGGAAAGGCGAAGCACATAATTAATGGTGATTATCAGCAAGTCCACCCAGAATTACCTGTAGTGAAACCTGAATACTATTTCACCTTTCACAGAGAAATTAACATAGTTAACATGGCTTGCCACTGTCTGGAGCTCGGGTTCTGGATATGCTCTTGAAACTTGATACGGACTCCAGACACCGTACAAATGGCTCTGAGCACTATGGGACTTAAAATCTGAGGTCATCAGTCCCCTAGAACTTAGAACTACTTAAACCTAACTAACCTAAGGATATTACACACATCCATGCCCGAGGCAGGATTAGCGGCAGTGCGGTTCCAGACTGAAGCACCTAGAACAGCTCGACCACAACTGCCGGCTGACACTGTACTATATGTAAGAACAAAAACAGTTTTTTGTGCGAAGCGCTGTACATTTTAATTATTGTCTAATGCTTCGCTTAGATTTTGTAAAGCCACTACAGTGGAAATTCACTGAAACAATTATCGTGGTAATTAGTCACATTTTATACTTAATATTGCCCTGATTTGGCAGTGACGTATTTCTGGCCAATGGATGTACATTATGTAGGTCTTACGATGTTTCAAATTGTTGGTGCCTATTTTCATGTTTTAAGATAATAGGAAATCACGTACTTGTGTTGTTCTTGTCTTGTACCTCGCAGCATCTCCTGTGGAGCTAGTAACCAGTACCGAAACTGGTAGAGAGTAAGTGAAACTGTACCAGCTGTTGGCGCAAATGTGAATTTTTCCAAATTTTTATGGGCTGTTCGTAACCACTTAAGGAAAATTTTGCAAACACTAACGTTTAGCATGCAATGTCCTTTACAGGTATGGACTGCAATCAGCTGTCACTTCTTCTTCTTCTTCTTCTTCTTTCGCTACCGCCTTTATCCCGCATTGTGCGCAGGGTCGGCCAGGTTAAGTACGGATTTGGCATGGTTAATTGTAAGGGTGGCCGGATGCCGTTCCTGCCGCCACTCTACATCCCCCGGGACGGAATGAGTGTACCCCAGCTGTCTGCGTCAAGTGTAAATCGTGAAAGAGTGTGAATGTGTTTCAAATGTCTGCGCGCATGTAACTGAGGCGGGACGTGGGGACCATCCCGGTATTCACCTAGGAGGATGTGGAAAACAGCCTAAAAACCACATTCAGGCTGGCCAGCGCACCAGCCGTCGCCACTAATCCACTGGGCGGATTCGATGCGGGGTCGGCGCGCCTTCCCGAGTCCAGGAAGCAGCGCATTAGCATTTCTTTCTTTTTTTTTTTTACAAACACAAAATTGAATACGGCGAACAGCGAAAAATAAAAATAAAAAAATAATAAAATTTTTTGACGGGAAGTAGGTTTCAACACAGCTCGCACGCTTGGTAGTTCGACACCATGACAATATTTCTTTTTTTTTTTAATCTAATATTGTTCGTTATGACTCGTATTTGTTCGTGGCGGACATACCATGACATCCATTCACTTTCGTCGTTGATCGTTCACTCACTTCTTTTATGACGGAGGGCAGCTAACCCTCTGTTCGAACACACTTTTTTTATTTTTTATTGTACACTATCACACAACGCATTAATATATACAGGAATTGTTCCTTTTTTCTTTTTTCTCTTTTTTTTATAGGATGGTCAGGGCGTGGTACACGCCACACTAGCAGTGGGGTCTGTTCACGGCACTGCCAGTGCGTCGAGGCCCAAACCCGTCCCACCCCTGTTTTCATGTCCCCTGTTGGGTCATAGCACCAAGTGTGCAGAAATCTTAACACAAAACTCCCATTCTCCGATGTAAGAAAGACAAAGAAACCTCTTCTCTGAGTAGAAACGGAACGCTGATAAAACTTAACAATTCTTCTTGAATCACACAAATACTTTGGAGGTCGAACACTAGTACTTCTGAACAAGATGATTTGAAACAACTCTTCGTGTAACATAGAAGTTCCGGAAGTAAGGTAATAGTAAATAATAACAAGAACACAAGTGACTTTTAAATTTCTTCTGTTCGTTCTCGTTCAAGGTGTTGTAGTGGTTCCACGTATTTAACCGACACCCATTCTTTCAAAAATGATCTTCAGCATGTTGCCGTAGTGCTTATTGTGGTTGCGATACGTGCTGATTTTTGCGTATTCACACTTAATGTAATCGCGGAATTCTATCTCGTTGTCCGACCCAAGTTTGTTGATGACATAACTAACGTATTTTCCCAGTAACCAGCTAATGGCGTTGGTTTTTAAATTCGGAAAGTATGTCATGTCTGGTCTCAGGAGGAGCGATGGCGTTATATATTTCGTCGAGGATCTGGAGAGAAAGGCGATTTGTTGCCTGGTCCAATTGCAGTTATTCCCATTGCCGCCAAAGGTGAATCTGTGGATGAGTGTATCCACCAGATGGAATTTTCCACAAAGGTGTGTCTGGTTTAAACCGGTCCCATATAGTCTCTCGTTGGTGTTCATGACGTTGTTAACTGTTTTGTACCATGCGGAAATATCGTCTCTAGATAGCCCGGCATAGTTGATGTTCCGCCATACAGCTTTCTGGTCACAATTAATGAATTTCGTTTCAATTTTGTTTCTGGCCTCATTTCACTTCCTTTCAAGTATGATGTCGCGCGCTGTGATACATGTGTTGCTTCTGATTTCGTCACTAAGATAACTTGCTTCGAGGAAAAAGATCCTCACATACTGCAGACGGGCATTAATCCTTCGCACATCAATCGGTGCTTGCAGGCTATGGGGTGTCACAGCCTCAAAGAGCTTTGCGGTTATACATCGTGGAAGTTCTCTGAGTATATGGAAAGTCCGTTTGAGGAACAGAGCAGACGCTTTATTGCGAATATCCACCAAACCGAGGCCCCCGTTTCTGACATTTCAGTATAACGGTAGTCGCACCAACCCTGAATATGTCACCTCGCCATAAATAATTGATAACAGTGGACATGATCCCTTTCGCTACTAGTTTAGGGATTAGAAATACCTGCGCTGTGAAATACGCTTTAGACAAATCGAAGGAGTTGATGAATCTGACTTTTTGCACCAGGTCCATAGTTCGATGGATGTTCTCCATTACAGCACCCTGAACTTTCCTCCTAGTTTCCGTCCAGTTAAAAGCAGCCATCCTCATCGGGCACGCCATTAAGGTTATTCCCAATGTTTTATGTTTGTTGCCTTGTTTTGCCCATGCAAGTCGGAGGTGATGTAGGCCCCGTAGATTCAATATTTTAGTTTTGTTTTCATTTGTTGTCGCTCCTGACTCTAGACAATACTTTTGGATTTCTCTTTCCAGTGTAACTGTCTCCTCCTTATTCCGTATTACAACACCCACGTCATCAGCATAAGCTCGAATGACCGTTTTCTCACCACTAAATGTTATGCCTGTTAATCTTATGTGCACAGTGTGGAGAAAGGGCTCTAAGGATACGGAAAATAAAAACACAGATAAAGGACTGCCCTGTGGAACCCCTCGCCTTATGTGTATGGGTTTAGATGTTTGCTATTTTCGCATTTATACCTGTTGCAATATTTCTTAGCATGTTGACAATCTGAGGGTGGAAAGCCATTCTTGACAGCGTCGCAAAGAGGTATCTATGACTAACGCGGTCAAAAGCTTTGTTGAAATCTATAAAGATTAAAGCACATTTTATACTTGTCACTGAGGTAATGGTAATGACATCTCTGTATGCGGACAGACTTTCGAATATCGTTCTGGTAGGAGAACAAGATTGATAATGACTCAATATTCTGTTGGAAAAGGCAGAGAGTCTTTTGTTGATAATACGCGAAATTATTTTATAATCAGAATTTAGTAGCGAAATAGGCCGAAAATTGTTTAAGTTGGTTTTGTCTTTGCTCTTAGGAATCAGTACTATTTTACTTTCGTTAAACTCTGCAGGGACCGTTTTTCCGTTCAACACCTCATTTGCCATGGAAGTGATCTTGTCCCCAATGATAGACGAGTAGCGGGCGTAAAACTACACAGGGAGGCCATCAAGTCCCGGAGATTTTTTGAGAGGTGAGTTACGCACTGCCTCATGCACTTCATCTATAGTAATAGGTAACAGGATATCAGCGTTGTCTGTTCCCGACAAATGTGGACCTAAAATAGTGAGAAAGTCCTCGAGAGCTGCATCTTCCACTGTGGTAGGGGCATATAAGGTTTCATAGTACCTGTGGACTTCGTCCAATATTTCTTTCTGGCATGTGAGCCTTGTACCAGTATGCGTCTGGACTTCATCAATAAAAGTTTGACGTCTGTTTTTAGCATGCCGCACCAAGTGACACAGAGAAGCTGTTCTGATTTGCTACGACTGATATGGCTTTCGATTTAATTTTTAGTCCCTCCATCTGTTGCCGTTTAATGCTTAATAGCTTGGCTTTTATTTTTTTTATATCATTCAGACGAATTACGTTATCATGAGCCTGTTGATATAAGTCTCTTAAAACTTTATAATAAAACTCCGTTGTATTCCTCAACTCCCGGTGCTGCGCTGCACTAAACTGCATGACAACTTTCCGCAGCCTTGGTTTAGCCCTCCTAGTCCACCAGTCAATGACTGTTGGGTGCTTGTCTGCTGTGTGGAAGCACATAGTCCACGCTACTATTATTTCCTGTTCCAGTTCTTCGTCAGTTAAAACAGAGATATTCAAATTCCATTGGCCTCTGAATCGACGGGTTGGCTGTACACTAAAATTAAAGCAAGTTAAAAGTGTACTGTGAGCGTTAAAATACACGGGAATAGTTTGAACGTTTATTAAAAAATTGTGCAAATTTGGTGACACGTAAATTGTATCTAGTCTGCTGCGGGAGTGGGTGGTTATATACGTGAACCCGACTGACGTCGGGTGCTGAAGTTCCCACACATTCTTAAGTTGTAGATCTCTTACTAACTTTTTTAACTGAGGCGAGTAGTTGAAATTGGGTTGTTGATCTTTCTGGTTTAAACCACAGTTAAAATCTCCACCTAGTACAAGATAACTCGGATTTTTCCTCAATAAATAAATCAGTTCATCTTGAAAAAACTTCGCACGATCCAATTTATGGGAATTTCCTGATGGGGCGTAAAGTTTAAGCACGGTCACATCAAAAATTTTAATGCCTATGGCTCTCTCTAATTCTAGTCGTTCGATTTCAGTCACCGGAATGCCTTCCCTTATAAGAATGGCTGTACCGATATTGGCTTCCGTAGAAACATCAACAATTTCAAAAAAGCCTTGGATCCGAAATTCCGCTATCGCAACTTCTTGTAGCAACGCGATATCTGTCCCAGACTGGTACAAGAATTCTTTTAGTGCTGCGAATTTCAAGGGTGACTGTATTTTATTAATGTTAATAGTAGTAATGCTATAAGCTTGCATCACAGACCTACCAGAAGAAGCTATTTGGGAAGAGGATCGGTATGATTATAGCAGCAACGTGCTTCTCTACAAGTCACGATCTTTACAAGCTGTGTGCTCATTACATGTACTAACGTCCTAGAAAAATTTTAACTGTTTTTAAACAAAGTAGTTGAGAAGTAAATTATCCTGAAATCCTGACAATGCATTGCTATAAGTCACTGTGGTCTTTTTCTTTCTCCTCGTCAGCGGTGGCCCTGATGACTTCATATTTAATATTCTTTTTCTTGATGTCTTTCTCCTCTGGTGTGGCTTTCGCTTGATGACGCGTGACAGCAAGGCCCGGTTCCGGTCGCAGCCTCCGACGGTGGCCGTCTGGCGCAACGGCGGTGTCTTGCGAGTCGTCAATATCTGGCTCCGGCGTGTTGTCTGTTGCGTTGTCTTGCTGGAGAGGCGGTGATGATTGTTTATTTCCTCCTTCGGCGTGCTGTGGCGCTTCGGAGTCAGCAGGTTGTTTACTTGGTAGTTCCTCTTACTGTTCGCACTGAATGGGCTGTGCACTTGATGCGGTTATTTCAGCCGTGACCTCAGGCTCAGGGTCACATTTCCGTGAAAGGTCACTACGAGCTGCGTCACTATCTGTTTGTGGCGGTATAATTCCTTGTGCGGAAGCGGGAGCCACATCGACCTGCATTACATCTCCTTTTTGCACTTCCAACAGATCTTCAGGACTGGGCTTCGGCTTCCTGGCAACGGGTGTTTCACAGGAAGAGTTCTCATCAACGTTTTTTCCAGTGTCCTCTAGAGGACGCTTTTTAGTGGGAATCTCGCTGTCACGGGACGGAATTTCAGCAGTTAATGCAGGTTTTAAAAACGGAAATTCATTAACATTAAGTGCAACATTTTCAGAGGCAGTAACAGGATCCACGACAGCCGCCGGCTCTGTTGTATGACTGGCTTGCAACAAATCGTTAGTTTTAATTTCCGGCGTTGCGTATGGTTATTTTTTAGCACAAAAACAAGGCGAGGGCAGTCCTGACGGAGGTGACCAGACTCGTTACATACATGACACGTAGGGGTTTGCCCTGAGTACATAACATGCGCGTTGTGCCTGTCAACAAAGATGTGGGAGGGAATGTTTGCCTTCACTTCCATCTCCACGGAGCGAATGCCGTTAAAGCACTGCAGCTTGAAATGCGAAGCCCACCTTTCGTTGACTATTTACCTGACAAGCCCATACTTTGAAAGGACATCTTTAATTTTCGAGTTGTCTACTTGTATGGGAATATTCAAAACACTAACATTTCTAATTACAGACTCGGAATTCCTGAGTTTTACAGTACTTTTAGTACCATCACGGTGTTTAAATTCCGTTTCATAACCAAATTTTTCCAGAAAGCGGTCTACACTCACTAAACTTTACAGAAATTCAGTATTCATCAGAGTCTAGCTGCATGGCACGAACAGATTCAGAATGAATGCCAATTACCTCGGTAATCCAGTCGTGTATTTCAAGTGCAGAGGGCTGTACTCGACGGGTGTACCAGTCGAAGGTGAAAATCAAGGTGTTTTTTCTCACGGAGTTTGCCATGGTGTTCTGCAGCGAAGAAATTTCGGACAACGCCGAAATCCCAACGGCAATACGCAAGAAGGACGACACAAACGAAGACCAAATGCTCAATTTATAACGCTTAATTCACGTGCAAAACGCCAATAAACGATTACGAAACACGAAAACACTGGCGTAAACACCATACGCTCAAGGAGCAAACTTCAGGAGCGTGCGACCGCGGCGACAGCTAAAGTCAGACTACTCGGCTACCCTAGGGGGTTCATCAGCTGTCACTTGGCAAAGTACTATGCACTGTCATCGAGCAAGATGGAGCAGTGCTTAGCGAAATGAACTCGCATTCGCGAGGACGATGGTTCAAACCGGGCCAAACTGATTTAGGTTTTCCGTGATTTGGCTTCAAGCAAATGCCAGGATATTCGCTTTCGAAAGGGCACGGCCGGCTTCCTGCCCCGTCATTGCCTAATCCGATGGGACCGATGGCTTCGCTGTTTTGTGCCTATTCACTGGACTCGACAGAGAAGTTCTTCAAAATAATTTTTGACATACTGAAGTTTGTAAAGGTCACGTCGATTCCTCATTCCTACGTGTAACTCGTGTCGCTTTCATGGGACTTGGCGATGAGTACAGGTGGTTGTTAACTCGTGATTTTGTTCTCTGTCAGCGCAGGCGTTTCCACTGAACGCCGCCCACCCCGGCAGATCGCGATACCGTGCCGACTGCGGCAGCGCTCCGCTGTGGCCCGGCGCGCTATTTGTTTGTCCAGGGACGTGGAAAACGCGGGGCACGGCGCCTGGGCCGTGCGGTAATTAGGCGCCGCTGCCTCTGCCGCTACCGCCTGCCGCGGGCGCTCTGCCACAAAGGCTGGCCACGCAGCGCCGGTCGGTGCAGCGCTACAAAGTCCGGCCCGCGGCGCTGCGCCGATTTAAAACACCGCCCACAATGGCGGGCCGGCCGGCGCTTAATCCGTCGGCTAAATTCTATTAGCCGGCCGGAGTTATTAGCGGGTGGACGGCGCCCGCTGCCGGCTCATCTGCCCGCGGCTGCGCGCCGCCGGCCAGACCTCGTTATTCCGCCGACCGCTCCTTCCGGTTCAGAGGTCAGCCGCTTCTCCGGCCGTAATGGACGGGGCCAATCTGTCGGCTCTCCCTCCAGACGGGTAACAGCGCTCTTTTGGTTCGTTACGCTGCAAAGCGTCAGTCATAGCCGTTCCGGTGAAGTCTTCACCAGTCGACGTCGAAACAGTGCGGAACAAACAAAACACGTTCCTATTTCTTTTTTTAATTCCAGTCGATGATAACACCAATTGAGGCACTAACATAAGACAAATTTTATTTCAGATTTTTTTTATCGAATAGGTCGTTAGACACGTCGCCAGCGGCATACAAATAGAAGAATGCCAGAATCGTAAGTGGCTGCGTTCTTACAAACGAAACAGAATGGCACTTCATGTGAGCTGGCATAGATATGGGAGAAAGTCAGCAAGCCACTGATTTACCAGCTTTTACTCTGTGGCCAGGCGTTCATTACTGTGTTATGGATGTGGTATTCATATTATGAGGAGCTATTAATACGACAAAATACTTCCGAAACCTGTTTCATACTAACTGTTGTGAATGCAAGTAAGGAATACGAGAAATTAGGGCTCACATGGAGGCACATATACGGTCGTTTTTCCCTCGCTCTATTTCCGAGTGGAACAGGAAAGGAAATGACTAGTAGCGCTACAAAGTACCCTCCGCGACCCACCATACGGTGGCTCGCGGAGTATCTGTGTAGATGTTGTAAGACGGCCAGAACTATGCGCCTACATGAAGTCATTAAAGATCACCTAACTCACGTTGAGCAAACAGTAGGGCTGAACAAAAATGACTGACAAGGCACAATGCATCTTGTAGAGGGTACAGTATGGACGTATTGGAATAATTAATGTCGGGTGATGCTTTCAAAAATAATTAAAATGACATAAAAACTTTGTGGAAATGCGTCGATATACTGGAGGCTAGTTTATCCCAGGGAAGTATTCGAGTTGACCGTGGCCGGATGGGGAGCGCGAAGGGAAGCGACAATAGGCAGCTTAGGGTGGCTCAAGCTCTGAGAAAGCAGTAACGGGGCACGGCCTCCAGCTGCCTTAAGATGAGTATCAGTGAGTGGGTGGGTCACCCCATGCTGGTGTACTGGGAAGCAGACGGAGAGCTTGTACACCTGTTGATAAATGTCCGTCGTCCTGTTTTCAGTGAAACATACGAGAAAGCCGCGCAAAGCTACGGTGGAGCAGTCAACAGAGGTCAAAATATGCATGTTCGTGACTTTAGCAATTTCACGTTGAATTCACGGTCTACAGAGTCTGAAGTAAATCAGGTGAAGAGCGACAGAATGAAATACGCCAGCCTCCGATGGCAATATAGGACCGAGGAATTTGAAGTACTCTCCTGGGAGTCACAATTCCGGAAAAATTGGTGTTTTGAGCAGATGCTAACCTTGTTGGGTGGCCTGAGAGGAGCTAAATAGCAGAAGTTGAGAGTAAGGGGAATTTTGTAGGAATTTGTTCACTTCCCAGAGCAGGCATTGGTTGGTGCTGAGAAGCGACGCATAATTAACACGACTTGCACTGCAATTGGCGCAAGTGATTTTGCTCGAGGGGAAACCGAGGCAAAGAGCAGACTGGCATAAGTCTCCATAGGGGTCTTCCTTTTCCAGCTTGCCTTGAGTGCGGATGTGGCGTTCTTTACTCAGCTTGCCTGAGAGAGAATGAGCATCTCCGAGGGTTAAGGACTTAGCAAACGGAACATTTGAGCTTGGAGATAGAAAGTTTTCGTTCAGCTATGTACGGAGCAAGACAGCTAGAAGTGAACAGACAAGCGCAGCCTTGCAGCACCAAGAGGTCAGCCGACGTCCGCAAAATGACGACGCCCAGCCATGCTCAGTTCGGTGATATTGCGCCCGCTCCCGCCACTGGTTAATTTGTTGGATCACGTCGGCAAAGTTTCCACGAAGGTTTCATGGGCCGTGTATTGTAGAACTCGCATTTCGCATTACGCCTGGGTCAGTCGATAGGAATTACTATTGAGTTATTGCGCTTTACTCCACACAAACACAATTTGTTACCACTGCCTGGTAGGAGAGTCATATAATGTGATGATTGAAGGTCGTGAGTTAAAATAAATTGGTGCTAATCGACTGCATCTGTTTTCAATCAAGTAGTTGAAATCCCAAGTCACTTTCTTAATTAATTTTATGTTCAACATTTGCACCTGGTGTTCAGTAGCTGAATATAACATCCTTGTGCTCTCCTTCTTAATTAAAAGGGATCAATTTGGAATCATTTAATGTCAACACTGCCACCGCAGTTCAAACACGAGTCACAGGGCCTTGATACTTTCTTTGCGTTATTCGACATTGCAGCAGTTTTGCACTCTCTGTTGATCTGTTAGTCAATTACCTGGGGTGAACTCACACCAAAACCAGATAAGTGACGGGTGGGGAGTTACAATGTTGCTGTTTTTGTTGTCGCCTTCAGTCCAGAGACTGATTTAACGCATATCTCCATGCTACTCTATCCTGTGCAAGCCTCTTCATCTCCGAAGAACTACTGCAATCTACATCCTTCTGAATTTGCTTCTTGTATTCCCTTCTTGGTCTCCCTCTACAATTTTTACACTCCACGCTTCCTTCCCACGCCACAAAACGTGTCCTACCAACCGATCTCTTATTATAGTCAAGTTGTGCCACAAATTCCTCTTCTCTCCCATTCTATTCAGTACCTCCTCATTAGTTGCGTGATTTACCCATCTAATCTTCAGCATTCTTCTGTAGCACTACATTTCGAAAGCTTCTATTCTATTCCTGTCTACACCGCTCATCGTCCATGTTTCACTTCCATACATGGCTGCACTCCATACAATACTTTCAGAAAAGACTTCCTGACACTTAAATCTATACTCGATGTTTACAAATATCTCTTCGTCAGAAACTCTTTACTTGCCATAATCAGTCTACATTTAATATCCTCTCTACTTCGACCATCATCAGTTATTTTGCTCCCCAAATAGCAAACCTCATTTTCTACTCTAAGTGTCTCATTTCCTGATCTGCTTCCCTCAGCATCACCTGATTTAATTCAGCTTCGTTCCATTTTCCTCGTTTTGCTTATGTTGATGTTCATCTTATATCCTCCTTTCAAGACACTGTCCATTCCTTTCAACTGCTCTTCCAGGTCCTTTGCTGTCTCTGAGAGAATTACATTGTTGTCGCCTAACCCCAATGTTTTTATTTCTTCTATTCCTACTCTGAATTTTTCTTTTGTTTCCCTTACTGCTTGCTCAATATACAGGTTGAATAATATCAGTGATAGGTCCAACGATGTCTCACTCCTTTCTCAACCACTGCTTCACTTTCATTCCTCTCGACTCTTACATAATTGCATCTGGTATCTGTACAAATTGTAAATAGCCTTTCGTTCCCTGTCTTTCACACCTTTCACCTTCAGAATTTTAAAGAGAGTATCTCAGCCAACATCGTCAAAACCTTTTTCTATGTCTACAAAATCTATAAACGTTGGTCTGCCTTTTTGTAGATATTTTCCGTCTGCAAAGCATTTTACTTGATTTCATTCAGTGCTAACACCTAGTTCTGTGTTTTATTGTGACCTAACCGATTTGTGTACATCCTCTGTACAGGCTACTTGTAAATGCAAATATAACTGCCGTGGTTTTAATGACAATGACGTATGGAAGCTGTACTCAGACCAAAACTGGATAAGCCAAGGTAATTTTCTTTTTGGTTTAATCAACACAGCGCAGATGAAACAAAAGAGGACTCCATAATATCGGTGATCCTACTTTGAGCATAAGACAAATATCCACCAATGACTCTGATACCGTTTGTGTGGCGTGGCGACTGCGCCAGCCAAAATAAAAACCGGACGGTTTGAAAGGATCTAATCTACGCAGTGGCTAATAATGTCAGCTTGAAATTTCCAGTCTCGGGGCATTCCTGCCTCGCTTGTGACAGAGATTTCGACATAACAAAGAAGACAAAGAATGTTTCGCAACAATTATCTCCTGTTCAAATAGCTAGTACGATTCGAGAAACAGAAAAACATATAGCCATTCAATGTTATAAAGACAATGGAGTAAGATTTCTATCATTTCGCCTCTTTATGAGATAAATTAATGCATACAGCGCCAGTGAAGATCAGTTCTGCTTCTTGGAGTAGAATTGTGAGTGATAAGCTCCCCATCACAGAAATAAAAGATTCATGGTTTGAATAATGTGTGGTGCAATAGCAGACTATCCTGAAACATCTAATTTGATGAACGAAATTAAATGACTCATACTATGAAAGGGAACCGTGGAGGAAGCACAACATTTTCAAAAAGCCTCTGAAAGATATAACCGCCATTTGACTGTACAACAGGTTTTATTCCACAATTTAGATTTCGGCCTTAGACCATTATCAAGTGCTTCAACCGCAACAGATTAAAGCACAATAAAAGTACAAATATTAGACAGACTTTCAGAAAAATAGCAGAGGAAACAATTAAATCAATGAATGGGCTGCATGATTTATTCCCTTAGTTACGTGTTATAAATCATTTAATAGAACCCAAGTCATCGTGAAAACAGGTATTTTCGGTTTTGTAAACCAATTTTGTCGAAATAAAGACGAGGACATTTGTGTAACATGCTAATTCACTGACAATTAGCATGACTCATTAGATATGGTGGCACATCCTGGGCGATGTTGGACGAGATGGATCTCAAATATCATGTATTTTACCGCTGCCTTTGTACGCTGTAATAATATTTCTTACACAAATGTAACAGCATGCTATAAATATATTTGTAAAGTTAATTTGGAGTTTCTGCAACCATTTTGCAAATTCAAATTCTTGCTGTTTCTTGCTTCTCCTGTATAATTTGCTTTTCTTGAATTACTCCCCTCCCCATGTCAACTCCTCAGTTATCGTCGGACTGTCGACGTAGTTTGTCATCTTTTTCTTGAAGCTGCGTACGTGAGGTACGAGGCCCCCTATAGTGGTTGTGCTCCTACAGTCAGGCAGTGCTGTGTTCCTCCTGTTACACAGTACTGTTATCGCCGCAGACTAGGACGAATGTCGTAAAGGGCCTGCGCCTGGTCGAAAGAGGCCGTGGTGCAGGGTGTGGTTGCAGCATCAAGCCGACGGCCGTGGATCTAACGGCCGTTTCCCCTGTTCCGTCACTGGTGAGGATCCGTCAGACTTCCCGTTTCCTGCAAAGACAAATGTGTTACGAAGCTGCCAGATTCTCTGCTATTTGGCTTAACTATTATGCCTATACAAATTCAAGTGCCGCAGTGTAGATTGTCCCTAGAACATGTTGGTAGGATATGCCATCGCGTGTAGTGTCATTCAAGTTAACATGCCCGAGAAACTCAGCTTACGCCCGTTAGGCTTCGAACTATGGATTTGTTACCTGTTCCGTGATAATTTGGCCAGCTGACTTCAGCGCCACATTGTTTCACTACAGTTTGCTAAGCTTGCTAAAGTTAAACCACTTCATTGCTGTACTGGTGCACGTTGTTTGTGGGGCACGTTAGAGAAAATTTTGGTGTAAATAATTGCCTCATTATGATACGCGAGTTTAGTGTGGTCCTTTCTCTGTTACAGGGGTCTGCTTGTATGCTGTGTGGCCCGGCTCTGGGAGTGGCATACGGGCGTGGTTTGCTTGGTTGCTGATTACGAAGGTTGATTTCAGCCTTATGCGAAGGAAACAAAGCCACCTTCATGAGTAAGTGGTTGTCTGCCCGACTGAGTAAAGGGACCTTTCGAACTATTCCTTTCCCTTAATGATTATCTAATGTAATTTTGTATGTGTAATCTTTGAGTTTTGTGGTGGACCCATTGGTGCGCGTCCACTGATCCACACCTCCAGCAGTTCTGTGTTTTCAGTGCCCTGTGCCGCCACGATATACGCAACTGGCCATTAATACTGCTGCACCAAAAAGAAATGCAGATGATAAACGGGTATTCATTGAACAAATATATTATACTAGAACTGACACGTGATTACAGTTTCGCGCTGTTTGGGTGCATAGATCCTGACAAATCAGTACCCAGAGCGACCACCTCTGGCCGTGATAGCGGTCTTGATACGCCTGGGCATTGAGTCAAACAGAGCTTGGATGTCGTGTACAGGTACAGTTGCACAAGCAGCTTCAACACGATACCACAGTTCATCAAGAGTAGTGACTGGCGTATTGTGACGAGCCAGTTCCTCGGCCACCATTGACCAGACGTTTTCAATTGGTGAGAGATCTGGAGAATGTGCTGCCCAGGGCAGCAGTCGAACATTTTCTGCATCCAGAAAGGCCTGTACATGACCTGCAACATGCGGTCGTGCTTTATCCTGCTGAAATGCAGGGTTTCGCAGGGATCGAATGAAGGGTAGAGCCACGGGTCGTAACACATCTGAAATGTGACGTCCACTGTTCAAAGTGCCGTCAATGCGAACACGAGGTGACCGAGACGTGCAACCAATGGCACCCCATACCATCACGCCAGGTGATACGCGAGTGTCGCCAAACACGGATGCCTCCATCATGATGCTGTAAACTGAACGTGGATTCATCCGAAAAAATGACATTTTGCCATTCGTGCTCCCAGGTTCGTCGTTGAGTATACCATAGCAGGCGCTCCTGTGTGTGATGCAGCGTCAAGGGTAACCGCAGCCATGGTCTCCGAGCTGCTAGTCCATGCTGTTGCAAACGTCGTCGAACTGTTCGTGCAGATGGTTATTGTCTTGCAAACGTCTCCATCTGTTGACTCCGGGGTCGAGACGTGGCTGCACGATCCGTTACAGCCATGCGGATAAGATCCCTGTTATCTCGACTACTGGTGATACGAGGCCGTTGGGATGCAGCACGGCGTTCCGTATTACCCTCCTGAACTCACCGATTCCATATTCTGCTAACAGTCATTGGATCTCGACCAGAGCGAGCAGCAATGTCGCGATACGATAAACAGCAATCGTGATAGGCCACAATCCGAGCATTATCAAAGTGGGAAACGTGATGGTACGCATTTCTCCTCCTTACACGAGGCATCACAGCAACTTTTCACTAGACAACGCCGGTCAACTGCTGTTTGTGTATGAGGAATCAGTTGGAAACTTTGCTCATGTCAGCACATTGTAGGTGCCGCCACCGACGCCAACCTTGTGTGAATGCTCTGTAAAGCTAACTATTTCAGCATCTAATTCGTGTAGGTTAAATCTGGCGTCTGTAGCCCGTCATCTTCCTGGTGTAGCAATTTTAATGGCCAGTAGTGTAGGATGGCCAGCGTCGGCGACTGTGCTCAATCGTGCTTGGAGCCACATCGATACATGAGTCTATGCAGACGCCACCTAGCCGTGGCCCTGTCTCCATCATTGTTGCTGTTGTAACAGATGGACTGAATTTATCGCTTCATTATTTGTGTTGAATCTTCATTTGGTTGGAAAAATGCAAATTAAGTAAACCTTGTGTTTGTTGTGTTTCGCGTTTCCTAATCATCTCTGCTCCTGCCGCACCACTGTGTAGCCCACCTCTCCTTATCGTTGTGTGCGAAGTCGTACGCAACAGTGAGATCATTACGAGTGTAGAACTAACAACCTGAAAATCAAGACCGCAGCAAATTCAGATTATATTCAAATTCCGGATCAGACACGCGGAAGCGATCGCGCCGAGTAGGCCTAAATAATTACGCCGGCTGCGGCTGTGACGTGGCGGTCGGTAGGGGGCAAAGTGACGACATGGAACCGCAGTTTGGGCGGCGCCGCACGCGCTATCGCTGACTGATGGAGACTGATGGCCGGCGGCGTCATTAGGCCGCTATCTGCCTGCCATCTGCCGGCCGCGGGACGCAGTCACTGCCGGTTCGGGCCGCGCTGCAGCCGCCGCAGATGTTTATCGCCGACAAATTGTCCGCCCACCGCAACGCAGCAGCCTCGCCGCTGTTAAAAGCAGGCTCTGCTCGCCAGCGCGCCGCCCCCGTGACACAGTTGTTTCGGTGTTTCTACCGCGTGCAACTGATTGCTTCTCCAATATCACGGAACCCGACAGTGATCGGGTAGGGTATGGCCTCACTCACTTCTGACTCGCCTGCTTACGCTGGTCGATACACATTACCTGAACGCCTAGCGGAGTCGGAGACTGCTGTAGCATCATTGGTTTCATCTTGCAGAACTCATTTGCACTATATAAATTAACTACACGGGAGGGTTAACTCACTTCAGGTGAAAGTTGGGATGGATCTGTGAAAAGTGTCTATGTACAGTGTTCGAACAAATTTTGGGCCTGCAGCCGGTCGTCATTTAATTCATCCCACGATATTTTGACTGGGCTCCTGCCATCCGTCTTCTACATCTACATCTACATCTACATTTATACTCCGCAAGCCAACCAATGGTGTGTGGGGGAGGGCATTTTACGTGCCACTGTCATTACCTCCCTTTCCTGTTCCAGTCGCGTATGGTTCGCGGGAAGAATGACTGCCGGAAAGCCTCCGAGCGCACTCGAATCTCTCTAATTTTACATTCGTTCAAATGGTTCAAATGGCTCTGAAGACTATGGGACTTAACATCTATGGTCATCAGTCCCCTAGAACTTAGAACTACTTAAACCTAACTAACCTAAGGACAACACACAACACCCAGCCATCACGAGGCAGAGAAAATCCCTGACCCCGCCGGGAATCGAACCCGGGAACCCGGGCGCTTTATATTCGTGATCTCCTCGGGAGGTAGAAGCAGGGGGAAGCAATATATTCGATACCTCATCTAGAAACGCACCCCCTCGAAACCTGGGCAGCAAGCTACTCTCTTGCCCTTTGAGTTTGCTAAACATCTCCGTAACGCTATCACGCTTGCCGAATAACCCTGTGACGAAACGTGCCGCTCTTCTTTGGATCTTCTCTATCTCCTCTGTCAACATGACCTGGTACGGATCCCACACTGATGAGAAATACTCAAGTATAGGTCGAACGCGTGTTTTGTAAGCCACCTCCTTTGTTGATGGACTAGATTTTCTAAGGCCTCTCCCAATGAATCTCAACCTGGCACCCGCCTTACCAACAATTAAATTATACGATCATTCCACTTCAAATCGTTCCACACGCATATTCCCAGATATTTTACAGAAGTAACTGTTTGTCCCTCTATCATATAATCATACAATAAAGGATCCTTCTTTCTATGTATTCGCAGTACATTACATTTGTCTATGTTAAGGGTCAGTTGTCACTCCCTGCACCAAGTGCCTATCCGCTGCAGATCTTCCTGCATGTCGCTGCAACTTCTCTGTATACTACAGCATCATCCACGAAAAGCCGAATGGAACTTCCGACACTATCTACTAGGTCATTTATATATACTGTGAAAAGCAATGGTCCCATAACACTCTGTAGTTACTTTAAGGTCTGTAGACGTCTCTCCATTGATAACATGCTGTATTCTGTTTGCAAAAAACTCTTCAATCCAGAAACAGATGGGCTGATATTCCGTAGACTCTTACTTTGTTTTTCAGGCGACAGTAAACTGTATCGAACGCCTTCCGGAAGTTAAGGAAAATGGCATCTACCCGGGAGCCTGTATCTAATATTCTAAGGATCTCATGAACAAATAAAGCGAGGTGGGTCTCACACGATCGCTGATTCCGGAATCCATGTTGATTCCTACAGAGTAGATTCTGGGTTTCCGGAAATGACACGATACGCGAGCAAAAAACATGTTCTAAAATTCTACAACGGATCGATGCCAGAGATATAGGTCTATAGTTTTGCGCATCTGCTCGACGACCCTCTTGAAGACTGGGACTACCTGTGCTCTTTTCCAATCATTTGGAACCTTCAGTTCCTCTAGACACTTGCGGTGATCCATTGATGACTGATGAAAAAATGCTTCGTTCTGCAATATGTAGCGCGCTGCGAATTTTCCGTTTCCCGGATGTGTCAAAGTCAAGTTCTAACATTCAGGGTGGAGTCTGTTTGTTCTAAGTCGTGTCTCTCTACCACTTTCGCGCAACGACGTTCTGAGCGTGTTTTTTGGGGAATTGACTAGTTTGAACCTGGGACCTGTTGCTGGTAAGGAGACGCCAGACCACACAGGACATGTAGAGTTCAGAAAAGTTCAGTGAGACTAGCGATGATATAACCATATACTTAATGATTTCCGCGGCAGTTCCACTGCACTCCCTGTAAAAGAATGTTAATACTAACTAAATTTAGTGGAAGGGGTTCAAGGCGTTCCTATTTTTAGTTAGCTGGTAAAATAGCGTCGAAAAAGCAGTTAAGTTTACCATTGGAAATTTTATTCTACTCGCAAAACATTGTTTATAAATTGCACTATTGATAAAAGGAAATGTTTTAATACAGGATGATATAATCCAACTGCGTTCAACAAAAGTGTGAACGAATATTCCCTGAATGAGTTTCCAAGTTCTACAATGGATTGAAGAATGCCCTATGCCATATCACATCTATAATTTAGGTTTAAATTATGTTTCACAAAAGGGAAAACTATCCAAATGATCTACAGTCACCGTTCAATTATCTTTAATTACTTATTTAACTTGTCGTATGTTACAGTGGCTGATGTGGCTCCTCAATAATTATTTAACAGAAAAATCATCGCGTTCCAGATTTTAACTTCAAGTAGCAAATGTGAATACCATGAGCCTTAATTGACGATCGACACTAGTATTACTTAAAAAGGGGATGTAACAGATGAGACTTCAGCAGTTCTAAGTGAAGAGTTATGCGCTGTTATGCGGCATCGTGTACGTTCATTACCTTGACGGTGTTTAGGCAGTATCAGGGGGCGGCGGGCGCCACAGCTCCACACAGCTCGCCGTCTCGGAAGCAACTCTCCCTCGTAACTTCTCCTTACCACCATTTACCGAAGTTGGTTTAAAAAAAAGGATCTGGTTGTGTTTTCAACTGACCAATCAGGGTCCCAATGTTAACCTTAAGCTCCACCTACAAAAATTCCATCTATCCAATGAGAAACGTTATACTTTTCGTGTTGGGGCAATGTTTTTAATGTTTGCTACATAACAGAGACGCGAAAAAGTCTTACGCTAAAACCTGCAGCTGGTGTGGTCCTTTTAGTGTTGTCGTAAGATCTATACTGTTCTTCTGGAGGGCTGTATCTTTTAAGATGGGCTAGGGGGTGGTCCTGGCGGTCGGCTGGAAAAGTGGGTGTTCGTCCCTTATCGTTGGGTCTCCTAGTCTACACGACTCTGCTCTCGGCTTCTGTTCTCGTTTCTCCCCTCGGAACTGCGTCAGTTTCACGATGGGAAGGTATGACATGCATTTAGGCGTTCTTGTGTTAGTCTGTGGTATTCCATTTGCTCACTCGTTGCTCGTATTACTTTGGTTAATTTAATGTCAGGATTTATTCGGAGCTATGTGACATACTGTCGGATTTGCTATCATGTCAGGGTTTTTATGGAAGGTGTTGGATTTGCCTGACACCCTACAAAGTTGACAGAGGGACCGCACTTACTGGCGACAGTGGAACTGCGGATCTCAGCTGTCCTCTGCAATACCGCTCACCACGGCCTTTGGTGCACTCTGTCATACTCTACTGAACGCCAATGTAAATGCACTGTTCGTCAATAGCTGACTTGCTTGGTTGCAAAAGGCGAGTACAACGTTGAAGTTCAGTACAACGCTCTTTCACAGTGCTCTTGGTCAGTTGTATGTAAGCCAAATTACATTGGCAAGGTATTTTGTAAATTGTGGCCTTCCGCAATAGCAGGTCGTCTTTCACTGGTCCCAAATGGTCTGATTGTGTTTGCATACGATTAGCATTTTACGACAACTGCCCAAAGTAGATGGGAGTAACGGCAACTACGAGGGCGGTGTGATAAGCCTGCTAAATTGCCTTGAAACAATGGAATATAGTCGTCGCCCCTTCGTGGTTGGTCAGATTGACTATTCCAAGGATCGCATCAGAATTTCAAGAATGTAGAGTCTACAATTCATTGTTGGCAAACGTCTGCACTGGTCACTATGTCAACTGCGATTGAAAATAGAGAAAACCGAGTTTTTGTCTGTTACGAAACATTTTCATTTGAAGGGTTGAGTTGCCACGCAAATCAAAACATAATTGTATGGAGTTCACTCGGAAACAGCACCGTCATCGAAGACCACTTACTTTTGGATTCATGAATTTAAACGAAATCGGAAACCACCGAAGACAAAGTGCACTCCAGTAGTCTAACTGAGGTCACCACAAAGAGAGCCATTGACGAAGTCCATGATAAGGTAATGCAAGAGAGCCGAATAAAAATGCGAGAGAGAGAGATGAGATTGTAGGTATCTCAACTGAGCGAATGCATAATGTCCTGCACGGATAATTGGCTGTGAAGAAGCTGTGTGCAAGAAGGATGCCGCTATTGGGCACAATCGACGAAAAGCGCATCTGGCCTAACATTTCAACTCATGCCCGGCGATGCTGAATGGCAATCTGCAACACCTTATGCCCCGATTCACCATTACCCACCAGAATCAAAATGACAGTCAAAATAATGGACATAGACTGGTGACAGCGCACCGAAGAAGGCAAAGACAATTTTTTTCAGCTGCTAAATTGGTGGCGACAGATTTTTTTGTGGGGGAGAGGAGGGGATTCCACAAGAATAATCCTCATAGACTGCTTGGGAAAAGGCAGAACCACAACTGGACCTAATTATACTTCATTGTTGGATCGTCTGAAACTTCCCTTGGTTGAAAAAAGAGCTCCTTCGCATGAGACACCACATTCTTCTTCTTCTTCTTCCTGCGTTACGGCCTCTGTAGGACCACTGGTAGCCCCTTCGTGGACTGCATTTTCCTCTTCTTCTCCCAGAACCTCTTCATTCTTTCTTTTCTTCTCTCCCGCTCTTCTTCCGAGATCTTCAGTTTCCGTTTATCCTGTCGGCTCCACTGGTAACACTCTAATATTTTCCTATATTCTTCTCTGTCATTGATCTCCGGCATATTGGTCGGCGTATATTTGTTCCTCCAATTTTCCTTTCCTTCAACCTTGATCCCCAATTCCAGCCAGTCCTTCCGAAGTTCAACAACCCACTTGGTTCCTGACTTTCCCTTGTCCTCCCTGTTGTTTCTCACACTCTCTTCGTCATTCTGTCCATACGCATCCTAACTACATGCCCAGCAAACCTTGCCCTTTTGAGTGTGATTTCTCCGGATATTGGTCTCTTGTTCCGGTACAATTCTTCCCTAGGTCTTCGCATCCACCTCTCTCCACCTCTTTTGGGACCTAGTATTTTTCTCAGTGTTTTTCTCTCTTCTTTCTCTAGTTGTCCTGCCCTATTTCTTCCTAGTATCATCGTCTCAGCAGCATATAATACTGCATTCCTCACTGTTGCCTTGTAGTGGCTTTTCTTTGCCTCTGTGGATATATTCTTTTTATTGTATACCTCTCTCGTCTTGCAGAAGGCTGACCTCATCTTCTTTATCCTCTCTGTTATTCCCTCCTTGCTCCTGTTCCTTCCTGTTATAAATTCTCCCAGGTATTTAAATTTGTCCGCCATTTGCACAGTGCCTTCCGGTGTTTCCCAGTCTGCAGTGGTATTTAATGTTTATGTCTTGTTATAGGCGATCCTCAGTCCCACCTATCTGGCTACCTTATTTAAGTTGTCGAGTTGTGTCTTTGCGTCTACTTCCGTCTCACTTACTATTGCTGTGTCATCTGCAAAGGCTAGGCAGTCCACTTGAGCCCTGTTGTCCTTTTTGTCCCCCACATGGGTCTTTGGTATTCCCATTTCCTCGTTTATTGCTCTCCACTGCCTGATCACTTCGTCCAGCGCTATATTGAACAACAATGGTGACAGTCCAACTCGCTGTTTAACACCAGTCTTGATCTCAAATTGTTCTGACAGTGCTCTTCTGAAACTCACCCTTGCTTTTGTGTCTGTCAGAATTTCTTTTATGAGTTCTTGTGTAGTCCTCTGTTCTTCAGGATCCTAACAATAGTCTGTCTGCCGATGGAGACATATGTCTTTGTGAAGACCACGAAGGTTATTACTTTTTTGTTATTTAAGTCCCTATGTTCTATCGGTTGCTTCGGGATAAATATCTGTTCTATACAACCTCTTCCACCTCCATACGTTAATCTGGTATGTATCATCTCACGCAAATTCTAATGCGGTTGGTTCAAACTCCTCCTATCTGCTAACTCCCTTGAGGCCACCGACACATGTACGCTGTGTCCAAGAAAACCTCATATTCTGTACTATCTGTCATACCCTCTACGTCACATTCCGCTTCTACATTTGTTTCTACTGCACTCACTTTTACTGGGAACTCCTTCCGGCGGCGCTGGGGTTCCCTCCTGAGTTTATCGAGTACTTCTTACCAGGTACTCTTACCACCCACACCACCCCTCTCATTACAGCTATATCCCTGCTATTGGTCCATATTACCTCTATTATTATTTCCATTAAACCCTCTGGAGTCCACATCACCTCCTTCACTCCTCTCGTGGCAGGTAGCAGTGCATTTTCACATACTCAGGGCAATCACAAATTTAATAAATTTACATTCGACTGATCCATGGCCGGCTCGCGTTGATGCCGTTTGTTCTTTGGCAGTTTGTCACAATTGAGTGGCGTCTTATTTCTCCCTGAGTTACTACCATAACGAGTTGCTGACTTGCCTCCATCAGTGACAGCAGCACCGCTTATCGATACCAGTACTGCTGTGCCATCTTTGATGTGACCGATATATTTCCATGTGGTCGGCAGTCGGTCGGTTGGGACATTGCAGCGAGGAAGTCTCCGTGGTGCGAGGTCAGGCCGGGACCGCTGGCGCGTGCACACCCTGTCCGTTTGTGAAACGCTAGCTACAAAGTTCGTTGCCCACCGAACCTGGACACTGAAGCTGAGTGATCAGTTAACCTGTAATGAAACGTCAACTGCTGTGACAACTTTTCGTTCGTTGTCGGTTGTTGCTTCCTGGGCTGTTCTGGCTAGCAGTAACGAATGGTGTGCTGGAGTCAGCAAAATTTTGCAGCCATCTTCCTGTGCGATCTTTAACTTATCAGTGAAGTGCACCAGTTGTATTTTCTACCTTGTGGCCGTTAACGCCCCAGTTATCTGTCCTTGTTATTAGTGTAGTTTTCCAGCAGTGTGTTTTTCCTTGCTTTGTTGATGCTGTCTGGCACGGCGTGTAGTTCGACAGCCTTTTAGTTGTTCGTTCACATTTTTTTCTTAAGAATGGTTATTGTGTCCTGGCCGTTTTTAGATGCCAATTTTGAAGACGTAGTGTGGCTGGTATCTTCGTCCTCGCTCGATATTTTTGTTGTCGTACCGTTGGTCTGGCAGAAGAGAATTGATTAGGTTGTTGGTCGGTCCTTCAGCTGTCCCTGGGTCGGGTTTCCATCTGATTATTGAACCTTACTCTTGGCTGCCTGTCTCACCTCACCTTACGTTAGAGCTACCTCCTCAGCCCAGCCCTTGGAGCACTTCTGAGCACCACTGTTTCTGTTGGTTTCAGATTGTGTTTTCATGTAATCAGATGTACTGTGAGAGGCCTTCAGCTGACTTAAATTATTGAAGACTGATTTGTTTAATACTAAAACTTTGAAAGTTTGTTCTGTCTGAAATTCTTGTTACCCAGGCCTTAAACCCTGAGTTGTTCAATGTTCTGTTGTAAGTTGTCAGGTACATCCAACACCTTCCATGAAAACACTGACATGATACCAAATCCGGCAGTATGCCACATAGCTCTGAATAAATTCTGACATTAAATTAACCAAAGTAATATGATCAACGAGTGAGCAAATGGAATACCACAGGCTAACACAAGAACGCCAAAATGCATGCCATACCTTCAAACCATGAAACAGGCGCAGTTCCGAGGGGAGAAACGAGAAGCCGAGAGCAGAGCCATGTAGGCTAGGAGGCCCTACGATAAAGGACACCCACAAGCCGGCCGATCGCCAAGAGCAGCTCCCAGCCCATGTTAAAAGATAGAGCCCTCCAGAAGAACAGTATAGATCTTACGATAACACTATAAGGGCCACACCAGCTGCAAGTTTTTAGCGTAAGACTATACGCATCTCTGTTACGTAGCAAACATTAAAAACATTTCCCCACCACGAAAAGTGTAATGTTTCTCATTGGATAGACGGAATTTTTATAGGCGGAGCTTAAGGTTAACATTGAGACCTTGACTGGACAGTTGGAAACTCAGCCAGATACCTTTTTCTTAAACCAACGTAAGTAAATTGTAGTAAAGAGAAGTTAGAGAGTTGCTACCTGGATGGCAAAGTGTGTGGAGCTGCGCCGCCCGCCGATCCTGACGCTGCCTAACCACCGACAAGGTAATGAACGGACGCGATGCTGCATAACAGCGCATAAGGCTTCACTCAGAACTGCAGAAGTCTTATCTGTTACATCCCCTTTTTACGTAATACTAGTGTCGATCGTCAATTAAAGCTCATGGTATTCACATTTGCTACTTGAAGTTAAAATATGGAACGCGAGGATTTTTCTGTTATATAATTATTGTAATTTACAAGTTACATAAACAATTAAAGATAATTGAGGGTGATTGTAGACCATTTTTGATAGTTTCCTCTTTTATGAAACTTAACGTAAACCTAGATTATAGATATGATATGGCATAGGTCATTCTTCAATCCATTGTAGAACTTGGAAACCCATTCAGGGAATATTCGTTCACATTTTTGTTGAATGCTGTTGGTTTTATCATCCTGTATTACAATATTTCCTTTCATCAGTAGCGCAATTTATAAACAATGTTTTGTGAGTAGAATAAAAATTCCAATAGTAAACTTAACTGCTTTTTCGATGTTATTTTACCAGATAACTAAAAATATTAAATTCTTGAACCCCTTGAACTAAATTTAGTTAGTATTAAGACTCTTTTACAGGGGGTGCAGTGGAGCTGACGCTGAAATCATTAAGTATTTGATTATATCACCGCTAGTCTCACTGAACTTTTCTGAACTCTGCATGTCATGTGTGGTCTGACGTCTCCTTACCAGCCACTGGTCCCAGGTTCAAACTAGTCAGTTCACTAAAAATCACACTCAGAGCGTCGTTGCGCGAAAGTGGTAGGGAGACATGACTTAGAAGAAACAGAAATCATGCAGAATGTTAGCGAATTGCAACCCTGCCAGGATTCGAACCTGGAATCTAATGAAGTTGGAGAGTGCTGTTGCAATGACTTGTTTGTGCTGTCTACGTGGAACAATAGGAAATCTAACATTTTCTCTGGTTATGTTTAGGGGTTCAATATTGTAAGTACAGTAACTGGAGGTAGTAGTGTAGTTCTATGTGCCATTTCATTTATTACTTCTTGAAAATCTTTAAGATATATGTCCGAAGTGTTGTGTCTTTTGCCTGCTTATAATCGGAATAAAGTGCCTATAACTTCAGAGAAAGGGGTAATGCCCTACCCAGAAAAACTAACGGCAATCAAAGAATTCTGTACTCCATATAATAAGAATACTCTCAGAGGATTTTAAGGTCTCACCGGATTCCATAAAAAAAATGTGCAGTGACTGGAAAAAACACGCCATGGATATGGGATCAGCAAGCTGATAAAGAATTTTTAAAAGTGAAAAATGCACTAACAACATCACCGATTTTAGCACATTCTGATGCAACACAAAATTTTTGTATGGGCACTGATAGCGCGAAAACAGGTTTAAGAGTTGTTTTATTCCAAGAATACGAACAGGCAGGGCTTTCTACCATACAGAACAATTGCATTTGCCAGTCGTGTACTCGCAAAAAGCGATAAAAACTATTCAGTCACGGAGATGGAAGCATTGGCCACTGATCACCGCTAGTCTCACTGAACTCTTCTGAACTCTACATGTCATGTATGGTCTGGCGTCTCCTTACCAACAACAGGTCCCAGGTTCAAACTAGTCAGTTCCCTAAAAAACACGCTCAGAGCGTCGTTGCGCGAAAGTCGTAGGGAGACACGACTTAGAACAAACAGACACCACGCAGAATGTTAAACAGTGTGTGGTCTTCAGCCGGGCTTTTACGTATAATAGTTTTAAGATAAGGCCTTCAGCTATCTTAAATTAAAATACTGAAAATTGATTTGTTTAAAACTAATTTTTTTTAAAAAAAATGGTTCTATCTGAAATTCTTGTTATCCAGGCCCTAAGCCCTGAGTTGTTCAAATGCCTTGTGTGTGGCCTACAGCCAAGTATTTACATCAAATATTTTTTTAAAGTAAGGCCTTCAGCCGCGTGTATTCTTAAAGCAATTTTTATAACTTGTGTTCAGGCCTTCTGCCGTTCTTGTTTTTGGCGCAGTTTTGGGCCTTCAGCCGAGGAGTTATCGCAAGTTTTCTTAACCAGGCCTTCAGCTATATCGTTTTAATTTGATCCTTTTAACGCAATGTGTAATTAAGTGGTTCTTAGGACAATAAAAGTTTGTGTGTTTTGTGCAATTAACAGTAACTGATTAAGGCCTCCTCCACAACCATAACCTGCTCTGCTCTGTCCTGAGAAACCAGATTTCAACTGGTAGCAGAGCGTGGTTACGACTGTGATATTGCAATTCCAGTTACTGTTGCTTTGAATTTTATTTCTGTTAGTGTTGCACCATATTGTTTTGGTTGTTGATTGTTTCAGGTGACTTATTTTAATGCCGGTCAGGCAGTGCCCAGGGATTGGCGTGTTGAGGAAGGAACACCTTGTTTATCAGTTGGCGATAAGGCGCCAGGTTATTGAGGGCAGTATTCCAGACTTAGTGTCCCGCTTGCGTGCTACCGTTCTTCACCCTGTTGACGTCACGCCGGAGGTGGTGGGTGAGACAGAAGCAGCCTTTGAATTTTTGTTTAAGGCTGTTAGCGGCCTTGAGGACACCATTTATGTTTTGGAAGGCACTCAACCTAGAGGCAATCAAACAGGGTGCAGGCACAGTTATCGCATTTAACCAATCGGATAGCGAATTTAGGCATATTAGGTTTGGAGGATCATTATAAAAAATTCACCATCGAATTGGGGTTTTTGGATAATGCATTGCAGTTTAAGCTCACATGTTTAGAATTGGATGGGAAGAGGATTGAAGACCGGGACTTGCTAAATGAAAGGGGAACCGGGAGCCAGCCCGGAGGTAGTATTTATATCCTCTACGAACTTAGATGCAGCGTTTGCTAGATTGCCTAATCCTCTGACGTATTTCTATCGATATTTTGCTAAATTAGTTGTAGATCGACATGAGCAAGTCGAAAACTTTTTATGGTTGTTGGTTCGTCTTGAACAACATGCTGCTGCCTTTCGCTTTCCGCACCAAGTAGTTTTGTCACTATTGCACCCGTTAGCTAGAGGTGAGCTGAGCCGGAGAACGAGAGACAACGATAGTAGAACTCGTTGTACAGTTCTACAAACATGTCTAGAGTGGCTGCATTTGCTGCCGTACGTAGAAGTCATAAATGAAAGTGATAACTCTTAATGAAATATTTGAAAAATAAAAACATACGTCATCGGCCCAATGAAGGTGACTGGTCACACAAACTGTCAGAAAATATTTAATGAAAACTATTTCTTAAATTGTGTTCGTAGAGGCCTACTTAGGCCTGAGATTAGGTAAATTTCGAGGTGGCTCACTCGAGGCAGACGGCTCTGCATAGCTTTACGTCGGGTCTCCTTCCACAGCACGGACCCTTGTATTGGGAATTTGACAAATTGCACGAAAATACCAATAACGGCTTCAAAAATTTAATTACTGTTACAATATAACTATGACGATTCAATCATTAGTACTAGTCACTTACGAGAACATGGGAAAAATCATACCTTTTTTCACTGTTGCTTTGTAGCTTCATGGAACCACTCGCATTAGTATGTAAAACCTTGGCAACGTAGGGTACACTTCATGATCGCTAGTATGTGCCTATTGTCTACCCACAGAGAAATGGAGCCAGACCATCGGTAGCAACCTTTCCCTACATTAGCATCTTACAACTGCCAGCGAAGGATGCTTAATTAACCACCGCCAGAAACAAAACCTCCATTGTTGACATTATAATCTTGCTGCACCAATCAAAAACCATAACACAAGATAAGACAAGGACAGGGGGTGGGAGGAGGGTGTATTATGGACCCATGATGATGTTTGGCCAACTCCCTAGTGGATTAAAAATGTTCATAAACAGTGTGAAACAGTTTAAATGCAAGTGGAAAACATTTTTGTATACAACTGACGTCATTTTATTTAAGTACTTAACATTTGTGTTAATGTATGTTGTGGCGCCTCTTTTATTGATTTAAGCTATTTTTCGTATTTTTATTCACGTTACCTTTCATACCAGTAATAAACTAATTAATAAAGAGACAAGGTGCCAAACATTGTTAAGTACCAAAACAAAAAACCGTAAGTTAACCAGAGATATAATGCAGAGTACGTCATAACATGTTTAAACTGTTTCTTTCATAAAAGTATAAATGTGACGAAACAATGTAAACTCATTCACTTCTCCCCTAGCGTTTCCTCTTGAGCTTGTGTTTTCATTGTTCGTTCTTGATTCGTGTTAGTGTATTCAAGTTCAAAATATAATTTCAAAGAAAATTATTCCTTGGAGTAGCGTGCATTATTTAGGTATCCCAGGTCATATTCTATTTTCAAATAATTGGCAAAACGTGGCTTTCTGCATTGTAATAACTGTAGGTATTGGGGGAAAGTTTTTTGTTCGGCTTCACCGACAATTAGTATGTCAAATTGATCTGCAAAACGGAACCTGCACCTTTTCAAAATCGCATTTAAGAATTCCGACAGTTTTTCTACAGGCGAGATGGCGGTTACTCATTTCGTTATCCAGAGGAATCCTACAAGTCACGGTTACCCGACTTTAGCTTGGAGTGGACCTGTTAAACACAAAAGACAAAAACTTTCGTAAGGCATTGTTAGAAATTAGTGTGTGAAAGCGATTTATAGTATTCAGACTAGAGAAACGCTTTTACTCTATCGAGTCAGAATTATATGTAAAACAGTTTTGTGCTTCACAAAGGAAACTGATATGGCTAAATAAAATACCTACAGTCCCCCACCACGTAAATGATTTAAGAAGTAATAATAATACTATGTAGTTCTTATTTTAATTTTATTTCCTGTGTGTGTGTGTGTGTGTGTGTGTGTGTGTGTGTGTGTGTGTGTGTAAAATGTTCAGGGAGTTTCAAAATTTTTGCATCAAATATCTAGTTGTGATAGATCAAGTCCTGATGAAGAACGCTTATTAGAGATAAAATGTTCACTGACACTGCCCGGCGATGTCAGGCATCCTTTTCTATTGGTTATCTAAGAGTGGCGGGGTGTAGACACTCTTAGAGGTATGTATGCAATGAGTATTGCCTATAATCCAGTCATCTGCCCCATTTGAAAGCGGATACACTGAGCAAATTAAATTACCTGGCTCGCTTCTAAAACACCCATCTCCACTTAAAGACACTCATTCGTAAGGTTTTCTTGTTGTAAACCTCTCTATCAATTCACTGGGATAGGTAGTATGTAGCACCAGTTATTAGTAGACCCTGATAGCAATGTGAAACTCGTCGATCTAGGTCTGGAGAATACTGAAGGACGACTAGGATCACTGAGAAGTGTCAGCGATAATTTCGTCTCGAACAGAATTTGTTCCCCATGACCTGATCGTGGCCCAAGAAACACCCAGTATGCACGGTGATACCACTGCGTTTTATGCAACCCGAAACGACTTCAGATGCCATGCTCAAGATTTTCTTACTGTCTCACTCGTTGCATGCAAACAAACAGTCCTACACAAAAATGGACATGACCTTTTTGTTGGAAATTTAATGCAGTTAAGTTTTGTACTGGGGCATTTTTTCGGTAGAGGCCGTAGTTTTAGAATTAATCAAGATAAATGTGCAAAAGTGACCTTAAAATGCCTTTTTCTTGAATACCTCGAGAGCTCTGGCCTCCAGCGAAAACAACTCCAAATACAAAATTAAACGAAATTAAATAACCTATAAAAAAGCCCTGTTCGTTTAGTCTGTAGGTCTAATAGTACACAAGTAGCGAGCAAGAGAATATGAAAATCTCGTGTGTGGTTTTTGCAGGCGTTGTGGGTTGCATAAATTCCAGCGGTAGGGGCTGCTGAATCATCCTCTATACTAAAAAACCGATATTGTTCCTGCTTCGTGGACAAACGAATTAGCTCGACCAGAGGTAAAATTTTCTGAACCAAGGACTGTAGCAAAATGAATCTCCTGCCCCATGCGGCTCACGTCCACACATCTGTGAGTGTATCGACACACTGCTGGATGATTGAGGATCGTGTAGGGAAAAATGCGGAAGATATATATACCGGCGGCATCCGGCAGCCGCTAATGATGACGAGCAAATGGTTGTTATCGGCAGAGCGGCTCGCTACGGCCGCAGGGGCCGGGATGTCGTGCCGCCACACAACGCATACATCACCTCACCTCACCGCAACAGATAGCACCGCGAGTTATTGCCTCCTCTTCCGATGAATACGGAGGCGATTATATCTATGACGCGCTAATAAATCGAATACGTGATAATCATCCTGCACACGCTCTACTGGTTGATTTAATGAGTAATATGTTGCGGCGTGCTAAAATTTCGCGAATACTTTGCACCTGCGGCGTAACAAGTGTGCGCCTCGCACAGGGCTATTACTGTCTGCACGACTACGACGCCAATACAGTGTTTCTCTTCAGCTTTTCAAACTCTCGTTCCGCTGACACATGTCTCTGGTGCAAAACACGTTTCACGGATAGTCATAAAGTTTTGATTATCACTTCAAAAAGTAAAGTTATGTAATTATTAAATTGTTAATATTTACGATCTTTTCTTCTTCAATTGCTACTACATTTATGTTTGTCTTGTAGATACTAATAAATAGTGTCTACCTTTTGTAATTCAACGTTTCTTTTATTCTAAACCAAATTTACAGTGCTCATGGATAAACAGGAATAAATGAGTAAGCAGGAACTTTTCGAAAAAAAATTTCAAATATGTGTGAAATCTTATGGTTCAAATGGCTCTGAGCACTATGGGAGAAATCTTATGGGACTTAACTGCTAAGGTCATCAGTCCCTAAGCTTACACACTACTTAACCTAAATTATCCTAAGGACAAACACACACACCCATGCCCGAGGGAGGACTCGAACCTCCGCCGGGACCAGCCGCACAGTCTATCATTGCAGCGCCTAAGACCGCTTGGCTAATCCCGCGCGGCGAAAAACACAGTGTTGAAGAACCTAAAATTGATCCAACTAATAAGTTCCAAATGAAACTGAAACAACACGTTAAATAATAAATTGTTACTCACAAAGGCACAGAAACAAAACTTAGTACAAATGTGTGTGAATTCTAAACGACAAAACCGCTGAGGCCATCGGTCCCTAGACTTACACACTACTTAAACTAACTTATGTTAAGAATAGCACACACACACCCATGCTCGAGGGAGGACTCGAACCTCCGGCGGGAGGGGCCGCGCAATCCGTGACACGGCGCCTCAAACCGCGCGTCCCTTCTTCGTGGCACTTAGTACAAAACTGTGCAGGAACACCAGTCCTTAGAAGTCAACCCGAAATACATAAATTCAATATCTCGGTGAGATCATTTATAGATGTCAAGAGTGCTTCCATGCACCAATAATTAGCTGAACGTTATACAGAACACAAGAATAAACATATAAGAGACACCTTAGAATTTACAAAATTTCCACCTTTCTGACAGTTAAGCATCAATCGCCTTTCAGAACAATGAATTAGTTTTGTCTGTTTGCTAAAGAAATTTGACTTTAATTAACCTTTTTCTCAGAGGCAGTCAATGTATTTGAAACGAAATGTGTAATTCCACAATATTGGTTACTTTCAACTGTTGGCTTCATTTCAAATGCACGTTTTCATCTTTTAGCATGTATGGCATTATGCCATAATAAAGAATCAAACATGATATAGTACAGTAATGGTGCTCCAAGGAAATTTACATCCCGAAAACCACACTGAAAAGCTTAATATAACTGGGAATCTGGGCATACGAATATGCAATTTAAGTATGCACTTTAAATGTGTACGGTTTAGTATGGTTCACAAAATTCCGATGCTCGTGGAGTATCCTCTGATGTCTTGTTTCTTTTATGACATAATTATGATCTTTCAATGTTTTACACGTACGTACATACGGGCTACGTCATGGTAGCTGCGCAAGCGCCGTGTCGCCTGTTATCTGCGCTCTCTGGCAACTGCTGAAACAAACCTATTTCTAACAGGTCGCGGGAAAATATTGCGAATTGTTGTTTGAAAAGCGTTACTTTCAAAGTAAATATCCTTTTACGTAAGTTTAACTATGTGCGAGAATGTACCACGGATTTCTTAAATCACAGAGCGTTTGACTCTCATTTAAAAATCAACTCAAGATGACGACCCTTTTAGAAGAATTTCGAACCCTGAGGATTAGACATTTTTGTCATTATTAAAAATTTTACAGGCACATTCGTGTGATATATCTTAAAGTGTTACACGTGCAAAAAAGGTCATATGCAAAAGCTTAGTTCAGTAACATGCAGTGTTTGGTGCAATTCCAATGTATACTTTCGTAATAGGAAAATACGCAGCTTACATGTTTCTGCACAACAAAGATATTTCCAATACGCGTCTCTTTCCCTGAGTTTCGTCTTCTAAAGTGCCGGGAAATTCTACGACCGTGTATACAACCATAACCATTCAAAGGATTGATAAGTTTTGCAGTTCTGAGGGAAAATATACTGTCACTTAAGACGGAAAAAGTGTGTTTTCACCAGGGAAAAAGTGTATTTTTGACCGGGAAATCCGGGAAAAATCTGGGATTCTTTTTCCTTGTCCGCTTGTACACCCTGATAGTGGAAGATAAACAACATCACCGAGTTTGATCAACAAAGCTTCATTTATCAAGCTGATACTTAAAAATTTGCATCTAACCCTCGTAATAAGTAGCCGCATATTTTTCTGACAAATATTAATAACATTGTATCCAAGGCGAGAAGAGGGGACAGAATTTTTTTCTTGGCGTAATTTTGTCAGTTCTTAAACACCTACACTCGAGACACAAGGTCTTCAACTCTGTGAAGCCAAACTCACTGTGAGAGATACCATTTAAATTGGCTGCCCACAATAACGCATGGAGGTTTCTCAGCTGTCGCATGACAACATGAATGCCACAGTTCCCTCTAGTGATGAGCAAGAACCACTTGGAGTAGTCGTTGGTGCTATACAGGGACGTCCAATAGAACCCAGCTTATTCTCATCCGTCCTGTGAAAGCCCTCAGATGTAAATACACAACACATGACTGTCTGAGGATTGCTCAACCTAAAACAACTAAGGACCAGGGACAATGTTTCTTTAACTGGCATTATAGAACTCCGGTACTCTGATCGCAGCTTTGTTTCGGCCAACTCAAAAGATGATTTACAAGTTACTTTGATTGCCATTAGCGAAGATTGTAAAGTCGCTGGCGTAGATCTTAATAAAAACAGGCATCATAAAATGTATCAGCCTTAACACCACCCTACATCACACGTAATGGCGATTTCTTGCGGAATGTACATCAGCTTCCCTATCTCGGCACTCATCTGTCGGCACATGGAAACAATGAAATTCGGCACCGTGTTAAATGTGCTAGCAGAGTTTCCGGTTGCTTACGGATGATTATTTTAGACAAACAGCACATGAACATACGGACTTAGCCGTACGTATAAATGTTTATTGTACCGCCAAGTCTAGTTTATGCGTGGGAAATTTGAGCCATCCAGAAGAGACACGTTAATATTCTTGGAGAAACATTACCAGCTTGTCTAAAGACAATAATTAAAATAAACTTGTCAAACTATCATGCAAAGATCAATGTCCTCGAAGAAGCAAATGCTGTTAACATTGAGGTAACAGTAATCAAATGGAAACATCGGTGGACTGTGGACTGTGCCGAGGTGGGATGCCTTGTGTGGCTCAACAATACAGACAGCTGTATCGAAGGTGTGGACGACAAAAGAGGGCTGTATTTTGGAAGCCCGGACTGAGCTATGGTTCCTGAATGGGGCAGCAGCCTTTTCGGTAGTTGTACGGGAACACTAAGGTTGACAGACTAATCTGGCCTTGTAACATTAGCTAACGCGAGCTTGCTCTTCTAGTATTGCGAATGGCTGAAAGAAAGAGGTAACTACATCCATTATTTTTACAGATTAAGTACAACTCTACCTTATGGTCAAGTGATGATGGCATATTCTTCGGTCATCAAGAAAACCAAAGCAGGCTTTCTCTCTGTCGGAGCATGGAAATGTATTCTCTGAAGTTAGATACAGTGGGAATTTGAGAAGTGTGATGACAGGAAGAAAAGGTTTTCTTGTCAGGCGAATACAAGGCTATAAATACAAAATCTAATAAGGATAAGGCAGCAGCAAGTCTAACAACGAAAAAGAAAAGGGGAATGCAGGTAAGCTACTATAAACAGCATAGTGAACGCTTTAGCATAGCCAAGACTGACATAAAACTGCAGGTTTTGCGATAGAACAATTTTATACGCCAGCAAGCTGTGCCTGGCCATACACCGCTGTGGTTCAGTTTGCTTAAATGGAAAAGATAGAAAAGAGAAACCACATGTTTTTAATGTGTATGGCTTTGGATATACGTCCTAATCTCCTTCTCTTCTCTATCTCTATCCATCTTCCCCTCCCCCTTCCTCTCTTTATCTCCTCTTCCTTCCCCCTCTCTCTGACCTTCACTTGCTTCCCCTCACTCTGTCCATCTTTCCCTCCTGCCCTCTCTCATATATATATATCAAACTGTATATAGCCTATACTTGCTATATGTGTCTAAACGTTTGTTACAGTAATGTGCAAAAATTAAAGTAAATTGGAAAGATTTTTAGTAACAATGTTTTCCTTTACGTTCTCCACACACAGATACATGGAAGAGTGGAAAGGAAATGAAAGGGGAAGTTTGTTCACAAAATTTTGCAGAAAATATCGTTCTTGTGAAACACAACTAGCTCTTTATACTCATGAAGTAATAAGTGGTATCGACAGGGGACGTCAAAATGATTCCATAATATTACATTTCCAGAAGGCTTTCGACACCGTTCCTCACAAGCCTCTTCTAACCAAACTGCGTGCCTACTGAATATCGCCTCAGTTGTGCGAGTGGATTGGTGATTTCCCGTCAGAAAGGTCACAGTTCGTAGTAATAGAGAGAAAGTCATCGAGTAAAACAGAACTAATATCCGGCGTTCCCCAAGGAAGTGTATAGGCCCCCTATTGCTCCTACACCTCGCGAGGTGGCGCAGTGGTTAGACACTGGACTCGTATTCGGGAGGACGACGGTTCAATCCCGCGTCCGGCCATGCTGATTTAGGTTTTCTGTGGTTTCCCTAAACCACTCCAGGCAAATGCTCTGAAAGGGCACGGCCGACTTCCTTCCCCATCCTTCCCTAATCCGATGAGACCGATGAACACGCTGTCTGGTCTCCTTCCCCAACCAACCAACCAACCCTGTTGCTCCTGATCTACACTCCTGGAAATTGAAATAAGAACACCGTGAATTCATTGTCCCAGGAAGGGGAAACTTTATTGACACATTCCTGGGGTCAGATACATCACATGATCACACTGACAGAACCACAGGCACATAGACACAGGCAACAGAGCATGCACAATGTCGGCACTAGTACAGTGTATATCCACCTTTCGCAGAAATGCACGCTGCTATTCTCCCATGGAGACGATCATAGAGATGCTGGATGTAGTCCTGTGGAACGGCTTGCCATGCCATTTCCACCTGGCGCCTCAGTTGGACCAGCGTTCGTGCTGGACGTGCAGACCGCGTGAGACGACGCTTCATCCAGTCCCAAACATGCTCAATGGGGGACAGATCCGGAGATCTTGCTGGCCAGGGTAGTTGACTTACACCTTCTAGAGCACGTTGGGTGGCACGGGATACATGCGGACGTGCATTGTCCTCTTGGAACAGCAAGTTCCCCTGCCGGTCTAGGAATGGTAGAACGATGGGTCCGATGACGGTTTGGATGTACCGTGCACTATTCAGTGTCCCCTCGACGATCACCAGGGGTGTACGGCCAGTGTAGGAGATCGCTCCCCACACCATGATGCCGGGTGTTGGCAATGTGTGCCTCGGTCGTATGCAGTCCTGATTGTGGCGCTCACCTGCACGGCGCCAAACACGCATACGACCATCATTGGCACCAAGGCAGAAGCGACTCTCATCGCTGAAGACGACACGTCTCCATTCGTCCCTCCATTCACGCCTGTCGCGACACCACTGGAGGCGGGCTGCACGATGTTGGGGCGTGAGCGGAAGACGGCCTAACGGTGTGCGGGACCGTAGCTCAGCTTCATGGAGACGGTTGCGAATGGTCCTCGCCGATACCCCAGGAGCAACAGTGTCCCTAATTTGCTGGAAGTGGCAGTGCGGTTAACCTACGGCACTGCGTAGGATCCTACGGTCTTGGCGTGCATCTGTGCGTCGCTGCGGTCCGGTCCCAGGTCGACGGGCACGTGCACCTTCCGCCGACCACTGGCGACAACATCGATGTACTGTGGAGACCTCACGCCCCACGTGTTGAGCAATTCGTCGGTACGTGCACCCGGCCTCCCGCATGCCCACTATACGCCCTCGCTCAAAGTCCGTCAACTGCACATACGGTTTACGTCCACACTGTCGCGGCATGCTACCAGTGTTAAAGACTGCGATGGAGCTCCGTATGCCACGGCAAACTGGCTGACACTGACGGCGGCGGTGCACAAATGCTGCGCAGCTAGCGCCATTCGACGGCCAACACCGCGGTTCCTGGTGTGTCCGCTGTGCCGTGCGTGTGATCATTGCTTGTACAGCCCTCTCGCAGTGTCCGGAGCAAGTATGGTGGGTCTGACACACCGGTGTCAATGTGTTCTTTTTTCCATTTCCAGGAGTGTATATTAACGACATAGGAGACAATCTGAGTAGCCGTCTTAGATTGTTTGCAGATGATGTTGTCATCTACAGTCTTGTAAAGTCATCAGATGATCGAAACAACTTTCTAAATGATTTTGGTAAGATACCTGTGTGGCGTGAAAAGTGGCAATTGACCCTGAATAAAGAAAGGAGTGAAGTTACTCACATGACTACTGAACGAAATCAGCTAAATTTCGATTACGCGATAACTCACGCAAATCTGAAGGCCGTAAATTCAACAAAATACTTAGGGATTACAATCACAAATAACCTAAATTGTAACGTTCACATAGATAATATTGTGGGTAAAGCAAACCAAAGAATGCGATGCTTTGGCAGAACACTCAGAAGGTGCAACAGGTCTACCAAGGAGACTGCTTACACTACGCTTGTCCGCCCTATTCTGGAGTACTTCTGTGCGGTGTGGGATCCGCATCAGGTGGGACTGACAGATGACATCGAAAAAGTACAAAGAAGGACAGCTCGTTTTGTATTATCGTGAAATAGGGGAGATAGTGTCACAGACATGATACGTGAATCGGAGTGGCAATTATTAAAACAAAGGCGGTTTTCAAAAAAATGGTTGAAATGGCTCTGACCACTATGGGACTTAACGTCTGAGGTAATCAGTCCCCTAGAACTTAGGAGTACTTAAACTTAACTAACCTAAGGACATCACATACATCCATGCTGAGGCAGGTTCCGAACCGCGACCGCAGCGGGCGCGCGGTTCCAGACTGAAGCGCCTAGAACCGCTCAGCCAATCCGGCCGGCCAAAGGCGTTTTTCGTTCCGACGGGATCTTCTCGTGAAATTTCAGTCACCAGTTTTCTCTTCAGATTGCGAAAGCATTCTGTTGGTACCAACCTACAGAGGGAGAAATGATCATGACGATAAAATAAGAGAAATCAGGGCTCGCAGAGAAAAATATAAGTGCTCGTTTTTCCCGCGTGCCTTTCGAGACTGGAACGGTAGAGAGACAGCTTGAAAGTGGTTCATTGAACCCTCTGCCAGGCACTTTACTGTGAATAGCAGAGCAATCGCGTAGATGTAGATGAGTGATTGAACATGGCTGAAAATAGCTGAAAATGTAGGAAACGTTACAGCCTCGTGTCTCGACCGGCGATGCTTTTGAACACTCGTCGAGAATATTGTTTCCGATCTCTTCGGACGAACCGCGATCTGGAATGTGAAAGCGGCACACGCGGCTGTTGTTGACACGTCGGCGGAGCGACGGAGAGGCAGCGGGTGGGAAGTGACACAGCGCGGCGTGGAGCGGCCGTATCGCTTTCCGCGAGGGGGGGCGGGGGACCGGGGTGTGGGTGTGGGTGCTTCCGGCGCGCGCGTCACGTCTCCCACACCGCCGCCGCCGCCGCCGCCGCCGTCTCCGGTGTCGCACGCCTGCGGGGGCGTTCTGCGAGAGGCGCCTCACTATAGCAGACACAGCACAGCAAAATGTCCGCGGCCCTACCAGTTTACGTCAAACACGGCAGGCGCTTGGTACATCTGTGACGATACAGTTCTGCGATTTCACGACAGTTGGATCTGTGTGCAAAGGCTACTAGCTCTACCCATTAAATGTTTTGGTTCGCCTGAAACTAATGATGAGCTGATACGTCTGTTTAGCAGAGATCAATATGAGTTCGTTTCTGAACATTTGTTTATGACATGGGGGTGGGAGAGTGTGGGGCAGCATCTCTCCACACTGCCTCGGTGGGTACACATTTTACTGACAACAACTTTACGCGTCCCGAACGATCTCCGATCGGGAGGGAGTGGGTAGAGAGAATGACACTATTAATGTCAGACAGCTGAGAAGTTGTCCCTCAGACTGATACACGTACCAGGTTAACACTTATATCAGCAACGCCCCAACTTTAAGAGATTCAGTAATATTTTTCAACCTAGAACATAGATTAAACGCAAGTTTACTGCTCAAAAATGAAGTAATTTACACTACTAGCCATTAAAATTGCTACAGTACTGGACATTAAAATTACTACACCAAGAAGAAATGCAGATGATAAACGGGTATTCATTGGACACATATATTATACTAGAACTGACATGTGATTACATTTTCAAGCAGTTGGGGTGCATAGATCCTGAGAAATCAGTACCCAGAACAACCACCTCTGGCCGTAATAACGGCCTAGATACGCCTCGGAATTCAGTCAAACATAGCTTGGATAGCGTGTACAGGTACAGCTGCACATGCAGCTTCAACTCCATACCCCAGTTCATCAAGACTGGCGTATTGTGACGAGCCAGTTGCTCGGCCACCATTGACCAGACCTTTTCAGTTGGTGAGATATCTGGAGAATGTGCTGGCCAGGGCAGCAATCGAACATTTTCTGTATTCAGAAAGGCCCGTACAGGACCTACAACATGCGGTCGTGCATTATCCTGCTGAAATGTAGGGTTTCGCAGGCATCGAATAAAGGGTAGAGTCATAGCTCGTAACACATCTGAAATGTAACGTCCACTGTCCAAAGTGCCATCAATGCGAACAAGAGACGTGTAACCAACAGCAGCCCATACCATCACGCCGGGTGTTGGGCCAGTTTGGCGATGACAAATACACGCTTCCAATGTGCGTTCACCCCGATGTCGCCATACACGGATGCGACCATCGTGATGCTTTAAGCAGAACCTGGCCTCACCCGAAAAAATGACGTTTTGTCATTCGTGCACCCAGATTCGTCGTTGAGTACACCATCGCAGGCGCTCCTGTCTGTGATGCAGCGTCAAGGGTAACCGCAGCCATGGTCTCCGAGCTGACGGTCCCTGCTGCTGCAAAGGACGTCGAACTGTTCGTGCAGATGGTTGTTGTCTTGCAAACGTCCCCATCTGTTGACTCAGCGATCAAGACGTCGCTGCACGATCCGTTACAGAAATGCGGATAACTTGCCTGTCATCTTGACTGCTATTGATACGAGGCCGTTGGGATCCAGCACGGCGTTCCGTATTGCCCTCCTGAACCCACCGATTCCATATTCTGCTAACAGTCATTGGGACTCGACCAACGCGAGGAGCAATGTCGCGATATGATAAACCGCAGTCGCGATAGGCTGCAATCCGACCTTTATCAATGTCGGAAACTTGATGGTACGCATTTCTCCTCCTTACACGAGGCATCACAACAACGTTTTACCAGGCAACGCCGGTCAACTGCTGTTTGTGTATGAGAAATCGGTTGGAAACTTTCCTCATGTCAGCACGTTGTAAGTGTCGGCGCGAACCTTGTGTGAAAACCTAATCATTTGCGTATCACAGCATCTTCTTCCTGTCGGTTAAATTTCGCGTCTGTATAAGTGCAGAAGTGCAAAAACAAAGAAGAGGAGTCATCAAATATGATTTTTCGATCTTACTTTTTAGTAACTGTATGGCGAAGAACTTCAATATCTCTTCTCAGTATTGAAATTAGGTCCAGTTTCCTTTTATTTATCTATCGACAAATAAATAGTAATAAAACTGACACTTATGTAATAAAGTGATATTTCTCTGTTCTGTTCTATGAGGAATATAACTGCAAACAAAATTTTTTATGTAGTGAAATCGGCAGGAGATAAAATCTGCTTTCATAATCGAGCGTATTAAATTAATTCTTCTCTCAACGTATACAATAAGTTCTTAACAACGATCAGCAGTAATTGCTCCTGGCGACATCAAGTTGCTGACCGACGTGGCTTCGATGACATTTATTCTATGACTACATTTCTTCACCATTCACTCAGCACCTTCTTGGCTCCTTGCCACAAAAATAAATAAATAAAGTTTAACTTGAAATGTGTTGTTTCGAAACTTCTGGCTAGTTAAAACTGCGTACCAGATCGGGAACCGAACCCGCACCTTTGCATAGCCGAGAAAAGCTAGTTTACAGTCCCCGCCGTCCCGGCCAGACACAAAGTTTTAAAATGCCAGGCACATTCAGTACATCAGTTTAGAAGGACAAACTCGTATTACTTCCAATAAACAGATTCCTGTTCTTGAAAGATCTTCTTAAAAATTCACTGTGCAACCAAGCGAAAGCCGTGGTTACTGTTGGCGTAAGTGATGGGAGTATTTTAAAAAAGCCATTGTATGCATACATACAACTCACAATATGGCGTTATTGCCACGGAGTCTCCATTATTCTGGCAAGGCTCCCTTGCACCGTTTCCCAAGTCACTTCATACAAATTTAAAATAACTCATTGTCCCACTGTAACAGCCGGATCCCTGTTGTTCCCAGTTGTTTGATCGCCTCCTACAGACACCACTTTCATATTGACTACCCATCTCGCTGCCCACTTCACCTACCAGTAGAAACCCACCCACTATCAGCGTCTCCTCACCACGAGTCGCACTAAAAAGTATTCTTCGCTCTCTCGTGTTGGCTGTCTCTTTCATCTTTTGTACCTGTGATGTTAACAAAATCCCGTCTCCTTAATTATATTTAGACGGGCACCGAAATTGAGAACGAATCTCGTCCAGGCCAGACGTGCAGCTAAAGCGTGTTTCCTCAAAGAAATTCGACTGTCTTTTTGTATTTTCAAAATATAATAACACCGGATATGTGCCACGTGTCGCATTTTTATTCTTTTATTTTCGTTTTAAGAGCTTGTAATAATATTGTCCCTACGTTAAGGGTTTCATCTGACGATCCCCCTAATAGTAAAAAATGTCCGCAGTTCGTGGTTGTGCGGTAGTGTTCTTGCTTCCCACGCCAGGGGTCCCGGGTTCGATTCCCGGTGGGGCAGGGATTTTCTCTGCCTCGTGATGACTGGGTGTTGCGTTATGTCCTTAGGTTAGTTATGTTTAAGTAGGTCTAAGTTCTAGAGGACTGATGACCATAGATGTTAAGTCCCATAGTGCTCAGAGCCATTTGAACCATTTGAATAATAAAACATTCTTCCAGTAGAAAACAGTATCACTTACATGCAGAAAATAAATCTTGCCTCCCTGATTATTAGGAGAAACCCATTTTGACTGCGAAATTTCTAGATTGAAACACAAGTATACGAGGGGCGTTGATGTTTTTCTCTCCCAATTTCGATTGGAAAAATGCGAATTTGTTGTGCGAAATCATGGAATGTTCCCGTTTCAGTCCTTACAGTTTAGTGAAGTGACGATAGTTGGCGTCACTGTAAGTAGGCTTCAAAATGGCGTCTGTAATGTAGGTATGTTCCAAGCAGAGACCTGTCATTGTGCATCGAAAATATTCATAGGCGCTTGCAGAATGTTTAGGGAGACCTGGCAGTGAACAAAAGCACGGCGAGTCGTTAGGTGAGGAGGCTGTCATCATCGCAACATGGTCGTGCAAACCTGTCTGATCTCCAGGGTGCAGGCCGGCCATACACAGCTGTGCAGTTTTGGAACGTGTGGACACTCTCGTTCGAAGTGATCGACGGATCACGACCAAACACCTCGCTGCTCAGCTGGACGTCTCTTTTGTTAGTGCTGACACCGTCGCCTATCATTTGGGATACTCAAAAGGTGTGTGCTCTCTGGATTTCTCGAAGGACTGTCTGTGCAGAATGGCTTGCATGTTACGAAGCTCATCGTTACAGTTTTTTCGAATATCGTCACAAGCGATGAAACATGTGTTCATCAGTTCGAACCGGAAACAATACAGCAATCCATGGAGTGGCGCCACATCACCTCTCCTCTGGAGAGCATGTTCAAAGCCACACCTTCAGCCGGTAAGGTCATGATGGCGGTCTTCTGGTACGCTCAAGGTGCAATAAAAGTGTACATGATCGTCTGAGGATGTTGCAATACTGCACGTTTTTTACGGTTTAGTTATTGCGTATTACAGGCTTCTTCATTACTGTAAACGTGTTTTCACAGAAACAATAGTGGCTACGAGGACAAACCCAAAAAAATCGTAGCTACATTATTGCTTTATAAAGAACCGCCGGAGACCGTGAGTGCATTAGACTAAAATACTCAGAAGGAATCTTTAAACAACTTCCGAAAATCATCGGTGGATTTCTGGTTCACCCTGTGTACTGGGTTTATAGAAAAGAAAACAGTGATTATTATCTTATGTAGGGTGGAGCATACGTCGATATTCAAGAGGGAACTTCGTGAGCCGTCGTCGTTAGTGAACGGTTGTGGGATGGGACGCTGATCATTTTTGAAGGATTCCCTGCACATCAGGGCATGATTTTGGAATTGAGTCCGCCAAAATTTATGAATATTTTGAATATGGGTATGGGTGCACGTTTTCGAACTTACCGGTATACTAGACAGAAAAGAATCAGAAGGTCTACCATGCGTTCTGTAAATTTCTCAGTATTAGACAGTACTACTGTTTGGATGGCAAAGTGCAACTTTTTTCCTTATTTTTCCTGGTCTTTACCGAGTGTTTTCGCTGGGTCAATACGTTAATGTGGGTTTGATAATTCTCGTTGCAGAGGGTAGCCTGATGCCTTTCCTGGCACCACGAATCTCTGTTCGGTCGCATTTATTTCAAAAATTTGTTACATCGAACAACGAGGATCCACGTACATGTTATTGTGGACGTGATCAGGGGACTTACAGAGCAAATGTGGGGAAAATCCACGTACATCTATGCTTCAGCGACTACAAATCACTGTTATTTAAGTCACATCACTTATGTCAGAAGGCAGTAGGCACGACACTTCCGTAAAACTATATTCCGTTCTTATTTTTGGCACTTATTCTTCAGGCTGAAAGAGCATGTGGCCTGAGTGAGCTTTTGATGAGCTTAGACGGTCATATGTACAGTTTTCAAATTATATTTCTTGTTCATATTTCTCTCATACTCCACTGAAGACATGTGCATGCAGTTTCCATAACTATACCCTTCGTCTTTTACTATGTTACGATCATGCGTGATGCAGGATTAACTTACAGACAATAATGGTTCTTCTAGAAAATTGAGGGATATGGTTTCATAATTTAACATACCTCAGATATTGTCCGACTACCCGTAGTTTACGTATTTATACCATCATCCTACCTCCCAACCGCCCAAGTGGATTAAATTTAGTACCAACCCGGTAAATACGCTGACGGAAAAAATCGCAGCACCAAAATGTAATTAATGTAGGATAATGAAATTTCAGGAATACATTTAAGTGGTTGACATTGCAAGATTACAGGTTAATTTAAGATCGTGATAGAGCGGTTTAGGCGCTACAGTGTGGAACCGCACGATCGCAGGTTCGAATCCTGCCTCGGACAAGGGTGTGTGTGATGTCCTTAGGTTAGTTAAGTTTAAGTAGTTCAAGTTCTAGGGGACTGATGACCGCAGCAGTTAAGTCCAATAGTGCTCAGAGCCATTTTTTAACATCGTGATAAGTCATTGTAAATATGAAATGCTGATACACTAATAACGCTTGTAAACGCCAGTGTGTTGACTGCAGCCGTGCAGTCATGCAAGCATTATGCTACACAGGTGACGGGTGTCAGTTTGTGGGATGGAGTTCCATGTCTGTTGCACTCGGTAGGTCAGTACAGTTGCGGTTAATGCCGTTTGTGGATGACATTGGAGTTGTCATCCGATGATGTCGTAGAAGTACTTGATTGGAGACAGATGTGGTTGCCAAGGCAACATGTCGACACTCCGTAGAGCATGTTGGATTTCAACAGCGGTGTCTGGGAGAGCGTTATCCTGTTGGAAAACACTCCCTGGAGTGCTATTTACGAATGGCAGTATAAAAGGTATAATCACAAAATTCACGTTAAACTGGCATTTAGGATGTGTGGGATAACCACGAGACTACTCTTGATGTCATGCGAAATCGCATCCGAGATTACAACTCCAGGTGTATGTCCGGTTTGTCTAGCACCCAGACAGGTTATTTGCAGGCCCTCAACTGGTCTCCTTCTAACCAACACACAGCCATCACTGAAACTGGGGCAGTATCAACTTTCATCAGAAAACACCACAAACCTCGATACTGCCCACCAGTGAGTTGCCCCTTGACACCAATGAAGTCGCAAATGGCGGTGGTTTAGGGTTAGCGGAATGCACGCCACAGAGCGTCTGACTTGAAGCTGTCCTTCAAGTAACCAATTTGTAACAGTTCGTTGTGTCACACCGGTGCCAGCTGCTGTTCAGATTGCTGCTGCAGATGCAGTACGATGCTCCAGTACCACACAACGAACACGATGGTCGTTCTTATCGGTAGAGGTAAATGGCAGTGCGCAGACTGGGCTTCCCGTGACCACCGCAGCCAGCAGTCTTATATAGTGGCTACATTCCTGCCCAGTCTTTCCACGTTATCGCAGAAGTAATGTCCAGCTTCTCGTATCCCTATTACAAGACCTCGTTCAAACTCATTGAGGTGTTGTCGCCATAATAGCATTCCTGACTAATAGCAGCTCACCATGTCCATTCTCAAAGGTAACTAACGCTGACAACTTATATTTAAAGCAAACCTTATTTGCATCCTCAGAGTGGTGTTACTATCGCCACTCTTATGCGAATGGCGGGAAATTTGAATATACATCAGATTTCCAATTTAGTAACAAGGATACTAACTTTCATTAAAGTCGCACTTTCTTTCTTGGTGATATGATCTTTTTCCGGCAGTGTACATGAAATGAAGCACTGAACACCATGACCCCTTAATAGCATCACCGGCAATTTTTAGTTACAAACAGGCAGTAATGGTTTACTTTCAGCGACGTCACAGAAGGACGTAATACATCCAAATTAATAATACATCACAAGTTAATCTGTTGATAAAGCAAACCATTATGGCGGAGACTATATTTTTTTTCATGTTCTTAAACATTTCCTTACTCTTCAGTGTTGGAACTGTTTAAAGCAGCGTTTCTGAACCGATGTGGGTGTGGCGAAATTTTTAATGTCTAATGACCTTCCGCAGATGAAATATCTAGAACATAAAGAATTATCGCCGAAGCGTTCTGGCAGTTCCCTAATTTGCAGGAAATCTCCCATCATTGTAAGCGATTATACTCATAATGGTTCAAAAAGTGTACTTTATGTGTTTGCTTTTCTGCATCTACGAAAAGAATCAAATGTAAGAGTGCCGCCAAAGTTTGAAGCGTGCTTTGGTGTGCCTCAAAGGAAGAAAGCGGTCTAGAGAATCGCAACTTCGTCTTGCAGAAATTTTTCGCTGACTGACATGGAGACGAAGGTACTGATACTCGTCATAACTGTTTTGTTAAGTTCCTGACTGATGCAAGTGTCTGTCGCTTGTACAGTAATGAATACAAGGATCGACGATTCGGACCACGTTTTGGGTGGAAGGAATACCTACTGAAAAGAGACAAGGTAGGAACCTGTAGCGTTTGCTTTTACAAACATGCACGTCAATAGTTTCCAGAAATATACCTGTAGTCTGTCAAGAAGAGGCAAAGGTGTGTTGTGCTCCTTTCCATGGTGCTCCATGCCTTAGGACATCTGCCTCTGTTTTGAACTGCCTTGGTCACTAACTACTAAGTGGCGAGGCTTATAACGGAATTTCATGAGTATTAACACGATATCATTCTGACATGTTAAATATATTGCAACACCTAATAGGTTTGAGTATCTTGTTCTGTTTCAGTTATTTTAAAGAAAGCAGATTCCAAATGTCTGCCAGGCCTTTCTCTTTACGTTTTTGGAAGGTATGCGTTTATCAGTCAAACTTAAATATGGATTGACCGCAATTACATAGCTAAAAATATCGATCAATTTACCATTAAAATGACTTCTCGCCATAAAAGAAGACATATCTCGGGGGATACTCTTCAATAACTCAGAGTCCTCTCATACAATCCAACTGATAGGATGTACTGTCTTCGCAAGTTCCTACAGCAGTAATCGTAGTAATTTTCTGCTGTAAAAGTATTTATTTCATTACCGACTTCTAGACATTGTAATTCAAATCAGTGTGTGAAGTACTACCAGAACGACACGTAAGTGTGATTACAAGTCATTATTCTTCTTTCTGTTGCACAGTCCACAGTTCAGACATTGATGATGGACAATCTGAAGATCCTGCTGTGTTAGGGGTCCCAAGAAAGACTTCCCTACAACGAGAAAATTTTTTTTATGTATTATGATGGTCTATTTAAAATATAAAGCAATATACACGTAAAATAATAGTTTTTAAATTCATTTAAAACTATACTTTGGTAAATAAAGGACCAAAAAATTCAGTGGTTACTTCAAAAAATACTGTTGGTCACCCTCCGTCCTTCCTTGTTTTTCGTTATTCATCAGCAAAACAAATGAGACGGTCATATTTGGTTAGTAGGTTCCGTAGCATATGTTCACAATAACCACTACGATGTGTAGCGCGTACGTTGTTCAAAAGATCACGTTATTATCACAGCAGTCTAGTTGTGTCGCGTACCTGGTAAGGTATGTAAAGGGCGTGAACAGCGGTAAGTATGATGAGTGATCACTGCGAATGTGTTGCCGGATACTCGTGTGAGAAGGCGTTGTAGCGCCTGACAGAGATTTAAAGGGGGTTCATTGTGGGTCTCCATTTGACCAGCTGTTCGAATCGTGGTTGTGGAGGATTCAGATGTGACAGTGGCTCAATTTTGGACAGCATGGGATGATGAGAGGCGCCATATCGATGGTCAAAGTTCTGGTGGAGCATGTCTGACCACCACAAGTGAGGATCACCATTATGTGCAGTAAGCACATCTAATGCTTTTATATCTTCTCCTGCCATCCGAGACAAAGTAATGGACTTCCTACAACATTGTGTACCGTCCCGTCGGAGTAGGGAATTACCGCTCCATTCGTTGTCTTCCGTTAACGCCACACAATATAAACTGCTGCATTTCAAGTGATTCCATGAATAGGAAGTAGGGACTACTGGTGAATGGTTTCATATTGTGTTCAGCGACGAATCACTACTCTGTAATAGTCTGGATGACCATCATCGGCAAGTACGACAGGTACCTGGGGACAGACCCAATTCTTCCATTGTATAGGAGAGGCATAGCCGTGGTATTCCTGGCGTTATGGTGTGGGGATCCATCGGAGATGATTTCAGGTCACGACTGGTGGTGGCTGACGGAACTCTGATGGTATGTCATGGATATCCTGTGTTCTCATGTGCTACCTCTCATGAAACAATATCGTGGTCCCATTTATCGACAGGGCAATGCTTGTCCACCATGGCACGTGCCTCCATGACACGTCAGTGTGCTGCTGAGGTATCAGTGAGGTCATTAAGATCCCCAGATCTCTCCCAAATAGGACATCTGTGGGACCAGCTCGGATGCCAATTCCATCCCAGTGACAATATACAGGATATAAAAGATATCTGCTGCTGAGGTATCAGTGAGGTCAGGTAGATCCCCAGATCTCACCCAAATAGGACGTCTGTGTGATCAGCTCGGATGCCAATTCCATCCCAGTGATAGTATCCAGAATATCAAAGATACAACAGTTTCAAGCCAGTTTGCGACAGGAGAGCATACGTCAGCTCTTAAGAGATCTTTCCCAATCGAATCAGCCGATGCATCAAGGCCGGAAAGAGTGGCACGCCATACCGATAAGTGGGTACATACTACCAAGTTCTTTTTAATTTTGACTCTATTTTGTAGTCACAAAAATAACATTGCATACTGTGAGGTAAGGGGCGAGTTGTGACGCCATGGAAATATTATATGTTCGGAGTTGGGATGGCCGCACAGGACGCTAGTCAAAGCCGGGGCCCGGCAGAAAACACGTGGTGCCATACGTTAGCCGGACGAGAGCGATAGCCCCAGTGCATGGTCCAACCGCATGGCTGGGAATTCCGCTGTGACGAGAACGGTGCTTTGTGTCGATGAAGGAGATGCCTATTCCGGTAGTTCCAAAGAAGGCGGACTTTGTGAAACCTTAATTGCAGACATTTCACAGTTAGTATAGAAATTAATAGTAGTCAGATGAATCATGATCCCTCAAAAAAGAAACATGTACATTATTATTATTTGCACTACGATTCTGATGGTGTGATCAGATTTCCAATATCTTTATTAGTTTAAAGTTTAGTATATAAATGTAAATTATACAAGTAACACCCAGCAACGAATTTCCAAAATATAAACGCTTCATCCGATTTTGTCGATCGCCATGTCTTTAGAATGCTATTAGTGTAAACCTAAATTACAGGCATGTAACTTAAATAGTACATGAGTTATTGGAGGTCAAAGTGGCCGATTACTATCGAACGCGTCAAGCCATATGTACTCCACAATACCCTCTCAACCTGTGCAGTGTCATTGTGTTCTCTGGGAGCTTCAGTATTTTTATCAGACAGCGTGATGGGCCACTGTAAATTAAAGGTGATTCTGTTTTTCAACAAATCTTAGAAATGTTGGGTATAATTTCTAGAAAAGAAACCAACGTTAGAACGTGAATCACACGAATTGAGCCGGTAAAGTGAATACACCAAGCTCGCAGTTATAACGATTATCCCAAGATTGCACGAATACATGATACATAATCATATACATTTTCCTTTGCTGAAAACGGCTATTTACTGTATTTGCTAACATGCTACGTACCATATCTGAAATTCTGCTTCATTGCTTTGTCCCTCAAATACTCCTCAATGGTACCCAACTACCATATCAAAAATCAGTAAAAGACCTTGGAATAATCTTGGATGATCACTTAAACTGGGAAGAACAAACAGCCTAGCTTGTAGGAAATCGTTCTTCTCCCTAAATACAATCCAAAAATTTAGAAAAATATTTCCAACCCATGTTAAACAAAAATGAGTCCAAACACTAGTATTGCCTAATCTGTACTACTGTGATGTAGTTCAACACGGCACAAATGGTGAAAATTCGAGATGCCTCTAGCTATTGATGAATGCTTGCGTTAGATACGTGTGCAATACACGGTTGTATGATCATATCAGTCCTTCATACTCCCAGCTAGGTTGGATACTTCTAGATAAAGCACGCGATCTCCACACGATGTGCTTACTTCATCGATTCCTTAGCCACTGGTGCCCCCAATACTTATCTTCTCACATTTAACGCCTTTCATCATTCCACAACCGCAATACCAGATCTGATACGTCTAGCATCTTGGCTGTACCTTAACATAACACAAAATCTTTCTCCGTGTCATTCTCCATCTCAGCTATACGCCTATGGAATGCGCTCCCCTGTGCTCCGCATCTTATCCAGAACCACTCAACATTCAAGAGGGAACTCAATAACTTACATATTAGGGACGGTATAGCCACCATTGTTGTGCCCCTCTCATCTCTTTCTTTCTCCTCTCCATCATAGCTTCGAATTTTGCCATTATATTTCTCTTCCTCTAACCTACCTCTTCTATATTTATTTCACTCCATTCTATTGTCTTATTCTCTGCTCGATGAGAATAACTCACAAGCTGCAACAACATAACGAGAAAATTCCCAACTAGCAATAGGATTGACATTCATAAAAGAAAAATATGTTTACTTTCATATACACAGTCATTACTATTATTATTATTACTATTATTCTTGATGTGAGACCTTAACTTTTCCCGGCGAATCGAATGTTCAAATAACTTACGGGTTTGCTGCCGGGTGACGTCGTCGACCACCGTCGATATTTCGACAGGAGCACACCCTGCCATTCTCAAGGCGCAGATGCAAAAAGGAAGCAATGTGCAAGGATAAGGCACATTGCTTCCTTTTTGCATTTGTGCATTGAGAATGGCAGGGTGTGCTCCTGTCTAAATATCGACGGTGGTCGACGACGTCACCCGGTAGCAAACCCGTAAGTTATTTAAACATTATTCTTGATTGTTATAATTATTTTTTGATTGTTATAATTATCATTGTAGTGCTGTTATAATATCTATTTTTTCTTCTTTAACTTTAATAATGTATAACATATTATATGTCCTTAATGTTCTGTACAAACTGAAATTCGTAAAATTTGAGTATGTCTGGTTAGGTGTAAAAAGGGCCTGAAGGCCCTAATCTTGCCACGTAAAATAAATGCATAAATAAATAAATAAATTTATTTTCAAAATTATGCTTAAAACATACGACATTTCGTACCACTCGTTATCAATTCACTTTCGGAAAATAATAATTTCTTTCTGTTTCTGCTTTCAACGTGTTCTGGTGTGGACTTAGTTTGTGTTTAGTTGGGAGGAAAAAGTCTAGTTGATTTCGGTTGACTTCTTACCACACACTCGTAAACAGGTTCAATAATTTCTGGTGAATGAACTTCGTGAACCTTTCATTTCACATTTTAAACGATTTACATCCAAAAAAGTTTCAACAATAAACAATCTTTGCTCGATTGAAAAAAAAGGCATTCTTAAGAACTGTCTTCACAACAAGTATCAAACTGACTATTGACAACGCAGCACCTATCACTAATTCGCCGCACTGCGTCACGTGACACCGCACGAGCGCCGCCCTAGCGTCAAGAAGTAACACCATCATGTACAGTACAACAGGGTGTAACCCCTGACACAGTACTCGTTAAAGCCTGTGCTATGGTAAGTGAGCGGGATTCACCTTATGAGAAAGGATTTTCGTATAGTTATCGACCGCGTGTACCTGAATGGTGGCAAATCAGACTTACATCCACTCTGTAATAACAATGATCCGTCAAGTAAGTTCGAAATCCAATTACACGTCAGGAGGGATCAAAAGCTACCAATTTGATAATAATACGGTCGTCAGCCTAATTAGGCATTAACTGAGTTTGTTTCCTGCACAAGTTGGTATATATTCATGCAAACAACGAGTTGTAACACTGCATAATATAATAGAATTTTAGAACCAGAAAATCTATTGAACTGATGGTTTCACGTCATGCACTGTTATGGAAAATCATGAATACACAGAACGACACTACAATGTATACTACAAAACTTTATACTGTCTATTAATCTGATTAAAATCGGGCACAGGTTACCCTAGAAATTGCACTTTAGTGCCACATACAAAATTTCAATTTTGATAAAGATAAAATACTGATAAATTTTGACTTTTATATTGACTTTTACTTTAACTGGTCAAACCAATTTAGAACACTTCAGAACTCAAATGAATGAATGGGGGGCTGAAACTGTTATGATCACTGTATTTAAAAAATGATTACTGAATTTATTATTCATTCAAAATTTCCAGTATATAAGTAACTACTCTCTTCATCCTATTTACTGCTCATTGAAATGCCTTTAAATCTGTCTCGAAATAATAAACTTCATTACTATGTCAATACTAAAGTTATCATTCGACTTCGTTAGACCTTCGCTCTTGATTCACTTGTTCATTAAAAAAAACATTTCTTTAAACACAATTCTAATATAGCTAGGTCTGCAAATAATTATCATTAACACAATTTTTAATTTTCATTTCGGGACACTCGGATTGCACAACGTTTGGAAAGGACCCTGTCTAGGATAGTTGTGAGGATAATTAAATGATGGAAAAGTTCTGGTAAAATTTAGGTTGTTATTTGCACCAAACAAACACAGTTCACTCTCTGATCCATACGAATACAGTACTAAAAGTTTCGACCTGCTAGTATCGATGCGGCGGTTGGCGGGCGGCAAGGTGGCGAGACACAGAGCACACATACAACCACAGCTATGGTTCTTGACGTATCAGCACTTTAATTCTTCTTAGCGCCGCAATACTTTTCCATTTAGTGCCCATGGAATTTTGCCATGCTGCGTGGGCGTTGGAACGGCATACCCGAGGCTCAGTGAAGCTATGTCTTCCAGGAGAGCCTCCTCGCTTCAGAAGGTGTTGCTCAAACCAGTGCCAAACTCCAACTGCTACTACTGAGCCCGTTGTGCTGTACAGTGCGCGCATTTTTCCGCGCTCGCCTGCCATCCACCTTTTACCGCTCCCTGACAAACCAGGTATTCACACGACGTTTTGCATTCTACATATCCAAACACATTGCCTACGTATGGACCAGGCGCACAGTTACAATTTTAAACATCTTAAAACAGTTTCAACATTTGTTACATTTCAATTCTATTACAATATTACTTGACATTTGACATAAAAGTTAATATTCACATTGAAACTTATTTACAATTTTCTTAACGTAATGGCATGAAACAAAGAGAAATGAAATCAGAACATCAATGACACAGGTTTATCTTAAAATCAGACGAACAGAATTACTTATACGTACAATAGAACAGATTCGTTGTTGTTACAAGGGAGCCTCTTTTTATCTTGGCCACCCCGCAGAAATCAACATATAACGAGTCGGACAAACGTGACCAGCTACGATCTTCGTAGAGGAACTCGCACACAAGGTGGTCTGGCCATTATGTGAGACTTGAAGGCGTTGCGGACTACGGCACAGCATCGGATCGATGGACTAGCCGGAAGTGCACCCTCGTCTCGCCATACGCGACGCTCTCCTCCTGTCCCTCCCCCTCCCCCCTTTTGAGCCACGACGTGACGACGCGACCATCCCGGCTGCCCTCCCCCTCCCCCACCACTCCGGGTCTGAGCTGATTACCGCCCACCGCGAAAACCCAAATAATTAGCGTAATTGAGGTGCTGACGAGACGCTAATTGGGTAGCTTATTAGCCGCGCGTCTGGGAGCGCCGTCTCAAACATGGCGCGCGCTGCTCTCAGCTGGGCGGCGTCGACGTCTGCGTCAGCGGGGAGATGTAGCGCCCATGGCCGCCCACGCAGACGGCCAATTAATGTCACATTTACCGCGGCTCCCGTCCTTATTCCTCCAGCGCCGCTGCTACACAAGCAGCAGTGGGTATCTCAGCTGGCATGCGCCAGCCGTGCGAGTCCACGACCGCAGGTAGGTTCCGGCCAAGTATGAGGATCTTACACTACACAGATTAGCAACCGCGGCTTCTTCAATTCCCTCAGTTGCAGCCATCAACATCAATTAGAGGACTGGATTTACAGTATTCAGCCTACGTACAATTAGGTGACAAAAGTCATTCGACAGCAATAGGCACAGATAGGGTGTTACAAAAAGGTACGGCCAAACTTTCAGCCAACATTCCTCACACACAAAGAAAGAAAATATGTTGTGTGGACATGTGTCCGAAAACGCTTACTTTCCATGTTAGAGCTCATTTTATTACTTCTCTTCAAATCACATTAATCATGGAACGGAAACACACAGCAACAGAACGTACCAGCGTGACTACAAACACTTCAATATCCTCCGTTACCGAGAATACATGTATCCACCCTCCGTCGCATGGAATCCAAGATTCGCTGATGCAGCCCTGGAGAATGGCGTATTGTATCACAGCTGTCCACAGTACGAGCACGAAGAGTCTCTACATTTGGTATCGGGGTTGCGTAGACAAGAGCTTTCAAATGCCCCCATAAATGAAAGTCAAGAGGGTTGAAGTCAGGAGAGCGTGGAGGCCATGGAATTGGTGCGCCTCTACCAATCCATCGGTCACCGAATCTGTTGTTGAGAAGCGTACGAACGCTTCGACTGAAATGTGCAGGAGCTCCATCGCGCATGAACCACATGTTGTGTCGTACTTGTAAAGCCACATGTTCTAGCAGCACAGGTAGAGTATCCCGTATGAAATCATGATAACGTGCTCCATTGAGCGTAGGTGGACGAAACTAAAATGATCTCTAACATGGAAATTAAGCGTTTCCGGACACATGCCCACATAATATCTTTTCTTTATTTGTGTGTGAGGAATGTTTCCTGAAAGTTTGGCCGTACCTTTTTGTAACACCCTGTATACAGCGACGTACACAAGGTATAAAAGGGCAGGGACGTTTGTGTAGTTGATAGTGCGAACAGTCAAGCAACACTGGGTGAAATAACCGAAGAAATCAATGTGGGACTACGACGAACGTATTCATTAGAACACTGCGGCGAGCTTTCACGTCCATGGACTATGGCTGGAGACGATAGATGCGAGTCCATTTGCTAACAGAACGACATCGTCTGCGGCATTTTTCATGGGCTCGTCACCATATCGGTTGGACTCTAGGCGACTGGAAAACCGTGGCCTGATCACATGAGTCTCGACTTCATTTCGTAAGAGTTGATAGTAGTCGAAGCCATGGACGCAAGTCGTCAACAAGGCACTGTGCAAGCCGGTTGTGGCTCCATAATGGTGTGGGATGTTCTTGCATGAATTAGATTGTGTCGTCTGGTGCAACGGAAGCTACCACTGACTGGAAACTGTTATGTTGGGCTACTTGGAGGCCAGTTGGAGCCCTGCATGGACTTCACGTTCCCAAACAACGAAGTCATGTTACATGGCCGCAGTTGTTCATGATTGGTTTGAAGAACATACTGCACAATTTGAGCGAATGATTTGGGCACCCAGATCGCCCGACGTGAATCCCATTGAACATTTGTGTTACATAATCCAGAGGTCCGATTGTGCACAACATCCTGCACCAGTAATACTTTTGCAGTTATGGTCGGCTATAAATGCAGCCTGGTTCAGTATTTCTGCAGGGAACCTCTAGAATCACAAGACGAAATTGTACTTCCTTCAAACATGTCGGTGGGCCGCAGTGGCCGAGTGGTTCTAAGCACTTCTGTCTGGAACTGCGCGGCCGCTACGGTCGCAGGTTTGAATCCTGCTTCGGGCATGGATGTGTTTGATGTCCTTAGGTTAGTTAGGTTTAAGTAGTTCTATGTTCTATGGGACTGATGACCTCAGATGTTAAGTCCCATAGTGCTCAGAACCATTTCAATCATGTCAAGTGATGGTGATCCAACGGATTCAAGTTATGAAGCAGATCCTACTTTCGAACGTGGTAGATATCCGAACCGTGATGTGTTTAATCAGTCCGAACTCAGTGACCTTGCGAGAGACCTGGGTCCAAACAAAAAAGAGTCTACCAACTTCCATCTAGACTGAAGGACAAGAGTTTTTTGGCTGAAGGTATGTCTGTTCATTTCTGTAGGAAGGAAGACTTGCAGTTTACATCTTACTTTGAACTGGAAGGCGACTTCGTATTTTTTTCTTACTTACCACGATTAATACATGAATGTGTAATAGAGCATGAAAAATAATCTTGAAGGCTGTTTATTGATTCCTCAAAAGAGCATTAAAAGTTGTTCTTACGCATTATGGTTACAAATGTCCTTCAGTGACACTTGGGCCTTCAGTGCACTTAAAACAAACTTAAGAAAACATACAACTGAAACTGACAAAAGTAAAGTAGTCAGATTATCAATGGATGATCTGTGGGAACTTCAAGGTTATATTCAAGGTAATTGACCACCAGGAAGGATTTACGAAGTACCCATATTTTCTGTAAGAGTGAGACAGCAAAGCCAGAATCAACATGGGATCAGACACAAACCGCCAGTTCGCCGAAGTCCCGACTCTACATTAAGCTAGGTATAATTAAGGAATTTTTGAAAGTACTTCCTAAAACTGGGAGATGTTTTGAATATTTGTGTAAATGTTTTCCTAATTTGTCAGAGGAAATCTCACAGAAAGTGTTTTTGTTGGATCTGATATCCGCAAATTAATGCATGATGACGAATTTGTTACTACCATGACGTATGATGAAAAGGAGGCGTGGACAGGAATCAGAGATGTCGTTTCCAAATTTCTGGAGAGTGAAGACTATTCAGACTACAATAACATTGCTCAAAAATGCTCCAGAGGTTTGAAAAATTGTGTTGCCTGATGAGCTTGAAATTTCACTCGCCCAAATCACATTTGGTCTTCTGTCCTGTAAATCTCGGAGCCGTCAATGACAAGCAGGGGGGAAGATTTCGTCAGGATATTCGTGTCATGGAGCGACGACATCAAAGAAGCTGGAACAGTACTATGACTGGTGACTGACTATTGCTGGTAGTTGCGTCGAGATAACCCAGAGTCATTTCATAACAGGAAAGAAAAGAGAAGGAGAACACATCAGCGTGTGAATTATGATCATGCTAAATAAATTCTAGAGACTTGGTACGCAACTTATATAACATATAAATATTGTTGTTGTTGTTGTTGTGGTGGTCTTCAGTCCTGAGGCTGGTTTGATGCACCTCTCCATGCTACTCTATCCTGTGCAAGCGTCTTCATCTCCGAATAACTACTGCAACATACATCCTTCTGAATAATCTGTTTATTGTATTCCCTTCTTGGTCTCCCTCTACAATTTTTACACTCCACGCTTCCCTCCAATACTAAATTGGTGATCCCTTGATGCCTCAGAACATGTCCTACCAACCGATCCCTTCTTCTAGTCAAGTTGTGCCACAAACTTCTATTCTCCCCAATCCTATTCAATACCTCCTCATTAGTTATGTGATCTACCCATCTAATATAAAATATATGAATTTGTTCTGTTATGATTATAACACTGTATTACATATAGAATTATAATTATAGCAGAAGCAGAACAAATCTATGGTATGTAAGAAGGAGATCCCGGGTTCGAGTCCCGGTGGGGTCACACATTTTCAACATATCCCCAATGAAGTATATCAACGCCTGTTTGTAGCTAGGGTGTCCATTTAATTATCTTTTCGTAAAATATATGTTCCAATAGAGACTTGACAACCTCTTGCCCTTATTTAACCTCTGTTCTATGAGAAGTCGTAAGATCAGATCGTCTTACGTGCTCCTGCATTTATCTGGAACCCAAACTTATTTTCCCTGAGATCGGTCACTACCAGTTTTTGCACGTTTTTTGTGAACACCTCGTGTCTCTGTTTTAGAACTGTGGTTTATTAAACAAAATTCACACATGTTGCCCATCGAAAATTTTACATTCTTCTCGAAGCCTGATGATATTAAAAGCGCCTCTCATCTATCTTACACAACAGAGGGAACAGTCTTGTCACGGCTGGCTCTTCCAAGAATCTCAGTAATTCTTAAGGAATGTCATCTACTCCAGAGGTATTGTTTCGACAGGTCTTTGAGTGCTGTGTCGAATTCTTCTCGCAGTATCATTTCTCCCATCTGATCTTCATATACTTTCTGTGAAGTTTTGAGTTGCTGGAATACTCCTCAACTTACGCGAGAAGTGCTACGTGGTTTTTGTCCATTTGGAGTCGTCGGCCATGGCTGTCTTGGCTTTTGCATCATTGTGTACTTCGGCTAGAAGGAAATGCAGCTATGGTACAGCACGTACTCTTCACCAGACACGCTTGTCTGCTTGCCCACTTACCATCACTTCTTCTTGCATACTGTGCATCACTGCTCCGGATGCGTCCTTAGACCTAACTCCTCATGGATATACGCTGCTGAGCAAAACGATTATGGTTATTGTCTATCGCGAGACTGAATACAACCTGGCAGTGCTGTACACGTCCAACTGTAAGGTGAATACATTGTAATTGTAAATGACTGAAGCGAGTCCATAAATTTGCTGTAGCTGTTGTAATGCACGTATTTTCACAGAACTCATATATTGTACAAAAAGTTTTGTATTGTTGCAAAAGTACTTCAGATTTCTGCCACGAGAGCGCAGAAGCGAGCAGTTAGGCAAAATGGCGACAAGCGCCGCGAAAAAATACGTTACGCTTGAAATATATTCACATCAGTCCGCCGTAAAAGAGTAACGACACTTTAGAACGAAGTTCAGTAAAGATCCAGCAACTACCAACTCCATTCGGCAATGGTAAGCGTAGTTTAAAGCTTCAGTATCCCTCTGCAAGTGGAAATCAAAGGGTCGAACTGCTGTGAGTGAATGAAGGACTAACAGAGCAAGCTGCAAGCTGAACGTACCACAACCGACCGTTTGGAAGATCTTAAGGAAACGACTGTGCAAACCGACAGCGTGTTCTTTATCTGCCAACAAGATGGTGCTGCACCCCACTTCCATCATGATATTCGTGAATTCTTAAATAGGAAATTGTGACACCGATGGATTGGTCGTGTTTGGTTTGGTAATAGGCAATTCATGTTATGGCCTCCATGTCTCCCGACCTAATCCCATATGATTTTTATGTGTGGGGTTATTTCGAAGATTCAGTGTTTACGCCCCATTCACCAACAAATCTACTAGAGATGTGAACTAGCATGAACAGTGCTTTTGAACACATTGACAGACATGTAGCGCTGATCGTGCGAAGAACTTGATTATGACTTGATAGCTACAGAATCAGCAGGGGGCAGTTGGTAGGGGGCACATACAGGGTGTTCAGAAATACCCATTACACATTTCCAGGACTTGCAGAGGTGAGCAAGTACATAATATTGTGTATTGGAATCTATATCTGGAAACGTGTCGTTACCGTTATACGACGGCTTCAGTCCAGATACTTAACTTATCCACCTTTGTGGAACTGAATTAGTCGCGGCACAGTACATCTATTAATAACAATTCCAAAGGAAAAGTAACGAAACATTTATTTATCACTTAAACGCATTTGTTTGTATTAACACTTAAACATTACGTGTTTACATTATTCCATAGCAATAAAGAAACTAGAAAAGTATGTGTACAGAACAGTACTGATGCATTACAACAGCCGCTCGACGCAGCGATCACCATCTTTGTTACAGACATTCTACCTACGAAACATGTTCTGGCACACTCTCTCCCTCCCACCTGGTGTCTCTTTAGTTTCTAGTGCAGCACCAGAACTCGTGCCAGCAAATATTTATCCGTCTCTAAAGGAGTCTCGTAAATTAATCTTTGCATACGACCCCAACAGAAACAGTCCATGGGAGACGTAGTATACTTATCTTGTTCACCCTATTACACGCCAGGACAAGCACCTGTGAGACTTCTCTCTTTCTCCCTTGAGACGTAGACGCTTTTCACATCTGAATTGAAACCGCCGTAGAACGGAAACGGTACGTTTCTGCAAATGGGTTCCTATTCAAAGTATTATGTACTCACTCCTCTCTAGAATTCATATAAGCTTGTAACGGGAATTTCCGAACATACTGTGTAGAGCGTTTGTAATACGTAGAGAAAAAAAGTTTTGAGATTTCCTATAAAGCCGCGAGACAACATGTCAGATAATTTAGCTACAGCAAATTTGCGAAATCGCTGACCCTGTTTATAAACGGAGCAGAAATGAATGGATAACCATTGTGCGAAAGTGTTGTCAATGGCCGCGGCCGAACACTTGAAAAGAGAGCAAACTCTTCCAAACAAAGTGTGCTGCGTGTTAATGAATGACGTATGCTCTATTCTCAACATCCACAGAATATAATATTTATGGTAACCATCCATCTATAGAAATCACCCAGAGGAAATACATCAGATTTTACCAGAAACAGCTCTTTCGTCCCACAACTCCACATATAGCAATGATGCTACAATTAAGCATTTTTGAAGAAAACGACACCTTTAAGCTGTGTAAAAATTATTTGCTGTTCAGCTGTGTTTGGGGACTAGCCTATCATTAGGAATCTGACAGACGGTATAATAAACAAAGTTAGTTGGTTATGATCATAACCGTCACATCTGATAGTAAAACAGAATACCGAGGGCACAGACATACTACACTGGCACTAATCACATCCAAACAGGTATCATGCTCCATACCAACTGTCAGCGTCTCCCTTTCCTGGCATCAGGCTAATGTGACATTTAATAGAAATGAAGGCCAGAGATATTGCACTGAAACATTTCAGTATCTGATATTGTATGACATATCATCAGTATGAAACTAATCACAACATCCAAAATTATCTTAATTTCAACGTGTGTCTCTCTGTACTTCATAAGAGGTTTTCAGAATAAATCACACTGATGACGGCAAAATTATCGCTGAAGTTATTGTGGGTGAAACAAAGTGTTTGTATCAAGGTTGATGCCGAAGTCCTATACCACCTCCCTAGCTTCTACCGAGTTGACGGTCACTTCCTCTTTCGACTCATATCGTCATGGAATGAATACACCTAGCAACAGCGGTTCCGAATACGTTCAACAAATGAATATCTCACTCATTAGTCTAGCGTTCCGAGGCACAACAAAATATTTGTTGTAGTTTAGTTGAGACTTTGAGACTTGAAACTTAATGAAGGAATGCGTAGATTTTCACAAACTGAACTCATGTTCAAAAGGAATGGGATCAAGTCTCAGCCCTGCACTCTGTTTTATGTTCTCTTCCATTTCCCAATCGCCTCAACTTTATATCAGGAAAAGAGGTTACACTGATTACGACACCTTCGTTGCATCATCTTGTTCTCTATTTAGATCGATAACGACGCTACGTTAGAAAGGAAGGAACCTTTAGTAAATTGTTATTAACTTCAGTTGCACAGTTATTTTCAGGTTAGTTGGTACACATATTGCTATAAATCCAAAGCTTGGGTCTAAATGGAATGGTTAAGTAACGACAACTGCCTAATTCTCACAAACAAGAGGTCCACATTGTGGCTACTCACACAGCACAAGGGTTTGGGAACATAACGAGGAAGATGCAAAATAGTTAACTATTCTACTTAAAAACAAAATTTATTTGGTATTTAAAGACTCTCTGCCACTTTCTTGCGACATTCCCAAAGTTCCTTTACAGCTGACTGTTTCGTCCCGTTGGGAACGAGTTTTTTCTACTAGGATCTGTTGAATCTATTCACAAAGATAGTACTACACTAATGAGACTTATATTTTGTTCACTAAACGACGTAACAAATACGTTCGGAAGTCAAGGAACACGGCATCAACCCAGGTACCGATGTCAACGGTGTTCTGGATGACAGGGGTGAATAGAGGGAACTGAGTTCCACCCGATTCGTGTGCAGGGTCCAAGATGGATACCGTAGAGGTGATTTTCGTTCTCCAAAAAGGTAACAGTACGCTATCACAGAAGGTGTTTCGTAATTCTGCAGCCGACTGTAGTCAGTGCCGTAAGCTTCTTATTATATGTCACAGCCCGACGAGCGTTCTTAAAAATGATCTGACCACTATTCCAATTGCTTCGTTCCCTTCGTTTCAAAATCGACCTACGATAAACTGCTACTAGTAGGGCGAATAAATATCTTCGCATTGTATCTGTAGAATAGTACAGAACGTCCCCGCTAAACGTTCCTGAGTTCCAAATGCAATAAAAATAAAAGAACTGTGAGACATTGATATTTTAGGTCTGTAGACAGAAAGTCTTGTGCAAGAAAGTAGCGTTCTTCCATTCGTCCTCCTTTTTTAATACGTGAAACGTCCAGACGATATTCCATCATAAACCACGTGCGCACAAGCTTGTCTGAGATGATGGAGGCTATTGCATCCACAGTTTTTCTGCGGGGATCGCCAAGGTCACACACAAGCGAGGCATGCACAATGTCTTTCACATAAATCCACAGGAAGAAACCCAGGGGCATTATGTCTGCAGACTGTAGTGACCACTTGGCTACCCTATGACGTGCTATCATCGCTGTGAAAGTATTCGGTCGAGGAAGTCACGAACATGTAAACTCAAGTGGTGCAGCACTGTTCTACTGCTAAATCACATCTGGTTGAACGGGAGGAAGCTGAGGGACACCATATTGCTCAAGCATATCCAGATGGACAGTTCCTATTACTGTTTTCTCGATGAAGATACTTGGTCCAGATACGCTATCTGTCTTCAGTGCACAACACACATTCACCGTTTCGCTATCTCTGACATGTGCCCAAAATCTTTGGGCGTTTTCCGAACTCCAGAAGCGAATGTTTGCTTATTAAGCTTCCAACCTAAGCGGGATGTTGCTTCCCCAGAGAAAACGACAATCCCTACATTGTTGGTTCAAATAGCTCTGAGCACTATGGGGCTGAGGTCATCAGTCCCCGAGACTTAGAACTACTTAAACCTGACTAACCTAAGTACATCAGACACATCCATGCTCGAGGCAGGATTCGAACCTGAGACTGCAGCAACAGAGCGGTTCCGGACTTAAGCGCCTAGAACCGCTCGGTCACAACGGCTAGCCTACACTTTTGGGGTTTAACCAGATCAGGTATAACATTTGAACTGCAAATTCATGGCGAAGGTACAACCTTGCACCTCTGCACAGTCTGAACATTGTGAGCCCGAAGGCGAAGTCGTTCATGGAGGACCTTGTGAACTGCTGATCGAGGGATGTTTAGCTCTCGTGATGCTCAGCGTACTAAGTTTGATGGACTACTTTGGGAGCTCTCTTTGTCTTCTCTTCCATTGCCTTAGAGCTACGTTTTCTGCCAGAGCCTAACCGTTTCAAGTCTAAATCGTGTTAACATGTGGTGGCTGGCTACATGTGGGATGTTTCTCTGGACAGCAATTGGCGATTTCGTTTCAGTATCCCACTACAAGGCTCGGTCAGTTACTTAGTACCTGAAACAAAACAACAGGAACTTTTCACGAGAAACCTATACATCAGTTGCAGTTGGAAATTAAGGCGGTTACATATGTACAGACTGGATGGGTATCATATCAGGTCCGTATGTATTTACTATTCAATTAAGCGGTCGCTTATTTCAATATATATCACTCTGGTGTTCGTGTGAAGGGATGGACCACACTGCGATCTTCCACACGTAAACAGTTTCGGAAGACAGAATTCAGTATTTCGGCCTTCTATATGTTACCTTCCGTTTCGGTACTAGTACGCTCAATAGTCAACTAAACAGAAGATTTTCATCCCTTTACTGAATTCAGCCAACACAAAAATATCTTAAGATTCGGAGCGGCTTAAGTTCGGAGCGGCTGACAAAAGTTTACTTACTAATTCAGTGAATGTGTCTATCATGGCTCTCGCCACCCTCCTTTAGGCTTCGATCAGCTATCAGAGAGAAAATCATCTCTGGTTCGACCGTTCCGATTTTAATTCCGCACAGGATTTCTAAAGCACTTTGTCCGTATGTTAGGGCGTACCGTCTAAGAACACTATCAGCGTTCTCCCCATTCGCTTTTTAATTTATTAGACGTCCCGAATTGAAGTGCAAAAGCTACAACTGAAATGCGTAAAGAGTAGATTCTTTTGTTTCGGAATGTATTCAACCGGAATTACCCTTTCTTGTGTGTGTGTGTGTGTGTGTGTGTGTGTTTTTTTTTAAGTAACTTTTTTTTATATATGCGTAGTGCCGGTTGAACACATATTCGAAACAAAAGAATCTACTCACACGCACTTGCGTTGTAGCCTTGCGAATTGGGGCAGTATTCGGTTAGCCAGCTGGCGGGTAGGACAGCCTGTTAGATACCGGTAGAGGCGGGCTAGGGCGTGCTAGACGACGCCCGTAGCGTTTGACGCAACGTCGCGATGGGATGCGTTGCTGTTACGTCCGGCGGAAGCTGTGAACGGTCTAGGTGTGGGACACACATTACAGAGCCCACACCCGACAACGCGCCCACCTGCCAATCGCGTCGCTCTTACGAAAACAGTAGACACATCACGTGCCGTAGCTTCTCGTACCCTATTGCGCTGTCTTCTTGGAGCGGCTCTTGATTCCTCTTGCTTTCCTTTCGAAGAGACGAGTGTCCAGAACCATTATAGTTACTATCAACCCTATGACAACAAATCTGACGTAGCTCCACTTCAGTACACCTCATCAGGGTTCCCACTCAACACTGATGACATGCTTACTGTAATTACTTCAAACAAGTACATGCGGGTTATCATATGAGAATCATTAAATGCAGCTCTACTCAGCAGTTAAATGAGCTCAAACATAATGAAATATCTAGAAAGGAATTATCTCTTCCATACGAAACCACCGTGGATTACGAAGAACCTGGTCTTGTAAAACACAACTTGGGCATTTACACATAACATCCTTAAAATCATGGGTCTAGCCAGTCATGTAGGTGCGGGTTTCTCAACTTCTGAACAGCGTTTGACTTAGTACCACACCGACACCTATTAATGGACGTATGGGATATGAAACGAAATTTTTGAGTGGACTGAGGGTTTTTTGGTAGAGTCGAGACAGTACGTTATCTTGAACTGAGATTCATCTACGGCTATAGAAATTACCTTAGTCGTGTACCAGGGAAGTACTCTGCAAACCTTGCTGTTCGTATTGTGTACCAATGGCGCGGCAATCAATCGACAGTAATAGTAACTCCATACTTTGTAGATTTTTCTACAGTGTGTTTCACAATTTCTATTACAGGCATGTGAGGGCTGTACAGGGGACTTCGTAGATAGAGTTTTGATAAGGACCAACGTCCGGAAATGTACTGTTTGCACTTAAAATCGCACTTTGGATCGCTTTCAGATCTCTCGGTTCACAGCATACACACAGCGGAGACATTGACTCTGTCCGCCGTGTCCCTAAGGCGCCAATGGCAATGTCTATCATCAATTTCCGTTACTCTGATAGTGAAGTCTGCTGCTTGAATATACATGTATATACCTAAGATGGCCGTCGTTCGTATTGTGACGTAACGTGAGGAAGCAGGCTGACTAAAAATGCGACAAATACGTCAGCGTCAGTATTGTGTCCTCCTTGGGGCAACTTTCTAGGCTGTATATGGGGGCTTCGCCTGTGATCTGCATCGCTTGCTCGTGTCTGTTGCCCTGCACACTGAAAATCAACTGGTCAGAACCCAGATTCCCAGTGTTTTTAATTTCTACTTAATATCTGTTCATTAGACCTGTATTGATACACGCTACACGACCGGCTTCCCACAAAGAAGACCACAAGGGCTGTTGTGCTTAATATCGCCAGTTGATGGGCGAATCACGCCGGTCGGAGTGGCCGAGCGGTTCTAGGCGCTTCAGTCTGGAACCGCGTGACCGCTGCGGTCGCAGGTTCGAATCCTGCCTCGGGCATGAATGTGTGTGATATCCTAAGGTTCGTTAGGTTTAAGCAGTTCTAGGTCCTAGCGGACTGATGACCTCAGATGTTAAGTCCTATAGTGCGCAGAGCCATTTGAACCATTTGGGCGATTCCTAATAACAGAGTTTCGTTTTCTCTCAAACAGTTATCAACCTCAATAAACAGTGATTTATTGTAATAATACCTAAATTATTATCGTTATTGTTTTCGTGAGTCCTCTCTATTTTTAAATCCTTTTCCCGCCGCGACTAAACATTATGACCTCTGCCCAGAGCGAGACTCAGTTATACCAGGTGGCGTTGCTTGCGAGTAATGCGACAAAAAGTGTATAAGCTAAGCAAGGACGAGTGGTAAATCATTGTAGCACATGGCTCTAAGCACTATGGGACTTAAAATCTGAGGTCATCAGGAGCCTAGATTTATAACTACTTAAACCTAACTAACCTAAGGACATCACACACATCCATGTGTTCGTGTGCAGATATTCTATAAACGGAAAGTAGTTGAAGGACTGTGAAATGACGGGCAGTAGCAAGGTGTGGATTACCGACGCCACATCACAGAACATGGATGTCGGAGGCTTGTCCTATTTTTACAGCGTGAGAGGCGGTGATATGTGGCAGAACTGACGACAGAGCGCAGTACCGGAGGAGGCACATGTGTTGTGGAACAAGTCGTTCAGTGTACATAATCGAACAAGCGGCTCCTCACCAACCCTCTATATCTGTCGCCATGTTGAGCCACCGATACAGTTAACTACGATTACGGTTGGCACAGGATCATTGAGATAGGGCAGTGAATAAACGGGAAGTGCCGTCTGGCTAGATAAATCACACTTCTTGTTAAAACAAGTCGACTGTCGTTTCCAAGGGAACGACTGCTCGAAACATTGACCGCCTGACTGAGGCAGGCCGATGGGGCAGTATTATGCTACGTGGGGACATTAACCTGCGTTTCTATGAGGCCTGTGATGGTAATCGAAGGCACCGTGACAGCTGTGGACTACGTTAATATTATCACGCACAACTAGCATCTCTTCATGCTTGATGTCTCCTCAGACGGCAATGGCATCTTCCAGCAGGGTAATTGTCAGTGCCTCTAGCCCGCAATCGTGCTGTAGTTGTTTGAGGAATTCTATAATGAAGTCACGGTGATGTAAATACATAGAACTGCAACCAGGCACTTTTCTGAAATAGTTATTAATCCAATGGATTTTACATTAACCTGTTTTCGAACATTTCCAGGCTCATCTTGAGATGATAGCTATTTCAAGAATAATGCTGAGTACTGGTTCTATGACAAGAAGATGGAACATGCTTTAATGCAGCGCCATGGCTATTGTTTATCTGCCAAGTTGAACCCATAGTTTATTAATCTACATTTTTTTTGTTTTGCTTACTGTGACAGTATGGGCGGCTTTCGTTGTTAGTATCCCTCTGTCTGCTTCCATTGTGGCACCAACTGCCCATCACAGTGGAAGCAAGCAGGTGGATACTATCAACAAATGCTGCACCCAAAAAAAAAAACATCTCGAAATTTACCAGAATTGAGTGACCTGTGCATAGGTATCTGGTTCCACATCAGAAATCTACCAAGGACTTGTTGAAGCTATGCTGAAACATCCCCTTTGAAAAAACTCAACGTACTCAAACAGTTTTCTCTTTACTTATTCTTATCATTACTAAACTGACACACAATATGTTTAGCGCAACGTAATCTGACTTTCAATAATCCCTACAAAGAATGGCCCTGACTAACAACAACCTATACCTTTCATGAATCACTTATAACACAAAAATCTTCGTTACTTGAACTACTCCAATACAGCGAGCGCCACTACTGCCAGCTAAATAAAAGATTCAAACTACTGAAGGCACTAACTACTGATAGGCATAGTTAGCATATGCAAGATTTTGACAGAGAACAAACAATGTATTTTCCTTAACAATGTTCAAAAGTCATCATATGTATCTATCACTTCATGACAACCATCTTTATAAATTTTCTTTTTCTGTGTCCGGATCGTCCGCTTATAGTAACCTCTCAAAAGACTGGCATCTCTCTTCACATCCACCACTGCTGGCGGCTCACCTCCGACTGCCGAACGCTACGCGCTGTTCACATCCAACTGCCCAACGCTACACAAGCGAATATTCCAACAATGATTCCAACTAGCCATAGACTGCACACAGCACAGTCAATGATTTTCATACAGAGCGCTACGTGGTGTTACCAACATAAAAACCTAAACAGCCTACTTACAACGCCACGCAGAATCTTTGCAGTTATGCGTTCCATAGGTACATCAACACACTGGTAAGCAGGTGGTCATAACGTTTTCGCTCTTGAGTCTATTTCTAACAGTAATGGTGTTTGTATTGTCACAAATTACAAATTGTGTGGCATTACATACTTTAATGAGGCCCATAGATTCTGGAAAGACTTGTAACTAGGCCGATCGAAGTATATTAATCTAAGTTCGGAGCAAATTTGGCTGGACAATAAAACAGGAGCAAATATTCAAGGTACCACGTTGAACACAAACTTCAAACTCAAATTTAGGTTAGAAATTTTGGACACATTCCGTATTAGGACATGGCCGAAATAAATCTAGTAAGTTATTGGTGAGTGGCCAAAAGAAATGATTGAAGAATTCGTTGAGAATGGATGCTTTCTTCGGATTTCTTTAACATTGCTGGAAGAAAGCCAACCAGTCTGATACTGAAGCAGTAACGGCACACCTGCAAATCTCGTTGAGAGAAACAATATTCAAGACGATTATCAAGTTAGTGTGGATAAAATTTCTTGTAAATCAAGAAAAAGCAAAGCGGACAGAAAATTTTGAGTAGCTAAGGAAGTGCATGTACCCCTTGAGAATGGAACATTGAGTTTCAGAGCCAACAAGATGGAAATGGCTTATGACCTTATCCAAGACGTTTATAACAAACGATCATTGTCCAACCGTACCATGGTGAGACGTTATTGAAGAATCATGTGACAGCAAGATGTAGAGGCAGAATACCTAAAAACCATCGAAACGAAGGTTCTGAGGATTACATGATTATATTCCACCAAATCAAAGAAAATGGAGAGTGCAGAAGAAAATATAGCGAAGAGCTAGGTTCACCTGTGTAGAAAGACACCAATTGGAGACGGAGTAAATCTTTTTATGCTCTTCTGACAAGGACGAGATCAGATTAGGCTATCCAGTCGAATACCTGTATACGTTTTTAATAAAAAGACGGAATTGCTTAATCATTATAAACAAAAAAAACTTGCAATTACCAGGGATCTCGTATGACGACTTCATAAAAGTTAATTGTCTATAGGTAAAACACGCTGGACAACACAATGTCCAACCAAAAGGTAGAAAAAAAGAAGAAAGGCAAGATTTAACGTCACAAAGGAGAAAACTCTGCGAAAAGTAATACTGGAATGACTAATGTTAAAGCGCCCGCTCGGTTAGCCGTGCGATCTAACGCACGGCTTTCCGGATTGGGAAGGAGTGCCTGGTCCCCGGCACGAATCCGCCCGAGGATTCTTGTGTCAAGGTCCGGTGAGCCGGCGAGCCTGTGGATGGTTTTTAGGCGGTTTTCTGTCTGCCTCGGCGAGTGCGGGCTGGTTCTCCTTATTCCGCCTCAGCTACACTATGTCGGCGATTGCTGCGCAAACAAGTTCTCCACGTACGCGTACACCACCATTACTCTACTACCCAAACATAGGGGCTACACTCGTCTGGTGTGAGACGTTCCCTGGTGTTGGGGGAGGGGGGGGGGGGGAAATCCACCGGGGCCGAACCGCACAATAACCCTGAAAGAGGGGTTCGGTGTGGGGTGACGGAAGGGTGAAGTGGACTGCGGTAGTCGTCGTGGGGTTGTGGACCATTGCGGCTGCGGCGGGGACGGAGCCTCTCCGTCGTTTCTAGGCCCCTGGTTAACATACAATATGATACAACGTTAAAGTTCTAGGAAGAAAGAAAACGGGTGTAATAACTTGGTCTACAGCTGGCCCAAACGTAATAAATATATTTGATGCGTATGCTTGTATATAGTAATTCCATATCCCATTGTACGATTCATTTGAGCGTTCGTAAGCTTTACGTGTAAGCCTTAATGTTCATAGACGCTCTCTTCGTGAAGCTCGCCCTATTCACCTTCCCACTGGCAGCCGCATAGGGGCATTGTGAGACCTATTTCCCCCTCTCTGGACTGCTAGGGGCCGCGGTTACACCCCCTGTCTCTACCCGCCCTCCCTCTTTCCTCTTTGAAAGAACCAAATGAAATGTGCCGGTAATAATAACTGCTTCAAATCACTGCGAGCTAAATAATTATTTAAAACGATAGCAGTTCCACAGTGACATACATTATGATTGGCGTCTCCCTAGTGTTTGCAAGAACAGTTTGGGAAGTCGTGTGCCGTCTTCTCGGTCCTTTGCATGTCTGTTGTTACACTATTCCTATTTCATGAAGAAAAGTGTTATGTTTCGAGAATGACACTAATCTAAAAAATGCAAATATAATTGTTATGAATGAAGAACGTGTATTTCACGGAAGTTCTTAAGGTAAAAAACAGGTCACCCCCGTTGTTATGCGTGCAGTTGCCTGAGTAGGGATAAAAAAATGTGTTCATTAATGTTAATACTAATTAAGTATACATATCCTGTTAGTGACTCGTTACACATCATGTCGATAACATGCAAGTAACTAATTACCTAATAACATTATTTCGGTAGTCCAATGGTATGTCTCCCGTCTTATAGATTCTACACATTAATTTGAATAGTCATTCGGTTGCCACTCTTTCTCTCCTCCCCCACCACCCCTCTCATCTTCGGTGATATTACAAGTTCTGAATGAATGCTATTTAAGCCTCTCTCCTTTTCTGATAGCAAGTGTTCCCCAGCTCTGTCAGACTATCACTCTAATACGGTATCTTCTGTCTTTCAAGCCGACCCCATCCTTCTCCTATCATCACTGCAGCCAGATCCTCCTCACCCCAGTGGTCATTCCTTTTGTACTATTAATGTTGAGGCCTTTGCTTTGAAATTCACCAAATGTTATATTGACTTCCCCTGTACACTGCTTCACAATTGCTGGGAAACAGAAATATTGTTGGACAGGAATAACCACAGGTAATGGCGACATGAAACACAGTACATACGTAACAGAGGCGGAGTCGTATATTTATAAATAAAAATGGTACAGATTTCACCACAAGGGAAAGCGGGATAACTGACATAAGTAACTATATGTTTGACACAGGTCATACTCCCGACATAAAAGTCGATATTAGATTCTCAGTAACGAATATACTCCCATCTGGCAGTAGTTCACATTTTGCACCTGTTATTCAAGCTGGCTGTCAAACCATTAAGGAGTCCTTGAGGTGGTTTTCAGTTTTTGCACTGTTCGGGAAGGGGATGTTCGTTGAGAAAGACATATGCTAAGAACATTCCTGGCATGCCATATAGGATTTAGGTCAGGGGAGTACGTAGGCCTACGTTCATTATCTTCACTTTCCTGTATGTCCGACACCTCAGCAGTCCTGAGTGGGCGGGCGTTGTCGACCATCAACAAAAACTCGCGACCTACCGCACCCGTAAACAGACGGACACAATCCAAAATAATCTCCCTGCAATACCGCTGTGCTGTATCTGTACATTGTGCGAAGATATGCAGCGGTGTTCGGCCATTGACCATATTTTTAATAAGGAAAATCGCCAAACAACCGTATGTTGAGAAGTTGTTTTATTTAGACAACCAGTACCGGCACCTCAATAACGCCGTCTTCAGGCCCCTATATCTGACTGTCTGTACCTGGAGTGCCTAGGGACCTGAAGACGACATTATTGAAATGCTTAAACTGGTTGTCTAAGTAAAATAACTTCTCAACATACCACTGTTTGGCGATTTTCCTTGGTAAATGTTTGACCGGCCATTGTCACGATTTCACAATGTATCAACAGAGATCGAGCATAATGACAGCACACACTATAACGTCTAGACCATGCCGATGGCTTTCATTATCACTGTATTGTGTGCAATGTGTCCCCCTTCCTCTCACACACTAACTGGTCGTCAGATTCAGTTGCCACAGTGAAGCAGGATTCGTTGAAACACATAACTATGGATCGCAGTAGCTAACACCAACCACCCTATACCAATGAACGATGGTATAGGCTGAAGTGGGGTGCATTTAACAGGCCACCGACCATATAAACAAGCCTTATAAATCGCTGCAAAATAGTTCTCGAGACAAGTGTACCAGTAGCGATTGCAAGGTCAGCAGCGAGTTGCCCAGCACTGTTCGCCACGTATGGATCTGCTTCCAAACCATGTCTTGGATACGTATTGCTGTACTGCTCAGAATATCGCACTGATCGGTTTCACTACAATCTTTGACAAACACCGTACTGTATGATCTGTTAAATGCATTCGTGGACGCGCTTCGTTGCAGTTAACATTTCCTTTCACTATCATTGGTCGGATGTCCTGTAGCAATTGTCGGTTGTTTCGTAGCATCAAATGGTGGTGCCTGTGTTAGTAAGAAGTACGATGCATTGTTCCTTCGGACATGCATGCATGCATCTCTTAATAACACGGGCACTGCTGTTTCGTATTTATTCGCCATTGCCACGCCAAATGGCTCTCAATCATTGTATTCTTCCCGGAGTTCAACAGCAATCCGGCTGGTACGTAACGTACAAGTACAGGTTGCGACGCATGGAATAGCACGTGTGGACGCTTTGTTATGGTCGTGACTCGTGCTCGGATGGACGCACCGGTTAAAGAGACCGCTCATGTAAAGCGGGAAGGTCGGGTTTGTAGCCCCGTCCGGTACAAATTTCATTGTTATTTCAATAAACAGCCCACGGTGGTTCACAGTCGCATCTGCGAATATCTTTCTGGCGTTCTTGCCTCAAACGCACACCGTCGTTTCTTAATACTTCTGCATCGAAATTCTTTGCACATAGATCTTACCTGAAGATTCTCCCAATCTTACATTTACTCTTCCTATCTACGCCTGCACTGCCTTATTGTCCCCAAATTGCGTCAGCGTGGTTCGAGAGACACTCCATGAATATGATCGGCCTCCTCCCCTTTCTCCAAGGTTACATCAATCCCACAGGCATTCCTGGAATGCTGTTAAACGAAATGTCCGCTCCTGGGACGAAGGTTAGACCGATTTCCGTCTGATGTGTGTGGCGACTGAACGGTAATGGGACTTGAGGATGTCTCCTCAACTTTTTCAGTGTCTTGCGGAGTACATGATAGTAAGATATACTTCATTTAGTCGATTAAGATGTGGATTATTCGTATAAATTTGGATTTTTGTGTGCATCAATGGTTCTTGACTAAAAAAGAAAAAAAAAAGTATTTCACGCTGACGAAGACAATATGGTTTGGTATAGCTAAGTCTGAAATTTTTATAAAATGGTTGTGCACTTCTTGTATACCAGGAAGAATATTAAATACGTATGAAGTACTGCAGAGGAACTCGAAAAATTTATCGAATACATTTTGTTAATTTTTCATGTTTCCAAACATCTCTGTCCGAATGTATTGCAGTGAGTCTCTAGTAAAGAAGAGCGCACAAAACGGTTCGTAGAAACGTAGTTTCATATTTATGTCCTTCACGCGTTTTTTAGAGTTTTTGGAAAAAGCATACTGCATTATTTAGATGATTTTCATGTTGGTTGTAGTGTGTATAAGCACACAACTAGGCCACTAGCTTTCGCAGTCAGGTAACTGATGAATAACTGTACTCTTTTTAATTTACCAGATATAGACTGGGAGACTGAAACTTTTATAACGGGTGTCAGGGACAAAGAACCCAGTGAAATTTTTTTAAGAACATTATCTGAGGACTACCTTGAGCAGTTAAACAGAGAACCGACTCGTGGAGATAACGCATTAGATATTCTGGTGACAAGTAGACCCTAACTATTTGAAACAGTTAACACAGAACAGGGAATCAACGATCATAAAGCGGTTACAGCATCAGTGATTTCAGCCGTAAATAGAAATATTGAAAAAGGTAGGAAGATTTTTCTGTTTAGCAAAAGTGACAAAAAGCAGAGTTAAGGGTACTTGACAGCTCAACACAAAAGTTTTGTCTCAATCACAGATAGTGTTGAGGTTCAGTGGTCAAAGTTCAAAACCATCGTACAACATGCATTAGATGAGTATGTGCCACGTAAGATCGTAAGAGATGGAAAAAAAGCCACCGTGGTACAACAAGCGAGTTAGAACACTATTACGGAAGCCAAGGGAACTTCACACCAAACATAAACATTGTCAAAGCCTTGCAGACAAACAACAATTACACGAAGCGAAATGTAGTGTGAGGAGGGCTATGCGAGAGGCGTCAATGAATTCGAAAGTAAAGTTCTATGTACTGACTTGGAAGACAATCCTAAGAAATTTTGGTCTTATGTCAAAGCGGTAGGTGGATCAAAACAAAGTGTCCACACACTCTGCGACCAAAATGGTACTGAAACAGAGGATGGCAGCCTGAAGGCCGAAATACTAAATGTCTTTTTCCAAACCTGTTTCACAGAGGAAGACTGCACTGTAGTTCCTTCCCTAGATTGTCGCACAGATGACAAAATGGGGATACCAGTTCGGTTTTACACAGAGTATGCGAAGGAACTTGCTCCCCTTCTTGCAGCGATGTACCGTAGATCTCTAGAAGAGCGTTGCGTTCCAAAAGATTGGGAAAAGGCACAGGTCACCAACGTTTTCAAGAAGGGACGTCGATCAGATCTGCAGAACTATAGACCCATATCTCTAACGTCGATCAGTCGTAGAATTTTGGAACACACATGTTCGAGTATAATGACTTTTCTGGAGACTAGAAATCTACTATGTAGGAATCAGCATGGGTTTCGAAAAAGACGATAGCGTGAAACCCAGCTTGCGCTAATAGTCCACGAGACTCAGAGGGCTATAGACACGGGTTACCAGGTAGATGCCGTGTTTCTTGACTTCCGCAAGACGTTTGATACAGTTCCCCACAGTCATTTAATCAACAAAGTAAGGGCATATGGACTATCAGACCAATTGTGTAATTGGACTGAAGAGTTCCTAGATAGCAGAACGCAGCACGTCATTCTCAATGGAGAGAAGTCTTCCGAAGTAAGAGTGATTTCAGGTGTGCCGCAGGGGAGTGTCGTAGGACCGTTGCTATTCACAATATATATAAATGACCTTGTGGATAACATCGGAAGTTTACTGATGCTTTTTGCAGATGATGCTGTGGTGTATCGAGAGATTGTAACAATGGAAAATTGTACTGAAATGCAGGAGGATCTGCAACAAATTGACGCATGGTGCAGGGAATGGGAACTGAATCTCAATGAACACAAGTGTAATGTGCTGCGAATATATAGAAAGAAAGATCCTTTATCATTTAGCTACAGTCTAGCAGGTCAGCAACTGGAAGCAGTTAATTCCATAAATTATCTGGGAGTAGGCATTAAGAGTGATTTAAAATAGAATGACCATATAAAATTAATCGTCGGTAAAGCAGATGCCAGACTGAGATTCATTGGAAGAATCTTAAGGAAAAGCAATCCGAAAACAAAGGAAGTAGGTTACAGTACACTTGTTCGCCCACTGCTTGAATACTGCTCACCGGTGTGGGATCCGTACCAGATAGGGTTGATAGAAGAGATAGAGAAGATCCAACTGAGAGCAGCGCACTTCGTTACAGGATCATTTGGCAATCTCGAAAGCGTTACGGAGATGACAGATAAACTCCAGTGGAAGACTCTGCAGGAGAGACGCTCAGCAGCTTGGTATGGGCTTTTGTTTCAGTTTCGAGAACATATCTTCACCGAGCAATCAAGCAGCATATTGCTATCTCCTATCTTGCGAAGAGACCATGCGGATAAAATCAGAGAGATTAGAGCCCACACAGAGTCACAGTGACAATCTTTCTTTCCATGAACAATACGAGACTGGAATGGAAGGGAGAACCGATAGCGGTACTCAAGGTACCCTCCGCCACACGCCGTCAGATGGCTTGCGGAGTATGGATGTAGATGTAGATGTAGATGTAGACACTCTGAACTATCACAAAGAGCTACTTATAAAATGGCAAAGCCAAGCCTAAGCCAAGAAGAACTATGTTACACCTAAGAACAAATTCTTTATGTCATCTTCGTCCTAATCGCACATCACGCTGCAGGAAATCTGCTGAAAATGAGGACTAGCACGTTAATTGCTACTATGTTACCATTAGTGTTGTTCTTTCAAGTGATGTACCTTGTTTTCGTTTCCTTCCTTTTAGTTTTAGAGAGAAAATATTACTCAAAAGATGTAATCACGTACCACATTTTACTTACAGTGCCTGGTTAGGTTGCCTGAAAGAAATGCGTAATTGGTGCTTTAATTTAAATTTACCAACACAGTTCCTAAAGATAAAAATACTAGTTGTAGTCTGTCAGATTTAAACTGTTTCATTCCGTTCGCGAGCGCATAAGCAACTAATGCGTAAAATTTGGGCTGGGCAATACTCCATTTCGCTCTCGAACAGCAGAGTGGTTCATCGACATGGAGTTCCGCAGCACGGCTGCACAAAACAAAACGAGAACGTTGTTACTCATTAGTTGAATCGCAATTACGGCGGGCGTATGCTGGCTGACTCGTACTGGCGTGGAAAACAATTATTACTATTCTGTCGCGGCGATAATGGTATTAATAATTAATGTCCGAAATGACGACCGAATTTCTCTCCAGCGCCATGAATGCGTCGTTGCCTTCGTCTGTCAGACCTAATTACAAACTCACCAATCTGATTCCTAACGAATGCAATTCTACATAATTTTCAAATTACTGGTGCGTAAACACGTGTTGGAAATTCTCTGATAATTATGAAAATCTGACACATTCAGGGTGCCAAAGTTACTGCTATGCAAAGCTCTAAAATGTGTTGTCGTATGTCACTATCCTTGAGTATAGGTTCGAAATCCGCTCCATCATCCTAGAGGTTTCGTCCCAGCGTTTAGATGCCTTAAGTATTATCACTGGTCTCGCCTTTACATAGCTGATATTGTTACATTTATGTAGTTTTAAAACTTATCGTTCAGAATTTTACTGATCGTTTCGACCCTCATTCAACTGAATAGTTATTAAAAACGAATCCATTTTGAAGTTCCAAATGAGCAAATCACAACCTAGCTATGGGATCTTTCAGATTTGTTTACCCACGCCTAGCATTAATATGCAAAGAAGGTAAGACTAAAAGGTAGGACGAACATATAGACAGGCTTTTCAAAAAACACGGACTTTAATGTAATTTAATGAAAGGGGAGAAGGAAGTAGACGAAGCTAAAATGGGAGATATAGCACTGCGAGAAGAATTTGACAGAGCACTGAAAGACCTAATTCGAAACTTAGATATCTATTGTAGGTGACTCTTATTCAGTATCAGTTCGACTGGAGGAAGAACGTACTAAGACCGTAGTATAGGTAGACTAGGTAGTGGGCTAATCTTCGTCGTTTCCTGATTTCCAGTGACGTCGCCATTTAACGCTGCCAGACATGTCCCCACCCCTTTGACGTCACAGGAAAATTTCTCTATGTATAAAGTGGCGGATATTTCAAACACTGAGGGGAAATTCAAAATAGCTGAATGTGCTGGAAGGTTTTCCCTCTGTCCTGTTATGTCTCAGCTCATAGCCCAATTTCGATAACAAGGAAACATTCTCTGGTGTAAATAAACGATCTTGATGAAGCTTGTAGAGTATACAGGGGGTCAAAATGAAAACACACGTCGGAAGGTAATTTGGCATCTTAGTTATAGAGAAATATCTTCGAAAACACGATATGTGTTTCATATAAAAATTTTATTGTAATTAACTTTCTTGAAAACTGTATACGTCTAATCAGATTTTGTAATAATTTCAGTTTTGAAAAATGGACATTTTTGTTACAACATAAATTAAAGAAGCTTTCACGGCACTTCTATCCACATGTAATAAAGATGGTTTCTGAAATATAACTTTTGGAAAAATAAGCTGTACACAATATTCTGGCAGTATTTTCAGTATAACCAGCTAAAAAGTCTAAATGTTCGTTATTACTGTGCTTGTTTACTTTATGTATTTTTGCTTAAAATTTTTATTTTACGTTTTACACCCATGTTTTTGGTTTTTTAGTTTACATTTTCACGTAGGTGTATTTTGTTAATTGGAAATAATAAGTATATGATTACTGTGATACAAAATCATGATAATCTGTAAAGACGTGCCTGGAACGTCATGGATTTTTACACCGTGATGAACGAAATTTCGTCACAAAATACGCATGATGGACAAAACAATATAAAACAAAATGCAATTGGATTTCAAATTGTGACGGGTGTTGCTCAAAATATTCTCATTTGTACCAGTACACTGGAAAACATAGACCAACTAACTGATAATAAAATAGTGACAGATGCTTGATTACATTGTTTGTCATGTGGAAAGTGACATCACAGTTATTCAGCAGAAGTGTATCGGAAGGTCTTACAAAATTCTTCCAACGTCTAAAGGCGTGTAGGTCCAAGCTGTCGAGCCTTTGTGGATCACCAGGTGAACAAGTTTCTTGTCCTCAAGTATCACGCTTAAATCGGCTTTGTCACACTGACCACCCCTCCTTTACGTAATTATAAAAGAAACTCTTGAAGAGTTTTCACCGAGGATTCGAGAATCTCTTTTTGAAGCTACGAGTGTTCTTATGCCGACATCTGAATCTGGCAAACTAACGTCTCACCACGTCAAAAGGTATTTAACACAAGTTTTTTTCCCATTGTGGGTGAAAAATGATGTGTTTATTATTATATTCTTGGGATGGTGAATGTGTAAGATCCGTTTTGAGCAACGTACATGCGGACAAGGAACCTGTCCATCTGCTGATGCCAAAACACTTGATGGGGCAGCCGGCCGCCGTGGTCTCGCGGTTCTAGGCGCTCAGTCCGGAACCGTGCGACTGCTACGGTCGCAGGTTCGAACCCTGCCTCGGGCATGAATGTATGTGATGTCCTTAGGTTAGTTAGGTTTAAGTAGTTCTAAGTTCTAGGGGACTGATGACCACAGCAGTTGAGTCCCATAGTGCTCAGAGCCATTTGAACCATTTTTTGATGGGGCAGGTAATGCCGTTGGACGAACATGACTTTCGATACTGGAAAAACATAGTGAGAAAATTTTCAGATCCTCTTCTGCTGACTGATGATAATGTCTATCTCCACTTGAAACACAATATAATGAGGCTGCCGTCACTCGTACGTAATCAGTTCTGTTCGGCAAAGTTTTCCATTGTACTCAAATATGCCTGACAGAAATCAGGATATTTAGAGGCTCGCGTGCTGAGTTCTGTTTTATATTGTCTTGTCCGTCGTGTGTATTATGTGAAGAAATTGCGTTCACCCTATGCGCTTGGTGTACAAAACGTTGTTTTAAGCATATGTTTACAGAATATCATTATTTTAATGATTTTGTATCATAATAGTGAGTTACTTATTATTATAAATTAACAAACTGTACGTAAGGGAACAGTAAAGAAAAAAGGGGGCAGGTTCAAATAGAACTCCCACACTGAGGGTTCCATTCAAACTCAATCATTTATATAGACAGTTAATGCATTCTAGGAATCGATCATCTCGACGATTTTTTCCTGTTATCGACATTGATACTGGCAAGATGTCGGTCCCAGGATTCCAAGACTTTCGAGTGTGACGTCGAATAACAAATGAAAAAAGAAATGTTTTTTTTCATCACATTTAATTGCAAATTAACAATTTTCTGATTTTTTGTTTACTTGTACTACGAAACCTTTCTTCTTGCCGAATTTCATCCATCTCTGTTCAGGGGCCGTACATTCTAGGTGTTAATGAGTTAGTTTGAGAGTAACAAAGTGTGTGACTTAGAAGCTTAACTCTTTTACGCCGCCAAGGGACTATTGAACTTAGTGTGCCTTAGTATGTGAAACAAATTTCTACTTCATACGTCTACGCATTTCTAAGAAAAAGTGGGATTAAGAGACGGGCGGACTGACAATCATGTGATATAACTACAAATTAACAGTTTTCGGAATGTTTTCTTTGAATGTGATGTGAAACCTAGCTTCTTCGCAAATTTCATGATTCTATGTCAACGAGGAATACTCCATAGGTTTTGATGAGGGAGTTTGCGAGTGTCAAAATGTGTGATATAAATGACTGTATGTTTTGATTACATCGACTCCGAAGCTTTTGCATTGCTGTAAGATTTCATTTTTTCTAAGCATGGATTCCTGTCCTAAGGAAAATGTCGGGAAATTCAAAATCCATCGGTTTTCCCCATTTCTCCGACATCCCAGACGGCTTGTGCTAAGTTAAAAATAGTAGTAGTTCGGTTTAAACAATTTCCTTCGTCCGTTCCAGCATCCCAGCGATCACAGGTAAGAAACAGGGCATGCGTTGCCTTCAATTGCCAAGTTTCAATTGCTTTTCCGTATCAGTTAGCTACCCAATTACAACTACTCAAGATCGCCATCCAAAGTCACATGTCGGTTATCATAAAATAAATGACTACTGCTGTGTGTATGTTTCAGGACCGAATAACACAGGAACTTTTACTTATCTAAACAAATAGCGCTCGGATCCCTAACACACTACTGGCGCCGGCCGCGGTGGTCTAGCGGTTCTAGGCGCGCAGTCCAGAACCGCGCGACTGCTACGGTCGCAGGTTCGAATCCTGCCTCGGGCATGGATGTGTGTGATATTCTTAGGTTAGTTAGGTTTAAGTAGTTCTAAGATCTAGGGGACTGATGACCACAGTAGTTAAGTCCCATAGTGCTCAGAGCCATTTGAACCATTTTTGAACTCTACTGGCCAAACAGTGAGGTTGGCGCCACCCGTACTCTTTAAACACATCAATTGTTCGCGTAGACTACGCCACCTGAGATGGCTATGCACCGGGATCACATCCAGCCAGCGAAAGCGGTCACTGACCGTCACATCTAGCCAGCCTGAAGGTCCAGTATAGAATGGTTGTAAGGATGCAACCAGTGCCTATGCACCAAATGAACTCACAAAAAAACATGACTCTGATCACTATGGGACTTAACATCTGAGACCATCAGTCCCCTTGAACTAAGAACCATTTGGACCTAACTAACCTAAGGACATCACACACATCCATGCCCGATGGAGGATTCGAACCTACGACCGGAGAGGTCGCGCGGTTCCAGACCGAAGCGCCTATAACCGCCGGCTGGTCACAGACTCTGTCCCTGGTGCTTGCTTTCACCCCGAACGACATGCTTTGAGACTCGGAGAAGAGTTGGAATATGTAGTTGGAATATGTGCAGATACTAGTCGCCTGTTGTACATTATGCAAAGGACCCCCACAACAGCCAACACAATTATATTTAAGGCACAGCTTCCAGACACATTCCGAAGACTACAGAAGTTTACACTTAAACATACTATAATTTTAGAACTGGGTGGTTTCTGGCCTCTTACATATGAGGGGTATTTCCAGGAATATGAAATAATTCACGTTTCAGAGTCCTGGCATAGTATCCTTAGTAGGGTTCATCTGATACAGCTCCACACACAAAAGGGTCATGAACTTTAAGAGGGTGAATTTCCTGTACTGTAACCGTATAGGGGTTGTAATGACAACACACTTCTTTTGATGTGTAACAGTATTATACTTCGTCCGCAGCTCGTGGTCGTGCGGTAGCGTTATCGCCTCCCCCGCACGGGTTCCCGGGTTCGATTCCCGGCGGGGTCAGGGATTTTTCCCTGCCTCGTGATGACTGGGTGTTGTGTGATGTCCTTAGATTAGTTAGGTTTAAGTAGTTCTAAGTTCTAGGGGACTGATGACCGTAGATGTTAAGTCCCATAGTGCTCAGAGCTATTTGAACCAATTTTTATTATACTTCAATAAATTTTTTATTTTATGTGGCAGTTAACTCGAATAAAATTTTAGCAGTGGTCGTGTCAGAGGGCAGCTGGAGAATGGATGTCGATGGGAGTACTGATCTAGGCATCGACATCTACTGCCTTGGGTGTCCTGTCGACGAGCAGTGCGATCTGGATTTCCAAATAGATAAGAAATGGCACAGGCAGTTTTAATTACATTTCATTCTCACCTAGCTACCCAATTTCAGCCAGTTTTCAAGATCGCCACTGACAGAGACAGGAAATAAGTGACTTTTAATGTTTGTTTAAACCATTTCCGATGAGTGACTGACCACAGTAGATCCCCACACCACTGCCAAAGGCGTTTCGTCGAGTGCGTAGTAAGATGAGAACGTTCTCTTGTTTATTTAAACAACTGTTGGGTATGTCCACAGATCTCAACGTCCGTTGATGCGCAGACTCGAAGCTATTACTGTGATGGATTGAACGCATCCCTCAGCAGCAGAGCTCTCCATGTCATGCCCAATGCATTTCGACAGTGATCACAGCCGCATGCCGAAAGCTTACAAAAAACACCGTCTCTACCAGTGTGACACTGGCAGATGTCTTACGGGGCATCAGCTACCCCTGAACCATCTACCGACCAAACTGCACACCATATTCACATTGCAGTGCTCTGACTGTCACCCCGTGGAAGCCACAGCTTGTCCACATTGGTAATGCAGCACCGACATTCCAATCATAATGATGCGGGGCCCTGAATAGCTCCCACTCACAGCAGTGCAGGCTACACCATCAGACCACAACTGTGCTAGGAAGTGCCACACCATGGGTCAGAAGGTCTCAGTGTTAAATTCTGTCAGTCGTCATGGACGCCATCTCTTCGGAACCGCGATGCTTTCGTTGTAATAAATAAACACCATCTGGATCACAACTTTCTGTATACCGACTAATGATTTGAGTCCGCGTCGTAGGTCATATTCAAGTCTAGGTGGAACAAAGAAAGGCAATTACCACAAAATTTTACAGAAGTGTGGTATCATAAAAATTTCCCTCAGGGACTGTAGAAGCAACAACAAAATATTGGGAACTCAAATATATTTGGTACCGAAATGGATAGTTTGCCAACAATTGTGCAAGACTATCGCAAAAAATAATAATGTGATGTGAGAAAAATTTAGTATACTCATCTGACGTGTGCATAAGTCATTGACGAATGCATTAAAACAGTATAAAAATATTTCTCCTGATACTGTTAAATAAAAAGTTCGTAAAAACCGAGCCCCGAAGAACAGTAGAAAATTTCAAATGGCTCTGAACACTATATGACTTAACTACAGTGGTCATCAGTCGCCTAGAACTTAGAACTACTTAAACCTAACTGACCTAATGACATCACACACATCCATGCTCGAGGCAGTATTCGAACCAGCGACCGTAGCGGTGGCGCGGCTCCAGATTATAGCGCCTAGAACCGCTAGGCCACTCCGGCAGGCAGAAAATCTCAGCATGAATGATGCGTTGTATCATAAAGTATAAAAACAAATGCTATAAACAAAGAGACAGGACAGCAACGTGTACACTATACACTTCCGTCCTTGTTCATACGTTAAAAAAAAAAAAAAAAAAAAAAAACAAGAGAAGTGCAACATTACCGAAATTCTCTGAAACCTTAAGAGTTTGATTCATTTTTGTAAGTAAAAATATAAGTACACTTAAGACTCTTACTAAGTTAAAAAGGGGCAACAAAAAGGAGACTAGTTATAAAAATAACCATAATTTCTAGCAAGCTATTAATAAAAATTAACGAAGGTGTTAAGTGATAACGGTCTAAGAGAATTGCCGCTATAGGACGCCATGTACCAAAGCAGGTTGAGTGACAGTGGGGTGTTTATGCATCTGACAGACTGCATACAGTCCGCACCGACTGCTTTCCATCGCGCCCGACCAACGTGATGGACACATTCATGTTCACTAAATGAGGAATAACAAAGAGCATTAAAGGCCTAAATCTACTCGATCACGTCGTGATAAATATTGTTCAGAGATATTTACTATTAAAAACAGTCTTGATCACGATTTATTTATCAAGGTGACCGGTTTCGACCACTGCTGTGGTCATCTTCAGACCATTGAGTAGGAACCTCTTACTGTTAGAGAGTGATTCTCCAACAGTAAGAGGTACCTACTCAATGGTCTGAAGATGACCACAGCCGTGGTCGAAACCGGTCACCTTGATAAATAAATCGTGATCAAGACTGTTTTTAGTAGTAAATATTTGTAATACATTGATCACTGCCTTCCCCATAATGTATTTCGAAAGTAATATTGTTTAGAGGTTTCGTTTCATTACGTGAACGTGCGCAGTAGCTCGCAGGATCACTACACTGATTACCAAGCAGCAGGCTTGCCACACCGAGCCGCTTGTGATACCTATTCCTTTGTCAATGCAGACCATTGTCTAAGTCGTCCAGTCCCAAAAGCGCCGTCGCGGTCAAGTGTTGGATGCCTAGGGTGACGTCATTAGGAGCTTCCCTATTACAACAAACACCTCCGGCCACTGTGTATCAAGTGGAACGCCTAGGTACGGTTAACGTTTAGAAAGCAGTGATATTTCCGGTGCTATAAGTTTGGATTCAGTCATCATTTCCCGTTACAAAAGAAGCATTTTTAAAGCTACACGCTTTTATACTTAACCATGTTCCTAGTTTAGAAATGGATGACACATTATGTGCAGCAAGGAATGCAATGTAACTGTTCTGGGAACTTTTTCAGCAATGCGCCTCTGAATAACTGACGCTATTTATAGTGCACAAACATTCCACTTCAAAGACCTTCTAATCTATTTTAACTTTAATGCTGTCCATTATTAATAATTAGAATAGTTGTCATAAATGTCAGCAGAACGGAATATCGTGTGGGTAAACTCCACATAAGGCTGAAAAAAAAATTTATAGTGTGATCTGAAACGCCCATACACAATTGCCCTTTCGTGTCCACTGTACAGAAGGAATCTGAAGCAATCTAAAACCGTCATATTAGAAACATTAAATGTCTTTAGTTGAGGAGTATTTACCTAACAGAAAATAGTGTTTTTACTGGAGGGCGAATGTCACACATCTCAGTATACACGAACGATTTAGCAGATAGGGTCAGCTGCAGTTCAATATTGTTCTACAGTTAAGTAGAAGAAGTATCGCCGTAGGACAGTTGTAAAGAGAAGCAGAAACCAAGGACAAAATGAACGAAAATGGCTATAGCACTGTCCCATACGAAAGTGTGACAGAGATGCTACGAGTGCTTAATGCAATTTCGTGGAAGAATGGCGGTGTCGCCCTTGCGAAGCCATGTTGGGTAAAGGAATGTGAACATCAGGATAGAAGAAAGACACCGCCAGTAGGAGTGACTCCAACAACAACAAAAAGTCATATACAGTACAGAGCGTAACTACAGAGAATTATACTAGAAATTTTATTGTTTTTCCTCTGTAACTACGATGATATTGTAATGTGTTATATAAATTACTGTCAAAACTGCTTATTGTCAGTAGGTATATGCACAGTCATGAAGGGAAAAATGTGAGAGATTTTCTGGTACCGTTTCCCACTGTCTCATCGAACAGATGACGACAGTCGACCTCTTCCCTGGAACGTAATTTACTACTACATGTTAGGCACGACTTGGCAATGCAGCTGTCAGAACGTCTGCTACCGTAATTGTGGTGTCAATTATCCGTAAAATCGGACCTTACAGCCTTTGGATGAGGGAAAGTGGGCGACAGTATTCACATAGATACTGCAGACTTACATTGCTACTCTAGCAAGTGTTACGACAGCATTTATCATTAATGAGGGAACTTTATACGCTAAAAGTAATATAGGATGAATAACTAAATTTAGTCACCAACATGGGATGGTGTTGAGAAAGATTGTGGCCGATGTAGGCCGTGAATGTGTCGACTAGCCTTAAAATGTGTCTAGCGCAGTGGTTTTCAAAGTTTTTGTGCTTGCAAGTACCTTGACCTGAACATAAACAACAGCGGCTCCTTTCGCACGTTACATCCGTCTCGAATTATGGGATGAATAAACAACATATCCGAAAAATAAATAAGAGTAGGCATTTCTCTATTAACTGCTGACGTAACAAATTTTAATCAACGTTTAATGTTATTACATCTTCTTCTTGCAGGAAAGGACTTGCTTCTTCCTCATCCCGGCACAAGACTGGAAACTGCAACTCGCATTTCTCTCTCCACTTTTATTCAAGATCTGTGTTTCGTGTTGATGACTGCCAAGGTTGAAAAAGCTACCTCGTGTAAGTAGAATGTTGCAAAAAATACCAACATTCGTAGGGTGTTGCTGATAGTCCCGTTAAATCTAGCTCCAAAAGTCAGTCACTGATGAGGAAACGATCTTCAATGTCGATGTGGTCTCTGAAGAAATATCGATAAATTTCTCTTATTCTTCAGTGCTATATGTTGATAGAAGTTCTGTACTGAAAACGTCTTTGATCTAGTTCTGTTGGTCAACGTCTTCTGGAAAGTATTAGGCTGGTACATGAGTTCTTAACGTTTTTGTTTTACTTGTTAGTATTCCGCTTGCTACGGGTTTATTTATTAATTGTCATTTTTACATTTGTAGTTCACTGTTGTTGTCTGAGTTTACATAGTGTAATTTTCTCATATGGAGAGACTGAGTGAAGCTGTGGGCGCTAGGAAATGGAATTCCAAGTGGAGATATCGAAATATTTCCTACGTATTCTTCCGTTTGTATTTAATAGAGGGGTGACAGCAGCAGAGGCAGACAGAAACATTTGCGCCGTGTATGAGTATACTTCCATTGGACAGAGCACGGCAAGAAAACGATTTTCTCGTTTTAAGGAGGACTACTTTGACGTTAGTGGCTCTCTACGTTCGGGAAGACTTTTGGTGTTTGATGAAGAACGCTTAAACGCATTGATCCACAATGATTCCGTCCAATTTACTCGAGAAGTGGCAAATGAGATGAACTGTAGTCATTCCACCAAAGGGCCACATTTGTATGTAAAGGGGAAGGTTAAAAAATTGGCTACCGCATGCTCAAAGCCAAATCACAAAAGTCAGTTGGTGGCGATATGTGCATCTGCGTTTGCTAGTCATCAATTGGCTGGTGAATTATAACAACCGTTCCTATCCTGTATCGTTACTGGTGACAGGGAATGATATATTCGTGTTAACATAAGAGAAAGAGAGGAATGGCTGAGCCCAAAAAAAGCAGCAACTTCCCGAATAAAGACATGTGTGCAAACACAAAAGATAATGCTATGTATCTGGTGGGACAGCGACGGTGTGGTGTTGTATGAATTGCTTCCCCAAGGTGTAACCATCATCGCTAACATTTACTGTCAACAACTAGACGTCTTGCAGACGCAGTCCAAGAACAACGACCAAGAAGACTGCGTGAAGTGATGCTACTCCACGATAAGGCCCTCCCGCTTTCTGCTAGACTGGCAAGTTACTATACTGGAGAATGGTTGGGAAGTCATTTCGTACCCACGTTACTCACCTGATATCACACCCACATTTTCAACTTTCCCGCTCTCTATCGAACAACGTTCAAGAAACATCTAGCAGAATCAAAAAGTTACCCCAGCGTTGGCAGTCTATTGTGAATAGCGAAAGAGAACGAGTTATTGATCATGAAAGACTCCGTTATTTGTATTTGTTGTGTCTATTAAACTTATGGAAAAACGCTACAAACTTATGCATCTACGTAATACTTCAGAAATTAAACACTGAATTCTTTTAAAAGTGCCACAAGCAATAATTTTTTTCACTCAGCTGAGAGTCATTTTCTTCTAAAACCATGGGAACAACAGGGAAAAAGTAGTGCATACGTTTATCATCCTTTTCTTTAACAGTAGTTTCTTTCTGAATGATGAAATTCCTTCCAGCATTTGCAAAGTGTTTGTCCCATTACCTTGAAGGGATATATTCAGTGAATTGAGTTTTTCAAAGACGTCACAAAGATACGGCAGCTTCAAAACAAAATCACAATCTACGAACTTTTCGAAAGTTAAACGTTTCTCTTGTACAAGGTAAGAGTAAAGTCCATTCCGGAGTTCACACACTCTTTATAAGACATTCCCGCATGAAAGCAGCATGAGTTACTGTAACAAATTAAGGAAATGTGTTCAGCCCCCAGATCGGTGCACATTTATTGAAAACCCGTGAATTTAAGTGGCTGACTTTTAATGAAGTTCACCACTTCCACCACTGATCGAAGAACCTCACGAAGTAGGCCCCATGCTTTTTTATGCCCGTGGTTCATGGTGAATAAAATGCTGTGTCCATATACCACGAGTAACCTCTTAACAGATCAGAGCTTCCAATATAGCGCAACAGCCAGCCATACTATGAGAAGTATCTGTTGAAATGCCTACACAGTTTTTTCCAGTTAACGTTTTTTCCTTCCATAAAATAATGTACTATATCAAAGAGGTCTCTTATTTTGTTGTAAGAGTTATTTTCTTGCAGGAAGGATCATCTTCATGAAATTTTGTTGCCATGTACAAATCGCACGTAACAAACTAAATACACATAATTTTCGTTGTCTGTAGCTTCAACCAACTGAACAGAGAAATGACAATTCCCTCTGAGTTTCTCAACCAACTGATCATTATTGTCATTGACCATACTCAGTATCTGGTGACCAATAGTGTTGTCTGACAAAGGCACACTTGGCAGTTACTTGGAAACTGACTCACATATTATAACAGATACATGCTTAGAATAGCTGGCAAATTAAAGTCTTCCACTACCATGTGAGATTTCTTGCTGTTTTGTTACAGGTAGGAAACTATATAAGATAACAGAACAGGTATGGTACTAACTATATCTTATTTAGTGAAAGTATTTCTTCTGTCATTTCTTTTAACTTGTGGAAAGAGTATTCTCATGGTTCTTTTTATCAAACTTCTATGATTTGATTCCAGTGTACTGGTAGGGGAACGAGTATTATTTGCTTACATAATAAAACATTCCTAACCTACAATACACAGACACAGTTGTAATTGTTTGAATATCAGAAGTCTTATATGTACAATAATGTACATACAATGTTGATGACATTGAAAACTAGTTTAAACTTGGAAGACGCTGCATACCACAGCTTGTACCCATGTGAGCTGCGGTGTCATGAAAGTGAGAGGTGTAAGGGGACCTCGAAGCACAATTGGGCTATTTTCAATTTCCCTCCAAACTTTGAGTTTCCCTCCATTTGATATGTAGGACATCAGAGAGGGGGGGGGGACATTGAGGGAAGGAAATCTGCCAAAATTGCCTGGCAGCGTTAGGAGAAATCTGGCAACAATGCAAGCCAGCCCAGAATGCAGTCTGCTATACTACTAGCGACAGAACATTTTGATCTAGTGCATAAGGTATATGAGACAGGCAAAATTCTCTCATACTTTGAGAAGAATGTAACAATCTAAACTCTAAAGAAGGTAGTTTCTGAGGTGTGTGAATACTACTATAACATCATTTTAACAGACCATTGCTGGAAAATACTTACAAAAATTATTAACAAAAAGATAGAGATACAGATAGAAGCATACACAGGCAAAGGTCAATTTGGGTTCAAGTAGTTGTTGCAACACATGAGGAAGTACATACCGGACGACTTACCTTACAACAGAGGCTCAAGAAAGCTAGACCTATGTTTATAGCATCTGTAAATTTAGAGAAAGCTTTCGACAAATTTCAGTGGACGCAAGTTCTGTATGTGGCAGCGATTGAAGAAAGGAAAGAAAAGGTTATCTACAAGTTTTATAGAAACGAGACTGCAGCAGTAAGTATTGAAGGTCATGAAAGGAAAGTAGTGTGTGAGATGGGATTGGGACAGAATTGTGGAATCTCTTTCTTATTCAATCTGTACATTGTTCAAACTGTAAAGTGAATAAAGAAGGTATTTAGAACGTGAATTACAGTTCAAGATGAAGAAATAGAAACTTTGAGGTTTGCCAGGTCCTTTTGTCAGAGTAAAGTAGTTTGAGGATAAGTTGAATGTAATGAACTGTGTCTTGAAAAGAGTTTACAAGATGAATGAGAACAAAAGTAAAACAAGGATAATGGGGTATAGTTTAATTAAAAAGACAATGATGATGGAATTATATTAAGAACTGTAGATGGCCGAAGTAATGAAATGTAAAATTGAGACTGACAGTATCGTGAAAAGCGTTTCTGAAACCGGAATCTGTTAACATACAGTGTAAGTATTGGGTGCGCAGCCGTTCATGGAAATGAACTGTTTGTCATATGTAGAAGAAATACATTAAAAGTCTTGGAAATGTGATTCTACAGAAGAATGCTGAAAATTAGATGGTTAGATCGCATAAGTGAAGACGAAGACAAATGAAATTTGTGCCAGAATTTCGCTAAAGCAAGGAACTGGGTTATAGGACACATCCTGAAGCATTAAGGTATCGTTATTTAGTAATAGACGGAGTGTGTGGAACGAAAGGTGTAGAGTGAGAAGGCAGGGTGTCGTAGAGAGCGGCGTCAATCATCGGATTCAGTCCACTACTGACCACATATTTTCGTAACGGTTGAACCGTTAGAGAAAAAAGATAATACAATATTTTTGGATCAGTATCGCAACGAAACATGTGCAGTGCTTAGTGTATGATCCCTGCCCCTGGTGTGCCCCTGGTTTTAACTGAATGGATCGTGTTCCTAAGGAGTTGGAATCGGCCCTTTGAGGGGGAGAGTGACAACAGCCACGTTCACATAGCAAATTCAACTACAGCCTATCTGGTTTTTTTTCGTGTCTGTTACCATTTACTACAGTATTAATCAAAGAGGGTAAGTACTTCTGGAAAGAAATATGACGTCAGTTTGCGTACTCGTAGTTTATTCAACTTCCAACAGCAGAAACACGCCTATCGGTATCACACTCATTGACTTTGATAAACTGACAAAATTTCAGAAACAATTCCTTCTGAAAACAGCACAGACACTTTAACTCTCTGTTTTAATTAAATCTCAGTTTCTTATAAACGCTTCATCATCCAAGGATTAGGTGATGTAATCACCTGTTCTCTTCTCTGTCACTCATCCACCCTTCTCTTATGAGGTCTACTTAGTTCTCTCTTTCCACTCAGCTGATATCTATTTTCTGTCGTTATATCAGCATGATTCTTCCATTTCATTCTAGTCTCTTCTCCCGTGTCATTAACTGAAAAGGTTTTTAAGTCTGATCTTACTATGTCATTCCTTATTTTATCCATTTTGTTAGTCTCTTACATATTTCATGAACTTCATCTCTGCTGCTTGTATACGTGATTTTTCTTCTTTTGTTATTGTCCATAATTCAGAACCATATACAAGGGTAGGTACAGCCATAACTTTGTAGAATTTCATTTGTGTTTCTTTTTTGTTTTTCTTCCAATTGTTCCGCAGATTGGTTGATATTTATTAACATTCTCCTCAACGTCTTTATCATAGTTAAAACTAATATCACATCCTGGATAGTCCATGTGTGATACTTGTTCTAAAATTTTCTCGGTTATTATTATTTTAGATGTGATTGGTCTCTTTTCTTTGAAAGCCATTATCTTTGTCTTCTTAGCAGACATAGTTAAGATGTAATATTCTGCATTTTGCTCAATGTGAATACTGTTGCTTGTAAATTATCTTGTCTTCCCTTTATAATTATCTGGTCATCAGCATGTAACAGAGCATTTAATGATACGCTGGATCCAATTTTAATTCCTATGTGTATTCGTCTTTCTACTTCGTAACTAGGTCGTCAACGTATGAGTTAAATAAAGTGGGCGATAGGCTGCACCGTCTCGAATAAACTGATTTATAAATGTTTCATGTGACGTTTTCGAACCTGAACATATAACTATTTTTGCATTTACCTATAATTCTTTATGGTATTAATTAGATGTTTTGGAACACCCTTTATTTTAAATATTTTCTCTGAAGGGGTCTTCATACCTTATCAAAGTCTTTCTCAAAATTAGTAAATGCTAAATGGGCTTCTAAGCCAAATTCTCGACATTTTCAATAATTTGTCCTCTTATGAATATAATTCTAAAATGCTTCCTACATATTTGACTAATTCAGCGTTAATGCCATCTAGGCCTATAGATTTTCTATTTTTGTTACACTTAAGAATGCTTTTAATTCTTTTACGACTGTTTGTTCTACAGAGATATTGTCAATTTTTATAAAATAACTTTCTTCACTTTCTACATTATACCATAAGTTTCTGTAATGGTGTATCCATTGATCTCCTCTTACTGTATTAATATTTGCAATATCTTTCACAATTTTACTCATAGGCTTCATATGTTTAAACGCTGTGTTCTGCCTTTCGCGAAAGTTATGTTGAAAGTTAACCATGAATCTTTCGAATGATTCACAATGGTATCTTATTATTAAATTCTTTGTTTTATTTATTTTGTGATTATATATTTCGCAGGCTTCATCTGTTCGTGTTTGTAAATATGTGTTATAAGCAGTTTGTTTTCGTTTAATATTGTTAGCTATCTTTGCATTCCATATTTTCAGACCCCTTTTCCGGTTTAATATTTTACTTTTCCCTAGTACCTCGCTAGCTTCTGTCTTAATTCTGAGATTTCTGCCTCTCACCTCTTTCAATAGATGTTCACTCGATTGACTGTGAGCCACTTCTGTCACGCGCTAGTGCTAGTAACTCGCACTTTTAGCGCGGCACGGCAGTACACTGTCTGCTAGAAAAGACGGGAGACAACAGAAAGTTCTAGAAGCTAAGGTTCGCGAGCTAGTGTTAGCTATGAGGTAAACTGTTGGCAGGGAGGTAGTTCACGTAATGTATACATTTAAAATCAACTATTTAGTGAAAGCCATATCAGTACCACACGGGATTCACACAATCAACAGCAATAAACATGAAAAACCAATTTTTAGATGTTTTTATAACCACCACAACCATGGCTCAGTTACCCATGCCGAACCCCAACTGACGCCCATCTCTCCCCTCAATTGCGAAGACTTTATACATGACCGAAAACAATCGCAGCACCAATATTGAATTAATGTAGAGTAATGAAATTTTGGGAAAACGTTTCTCGAGGTAACGTATTTAAGTGATTAACTTTGCATGGTCACAGGCTAATGTAAGCGCAAGATATTCCATTGAAAATGCGACATACTAATACGTTAATAACCCGTGTAGCCGTCAGACAGTCGATTGCAAGCATGCAGACGTGCATGCATTGTATTTTACAGGTACCGGATGTCAGATTGTGAGATGGAGTTCCATGACTGTTGCACTTAGTCGGTCAATACCGGGACGATTAATGCTGTTTGTGGAAGTCGCTGCAGTTGTCTCTGACGTGTTCCATATGTTTTCGATGGGCGACAGATCTGGTGATCGAGCAGGCAAAGGCATCATGTGGATACTATGCAGAGCAAGTTGTGTTATAATGGCGGTATACGGGCGAGCGTTATCCTCTTGGGAAATACTACTTGGAATGCTGTTCGTGACTGGCAGCACAACAGGTCGAATGAACAATCTGACGTTCAGTTTTGCAGTCAAGGTACGTGGGATAGCCACGAGACTGCTTCTGCTATCATACGAAGTCGCACCAAACATCGCTCTCAACTATTCTCCTTCTAACCAACACGCGAGCATCACTACTACCGAGGCAGTACCAGCTTTCATCAGACCACGCAACTGAGCACCACCCTGTCCTCAAATGAATTATCGTTTGACACCACTGAAAGCGCTAACGACGGTGATATGGGGTCAGTGGAATGCACAGGCCGTGTGGCTCGGAGGTGTCTCTCAAGTAACAGATCTGTAACACTTAGTTGTGTCACTGTGGTGCCAACCGTTGCTCAAATCGCTGTTGCAGACGCATTACGATGCGCCAGAGCCATACGACACGATGGTCTTCCCTCTGGGTAGTGCCACTTTGCCCTCCGGTGCTAGCGTACATTCTCGAGACCACCGATGTCAGCAATTATTCGTGCCAAGTATTTCTGCAGTATCGCAGAAGGAACATCCAGGTTCTCGTAGATCTATTACACCACTTTGTACAAACTCAGTGAGGTCTTGAAAGTGGCGACTTTCTCGCCTTACAGGCATTCTAGACTGACATCAACTCACCACGTCTAGTATCAAACATAACTAACACTCACGACCGTTACAGCGTGTATTTATAGCAAACCTGAAACGCATCCTCATAGTGGCGCTACAAGCGCCATTCGCATGCGACTGAAGCCAAATATTAATAGATATCTTCTTGCGGGTGTAGAAACTCGCCTACGAACTTCTGTTTGTGTCGCACAGCACCTTCTTGGTGTCACGTTGCTTTCCGACGAGTGTATATTCCGAACCCCTAACGGCACTGAAAACTGGTGTTCTACCATATGTACATTATAATTACGCTATTCATTAATTAAGGTCTAAATTTTTCGAGACTTCCTATACTCTACAAATTTTTCATAATCATCAAGTTTATCAAGCCGTGAATATCAGAATGCCACAGGGATACATCCGAGAATAAGATCGTCGTAGTAAACTAGTTACACTTACCTCCTTGGTGCTCTATAAATTACTGATACAACAAGCCATGATGAAATCAGTAGCCATGCGTAGCCCAGGATATGATCTTAAGCTGAGTGACTGAATCATTTTAACTGTTAGAACTATTGATGTGGTAAGTATAAAACTGAAACAGATCAGTATGTAAACCCATCAACTCTGACTGCAGAAGCGACCAAGTCAGCGTATACACAAAACGCTTTGGTCCTGAACTAGAAACACATCCTTGTCCTTCCATTTAGTTAGCCAAGTGATCGCTCCTGCTGTTAGAAACTGTCCTTTGTCCCCCGAGAATAACGCTACCTCTTTTCATCACTGATTTGTTAATTATTGTGATTTTCGCGAATGAACTGAGGTACTTGCGTAACTTCCACGCTGCACTGCATCTGTCGTAATTCATCCACTTAATTAACGACGACCTTCGTATCCTCATCCTCAAAGACAGGCCGCTTAAGTCGCTGACGTCTGCTGTTTGAAGTGCCTGGTTTACCGCACTGTGTGCCAATCACTCACGCTACTGTGCCGTTATGAAAGCAAGTGTTGATGTGATTCGACCAGCAGGAACAATGGCTCACGCTTCCGTATACCTTTTCCACCTCGATAGAATAAAACCTCCATGTTTCGAATGTACCTTACTTTAGCCTGTTATTTTATGGCATTATCAGTAATTAAGCTTCCCGGTAGACTAAAACTGTGTGATGATCAGGGACTAGGGGCCGGGACCTGTGTCTTTGAGGCAAGTATTTTACCGAGTGTGCTATCCCAGCTCACCTGACTCACAGCTTTGCTTCCATCAAGACCTCTCTCCTACCTTCCAAATATCACACTCATTCTGTAAATTAACAGTAATAATAATAACAATAACAAAAATAAAAATAAAAATAGAACTAAAATTGTGACAAATATAAAAATGCTCAAAATACGTAGCAACACAACTACGCAAAATAGACCGAGTTAGCAAATTCAAATATCTTGGAGAAACTATACAGCAGAGTGGACTAAAAAATACTTGCAGTAAATGTAACAGTTAATAAGAAGGAAAGAGGAGATACTGTGGCAAAAAGTATTAATAATAAGGCATGGGTATCTAGAATAACAAAACTAAAAAATATTAGACTATCCGGGAAAGTTCAGAATGTTTGTATGCATATTAATGAACTATAAACTGGACAGAATTGAGGTACTTGAAAGACAGATGGTTAGAAAAGTAATAGGTACGATTCAAACTGTAGTTGGTTGCAAAACGAGAAGTAACGAGGAGCTCTCCTAAAATGTTGAGAAACAATCAGAAGTAATGGGAGAGCGGACTAAACACCTCTACTGAATGAGAGCAGGCTGACGAAACAAATACTCCCGTATTTCTAGAAAAAGAAATCTACAACAGCATGGATTACAGAAACAAGAAGAGAACTAGAAACAGACTAAAACAAAGAATCGATAAGGAAAGTTATAAACCTTTTCAAGAATAAAATATTAAATTTGTATAGTTTTCAAGGCAGAAGAAAATGAGGAACCAGGAGCAATACAGGCAGAAGAATCATGAGGAGAAGATGAATAAGTACTGGAAAAGTAGGAAACTAAGAAGGAAGAGAAACGGAAGTCGTTACTTGCTCCTAGTTGGCCCACACGACGACAAAAAAGTTATGATAATAATAATTGTTAACAAGAAGTTCTGGAAAGGCTTCTGGTATCTGCTGACACATCACGTCACATCTCCTCAGTGTAATGTTGAAAATTGTCCTACCTAAACTTATAACATATAATAATTCAGTAGTCCACATGTGGATAGCAACCTCCTCCACCTTGTTTACGAGGGAGGAGCATTGCCAGACGCTGTTGGCATCAGGCGGTACTGCAAAATTTTTGGACGAAGTGTTCGAGCACAGAACCATTGCACGTGCAGATTTTTTTCTCACTGGATAGAGAACCATGAAGTACCGCATGTGCGGCAGGAAATGTCATACCGCACTGACGTAACAAGTCAGGGGATAGCGATATACACATCTGCAGATTGCGGTGGTGTCGCGTACACAAGATATAATAGGACTGTGCGTTGGTGGAGCTATTATTTGTACTTATTTGATTCATGTGAAAGGGTTCCCGACGTGATTTCAGCCGCACCACAGGAATTAATAGACTTTGAACGCGGAATGGTACGAGGATAATCCCAAAAGAAAGGTCTCCTATATTTTTATATGTACATAAACCTGTTTATTTCTACAATGGTTTACATCACATTACAGCTTGAACATTTACCTATTTTCGACATAACCAACATTTCTGTCGGTACATTTTTGTAGACACTATGACAGTTTTTGTGTGCCCATGTCATACCAGATCGCCGCCATGCTGTTCAGAAACTTGTGAACCTCTTATTTCACCTCGTCGTCAGCGCTGAATCGCTGGGACCACAAATAACACTGACAGGTACTGTGAGCCTCTGAAAAAACTCAAACGGGCAATTCAGATCCGCCGGCCAGTGTGACCGAGCGGTTGTAGGCGCTTCAGTCTGGAAGCGCGCGACCACTACGGTCGCAGGTTCGAATCCTGTCTCAGGCATGGATGCGTGTGATGTCCTTAGGTTACATGGTTCAAGTGGCTCTGAGCACTATGGTATTTAACATCTGTGGTCATCAGTCCCCTAGAACTTAGAACTACTTAAACCTAACTAACCTAAGGGCGTCACACACATCCATGCCCGAGGCAGGATTCGAACCTTCGACCGTAGCGGTCCCGCGGTTCCAGACTGAAGCGTCTAGAACGGCACGGCCACACCGGCCGGCTACCCTTAGGTTAGTTAGGTTTAAGTTGTTTTAAGTTCAAGGGGACTGATGACCTCAGGTGTTAAGTCCCGTAGTGTTTAGAGCCGTTTGAACCATTTGAATTCAGATCCGGAAAAGAGGAATGTTGAGCAAGGGCGTACACATTCTTCAAGACAACGCTCGCCTACACATCGCTCGACAAACCGTTATTCTCCTGCAACAGTTTCAGTGGAACATAATCACCCACCCACCGTACAATCTTGACTTGACGCCCAGTGACTATCACCTGTTCCCTAGGTTAAAAGAACATTTGGCCGGAAAGCGATTCTGCTCCGACGACGAGGTGAAATAAGAGGTTCATAACTTTCTGAACAGTATGGCTGCGAGCTGGTATGACATGGGCATACAAAAACTGCTACAGCGTCTACAAAAAAGCATCGAGAGAAATGGTGATCATATCGAAAAATAGCTAAATGTTCAAGCTATAAACTGATCTAAACCACTGTAGAAATAAACAGATTTATGTACTTATAAAAAATTAGGAGGACTTACTTTTGGGAATACCATCGTAGTTGGAGATGGAAACACCATTTAGGATATCTTTATGCTATTCTGTGTTACTGAGCGAGGTGGCGCAGTGGTTAGCACACTGGATTCGTATTAGGGAGGACGACAGTTCAATCCCGCGTCTGGCCATGCTGATTCAGGTTCTCAGGTTTTCCGTGATTTCCCTAAATCGCTTCAGGCAAGTGCCGGGATGGTTGCTTTGAAAGGGCACAGCCGACTTCCTTCCCCATCCTTGCCTAATGCTATGAGACCAATGATCTCGCTGTTTGGTCCCTTCCTCCCAAATCAATTCAATATTTCGAAATCCACAGTGTTACGAGTGTTCCGAGACTAGCAAATTTCACGTATTACTTCTCACCACCGACAAAGCGGTGGCTGATGGCCTTACTTAAAAATCGAGAGGAGCGGCGTTTCCGTAGGGTTGTCAATTCTAATAGAAAAACAATTCTGCGTGAAACAATCGCAGACGTCAATGTGCGACCTACAACTACCAAAGCTGTTAGGACAGGCGAAATTTGGCATTAATCGGGAGTGGCAAAAGATGACTCGAATGCTTTTGATAAGCCGGCCGCTGTGGCCGAGCCGTTCTAGGCTCTTCAGTCCAGAACCGCGCTGCTGCTACGGTCACAGGTTCGAATCCTGCCTCGGGCATGGATGAGTGTAATGTCCTTAGGTTAGCTAGGTTTAGGTAGTTCTAAGACTAGGGGACTGATGACCTCGGATGTTAATTCCCATAGTGCTCAGAGCCATTTGAACCATTTAGCCTTTGCTAACAGCACAGCTGCGCCAAACGAGCTCCTTCTGGGCTCTTGACCGAATCGGTTGGGCCCTAGATGACCGGAAAACTGTGGCCTGGTCGGATTAATCCCTGTTTTAGCTAGTAAGAGCTTATGGTAGGGTTCGAGAGTGGCACAAATCCCACGAAGTCATAGACCCAATTTGTCAAGAAGGCACTATGCAAGGTGCTGGTGGCTCAGTAACAGTGTGGGCTGCGCTTACATGGAATGGACTAGGTCCTCTGGCACTACCGAACCGATCATGGACTGGAAATAGTAATGTTTGCAGCCTTTCATGAACTTCATATTCCCAAACATGTCATCCGGCCATAGTTGTTCGCGATTTGTTTCAGGAAGATCATGGACAATTTCAGCGAACGATTTGGCCACCCCATATCGTCGACATTCATGGGACATAATCGACTGCTCACTTCGTGCACAAAATCTTGCGCCGGCAACACTGATGCAACTATGGACGACCACAGAGGCAGCAAGGTCAATATTACTGCAGGAGAGTTCCAGCGACTTACTGAGTCCATGCCCCATCTACATAGGGAAAAATGAGGTCCGACATGACATTAGGAGATATCTCATGACTTTCGTCCCCTCGGGGTGTCTTAACTACTGGATTACCATCTTCGATCATAAACTGGAGCTGGAAAATAACAAGCAAACAGTGGTAGCTGGTACGTACTGGTACGGAAACAACTTGTCTGGCAGCAAAGTTACTGTAGTGTTATTGGTGAAGGTAGTAGAGAATCTGATGCTAGAACCGCTGCGAGCTGCGCTGCCGCGGATGTGACACGCCCCCCAGGCATTTCTGGGAAGCGCCTGTGTTAATAATTTGCGCCGATGGGCGCGTTAATTACACGCCACCGGAGCCGGACCGCGGCGCCTCGTTAGCGACGCCGGCGGCGGCGTCGGTGGCGGCGGCGGCGTCTGCGTCGCCCGGGGCGTCCCGGCAGCATCGGTGCCGACGCCGGCGCCGGCGCAGACATGCCGCGTTTTTAATTATCGCAGCACAGGCTGGCTGCGAATAGGTGCGCCGCATTGTGGCCGTAATTATAAGGCAACGCACCGAGCCGCGCGCAGCCGAAACCGCGTAGACGCGGCCAAAGCGCGGCGGCGAAACGGATCTAATTAAATTCTGCCCTGTGACCAGGCTCAGCGGCGAGCCGCGGCCAAACTGCGATGAAAGGAGCAGCTCCACGAACTGCGGCGAAAAAAGTTTATTACTCGTTATTATTCGATTGTGTATCTAGTATTCAACCGCGTTGATTTGTCAGAAACATAACACAAAATTTAAAACTGAATAATACATTAATAAAGAAAATACTGCAATAGCATCCCATTAGATGACCATCAGAATGCTGCCACATAACCCCTTTCCACCACCTTTCGGTGGTTCGTTCCAAACTACCTCTGAACCTGTAAACCTAGGAGGACTGTGCGGCTGATCCCTGGGGAGGTTCGAGCCCTCCCTCGGGCATGGGTGTGTGTGTTTGTCCTTATGATAATTTAGGTTAAGCAGTGTGTAAGCTTAGGGACTGATGACCTTGCCAGTTAAGTCCCATAAGATTCCACGTACATTTGAACATTTGTAAACCTAGGCTCCCTCAAGTCCTTGCGTTCTCTTTGATAGCTTTTATATCGTAAACATTTTGAAACCCACTCCCTCCTCGAATAAAATTTGCTGCCTCTTCGACCTACTACATCGCCTAGGTTTCCATAAACATAACGTAATGCTTTGATACAATAATACTTCGCTTATTCAGAGTGATTTTTTCCACTGTGTACAAACTCAAGGAATTGATCGATGAGAGGATACGGAACAAAAAAAAGTGTAATGAACTTATCTCCTCTAATGCATGGTTTCCATGCTACAGACCATTTTTCAATCACACTTTGTTACACAGAGTGCAGTCTAGTGAGCGCTATACCACGCAGCCACAGTTACAATATGCATAGTTTCCTCCTTGAGGGTCGTACTGTTCCCCACACGTCGTGCACTGGCACCCTCTTCTGCCGTAGTAATTGGTGATGTTGAGTCCTATTTACGTCTCTTGCTGTTTCGCCTTGTAGTGGATGTGATAAAGTGTCGTACACAATGTTGCCGTATTCGAATCAAGACATGGTGTTTACTTAGGAAAAGGTAAACGGCAGCGGGCGGATGGCAGCAGGGCTGCATTAGGAGACTTATCCCCGCCGACAACAGCCACAGAATTCAATATCTGCAACAGTGTTTCGGTGTTTCGCCGTTTGTGTGAGACATAGTCGTTCCAGGAAGCAGATTCAAAATGGCTCTGAGTACTATGGGACTTAATATCTGAGGTCATCAGTCTCCTACAACGTAGAACTAGTTAAACCTAACTAACCTAAGGACATGACACACATCCGTGCCCAAGGCAGGATTCCAGCCTGCGACCGTAGCGGTCGCGCGGTTCCAGACTAAGGCGCCTAGAATAGCTCGGCCACAAAAGCCGGCAGGAAGTAGGAAATCGTGTGGAACATACCCGAAATGCCCCGACACCAGACCTGGAGGAAAATGTGGTTAAAATTGTGGAAGGTGACCGCCGTGTCAGTACCAGGCAGTTGGCCTGCCAGTACAGGGTAAGCCTGACAACCATGTGCGGCATTCTCCATGACAGTTGTTACTGTCGTTATCAATTACAGAGTGTGCAGGGCTTGCTAGCGACAGACTTTCCACATAGGGAACAGTTTTGTCACTGGTTTCTTCACCAGGCAACCACAACTGCAAGATTTGCGTCATCCACCCTATTCACAGATGAGGCCACCTTTACGTGGAGTGGTATCTTCAACTTCCACAAGAGTCATCTGTGGGATAGTACGCAGAACGCCCATGGTATAGTGTCAGCGAATCATCAGCATCGGTGCAACCGGAATGTGTGGCCCGGGATAACTGGCGACGGTATGTTGGGACCTGTCTTACTTCCACGTCCCTAACAGGCCGGAACTATTGGTGTTTCTTGCGGGTGACTTTGCCTTCCCTGGTGTAAGAAGTGTCATGCACGATTCTAAAGGTTATGTGGCTGCTACGTTATGATGCTCCAGCCCACATCGGCGTTAACATCCGAACGGATCTCAATCGTGTCTTCCCTGGTCGGTGGATCGAACGAGAGATCTGGCCGGCCACTATGACCGAGCGGTTCTAGGCGCTTCAGTTCGGAGCCGCACTGCTGCTACGGTCGCAGGTTCGAATCCTGTCTCGGGCTTGGATGTGTGTGATGTCCTTTGGTTAGTTAGGTTTAAGTAGTTCTAAGTTGTAGCTGACTGATGAACTCAGATGTTCAAGTCCCACAGTGCTTGGAGCCATTTGAACCATTTTTTTTTTTAACGAAGGATCTCAACCCTTCCTATTCCTCGTTATGGGTTCATCTCAAAAGTATTGTGTATACAGAGCCCATTCCAGATGTGGAGACACTGGAGCAGCGTGTTTATGCTGTTTTTGATACTGTGAACAGAACATGCTACGGCGTGTACACGCATGCATTTTGGCACTGGAAATCATTTTCAACACATAATGTAACTGTGGCTGCGTGCTACAGCGCGTATTAGACCGCAGTCTCTGTAACATTGTATGATTGCATAAGTGGTCTCTAGCATGGAAACCATGCAATTTCGGACAGAAGTTCATTGGACCTTTTTCGTTCCGTATCCCTGAGCGATCAGTCCCCAGAGTTTGTGCAAGGTGGAAAAAAATCACATCGTATATCAACAAGATCTTCCGCTCATTACACTATTAAAATATCAAGGCTGTGCCATTCAGCATTTTCGTGCCTCATCTAGTTAAAGCTGAGGAGTAATGAATCATGGCTGGGAAGATGTATTGAGTGCTCTTTAGTAGTTCCGAAGATAAGTTACTACCAATTCTACCAAGTTTCAAACAATGATTTTTGAGTATTATCGAAGCTATTGATGTGAAAATATGACTACAAATTTGTTACATTTATTACAGCATACTTGGACGCTGTGTTGCCATATCTTTATTTTTATTTCCCTAGAAAAAAGCATATTCATACTAAACCAGATTTGATATGTTTAGGTAACCCTCTTGATACGAGGTGTATTCAAGTTCTAAGGCCTCCGATTTTTCCTCCGGACTGGAAAGAGATAGAAACATGCGCATTGTTTTAAAATGAGGCAGCGTTCATTGTCAATACGTCCCAGAGATCGCAGCACCGTACGGCAGATGGAATTTTACCGCCAGCGGCGAGAATGAGAACTGTTTTAAATACTTAAAATGGCGAAGTTTTCCTTACTTGAACAGCGTGCAATCGTTCTTTTTCTGAATTTGCGTGGTGTGAAACCAATTGAAATTCATCGACAGTTGAAGAAGACATGAGGTGATGGAATTATGGATGTGTCGAAAGTGCGTTCGTGGGTGCGACAGTTTAATGAGGGCAGAACATCGTGTGACAACAAACCGAAACAACCTCGGGCTCGCACAAGCCGGTCTGACGACATGATCGAGAAAGTCGAGAGAATTGTTTTGGGGGATCGCCGAATGACTGTTGAACAGATCGCTTCCAGAGTTGGCATTTCTGTGGGTTCTGTGCACACAATACTGCATGACGACCTGAAAATGAGAAAAGTGTAATCCAGGTGGGTGCCAGGAATGCTGATGGACGACCACATGGCTGCTGTGTGGCATGTTGCCAAGAAATGTTGACGTGCAACGACAGCATGAATGGAACTTTCTTTTCGTCGGTTGTGACAATGGATGGGACGTGGATGCCATTTTTCAATCCAGAAACAAAGCGCCAGTCAGCTCAATGGAAGCACACTGATTCACCGCCACCAAAAAAATTCGGGTAACTGCCAGTGCTGAAAAAAATGATGGTGTCCGTGTTCTGGGACAGCGAGGGCGTGATCCTTATCCATTGCGTTCCAAAGGGCATCCTGTGAAAATGTTTTGAAGAACAAATTCCTTCCTGCACTGCGACAAAAACGTCCGGGAAGGGCTGCGCGTGTGCTGTTTCACCAAGACAACGCACCTGCACATCGAGCTAACGTTACGCAACCGTTTCTTCGTGATAACAACTTTGAAGTGATTCATCATGCTCCCTACTCACCTAACTTGACTCCTAGTGACTTTTGGCTTTTTCCAACAATGAAAGACACTCTCTGTGGCCGCCCATTCACCAGCCGTGCTGTTATTGCCTCAGCGATTTTCCAGTGGTCAAAACAGACTCCTAAAGAAGCCTTCGCCGCTGCCATGGAATCATGGCGTCAGCGTTGTGAAAAATGTGTACGTCTGCAGGGCGACTACGTCGAGACGTAACGCCAGTTTCATCGATTTCGGGTGAGTAGTTAATTACAAAAAAAATCGGAGGCCTTAGAACTTGAATGCATCTCGTACAGTATCGAAAATCAGCTGGACAATACTAGTGTCAAACACTCACAAACCGTCATTTTAAGAATTGAATTTTGTAGAAGAAACCTAAAAATATTTGTATAGGTGATACATTCTTTATCTTCCTAGTAAGTTCAGATTTTGAAAAAAAATATTATTGTCTTTACACATAACGGCCCATTTCAATGTTTTGCATTCTGGTTAGATTTGTAGTGCTCGAAGAAAAGTAGAAATCTGATTTTTCTTTTACAAGAAAGCATTTCTCTCTTCTTGTTGCAATGCGTCCTATATGCAACCACTTGCTCTTTAAGCTTTCATTTAGACTGCAAATTGTGAGTGAAGACCACTAATCGACGTGAAGAAATGACAACAAAGATATGAAGAAACTAGTTCCGACCGTGATTTAATATAGGAAAATGCTTAAGAATGTGACAGTCTACTAGATTTTTTAGGAGACCACTCAAGGTAGTGAAAACTTTTAACAATTTATTACTCTAAGAGCTCCACAAGGGTAATAAACAGAGGGAACATTGTGATATGCGAGCCTACAGAAAAAATAAATATTCACTACAGTTTATATAACCTTTCAAAGATACTACAGAGCTGTTAAATATTAAAAATCATCGCAGGGTATCTGTATCTGAGATACTGTCCATCTTCACCGATTCTTCTTGACCTGATGCACACCACTTTATCAAAGCTATCTGGACACCTATTAAACGACATTAATATGGGTTGTGTTCACCCTTCGCCATTATGAAGCTTGAACTCTGCTGGGGATACTTTCAATGAGGCTCCTGAATGTCTGTGGATGAATGGCATCCGAGTCTTCTTCAAGAACTGAAATCAGAGAAGGTAGTGAGGAAGAACGCTGGGGTCTGGACCGTAGTAGCGTTCTAGCTCAAAGGTGTACCACTGGGTTCAGGTTGGTACACTGGGCAGGCCAGTCAATTTCAGCAGTGTTACTGCCTCAGATATGCTTCTTAATGACAGAGTGGATTTTCATGTTGATACAGTCGACTGCAGAAACGTATGGATTTGAAGACCTGTTCGACCACTGTAGCCCATTCTTTTTAAGAGCCTAGACACAGTCGTTGTTTTAGTCGGACTGCTGGTAGTACTTTGGAACTCACGAGTGATTCCTTCTGCTGATTTCATTCGAATTTTTAAACTACCCTCCTCAATGCTTGTTGGTCCTTGTCCGTTAGTACATGATGTCTCTCTGGTCGTGGCTTAGCTGTTGTTGTTGTTCATGTTACCACTTCATAATACATCATTGATGGTCTTCTTGGGCAGCTTTAGACGCTTAGAACCTCTGTGATGGACTTACTACTCAGGTGACATCCAATGACCGGACAACATTAGAAGTCACTGATAGTATTGAGACAAGGGAATTCTGGCCCAAAGTAGTATCTTGCCGTGACGTCATCTGATGACATAATCCAAGATGGCTGCTTTTGACAGGAAGTTTGAATTTTGGTGGGAAAGTAGGTCAATTGGGCTACCTCCACTTACTTAACCCCCTCCACCAGAAAATGGCAGGAAGTTCAAATTACATCAGGATAATGCAGCCACTAGTAACGTAAGAAAAATGGTGGGAAAGAAAGAGCAATTGGGCTACCTCCACTAACCAAAGTCATCTGACTGCACCTCTCCCTAGGGATTGGGTGGGAGAGAACTCGACCTGTGCTGGACATAAGTCTTTATTTTGCATGCAATATTTATTTAAACAATTTGAGGCAGTACAGCCATCCAGTACGTTAACCACGAGATCCAGAGTCCAACTAGTACACAGTACTGCCACCAGAGGGCACTGTCATCCATTCCGTGACATAATCCAAGGTGGCACGGAAAATCGCAGGAGATAGTGTGGTCGCCATGGGCTCTCGAGTCCAAATGACCTAGTACAGAGTACTGCCACCAGAGGGCGCTGTCGTCCCTGCCATGACATAATACAAAATGGCGGTCTGGTGGTGGAGAAGAAGGGCCTCATGACAGGAAATTCAGTTGTATATTGTCTATTTATAAAAAAAATCAGACTGTGAAACCATGACATCCATACAGGTCCCTTTCAAGGAGATTATAGAGTTGGTATCTGGTTCCTGGTTCACGCCAGATGAAAATGCAGTGAGACTCATTGGTCAGACTATACTTGGACTCATCCATGAACATAACCTGGGACCACTGTTCCAATGACCATGTACTGTGTTCTTGACGGGCTCTCCTGTGACCATGTGACCAGGGGTCACCTTGCAGGTCTCCAGCTGAATAAACCATGTCTGTTCAGTCGTCTTGAGACTGTGTGTCTGGAGGCAACTGCTCCAGTGGCTGCAGTAAGGTCCTGAGCAAGGCTACCTGCAGTACTTCGTGGCTGTCTACAGACAGTGATGGTGATATATTAGTCTTATTTGTGGTGTTGCGCACTGTGGGCGTCCCATACTGTAGCGCCCGGACACGTTTCCTGTCTGCTGGAATCGTTGCCATAATCCTGAGATCACATTTTGTGGCAGACGGAGGTCCCGTGCTACAACCTGCTGTGTTTGATCAGCCTTCAGTCACCCTAGTATTCTACCCCTCATAACGTCATCAAAATGTGTTCTTTGAGCCATTTTCAAAACACAGTCACCATTAGCACATCTCAAAATTTCTGCGCACTTACTCACTCCACCGTACTCTGACTTGCACCAATACACCTCTGCGTATGTGGACTGCTGCCAGTGCCACTGTGTGACTACTGCAGGTCAAATGCACAGCATGGTCATACCCTGAGGTGATTTAAACCCTCAAACCGCCCGCCAGAGCGTTGTTTCACCATGTACAGCATTATCCTTAATTTATGAGCATGAGTGTATATGGAGCAAACATGGTGCATAACCTGTACTCTGGGTGTCTTAACCTAATGTTTTGCCCTGTGTCTGCACTTAACCCACTGTTCTGTTAAGTGGTTTTCCATGTCACCACCATTTCCTTAAACTATTCTACCACCTTTGATATCAAATTAAGTCATTAGTTATGTCCTCTCACCATTATCTGGTACACTTTTCGAATTTCACATACTTTCGAACACCATTTCTGGCGCATTCTTCTTTGTCACCCACCCTATTGAAGTATCTGACTGTGTTTTACATAAAAATTATCCAAATTAACCTAGCGTTCTGCACTTAACTGTTGTTCTGCTCCATGTCACCCATTCATGCACACCCTCCCCTTAACTATTGTACCACTAACACCATGTTGATATAAAAAATTTATGCAAATTAATTAAATCGATATTTTTCACATGCATGGGGTAGTTTTCTTAATTCATAGCATCCTGCTGGTGTGTGACATCGATGGAATACAGTTTAAACAAAAGATGACTAATAAATAGCACATCCCACCACTCGACGCCCGATGCCACCACCACCCCGCTGACCCTACCACTGTCCCTAGCCCTGAACCTACCCCGGCCGTGGCAGCTACAGCATCGTTCTGGTGTCCATGGGCTACCTTCCCTCAGACTAGCACGTTAGGGTTTCCGCAACCAGGATGCTCGCAGCGGCCCAATTCAGCAACATCTCCTCCTCCGCCGTCATGTCCTCGGTGATCACACGAGGTACAGCACACACTCCTGTCCACATCGCCACAGAACTCCAAGACGCACTCACACATATCCCATACTCGAAACGCCTGTGGGCAGCACATGTGTTTTACCATTGCTGACGCTATACCTGTGGATACTGACAGCACAGGCTGCTTTCTCCCTAGCTATCCTAAGGGACATACGAGCTGTGTCCAGCCATACTTACCTGCTCCAGCGTGACTGACGGCTCTCTGTGAAAATCCCTGTGGCGACTCACCATCTAAAAGATTCTTAGTGCTATACTGAAGTTACATAGCTATGTAAAATAAGAGCCAAGTCGACCGCTCGGAAACTGTATAGCGTTCCCGAAATAGTTAACGCTCGCTTTCTTGATGTCTCAGCTTGTAAGTACGGAAATTCTTGCTCTAATAGAGCCTGTTTACGAAAATAGCTCAGAATAACCTCAAATGCATTCTTCCTCGCGGCTCTAAAATAGCACCCCGTCCATCACGTGTCACCCTTCCTGCTTTCAACAGCTGTCACCGCTATGTAGAGACTCCCATATCCCAGCACAAAGGATGTCATGTGAATGAATCGAGCACTATGGTTGGCTCTTATCGAATTTACCCTTCGAATACTTGATGCAACCAGTGTGAAGGCAGGATCCGCCTTTCTTTCTGCAGAAGAGATTCCCAACAGCAAAAAAATCTGTTTTACAGAGACTGCCATATTGCCCCAACTATTAAACCCTGAAAAATGCCCCTACAGATCGTCAAATACGGAAAGACTAACTCAATTACACTGCTCTTACACTGAGGACAGGAGCTTAGATATTAGTGCATGAAATCAGTCTCCAACCCAGCAATATATCACTTTGTATTGTGTTGATGCAGTAAACATGCATTTCCTATCCTGCGCCATACAAAATCATCCCTTTTACATCATTTGTACATACACCAGAAAGACAGACATAACCGTATATACTCCTCGCAGCACTAGATATTTCCATGTGAGGTCGGTGGTCATCCACCCCCGATGGGTGACGAGAGCACCCTCGGTGGACCGAAGTCACTCTCAGAACTGTTCTACAAATTCGGGATCGTTTCCAGTCGCCACAACTGTGTTACTATTTCTGGTACAGACCTGCTTGCTTTCCCATTTTCTACACCGATCTCCAGACTCAGGAGTTTACAAGAACACATGTATTGTCTCACGGTTTGCCATAATATTATACCGTTTTCGCCTTACTTTTCGATATCAGGCACAAGGCAGCATCCTACCGATCGCTCGGGAACATAATTCTCAAGATATAGACTGGAAATGATTTCTCTACAAACCCAAAACGTAAGAGAGGTTGAGCATGATTATAGACCAATGGGTAACTAGAAAATCGTCTCATCTGCAAAGATCTTTGGATGAGACCTCGAAATAAATAGAGGAAACTGATATTTCCACTAGTGAATACCAATATCGGTGATATAACAGATTCCAAATCATGTCTACAATTTCCAAAGTCAACTAAGACCTTTCTCATGTCTAGAGAACTGGCAAACGTGTCTTTCTCCTGCTCGATGTACTTACCACAACCTATGTTTACTCAACTAAATAAAGGAGCAAAATGTGCAGAAGCAGTCAACTGAACGATCTACATGGGAGGGAATAACGGTCATGCGCAAACACACTTCCCTATTCAATCTTAAATTTCCATATGATCACGAAAGCTGCCCATCACATACTAAGTATTAGTTCGCTATTCTGCCGTCTAGAGGACGACACAGTTAACCCATCTACATTCCTGCATTCCAACAGACCTTTGTATTTGGACAGCTCCTGCCGTTAATGGGGAACGTGAATCAGGCACACTACACACCACGCATAGACATAATCATCCTACAAAATCGTTCACATACATATTTGATCGCTATACTTAGAATTACATGGTAGGATATCCGTTTCAGTTGAACGACACTCGACAGTGACCGAAGTATAGGAAATACACCCTGCTGATGGCTGTGGACCTGGAAATAAAAATATCGGTGCCATTCTTATGACTTGACATACTCTTCCCATCGCTATCACAGTACTCCACATCAAATCCACACCTTCCTTATAACTAGACATAGTCATTTTCTTTGCACAAGTCGGAACACAAACACGTGCTTTATAAGCCTGATGATTAAGGTGAAGCTATCTCACATCTCCTACTACTACTAAGTATAATACTTGCCCAATAAATGACTCCAGACAATACAAAAAAATACTTAGAGAAAATCAACGATGGGTGGACATGTCTCATAACTTTTTCTTGTGAGTGACGCCACTGTGTCTTAGAAAGATAGGCATAATCGTCACATATGTTAAGAAACCCAATCGCAACAACTTCTCTGTTTTTGTCACAAGTGGTCTTGGTGCACACAAGTATCCATGTTAAAAGCTGTACTTGCTTAACAAATGTACACCATTACCTCTGAATTAGGAGGTTTTTTGTCCAGACAAATACCGAGACGGTGATGGCTGGAGTGTATATTATCAGACCAGCAGTCTAGTTACATGTAGCCCACGATGCAACCTCGTGATGAAATCGCTGATTTTTGAAAGTGTTTTGGCTAAGGAACATGGTATGTAAGCGGTATTTGCGACTCCCTGACGCCGCCCCTGATAGATATTTCCGTAGTATTTGTAACGTATTTTGTCTCGATTTCATATCAGAGGTTCTTCGATATATCCACTGAGTTATAGACGATGGCTGATTGAGAAGGATAACAAGCAGTAGTTCAAATGGCTCTGAGCACTATACGACTTAACTGCTGAGGTCATCAGTCGCCTAGAACTTAGAACTAATTAAACCTAACTAACCTAAGGACATCACACACATCCATGCCCGAGGCAGGATTCGAACCTGCGACCGTAGCAGTCGCGCGGTTCCGGACTGTAGCGCCTAGAACCGCACGGCCACTCCGGCCGGCACAAACAGCAGCAGTAGATGTTGTGCTGATTGAGGTCGTAAGAAAATGTACACTAGCTTTTCAGATCTCAAGTGTTGTGCTGTCTGCTAGAAATGATGTCTATGATTTGGCATAAGTTCTTTCTATTCAAGCACATACCTGTGTTGAATCCTATTGACAAGTCCTTTAATGATTACGACCACTGCTCAGTCATATTTCTGGCACTCTCATTGCTCTAAATGTGTCACCTTTTTCGAACATGTCTGCTACAGTAAAATTCCAACCTGGTTTTAGTCAGCCCCTACACATCTTTCAACTGCTCCCATTTCTACAGCTTTGCACATGCGATCGTTCCAATTTAAGCTGGAACTGAGCAGTAGAACTCATCTAGGCACCGATGCTGGCATGATGATGCATAGCTGCGGCAGGGGTTCAGCAAGGAGAGAGAGATGTCACAATACATGCCAGAATACCATAGGGTACATTCCTTCCAGCAATCCTAGCGGGACAGCCTGTCTGGCACTGAATTTATCCATCAAACACCTGCTGCCGGTGTGGGATTATCCTATTAAATATACAGGTATTGATCCACTGTAGAGGCCAGTTTAAAGTTTCATCACCTGCACTGTAGGAGGATGATTGTATCCCACGGGTTACACTGTAAATCGCAAGAGATGCTCCTTGTGGCACTGTCTCATTGTTTAAAACATTTTTTTTTCTGTTGTAGCTCACTTTGTACACTGCCATACATTTTGATTTCTGCCATGACTTCAAGGTCTGTCAGGTTCTAAACTGACATTAAGACATTCTGATCCATAGCGTCTCTCACAAAACTAGACATTGCACAGTGTAAATCAAATTGTTACTGCGGCCACCATAACATGCCAAACACACTGGATGATAAAAGACAGTTACAACATAAGGAAAGTGGAAGCGTTTGGTCGTGTTGTGGGGAGTTTCCAAACTACAGTCCGAAGGTGATCCACGAGCTCAACATTTAAACTTATCTGTCATAGTGACAGAATAGGGGATGACTCTACGTTCCGTTTCGACTAATTCACCATACTGCAGTCGTGTACGTGATCATTGTTTCGGTGCTATCCACCCCAGTATGTGCTGTTTCTCCACTAAAACTCTTTCTTCAACTCAAACAAGCGATGTCAGTCAATCATTATTTGGCAACCAACAGCGTACCAATGGATGGATAGGATCGAAAAGACACCATCTATGCGTCATATAAGCTCTTTTGTATGCTACCGTATCCTGTGCGGTTTCCATAGCCTTTTTTTAAAAAAAAAAACTTGTCGTATGGATCGAAATAAAGACGATAGAAATCAGACTATCTGAAATATTTGATAAACTGAGGGTAAAGATTGATTATGCCACCTATACACCCCTACACTGTGTTAGACCTACAAAACCGCATGATGCAAAAAAACTTAAGGATCATGAACTGGAATACCCGGCGTGCGACATCCACATGAGCACCTAAATTTCTGAATGTCGCGAATATGTCAAGTATAAAAATAGAAGAAGGAGGACAAGAATATGTGACAGTCAGTCAGAGTCCCCTAAACACAACCTGACCTAAAATATGTATGTAATGCGGTATCGACCATTAGATGCCATGAGAGGCGAGCTCACGGAGTAAAAGTAGGTGAAGAGTATTGAGTTGTCATAGACAAACAGTAACAGAAAAATGGGTGGATATGAAGAGCTCAGTAGTATAGTGGCTCAAAGTACCGTTACCTAAGATGGCGGCGATGACGACATTCAAGATGGCGGCCGTGACGTCATCTGATGATATAATCAAAGATGGCTTCATATTAGCGAAGTTGCTAAATTTCAGGCGAAATCTTTTATTAGCCGTAAGTCCAGAACTAAATATTTGAAGACCTATCTTTATAACAACTTATTTCTTTAGTTTTATTTGTAGAACAACACATTAAAATATTTGCATATCTTCGTGAACGTTTTCTTTCTTTATCGGTCCATATTGCATACTAGTTAGGTTCCTTTCGAAGTATGCTGACGTAATAGCTCCATATTTAACAATCGTATACAGCCGCTCACTCGACAGATGTACCATACCCGAAGACAGAAAACTCGCACATATCTCAACAAGAAATAGAAGTAATCAGCTGAATTACAGAACCATATCACTGACAACAATTTTAAGTAGAATTTCGGAATATATACTCTGGTAGAATATTAAGAAATACCTTGAAGAAAATGATCCGTTTACACATAGCACGGATTCAGAAAGTATTGTTCTTGTGAAACACAACTGGCTCCTTATGCACACAAGGCAACGAGCCCTATAGACAGAGGATCTCGAATTGATTCAATCTTTCTAGATTTCCAGAAGGCATTTGACACTGTTCCGAACAACTGATTTCTCATCAAATTGTATGCCGACAGTTGTGCTACTGGATTCATCATTTCCTGTCATGAAGATCATTGTGCGTAGTAACTGCCATCGGGTGAAACGGAAGTGATATCTGATGTCCAGCAAGCTTGGAGACCTCTCTCGCAGTGCTTTCTGTTGGTGGGATGTGCGGGTTTTCCCTGAATCACGTCCACAGCCTCCGCCAGTTTTTGGACACATCTGGAAGCGGCCTCGCGATTGCTGCAGAACTCAGTTTTTCCATTAGGCGTGCCGGGAAATTCCGGTCCATCTGTAAACAGTACGAAGCTCACGGCGCTCGAACTAAACTCTGGATCTCAGCAGGCTTCTTGTATAGCCGCTCACAGCATTTGCTAACATTGAACATAGATTTAAGTGGTAGGACGTCTTTCCTGAAGGCATTTCTTTAGAGAGTAGCCTTGTGCGGAAGTGAAACGTGGACGATAGAAGCACAGAATAAAAGAGAAGATAGGATCTTAAGTACGGTGCTGTAGAGAAGTGGTGAATATTACATAGATATATCGGATGACTATTGAAGTGTTAGTGAATCGAATTTCTCGCAGAAACCCAATACGGATTCCGAAAAGATAGCAACACCAAATCAGCCGCCAAAAAATGTTCGCCAGAAGTCTGTAAGTTACTAGTTTGACTGTTTGCATATTTTTAGATCCCACAAAATGTGTGATTCGGTCAGTCACGCGCTGCTCTTCTAGAAACTGAGGGTACGCTATATCAGACACAAATCACTTCAAATCCTTTCAAGAGAGTGTTCGAAAATTTCCGTTAGAAACTTCTGGGAATTGTAGAAGGGAGTGAGTACATAATACTCTGAATATAAACTTATGTCCATGATGGTTTCGATTAAGATATTTAACTCATTTACTTCTGCTTTAGGAATTTAATAAGACGTGACACAATGCAATTATTAGGTAACAATTCGAAAGCACACAATGAAAAATCCGTTATCACTTAATCATATTTGTTTCTATTAAGACTTAAACATTAAGTGTTTACGTTAGTCAGAAAGGAAAATACCCCAGCGTACTGTACGTACAGAACAGTAATGATGCAGCACAACAGGAGCTCGATGAGGCGTTCCAACGTTGTTGCAGTCTTTGTAACTAAGAAGCGCGTTCTGGAAGCCATTCTCCATCTCACCTGGCGTCTCTTCAGTTTCCAGTGTAGCGGCCAGAACTCATGCTATCAGATCTTTCTCTGTTTCTACAAGGGTTTCGTAAGTTGAACTTTGCATACAGCCTCACAAGAAGTACACGTCATCCTTACCAACGTATTGCACGCCAGGACAAGTAATTCTAAGACTTTCTTCTTCCAGTAGCTGACGTGAATGCTTTACACATCTGAACTGAAACCGTCGTAGATCAGAAACGATACGTTTCATGGACATGAAAATATTATATATTAACTCCCCTCAGGAGTTTGCAATGGGAATTTTCGAGCACCCTGGATACACCTAAAAAGTCGTAAACAATCCACAGATATACATTATTAAACAATGTGAGACAAACATTCAGTTACTGGAGTTTAGTGCCACAGATGTATAGCAAATGTTTGTGGAACTGAACAAGCAATGAAGACTGTCAATCCCTCGGTTTGCACTTGGATGGAAACCTTACATGGATAATGAATGTACTTTTTGTGTGTAAACATTTAAGCAGTGTGTGATACTTGATTAACCAGCTACCAAAAATGTTGTTCATAAAAGACTCAAAACATTTTAGCACAGGACACTTATCTCTCTCTCTCTCTCTTTCACACAGACACACACACACACACACACACACACATATATATATATATATATATATATATATATATATATATATATATATATATATATATATAACGATCAGTGCCTACATGGAAAGATGTTTGTGTTTGCTTACGGGATCGTGATTGTGTCCCGGAGTTCACCTCTTCATACGGTCATGAATGTATTTTTTCAGTGCTCCAAAGATACGGAAATCGGGACAGTATGGAGAATGTGCAAGGACTCCTCAGCGAAACGTCTGCAGCTTGGTCCAAACGCTCAGGAACAGGAAAACGGACAGCATCATTCCGTTGCAGGATAATGTCCGCCTACATGTTTCTAAGGTTGTTTTGGGTAAAGTGCATATGTTTTGCTGGGGAGCCCTTACACATCCGCCGTACAGTCCTACAGTCCTGATTTAACGATTTTTCTCCATGAGCAGTCAGTCTTTTTTGGGCCCTAAAAAGAAATAAAAAAGAGAGAAGGAGAGAGAGAGAGAGAGAGAGAGAGAGAGAGAGATGGCTTGTCGATCTGCTTCGAATGAAGTGGTGCACGCCTGAGTACCATAGGCAACTACAAACGTTGTCCCACGAAGTCATTGACCATTTCGTCTCATGGTGGGATGGATATTAACCGTTGCAGTGATTACTTTTACGGTAATAAACAATTTATTCTCTTTTTTCATCTGTCCCTTTTCATTTTACAGCCCATTTTATTTTTGCATATACCACTTTTTTTATCTAAACTATCACGCTACAAACATGTAACCTATGAAATACATTATCTGATCAAAAGTTTCCGGACACCTATCGGTGTACACTAACATGAGGTGTACCATACATTCTCCTTTATGACGGGTTGAACTATAGTGGGGACATATTCATAGGGCTTTCTGAATGTCTGTAGAACCAATTCATTCTTCCTCAAGAGCTGATGTCAGACGCTGAAGTCTGGAGAGAAATCGACGCTCTAACTCGTCCCAAATGTTTTCCATTGGCTTCCAGGTCGGTACCCTAGTCAGGCCAGTGCATTTCAGAAATGTTATTGACCACAAACCATCGCGTCATAGATACTGCTTTATGACAGGGTGCATTGTCATGCTGACAGAAACGATCATATCCCCCGAAGTGTTGCTTTACAAAATGCTATAGTATGCATTCATATCCTTCCGCAGTTAGCGTTATCTTGCGCGCAATAAGCGCACCACACCATAACCAGGAAAAATACCCCGATACCGTAATAGCACCTCCTCTGTAATACATTTTTGGCTATACACACGATGGTAGGAACTTTCTCCAGATAGTCACCTAACCCGTCAGATTGTCAGAGGTGTAGTGTGATTCATAACTTAAAATCATTTGTATCCAGTCATCCACTGTAAAGTGGCGCCACTCTTTACACCACCTCAAGGGTCGCTTATGACTGACCACAGAATTGTGTGGCTTATGAAGAGCTGCTCGACGATTTTAACCTATTATTTTTAATCCTGCGCACAGTCATTGTGCTACAGGGACAGCTGATAGCGCTGTGGAATCCATTAGTGATTCCGTTTGTCATATCATGCCATTTTGTACAGTCAGCTTCCGTAATGTTCGACGGTCCCTGTCCATCAGTACATGAGATCTACCAGGTCTTCGTTTGGCTGTGGCTGTTCCTTCGCGTTTGCTCTCCACAGTCACTTCACCAACAGTCGACTTGGCTTCTTCAAGAGGGTTGGAATGGTCCCGACATATTTGTTACTCAAATGATGTCCAATTACTAGTCTACTTCCGGAATCACTGAGCTCTCCTGACCGATCCATTCTGCTATTACTGCTTCTCCTTTTAAATTAGCGAGTCCACACCTCATGACGTCTAGCGGTCAACACGGGTCTCCGTGTTCTTTTCAGCAGATATTCTACATAAATGCAGTAAAAGAAATAACCAAACTTATTTCATGTAAAAAGTGTAAGTAACGCTAACAGACCCATTATCAGCGGCTCATCGTGATACAACCAGTCCATAACCGGACAAGCTCTAGACTATGGAATGAAAGTGAACTAGACAGCAGAAACCACACGTTATTATAGGATACAGGTACTTTTAAGCAGTCCAACAAAACATAAAATTAGCAGGCAATCATCATAGGTCCTACCACTCGCTCCTTCCAGCTCCTTCCCTTCTCCCTTACCATCTGCGCCCATTCTGTCCGCCTCTCCCCCACCCTCACCTACCTTGGCCTTACCATTGACCGTCACCTCACCTGGATCCCCCACCTCCGCTCTTTCCAATCCGAAGTCAACAACTGCCTCCGACTCTTCAAACTTCTCTCTGGCTGGACATGGGGGTTGAACCACTTTACCATCCTCCACACCTACAAATCCTTAATCCGTCCCATCCTCTGTTATGCCTGGGTATCGCCCCCCCCCCCCCCAAATTCTGTAAGTCCCTCCAGATCATTGAGCGCCATGCACTCTGCCTATCCTTCAGTATACACCTCCTGTCCCCCACAAGGATCCTCTATGACCTGATTCCTTTCCCTCATCTGCTCCTATTCGTTGAACATGTTCATGTACTCTACACCTCCCACCACCTTGATCTCCCTCATCCCATGGTTGCTCCTCTCCTCTCCAACCCCCACCCTCTGCTGCGCCTTCACTGTTGTATCTCCCATACCCTCCATCTCTACACCATTCATCTCCTTTCCCAAGGTGGATTCTGTCGACTCCCTCTACCGGATGATGCCCTCTCTCCCTCCATTTATCCATCCTATTAACTCTGATCCTTACCTCCCCCCTCCCCTTCCTCTGTCCTTTTCCTGGACTCCCTCTCATCCCTTCCATTCTGTTTATTCCCCACCTATCCTCTCCCTGCCTCCCTCCCCTCCCCCAGATGCTTTTGTATTTCCCTCCTCTGCCTTTCCCCATTGGCTCTCGTGTCTGCCCTGCCCCCCTTATGTGTCCTCTCCCTCCGTCGGTCCCCCCTTCGTTTTTCCTTTCCGCCCCGCTTTTTCCCCCTCATCTGTCCAGGTCCCCCCCATCTGCCCTTGTCTGTGGTGTGTAATCTTCATGCTAACTTTTTAGTGCTGTGTTCCCAGTGAGTGTTCAGTGTTGTGCGTCTTTTCCGAAGTGTTGTGAATGGAAATCATACTGTCGCTGGGTATGATTTTTATATCTCTTGCAGACAGAAACCAGACTGTCTCTGTGTTTTTTAATTGTTTGTCCACTATTTTACCTGTCTGCTTCCTGTGTATTTTATTAGCATCGCCAACCCTTTGTTTTATGCTTTAACTTTCCACAATTTTCCGCCGTTTTATAATTGAAGTCACCGTTTCATCGCCTGGTTTTATAAGTGGTCCCGACAGTCGGGATACCAGTTACTCTGGAATAAGGCTGGACATCTCGGACATATTCTCAGTCGTGGTCACCTTTGTGCTCATACGGCAAAGACTACCAAATCCACTGGTTAGTCCCTCAACCGTTAGGGGTAACACCCAATGGGCCTCGGGGTAAGTAAGGCTAGCAACCTGCTTCCCTAGTACTTTAAATATGATGCTGGCAACAATCAGTGCAAAATGCCTCGGACCTTTGGAGGTGATGGAGTCCCACCTCTAACTGACAAACCAGGGACTCCTAAGATACGACTTAGCAAACAAATGGCAATGAGATGGGGAGCTATTAATATCAATGGGGGCTACTCTGGAAGGAAGGTAGAGCTGGCAGAGGCTGCAAGTAAGATGGGGCTGGACGTTTTAGCTGCTGGTGACATTCGGGTAAGGGGTGAAAAAGAAGAGGATGTGGGAGAATACAAAGCCTACCTGTCAGGAGTCAAAGCAGGAATAGCACAATGGGGTGTAGGGCTTTACATCAGGAACGAAATGGAACCGAGCGTAGTTGCAATAAGGTATGTAAACGAGCGACTGATGTGGATAGATTTGACAGTGTCTAGCAAGAAAATTAAGATTGTGTCAGTATATTCGCATTGTGAAGGGACAGATCAAGATAAGATGGATAGTTTTTATGAGGCACTCAGTGATGTAGTTGTTAGAGCAAAGGACAAGGACAGTGTTCTGCTCATGGGTGATTTAAATGCCAGGATTGGAAATCGAACAGAAGGGTATGAAAAGGTTATGGGTAAATTTGGAGAGGATATGCAGGCCAACAGGAACGGGAAACAACTCTTGGATTTCTGTGCCAGTATGGGATTAGTAATCACAAACTCCTTTTTTAAACATAAGAACATTCACCGGTATACTTGGGAAGGGAGTGGAACCAGATCTGTCATTGACTATATAATAACAGATCAGGAATTCAGGAAGGCTGTGAGGGACAAACGTGTATTCAGGGGATTATTTGATGACACTGCTCATTATTTAATCTGCAGTGTAATTGGGATTGTGAGGCCGAAAGTGCAGGAGGTCAGGTCCATATGTAGGAGGATAAGAGTGGAGAAACTTAGGGATAAGAAAATCAGGCACAAGTACATAACAGCGGTCTCAGAAAGGTACCAGTTAGTTGAATGTAGTTAATTACATACATTAAAAAGGAGTGGACCAGGTACAGGGTCACAGTACTGGAAGTGGCTAAAGAATGTCTTGGAACAGTGGTGTGTAAAAGTAGGAAGAAGCAAACAGCTTGGTGGAATGACACAGTCAAGGCAGCCTGTAAAAGGAAAAAGAAGGCGTATCAAAAATGGCTACATACTAGAACTCAGGTAGACCGAGAAAGTAATGTTGAAGAAAGAAACAAAGCCAAACAGGTAATTGCAGCATCCAAGAAGAAATCTTGGGAAGACTTTCGAAACAGGTTGGAGACTATGGGTCAAGCTGCTCAAAAACCATTCTGGAGTGTAATTACCAGTCTTCGAAAGGGGGGTAAGAAGGAAATGACAAGTATTTTGGACAGGTAAATCCAGTAGATGCCTTGGGCAGAGAGAGGGAATATTTTAAAGAGTTGCTCAATGTAGGTGAAAATACGATCAGTAATGTTTCAGATTTCGAGGTAGAATGGGATAGGAATGATGATGGAAACAGGATCACATTTGAGGAAGTGGAGAAAAAGGTCAGTAGACCCCGCATCTCGTGGTCGTGCGGTAGCGTTCACTCTTCCTACGCCCGGGTTTCCGGGTTCGATTCCCGGCGGGGTCAGGGATTTTCTAGGCCTCGTGATGGCTGGGTGTTGTGTGATGTCCTTGGGTTAGTTAGGATTAAGTAGTTCTAAGTTCTAGGGGACTGATGACCATTACTGTTAAGTCCCATAGTGCTCAGAGCCATTTGAACCACTTTTTGGTCAGTAGATTGCAGTGCAATATAGCAGCTGGGGTGGATGAAATTAAGTCGGAACTCATCAAATACAGTGGAACGTCAGGTCTTAAATGGCTACACAGAATAACTGAAATGGCCTGGGAGTCGAGACAGGTTACATCAGATTGGACAAAAGCAGTAATCACACCAATCTTTAAACATGGAAACAGAAAAGATTGTAACAACTACAGAGGTATCTCTTTAATCAGCGTTGTGGGTAAAATCTTCTTAGGTATTGTTGAAATGAAAGTGCGAGTATTAGTTGAGGACCAGTTGGATGATAATCAGTGTGGGTTTAGGCCTCTTAGAGGTTGTCAGGACCAGATCTTTAGCTTACGGCAAATAATGGAGAAGTGTTATGAGTGGAACAGGCAATTGTATCTATGCTTTATAGATCTAGAAAAGGCATATGACCCGGTTCCTAGGAGGAAGTTATTGTCTGTTCTTCGAGACTTTGGAATAAGAGGCAAACTTTTGCAAGCAATTAAAGGTCTTTACATGGATAGTCAGGCAGCAATTAGAGTTGACGGTAAATTGAGTTCATGGTTCAGAGTAATTTCAGGGGTAAGACAAGGCTGCAACCTGTCTCCACTGTTGTTCATATTATATATGGATCATATGTTGAAAACAATAGACTGGCTGGGTGAGATTAAGATGTATGAACACAAAATAAGCAGTTTTGCACATGCGGATGACTTAGATGTGACGGCAGATTCGATTGAAAGTTTGCAACGTAATAGATCAGAAATGTGGAGACTATGGTATGAAGATTAGCATCTCCAAAACGAAAGTAATGTCAATGGGAAAGAGATATAAACGGATTGAGTGCCAAATAGGAGGGGCAAAGTTAGAACAGGTGGACAGTTTCAAGTACTTAGGATGCATATTCTCACAGGATGGCAACATAGTGAAAGAACTGGAAGAGAGGTGTAGGAAAGCTAATGCAGTGAGTGCTCAGCTACGATCTACTCTCTTCTGCAAGAAGGAAGTCAGTATCAAGACTAAGTTATCTGTGCACCGTTCAATCTTTCGACCAACTTTGTTGTATGGGACGAAAGCTGGGTGGATTCAGGGTACCTTATCAGTAAGATTGAGGTTACGGATATGAAAGTAGCAGGTACTAGTAGATGGGAACAATGGCAGGAGGGTGTCCACAATGAGGAAATTAAAGAAAAACGCTGAATGAACTCTATAGATGTAGCAGTCAGGGCGAACAGGCTTAGATGGTGGGGTCATGTTACACGCATGGGAGAAGCAAGGTTATCCAAGAGCAAGAGACCCATGGGCTTAGCAGTGGAGGGTAGGAGGAGTCTGGGCAGACGAAGGAGAAGGTACCTGGAGTCGGTTGAGAATGATTTTGAAGTAACAGGTTTAACATCAGAAGAGGCACCAATGTTAGCACTGAATAGGGGATCATGGAGAACTTTTATAAGGGGGCTATGCTCCAGACTGAAAGCTGAAAGGCATCATCAGTCTTAAATGATGATGATAATGATGATTATGATATCTTCTTCTTATCTTTTAAAAACTCTGTAGGCTGAAGAGCAGTGTACTAAGCTGCTGTCAGCCCGCCCCCTTCGGGACGAATCGAAATTCAATAAAGGAAAAAAAACATAAAATTAGCTTTAGACAATAAATAACCTCTGCTGTCCAAGAAGATTTCATAAGTTTGAAGGAAATATAGGCCACTACAATAAACGTTGAAACAACTACGTAATTGGGCAGTTGGTCATAACATCTGTATTAATTTAAATAATGTTATATATATCATTTGTACTTAAAATGATATTATTTAACCTCTTTACACAAACATGACATTTAGAAAAGTCATTGTCTGGTGCAAAAACCCTTGTATACAAACAGAATGTGTCTGTACGAATTGGTGGGAAAAGAAGTTCATGACGCAACGTGCCATATCACAAGATGTGAAGTAATGGCCCATTAGGTGATGGAAGGGGACGTAAGGGAGTACAGATTTTAGAGGAAGATCAAAGCTAGACTACAGTAAGCAGTTTCAAGTAGGTGAAGATTAGAGTAATTATATAGCAATGAATTGGCTTTGCAGGAGAGTCTGTGGTGTAGTTAAGCATCAAACAAATCAACAACAACAAGGTCAACAACAACCTGATATATTACTTCAACATCCCGGCTAAGCAGGAAAAACTTAGCGTCCACACATAATGTCACGTAGGGTTTTATAATAGAATTACTGTTGAAGATCGTAATGAGTAGGATATTTCCAGAACAAATATTTCCCCAGTGGTTGTCCGAATTCCTGTAAATTTAGGAGGCAAGTACAAGTGCCAGAAGAAATGTTTCATCTGCATTTGTTAATGGACAAGATGTGGATGGTATGAGAGACATGCAGTGACTCAATTACTACAAAGGGTACACCTCGATCAGTATCTCTGCTCAACATCCGAAGGTACAAAATCCATAGTCAACGTCGTAACGGTACTTGTCAGTAAGCGCCGGGTATGTTGCAGGATTCGCGGGAGGGCTCGTAAAATTATTGTGCTTTACTTCCGACCAAACCATAATGAAATATAGCGATATGCTCTTATAGAGTGGCGGTAGTATCGCGTATAAAAATATAAAATGGCAGCACATTAGCGGAGCTGTCATTTGTTCTCAGGTGATTAGTGTGAAAAGGTCACAACGTTTTCTGAACGTCCGACGTGTATTAACAGACTTTGAACGCAGAATGGTAGTTGGAGCCTGACTGCTACATCTATAGAGTTCATTCCCAGTTTTTCTTTGATTTCCTCATTGTAGACACCCTCCTGCCATTGTTCCCATCTATTAGTACCTGCAATCATCCTAGCTAATTTCATATCCGTAATCTCAACCTTACTGATAAGGTACCCTGAATCCACCCAGCTTTCGCTACCATATAACAAAGTTGGTCGAAAGATTGAACGGTGCACAGATAACTTAGTCTTGGTACTAACTTCCTTCTCGCAGAAGAGAGTAGATCGTAGCTGAGCACTCACTGCATTAGCTTTGCTACACCTCGCTTCCAGTTCTTTCACTATGTTGCCATCCTGTGAGAATATGCACCCTAAGTACTTGAAACTGTCCACCTGTTTTAACTTTGCCCCTCCTATTTGGAACTCAATCCGTTTATATCTCTTTCCCACTGAAATTACTTTCGTTTTGGAGATGCTAATCTTCATACCATAGTCCCTACATTTTTGATCTAGCTCTGAAATATTACGTTGCAAACTTTCAATCGAATCTGCCATCACAACTAAGTCATCCGCATGTGCAAGACTGCTTATTTTGTGTTCACACATCTTAATCTCACCCAGCCAGTCTATTGTTTTCAACATATGATCCATATATATTATATGAACAACAGTGGAGACAGGTTGCAGCCTTGTCTTACCCCAGAAACTACTCTGAACCATGATCTTAATTTACCGTCAACTCTAACTGCTGCCTGACTATCCATGTAAAGACCTTTAATTGCTTGCAAAACTTTGCCTCCTATTCCATAATATCGTCGAACAGACAATAACTTCCTCCTAGGAACCCGGTCATATGCCTTTTCTAGATCTATAAAGCATAGATACAATTGCCTGTTCCACTCATAACACTTCTCCATTATTTGCCGTAAGCTAAAGATCTGGACCTGACAACCTCTAAGAGACCTAAACCCACACTGATTTTCGTCCAATTGGTCCTCAACTAATACTCGCACTTTAATTTCAACAATACCTGAGAAGATTTTATCCACAACGTTGATTAAAGAGATACCTATGTAGTTGTTACAATCTTTTCTGTTTCCATGTTTAAAGATTGCTGTGATTACTGCTTTTGTCCACCTCTCTCGACTCCCAGGCCATTTCAGTTATCCTGTATTTGATGAATTCCGACTTAATTTCATCCATCCCAGCTGCTTTATTGCACTGCAATCAATTAACCATTTTCACCTCTTCCTCAAATGTGATCCTATTCCCATCCACATTCCTATCCCATTGTACATCGAAATCTGAAACATTACTGATCGTATTTTCACCTACATTGAGCAAATCTTCAAAATATTCTCTTTATCTGCCCAAAGAATCCCTAGGATTCACAAGCAGTTTTCCTGACTTGTCCAAAATACTTGTCATTTCCTTCTTACCTCCCTTTCGAAGACTGATAATTACACTCCAGAATGGTTTTCCAACAGCTGGACCCAAAGTCTCAAACCTTTTTCCAAACTTTGTTAACTGGGCAAATTGTGTAACATAACGTAATGAATCTGGTTGAATCAAGATTTAAAGACTTTATCCAATTCTTGTTTCGTAAAACGTTCCAAAGGGGCAAATTTCCAACGTGCTTGTTGACCCTATGTGGACCCACCTACTTCGAGCCCCCGTTCTGTTGCTGGTGGAGTGATCTTATTAAAAAACTCATCTATCCAGTTAGTCAAAATGTTTCTAAAATACTTAGTGCTTTTAAATTTTTCTACCATCAACCATACCTGAGACCTAAATTGTTTCCTGCCATGTTTTCACAATAAGCTATCCAAAAGGGCTTTTCTTAGCTACTAACTCAGTCAAATGTTTAATTACAACATTGACCTTCTTATGACTGCAGTAAGAGCTAACCTACGTTTTGTTATCGCACACGAACGTTTTGAATTTACCCACGGTGCTATTGGTCCTTTCAGGTTTTCAACAACCTTTCCTGTGAGGTGCACATCTCCGCGCCTTAGTTTAAAATGCTTATACCTTTTCATATGGTTTTTGCAAATACAGGATGCTATAATTGGATGCACAGCTTCCTTCACTTTTAGCAATATTTAACCTAACACAGTTTCTTCCGGTTCTATTTCGATGTTGCTTTATACGTAAATGGCAATTATTACTTCCGTTGAAAAATGGTTTGATCCCAGTGGATATGAAATAACTTTCCACCGGAACACTGGAGGTGGGGGTCACCATAAAATCTTATCTGTCACCTCACAAAAATATAAGTGATTCATTTTTTTCTTTGTTTACAGGTGCTGAATAGAAGGCTATATGTCAAGTTAAACAGATGCATTGGGGAAGAACTGTTCGGATCTAGAAGAGGAAAAGGAACAAGAGATGCTATTCGCTTGTTAAAAATCATATGGAAAAGCTATATTGAGAAAGGTACAGAAATTTATTCTATTTTCATTGGTTTGAGAAAGGCTTTCGACAGAGTACGGTGGAAAGGCTGATGGATATTTTGGATAGGAAAAGAGGAGATCTGGAGAGGCGATTGGTGCAGAACCTATATTTATAACATGAAGTAAGAATAAGGATTGGAAATGAAATGTCTAAAGGAAGCAACACTCTAAGGGTCGTTATACAGGGTTATTGTTCATCTTATACCTGGAAGACATTATTGCGAAAAGCTTAGGTGGAAAAGAGGAGTGCATATATGTGGAAAGAGAACAGAATTTACACGATTCGCTGATGACATAGTTTAGTGGTAGAAAGTGAATGAACTGAAAACAAAATGTTAAAAGACGTGAGTGATTCTTGTGTGGAACATGGGATGAGAACAATACAGCGAAAACCTAGAGTTTGGTGATAGGTACAATTTTGATAGGATAAATTGTTATTAATTACCAATCTAAGACAATTTAAATATTCGGAATTACGATTACTGAAGACTTGAGATGCGAAGGAGGCATTAAATAGAAAGAGGAGAATGTTATACGACAAATTAAATAAAGAGCTGGCACTGTATGGGGTAAAATCATAGACACCGAGATGAGAGAATGAGAAAAGGCTAGAAGCACTTGAAATGTTGACATGGAGGAGAATGGAGAAGATAAGCTGGAGGGAAACAGTAAGTAACGGAAGAGTGTTGGAAAGTGTTGTGAGAGGAGAAAACTGCTGCAGGTTGTATGAGAAAGGAAGAAGAACTGGATGGGACGTTCGATCAGATTGGAATACCTGCTAACAGGCGCTTTGGAAGGTCTAGTTCGTGGGAAAAGAATGAGATGGAGGAGTAGACACACGATGACAAGCGACATAATGGGAAGTGGAAGTTGCGCGGACCTGAAGAAGAGGGCAGAAAGCAGGAGAGCAAGGAGAGTTACTATTGTGCAGTCTGTGGCTGGTTTGCATTGTTGTCTGCCATTGTAGTGTTGGGCAGCGGCAGCTGGATGCTAACAGCGCGTAGGGTTGCGCAGTTGGAGGTGAGCCGCCAGCAGTGGTGGACGTGGGGAGAGAGATGGCGGAATTTTGAAATTTGCAAGACTGCATGTCATGAACTGCTATATATATTTTGACTATTAAGGTAAACACATTGTTTGTTCTGTATTAAAATCTTTCATTTGCTAACTATGCCTATCAGAAGATAGTGCCTTCAGTAGTTTGAGTCTTATATTTAGCTGGCAGTAGTGGCGCTCGCTGTATTGCAGTAGCTTAAGTAACGAAGATTTTTGTGAGGTAAGTGATTTGTGAAACATAGAGGTTAATGTTAGTCAAGGCCATTCTTTCGTAGGGATTTTTGGAAGTCAGATTGCGTTGCGCTAAAAATATTGTGTGTCAGTTTAAACACAGTCATGTATAATTTTTCTAAGGGGACGTTTCACTATGTGATAACCTGGTTTTGAGCAGAAAAGTGATGATGAGGTACATAATATGCAGTGTTGCTAAAAATTAAAATCCCTGCGGCAAAGAACCGTAGCACGCTAGAAGAGCCAAAATCAAATCGTGAATCTCTGTGATAAAACAGAGTATGTACCTAGCTTCGACCATATCTGTGGCAAAAGAGCATAATAACATAGGTGGACCAGTCAGGCGAAACATGCAACTCCTAGGATGCTAGCGGCGACCAGACGTGACAGGTTAAAAATGGTCTCACCTAGCAACATCGTTTCTAGTATTTCCCAATTCGCATTCAATATATAAATATAATGAGTAAATTTATTCACTGTGTAATTTTTATATTTAGAACTTAAATAAGCGCTTTATCTTGCCTGAGAGTTTAGTGACAGTTCTTGATTAGAATGGATATTCACTAGCATTGAATTTAGATGATTTTCGTAGCAAATTTCAGTCACATATATAGATTTAAGATTTAGATTTATCATTTAATTTTGCCCTGATGTTTCTCTAGAATTAGTGTAATATAACTAGGAAATTTGGCAGCTTTTACTGTAGGCAGCATAGCTGGACGCTTGGATACTATTGCATGTTCTAGCCAGCTTTTGCTTCTTACCCTGATATGATAACAACCTCCATGTTGAAGTTGGTGTTTTTACCGTTGTCATTATCTCCTGCTGATTCACCACATACAACAGTTCATCATTTTGTGTAGATTGGCAGTTTGTCGTTAAGTCCACAAGAGAGTGACCTCCTTCGTTACACAGACAATAATACTGTAAAATCCGAGACGCTGTTGATATTTATTTTCGATGAAAAATGTAGTATAAGTTTTGTATTGTTGCAGTCACATGGTCAAAATTGAGTATCCCTGAAGCGATACTGCAGTTGTCAGGGATCATTATGGTTGCCAGTCAATGTATTTATATTTTTACCAATATTCGTCTTACAGAGAGAAGATGGGGAAACCAGTTGAGTTGGCCAAGAATGTCTCTTGTTGAAGAAATGGTCTCAGCACTCAGTTACGGAGTTGGGGTACAAGTTTTCATAAAGCGAGCCACCTAACCAGAATGCAATTTGAGCAGTGGTTTCCTGTAGGTTGATGACGATGCAGCTTGGATGGAATTTTAGAGCCGTTCGGACTAGTGCTGATATACACCTGCAAGAAGCAGTGCGAAAAATTATCGTGAAACCACAGGCTTCACGGTTTTTTTCTGTTCACTAAAGCGTAGGTCGGTTAGTGGGAAAATAATTTTTTCTGCTCCATTCCAAATTGCTGTATTTGGTTTTGTGTGTATACAGGATATGCCATAATTAACAAAAGAATCTGGAACTAGAGAAGGTATCAATAAAACATGAAAATCTTTCCAGTATACGGGGATCTCCAGACGTGGTGTTGACTAGATAATTACGAATTTGTGGTTGCCACCTATCATTGAGTTCCGTATGATATGTGGTTTTAGCTAGCAAATGTGTTTGAAAAGTGAACTTTCAGGTTGTGTCCCCTTGTAACTGGGCTGAAATCTCATCCACTGACTACCATGACAAGAGGCATATCATTACTCCAGTGCGTTCACTAGATAATTGGGAATTTGTCGCTGCCAGCTATCATTGACTTCTGTATATGGTACTAGTTAGCAAACGTATACTGTGTGATCAAAAGTATCCGAACACCCCAAAAACATACGTTTTCCATATCAGGTGGGTTGTGATCCCACCTATGGCCAGGTAATCCATATCAGTGACCTCAGTAGACATTAGACATCGTGAGAGAGCAGAACTGGGCGCTCCGCGGAACTCACGGAATTCGAACGTGGTGAGGTGATTCTGTCATACATCTGTACACGAGATTTCCACACTCCTAAGCATCACTAGGTCCACTGTTACCGATGTGATAGTGAAGAGGAAACGTGAAGGGACACATACAGCACAAAAGCGTACAGACCGTCCTCGTCTATTGATTGACACGAGACCAGTTGAAGAGGGTCGTAATATATAATAGGCAGACATCTATCCAGACCATCACACAGGAATTCCAAACTGCATCAGGATCCACTGCAAGTACTATGACAGTTAGGCGGGAGGTGAGAAAACTTGGATTTCAAGGTCGAGTGGCTGCTCATAAGCCACACATCATGCCGGTAAATACCAAACGACGTCTCGTTTGGTGCAAGGAGCGTAAACATTGGACGATTGAACAGTGTAAACACGTTTTGTGGAGTCGTAAATCACGGTAAACAATGTCATCAAGGCTAAGGGTTGGCCATCACCACATTCAATGCCAGCATTATCGATGGAGGGCGCGACGAACTTGTAGGTTATTTTCAATCAGGTGTCCGTATAGTTTTGATCACATAGTGTATTTATAATGTGAACTTCCCGATTTTGTCCCCGTGTAACTGGGATGAAATTTCATCCATGGCCTACACTAACAAGAGATACAACGTTACTTCAGCACATCCCTGCCGTGAGTTTGGAATTCTCTAAAATTCTCACGGATCGTCTCGTAAAGCTTGATAAGTTTATGTAATTCACTGTTCCAGTTCTTCAGCGGTACCAATGAAAATGCTGTATGCTTCACTTTTGAGATAACCCCAGACAGAATATGCAGAAGATTTAGATCAGGTGATCTTGGAAAGAACAAATCCTGTTCTTTCCACCCACTTTGGACCATAATGGCGCGTTAGATGCAGTATTACATTAACAGCAAAATTTGCTAATACTCATCATCAATGTACCACATTACCCAACGTTGTGCATCCCCAAACAACTCCAGAATCCAACGCAGCTCAAACGAAATGTGTCCATGTCCATCAACTTTCTTTCGAAGAAAGTGTGTCCCAACGAAAGGATCACTAAAAACACCTACCCTTTATTCAGTGAGAGACGTATACGATGTCGTGAGTCAGAATAACATGTGGATTTGTGTCAAATTGGAGCCCACTTAGACGAGGGCTTGATGAAAAAGTTGAGATATGGAATTCATTTGTGTCCCTTAAAGTAATTATGTTGCAAATGGCTTGTTGATAGACCAACGTTCACTAGAAAGTATTTGCTTCTGTTATAGTGTCAGTTTACGCTGTTAATTGTGACACATTTTGGATTTGACCCTCTTTCTTTTGAGCTCTGATGCCAAGAGCTACTTTCTGGGTGTATGAGGACATTCCAAGGAAATAGTTTGCAGTTTATACAGCAAGTCTCCGTGGCATGTTGGTTTTCTCTCATCGAGATGTACTCTGCTCTGTAAGCATAGTATTATATGACCAGTGCAAAGGTGTTTTCAATAGTTACTTTCCTGACTCACAGCTTAAGCAAGGCTGAGAAAATTTAACTACAGAGCGATCCAAATAAAACTGGACCACTTCAATGGGCCATAATTTCCCTACGAAAGCACTTGAAGCAGGAAGAAATGTTTCAAAGTTCTCACTAGCTCTGCGAGAATCAGACGTTCCGCCCTTAGTTGACAAGTTTGTTGTTTTTGCACATGACGTCCTTTGTCCGGCATAATTCCTCACTTGCTCGGCTCGTGTTTGTTGATTCTTAGCGACTTTGGTCGCGATTTGTGAAGTCTGTGAGTGTATAGCTGCGACCACGTGAGAATGTCGAGAAAATTAGTGATTCTTTCGCAGTATTTAGCTGGAAAAGGCATCTAGTACACACTTCGGGAGTGGTGGCAGGCTCAGTGGTTACAACACAACGGGCATTCCGGAGAGAATTCAAGGTACGCTATGTTCCAACAAAGGCAGCAATTTTATCGACTGTAAGGTATCTGAAGACAACTGGTGCATTAAACGGAAAGAGCGGCAAACATAGATCATTACTTAGTGCACAGGTTACTTTTAATATTCGATTACGCTTGGAGAACTCTCCAAGGAAGTCTTTGCGTCGATTGAGCCAGGAAACAGGCATTTCGTATGGCACATGTCAGAGGGATGCGAATAAATTGGCATTGCAACCGTACAGAGTACATTGCAAAAAACAGATTATGAGAAAAGAATGCTTTAGTGTCGATGGTTCGAGGGGTTTCTTATTCAACGTTGACAAGTTTGGTTTCCAGATGAGGCTTGGTTCCATCTGGCCGATACTGGGCTGGGGTAAACCCAGGTATCATCCACGAAACATGACTCGATGATGAAAAAGTTTTAGACGGGAGAGTGGTGTCAACTTCCACTACTGCTGGCCCCATTTTCTTTGATATGACCGAAGACACTACAGTTTATACGGGCACTTGAATACATTTGTGGGGCAGCGGATGACGTCGAACTCACAGAAGGTTATTTTCAATTAGATGGAGCAATGTGTCACACATCTAACGCTTCCTTACAGCGTGTAACCACTTTCTTTGGTGACTGAATAACCTCATAAAATTTGTGCCTCCTGCCGTTCACGTGATCTAACCCTCCCAGGGATTTTTCTTGTGGGGTATCTTAAAAGTCAAATGTAAAAGAGTAGACCATGGGCAACTGCAGAACTTCGTGAGTCCATTAAACATGAAATACGCAACATTGGCGTTTGTACACAACAGAGAACATAGTGGAAAATCGATGCTGGTGGAGAGCATTTGCAACATTTACTGCGAGGACTTCGCATGTATGTAACCTCCCAACTATGTACTATCATCTCCCAAATTTGCCATTATGTCCTGCTATTGGTTCAAATCTTATGACCCATTGAATTAGTTCTACATCTACATCTACATTTATACTCCGCAAGCCACGCAACGATGTGTGGCGGAGGGCACTTTATGTGCCACTGTCATTACCTCCCTTTCCTGTTCCAGTCTCTTATGGTTCGCGGGAAGAACGACTGCCGGAAAGCCTCCGTTTATATGGATCGCACTATATTTCACTGGTATGGCAGTACAGGTAATTTATCCGCACACAAGTAATGCTTGCTTTTCCAAGGGTGGTATAATTACGACGCTTAGCGAAAAAAAAATCCAAGTTCCGAAAGGTAATAGCACACATACGTAAGCCGGGGTGAACTTTGTTTCATTATCTTCAGAGTTCCTAATGAGGCTATTGGCAGCTTTTATCACGGCACTGCTTTAGCTTTGAAACTGAAGACTGCCGCAGCTACGAGTTTTCAATCACTTTGCACAGCACTTTGTTCGCTGGAGACCTCTCTTCTATCGTTGAAGCCATTGACTTAGGAAGATGAGCGCTAATTCAACTTTCAATTCAATTCAATTCAAGTTTTGTTCTGACACATCATTACGCTTAAAATAACAGTCGTGGTAACCATGCAGCTGACAACAATCAAGTCTCCTTTATGATTGCCACCTTCTGTGAGAACTGTTATTTTCAATAAACGATCCTGACTGTATTGACAGTAGATTTGCGAGATTAAACCGATATAATTATCGAAAATTGCATGGCGAGAAGATTTGCTGAGCTGAGAGTGAACACAATTAAGAAACACCGCAGTGTAAACATTAAGCATTATATTTCATGTTGCTAGATACAGCTTCCAGCAAATTTTTGTTATCTTTAATTTATTTTATAGAAGTCGTTGCATGTTGCAAACATCTAATTACAATGAATGTATAAGTCTGCTCTTACCATATCGACACTCAGTTTGTTTCTAGTGTCAGACCATGAACGAGATTCATGTGACTGAAGACTGTTTCCACAGAGGAACCGCTGCGTGGAATCGCGATTATTCTCTTGATATTATTTTTATGTGAGGCGTTTCTTCGTTTGAAAACGTTTTCCACAAGAACCAGTAAGTGGACGCAGAAGCTGGACTTTGCAATTGTTCCAAATTTTTATATAGTATAGCTTCTTCGTATAGACTACCTTCATCAACGTCTTCTTCAATACTCACTACCTTTGAAGCTTTTGTATATTTTTCATATGTAGGAGTTACTTTTCCTACATCCACGCCATTGACAGTCTTAAAAGATTAGCATTGTGGACTCGCATTCGGGAGGATGACTGTTGAAGTCCGCGTCCGGCCATCCAGATTTAGGTTTTCCGTGATTTCTCTTCAATCGCTTCAGGCAAATGCTGCGATGGTTGTTTTGGAAGGGCGTGACCGACTTCCTCCCCCATCCTCCCACAATCCGATGGGACCAATGACCTCGCTGACTGGTCCCCTCCCCCCCCCCCCCCCCCCACCAAATCAACCCACTATCCAATCTTAAAAGGAGAATTTTCGTAGTCAAACCGCTTTTGAAAATAATCTTCGACTTTATCAAATCAATAAATAAATTTGTGGTATGAATGGAACTCTAAAAATACCGAACCGGCGCTTTGTCTCTGTTCGCGCGGCTGCCCCCGTCGGAGATTCGAGTCCTCCGTCGGCCATGGACGTGTCTCTTGTCCTTAGCGTTAATTAGTTGAAGTTAGATTAAGTACATCTATATCTACATGACTACTCTGCAATTCACATTTAAGTGCTTGACAGAGGCTTCATCGAACCACAATCATACTATAGTGTGTAAACCTATTTAATCTACGCTTACATACTAGATGACCTCAGCAGTTTTGTCCCATAGGAACTTACCAACACCACCATACCGAACCACTCATACTTCGGTACCGAGCAAGGAACACAAGGCTGAAATATCGAATAGTTTCGTAAAAAACCGAACACCTGACAACACAGGTTGCGGCTAGAATGCGCCGGAATGATGTTCCAGCACATCCCAGGGAGATTTTTTTGAACTTGCTGGAACAAGTCGGCACAGGGACTTAAAATACTACATTTGTATTCAATCGAAACGTACTTTTAATTTACCGTTGTACCAGCACCATTAAACGAAACAATGGTTGAGTATTATAGTGACGTCCGTGTTCCAATGTGTTGGTTATTTGCAACAATATATGCAAACTTAGAACAATTCAGTTGCAATACAACTCAGTGGGTAGAAGGGAAATGCCATATAAAGAACTTACTCAACATATAACTCTTGTATCCCATGTTACATCGCGTTTTTTTTATCTTAATTCTTCGGGAATTCGAAATTGTGCGTGACCCCGATGGGCTAGGAATTAATACTTGACCATAGCTTTGCACATAAATTTTTACAGAGGGCCGGGGGGGGGGGGGGGGAGGGGGGAAGGCGGGGCAGAGAAGGGGAGTCAAGAACATAAAATTACAGTTTTGGACACAATTATTTGATACGTTTCGAAGTGTCATGCCACAAGAATTAAATTTTATAGGTGACACAAAAAAATTATTATATTCCATAGAATTTACGGTTATCCATTCAGTATTTGTTGCAGACTGATTACCTCACCATTTAAAAGGTAAGCATAGCTCATGATTACCTTCGAGGTAAAACTTTTTGTATTATTAAAATGATAATACATCTGACGCATTTTTAAGTTGACGATCTACAACTACATCCTTTTCGGGATTTTCTTTTTTAGTCCATTCTAATAAAATTATCAGTAAGCTAGGAAATAAAGGAGCAAAATATTTGCAAAAGATATTTTCCATCATACACCAACAATGTTTATCGATACTGAATGTCAGAAGCCTGAAGCAGGAGATAATAAAAGCTATTGGTTGCCTCCAAAAATAACCAATCATAAAGGGCCTTTGATTAAACTTTCTCAAAAATGATAGTGCAGAGAAAAAATTTCAATGCATAGCGGTGTGCACACGGTAGCGCACATGGCGTTATGTGAAACCAAACAGTGCTCTAGAAAGTGCTGCGTTTAGTTGTTGTTGATTACGTTAAGGGGACTGTGACTGGTTATTTGATTCCACAACAGTTCGTTGCCAACTTGTCAACAATACTTCGAAGCAGGCAATAAAGAAAGTCTGCACGGCAATCAAGTGAGACTCTTTTTCTGTCTTCTTCTGATCCGCGGAACAGCAGAGCGACTTACTAACGAATGAAGCCAGTGCTCCATAGTCGAATGTCTGGTGCTGCATTTTCTAAAGAGAAGATGGTAATTTCCTTAGCATTGTCTCACTGCGTTCAGGCACGTAATGCTGCATCTGGCTAAACGAGAGGTTTTGCAGTTTCACGGATATTACTTGTAGAAGTGTATGAGGATTCTGTAACGAATAAGCATTGTGTACGCCAGATTTGGTATAAGGAGGGTGCCTGCTGTTGCCTCCCCTCCCCTCTCCTGCGCATGCCTGTGATTGTCATAATTTCCCACGAACATCTACATCTACATATATATTCCGCAAGCGACCTGTCTGTGCGTGGCGGACGACACTTCTGGCACCACTAACTGATCCCCCTTCTGTGTTCCACTAACGAATGGAGAGGGAAGAATGATTGTAGGTAAGCCTCTGTATTAGCTCTAATTTGTAGATTTTCTCTTCTCACAGTGATCGCTAAAGTAACAGTATCTCCCGTCGGACGAGCAGTGCTAAAGGTACATTTCAGTTGAGTCGCTGACAACCACTGCGTGATAATGGAAGAATTAAGTAATGAATAAAAAGCGTATTTACAGATTCCCCATCTTGCGCTTCCCTTCCCAAACTTGCGAATGCCTGTGTACTGGAAAAATGTACACTGAGCATCTGCAATGCTGAATGTTGCGGCTGGCAGCAGTCGAGAACATGACGTCACAGTCACCAAGACAATCGACTGGTGCCGATATACCGTACATCGCGCCGAACTGTGGAGCAAAGTGATATTGCTAGGGGGACAGACGGTAGCACCTGTTGTTCATATTAATTCTTGTGGTTTTATTGTTTTGATTATAAGACATTCTTTTTCACAAATCGTAAATTTTGCCACAGGATTTCAAAAATCAAAACCTGTGATATTTATGGCTGTCGCGGGGGGCGGTAAGATTACGTACTGAGTTGGCTAAAGTCATCGTATACCTCGCAATATCGTGTCGAAACTTCTTTTGCCAGGAATACCTGAGCAACTCGACGTGGCACGCGCCCAACAAGTCGTTGGAAGTCCCATGAAGAAATATTTAGACTTGTTACTTCTACAGCCGTCCATATTTTGCGAAAGGGTTCCCGGTACAGGATTTTGCCCCCGAACTGACCTGTCGATTATGTCCCATAAATGTTCGAAGGGATTAGTGTCAGGCGATATGGGTGGCCGAATAATTCGCTCGAATTGCCCAGAATGTTCTTTATAACAGTAGCGAACAGTTGCGGCAAAGTGACATGATTGTTTGGAAACATGAAGCACATGAATGGCTACAAACGGCCTCCAAGTATCAGAACGTAACCATTTCAATTCAATGTACGTTCAGCTGGACCATAAGACAGCATCCATTACACCACCAGCTTGCACAGCACCTTGTCGACAACTTGAGTCCATCCATTCGTGGGATCTGCGCTACACTTGAACGCTACCATCAGCTCTTACCAAGTGCAATCCGTGCTAACCTGACTAAACCACGCTTTTCAATCGTCTAGGGTCCTACCGATACGGTCACGTGCCCGGGAGAGGTGCTATTGGCGATGTAGTGCTGTTAGGAAAGGCACTTACTGGACTCGCATTCGGGAGGACGACGGTTCAATCCCGTCTCCGGCCATCTTGATTTAGGTTTCCCGTGATTTCCCTTGCGCTCCGTCTCTAATGACCTCGTCGTCGACGGGACGTTAAACACTAATCTCCTCCTCCCAGGAAAGGCACTCGCGCTGGTCGTCTGCTGCCAAGGCTCAATAAAGTCAAATTTCACCTCACTGTTCTAATGAACATGTTCGTTGTACGTCTCACATTGATTTACACGGCTCTTTCACGCAGTGTTGCTTGTCTGTTAGCCCTGACAGCTCTACGCAAATGCTGCTAACCTCGGTCGTTAAGTGAAGGTCGTCGGTCACTGCGTTGTTCATGATGAACAGTAATGCACGAAATCTGGTACTCTCGGCATACTCTTGGCACTGTGGATCTCGGAATAATGAATTTCCTAACGATTTCCGAAAGTGGATGTGCCATGCGCCTAGGTCCAACTAACACTCCGCATTCAAAGTATGTTAGTTCCTGTTGTGCGACCATAATCACACTGGAAACCTTTTCACATGAATCACCTGAGTTCAAATCACAGCTCCGCCAATACGTCATCCACTGCTTTTTTATACCTTGTGTACGCGGTAATACCGCCACTTGTGCATGACCAGTTCTTCAACCCAGTTCTTCACTACTATCACTTGTCACCTTGTTGTGGTCCTCTGGTCCTCATTCCAAAGACTGGTTTTATGCATCTTTCCAAATTAGTGTATTCTGCGGAAGCCTCTTCAACTCAGTATAACTATTGCAGCGTATGCCCATTTCAACTTCCTTAGTGATCTCAGGTCTTGGTCTCCCACTAAAATTTCCATCCCCCCCTTCCCCCTCGCCACCCGCCCAAATCCCACACACACTGCCTTCAATTATCAAACTGATTATTCAGTGATGCCTCAGCAGGTGTTATGTCAAACGATTTCTGCTTTTAGACAAGTGGTGCCATAACTTTTTGCATGTCTCACACACCCCTTTGTACTAAGGTGATCGCTAATTTGATCAGTTCTCCCTTTACTCTCATCTATACCTTGGGTCCAAAAAGATGGTTCAAGCGGATCTAAGCACTATGGGACTTAACATCTGAGGTCATCAGTCCCCTAGACCTAGAACTACTTAAACCAAACTAACCTAAGGACATCACACACATCTATGCCCGAGGGAGAATTCGAACCAGCGACCGTAGCAGCAGCGTGGTTCCGCACTGAAGCGCCTAGAAGCCCTCGGTCACAACGGCCGACCCTGGGATCGAAAATAGCTCCTTGTACCACTTGACTTTCAACTGGTAAATGGCACCGCTCAGCTGTCAGCAATCCGCACATAAAAGATTGTCGCTACTTTCTTTATTCTACGAAACGGTCACTGATTCTGCCGTCAGCCATCAACACTAATAATCACAGTATGGTCGTAAAGAACAGATTCAGACAACTGCTGCCAAAGTGAGTCTACTGTGCACTAAGTCTGAAAATGACTGTAGACTGCTCGTATCAAAATTAATACTCTACTGGCTATTAAAATTGCTACACCAAGAAGAAATGCAGATGATAAACGGGTATTCATTGGACAAACATATTATACTAGAACTGACATGTGATTACATTTTCACGAAATTTGGTTGCATAGCTCCTGAAAAATCAGTACCCAGAACAACCACCTCAGGCCGTAATAACGGCCTTGATACGACTGGGCATTGGGTCAAACAGAGCTTGCATGGCGTGTACAGGTACAGCTGCCCACGCAGCTTCAACACGATACCACAGTTCATCAAGAAGAGTGACTGGCGTATTGTAACGAGCCAGTTGCTCGGCCATCATTGACCAGACGTTTTAAATTGGTGAGAGATCTGGAGAATGTGCTCGCGTACAGGACGTGCAACATGCGGTAGTGCATTATCCTGCTGAAATGTAGGGTTTCACAGGGATCGGATGAAGAGTAGAGCCACGGGTCGTAACACATCTGAAATGTAACGTCCACTGTTCAAAGTGCCGTCAATGCGTCAAGAGGTAACCGAGACGTGTAACCGATGGCACCCCATACCATCACGCCGGGTGATACGCCAGTAGAGCGATGACGAATACACGCTTCCAATATGCGTTCACCGCGATGTCGCCAAACAGGGGTGCGACCATCACGACGCTGTAAAGGGAACCTGGATTCAGCCGAAAAAAATTACGTTTTGCCATTCGTGCACCCAAGTTCGACGTTGAGTACGCCATCGCAGGCGCTCCTGTCTGTGATGCAGCGTCAAGGGTAACCGCAGCCATGGTCTCCGAGCTGATAGACCATGCTGCTGCAAACGTCGTCGAACTGTTGGTGCAGACGGTTGTTGTCTTGCAAACGTCCCCATCTGTTGACTCAAGGATCGAGACGTGGCTGCACGATCCGTTACAGCCATGCAGATAAGATGCCTGTCATCTCGACTGCTACTGATACGAGGCCGTTGGGATCCAGCACGGCGTTCCGTATTACCCTCCTGAACCCACCGATTCCATATTCTGCTAAGAGTCATTGGATCTTGACCAACGCGAGCAGCAATAACGCGATAAGATAAACCGCAATCGCGATAGGCTACAATCCGATATTTGTCAAAGCCGGAAACGTGATGGTACGCATTTATCTTCCTTACACGAGGCATCACAAAACGTTTCACCAGGCAATGCCGGTCAACTGCTGTTTGTGTATGAGAAATCGGTTGTAAATTTTCGTCATGTCACCACGTCTTACGTGTTGCCACCGGGGTCAACCTTGTGTGAATGCTTTGAAAATCTAATAATTTGCGTATCACAGCATCTTCTTCCTGTCGGTTAAATTTCGCGTCTGTATCACGTCATCTTCGTGGAGTAGCAATTTTAATGGCCAGTAGTGTATTTTTTGTTGGTTGTGTGTCTGTCTCGAAATTTCAGTTCATTTAAAAATTAACTTCTCAGTTGGGGCTACGTCGCTGGCTGCCGTCTAAAGCATCGATCTTGGCTAAAATTTGACGATTTGTGTCAGTGAAAGTAGCAGAAAGAAATGTAACAAAACTCACTCCCTTGGCTTCTCACGGAGGGCTGAGGAATTTGCCCCCCCAAAAAAGTTACGATTGTGTTTTTCAGAAGTGGAACGTCATCTCCGAGGAATGTAAGATTGTAATTACTGCCTAAGACACGCCAATAGATACAAATTGGTTCTGCTCGCGTAACGCTGTAATAAATTGTGCAACGTTATGATAAAAATCCGTGATAACTTTAGAAAAGTCCAAAAAAATTTATGTCTTCCTCTTGGATAACATCTGGCCCTTGTGTCGTAAATATTACAAACTGAGAGAGATGCCCGGGAGGTGTCGTCATTTGAAGTTAATTCAAGTGAATAGAACCAAGGAGTGTTTTCCAGCGGCGAAGTTTATCTTTTTCTTATCGTCACTCCCATGACTTGGGTTTCATATTCGCGTCGAGCCCGCCCTTACTCGTGAGACTAAAAGAACGGGATTCAGACTGTCGGTTGGGACTTCTGAAAAGATGTCGCGAGCGAAATGGCGTAAGCACCCAGTTGGAGTCGGCGCCTTCTCATTAGCTAGCGATGCGCAAGATAAGCCAGCGACACGTCGGCGCGTTTGGTGGCACGCGACGGAAGTTCAGAGCAGCGAGAAAAGTAAAAAAGAGGAAGAGAAAGACGCCAAAGAGTCGGCGCATCTTTTGGGCCTCGCCGGCGTCGCAGGTGCGTCGCAAGTGGCGCGGAATTCTAGCCAGGTGTGCGGGTGTTCCACTCGTTTCGGTTTTGTTTCTGCCGTTCGCGAGAAGAGAGTACACGAGGGTGTGTGTACGGCGCCGCTCCTGTGCCGACTCTTTGTGCCAATATTTACGCCGCGAGAGGAAATACGAGCGTCTCCTTGGAGAGAGGGCGCAGGTTCTGCCTCCCCCTGGCGCGCGCAGGTCGAGGGAAAGAAAAGGGTTGGCAGATCGGAGCGCGCGGCCCTGAAAAGAAGCGACGGCTCGTGCTAGTTAGCGGCGGGCGTTAGCGTGAATTGGCGGGGCCCGGCTTGTCGCCTGCAGCAACGCTAATTATATAGCACAATGCGCTTAAATGTGTCACTCGCAAGCACGTCGCTCGCGCTCTCTCTCGGTCTCTCTCTCTCTCTCTCTCGAGTCCCGCCTGCCTCCTACAGAGGTGCCACGGGTCGCTCCTTCTGCCTGACATCCTTAAATGTGATAATTATTAGCACAGCCGCGGCCCCGGCAAGTCGACCGGCGTCTACCGCACTGCGCGCGCGCGCCGGGGCGTCTTGCTGCGCCGCCCCCACAGCGCGCGCGCGGGCGAGCGTGTGTGTGCGTGTTTGCGGGGCCGGCGAGAGAGCGCACACACGCCGTAGCAGCATACACACACACACACACACGCGCGCGCGCGCCCTAGCCAGCCAGGCTCTCTCTCTCTCAGAAGCCTCGGCTCCCGGCTCACCGCAAATCGGAATCAAAGCCCTAATTAGAGGACGGGAGGGGATGCCGCTGCGGCCCGGGGTGGCGGCTGGGGAGGGGGTGGGGTGAGGCGGGAGGGAGAGGCCAGCGTTTTTCATTTGGCCGCTATTGAAGTCTGCCAACACGCTCATTAGCCGAGCGCAACCAAATAAAACCCCGCGGCCGGCGGCCCTTGGCTCGTGATGTTACTGCTGCTGCCGCCGGGTTGGTTGGCTGCAGCGCAGATGCTGCACCGCGGGAGGGAGAGGAAGCTGCCCCGCGCTACTCTCCGCAGGCGCGAGAAATTCGCAGGCCGCCACTAAGACAGGACAACTGTGTATTCGGTAGAAACCATCTGAACTTGCAACTGTGCTGTGCAAATTGAAGCATCGTTTCGGTCACTAGTACAGACGGGCTTCGAGAAATACGAGGGCTATCCACAAAGTACATTACGTTTTGGAATTATAAATAAATAAAGTATTGGAATTTTTTAAATTATATACAGATGCAAGGAGCACTTAAATACTACTTTCTTACATAGTTGCCATTTAAATTAAGGCATTTATGGTAGCGATGGACGAGTTTGGAAATTCCTTCGTCGTAAAATTCGGCCGCCTGCGCCTTCAACCACGTGGTTACCTCTTCTTGAAGCTGTGCGTCGTCATCGAAACGCTGCATAGCCAACCACTTTTTCATTGCTGGGAATAAGTTGCAGTCGCTCGGTGCCAGGTCGGGACTTTACGGCGGATGAGGAAACAACTCCCACTTAAAATATTCGAGAGCTTCACGAGTGGCATTTGCCGTGTGGTCCCGGGCGTTGTCGTGAATCAGCAAGATCTTTGAGCCCAACTTTCCCCTGCGCTTGTATTGTATTGCTCTTCTGAGGTTGTACAGAGTTTGGCAATACCTTTGAGAGTTTATTGTAGTGCCACTTTCCAGGAAATTCACAAAAATCACACCTTTTCTGTCCCAAAAGACAGTCGCCACGTGGTTGATGGCGCAGGCGGCCGAATTTTACTACGAAAGAATTTCCAAGCTCGTCCATCCCTACGATAAGTGCCTTAATTTAAATGGCAACTATGTAGAAAAGTAGTATTTAAGTGCGGCTTTCATCTGCATATAATAAAAAAATTCCAATACTTTATTTATTTTTAATTCTAAAACGTAATGTACTTCGTGTATAGCCCTCGTATCAGGAACTATTAGTCCAGAAGCAACAGCATGAATTTGGTGTCAAAATATACAATATCCCAGGAGATAATGAGCTTACAATAAAGGCTTTCACGACCGGATGGTTCTGTTGTTGATAATTCTTTCGGGTTATATGGCAGTGGTCCATGGAATTCTTCTATTTCTAACGTTTCGCCCAATACTACGTTGGACATCCTCAGATGTATGGTTGTTCCTGCTGAGTCCTGCCGACTGACGAGTCGGGCGTCGGAGAGCGGCCTAAATACCGAGGAAAGTGGGCGTGGTCTAGCTTGCACATAGTAGCAGAGAGAAAACTAGTCAAAGATAAAATGTAACTATCGATAATAGTCCGCCATAGATAAAAATCACTTATTGATTATGTAACGCCACTGTCCATATCTCACTTAGTTTCAAGGCCTCTTCTCTTCTATTAAAATTATCTTCATGTTTATAAATTTCAACAGCCTCCCTATACAGTATGGTGAAAGTTAAGGTGACTCTCGTGCACGATTGTGATGGTGTTATCCTAACGCATTACGGCAGACCGTCAATGCACAGTATTACTATTCGTTTTTGTAGCACCACCTGCGACCACCTTTGCGAAAGAAGCCGCGACACTTTCTGTGCAACCCATCCATCATTTTGCACGACAATGCGCGAGCGCATACAGCGCAAGCTGTGGCTGCTCTGTTCTGTCGATGGGGCTAGAAAGTACTGTACCATTCGCCATACTCCCAGAACTTAAGTCCTTGTGACTCTGATTTGATTCCGAAGATGAATGAACCACTTCGTGGTATTCGCTTCAGAACTGTTCCGGAGATTCGACAGGCATCAGACCGCTCCATTCGCACCATCAACAGAACAGGCTCTGCTATCGGTATACTACGCTTGCCACAACGCTGGCAACGGGTTTTACAGAACGCTGGTGACTACTTTGAAGGACAGTAACAGGTGAAAACACGTAACTCTTTTGTATTGGGTGTGAATAAATAGTTGCCGCTATTTAAGTTCCAACTCTCGAATGCAACAGGTAATTGAAAAAAGTGCGTGTAACTGCTACTCTGCAATTAACAGATGGGCACAGGAGAGGAACTCATAGCGGGACGCATCCAAACAGCTACAAAAATGATGGGACAAAAATGTTTCAGGAGGAACCAATAATGAGGGAGTTTGTAGCACGAGTGCTGCTGCAACACTTGTGTCGCAAATCTCGAGATTCGTGTTTCAGCATATGATGAAGTAGGCCTATGTGATTATTGCCCAACTATCGGTTTAACAAGTCATAGTTGTAAAGTACGGCCGGCCGTGGTGGTCTCGCGGTTCTCGGCGCTCAGTCCGGAACCGCGCGACTGCTACGGTCACAGGTTCGAATCCTGCCTCGGGCATTGATGTGTGTGATGTCCTTAGGTTAGTTAGGTTTAAGTAGTTCTAAGTTCTAGGGGACTGATGACCACAGATGATAAGTCCCATAGTGCTCAGAGCCATTTAAACCATTTTTTTGTAAAGTACTGCCACGGAATTTTCAGCCGACATCAGGGAAGATCATTTTGGGTTCCAGAGATATGTAGGAACCTGTAATCCAACATTTTGGCAATATTTACTGGAATATAAACCCTGAAACTTTAGCAACAGCAGGAATAAAGCACTTGGAGCGAAATGTTTTCAGTAACTGGTACAGAAATCAGATTGCACTTACAAGAGTTGTAACACATGCAAGGGAATCGGTCGTGTTGGGAGTACGACTGGGTTGTAGCCTCTTCCCAGTTCCTGTAATCTGTACACTGAACCAACACTAAAGGAAACCAACAAGAAACTTGTAAACGAAATTACAGTACAAGAAGAAGAGAGAAAAACTTTGAGGTTTACCGATGACATTGTAATTCTGTCAGAGCCGGCAAAGGACTTGGATGAGCACTTGAATGCATTCGAAAGTGTCTAGATAAGATGTTATAAAACTTGCATCAACAAAAGTGAAAAAGAGTAATGTGAAGAAGTCGAATGAAATCAGGGAATGTTGACAGAATATGGTTAGAAAATGAGACGCTAGAGGTACTGGATGAGTTTCGCTATTTGAGCTGTAAAATATCCGATGATGGCTGAAGTAGAAAGGATATAAAATGCAGATTGGCAATTTGCAAGGAAACCATTTCTCAAAAAGAGAAATTTGTTAAAGCCTGTGTAGATAAAAATTTATTGGCGTGTGTACTGGGAGACAGTTATTGAACTATACGAAACAAGTAAATTAGTTACAAACTACGGTATGCAAACACTTTATTCAACATGTAAACGTCACTATAGATATTCGGGTTTAGGTTATGGCCTGTTCAATATGCCTGCCGTCATTGGTGACGATATGGCGCAGACGAATAGCTAAATTCTGCGTCACTCGCTGAAGTATCGGAACATCGTTGCTGTCGATGACCTCCTGAGCAGCTGTTTTAAGCTCAGCAATGGCTTTGGGGTTATTTCTGTACACTTTGTCTATAATATATCCCCACAAAAAGAGTCGCATGTATTCAGATCCAGAGAATATGGCGGCCAATCGAGGTCCATGCCAGTGGCCTCTTTGTACCCAGGGCCTGAATGCGATCTCCAAAGTGCTCTTCCAGGACATCGAACACTCTCCTGCTTCGATCGGGTCGAGCTCCGTCTTGCATCAACCAAATCTTGTCAAAATCGGGGTCATTTTGGATAAAGGGGATGAAATTATCTTCCAAAACCTTCACGTACCGCTCCGTATAACCGTGTCATCAAGGAATATCGCACCGATTATTCCGTGACTAGACATTGCGCATCACACAGTCACCCGTTGAGGGTGAACAGACCTCTCGATCGCGAAATGTGGATTCTCAGTCCCTCAAATGAGCCAGTTTTGCTTCTTGACGAACCCATCCAAACGAAAGTGGGCTCCGTCACTAAACCAAGCCATAGTAATTCCCATCATGCCCCGATGCCAACCGTGCAGTTTGAACGTCCTAACGCAAACCGTTCAGATGTTATGACGATTTTATATCATACAGTGCAATAGACGTCACCCTGTATGAAGGATCTCTCCTTGAGAAAATCTCGACCGATTTGGAGGCCAGTTACATGATCATCGAGTCAATGAGATTGACGAGGGGCATAGAAAGCGTTTGGAGGCAAATCGAACAAGAATTTTTTAAGCTCGATCAAGTATGACTCCGGAGCGACGGATACGTTGAGTCTGACTGCTCTCTTGGAGGTTACGCATAAAATAATTGGGAACGTCGACAAAACTGACAGCCAGACGTGACGATTCGAACTGAACGCTCGACGTTTAGATACGATCCAACAGTCGATGACGTCACGAGTATGTTGATCGGCTTATGAACAATGAAAAATATTTGTCAACATTGCTGTGCTTTGAGGTTTCGAAGCGAAACGTCAGGATTATGTTGTCTGAGCAGAAAGGTCAAATAACGACAACTGATACCGCCACCAGAACCACTAGTGTCATTGCTTTATGGCAAAGAACGTCGATCGAAGCAGTTCTTGCAGAATATACGAAAGTACAACAGTTCCTTTCAGATGACGTCATCTCGGACTAATATTATCGCAGAACGAGGTTTTAACCCTATTTTTAAGATAATTATTTTTCGACTGGATTACACATCATATACATAATATATTATGCAAACAGGCATGAACGATTCACGAAGTTTCACCGAAGTTCATAAAACAACATTTAATCTTCATTTTTAGCGACTGAAGGACTATTTCACCCATTGTGCCGCAGCATTGTTGCCGCCAGTGAAAGCTGAACACAAATTTCTTCAGATTTATTTTCTCGGAAATTCTGATAATGAAATCAATCAGTGTTGTGCAATCAGTTGTGCAGTTAAGCGAGAGATTGTTACGCAACTAGAACAACTATTACATGAACACAACAGATTGGTCAAACTGTTAAAGACTGTGCCAGAAACGATGCCTTAGGATGATCAGGACTAGAAATGATGCCCTTCGGATGCTCACCGAATAGCGATGAAAGCAGACAAATGATCAGCAGGCTAATACGAAAGACACTTGAATGCATCAACGTTTAATGAAGTTGCCATTGTGGCTGTTGGCGAGAATTTGAAGTCTCGCTGTCTCGCGACATACTGGTTCGACGGTGTGACTGCGAAACCCGTCATTCGTATGATGTGATACAACACCTGATGAAATTATGCCGAGGAGAGAATAGACATCATTTTATGGATTAAGGTGATTAGTCCATTAACCGAGGAAGGAGGATATGGACAGAGAGATGAGGGAACAGGAGATGTGAGGTAAGAGATATATAGCGGGTTGGGGGGAAGATGGTGGACCGAGATGGGGTGGCGGAGGAGGAGATGGACAAAGGTAGGCGACAGGAATACAGGACTAGCGAGAGAAAGGAAGAAAGACATTAGGACGTACATGCAGTTCCCATACATATATAGCAATTGAGAAGCATTGCGGTTTCGTTAGTTAAATACAGATTTGAATGTTACAAAGTCTTTTCTGAAGTTATTTATATGCAGTGTGGCCTTGTACGGAAGTAAAACGTGGACAACAAACAGCGCAGACAAGAATAGAACTTCTGAAATGTTGTGCTATAGCAGAATGCTGAAGATAAGATGGTTAGGTCGAACAACTAATGAGGAGGTGCTTAAGCGAATAGTACGTAGGGCTGTGTGAAACACACAGACTCAGTTTGTATTAAACTAAGAACCTAGCGAAACGTGTCAAATCTTCTGTTGTGAAGAATGTTGCAGTGTTACGCAGTAAACTGGTCTTCGAGAGCAGAGGTTGGTAACAGGTTCTTCCGAAGGACTGCGGAAATATTCAAACTTGGCTGTCTCGAATTGAAAGGAAAGATACGTTTCCATATGAGTCTGCTAGACTATGTGAAACAGATAAACATTTCTCTAAGAGTTTTTCTTGTGAGACAGCCGCAACTGTATGAGTCTATATTTGTGAAATGAAGAGACTGCACAACAGTAGCTTAATGCACAATATTTTATAGAATGCACGACTGGTTTCGGAACACTTGAAGTTCCAACATCCTGTGTGGAAAATAAAATGACTTAACCATCTGAGACCATCCTAAACACCGAGCGAGGTGGCGCAGTGGTTAGCACACTGGACTCGCATTCGGAAGGACGACGGTTCAATCGCGCGTCCAGCCACCCTGATTTAGGTTTCCCGTGATTGCCCTAAATCGCTCCAGGCAAATGCAGGCATGGTTCCTCTGAAAGGGCACGGCCGACTTCCATCCCCGTCCTCCCCTAATCCGCTGATACCTATGACCTCGCTGTCTGGTCTCCTCCCCCACAACAACGCTACCCCATCCTCAACCTAGTGTTGTCATGGAACCAAGGGTTCCATCTCAAAAAGATAAAACGGATGCAAATTGCATAAAACAGTTCCCGCGTACTGCACGACAGTGCTGTGTTGCCGGTCGCGCAGGGGGGGGGGGGGGGGCGGTTTTTATGGAATTTGTATGCCTTTCATACTTCTCACACGAAGCCTTTGGTCCAATAAGAAAAATTGTGTTACGAGGAATTCGGATCACTGAGTAATTTTATTTTATTTCTTACACTAGTTGATAGAACTTCTTTATCTGAACCAACATGTACACAATAAAAGATTTTGGATTAAGCAACTGTTGAGCAGTTTCCTTATTTTACTAAAATAAACATTTGTCTTATAGGGAATTACTTAACACTGAATTTATATAAGTCATTAAAAGGTACAGAAACACATCAGTGGTTGCAGTGTTGCAGGGCCGGTAGCTCAGCGTGTTCGACCGGAGGGCTGGTTGCCTTCTGTAACAAACAACAGAATAATAATAATACACTACTGGCCATTAAAATTGCTACACCACGAAGATGACGTGACACAGACGCGAAATTTCACCGACAGGAAGAAGATGCTGTGATATGCAAATGATTAGCTTTTCAGAGCATTCACACAAGGTTCGCACCGGTCGCGACTCCTACGACGTGCTGACACGAGAAAAGATTCCAACCGATTTCTCATACACAAACAGCAGTTAATTGGCGTTTCCAGGTGAAACGTTGTTGTCATGCTTCGTGTAAGGAGGAGAAATGCGTACCATCACGTTCCCGACTATGATAAAGGTCGGATTGTAGCCTATCGCGATTGTGGTTTATCGTATCGCGTCATTGCTGCTCGTGTTGGTCGAGATCCAATGAATGTTAGCAGAATATGGAGTCGGTGGGTTCACGAGGGTAATACGGAACGCCGTGCTGGATCCCAACGGCCTCGTATCACTAGCAGTCGAGATGACAGCCATCTTATCCACATGGGTGTAACGGATCGTGCAGCCACGTCTCGATCCCTGAGTTAACAGATGGAGACGTTTGCAAGACAACAACCATCTGCACAAACATTTCGCCGACGTTTACAGCAGCATGGACTATCAGCTCGGAGACCATGGCTGCGGTTACCTTTCACGCTGCATCACAAACAGGAGCGCCTGCGATGGTGTAGTCAACGACGAACCTGGGTGCACCAATGAAGAAACGTCATTTTTTCGGATGAATCCAGGTTCTGTTTACAGCATCATAATGGTCGCATCCGTGTTTGGCGACATCGTGGTGAACGCACATTGGAAACGTGTATTCGTCATCGCCATACTGGCGTATCACCCGGCGTGATGGTATGGGGCGCCATTGATTACACGTCTCGGTCACCTCTTGCTCGCATTGACGGCACTTTGAACAGTGGACGTAACATTTCAGATGTGTTACGACCCGTGGGTCTTCCCTTCATTCGATCCCTGCGAAACCCTAGATTTCAGCAGGATAATGCACGACCGCATTTTGCAGGTCCTGTATGGGCCTTCCTGCATACGGAAAATGTTCGACTGCTGCCCTGGCCAGCACATTCTTCAGATCTCTCACCAACTGAAAACGTCTGGTCAATGGTGGCCGAGCATATGGCTCTTCACAATACGCCAGTCACTACTCTTGATGAACTGTGGTATCGTGTTGAAGCTGAATGGGCAGCTGTACCTGTACACGCCATCCAAGCTTTGTTTGACTCAATGCCCAGGCGTATGAAGGCCGTTATTATGGCCAGAGATGGTTGTTCTGGGTACTACTTTCTCAGGATCAAAGCACCCAAATAGCGTGAAAATGTAATCACATGTCAGTTCTAATATAAAATATTCATCCAACGAATACCCGTTTATCATCTACATTTCTTCTTGGTGCAGCAATTTTGATGGCCAGTATTGTAATAATAATAATAATAATAATAATAATAATAATAATAACTGAGTGACGTATTCAACCATCAACTTGAACAATTGTCATGTGACGTTCACCCAGAAAAAAATGCAATTGGTAGCGAGCTGGTTTGCAAAAACAAGGTTAGAAAGAGCTAACACCGTTTATGTCAGTTTCTTTTTTTCCCCGTTCTTTTCATATAATACTACTCTCTTCTAAAGTTTACTTTATTCGTAATGCAGTTAAGAGCTTTGAATTCCATATCGTATTACGTTTTAATATCTATTTTCATTTATTGGCTTCATTTCACACATGATAAGTTTGAGATGAATCACAAGGATGGTTTTGAGAATCTGTAGTTCATGTCTGATGATTCTCTTATTGTGAAGAATCTGAGAAACTATTTAACATTTTACATTCCCGTTGTTCCACCCAGACCAGTCGTTGAGGGCAATAATTCCTGACCCTGTTGTAAAGCTGCATGATTTTGAGAAAGAGAAAAAATTTGACATTGCTCCTTTTGAGGAAAATAAGTGCCAGACAAGGATCAGTTAAACTGCAAAATGGGGCAGTAAAAGTATGGGCATGAGAAATGCGGTAGGGTTATTTTAGTAGGCAATCGCCACGCAGGTAATTTATTTCCTGTATTTTTCAGTAAGTATGTTTTGTAAATATAACAGGAGTTATAATATGGTAAACTAGCTGCAACATTCAAGATATTAACGAAATATCCATTTTGTGTTCCAGTGTGGTCTGCTTTTCTCAAAAATATGACTGAGACAAACTGAGTGAGCATCATGTAAAACACTATTATCTATGTAGATCATCACTCTCGTCTCGTTTTAGTAGTCTTATTGTCTCAGTTTTTCCATGATTGGTGGAAGAGTTTCGCTTCTTACTGCGTCGGTATAGTCTTTTAAAGCGTTTAAATGCGTTTACTTCTGCGTTTTCTGGTTTACCTTGGTACAGTTGTTAGGATGTCCGTAACAGTTCTGTATCAAATTTTAATAATCAGTGTAAAATGAGGAGAGCCAAAGATTAGCTACAAGCTATACAGAAACTAGACTGCAGCTCTAAGGGTCGATGGATACGGCAGGGAGATAGTAACTGAAAAGGGAATCAGACGGTGTTATAACCTATGCCCCACATTATTCAGCCTTTGAATAACCAAACGGAAATTAAGAAAATTAAGTATATTTCGCTTAGAAGTAACAAAACTCTAAGGTTTGTAGGTGACGTAATTCTGTCAAGTATAGGAGATGGCGGTTCTAGGCGCGCAGTCCGGAACCGCGCGGCTGCTACGGTCGCAGGTTCGAATCCTGCCTCGGGCATGGATGTGTGTGATGTCCTTAGGTTAGTTAGGTTTAATTAGTTCTAAGTTCTAGGCGACTGATGACCTGAGAAGTTTAGTCGCATAGTGCTCAGAGCCATTTGAACCATATAGGAGATGATCTGGAAGGGGTGATACAATGAACAACAATAACAGTAAAAGAAGGATAATTAAGTGTAATCAAGTGAGATGAGGATGCGATTTAGGAAGTGTGACTCTAAAAGTATAGACAGATTTGGGCAGAAACTAAATGACGAAAGCAAAATGTTCGAACACAGTAATTGTCCAAAATGTGGAAAAGGCTGCTCATGTAACATAATCCAATAGGGTGTTTACACGAAAATGTTGTATGTGGGGGATTTTCTCTGCCCGGGACTGTGGTTTTGTGTTGTCCTCATCATTTCTTCATCGTCATTATCATCATTCGTGACAGTGGCTAGATTGGATTTTGTAAAACGTGGACTATGTAAAAATTGGGAATTTGTACCTGCGCTGATGACCGCGCAGTTGAGCGCCCCAGAAAGCAAACATCATCGTCATTTTCAAGAGCATTTGGTACATGATTGCAAATTTGAGCTTCTCTCCAAATCATAGTGCATCTGCATCTGCGTCTACATCATATCCCGCAAGCCACCTAATGGTGTGTGGTGGAGGGCACTTCTAGTGCAACTAACTGATCCTCCCTAACCGTTCCACTCGCGAATGGAGCATTGGAAGAATTTTTGTAGGTAAGTCTGTGGTGAGTGTTCTCTCGAAATTTTAGTAGTAAATCTCTGTGACACACAGGGCCCCTCTCGTTTGCCAGTGAAGTTTAGTTGAACATTTCGGTAAAGCTCTCGCTCCGACTTAACGATCCAGTGGCAAAACACGCTGTTCTTCGTTGTTTCTTCTCTCTTTTATCAGTCCTACCTGGCAAGGCTTCCACGCTGATCATAGAATAGTACTAACAAAAACCTTATAAGCAACGTCCTTGGTGGGTTAGTTACATTTCCTTAAAATACTTCCTATGAATCTCAGTCTGCTAACTGCTTTTCATACTACGAGATATTTGTTGAATCTGGTCACTCGACTTAAGGTCGCCCTAGGCAGTCAATCCTAGGTATTTTGCGGTAGATACTGTTCCCAGCAGCTTATCATTAATAGTGTGGGCGTACAGTAGTGGCTTTCTTTCCCTATGTATCACCAATCTGTTGCATTTATTTACGTTCAGTGCCAACTGCCATACCCAGCATCATTCTTCAGTCCTGTGCAGGTCATTCTGAAAATCGATACTGTCTTCTGGCGTATAGACAATCACATTATCTGCGAACAGTCTTAAAGATCATCCCACGCTTGCTACTGTGTGGACTCTATATCGTGGCAGTTTTAGGTGGGGAGTGTTTTGAACTGTGGTTGCGTAAGTTACTGCTATAGGTTTGACCTGAACAACCACTGGTAACCACAGCAAACAACTGCACTGTATACATGATTACTTGATGCTTCATACAGTGGAGCTTTCTTTTAAAATACAGAAGTTAAAACTATTAAAACAAAACAGGATGAAATGCACAATGGTACAGCGGACCATTGGACATTTCATTCAGTTTTATTTTAATAGCTTTAACTCTCCTATTATAAAAATTAAAAAAAAAACTGTGAGCTTTATGAAGCGTCAAGCAGTCATGTTTTAAAAGTATCTGTAATACCGCTGCAGCCTCTACAAAGTGCTTTGTGTACTACAAATAGCTTTGTGTTGTGTATTGCATTTTTTAATTTTTTTTATTTTTTTATTTTGAAATAAGTGAAGAGACTAACCCTGATGCATAAAGCGATTCGAATGTGACTTTTGCACAGCAAAAGGAATCAGCGATCTTATGACCGCTAGGTCTGTACTGCGTTCGTGGAAGCACAGAAAGCGAATGTAGCTGGCGACCCTTCGACAGTGTAGCGGGGTTATTCCCGCTTACCGCTCTTTGCCCTCGGGTAGTCTGAGTTCTCGTTCGTTTACCCTCGCGATGACTGCCGCGATATATTGTCAGCATAGTACTACATCAGTTGTACACACTGTAAACAGTAACGATTCTATCACACTTCCTTGGGCTACTATGCAAAATACAGCTACATCTCTTGACTTTGTTCCGTTAAAAGCGACGTGTTGAGTTCTATCCGCATGGAGGTCTTGAATCCAGTCCACAGATATGGTCTGATATTCGATGGGCTTGTAGTTTTTATTTTTTTCCATTAAACGGAAGTGAGCGACGGTGTAAAAATCTTTTCTAAAGTCAAGGAACATGACATCAACCTGATCGCCGTTTCTACAGCGCTATGGATCGCATGGAGGCACAGAACGGTCTGAGATTCGCAGGTTCTCTATTTTCGGAATCCATGTTGATTTTTGTAGAGGAGATTTTCGTTCACCGAACAGCCCTCCTACATTAAGATAGGTAACACCTGGGATGGACTGCGTAAGATGGGATGCCTAACTTAAGACGGATGAAATATTTTTCGGCCCAGTTTTAGGAGGGCTGCTTGGAAACTAAGGTCCGATCGGTCGTGAAACGGAAACTACAGTGAAAATCGAGAACGTTTTAGTTGAAAAAATTAGCTACGCCTTCCAGCTACTTCTCTACACAGTCGCCGTTGCGGCTGAGACATTTGTCGTAGCATTGTACCAACGTTCCAATTCATTCGTGATAGAAGGCAGCCGCCATTGCTTTGTGACAACTCTCTATCCTGATCTGCAACTTGTTGTGTGTGCCAAAATCTTGTCTTCATAGTGTAACTTTTTTTTTTTTTTTAAATAAGCTTTAAGATTACGTTGAATGAATATCTGAAGTATGGAATAGATACAAAACTGGCGTTACGATCTGATTCAGCGATGCAACTCCCAATACCAATAAAGAAATACAGTCATTGCAAAATACATTCAACCCCTTAAGCACTGAATCCTCTGGCCCTGTTGAAACATGATAACTTTGGCCCCTGTGCACATAACAAATAAATTAAATTGTCTTACCTCTAGAAAAAATGGCTCTGAGCACTATGGGACTTAACCTCTAAGGTCATCAGTCCCCTAGAACTAGAACTACTTAAACCTAACTAACCTAAGGACATCACACACATACATGCTCGAGGCAGGATTCGAACCTGCGACCGTAGCGGTCGCGCGGTTCCACACTGTAGCTCCTAGAACCGCTCGGCCACCCCTGCCAGCCTCTTACCTCTAGAGCAGCAACAGTGGAACGCGATGTATTCCGGTGTCTCACAAAAATATAAATATGCTGACTACAGGCTCAGCGGTGTGCAATGCTGGCTGTAGCACTTTGAAATGTACGTGAAATTGTTTTGGCTGATAAATGAAAACTTTTATGGAAATCAATCTTTTTTGAAAAACATATGACCTGGACAGGGAAGCGGTACTGATTGTGGTGAATTACTAACTATGAGTTCTTTTTTAGCAAAAACTATGTTCCAAGTTAAGTTTGTCTATTCAAAAACATCTGACAACCCGAGTTACATTAGTCACAATTGATTCACAAACGATGTGACTTATACAGCAAATATTATCTATCCTCACTAATCGAAGAAATACAAATCATCAAATTACATATAGATTCGTTAACAAATCGTAGAAACATTACAAAAGTGAAATATCTAACGAGCCTTTTTGTAAAATCAGTTTACGTGTATTCTGGGGTTACTCAACAATTACAAATTATCAGCCAACTCATCTATACTAACGCGATGGCAAAAACAAAATTCATAATTATTTAACATCTTTACCTTGCTTGCATGAAGACTTCGCATTCAAAGTTTATCATTACTGACATAACTAAATTAATCTAACACGTGGTGGTTTCACACAGCACGCCACAAAAACTGTATACTCCATCGTCTTTCGCTCACAGACAGATACCCACAACTGTGTGCCAAGCGCTCTCTTTCTCTGACACTACAATCTCAGCCCAAAAACAGTTATCTTTGGGTCTTCGGTCTTACACAGTCAGCGATATAAAGCTTATCAAAGACATACATCGTTTATAAAATCAAATTCAGGTGCCACATACAAATATGCTCCAGCAGACTCCTTTCAATAGCCAGCAGTTCATGTGATCAGAGATGAAAAATAGAGAGAGTAGAGTCCGGGTTGTATGGAGTGTGATCAAACACTTTCCATCGAAAACGCTGTGAGAACGTCCTCATTGCTCCTGCATTGTATATCTGAGAACTGCCAAGAAGAAGGAAACGCGTAACAGTTACATTGTGTGGGCTGCACGAAACCAGGCGAAATATCTCGCGGGCGATACTATTTTCTAAGCATCTTTACTGATCACCGTGGGCTCAGAACTGAAATGAGCGATCTGACGTGATCGATGGGCGTCCTAGAGACACTGTCCAACACATCCATGCAAAGAAAGCTTCATCGGATTTTCACTGCGGTTTCCATTTCGAGATAAACCGGATCTTACTTTCCGAGTATCCCTCGTATTTTGCCGATCCCGTACATTCTTAGTTTACGCTGTTGCCCGCCTATTGTGACATTAAGCTGAGAACTGTAGACGTTTATCAACCAGACTACCAATTGCGGCCTTAGCTTTAACTTTGCCATGCCTCTGCAGACACATACGAGGTGTGTTCAAAAAGAAACCGAACTTTTGCTTATTGTACACAATTTTAAGCACTGTCCCCTCCAAAATAGTTCTCTTGTCACATTGTTGCATTAATTTGATGTGAAAGCGGTGCTGATAGACAATAAAAGCGGGTTAAAAGCTGTGAGCTGTCTGGGGTTAGTTAACCTTGCATTACTGCGCAACAGTTTCACCAGGTATCCAGTCTAGCTTACCAAATTCTCAACCAGACTAACATTAATTATAATCTTTTAATAGTCATACGACAACCGGTGATATATATATATATATATATATATATATATATATATATATATATATATATATATATATATATATATATATAATAAGAGAATTTAAATAAAAGGAAATAAATCAGTTTATATTCGGAAATTTATTTTAACATTCATCATTGAAATTTCAGCATATTAAACTTGATTCATAACTAAACTGGTGCCTTATTTAGGATTGTGAAAATGTGAGATTGTAGTCTTACGGAACACATCAAATATGGAGCCAAGATTGGGAGGCTGCATACAACACTTCATTCATAAAATAACATACGAAGAACGTTGAAACATATGCAAGAGGAAATTAATCACAACCAACCGATTCAATTTTCACCCAAAGGAGTTACGTTCGTAGCGCAATCCTGTCCGTCATGTAATTACCACACACTGGTGTACTAAATTCATACTAGCTCTCTGTGAAATCTTCCCGAAAAGAATAGCTGAGGGCTACTTTGATGATTACACCACATGCTTCACGTGTTCAAGTTGGCTTACACAAAGAGTGTAACTCCACAATAATTCTGATAATTAAAATAAATTAGATCGAAAAGCAATTTACAAAAGAAAAACCTCGAACTGGTCACTATCGTCTTACTATTAACCTGATGGGTCAAACAACTGTATAAGCACGTGGTACTGGTCTCACAAAGTACACCCCATGTGGGTGGAACATAAAGAAAAGTTGCTATATTGAAAAATATTGTCAAGACGAGACGTTATAATCTCACGCACATTCGCATTTAAGATTGATGATCTTAGTTAGAGTTTCTGATCAACACGTGGTTCCACTTTACTCACAAAGTAGTGACAAAGCAATTACTGGAAGATATTCTGAATTTGACACTCGAAATACACTGCATTGCAATTTAAGATAACATTAGATATTTTAGAGCAAAACCTGAAATAAAGGTGATTAAATTTTCAGTTAGGCTGAACGTAAGAAATCCATTGTTCTACTGACTTGGCAGACATGCGCTTAGCCGGAGATCTTACCACTTCAGACGCTCGCCACGGACAGACTGACCTGGGCTCCTACCAAGGGCGCTTCCGCATACAAAACGGAAGTGACCAGAGAGGCAGCTTCCTATACCAACATGACAAGGGACGGACAGGACAATACTAAGGATAGAAACATCTTTGCTTTTAGAAAGCGTAGCTACCTGTTCCGACGTTGGTCCTACTGTTCTCTAGCAGACAGGCTTGTCTGCTACCCTCAAGCATGCAACTACAAATACATTTGCTCATTCAACCTCTCACACAGAAGGGAAGGGGGCTGACAGTATCTTATCATATACAGTATATAAAAGCAAGCGGATGTAGGTTCCGTATGAGAGTGTGTGACATGAATTACATATAAACTGTGTTTTAAAGTGTAGTAGTGTGACAGATCGTTCTTGTTTATGTGTAAAAGTAACACGTTCCATTACTCAGTCTCCTTCCAGGTGGTCAGAAACACCACAGTAAATTTAGAAGAGGAATTTATGCCGTAAATGACAACAGATTTAAGAAATTAAAATGAAAGGAATCCAACAGAGACCTTTCACCCTCTACTGGCAATACACCTTTCTCATGGTTTCTTCCAGTTTTGGAACACCTCCTGGAACACATTTTGTGGGATGGCGCGCACGTTTTTTGTCACACAGTCCTGTATCTCCTCTATGGTTTCGAAACGACATCCTTTCAACGTGTTTTTCAGTTTGGGCTAAGTCTGGAGAATACTGTGGATGGGGCACAATGGGATTCCGGTGTTTTGCTCGATAGCTGCAGACAAGGGGTGATGCATGAGCTGGCGCAAGGTCATGGTGCAGCTTCCAGCTCTGGTTTTCCCATGCTTCTCAAGTTTTCACTCAGAATTTGATGGCATGATCCTACGCTGATGCTCACCTCCTCAGCAACTTGCCGAACAGTTAATAACGATTTCATCGAATCATGGCACGAACGCTGTCTACATTACCGTTATCCGTTGATGTGGAATGATGTCCAGACTTGGAATCATCACAGACTGACATTCTGCCCTGTTGAAAATGCTTAACTACACGTACCACTGCTTGCGACTCATACAGTCCTCCTTGTATGCTTGGCGAAGCTTCTGAAATGTCTCTATGAACGTTTTGCAAAGTTTGTAGTAAAATTTCACACACACACACACACACGTTGTTCTTCAAGCTCCTTCATTGCATTAATCCGACGAGCAGGCTGTACACATGCTTACTTCAGCAGCTGTGGTTCACTTGCTAATTGTCCGAGGAACACGAGGCAAACGATAGTTTGTTGTCTATACCTTGCCGCTAGGTGCGCTCAGTACCGACGGCATGTAAAACTCAGTTGGGAAAGTACAGCCATCTTGCCAGTGGCCGCCATTTTGGGCCCACTGCGCAGCTGGTAATACATTGGCTTCTGTGGCATATTTAGCTTTGTATATTAAAGAAGTGCATTCAACCGTCTAATGCACTGCTAAAACTGATTGGTGGCTTCAAAAGGAACATGTTGGATAATTAGCAACAAGATATCTCAACATAAGCTAAATGAGTAGGAAAGCATTTGCTATGACGAGCATGAAACGAAGTTTATTCTATGCCATCCTTTATTAATAACGAAAGCATATTTCGCAGTCTTGTTGCAGTATCGAATTTGAACACCTGTTTTCGTAATTAGCGCTAAATTGGTCCTCTCCAATAGTCAGCAGGACAAAAGGGAACCAATATTAGTATGATGTACATAATCTAGGCCTACCTAATATTAGCATCTGAGACTGATGAGTGTATAACAAGGTGTATTAAAAGAAGTAATTAAAAATATACAGCATTATTAAGATTGAAGTTGAAATTCAACTACGCTTTTCTTTTCATTTATTTTAGTGACTATCGAAACGGTAGGCCTACATTATTAAATGCAAGTAATAGGTACCTTAAAGAGGCACGTTATTATCATGCCGATTATTTTCACAAAACTTACTGCAAACGACGAATTGATACTTGGTCTTTAATGTGCAGATAGCCATAACAGCGTATTTTTAGGAGGACATAACAATATACACTAAAACATCAAAATATTGACTTTCCTTCTTCAAAAGTTAGGCCTACTCACTAACTAAAAAACGAAAAACAACTTTTACCTGTTTCTTCTTTCATGCTGCAAAAAATACGTCTTTATAACAGTCAGTACTTACAGATTTATTAGAAACACGGCACTCAAGCTAAAGTTTCTTGTGGGCTCAGTTGGCTCTGCTGATTTTCATCAGCTATATTCTCCTTCTTGTTGCATCTCTCCCTTTGGAAGGAATTCTGTAGAGTTTTTCTCCTGCTTCGCCTCGAAACGAACAGACAAAAGCATAGCATCGAGGCATTATTCTACTTAAAACTTCGAAAATACATAACACCTCATATGCTTCACACGTATAGCTTGGGCCCACAATGGCTCCTTATGTCACGTGACGCGGCTTCAGTCAATGCTGAACTGCGGCGGCGGAAAACGCAGGGGAACAGGATGACTTTCCTTTATGCAGAACTTTAGCAGCGCGTTCTCTTTGCTGGTTGGCGCGCTGTTTCAAAAGTTTGGTTTCTTTTTTAACACACGTCGCACTGTAGCATTCTTATATTGTGTACCTGAATGTCAGAGTCCTTAGACCTTTTTTTATCGCTTCTTACTAATCTTACAAATTAGTCCACAACATTACTGTATATCGAAGTAGCATACTACAGTACATTATACCATTCTAAAACACCCATACAACATCTTACACAAATTTATTTTATCATAATCGCACGGAGTCTCCTCTTTTCGCCTTATGTGTCCTATGCAGTAGTAAAAATGAAGCGCGTCTTAACAAGAGACTAATATCTAACTTTCTTTTTGTCTGCAGCTCGTGGTCTAGGGGCTAGCGTTGCTGCCTCTGGATCACAGGGTACTAGGTTCGATTCCCGGCCGGGTTGTGGATTTTCTCTGCCTGGGGACTAGGTGTTTGTATTGTCCTCATCATTTCATCATCATTTGTGAGAGTGACTAAACAGGATTGTGCAAAGAAAATGGACTTTGTAAAAACTGGGACTTTGTACAGGCGCTGACGCCCGAGCAGTTGAGCGTCTCACAAACCCAACATCATCATCTAACATTTTTTGATATTTCTCTATTACCAGTAACCCCTATTCTGCGACAATATGGGCTACGGACGTCACCAACGAGTGAGAAGTGTATCAAATATTGTTAATAACGATACACCACTATATCATTTTGCAATAGTTAGAGATCCTTTTCAGCCAAGCAATCCTTTTTTTGCCAATTTACTCTTTTCCATGATCTCACGTGAGCGACACATAGAAATTACTGTGATCATCATTTGCATTATATGCATACATTTACTTCTGCAGCCATGTATATGTTCTGCAAGCTGCTGTGCTGTGCATGATTATGGGTACATCGCACTAGCATTATGGATTTTCTTACATAGTCCATTCTGGTATTGACTGAGGCAAAAATGGCTGAGCTGTTATAGTGAGAACACAATAGTTGCCAAACCTCCTTCGAATTTTCTCTAAATGTACTCCAGACGGATCACCAGTAGTACTTCGTTTTTCTTTCAAGAATTGCATCTTATGTTGTCCAAGCATTTTTGTGACACTTTCATAAGGGCTATACCGGCCTCTTACGATCCCACTACGTTTTCCCAGTATCCTTCTTACAAATCTCAATCTTCCATTCACCTTCCTTATCGACTCGGTTCATATCGCTAACTATTACTAGCTCTAAATACTTATATGATGCGGTTTTCACAAGACGTTCACCACTAATGGTTGGTTGGTTGGTTTGGGGAAGGAGACCAGACAGCGAGGTCATCGGTCTCATCGGATTAGGGAAGGACGGGGAAGGAAGACGGCCGCGCCCTTTGAAAGGAACCATCCCGTCATTTGCCTGGAGCGATTTAGGGAAATCACGGAAAACCTAAATCAGGATGGCCGGACGCGGGATTGAACCGTCGTCCTCCCGAATGCGAGTCCAGTGTCTTATCACTGCGCCTCCTCGCTTGGTGTTCACCACTAATTTGTAATTAGATACTACCTGGTTCTTTCTAGGTGTTATGGGTACTATTATTAATGAAAACCGTCATTCATAACACAAAGTGAATATTTTGTGGAAGAGTCTCTGCAGTTTCTTACGTTCGTCCAAAAACTTTGCTGTACACAACAGCATCGTCAGAGAACAATCGTATACCGCTGCTGGTCCTCGTAATTCGTTTATGGACACTGAAGATATTAGAGGCGTTATTACGCTTCCTTGACGCACATTCAGCATTAATTTCCTTCCTGTGGAGCGTTTGACGACCAGTAGAAAACACTGGGTTCCATTAGTCAAATATTCCTAGAGCCAGTCTCCGAGTAATCGTATCTCGATAGTAGTCACTGTTGAGTGACTTTCGTAAATATGGCACGAGAAATACACTTGTTCATCTGCGTCTGTTGTTTGCACGATGTCACGTACCAATAAAGCAAGCTGTTTTTCACGCGAGTTCTTCCTGGAACTAATCATAGTTTTGAACATAAAATGAAGGCTTCCACGACCGGATGTCATAGTTGCTGATCAAGATTCCAGGCTGCATGGCTGCGACTGAAGAAAGTTTTCGGCTTCGGAGGTGCTCCTGGCGACGCTAAGTCTTGATCGGTTTGTAGACCAATTAAGAAAATACGTCAAGCAATTTTTGAAATTTTGACGCTGCCTTGCATTCGAATACATGCGTCTTTTTTAGTTGTGTATGGAGTTTCTGCCATTAAAAAAACGAAAATAATATATTACATATATTAAAAATAGTTATATAAAAACACATATCTATTCCAATGCAACGTTGTGTCAAAATTTCAAAGCAATCAGTAAAAAACCTTCGGAGATTTGCAATTGCCAATATTGACAGTTTCCATATAAGTACAAACGTAGCTGTTCAGTTCTTCAAAATCTCAAATCTACGGAAGTTCTTCTCGGATTCTTTTGAAACTCGGACACAAAATTGTGTTCGGATACTCAATTCATGTATGTAATATGCATATAGCAAACGGGGAATGGCTATAAAAGTGTAAATGCCTGTTTGTTCAAAATCGTTAAACTCCGAACTTGACCGACTGCTTTGAAATTTTGGCAAATGTTTAATTCTAAAAAGGGCGTGGTTTTAGGTACCTTAATTCATTAGGATATGTATATTTTAATACATATGATAGAGAAATATGTATATGTAATATATAGAGGGAAAATATTCTTAGCAATAATCTCAAAATGTACGTTTGCAATTTACATCAAATTTATACGCGTTACTGTAATAAATATTTAAACGCATGTAGTCTGTGTACTTTTCGTTGTATAAACATAATCATAAAATATACAATAGTGAGACGTTGTTAGCAAAACAGGAAACTTGTATTTGGTTGGTTGGTTGATTTGAAGATTAAAGGGTCTAAACTGCGTGGTCATCAGTCCCTTAATGTTGTAATTATGGCTTATTGGTTTTTGGATTGGAATACAACTACAAAATATAAATTTGCAGTAACACTAAAAAATGCTCAAGGTCAGAGAGAGGAGGAAAGGAGAAATGGACAGAGGAGTGGAAGGAAATGGACATAGAAACTGGGAAGGAGGTGATGGGCTGGGAGAGGTGTCAGGAGAAGAGAAAGTGGGGATAGGGGGAAGGGTGAGGTAAAGATGGACAGAGAGAGAGGGGAGCAAGAGGAGGTGGACAAAGAAACGGGGAGGCGGAGATGGACAGAGACGGGCGAGAGGAGGAGACAAGGACGTATATCCAATTCTCAGACATATTAGAAACGCAGGTTTTCTCTTTTCTTTCTTTTTTATTTAAGCAGACTGAGTCACAGCGAAGCATAACCCGGTACAACTAAACTAATGTCGATATACTTCACCAAATCAATAATTATTCTTGTACCCTCGAGATTTAGCCAAATCTGATTTCCAAAAGGTCTACTCTTCTTTTCTACAAATCGCTTTGTCGGAAAGTAATGTGTCCTGGCACTTATATACTACCTTTTATCGTCTGTCTTGGCGAGGATTATCTGAGACGACATACTGGCAAATTATTGTATAGTTCGGTTTATGTAGAACGAACCAAAACCGAGAATTATCTGCACTTCATATAACTCTAATGTCTGCGCTGTTGACAGGCACATGAAGAGACGGTTGTTATATTTTCTCTTTTTTTTAAAAATGGAGGAGAGCGCACTGCACGGCCAACCGGGCGGCAGCCACGGCTGGAGCCTGCCGGTCTCGGCTCGCCCTTCCTGTTTCCTCCCTGCGCGACCTCCAGCGTGTGTGTGTGTGTGTGTGTGGAGCACGCTGTATCGACCGTACTACGGACGCCGACCACACACGGCCCGCAGAATCCACAAGTCCTGCGAACGCGTCCGGTCGAGGACACCTTTGTCGCCATTCCTTGCACCGAGCATGTTCGTTGAACTCTGACGACTGGACTACGGAGTGGTGTGTGTCATCCGTTCAGACCAGAGTGCCAATATACACTACTGGCCATTAAAACTGCTACACCAAGAAGAAATGCAGATGATAAAAGGGTGTTCATTGGGCAAATATATTATACTACAACTGACATATGATTACATTTTCACGCAGTTTGGGTGCATAGGTCCTGACAAATCAGTATCCAGAACAACAACTTCTGGCCGTAATAACGGCCTTGATACGCCTGGGTATTGAGTCAAACACAGCTTAGACGGCGTGTACAGGTACAGCTGCCCATGCAGCTTCAACGCGCTACCACAGTTCATCAAGTGTAGTGACTGGCATATTGTGACGAGCCAGTTGCTCGGCCACCATTGATCAGACGTCTTCAATTGGTGAGAGATCTGGAGAATATGCTAGCCATGGCAGCAGTCGAACATTTTCTGTGTCCAGAAAGGCCCGTACAGGATCTGCAGCATGCGGTCGTGCATCATCCTGCTGAAATGTAGGGTTTCGCAGGGATCGAATGAAGGGAAGACCCACTGGTCGTAACACATCTGAACTGTAACGTCCACTGTTCAAAGTGCCGTCATTGCGAACGACAGGTGACCGAGGCGTGTAACCAATGGCGCCCCATACCATCACGCCGGGTGATACGCCAGTATGGCGATACGAATACACGCTTCCAACGCGCGTTCACCGCGGTGTCGCCAAATACGGATGCGACCATAATGATGCTGTAAACAGAACCTGGATTCATCCGAAAAAATGACGTTTTGCCATTCGTGCACCCACATTTGTCTTTGAGTACACCATCGCAGGCGCTCCTGTCTGTGATGCAGCGTCAAGAGTAGCCGCAGCCATGGTCTCCGAACTGATAGTCCATGCTTCTGCAAACGTCGTCGATCTGTTCGTGCAGATGGTTGTTGTTTTGCAAACGTCCCCATCTGTTGACTCAGGGGTCGAGACGTGGCTGCACGATCCATGCGGTTAAGATGCCTGTCATCCCGACTGCTGGTGATACGAGGCCGTTGGGATCCAGCACGGCGTTCCGTATTACACTCCTGAACACAGCAGTTCCATATTCTGCTAATAGTCATTGGATCTCGACCAACGCTAGCAGCAATATCGCGGTACGAAACACCGCAATCGCGATAGGCTACAATCCAACCTTTATCAAAGTCGGAAACGTGATGGTACGCATTTCTCCTCCTTACACGAGGCATCACAACACCAGACAGCGCCGGTCAACTGCTGTCTGTGTATGAGAAATTGGCTAGAAACTTTCCTCATGTCAGCATGTTGTGGGAGTCGCCACCGGCGCCAACCTTGTGTGAATTCTCTGAAAAGCTAATCATTTGCATTTCACAGCATCTTTTCCCGCCTGTTAAATGTCGCGTCTGTAGCACGTCATCTTCGTGGTGTAGCAATTTTAATGGCCAGTAGTGTATCAACCATTCTTCGGAAAATTTAATCATTCTTATTCATCTACATCTACATCTACATTTATTCTCCGCAAGTCACCCTGCGGTGTGTGGCGGAGGGCACTTCGCGTGCCACTGTCATTACCTCCCTTTCCTGTTACAGTGGCGTATGGTTCGCGGGATGAACGACTGTCGGAAAGCCTCCGTGCGCGCTCGAATCTCTCTAATTTTACATTCGTGATCTCCTCGGGAGGTATAAGTAGGGGGAAGCAATATATTCGATACCTCATCCAGAAACGCACCCTCTCGAAACTTGGACAGCAAGCTACACCGCGATGCAGAGCGCCTCTCTTGCAGAGTCTGCCACTTGAGTTTGCTAAACATCTCCGTAACGCTGTCATGCTTACAAAATAACCCTGTGGCGAAACGCGCCGCTCTTCTTTGGATCTTCTCTATCTCCTCTGTCAACTCGACTTGGTACGGATCCCACACTGATGAGCAATACACAAGTATAGGTTGGACGAGTGTTTTGTAAACCACCGCCTTTGTTGATGGAACCGTTCTTTTATATACTGCTGGACAAAAAGGTGAAACGTCCAGAAGGAGTGGAGGTAACGAAATGAAACTTCACACTCAGATTCACAAAGTACTTGATTTGCATGAAATTTCTTATCACCACCCCTGGTCTGGATGCACGTACTGATACGGTTTGGATGAGTGTCATAATACCGTTGTCTCCTCTCGTGAAGCATCATGTCGGACAACTGTTGTTATCGGCCTCTTACATGCCGGATACTCACAATGAACGTAGCTGACGTCCTCGCTGATCCCTCACATGTTCCAACAGGGTCAGCAAGACAGCTCTTAAAGACATGTACTATGTGCGAACCCATGTTGTCGCTGGCCATTGTGGCCGAGCAGTTCTAGGCGTTTCAGTCAGGAACCGCGCTGCTGCTACACGCTACACGCGGTCTGCACGTCCAGCACGAACGCTGGTCCAACTGAGGCGTCAGGTGGAAATGGCATGGCAAGCCGTTCCACAGGACTACATCCAGCATCTCTACGATCGTCTCCATGGGAGAACAGCAGCCTGCATTGCTGCGAAAGGTGGATATACACTGTACTAGTGCCGACATTGTGCATGCTCTGTTGCCTGTGTCTATGTGCCTGTGGTTCTGTCAGTGTGATCATGTGATGTATCTGACCCCGGGAATGTGTCAATAAAGTTTCCCCTTCCTGGGACAATGAATTCATGGTGTTCTTATTTCAATTTCCAGGAGTGTATTTATCTAAGTAACATGTTTAATTGATTAATATTGCAAGATCACAGGCTAATGAAAACGCACAGTGTAGAAAGCAAGCGTACAAACGTGCATACAAAAAATGGTTCAAACGGCTCTGAGCACTATGGGACTTAACTTCTGAGGTCATCAGTCCCCTAGAACTTATAACTACTTAAACCTAACAAACCTAAGGACATCACACACATCGATGACCGAGGCAGGATTCGAACCTGTTACCGTAGCGGTCGCGCGGTTCCAGATTATAGCTCCTAGAACCGCTCGGCCACTAAGGCCGGCCAAAACTGTATGCATTGTGTTTTATAAGTCCCGGATGACAATTTATGGGATGGAGTTAAACGCTTGTTGCACTTAGTCGGTCAATACAAAGACAGTTAATTCTGGTTGTGAACAACAGTGTTCAATATGTGCTCGACTCGTCCGCCTCCGTAGAGTAGCGGTACCGTTACCGCCTACCACGCAGGGGTCTCGGGTTCGATTCCCGGCAGGGACTGGGTGTTTGTGTCCTTCATCGTCATTTTCATCATCATTGCCTCGCAAGTCACCGATGTGGCGTCACCTAAAAAGGACTTGGAATGCGGCGGCCGAACTCCATCGAATGGGGCATTCCGGCCAACAATACCATACGATCATTTCATTTCATTTCTGCTCGACTGGAGACAAATCTGGTGATCGACCAGGCAAGGGCAAGACACAAACACCCTATAGAGCATGTCGGGCTGCAAATAGCACTATGTGGGCGACAGCAATCCTACTGGAAAACACCGCATTGAATGTTGTTCATCAACGGCAGCACAACAGATTGAATCACCAGAGTACCGTACAGATTTGCAGTCAGGGTGCGAGGGACAATCACGGAAGAGCTCCTACTGTCATATTGGTCGTGTAATGTTGAAACAACAGCTGATTCCTCAAACTGGGGTGCTATCAAACACGGGGTCCCACAGGGTTCGGTCTTAGGTCCTTTACTGTTCTTGATATACATTAATGACTTACCATTCCACATTGATGAAGATGCAAAGTTAGTTCTTTTTACTGATGATACAAGTATAGTAATAACATCCAAAAACCAAGAACTAAGTGATTTAATTGTAAATGATGTTTTTCACAAAATTATTAAGTGGTTCTCAGCAAACGGACTCTCATTAAATTTTGAGAAAACACAGTATATACAGTTCCGTACAGTAAATGGCACAACTCCAGTAATAAATATAGAATTTGAACAGAAGTCTGTAGCTAAGGTAGAATTTTCAAAATTTTTAGGTGTGTCCATTGATGAGAGGTTAAACTGGAAGCAACACATTGATAGTCTGCTGAAACGTCTGAGTTCAGCTACGTATGCTATTAGGGTTATTGAAAAATTTGGTGATAAGAATCTCAGTAAATTAGCTTACTATGCCTTCTTTCATTCACTGCTTTCGTATGGCATCATATTCTGAGGTAATTCATCGTTGAGTAGAAAAGTATTCATTGCACAAAAACGTGTAATCAGAATAATTGCTGGAGCCCACCCACGGTCATCCTGCAGACATCTATTTAAGGATCTAGGGATCCTCACAGTAACATCACAGTATATATGTTCCCTTATGAAATTTGTTGATAATAATCCAACCCAATTCAAAAGTAATAGCAGTGTGCATACCTATAACACCAGGAGAAAGGATGATCTTCACTATGCAGGGTTAAATCTGACTTTGGCACAGAAAGGGGTAAATTATGCTGCCACAAAAGTCTTTGGGCACCTACCAAACAGCATCAAAAGCCTGACAGATAGCCAACTAACATTTAAAAATAAATTAAAAGAATTTCTAGATGACAACTCCTTCTACTCATTGTCTGAATTTTTAGATATAAACTAAGTAAAAAAAAAACCTTAATCATTAGTGTCATGCAATATTTTGTGTAATGTAATTTCTTGTGCAGACATCTTTTATTAACCTGACACGTTCCACATCATTACGAAGTGTCGTATTCATGATCTATGGAACAAGTATTAATCTAATCTAATCTCTAATCTAATCATCCCAGATCATAACTCTAGGTCCGGCGTGTCTAGCATGCAGACAGGTTGGTTGCAGGTCCTCGACTGACCTACTTCTAAGCGACACACAGCCGTCACCGGCATCGACGCAGGAACAGCTTTCATCAGAAAACGCAACAGACCTCCACTCTGCCCTCCACTGAGTTCTCGAATGACACCATTGACGTCGCAAAAGGCGGTGGTTTGCAGTGAGTGGAATGCACGGGCGTCTGGCTCGGATCGTCCTTGAAGTAGCCGATTTGTAACGGTTCGTTGTGTCACTGAGGTGCCAACTGCTGCTCAGGCTGCTGCTGGAGATGCAGTATGATGCTCTGTATCCATACGCCGAACACGATGCTCTTCCCTCTCGGTAGTGCGGCGTGGCCGTCCGGAGCCCGGTGTTCTTGCGACCGAACGTTCCCGTGACCACCGCTGCCGGCAATCGTGTACAATGGCTACATAACTGAGAAGTTTTTCTGCACTATCACAGAGAGAACGTCCAGCTTCTCGCAGCCCTATTACACGATCTCGTTCAAACTCCGGGAGTTGGTGATAATGGCATCTCTGTTGTGAACAAGACATTCTTGACTAACATCATCTCACCACGACCAGTATCAAACGAAACTAACTGTCAGGATACTTAATGCATATATTCAAAGCAAACCTGACTCGCATTCTCATATGCCACTTGCGAGAAATTTGAACAGCTACCATCTTTCAGGTGTGGAAACACGCCTAAAAACTTTCGTATATGTTGCACAACTTCATGGTGTTGTGACTTCTCCCCGTCCTTCAGTATGTATAAAATGGGCAGATTTCTGTGAAAAAATTTTTTTAAAATTTTTATGTTCCTTAAATGTGTGCGTCAATTTAGAATGATTTACGTAGTACAGATATTGACTGTCTTATGGAACTACTTCTCGCTGTCGTCTGCTATCACGGCTTACAGCAAACCGACAGGAAGAGCGACAGTTAAATCGCTTTCAATTTAAAAGGTGTCTGATCGCTGTGGCAGACTATTTCCTTGCCGTGTCGTTCAGACTTAACGGCATTTGCAATATGAGAGTCACTGCAAGCTCTTTGTTTTCGCTGTCACGATTTGCTGCAATCGCGTGCAGTGGCTGTCAAGGACAACTTCCTTTCTAGTGTACCACGTGTGCTATAAACACCAGTAATGAGGCATATTTGTTCTCAATCGGACAGTGTTAGATATGGAGGGTTTCTGGTAACTACAGTAGTAACGATTCTGTTCTCATGAATGTTACGTTCTAGAAACTAAAAGGAATTTTGACTGGGGTCATACAGTCCCCAGTGGTACTCACTCCAAACAATCATGAATAAATTTAGGGTACAGTGATTCAGAGAGACAAAGCCATATATATTGAAAAAAATAAATAGGTCTGAAGACCAGGAATATGGTGATGGGATCATAATGACCTCAGTGGTAGTAGGAAGCGTACAACAACAGCTGGTGCAATAAACCATAACAATAGGCACAAAAATAATTGGGAAATAATGTTTTCATTCTTGCAGGTGATCCATATAACAGCTGTTCAACATAACATTCATCTTCTTCGTTTCATGTAAGCTACATTTAAGAAAGAAACAATTTAACATCAGGCCGTATAGCCCCCAGTGATACTCAGTGCAAAAACTATGCATAAATTTTAATACGCTGTCAATACAAAAATGAACGATACATAACTGGGTGCAATTAATTCAGAGGGAGAAAATCAGATCTTTTGAAAATAATAGTTTTAAAAGAAAGAGTGACATCATCTTTCAAACCGCTTCATGGGCTACACTGAGTCCAGTGGTACTAGGAGCGTTAAAGGCTATTTTGTGCTACGTGTGAACCTCCTATGGTTATATCATTCATAAATTACGTCGAGGCTGTGAACCCACACGTGAAGGAACTAAATGATAAATGGGTTCACACGGCCAGTTTCGCTGTAAATTTGACTAGATTTTTTAATCACAGCGATAATATCACTTATCCTCTCTAACCATCAAGTTTCTTTTCGTTTCTTCCTCCCCTTCTGCAACCTCCTCTCATATTGTCGGGCAGTGTTTGTAAATCTGTGAACGTTTATAGCTTAATGTTTCTTTTTGTGACCGGGGGGGAGGGGGGGAGGGGTTCGTAGCAGGCAATGAACCCCGTACCTCCTGTGTCCGCACCTGGCTCACCGTGCAATGATAGCGCGGCTACAGTGAGCAGTCGGCCGCAGCTTCCTGCACCAGGGTGCTCGTGTGTGTGTGTGTGTGTGTGTGTGTGTGTGTGTGTGTGTATGTGTGAGTGAGAGCCAGACAGCCGGCTGTGCCTCGAATTTACGGCCGGTCCCATATTGCGCGCTCTCTCCGCTCGTCTGCCTGGCCTGCCTGGCCACGCACATTCCAAGCGTCGCGCAGCGTCGCAGCTGTACAGCTGTTGCTAACAGCTCTGCTTGTCAACCGGGACTGCGGCGCGCAGAAGGCACGCGTGGCCCGTGTGTGAAACCAGTCTCGTAATGGATAGCAGCCTCACGTTGCTGTGCAGTTGGTCATGCTGCCAGTGATGAAAAAATTAATTCAAAATACACTACTGCCATAAGGTCTTCTGCGGATTATTAATACGCAAATAAACCAAGAACAGTAAGCTGACGATTAGCAGATTATTCGGGAAGGATCAATGGGTAAAGAAGTGGGATACAGAAATACTAAAACGTGAAGAAATACGCTTGATGTTATGTAAGGCTATAAAGAATTTGCGATAAAGAGTAGCTCAGTAGGCAGTTCAGTTGAAGAGGAATGGACTCTCTAAAACTGGGAGTAACCATGGGTAACAGAAGAAATACTTCAGTTGATCGACGAGAAAAGGAAGCACAAAAAGTTTCAGGAATAAAGAAATACTAGCTACTTAGAAATGAAATGAACAGGAAGTGCGGGGAAGCTAAGGCGAAATGGCTGCATGAAAAATATGAAGAAATGGTAAAAAGGCCTCTATGAGAGGGACGACTTGTCTGATGACGTGATAGAAGAAGAAGCAGGAGTCCATAGGGAAGAGATATGGGAGCCAGTATTAGATTCAGAATTTAAAAGAGCTGTGGAAGACTTAACATCAAGTGAGGCAGAAGGGATAGATTAAATTTCATCAGAATTTCTCAAATCACTGGGGAAGTAGCAACCAAAAGGCTATTCTGTTTGATGTGAATAATGTATGAGCATGGCGATATACCGTGAGACTTTTAGAAAAAACATTTTCCAGACATTTCCTAAGAAAGCAAGAGCTGACAAGTGCGAGAATGGTCGCACAATTAGCTGAACAATGCATACATCCAAGTTGCTGACAAGAATAATATACAGAAGAGCGGAAAAGAAAATTGAGAATGTGTTAGAGGACGATCAGTTTGGCTTTAGTGAAGGTAAAGTCACCAGTGAGGCACTTCTGACGTGTAATTGATAATGGAAACAAGACTGTAAAAAAATCAGCATACGTTCATAGGATTTGTCGACCTGGAAAAATCGTTCGATAATTTAAAATGGTACAAGATGTTCGAAATTCTGAGAGAAAGAGGGGTAAGTTATAGGGGAAGACGGGTAATACGGAATATGTATAAGAACCAAGAGGGAATAATAAGAATGGAAGACCAAGAACGAAGCACTCTGATTAAAAAGAGTGTAAAACAGGGACGTAGTCTTTCGCCCTACTGTTCAATCTGGACATCGAAGAAGCAAGAGGTGAAAGAAAGGTTCAAGAGTGGGAAAAGTGGAAGGATATCAATGATGATATTCGCTGATGATACCGCAGTCCTCACTGAAAATGAAGAAGAATTATAGGATCTGTTGGACTGAATGAACAGTCTGATGAGTACAGAATACGGACTGAGAGTAACCCGAAGAAAGACGAAAGTAATAAGAAGTAACAGAAATAAGATCCGCGAGAATTGGTGATCACGATGTAGACGAAGTTCAGGAATTCTACTGCCGCGGCATTAATATAAATCTTGACGGACGAAGTATGGAGGACATACAAAGCAGACTAGCTCTGGCAAAAAGGGCATTGCTGGCCAAGAGAAGTTTGCTAATATCGAACATAGGTAGTAATTTGAGGGAGAAATTTCTGATAATATACATGTGGACCACAGCGTTGTGTGGTAGTAAGACACGCACTGCGGAAAAACCGGAACAGAAGAGAATCGAGGGTGGACTGGTAAGATATGCAATGAGAAGGTTCTCTCCAGGATCGGTGAGGAAAGGAATGTATGGAAAAGAGTGACAGCAGAAGGGGCAGGGTGACAGGACATTAGGGAATAGCTTCCACGGTACGAGAGGGAGTTGTCCAGGGGAAAGGCTGTAGAGGAAGACAGTGACAGGAACAAATCCAGTAAATAGCTGAGGATGCAAACTGCAGGTGCTACCCTGAGTCTCAGATGAAAAGGTTGGCACAGGAGAGGAATTCGTGGTGGGCCGAATCAAACCAGCGAGCAAACTGATAACTGAAAAAAGAATCGAGACACCGCGTTGCACCTTTATCTGATCTAGCACGGGATTTGGTAGTCGCACAAGTACCATCAGGTGAATTACTCAGTGTTCTAACTTGCATTGCTTTAGCAGCAGCCGCATGTGAAGTTCTTCAGCAGGCGAAGAATTGAATTCATTTCGTAATTTTGACTGTTGTCTGCAAGAAGTAAGATACGTGAGCCGTTAATAAGATCCAGTTCCTGCTAGCTGTTGGTTTCGGTGCTTCTTGTTACGCCATAAATACTTTTCTTATCATCAGTCTTCTGAGTGGTTCGATGTGGCCCGTCACGATGTCCTTTCCTGTGCCAGCCTCTTCATCACAGACAAGCATCTGCACTCCAAGTCCTCAGTTATATGTTCCACATATACCAATCCCTATGTTGTATTCAGCAACTACTTTTGACATGAAATATAAATATGTGGCAGGAAGAAAACTCCTTAGTACCGAAAGTAGTTGCTATTACGATGAGGCCTGCTTGCAGACAGCAACTAGAAGTCCTCATCGCAGGGCCAAATGTGTTTAGGCAACACTACGATTCAGTGTTTGCTATTCTTATTACCAACAATTTAGTATAATTTACTTATAGAAACTTTACAAACACCTAACAGAAATATGAAGATGGTGTGTGATTGAGTGCTCGTCTCTCTTTCTAACACTGCCCTAGTGCTGCATCCAGTGAGTGATAACTGCCATCACTTGTAGAATGTCCAATTTGGCTCTTCTTGACTGTGACTGTTGACACTCTCCTGCTACTATCCTGAGCTGCTGTTGATACTGTATTTATACCGTGCTGATGTGTCTGCTTAGCCCATAAGTGATGGATGGCTATCCATTTGGGACTATGTAAGGCGGAAGTATACAACAGGTCTTGCCTTGTACGCCCTCTGTTGGAGGGTAATCTTAACTCAGTTGCACCGGAGTACTAGGCAGCATGACACTCTCCTGTGTACGGCGTGTTTCACATCTTCTGGAGGACACAGCACTCTGTCTTCACCTAAACGCTCTACCATCTTCAGCTCCATTATGTACCATAGAAGTTATTCCTTGATGCCTGAACACAAGTCCTGCCAGACTTTCTAGTGTTTACAACAGGATACTCTCATCTAGAATCCTGCAGCGAATTCTTCTCTTATCAGTCTCCTAGTAATCTTTGGATTGCTCTTTAGTGGGACACTCAAATCCCATACCAAAATTATGAAAAGAGGTTACAAATACGATACTGTTCTGGACGGAAAGTCGAATCACAAGGCTCAAAACTGACTGAGAAATTTCATATGCAGTTCAGTCCTGGATACCGCGTCTACAAGTGCACTAGCGATTTTATTGGCCAACAGACAAGACGGGGAATGCAGAAAAGTATGTAAGTATGTAACAGTCTGACGAAATGAGTGGGTACATAGCTCACCCCCCTGTCTGTCCGTACAGTCCTTGCAACAGATTCATTGTGACTACTGACCAGAAAAGGATAACAAAAGACAAAGACTGTGAATGCCCTACAGCTACCTTTCAAATACTTTCTGTGATGTCACACATTGCTGAATCCATATTATTCACTTAAATGAGGAACTCAATTCATATCTAAACCTAGCCACAATACACTCCTGGAAATTGAAATAAGAACACCATGAATTCATTGTCCCAGGAAGGGGAAACTTTATTGACACATTCCTGGGGTCAGATACATCACATGATGCTGGATGTAGTCCTGTGGAACGGCTTGCCATGCCATTTCCACCTGGCGCCTCAGTTGGACCAGCGTTCGTGCTGGACGTGCAGACCGCGTGAGACGACGCTTCATCCAGTCCCAAACATGCTCAATGGGGGACAGATCCGGAGATCTTGCTGGCCAGGGTAGTTGACTTACACCTTCTAGAGCACGTCGGGTGGCACGGGATACATGCGGACGTGCATTGTCCTGTTGGAACAGCAAGTTCCCTTGCCGGTCTAGGAATGGTAGAACGATGGGTTCGATGACGGTTTGGATGTACCGTGCACTATTCAGTGTCCCCTCGACGATCACCAGAGGTGTACGGCCAGTGTAGGAGATCGCTCCCCACACCATGATGCCGGGTGTTGGCCCTGTGTTCCTCGGTTGTATGCAGTCCTGATTGTGGCGCTCACCTGCACGGCGCCAAACACGCATACGACCATCATTGGCACCAAGGCAGAAGCGACTCTCATCGCTGAAGACGACACGTCTCCATTCGTCCCTCCATTCACGCCTGTCGCGACACCACTGGAGGCGGGCTGCACGATGTTGGGGCGTGAGCGGAAGACAGCCTAACGGTGTGTGGGACCGTAGCCCAGCTTCATGGAGACGGTTGCGAATGGTCCTCGCCGATATCCCAGGAGCAACAGTGTCCCTAATTTGCTGGAAGTGGCAGTGCGGTTAACCTACGGCACTGCGTAGGATCCTACGGTCTTGGCGTGCATCCGTGCGTAGCTGCGGTCCGGTCCCAGGTCGACGAGCACGTGCACCTTCCGCCGACCACTGGCGACAACATCGATGTACTGTGGAGACCTCACGCCCCACGTGTTGAGCAATTCGGCGGTACGTCCACCCGGCCTCCCGCATGCCCACTATACGCCCTCGCTCAAAGTCCGTCAACTGCACATACGGTTCACGTCCACGCAGTCGCGGCATGCTACCAGTGTTAAAAGACTGCGATGGAGCTCCGTATGCCTCGGCAAACTGGCTGACACTGACGGCGGCGGTGCACAAATGCTGCGCAGCTATCGCCATTCGACGGCCAACACCGCGGTTCCTGGTGTGTCCGCTGTGCTGTGCGTGTGATCATTGCTTGTACAGCCCTCTCGCAGTGTCCGGAGCAAGTATGGTGGGTCTGACACACCGGTGTCAATGTGTTCTTTATTCCATTTCCAGGAGTGTATATGTTGTAACCGCAGAAAAGCCAAGTCTAAATGCAGTTGTTCTCAGACGATACACCAGAAATCATACGGGGAGATAGAGTTAACAGGGGACGCCAGGCGTGTCAGAGGGGTCACAAAAGATAACGACGCAGCCAGATAGCCGAGGCGGCGGTCCAAGCGGCCAGGCAGCTGCGCGTGATAAGCAAGGAAGCAGACTCAGCTATTAAGATAAAAAGGGCGCTCTGGGCAGGTCCCTTAATAAGCAATAACTTACAGTATCAACACTCTTGGCTAGAGGGAGAAGTCTGGGAGCGGAGAGAGAAAGAAAGAGGGCCCTAGGTGGGGACCGCACTACGTCATGAGGAGCCAAGGAAGGGCTCAGGACGCAGTGCGTGACCATATAGGGAGAGGCCCCTCTACCCCTCCACCCAGCTTCTGAAGAAAAGTACTGAAGTTAATACTAAAACAATCCCTAATAAGGAAAAGTTGCACTCGACGCTACGTCATGCCAAGCGCTGGCGGGGTCGAAGGGGAAGAGCTAACAAAACTCGGAGGCACGCCGCTCCGGGGATCTCTCTCTCTCGGGTTTAGGCAGCGACGGTAGTCAGCGTGAGTAGCAGCCGACTTGGGCTGAGGGCGGGCTGCAGGCAGACAGTTGGAGATAGTCGCCGATGAGCGTTTAGGCAGCGACCGCGGGACTCTGACGTAGGGTGCTAGTGTGGGCAGCAAAGTGCTGGAAAGTTCTATCAGGTAGCCAGAACGGTGGAAGTCAGTCACCGTCTCTGTAATGGGCTTGGCTATTCTGTAGGTACAATCACTACGCAGTTAGGGTGATCTGTATTCTTTATGAATAAATTAGAGCTTTTATAACGTCCATACGAGTTTACTTCTACCAACATCCTAGCCTTGTACCTTCACACCAGGGAATTTAACATCTTAGCCAGATCAAAAGTCTCCCTCTCAATTAGGTCAACCGGCTAATTCCCGTTTACGAACCGTGTCGCTCAATCCCTCGCAAAACCCACGCTTGGGACGCGACATAAGTAAAAGTTTTGGTGCCAGGTGTGGGGTACCACAAAGGCATATAGGCAAAAAGGAGATAGGAGCCAGTAGATTTTGCTACAGCGACTGTGGCAATTAGCAGGAAGTTGTGGCGACTCGCAACTTTCAGCATTAGTAGCCTCACTACGACAGAGTCCAGAGAAGTAGTCCTCGCGGGTGCAGGGCAACGCAGGATAGCGGCAGCACGACGCGGAGCGACGAGGCACAGATGTGCCTAAGCAGCCAGCGTTCGAGACCGGGGGTCCGGGCCGAGCAGCGGCAGCAGCCGTAGCAGCGGCAGCCGAGGCGAGCGACGGGGTCGGCACAGCCCAGCAGAGCGGCGGCCGACGCATCGCGGCAGCGCGGAACAGCGCGGGCATAGAGAGCACAGAGACAGCGCGGAGCAGCGCGGCACAACGCGGGACAACGCGGATCAGCGGAACAGACGGCGCACCACAAGAGAAGCGGTACATATAAAATTATATTAAGAATTTTGTATCTTGGATTGTAAAGTGCTAACATAGTTAAGTTGGTTAGATGGCCCAAACTACCGAAGTTCCGTCATCCTCCAGTAGCGGTAAGATATCAGTGAAAGAAGCCTTGTGTATAGTTCCAAAAGTGTTCGAAGGAAATAAGAGAGATCTTAGGGAGTTTATTGAAAATGTAGACGCTGCATTTGAACTTGTGAAACCGGAGGAACACGAAACGTTACTGAAGTTTGTTGAAGCCAAAATAACCGGAGAGGCCAGATCGAGGCTGCAAGTAAGGGAACGCACGGGGACATGGAAGGAAGTAAAACATGTTCTAGAGGAAAATTATGCGAGTAAGCGTACCATTGACTACTACGCGTGCAAGATATTTCAATCGAGACAGGGACAAGGAGAGCCAATTGCGACATGGGCAAGCCAAATAGATGAAATGCAAAGGGATTTCAGGGAAGCAGTAAGCAGAGTTACGGCTAGGGAGAACTTAAAGGGCGCAATAGAACTGGTTGATTCACTAGGAAGAGCATGCTTTATACAAGGGTTAAGCAATGATAGAATACAGACGATAGTAAGAAGTAGAGGCGATGAAATCACGCTAGCAGCGGCCGTGGAACTAGCATTGCAAGAAGAAAGTGCAATACTGTCAATGAAAGAGCGGGGACTAGCCCCAAGAGTAACTTTCAACCGGGGAAAGGAAACGGTGAAGAATACCAGAGATATTAGAGATTTGAAATGTTCCAATTGTGGATTGAGAGGGCACATGGCAAGCAAGTGTAGAAAGAATAGGCCAGAGGGAAGAGTACGGATAATGACGGGCAAAGAGTTTACGAATTTTTGTTACGGGTGCGACAAGCCAGGACATACAGACGCGGAATGCCGGGTAAGATTAAGAAAAATTCAGCCGATAGATACAAGAGACTTTAGAGGAAATCATAGGGAAGCTGATGGAGGGTTACGAGAGTGGAGGTGCCCACAATGTAATCTACCAGGGAACTGTGGAGTTCCGTGTACGAGGGTAAAAGACGTTGCTTGTTTCAAGTGTAAGCGGCCGGGACATTACGCGAAAGATTGTCACGCAGGGCCCTGGCACGCATGGAGAAAAGGCAGGGTGCCAGTATCGAGCAAAACCGGTAAAGTGGTGCAGGGAAACTAAGAGGCGGCAAGGCCGCACAGTCGGGCCTTGTTGCGATAGGTAAACCCTCAGTTAGGGTAATCGACTGTGCAACAGAAAATGACGTTTTGGTTTTATACTGCATAGAATTAAAAAGATATTTGAAGTTGCTAATAGACACTGGAGCACAGTTGTGTCTGCTCAAGAGAACGAGTATTCCGATAAATAGTACACTTGCAATTAATGAAGCGGAAAGGCTTCGGCTAAAAGGTGTAACCAGTGAGGCCGTCAGCACAATAGGTACGGTACAGGTACACTTAAGTGTGGACGGTTCTGAGCAAGTAGGGCAAAAATTTCACGTGTACGGGAGAGGATTAGATATTCCGTACGACGGACTGATAGGCAGAAATTTCTTGACAGAGCATAGAGTTAAGTTAGACTATGCAGGTAAAATAGTGAGACTAAAAGGGCGAGATATACCCTTAGTAGTAGAGGAAGAGCCAAAGGGACATGAGAACGAACAAGATTCAGAAGTAGGCGGGGAAATAGGGCCCCGAGAGGAAAAAATAATGTTATTAAAGGTGGAAGGAAATGTAAAAAGGGGAATCGAAAAGGAAATGATTATTCCTAGGCAGGAGATTGAACAAGGGGTACATGTACCTGAAGCGTTAGTAAAAGTGCGAAATGGGAAATGCATAGTAAGTGCATTAAACTTGTCAGAAGACAGAGTGCAGTTAGGAAACGTCAGGTTAATGACGGAAGAATTAGAAAAAGTAGGGAAAATACGCGAAGTAAAATGTTGTACTAATGTCATAGGAAAGACAGAAAGTCGTACTAGTGTGTTGCGAAGGCAATTAAGAATGGATCATTTGAACGCTGAAGAGAAAAGCGCTCTAGCAGAGGTTTGCGCGGAATACGGAGATGTATTTCATCTACCAGGGGACAACCTGTCCTATACTTCCGCAGTGAAGCACAGAATACCGATTGCACCGGAACACGCGGGAAAGGTAGTAAACGCTAGACCGTACAGGATCCCGGAAGCGCAAAAGGAAGTGCTAAGGGAGCAAATAGAGCAGATGCTAAGAGATGACATAATTGTCGAGAGTAAGAGCGCTTGGAACGCACCGTTACTGTTAGTTCCAAAGAAGCTAGACGCTAGTGGCAAACAGAAATGGAGAATCGTAGTGGACTACAGACGATTAAATGATATCACTGTAGGCGATGCATTTCCACTACCGAATATCTCCAAGATACTGGATCAGTTAGGGCAAGCTAAGTACTTCTCGACGCTTGACCTCGCAAGCGGGTACCATCAAATATTGACGGACGAGAAGGACAGAGAGAAAACGGCATTTAGCTCAAACTATCAGCATTACGAATACAAACGAATGCCGATGGGACTGAAGGGAGCCCCAGGATGTTTTCAGAGACTGATGAATACAGTCTTGGCAGGTTTACAAGGAGTGAAATGCTTTGTATATCTAGACGACATAGTATGCTATGGGAAAAACCTGCAGGAGCATAACGAATGGCTCCGGGAAATATTTGACAGGTTGTGAGAGCACAATTTGAAGCTGCAACCAGACAAGTGTGAATTCCTGAGGAAGGAAGTAATCTTCCTGGGTCATTGCATCACTGACAAAGGAATATCACCAGATATGGTGAAGGTGGAGAAGGTGGAGTTCTTCCCACAGCCAAGAACTAAAAGGGTTTCTCGGATGGATAGGTTACTACCGCCGTTTCATTGCTAACTTCAGCAAGATTGCGAAACCTCTCCATGAGCTCTTAAAAAAGGGAGTGGAGTACCGATGGAGCGAACGTCAGAACAATGCGTTCGAAGAACTAAAAGAGAAATTAATAAACCCTCCGTTACTTCAGTACCCTGACTTTACGAAACCGTTCATCATTACAACGGATGCGAGTAACGCAGCCTTGGGTGCAGTGTTATCGCAAGGTAAGAAGATTGGCGAAGACTTTCCCATCGCATATGCATCCAGAGCATTGAACAAAGCCAAACTAAATTATAGCAGAACGGAAAAAGAGTTTTTGGCTATAGTTTACGCAGTAAAACAGTTCAGACCATATGTATATGGCAGAAAGTTCACTGTAGTGACAGACCATAAGCCACTAACGTGGATATTTAGTGTCAAAGATCCGAGTTCGAGACTCCTGAAGTGGAGACTGAAACTCGAGGAGTATGATTATGAAGTAATATACAAGCCAAGAAAGTTAAATAGTAATGCGGATGCGCTGAGTAGAATAAGGCATGAAGGGAAGGAAGAGATAGATGCGAAGCAGAAGGTGGAGACAGAGATCTCGGCAGCAAAAGCAAATGGGGAAGAAAGTTCCGTAAACGTGCGGCAAGCACAAGTGTCGAGTGAAATAGAACAGGAAACGGATAGTGGTGAGAAAATTAGTCCCGAAGAAAAAGAAAATATACTAAAGGAAATGCATGACAATCCCTTGGGAGGTCACCAAGGAATGCACAGGACACTCGAAAGAATTAAAGCATACAAGCAGTGGCGCGGAATGAAGCGTGACATTGAAAATTACATTAGGAAATGCCCATCGTGTCAAAAGAATAAAAACACGCAAATGAAAACTAGGATGCCCTTAGAAATTACAGACACAGCAGAAACAGTATTCGGAAAGTGTGCGATGGATATAGTGGGTCCACTAGATGTATCTAATACAGGAAAAAGGTACATGTTAACATTCCAAGACGATCTGAGTAAATTTACCTTAGCAATCCCAATTGACAAACAAGATGCCGAAACAGTAGCTGAGGCATTTGTGGAAAACGTAGTATTAAGGTATGGAATTCCATCAGTATTATTAACAGATCAAGGGTCTAACTTTCTGAGTGATGTATTTAAAAGTGTATGTAAATTGTTGAAGGTAAAGCGTGTAAATACTACAGCGTACCACCCTGAATCAAATGGTGCACTAGAAAGAAGTCATAGAACTATTGTAGAGTATCTCAGACACTTTGTAACAGGAGATCAAAGTTCTTGGGACAAATAGGTACCGTATGCAATTTTTGTGTTCAACACTACACCACACAGCAGCACAGGATACACACCATTTGAATTACTATACGGAAGAAAGGTTAACATACCAGGAGTACTGCAGCAAGAAACACAGCAGGTAAGTTACAATTATGAAATGTATGTAAATAAACTAAGAGCGAGAATGCAGGAAGCCCACAGAGTGGCCAGAGACTCGATTATAAGAAGTAAGAAAATCAGTAAGGAACAGTATGACATGAAACAAAATCCAAAAAACTTCAAGGTAGGAGATAAAGTATTACTGCACGATGAGTCGGTGAGACGGGGTAGATCTCGGAAATTAGATTCACAATGGAGAGGTCCATTTGAAGTAGTAAAAGTGGAAGGTCCTAACGTAGTAATAAAAGTTAAAAGAAATAAGGAAACAAAAGTACATGCCAACAGGCTGAAACAATTCTTTTAAATTTCAGGTATGGCACTCAAGTGGCAGGTCGTGAAATTCGTCATAGTGATAACAGAATACTACATCACTGCATCAGAGCATGCAACAAATGAGTACCAAGTGACGCCATTTCCGAGTTCATCAGGACTATATTACGATAATAGAGGACAGGTAGAAATATACAGTACCACATGGAGAATAGTCACATACGTAAATCTAGATATAATAACAGAAAGGTTTCAGAATGCAGAGAGGTATGGTAGGGCAGCGGTACAAAGGTGCCGAGAAACACTAACACAGTTAAATGTAGGATTAATAGAATGCAGGGTACTAGACCAACAAGTAACCCATCATGTGGAAAAAATCACAGGATTGCAACTTTTAGTACAGCAGCTAACGAAACACGAGACCAGAAGGAAGAGAGGAGTATTCAACTTCGTCGGGCAGGTAAGTAAAATACTGTTCGGGACGTTGGACGAAGCAGATACAGCATACTATAAGGAAAGAATAGACGCTATGGAGAAAAACTCAGAAGGGTTGTTGAGGCTAACAAAGGAACAGGTGGCAGTGGTAAGAGCCACATTGGAGTAAACAGGACGGTATATACACTAGAGTCAAATGAGCACGTTCTGAAGACAGGTATGCAAAGACTAGAACGATTCATGAAGGAATACGTGAAGGAAACCGATATAGGGTTTAAACGTGTAGCGTCCTTCGCCACAGTAACAGAGCAAGTATTACAACTATCGGCAGTGTTTGGTCAGATCGAAGAGGAATACGAACAAATGATAAATGCCATTGTAAATGCTCAGAAGGGAATACTACAGCCTCATATAATTAATCCAGTCCAAATTGTAAAATACCTGAGTTTAATACGGGAAGAACTAAAAGATGTAAAGTTTCCTGTTCCTCTTACGGAGTCCTCAGGTTATCTATTGTTAAGAATAATTGATTTAGATGTTTTCATCTCGGGTAGCATACTAGGATATGTAATTAATATTCCATTAATAAATAATAACAATTTCAATTTGTATAGAGTACTCCCACTACCAAAAGAAATTCCAAACATGAAAGGTAAATATGTGTACATACAGCCAGAGAAAGAATTCTTACTAATAGATGAATCCAAAAGGCAGTACGCGAAACTTTCTGCGGAGGAACTAAAATGCAAGGAGCTAAGTAAAAATAGGAGACTGTGCAAACAAGCATTCGCCTTGCTGTCAACATTCGACCACGAAGAGTGCGAAGCCAAATTGTTGCAACCGGTAAGAGAAATTCCGGAAGATTGTGTGCGAAAAATAGTAGCACTGAATCAGAGCCTTTGGACTCATCTAAAGAGTAACGAATGGCTATATGTAGCACCGAAGGAAGAAGGCTTAACAGTATTGTGTGGAAGGGAACCATCAAAGGACCTAGTAATAAAAGGGGTAGGAAAAATTAGTTTTTACAGTAAATGTGAGGGGTATGGCACTAGAGTGTTCATACAAACAGATAGAGTGATTCAGAGTAATGTGACGAAGAAAGACATAGTTTCGCAGATCAATCTAGAATTCGATTGTTGCGTGGTAAACAAGGAAAAAAGGAATGTCTCAACGTTAGCATTAGATTTGCCATTGGACCAGGTGATAACACAGTTAGACGACTTGAAAGTCGCAGGAAAAAGTCTGGATGATGTCCAGAAGATGGTAGAGACACAAGGGGAGGAAATGAAGTACTCCAGGTACTTCACACATTACTCCATAACTACGTATGTAGCCATATCAATAGTTATTCTAATCATAATAACATACTGTTGTAAAAACTGTAAATGTTGTAAAGACTTTTTTAAAAGTATATGGAAATATTTTGAAGACAGTGATTGTTGTGGAAAAGTATGTATAAGAAATACCATAGTGAACCAATACCCAGAGACTAGTTCAGCTAGAAGACACAGTAATAAAGAAACTGAAGAGATAGTAATTTATGAAAGATGTGGAAAAGACCAAGGTGATACGGTCGCTTTCAGAAACAGACGTTAAATAACTGTATTTGAAATGTGTAATTGAAATGTAACTGTATTTGAAATATGTAATTGAAATGTAACTGTATTTGAAATGTGTAATTGAAATGTAACTGTATTTGAAATGTAATTCTAATTGAAATGTGAATGTATGTATCAATGAAAGTGTCTTTTGATTTTAATGCAAATGCTTTTGACATAACTGAATGTTAGGCATGTATAATGTAATTGTATTATTGTGTGTTTAATGAATTTGACTTTACTAAATGAAAATGAAAAATATAACATATCAGATGCTAATGTAATAAACAAATCTGTAAAGCATGTAATGGAAAAAAAAATAAAAGAGTCACAATTGACGCTACTCTGAGGAGTAACGCCAATTTCCCTGGCGGGGGAGGTGTTGTAACCGCAGAAAAGCCAAGTCTAAATGCAGTTGTTCTCAGACGATACACCAGAAATCATACGGGGAGATAGAGTTAACAGGGGACGCCAGGCGTGTCAGAGGGGTCACAAAAGATAACGACGCAGCCAGATAGCCGAGGCGGCGGTCCAAGCGGCCAGGCAGCTGCGCGTGATAAGCAAGGAAGCAGACTCAGCTGTTAAGATAAAAAGGGCGCTCTGGGCAGGTCCCTTAATAAGCAATAACTTACAGTATCAACACTCTTGGCTAGAGGGAGAAGTCTGGGTGCGGAGAGAGAAAGAAAGAGGGCCCTAGGTGGGGACCGCACTACGTCATGAGGAGCCAATGAAGGGCTCAGGACGCAGTGCGTGACCATATAGGGAGAGGCCCCTCTACCCCTCCACCCAGCTTCTGAAGAAAAGTACTGAAGTTAATACTAAAACAATCCCTAATAAGGAAAAGTTGCACTCGACGCTACGTCATGCCAAGCGCTGGCGGGGTCGAAGGGGAAGAGCTAACAAAACTCGGAGGCACGCCGCTCCGGGGCTCTCTCTCTCTCGGGTTTAGGCAGCGACGGTAGTCAGCGTGAGTAGCAGCCGACTTGGGCTGAGGGCGGGCTGCAGGCAGACAGTTGGAGATAGTCGCCGATGAGCGTTTAGGCAGCGACCGCGGGACTCTGACGTAGGGTGCTAGTGTGGGCAGCAAAGTGCTGGAAAGTTCTATCAGGTAGCCAGAACGGTGGAAGTCAGTCACCGTCTCTGTAATGGGCTTGGCTATTCTGTAGGTACAATCACTACGCAGTTAGGGTGATCTGTATTCTTTATGAATAAATTAGAGCTTTTATAACGTCCATACGAGTTTACTTCTACCAACATCCTAGCCTTGTACCTTCACACCAGGGAATTTAACATCTTAGCCAGATCAAAAGTCTCCCTCTCAATTAGGTCAACCGGCTAATTCCCGTTTACGAACCGTGTCGCTCAATCCCTCGCAAAACCCACGCTTGGGACGCGACATATATACAACATATTAGACCATAGTTAAAATTATTTTAGCCATTTTACAACCCTTCATTGAAAAAGCAACAGTATAAAAAAAGTTATCAAGAAAATTCACCAAGGATGCTTACATGTGGCATTAAAGTAATTCCGAGTTACGTAATATTATGCACACATATAACTAGCTGGAGGAACAGGTAGTCTTCTGGTCTTTGGTTTGAATGTTATTTATTTTCATGTTTTGTTTACTGCAACTGGCGCCTTCATGGTGGTTTGTAAAGTTATATTAATGACCATTTATGTACCTAATCAATCAAATCATCTCAAAATGTAAACAGTGGATAGCAATCCACCAGCAATATTAAGTATGGGTCTGCAAAACTCGTACTTCCTTCATCCTAAGTGTATAAGTAGAGGATATATTAGTGTTGGCACATGTCCATCTAAACATTTAATAAATTCGCCTGCACCACCAATATATACATGCAATTTTTGCCATGTTGTTTGTTGTAATGTTTAATTACTGACGTTGTCAGCTATCATTTGGCGTTCCGTAAGACCAGATAGTTCCAGTGGTTCAGTTATTAATTTCATAATGTTTCTAACTAAAACAATTTTAAATTTGTCAGTATTTGTTCTAGAATCACACTTGAAACTGCAATAAGCTCGTCCAATCGCTATGAATTTGCTGATGTACTTGGTTGTACATGTTTTTAGGGTCTGTAACGGAATTTAGTTCAGAATGTAATATTTATCTCCTATTTCGTACTGCTTAACAGAGTCTGAATCGTCTCCAGCGTTCACCTAAGTGTACCCGCTCCGACCTCAGGGAAAACCCCACGGCCAGCGCTCAGCCTCCAGCCTACCTGCACTCCCCGCTGACCCATATAGCTGCTGCGAGCTGTCACAGCACTCACCACTGCCTCCAGTTCCCCGAGCCAGCTGACCAGAAGACTACCTGTTCTTCCAGCTAGTTATATGTGTGCATAATATTACGTAACAGAGCGTTTGCCAAAATGACAAATTTAGGGATAAGTCTTATAACTAAATGTTATTTAGACATTTAATTCTCATTTTTATCTATGATAATAGTGGAATATGAATAAATGAATTGAAAGTTGTGCCACGGCCGGGATTTGAACCCAAGTCTCTTTGCTTACTAGCGAAAAGTGCTAAACATTTCACCACCAAGTCTCTTTGCTTACTACGGAGAAATGCTAACTTTTACACAACCACAGCACTGCGGCAGACATTGCTGCACGGACTACCCACTCCAATACACAAACAACAGTTCATACCTTCAGCTTATTTTCCCCCTAAATCGTCACTATTTGAAACATTTATTCAGCTTCCACCATTATCGTAGATAAAGATGGGACTGAAATGTCTCGAGGAACTTTATTTATACGATGTACAGGGTGTTTCAAAAATGACCGGTATATTTGAAACGGCAATACAAACTAAACGAGCAGCAATAGAAATACACCGTTTGTTGCAATATGCTTGGGACAACAGTACATTTTCAGGCAGACAAACTTTCGAAATTACAGTAGTTACAATTGTCAACAACAGATGGCGCTGCGGTCTGGGAAACTCTATAGTACGATATTTTTCACATATCCACCATGCGTAGCAATAATATGGCGTAGTCTCTGAGTGAAATTACCCGAAACCTTTAACAACGTGTCTGGCGGAATGGCTTCACATGCAGATGAGATGTACTGCTTCAGCTGTTCAATTTTTTCTGGATTCTGGCGGTACACCTGGTCTTTCAGGTGTCCCCACAGAAAGAAGTCACAGGGGCTCATGTCTGGCGAATAGGGAGGCCAATCCACGCCGCCTCCTGTATGTTTCGGATAGCCCAAAGCAATCACACGATCATCGAAATATTCATTCAGGAAATTAAAGACGTCGGCCGTGCGATGTGGCCGGGCACAATCTTGCATAAACCACGAGGTGTTCGCAGTGTCGTCTAAGGCAGTTTGTACCGCCACAAATTCACGAAGAATGTCCAGATAGCGTGATGCAGTAATCGTTTCGGATCTGAAAAATGGGCCAATGATTCCTTTGGAAGAAATGGCGGCCCAGACCAGTACTTTTTGAGGATGCAGGGACGATGGGACTGCAACATGGGGCTTTTCGGTTCCCCATATGCGCCAGTTCTGTTTATTGACGAAGCCGTCCAGGTAAAAATAAGCTTCGTCAGTAAACCAAATGCTGCCCACAAGCATATCGCCGTCATCAATCCTGTGCACTATATCGTTAGCGAATGTCTCTCGTGCAGCAATGGTAGCGGCGCTGAGGGGTTGCCGCGTTTGAAATTTGTATGTATGGCGCATGAGACGATACGTGGACGTTGGCGTCATTTGGACCGCAGCTGCAACACGGTGAACGGGAACCCGAGGCCACTGTTGGATCACCTGCTGCACTAGCTGCGCGTTGCCCTCTGTGGTTGCCGTACGCGATCGCCCTACCTTTCCAGCACGTTCATCCGTCACGTTCCCAGTCCATTGAAATTTTTCAAACAGATCCTTTATTGTATCGCTTTTCGGTCCTTTGGTTACATTAAACCTCCGTTGAAAACTTCGTCTTGTTGCAACAACACTGTGTTCTAGGCGGTGGAATTCCAACACCAGAAAAATCCTCTGTTCTAAGGAATAAACCATGTTGTCCACAGCACACTTGCACGTTGTGAACAGCACACGCTTACAGCAGAAAGACGACGTACAGAATGGCGCACCCACAGACTGCGTTGTCTTCTATATCTTTCACATCACTTGCAGCGCCGCTGGCCGCGGTGGTCTCGCGGTTCTAGGCGCGCAGTCCGAAACCGTGCGACTGCTACGGTCGCAGGTTCGAATCCTGCCTCGGGCATGGATGTGTGTGATGTCCTTAGGTTAGTTAGGTTTAAGTAGTTCTAAGTTCTAGGGGACTGATGACCACAGCAGTTGAGTCCCACCGTGCTCAGAGCCATTTGAACCATTTGAACTTGCAGCGCCATCTGTTGTTGAAAATTGTAACTACTGTAATTTCGAAAGTTTGTCCGACTGAAAATGTACTGTTGTGCCAAGCATATTGCAACAAACGGTATATTTCTATCGCTGCTCGTTTAGTTTTTATTGCCGTTTCAAATATACCGGTCATTTTTGAAACACCCTGTATACTACCGCCTGACGTCCTGGATTTCCCCATTATGTTCAATGCTGTGGTGCTATTCCAGTGCCATAGAGCCCTGCCAATAGTGACTGTTTAGGAGGGAAAATAAGCTGAAGATATGAATTGAAGTGTCTGCTGGGGAGGGCATTCGACTTGGGTAGTCCGAGCAACGACGTTAGCCCTTGTACTGTGGTGTTGTAATGCTTAGCGTTCCTGCCTAGTAAGCAAGGAGACCAGGGCTAAAGTCCCGCCGTGGCACAAATTTCAATTCATTTATTCAGCTTCCACCATTAAATTAGAGATAAATGATCATGAAATATAAAAATAAACTAATACCACTTAATATTGCAAAGGAATCTGGACCGAATAATATACGTGTGAGTTTCCACAGAGGATATGTAGAACAGCTTTTTCCCCTTCTAGCAGTTTATCGTAGGCAGTTAGAGCGACAAAGCGATTGCGAAAAAAGTATAGGTCATTTCTGTTTTCCGCATGGGTCATCACATAGATGCACAAAATAACGGAGCTATATGACTGAGGCAAGTCTGTTTTAGAATTTTGGTGTAGACGCATTGTTACCTGTTCGAAGCTCCTGAACAGACTATTGGTTTTTACCTCGTTCTGTTTGACCCAGTGATCCAGAACGCAGTAGAGATCATCGCTCACGTTGGTATCCTGCTCGTTTACTTTCGTCACAGTTGCACACTGTTTTTTAGCAAACAAAGTGTGAGACCATGAGCATTGGAGCAATTATCAGACTGGTCTAAAAGTTTCTTTGCAGGTAAAACTTGGCAAGTTATTCTTAACAGGACGAAATCGACAGATCTAAAGGTAATTCCAAGGGAGTGTTATAGGACAATTATAGATCAACTCTCTTTGCATGTCCCTCGCCCTCCTCGAATTATAAACCTTGCCGCGTTGGGATGCGTTGTGTGTTTCACCGATGTAGATTCGTAGCCATAGTGGAGGAGTAGCGAGGAGGAGACCAGACTAACAAGGTACCTGGATACCTTAAAAGAACCGCTGGATGTCGAGAGTTTCAAAAGTACCATTGGTGTACGATTAACTGAAACATATGAATGGAATACAATCCATTCATAGTTCACAATAAAAACTGAAAGTAGCTGATCTGTTGCTTGCGTCCACGTCATATGCCATTATTTGCTTGTAGCTTTTCCAAATGGCAAATTAACACGAAAAGTAGAGTTCTTCAACCTCGGTTTTCATTCTTTAGCACTGACTATTCCTAATGCCAATACAGTGGTGTGATCCTCGATTACAATATGATTTTTGAGCAGCGTTTCGAAACATTCTAATCAGTAGAAGAATACAGGTAATTTTTTGTTTATCCAAACACTTAAAATTTTCGTAAGGGGCAGTGAATGGTGGACGGACTAAGTTTTCTTTTCTTTGCCTATTTGGTTTAGAATTCTATTCTACGTATTTTGAAACTGAGGGAGTACAAATTTTTCAATCTTCTACGTTTATTACAGGAAATAAGAGCAATAAGAAACCAAAAACGGATTATTTCAGAATCACGTTATTTTGAGCCGTTTTAACACTTAGGTAAAACTCGCGTTGAAAAACACAGATACAATCGAAAACTGGTTGTTTCAGTGACACCCGCTATCCTTAGCCTCATCAAACAAGAGTTCGAACTGAAGACCACTACAACAAGAAGTGGCCAGGTTCGAGCAGCACAAACTTGATTAAGTATATGCAGACAGTTCATCCATACCGGAAATCATGAATCTCGACATTTTTGTCTGTTATTGGCACTGATACTGGCAAGATTGCAGTTCCAGATAATCCAAGACTCTCAGAAACGTTTATTTTTAAGTTTGAAGTCGTATGACAAATGTCATAAAAATATTTTTTCGTTTTATGTCACTAAAAATTAACACTTTTCGAATTTTTTTGTTTACTTCTACTTTTAAATCGTCCTTCTTGCCGAATTTCATTACCGCCACCCAACGGGAAGTAACCTACAGATTTTGATGGGTGGGTTTGCATCGGAGTATGTGACATAACTGCCAATATCTTGCAAGCTTACATTTATTACATCACCTGCAGACCTTATTATGTGACATAAATTTCAACTTTATACGTGTATCCGTTCCTGAAGAAGAAGGTGTCTTAACAGATAGACAGACGGATAAACAGATAGGCAGAGAGACGGGAAATAAAGTGATCCTATAAAGGGTCCGTTTTCGCCGACTGAGGCACGGAACCATAACAACAACGAATAAAATTGTGTACAAATATAGTATAAAACGTGCAGAGGAGAATGTCGGAAGCTCCGTGAGGGTTTCTGTGGACGATTCTGTTGCATTTAGTAAGGTTAAAACCTCAGAAGAATATAATGAAATACACTAGGATCGACTAGGGGTGCATGGCCTGGCAGTGACCTTCTACGTAATTATACAGGGTAAAAATGTAAATGCCGTGTGACTAGGGCCTCCCGTTGGGTAGACCGTTGGCTGGGTACAAGTCTTTCGATTTGACGCCCCATCGGCGACTTGCCAGTCGATGGGGATGAAATGGTCATGATTGGGACAACACAACACCCACTCTCTGAGCGGGGAATGCCTCCGACCCGGCAGGGAATCGAACCCGGGCCCTCAGAATTGACATTCAGTCGCGCTGACCACTCAGCTACCAGGGGCGGACAATATACAGAGTGAACATAAATAAAACCGACAAACAGCAGGGACGGATCCCTGATGGGAAGTGGAGCAAGAAAGCTCCTATGAACATGTGTCCGGAAATGGACGTTGTGCGTGCAGCGACAACAAATCGTCCCAAAACACAGTACGGAACTGCAGCGTATAAACGTTCAAAGTGGCCTCCGTGGGATTGCAAGTGATAGGGATAGTAGGGGTTCTCGTACTGAATACACATAGTCGCACTTTGGCTTACACCATGTTGGATGGCCACTTGCTTAGGGCTTTTTCGTCTCAACATCCTCTAGAAGCCGAGCCTCCAAACCTGGTGTACGCAGACTCCGCCGCCTTCTTGCACGCTCGTCTGTCTGAAAGGACCTGCCTCTCGACCGTTTCCATCTGGCTGGCCGTACACAAACACCGTCTCAGCTTGTTCCCGATATGAATACCGAACCGTTCTGCTGCTTACAGTACCCGCAACACACTAGGAACACGCGGCACGCCATTATTGTGGCAACGATGCATTTCCGGACACTTGCTCATGGGACCTTTCTTCCTTAATTTCCAGTCAGGAATCCGTCCCTGCAGTTTGTAGCTTTCATTAACGTTCACCCTGTATGAAACGTACTGTACTTACTTTTTAATTATGCTGTTGGCGACCCATAAATACTTAAGGTAACAGTTGTGAGAGAACTAAAGCGGAATATCCGCATTTAAATAGTTGTACAATATCATATTCCAGTCCGTGACTCGTCGGAAGAATCTAAAGAAAATGTAACTCATACACGACAGAAGTCACTTACTGAGGACGGGTGTAAACTGAGAGACAGGTGAAGAAAGGAATTCAATGTGTTTAAAGGACAAACGCAGCAGTCTCCTTCTACGATGTGAGGAAGACACAAGCAAACTGGAGTGGACCAGTGAGCTAACCATCGAGGCACTGGCTTGTTGGGCTGGCAGGCCTCAGGATCCGCCGGCCGGCTGACTGGCGTTTACTGCGCAGTAAAGGCGGGCAGTACGGACCGAGCCAGATTTCCCGGCGAAGCGGCCGTCGTAATGGGCGAACCAGCGCGGGCGGGCGCTGCTGGGCCACGTGGGTGGCAGCCGGTGGTGGACCAGGTGCTCTTTACCACACACTGACCCATATCCACTGCAAGAAGTTACACCTCTCCAGGGTCTAGGCCGTGGACCGTGGACTACAGTAGGCACCCATAGACGGCCGAAGTGGCCGAGTGGTTCTAGGCGCTACAGTGTGGAACCGCGAGACCGCTACGGTCGCAGGTTCGAATCCCGCCTCGGGCATGGATGTGTGTGATGTCCTTAGGTTAGTTAAGTTTAAGTAGTTCTACGTTCTAGGGGACTGATGACCTCAGCAGTTAAGTCCCATAGTGCTCAGAGCCATTTGAACCATTTTACGCACCCATAGATGTCCCTGCGGTCGTCGCACAGTGGTCCTACACTGGAGCGCTAAAGAAACTGGTATAGGCATGCATATTCAAATACAGATATATGTGAACAGACACAATACGGGGCTGCGGTCGACAACGCCTATATAAGAAAAATGCCTGGCGCAGTTATTACATCGTTTACTGCTGCTACAATGGTAGGTTATCAAAATTTCAATGGGTCTGGACTTGGTCTCATAGTCAGCGCACGAGCGATAGGACACAGTATCTCCGAGGTGGCGATGAACTGTCGATTTTCCAGTACGACCATTTCACGAGTGTACCCTGAATGTCAGGAATCCGGCAAAACATCAAATCTCCGACATCGCTGCGAACAGAAAAGGATCCTGCAAGAGCGGGACCAACGACGACTGAAGAGAATCGTTCAACGTGGCAGAAGTGCAACCCTTCCGCAAACTGGTGCGAATTTCAATACTGGCCCATCAAAAAGTGTTAGCGCGCGAACCATTGAGCCAAACATCATCGATATCCGCTTTCGCAGCTGAAGGTCCAGTCATGTACCCTTGATGACTGCACGACACAAAGCCTTACGCCTCGCCTGGCTTTTAAACACCAACACTGGACTGATTGATGGCTGGAAACATGTTGCCTGGTCGGAAGAGTCTCGTTTCAAATTGTATCAACCAGATGGAAGTGTACGGGTCTGAAGAGAACGTCATGAATCAATGGACCTTGCATGTCAGCAGGAGACTGTTCAAGCTGGTGCAGGTTCTGTAATGGTGTGAGTTCAAATGGTTCAAATGGCTCTGAGCATTATGGGACTTAACATCTCAGGTCATCAGTCCCCGCCGGCCGCGGTGGTCTCGCGGTTCTAGGCGCGCAGTCTGGAACCGTGCGTCTACTACGGTCGCAGGTTCGAATCCTGCCTCGGGCATGGATGTGTGTGATGTCCTTAGGTTAGTTAGGTTTAAGTAGTTCTAAGTTCTAGGGGACTGATGACCACAGCAGTTGAGTCCCATAGTGCTCAGAGCCATTTGAACCATTTTCATCAGTCCCCTAGAACTTAGAACTAATTAAACCTAACTAACCTAAGGACATCACACACATCCATGCCCGAGGCAGGATTCAAACCTGCGACCGTAGCGGCCGCGCCGTTCCAGACTGAAGCGCCTAGAACCGCTCGGCCACACCGGCCGGCAATGGTGTGGGGCGTGTGCAGTTTGAGTGATATGGGACCAGTGACACGCGTAGATATAACTCTGACAGATGACACTCACGTAAGCATCCTGTCTGATCAACTGCGTCCATTCATGTCCGTTGTGCATTCCGATGGACTTGGGCAATTCCAGCAGCACAATGAGAAGCCCCATACGTCTAGAGTTGCTACAGAGTGGCTGCAGGAACATTCTTTTAGTTTAAACACTTCCGTTGGCCACCAAACACCTCAGACACGAACATTATTGAGCATATCTAGGATGCCTTGCAACGTACTGTTAAAAAGAGATCTCCACCCCCTCGTCCTTTCACCGATTTACGGTTCAAATGGCTCTAAGCACTATGGGACTTAACATCTGAGGTCATCAGTCCCCTAGTCTTAGAACTACTTAAATCTATCTAACCTACGGACTGCACAAACATCCATGCCCGAGGCAGGATTCGAACCTGCAACTGCAGCAACAGCGCAGTTCTGGACTGAAGCGCCTAGAACCACTCCTCTACAGCGGCCGGCTTACCGATTTATGGACAGCTCTGCAGGATTCATGGTGTCAATTCCCTTCAGCACTACTTCATTCATTAGCCGAATCCGTGCCACGTCGTATGCGGCACTTCCACTTGCTCACCGGGGCCCTGCGCGATATTAAGCAGGTGTACCAGTTTCCTTGGCTCTTCAATGTATATAGTAGTAGTAATTCTAATAGACCAGTGGTTCTTAACATTTCTGAGACAATTACGCCTGAGTTCAATCAGATATAGGCTGGTACCCCCTCCTCTTCCCTATTTCTCCCTACCCCCCCCCCCTCCCCTCCACAAGACACACCATCATCAGCATAAGGCCTAAGTAAACTTTAGAATGAAAACCCAATTTCTATGTATACTTCCTTTTTTAAAATGATGAGAGATAAATGACTATTTTTCTTTTTTAACAGTGAAATATTGATCAATGAGACAATTGTAACTGTTTATTTCTAAAAACCTTTTTCATACAAATATCAAACAGTTCCCAGTGCATCGTGAGTGCTACCAGTAACTAATATTCGGAAAGGAAGGTAACTGTCCACATGAGGGAACACATTTGTTACAACACATGTTTCCTGTGCACCATTCCTCTCCTTAATGACACGTGATTCACTTACACTCTGCATACCCATTTAAAATCAACCAATTTAAAATTTGTGCTTTACATTAGCCGTTTGGCAGGATTTTTTACTTCTGAACTGACAGAAATTGGAAATCTTCAAGCTGCATATGCTTTGTAACTGATCACTGCCTCTAGAAATAATAATAATAATAATAATAATTTATAAGCGCTACTGGAGTGTAGTGGCCATTACATACACTGAGGTGTTCGGGAATATGAAGTCCATGAATGGCCTCAAGTGGTGGTGGTGGTTAGTGTTTAACGTCCCGTCGACAACGAGGTCATTAGAGACGGAGCTCAAGCTCGGATATGGAAGGATTGTGAAGGAAATCGGCCGTGCTCTGTCAAAGGAACCATCCCGGCATTTGCCTGTAACGATTTAGGGAAATCACGGAAGACCTAAATCAGGATGGCCGGAGACGGGATTGAACCGTCGTCCTCCCGAATGCGAGTCCAGTGTGCTACCCACTGCGCCATCTCCCTCGGTTGGCCGCAAGTGGTCTGCAAGTAGCAGAACATAATCAGCTCCAGTGAATGGTCGGTTCAGTTGGACCGGAGGATCCAGTCCATTCGATGTGAACACAGACCACGCCATTATGGAGTGACCACCAGCTTGCATAGTGCCCTGTTGGCAACTACGGTCCATGGCATCGAGAGGACTGCGCCACACTCTGTGCATCACGGAGAGATTTACTATTGAAACATCGGGACAGAACTTTTCAGGAGAAATTGCACAATATATTACTTCCCCCAAGTACATCTCGCGTATTGAACACGACGAGAAAATTCGAGAAATTAGAGCCAATACAGAGCTTACCGACAATCATTCTTCCTGCGCACTATTCGCGAGTGGAACAGGGTTGTAGGGGTCAGATAGTGGAACCGAAAGTACCCTCCGCCACACACCATGAGGTGGCTTGCGGAGTACGATGTAGATGTAGATGTAATCAGTATTACAGTCTTACGAAATATTAATAATAGCAATGGTCTTTAGAAATTATTTTGCTTCGCGACCGAAACATAATTGCACCGTTATGTTTACCACTTAGGGATAATTACCCCCAAGTTGGGAACCACTCTAATAGAACGAGCTGTCAGAAGCCGGGTGTACTGTGACAACGTTCTGTTGGTCATCAGGTGGTCCGAGGGTTTGCAGATTACGCTGATACTGAAACTATCACTCCAGATCAAATAAAATGATAAATTACTCCCATGATGCTAAGAGAGTGCTCGAAAAATCAGCACACACACACATAAAAAATGTTAATTCTTAATTTCCCGAACTTGTCGGGGGTCTCGCCTATTGCTTATGGTTGGAAGACCTGGGCGTTTCAGTTGAATAATTTGCTATTATGTTAGCTGAATGACAGAGTTTGATCCGGTAAAATAGTATTTATTCAAACATTTGAAACGTCCCCTTTGAACAATTTTTACAAGACTGTGCTTAAACTGAAACACAATAATTTTTGGCGCAACGCAATCTGACTATCAAAAATCCCTACAAAAGAATGGCCCTGACTAACATTAACCTATACGTTTCACAAATCACTTACCTCACAAAAATCTTCGTTACTCAATCTACTGCAATACAGCGAGCACCACTACTGCCAGCTAAATAAAATATTCAAACTACTGAAGGCACTAACTACTGACAGGCATACTTAGCAAATGAAAGATTTTGATAGAGAACAAACAATGTACTTACCTTAATAGTCATAATATATAAATCAGTTCGTGACACCAATTCTTACAACTTTCAAAACTCCGCCATCTCTCTCCCCACGTCCACCACTGCTGGCGGCTCACCTCCAACTGCGCAACGCTACGCGCTGTTAGCATCCAGCTGCCGCTGCCCCACACTACAATGGCAGACAACAATTCAAACTAAACACAGACTGCGCACAGCACAGCCAGTGATTTTTCATACCGAGCGCTAAGCGGCGTTACCAATAAGAAAACCTAAACAGCCTACTTACACATTGTGTAAAAATTTCTCAGGAAACATCAACATCGAGATTATAAAACAATCTGAGAGTGACTTTGCATAATTAAAATAGAAAAATGATAAGATAATTAATTGATTTTAGTGTCAGCACCAGCATTTTGACGGACACTTATGGTTCAGATCTTGCCCAGACACGTAAGGCATACGAATTACGCTTTAGACCGTAATTGCAAAACTATAAAAGTACACAAAGAAGGTATTAATTCGAACAAAATACACAACAGATCACCGAATAAAGGAAGAGTCAGAAAGAAACATCTCTAATAGGTAAACTCCATGAATTAACAGACAAAACTTGAGTGGTTACGACAAAAAATCCCTTTTGAAGCAAGAATTAGAGTGCTGAAAAACTTGCACACCAGTGAACGAAGGACATGAAAAAAGTTAGGAGGGCTTAGAAATAAAAACCGGGAATGACCTCCTCTTCCCACATTATATCAAAATTTTGAAGTCCGGAGTTCACATTGTAAATGCGATCTTACATTGACTGTCGTCGACGAGCCTGTGGAAAAGTCCTGCTGCTCCAAACGGCCGGCCTCTGCTTATTATTGCTGGGCTGAGCCCATGTAAAGTGACTGCGACTCGAGGATCTTGTCATCCTCCTGATTAGTAGGCGCGGATGTGAGTAAGTTCAAAGCGAAACTTTCAAGGATTACCAGGCGACCTTAGTCACTGAAAAGACGTACGGGAGTCCAGAGTAGCGCCACCAAGCGATTTAGAAAAGATTGCTGTATGGTGTGTCAGGTGGCAGTTGACGCTAAATAGCGAAAAGTGTGAGGTGATCCACATGAGTTCCAAAAGAAATCCGTTGGAATTCGATTACTCGAAAAATAGTACAATTCTCAAGGCTGTCAATTCAACTAAGTACCTGGGTGTTAAAATTACGAATAACTCAGTTGGAAAGACCACATAGATAATATTGTGGGGAAGGCGAGCCAAAGGTTGCGTTTCATTGGCAGGACACTTAGAAGATGCAACAAGTCCGCTAAAGAGACAGCTTCCACTACACTCGTTCGTCCTCTGTTAGAATACTGCTGCGCGGTGTGGGATCCTTACCAGGTGGGACTGACGGAGCACATCGAAAGGGTGCAAAAAAGGGCAGCTCGTTTTGTATTATCACGTAATAGGGGAGAGAGTGTGTCAGATATGATACGCGAATTGGGATGGGAGTCATTAAAGCAAAGAGGTTTTTCGTCGCGGCGAGATCTATTTACGAAATTTCAGTCACCATCTTTCTCATCTTTCTCTTCCGAATGCGAAAATATTTTGTTGAGCCGGACCTACATAGGTAGGAATGATCATCAAAATAAAATAAGAGAAATCAGAGCTCGAACAGAAAGGTTTAGGTGTTCGTTTTTCCCGCGCGCTGTTCGGGAGTGGAATGGTAGAAAGATAGTATGATAGTGGTTCGATGAACCCTCTGCCAAGATCTTGAATGTGAATTGCAGAGTAGTCATGTAGATGTAGATGTAGAAGTGGATCCAAATTGCCCATCCGTATCCGAATGCCTCTCTGAATATCGACAGTCTTCTTTCTGGCGTCGGAAAGCCACGCGGCGTAATATTTTCTAGCCAATCGCAGAAAGGGTCTAAGTGCTCTACCAATCAGGGATCTGGAAGTCCATTCACTAGTTCCCACCATTAAGCTGACACCTATCTGCCAATGAGATACGTGTAGATGGAAACGGAAACGAGTGCCGCGCTGTTTCCACGTCTAGACTTGTTTGTCGGAAATTCTGGAAATTTTTGTTGGGCTACGCACACATTTCCCATGGAAAGGGTAGAGTTTGTAAATCTGTAGACACACGAGTGGCTGTATATTTTGCTTGAGGAAACGCATCTGGAGACCCCACTCCGGGAACGAAAGCTGACAGCTGAGCACTCCACCCGAAGTTTACTAGCAAAGCAGAGTTCTCAGGGTTCCCAGTAGTGGTTTCCCGTTCTGCTGCTGAGGACGTCACTCTTCCATTTCCCAGCTCATTGTCCGCGGAATCCGTGAGAGTAGTAGCACTAATTACCATGTGGCCCACCAGCATCAGACCCTGCACTCTAAGTAACCGGCAGCTCTTCCAGAACATGTAAAAGTTCTTCACGAGTTCCCCTGGACAATACCAGATGCACTTAATGGAAAAAACTACTACAAGAAAACTACTACAAGAATGAAATGTTAGCTTACTTGCAGAGGGGTGCATTACCCACATTTCTACACGCTATCCCTAGCGGCCTAGCTACTCATGTAATCAGCACAGACTACAGGTCGAAACTCGACGAATAAAGCTGAACCGGAAAGTAAATGAAGGAGGCGAATTTCGTATGCAAATTCAGTATGCCAACAGGTTTAAGGGTGAGGAGAAATGCCTGAAACAGTACGCCACCTCATAAAGTAATGCAGTAGCTTGTCATATATTCAAGCCATTTTCGAAGCTATTGCTACCTTTTCTTCCTCTTTAACTGAGAAAATTCCAACTGCGCTGTCGGTTCAAAATGGTTCAAATGGCTCTGAGCACTATGGGACCTAACTTCTGAGGTAATCAGTCCCCTAGAACTGAGAACTACTTTAACCTAACTAACCTAAGGACATCACAGACACCCATGAACGAGGCAGGATTCGAACCTGCGACAGTAGCGGTCGCGCGGTCCCAGACTGCAGCGCCTAGAACCGCTCCGCCACCCCGGCCGGCTGCGCTGTCCCTATTTAAGTGAGTTTTACAGTAATACGTTTCCCGCTAGTAAACAACTGTATATGTACTTTATGGAAAGTACCTGTTGGGTATAATGGCCGAGGCAGTAAATAATGGAATACAAACCGCAGGATTATGGGTTCAGTCAACGGATGTTTTTCATTTATCGCTTATTTTGCGCTTATTTCACGAAGTGTAGCTTGTCTTTTAGCACTGACCACTCAAACGCCACTGGTGTCGATCGTTAATTGAGGGCCGTTGGCCACTGTATTCTTCGCGGTGAGAGGTAATGCCTGAGATTTGGTACTTTCGGCACAAAAATAACGCTGTACTCGTTATACTGAATTCCGTAACGAGCTCCGAAATGATATGTTTCATGCGTCTTGTTCCAACTACCATTTCGCTTTCAAAGTTTGAATATTCATATCATTCGGCCATGATCAGGGTGGAAGCCTTTTCATATGAATCACCTGATTACAAACGGCACCTTCGAGAGTTCACTGTCCTCTTATGTCTTATTTGCACATGCGGAAATCGCTATCCTAAGGCTTTTGTCACCTACGTGCATACAAACAGGATATACAAACAGATATCTTGTTGTTGTTGTGGTCTTCAGTCCTGAGACTGGTTTGGTGCAGCTCTCCATGCTGCTCTATCCTGTGCAAGCTTCTTCATCTCCCAGTACCTACTACAACCTACATCCTTCTGAATCTGCTTGATGTATTCATCTCTTGGTCTCCCTCTAATATTTTTACCCTACACGCTGCCCTCCAATACTAAATTGGTGATCCCTTGATGCCTCAGAACATGTCCGTCCAACAAGTCCCTCTTCTTCTAGTCAAGTTGTGCCACAAACTCCACTTCTCCCCAATTCTGTTCAATACCTCATCATTAGTTATGTGATCTACACATCTAATCTTCAGCATTCTTCTGTAGCACCACATACCTGTATTTAAAGTTTCTATTCTCTTCTTGTCCAAGCTATTTATCGTCCATGTTTCACTTCCATACATGGCTACATTCAATACAAATACTTTCAGAAACGACTTCCTGACGATTAAATCTATACTCGATGTTAAAAAATTTCTATTCTTCAGAAACGCTTTCCTTGCCATTGCCAGTCTACATTTTATATCCTCTTTGATTCGACCATCGTCAGTTATTCTGCTCCTCAAATAGCAAAACTCCTTTACTACTTTAAGTGTCTCATTTCCTAATCTAATTCCCTACACATTGCCCGACTTAATTCGACTACATTCCATTATCCTCATCTTGCTTTTGTTGATGTTCGTCTTATATCCTACTTTCAAGACACTGTCCATTCCGTTCAGCTGCTCTTCCGAGTCCTTTGCTGTCTCTGATAGAATTACAATGTCATCGCCGAACCTCAAAGTTTTATTTTTTCTCCATGGGTTTTAATACCCACTCCGAAGTTTTAATAACATCGGGGATAGGCTACAACCCTGTCTCACTCCCTTCCCAACCACTGCTTCCCTTTCATGCCCCTGGACTCTTATAACTGCCATCTGGTTTCTGAACAAATTGTAAATAGCCTTTCGCTCCCTCTATTTTACCCCTACCACCTTCAGAATTTGAAAGAGAGTATTCCAGTCAACATTGTCAAAAGCTTTCTCTAAGTCTATAAATGCTAGAAACTTAGGTTTGACTTTCCTCAATCTATTTTCTAAGATAAGTTGTAGGGTCAGTATTGCCTCACGTTTTCCAACATTTCTACGTAATCCAAACTGATCTTCCCCGAGGTCAGCTTCTACCAGTTTTTCCATTCGTCTGTGAAGAATTAGCGTTAGTATTTTGCAGCTGTGACTTATTAAACTGACCGCTCGGTAATTTTCACATCTGTCAACACCTGCTTTCTTTGGGATTGGCTTCTTTGCTTAGAACTGGGTTTCCATCTGAGCTCTTGATATTCATACAAATGGTTCTCTTTTCTCCAAAGGTCTCTTTAATTTTACTGTAGGCAGTATCAATCTTACCCCTAGTGAGATAAGCCTCTACATCCTTACATTTGTCCTCTAGCCATTCCTGCTTAGCCATTTTGCACTTCATGTCGATCTCATCTTAAGGATTTCTATAATTTTGGAAATATCATGAAGGATGCACTGGCGAAGTTAGATACATTGTCCTTCCAATAAAGCTCCAAGATTGCTTCTATTCCTGGCGTATAGCGCCGTCATCGCAGTTACTACGGTGGCAGCTTTAACTAACAATCGTAAACAGCATGTATGCTTTCGATCTCTGTGTTGTGAGCAGGAAGTGACATGTCACCGTAGCGTGTCAACTTTGTTGTGCCACAAATCGTAATCCAAATCAGGTTCAAATGGCTCTGAGCACTATGGGACTCAACTGCTGTGGTCATTAGTCCCCTAGAACTTAGAACTACTTAAACCTAACTAACCTAAGGACATCGAACACATCCATGCCCGAGGCAAGATTCGAACCTGCGATCGTAGCAGTCGCACGGTTCCGGACTGCGCGACTAGAACCGCGAGACCACCGCGGCCGGCAATCCAAATCAGGTGTTCAGGACATTCTCCAGAATGTTATGAAGAAGAGAACGAAGCGTGCTAACTTCCTGACAGATTAAAACTGTGTGCTGGATCGAGACTTTTTAGACCAGTATAGAAACTTTTTGGACTGACGATGTACTGTGTTTGATTGGCGAACGCCCCTCCAAGTAATCATTCCTCTCTTCCACCATGGGAACTGAACTGGAATTATATGATGATTCCAATGCAGTTAATTTTTGGAGAACACTGATCATACTTAACACGAATACTTGTAAACAAATAATCAATGTCAATCACAAAAGACAAATGGAGTATCTCTCAACGGTAATACAATAAGACACGCTTCAATGGAAACAGATAAAATTCACACAATCGTTTACGTAGAATGCGCTAAAACTTCCTAATAGATCGTAAGCTTCCCTTGATGAACGAAATTATTAACTATATTGGGAGGACGTGAAGAACACCCAACTACAATTAGCTCTTTACCTGTAAAACAACAGTCTTCGACAAGGCTGCCTTCTTGTACCTAGAACATTGAAGTATCTGAATATGTCAACATCTGTAAGAATTAAAAGTGCGTGACTTACTTGTAGTCGAACCCAAAATCCAAGGTTTCAGGAGTAACGATTTTCATTTGACTTGTAGGTCCACTGCCACGAAATGATGGATCTCCGGTTCGAGTAACGATTTACAGTTTTCAGTCGTCATAACCGTACAACACAAAAATCGCAACATTGTATGCAGTCTCATCTACAAAAATATTTTTCGTATGGTAACATATTAATGAAACTGTTCTTCTTACCCCATTGTTCACATTCTTTAGAAGGTCAGCACCCGGGATTTCCGTCAGACGAAGAACCAATGAAACGTATTTCCACTGGCGGCACTCAGAAAGGCACACACAGGAAGAAACATTGTTTCCACTATCCCCCAAGTTTACATTACACCAAGATTATAGTGAACTGCGGAAGTCGTAAAACAGAAACTGATTTAGCATCCAAGCAGGTTGCATGTTCCGTTAACTCACATTCCAGAACTCTTTGAAATAATAACTAGTTCTTGGATAAGTGTCCGCACAAATAGTCTTTGAAATCTAGATGTAAAACTGTAGTGAGAAATTTGAAATACGACTGCATACTCCAGCCTCTAACTGTGGTGTGACTTACTTGTTTCGGCTAAGGACAACATATTCGGAAGATAGTTATAAGGTACGAGTCGGTAGTCGTGTATTCCAACTTGTGAATAAAACTGTAATTATCTTCAAATTCTTATAAAAAGAAAGGCTCTACTGTCGAATGAGTCTTATACAATGATGTATAAGGAGGAAATTATCGTCTACATAATATGTGTATTATACCACCGGTATGAAAGTATCAGCACGGGCCGGCCGTGATGACCGAGCGGTTCTAGGCGCTACAGTCCGGAACCGCGCGACTGCTACGGTCGCAGGTTCGAATCCTGCCTCGGGCATGGATGTGTGTGATGTCCTTAGCTTAGTTAGGTTTAAGTAGTTCTAAGTTGTAGGAGACTGATGACCTCAGATGATAAGTCCCATAGTGCTCAGAGCCATTTTTATCAGTACGGTACCGTTCTATGAGTTATTCCCCGTGTAACACGTTCCACTTCCATCAGGTGAACCGTTGAGTTCCCGCGTAAACTAGATCACAAGTTTCACATGTGAAAGTAGTGCTAAAGTGAATGTTGTATAATGTTTCGTTGGTTACTATTTCTTCGTTAACTATCATATACCGGACGGCTGTAATACTGGATGACAGAAGGTCTCTGTGTAAAATCCATAGGGTAGTATGTCATTTTATCTGAAGACAGATGCCCTCTAGCTGAGGAAAACCGCAGCAAAGAAGATCAAAATGTGGGTTTTATACTTGTTTTAGTGTTTCATGACGACTCGGCTTAACACACAAAAGAATTTTATTCAAAGCGATGGCTGAACTTGGCAGTTCACTTTCAGAGGCATTCAAAACATTTGTAAAGTTTCCAGATTTTAGTTAGGCGTCGATCGTAACTGACACCTGGATAAACACTGAAGTGAAAGAGGATACGTTGCAGATGCTCCAATTTGTGAACTTTCTGTCATTCTCTGCCAATACAGACCTCGAAAGATCTCCTCGAAAACCACATTCCTCAAGCCACCTTACGATGTGTTGCGGAGATCACGTGATTTTCACGTGAGGAGCAGCTTAAGCTCCAGCAGAAACTCGATATAGCGTTTTAAACGTCTTATGAACCTATCGTTGTTGAGCCTAATGACATGAGTTACCCATTCCTGGGGAAACAATGTTCATAAAATTCACAATCACTCAGTCATGAAAGAGGAAACTGCCCATTTGTATTCCTCAGGAAAACGGTATACGTCAAGAGGATTAGCCGAATTGCGCGCCGACAATACAGCTATTTGACGCACTGTTTACGACGCCGCGGTACTACCACGAGTTAACGTGCAAGTAGTACGTGACCAACCGAGCTGAGGGCCTCCACACACACACACACACACACACACACACACACATACACACACACACACACACACACACACACACACAAACGCAAACAAACCGACTAAAATGCTTCGTCATACTTCGTCAGACTTATGATCGGGAGTGAAACTGTTAGACTAACGTTTATCGTACAATAAAATTAGGTTTGTCGTATATTGTTGAGATTATGGTAGCTGCGGTATCTATTATGCCTTTATCTGATCCTTACAGCTCGTGATGCTGCAGTTCTCTGACTCACAGTTGCCTTTTGTGGGAGCTGCTATCGACGGAGAGTGACCGTCGACCGTAAAACAGCTTCCCGTTATTAAACTTAGTACGTTCAAGTGCAGGGTAACATCAGCAGCAGCAGGAAAGGGTATAACGGGTGTAGGATATGAATAGGAATGTAGGGCAGAGAATGAGCTACTGTGAATAGTTCAGTGATAGGGTTGTTCTCATGAGAATCGACAGCAAACCAACACCGACGACGTCACAAGCTGAAGGTGAAGAGATAGAGATAGCATATGAGGATACTGAAGAGGTAATTCAGTACGTAAAGGGAGAAATAAATCTAATAATCATGGGGAATTGGAATGCGGTTATAGGGGAAGCATTAGAAGAAAGAGTTATGGGAGAGTATGGGCTTGGTGGTAGGAATCAGAGAGGAAAAGGCTAACTGAGTTCTGCAATAAATTTCAGTTCGCAATAGCGGATAGTCTGTTCAAGGAACACAAGTAGAGATGGTATACAGAATGAGATTTTCACTCTACAGCGAAGTGTGCGCTGATATGAAACTTCCTGGCAGATTAAAATTGTGTGCCCAACTGAGACTCGAAGTCGGGACTTTTGCCTTTCGCGGGCAAGTGCTCTACCAGCTTAGCTACCGAACACGACTCACGCCCGGTACTCACAGCTTTACTTCTGCCAGTATCTCGTCTCCTACCTTCCAAAATTTACAGAAGGTTCGCAGAAGAGCTTCTGTAAAGTTTGGAAGGTAGGAGACGAGATACTGGCAGAAGTAAAGCTGTGAGTACCGGGCGTGAGTCGTGCTTCGGTAGCTCAGATGGTACAGCACTTGCCCGTGAAAGGCAAAGGTCCCGAGTTCGAGTCTCGGTCGAGCACGCAGTTTTAATCTGCCAGGAAGTTTCAGAGGAGGTATACTTAGGCAAGAACATACGGGAAGATTTCAGCTATATTACATCGTGGACAGGCAGAGATTCCGGAATCAGATACTGGATTGCAAGGCTTACATAGGAGTACTCAAATCGCTATTTCGTAGTGATGAAGAGTTAGCTGCGGTTTAAGACGTTAGTTGGGAAGAATCAGTACGAAAAGAAGTGGAATACGGACGTGTTAAGAAATGAATAAATGCGCTTGAAATTCTTTGAGGCTTTAGATGCTGCAATAATGAATACCTCAGCAGGCAGATCCTTTGAAGAGGGCAGTCACAGAAATTGGAAAGAAAAATTAGGTAAAAAGAAGGTAATTGCGAAGAAGTGATAGGAAGAAATGCTTTAGTTGATCGATGAAAGAAGGAAGGTCAAACTCTTTCAGGGAACTTCAAGAATACAGAAATACAAGTCGCTGAGGAATGACATAAATGAGAAGTGCTAGGGCATTAAGGGGAAAGGGCTGCATAAGAAAAAGGAAAGAAATGGAAGAACAAACAATTGTTGGAAGGACTGAATGAGCCTATAGAAAAGTCAAGAAACCTTCGATTAAATTAAAAGCAGAGGTTGTAACGCCAAGAGTGCAATAGAATTCCACTATTAAATGCAGAGGACAGAGCGGATACGTGGGAAGAGTATACTGAAGGCCTTTATGGCAGGGAAGACATGTCTGATGTGATAGGAGAAGAAACAGGAGACGATGTAGAGGAGATAGGGGATCCAGTATTAGAATCAGAATTTAAAAGAACTGTAGAAGACTAAAGATCAAATAAGGCACAAGGGATAGATAACACTCCACCAGAATTTCTAAAATCATTTGAGGAAGTGGCAACAAAACGACTATTGACGTTAGTGTCCAGAATCTTTGAGTCTTGGCGACGTAGCATCCGACCTTTGGAAAAATATCATCCACACAACTCCGAAGATTGCAAGAGCCGACGAGTGCGAGAATTATCGCACAATCAGTTTACCATCTCATGCATCCAAGTTGCTGAGAAGAATAAGATACAGGAGAATGGAGAAGACAACTGAGATTGTGTCAGATGACGATTAGTTTGGCGTTAGGAAAGCTAAAGGCATCAGAGGGGCAGTTAAGAAGTTGCGGATGATACAGGAAGCAAGAGTAAAGAAAAATCAAGACGAGTTCATGGGATTTGTCGACCGGGAAAAAGCGTTCGACAGTGTCGGATGTTGCAAGATTGTCGAAATACTGAGGAAAATAGGGATAAGCTATAGGGAGAGACATCGTGCTACAGGTGAATGTTGAAAATTAGGTGGACTGATGAGGTAAGGAATGAGGTGGTTCTGCGCAGAATCTGAGAGGAAAGGAATGTATGTAAAACACTGAAAAGAAAGAAATATAGGACAGCTGTTAAGACATCTGGAAATAACTTCCATGATATTAGAGAGAGCTACAGAGGAAGAAAAAAAGTTTGCTACACATGCAGCAAATAATTGAGGGCGTAGATTGCAAGCGCTACTCTGAGGTGAAGAGAGGAAAATGAACATTCCCAGCCTCATTTAGTTTATGTAAAAACGAATAATAGCGCATGAATTTTAACTGGACTCTGTTGTTAGCTGAGGTGGTTGGGAGGCACCACGTCTACAGCGGTGCACAAAGTCACCACCACTCTACGCAGATTGCCACATGTATAGTGAGAATATCTTAGACACTACAGTAGTGAAGGATATACAAAAATTGACAACAGACCTGATGATCTGTTAGATGTCAATGAGTTTGGCTTTAAGAAACGTAAAGGCCCCAGAGATACAGTTCTGATGTTTTGCTTGATAATGGAGGCAACAAGTGCGAACCGAAGGTTCTGCTCTGCGGGCTGTGGGCAGGGGGACATAATTTGTATCAACCCTTGCCCTGCTTCCCCACAAATCTAACGTGCCGTCACACACACTTTTATCATGACAGCGATACAACTATTTTAGGTATAGAAATGACAGTACGAATAAATCTGTTGCAATATAACAATTATTTCTTTATACATGGCGGGGCAAAGGGGTTTTACACTGAGGTGAAAAAGTCATGACCTACTTCCTAATGTCGTATCGGACCTCCTTTTACCCGGCGTAGCACACCAACTCGATGTGCCATGGACTCAACAAGTCGTTCGAAATCCCCTGCAGAAATATCAGAGCATGCTGCCTCTATAGCCATCCATAATTGCGGAAGTGTTGTCGTTGCATGGTACTGTGCATGGAATGACCTCTCGATTATCTCCCACAAATGTTAGGTGGCATTCATGTCGGACGATGTGGATTGCAAAATCATTCGCTCCACCTATACAGAATGTTTTTCAAACCAATAGCGAACATTTGTGGGCCGCTGACAGAGTGCATTGCCCTTAAAAAAAAAAAAAAAAAAACAAAAAAAAAACAAAAAAAAAACGTCGATTTTGGAACATGAAGTTTATGGATGCTGCAACCATTTTGGAGCCACATCCAATTTGCACAGTGCCTTGTTGAAAACTTGGGTCATTGCTTCGTGGACTGCGCCTCACTCGAACGCTGTGATCAGCTCTTTGGAACTAAAATCGCGACACATCTGACAAGACCATAGCCACCTAGGGTCCAAGCGATATGGTCACAAGTGCAGCAGGAGAGGCGCTTCAGACGATGTCGTACTGTTGGCTAAGGCAGTGCGTCGGTCTTCTGCTAACATACTCCATTAACTCCAGTCTTCGCCGCATTGTCCTAACGGATATGTTCTTCGTTGAGCGCCCCACAAACCAAACATCATCATCACGTGGTGTCTAACGGATCGGTAGAGACCTGGCCAGTGATAGCTTTGTCTGATTCTATCTAGAGTCACACTTGGCGAGCTGCTGGAAATACGTCAACACAGCTGATCTTTCATGAGCTGAGATGACAAGCAATCGTTTCAAACCGTTCGATCAAAGTTCCTCTTAGAGAATTCCCCATAGTACTGTATCTCTCCTCTGTTGAGCAGCAGTACCATTAAATACAGCGATGACTGAAATTTCATACTAGCTGCTGTATTCCACCAAAGGATTCATTGAAAAACAACTGGCATCCCTGAGTTTGCGTCCTTTTCTGTATACTAACGTGACATCATACTTCTGAAACCTCTGCTTTCATGTCGTCCCTCGACTCAACCGATTTTTCAGCCTAGAATGCGGCATAGAGAATGGTGGTCCGTCACACTGGCGAATGGCTGTGAAACTAATACGGTAAAAACTTGTTCACGATTCAGACAACTGCAACCCTCTCTTGCTCAGTTGTAGAGTAGTTCGTCCCAGTCCTGGAGCGTACTATGGAAGCAAAAGCTATCGCCTGTTCAGCACATTCAAGAATTTTCACTAGATTTGCAGCTTTCTCGTAAGTGGTAGCACCGCTGAGAAATTCTGACCCATTGTCGAGCAATTCTGACGCATTGTTCTCGTGACACGTTGTTGGAACTGAAGAAGATGTTTGCACCTCCCAGAAAACTCGGCGTCTCACTGTAGTAGTTCTTGCAAGGGAGGTCTTTTGGTATAAAAGTCCTCTGTGAATGGTTGTTAGTACGAGCACATTTCGAGAAAACTTGTAACGTCACGAATGTTCCGAGAAGTCGGAAAACCTGTGACTTTTTTATTGAATAAGGATGCAAAAAGATTTTTATTTTTTGGGCAGCGGGGAGTCCCTTTCTCTGATTCAGTCGGAGACTGCGAACACACTTCAACACGGTTATCAGGTGGCTTTGATGTTCTTCGAGTGTTTTTGGAGAAAAAAAGCATCACCGAGACAGCAAAGGCACATCGTCCATTTAAAGCATCGAAGCAGGGTTATGTCGCTTTCCTAACGACTTAACGTAAAACCCATGGTGCTGCTAGAATTTATGAAGACAGTCTTTTCCTTGTCAGCTCCATCAGCCTTGATCTGCCGTAAAGTGTCTCCATGGATCTGGCTGAGAAATACTTCATCCTTTTCAAAATGTTCAAAAGTGTGTGAATTTCTAAGGGACCAAACTGTTTAGGTCATCGGTCCGTAGACTTACACACTGCTTAAACTAACTTAAACGAACCTATGGTAAGAACAACACACATGCACATGTCCTGGGGAGGACTCGAACCTCCGGCATGAGGGGTTCTCATTTTCACGCAACCCAAGGTGTCATCAGTGTACGACAACGGACAAACATCTTTCTCCATGATTTTATTCAGTCATCACTAGGAGACGCAGAAGCAGCTTGAGCTTTCCTTCTTCTTTACAAGGTCCGCAGGAGAGGTCTAAGGACTCTCGGAAGTTTTAGTGATGACATCTTGCAACATCTTCTCCTCCTCCCAGACCATCCAGCATTCAGCTAGTGCCCTGTATAAGAGTTAGCTAATTGGTGGATATCCCCATTGTTGATATGATGTTCTTTCATGGCGACTTTGTCCGTCTTTTCTACACTCCAGATTTGAAAGCATCCGAAAATTGACGCAGAACGACTATGGCTCGCAGACGTTCAGTAAGGCCAGATCCTATTGGCAGTTCGATAGTAGCGCTGCCTGTAGTGGTAGTGTAGCACGATTCTTCATCGATGACACTAAGCTGGCTTCCTGTAATGGTCTGACTGTCCCTATGAACATACCTCTACGGATTAGTTTTGGGTATTCGTGACAATCAATAACACAAAGTTCTCCTTGACCACTTGCCGTGGTTATTACCATTGCTGGCATGTAGATTTCAAACTGCCTATTGGCTTCTGTCTCGGGTTCTGCGGCTGGTATTGTCAAAGCTACCACCGGCAATGAAGGGTGAAGCTTTGACAATGCCAGCCACTCGTGCTAGTGAAACTTCAGTAAAATCAGTAGATGAACGTCGCCCGAAGAACCCGAGACAGAAGCCAATAGGCAGTTTGTCAAGAAGTGGCCACGAAAGCCGTAACAATTGTGTAGATTTCCCTTGCGCGTCTGAGTAACTTTTTACAATCGACTCTCGTTGGTGATGGCTGGGTTCCTTCACTGACAGTTACCCTCTTATTCATGTTCCTATCAGCTGGAGGTATTTCTCATTTGCATTCTTCAGGACAATCGCTTTCGTTTCACGGAACATTGTCTTCTTTATCTGATGATGATAGGGATCTGAGTTTACGTGGAAGGAAGCACCTGGACGTATTGGTCATTGATGATGACGTCAATAATATTTGCTGACCTCATGGTGACTGTCGTTCTTGGACGATTTGCATCTGTGTTGGCCTACCTCAGCGCTTAATTTTCTTGAAGGGAGCAGCTAGCCGAGCGGTTGGTACCTCTGTACAGCAACAAGGAGGTGCTGGAACTTGCTAGGGAGCGACGTTGTCCAGGGAAGGTCGATTGGCTTCGTCTCAAAGGTCGACCAAAATCGTCTGTAGCTGAATGGCATGAGCAGAACTGCTGTGATGGTTGACGACTGGCAGAGTAGTAGACGTCGAAAACTTGCCTTCTTTTTCTGCAGTAGCATGTGACATGTCCAGAGGCTCCATGATGGAAACCACTGGCACAATATCGTCTGTCCTCCGAATTTATGTTCTCCCTTGGGGCGTTATACTTGGCGTGGGAGTGGTTGTACCTGCGTTTGTCAGGTCCTGAGTTGCCATCTGCGATGGCTGCGGCAAAAGTCAGAGTTGGCCGAATCCATTCTTCCTGGCGCTTAGGACTGGTAGCGGAGATGGGTGTTGAAGTTCGATACACCCCTCCTTCTGCTGCATAAGTCCGAGTTGGCCGAGTACATTCTTCCTGGCGCTTTCGACTGGTAGCGAAGATAGGTGTTGAAGTTCCATACACCACTTCTTCAGCATTTTGTATTACCTCCTGACCTATCAGGTCGATATTCGCGGCTGCTCCGTCTTGTTTACCCGTTTCGACAGTTCTGGTTGCTATAAAGTGATGTATCTCTTCTCTCGTTGCCTGACGTACGAAAAAGGCGAGGTGGTGGTGGTTCTCCCACCGCTGCCATAGGATCACATTCATGAGTTGGTCATACTACTTTTGTCTGCTTCCTTTTTTTTCTGTTCATATCATCGATGTATTGGCACTACCCGACGAATTCCTCGTTCGCTGCGACATCCTTTATTCAGAGAGTTTGGTAGATGTTCCGTGCAGTTCCTTAGATCAGGCGTGACATTTTGTCAGTTTCTGTCACATTTGGATTAAAATTCAACTTCACATTCGCAAGGAGGAACAAGTCGTCTTCCCACGAGGCTGGGCCCTGTGGTTCAATTGTTTTTTTGCCCCTTGAAACTGACTAGCTTCTGCTTGTGCCAACATTTATTTACTTATTTATTTATTTATTTCAATTCGTTCTGAAATTTGTCCCGCATATCAGGCCTCCCCTCGTTGTTCTCGGATAAATGCTGGGCTGCGCCTCCCAGGTGAAAGCTCACATTTGCAAACACATCATGTAATCCGACCTGCTCAATTTGGCGGTCCTTTCAATCACTTCGTCGGTTCCTGACCAACATCTCCAGAGAGCACTAATGGATGCCTGATGTGCATCTGAATTACCAGTGACTTGGAATCCATTGGGCTGCTAAATCTACGGACCATGGGAATGATGTTCTGTTTGTATTCCATTTCCTACCCGTGCAGGCGCTTCTACGTTGCCTAATTGGAGCCAGTTTCATGCAAGTATTTTTGCTTTGAAGGGTACGGTGTTTCGTCTCCACCTACAGTTCAGTCCAAATCAGAAAGCAGGGTTGTCAATGAAATCGAAAGCACGTTTATTACGATCAACAGTGGACATCCAGAACAGAATTTAACTCCTGGACTGAGAGTGTAAAAAAAAAGAAAAAGAAAAATTTATATGAACATTGAATATCCAAAAGTATAAAAACATTATAAACATAAGATATTTAATGATCCTTCCAGAAACGATAATTACTAACAAGGGAACCTCCCTATCGCAAACCCCTCAGATTTAGTTATAAGTTGGCACAGTGGACAGGCCTTGAAAAACTAAACACAGATCAATCGAGAAAACAGAAAGAAGTTCTGTGGAACTATGAAAAATAAAGCAAAATATACAAACTGAGTAGTCCATGTGCAAGATATAGGAAGGAGCAAGGTCAGGACTGCCGTGGTCCCGTGGTTAGCATGAGCAACTGCGAAACGGAAGGTCCTTGGTTCAAGCCATCCCTCGGCCCAAAAGTTTAACTTTTTTCAGTTTATGTGACAAACGATTATGTTTTCACCACTTTTTTGGGAGTGATCATCACACCCACAAGAAAACCTAAATCGGGCAAGGTAGAAGAATCATTTTACCCATTCGCCAAGTGTACAAGTTAGGTGGGCTGACAACATATTCCTGTCATGTGACGCACATGCGGTCACCAGTGTCGTATAGAATATATCAGAAGTGTTTTCCTGTGGAGGAATCGGTTGACCTATGACCTTGCGATCAAATGTTTTCGGTACCCATTGGAGAGGCATGTCCTTTCGTCTACTAATCGCAAAATTTTGCGGTGCGGTCGCAAAACACAGACATTAAACTTATTACAGTGAACAGAGACGTCACTGAACGAACGGACAGATCAAAACTTTACAAAAATAAACTTTTCACCCGAGGCAAGACTTGAACCAATGACCTTTCCCTCTGCAGCTGCACACGCTAATCCCGGGACTACGGTGCTCCTGAGCTCACACTATCCTTGTTGTTGCCTATCTTGCACATGGACTACTCAGTTTGTCTATTTTGTTTATTTTTCATAGTTCCATACAACTCGTCAACTCGTTCCTGTTTTCTCGATTGACCTGTGTTCAATTTTTCAAGGCCTATTCACAGTGCCAACTTATAACTAAATCTGAGGGGGGTGCGATGGGGAGGTTCCCTTGCAAGTAACAAATAAATGTTGTTGGTTGAGTCTGAACTGGCAATACAAAGCATGCACCTCAGCGACGTTAATCGCTACACTACATTGCTCTGACGACAATATTATTCTATGGAGAAAAATTACCTGGGCTTCGTTGCGATCTGTGGCAGAGATCGAAGGCATCATAACAGCTTTGGGCTGCGTGAAGATTATTGCAGATCACCTTCACCTTTCATGCTTGATGTCTTCATAGATGCAGAAGGCGTCTTCCGTCAGCCAAACAGTCCGTATCACAAGGCCAGAGTCGTGCTATAATGATGGTGAACTCACGATGGTGTCTTGGCCACCAGATTTGTCCTATGGGAATCGGATGGAACACACCTGAAATGCTATTGGACTCCAGATCCACGTTCATAAACTACGTAATTAACGGGAATTGCGCAACCTGTGTGTAAACATCTGGTTCCACATACCCCTGGAAATCTACCTAGGATTTGTCGAGTGCATGGCACACAGAATCGCTGTTGTATTGAGTTCCAAAGATGGACCTAGACTGTATGAAGCATGTGACGCACAATGTTTTTGCTCATTGGAGTATGGCAAGAAGACTAAAGAGATTGACGGCACTAAAATCTTGGGATTACGGGTTGTTAATGAATCGAATTGGGAGGAGCATAGCACAGAAATGCAGAAACACCTAAACTGGTCTGACGTACTTTCACTCATGACACGTGCGATTTCAGAGATGGCGCGGTGATAGAGCGTAGAGGCCCGCTTATGGAACCCACCAAGGACTGCTCCCTGGCGCGCTCTGGTGAGCCGCCAAAGGAACAGTATTATTCATGCGATCGTTAACGAGTGCTCGACCTATTCTGTAATCTGTATTGCTGTTGTCCATTCAATGTGTTCAGTGTTACACGGAACATGTACTTCTTTGTGTCTTACCTTGGCTCAATAAAGAGCTATGTTCCATAAGTCGTGTATATTCTTGGTATAACATGGTCCTTACTTGCGATGCGGCTGCTGGCAGCCACTTTCTGTCTTGTTATTGCGGTGTGCAGACTAAAGAGTGGTTTCATACATCTCTCCATGCGAGTATATTCTGTGCGGTTCTCTTCGTCTCACAATACCTGCGGCCAAGTTACATACATTTAAACCTTTAAATCTTTTTACGGTTGCCAAGACTTGGGGTCTCTCTACAATTTTTACAGTCCCCCCTCCCCTTGCCGCCGCATCCCCTATACTTTTCTTCTTCTCATTCCGATTCAGCATCCCTTCATTAGTTATTCGATGTACCCTTCTTATGTAATATCACATTCCAAAATCTTATATTCTCTTCTTGTCTGAACTGTTTCTCATCCATGTTTCATTTCCGCGCAAAGCTACACTCCTTTCCAGAGATGCTTTTCTTGCTACTGCCAAGTCTATCTTGCGTATCATCTCGGCCAGCGTCATCTCACCTGCTACTTCCTAATCTAATTCCTCTCACCGTTGCTTGCCTGAACTCAGCTGCCCATAACAACAGCTAATTTGAAATCACTGCGTGACACCATGCAAAGGATGTGCTTGCATACCCTCAAGCCTCAGGCACTTGGAATCTTCTGTTTAACCACTTTGCAATACTGCAAACTACTGAATGACAGGGTGAACAGAACTATGGATAAGACACTGGGTGTACTGCATTTTATTGCAAATATGTCAACCAAGAGTAGCTTCTCTCCAGAATCTATGTGTTCGGTAGGTATTTCACCTCATCTTTGATTTACGAGGAACGTTCAATAAGTGATGCAACATATTTTTTCCTCGGCCAATTTCGGGTGAAAAAATGCTGAATATGTTATGGGCCATCGTGGAATATTGCCGTTTCAGCTCATAGAGTTTCATGAAGTCCGATAGGTAGCTATACGTAGCCTTCAAAATGGCACCTGCGACTGAGGTACGTTCAGAGTAGAAAGGTATCATTGAGTTTCTTTTGCCGGATAAACAGAGCATCGCAGATATTCATAAGCGTTTTCAGAATGTCTGCAGTCACCTGGTAGTGAGTCCGAACGACTCACTACCAGGTCAGGAGGCATCTGTCGTCATTGCAAGAAGGTCGAACAAACCTGTACGATCTCCAACATAGAAGCCGGCCAGGTGCACACATCTGCAATGTTGGAACGTGCGGACACTCTCATTCGAGATTATAGGTGGACCACAATGGAACACCTCGCTACCCAACGGTACTCTCTGTTGGTAGTGCTGACACACACTTCCACCCACTGGGATACTCAAAGGTGTGAGACCACTGGGTTGCTCACTCCCTAACAGGAGACCATAAAGAACAACGAAGCACCATGTTGTGGAATTGCTTGCGCTGTACGAGACTGATCGTGACAATTTTTTGTCGAACATCGTCACGGGCTATGAGACATGGGTTCATAACTTCGAACGGAAAACAAAACCGCAGTCTGTGGAGTTGCGCCATACAACCTCACCTCCGAAGAAAAAACTCAAGGCCGCACTCGCAGCCGGCTAAGTCATGGTCACGATCTTCTGGGACTCTGGAAGGGCATTCTGTTTGATGTCATCCCTCATGGTGCAACGATTATCCGCCCTACAGCCCGGTGCATACGCCTTCCAACATCTATCAGTTTGCTACAACGAAGGATGCTCACCGTGGGAAGCAGTACAAAAACGAGGGGGAGGTTATGGATGCAGCAAGACATTGGTCAGTAGAGCGGTGCCATATGGGCATACTGGCTCTTCGAGCGTAAGCCAGTGTAAGGTCTTCGAATTGAACGGAGATTATGTTGAAAAATAAGGTTTTTCAGCCAAATGAATGAGTAATAATATGGTGTACTGGAATGGGGAAAAATATAGTGTACTGGAATCCTGGATAAAACCAACCGGCTTTCAGACAAAAGTACTTACGTATCTGGTAAGCGTTGAAAATCACCCGCAGTTTGGGACAGCAGCCAACGAGCCTCTCCTTCACACACACACACACACACACACACACACACACACACACACACACACGCTAGCAGCCGTAACAGCGCGCCTCCCAGCGAGGGGCTAATTTCTGATGCTCGCCGCCGCCTTATATTAATAAATTATCGTTATCCGTTGCGGCGAGGCGGCCGCGCTCACCATAAAGGCTGGTATATCTTCTCCTTCACAAACTGTCAACACATTGGTGTCCGGGCGCGGGCGACCGCTCTCCGTGCCGAGCTGGCCGCACTCCCCGATTTCCTGACGAGCAACTGTGGACAATATATCCGTATTTTGTCTGTAATATATCTATCACCCCCGCGCTTATTTACACGCATTTTGGGAGATAATTGTTATTTATGTGCACGAGTCCTCCGGCTCGCTATAGCTCATCCGCGGCGTCCCTCTGGCAAAGGACTTCCTCGGGTATTCGTGTTTCCGAGCCGCAAAGCCGGTGTAAACACCAAATCGTAAGTACTGCAACAACTAGAGGTGCAGTGAATTAGAGTTCTGTAATCATCGTATTAATCACTTGAATTACTTACCATCAGTCTTTCTGGATCCATCTATCACTGACTCTAGTTATTAGGCGACATAACTCTTCTTGGCTGTGAATCGTGTCGAAAAAATAATGTAAATATTATGCGTCTTCGGGTAACTAAGCATTTTAGTAGCTGTTTACTACTGCAGATAAAGTAACATGATTTGTCATTTCAGTGTACTCCTCTCCGCAGTCTTGTAGAAATCTGGGGAGATATAAAAGTGCGCCTATTTCGCGGCGCTTGTTGACTTACCTACGAAAAGTCTCAATTACCCGAACGAAGGTAAAACTGGAGGCCAAGGAAAGGAAGATTTTGAGAAAGATCTTAGGTCTCATCAAAGGGAATGGGGAATATAGAAGACGTCATAATCATGAACTGTATTCGCACATAAAGAAGATAGCCGATACCGTCCAGAAAAGAAGGATTATGTTTTATGGTCATATGACCCGAATGAGCCCTGGAAGACTCACCAGTCGTATGATCACCTACTTTCAGAAGAAGAAAACAAAACGGGCCTGGTTCACAGAGGTGGAGAAAGATCTTAAGGAAGGGAGGATCTTGGAGTGTGTCCCCCTCAAGGAGAAACATACGACGGGTCAGGGTTTCCAAGAAAAGCCAAAACTAACAACAGGAAATGCTTGGACCTCGGAGAGGAAGGAGCAACACCGAGAAAGAATGCAGGAGCACGGAGCAAACATCAGAACACTTAAAGCAAAACATTTGAAATAAAGTGGTACAAAGATGGCCTATACGAAATGAGTGAATGAATGAATGAGTATGTAGGAAACACGAATTTGCTCTCTGGTTTTATCCTGCAAGACATTCGACTTCATCCTGATACTCTTCGTGTTAATAAGCTTTTCTTTAGTTCTTCACGCATCTTGGAACATAATATAAAACTGGCTATGGAAACTTAACTGTTAAAAACAGATCGCTAGTACAAATGTTATGCATGAATATGTAAATACTACGTTACTTCGTCCAATTAAAATATTTTCGACAGTAAGTTGTGAAGCAGAAAGAAAGAGCAACCTCCTGAGAACTGTCACTTCAGGAACCCGCTCATGTCTTCGCCTTTTGGAGAAGAGATCTTACTTAAGACAGCGAGGAAAGTGATGCGTACAATAAAGACTGTCTTAAGAGAAAGAAATAGTTCATGCGCTGGATAACTGGAGAAGCTGGAAGGAAGGGATACGGTTCTTGGACCTATAGGGGATAATTAAGAAATCAGAAAGAAATTAAACTCAAAAAAACCTCTTCTGTTATTCCTTACGATTTCAATAGTGCAGTATAAGTAAAGACGTCGGTATGTAATCAAACAGAAAAAAAGAGCGCCCATAATGTGCTATATTTTAAAGCAAAAACAGAGAAGGTAAAGTGGGAGGGATACGTCGAAAATTTGGCAAAGAAATGAAAGTAAGTAAAAGAACGGTGACAATTTTGAATATTACACCTCGATATATTAGAACTGATGAGAGGATGGATATAAAGAAGGGGAAGACTGAAATTAGGGCAACAGTTTAAAACGTCAGGGTTATTGACTGGAAACGCCATTATCACACGGAAATAAGCAAGCAGTATTATATACAAGAGCGTGCAAAAGCCAAACATGATCGTAAAAAGAGGTAGCTGGGAAGAGGAAAAGCAATTAACAACTGGTAAAAGACGGCTGTTGTTTCCCCACAGATCTGGACGTAATCTGTCTCTTTAAGAGAGGAGTACTCCTTGCTTCGAACAGGAATGTGTTAAAGAGATAACGAAAAGCTGTACATTAGACCTGCGACATTTCAATGGTGCTTGCAAACAAGCTGCAGTCTATAAAATGTTCTTGGGTTTCAAACCGTGTCAATTGCTTAAAACTACACGAGCTTGCGGCCAAGCACTCCTCGGCCATTGTCAAGTTTTATGACAAGTGTTATGATAACATAACACTTGACAATGGCCGAGGAGTGCTTGGCTTAAAGCTCGTGTAGTTTTAAGCAATTGACGCGTTTGGAAACCTGAGAACATTTTATTCAATGTTATCGCCGCGAGACTCTGCATTCATACGGTACAGTCTTTCTCAAAGTCTTCAACGTAATTTCAAGAAGACAACAAACTTGAATCCTGTTTTGCAGGAAACGATCGTAGGATATCAGGTTATTTATATGAAGTTATTGCACTTCTACGGCTCTGACTCATGGCGTTTTCATGTAACAAAATTGATAAAGGGAGCCTGAATCTCGTACCTTAAATATCTGTGCAGCTCATGTATATTAAGTACTTTAACATATTGTTGAGTGTGAAGTGTGTTATTTATATTTTTTCACGCATCTAACAAGTTCCATTGTTTTGTGTTACAGTCTGTTATAGCCTAATGGCTACTAACAAATTTTATATAATTAGTGTATTTTATTTAGTTTGTAACAGAACAAGCAGTGTTGTAACTTCACAATAGCTACGACGTAAGGTCTAAATGATCTGGGGCAGTTAGTCTGTCTGTTTCCGTCAGCGGGACAACTTCAAGTGCTTCCCATGTCATGCAGGATGGCGTGTTAAATCGTTATGGTTATTATCTGAGAAAGTGTAAGATCATCATACACATGAGATTCCGCCCAGTTTTTATTCACAGAGTGAGACTGCTCAGCACTCTTTACAGTGTCTAATATGTTGCAAGTTCTGTGATCTAGGATAGGTAATGTACATGTAGCACAATGGTGTAATGTTAATGATGACTTCGGATCAGTTCATTATATTATTATACTTTTTATGTGTTGTACATAAACATGCGGTTATTAGTTACTTAACATCATTGATATCACCGTATGGGTCATATACGCTACTTACTTGTACTACAACCTTTTTTTGTTTGGATAAGATGAGTGAGCTGTATTTCGTCGTAAGTATTTACAGATCTGAAGATGGCCACTGAAATGGCTGAAACTACTTATGTACGTAACAAAGTTTGCGTTCTAGGCAATAAAGTGCTCTAAAACGATTCTAGACTGTCAGATACATAAGGTCGCCTCCTAATCCACTGGCGATGTCAAGATATCTTAAAATGTAATGTAAATGCAAATCGTGGGAAGTCTTTTCTTAAGGCACTTATCTGGATTCCAACCTTCCATGATGGTGAAACGTGGACGATAAGCTGTTCAGACAAGTCAACCGATTTGAGGAGGAAAGAAATTTACGGTACAACTAAATGAGACTGAATGGTAGGGCATATCTTAAGCGATCAAAGAATGGTTATTTTTAGTAGAGGACTCGTAGCTGTTGAGAGGACTAAAGATTGACTACAGTAAGCAGGTTCAAATGGACGTAGGAGCCAATCTTTATGGAGCGCCCTGGAGACTTGCGTGAGATAAAGAGCTGCATCAAACCAGTCTTCGGACTAAAGATCACGACAACAGTATCCGCATAAGGACATTAGGCAAACTGAGTCCTAAGCAACAGGTTTCAGTTGATCCTTGCACGTCGTGGAAGTTGACCCCAAAATCTTAGTTACAATCTCAGAAAAGTCACCTATGTGACTGCTGTCTTTTTAGTAAAAAGGGTGTTTGATATTTCTAAGTAAGCCGTAGATCATCATTACGAAACACTAGAATAACTGAAATGAATAATTTTATACAGTAATTACCATAATTTGCTTTTAAACATTTACGCATGTAGCAATTTTATATTTTAAGGTGCACCTCTTAAAAAGAATTGGTGACAGCATTACATATTCTTTTCTAAGCTACAGGCAACTGCAAGAAAGAGTAAAAATAGGCAGTTTTTCGCGTTGTGATTGCGAACACCGTTGAGTCTTCTGAAAGTCAATAGGTTGTCTACAGGAAATTAATTTCAACACAGCACACTGTTAACATGTAGTTAAAATTCCTACATTGTTTTCTGCAAGAAGGTTGTGGATAAGCACGGCATGATATTCGTATTAAGCCTTTTGTGTGGTTAAAGCTTCCTGCTGAAAGAAAAATTTTGTAAGCATTTTCCACAATAAATAATTGAAAGAAAATAAGCAAAGTATGCTAATTCACTCATGTTTTTTCTTATGAGACATGCAGTAACAAGAAGCAAGAAATCGCCGAGGTTGTTCTATATGTATTGTTAGACTGGATGACGATCATTATCAGAAACAATAACGCCTGTCAGTGGAAAGTAGTCAAATTTGATGAGGTACCAAAGCTGTCCGAACATTTCATCTGAGGTAGGAATTCAAATACGTGTAGATCACCGTACATAATTCCGTGATTACCACGTCAGGTAAGAATAACAGTCGACAATGTTGTTTATAGAGCTTCAAATACGAATAGCTCATTGTGAAAATACGGCGACGAGGTGACAGTCACTAAGAAATAATTCAGGTTGAGGCAGATGGTAGATGGCAGGAAGACATAAATCGCGAATTCTGGGGAGAGGTGAGGTCGGGGTTAAGGGGGGGGGGGGGGGGGGGAATGCCCAAAGAAAGTTGGAGAATCATAATTTCTGTGAGGAAAGGGATATGGAGCCATGTGTTAGAAAGATGTCACCAGATGGTGGGAAAGGCGGTTGAACTGCATTCACTGAGCAGAAACAGTTTGGAGAGATAAAGTCGTCACAGCTCTTAGATGTTTCATCAACAACGTAAAGCCGATGTCGTCTAGCGATTTACGTTTCACCTAAATTTCTCCTCAGTACGTAATCGTTTTAAGTTTAGATCTGCCTTAAGGTGTGAGGTACATTATCAATAGCTTTAAAAACGAACATTTTAAGTTAGGTTTTACCGTGACTGTTATTGATATCGAATGAAACAACACGTTTACTGTTACCAGTTGCTGTTTATTTATCTCACGCAATGTTTCAAAGGTTTAAAGCTTCATCATCAGGTGGATTTGTTAGTATGACGTAAGTGCTGTGATACGATTTTTGGAGCAACTTGTCGCACTATAAGCTATATAAACTTGACAAAATGGGATTTATAGACCATCTGAGATATTCCAACGCATGTGTTCAAAAGCTCAAAACAAAGGTCTCCAAGATCCTTTAAAACTTATTCCGTAGTAATATTGTTATGATATACATTCTTCGTATTTTGTGATAATGTTTCTCTTTTGCTACATGATCCTTGCACCTAATAGTTTCTTTGTTTACGAAATATGACGGTATACATGTGATGTGCACGACAGTGAAAGGAATCTGTGACCACTGGAGGTATGCTGCTTTACTTATTTCATGTTTACCGTTAGATATACGCTTAGTTTTCGTAAGAAAACTATGTTCTGAAATAGTGTTTTATTTCTCCACTAGACAGTAACGTAAGTTCTTCCAAAAATCGTAACACAACAGAAAATGGGTCAAACGGTTCTGAGCACTATGGGACTTGATATCTGAGGTCATCAGTCCTCTAGAACTTACAACTACTTAAACCTAACTAACCTAAGGACATCACAAACATCCATGCCCGAAACAGGATTCGAACCTGCGACTGTAGCGGTCGCACGGTTCCAGACTGAAGCGCCTAGAACCGCTCAGCCACAACGGCCGGCATAACATAACAGACACATATACCATACCAACAAATGTAAATTCACCTGAAGATGAAGCTTTAAAACTTTGAAACGCGTCGTGAGGATAAATAAATAGTGACTGGTGATAGTAAACTTGTTTCATTCGATCAGTATCAATAACATTGACTCAACCTCCAGATTTACAAAGTCGTTAAGTTTTTCATTTTATAATGGTCAATGAAAACACGTTCAGTTCGACTAGTGGATCGTTGTGTTCCGCACAGACACAAGCATTTTACGCCTTTGTGGTCTGCATTGAGGTAACACTTCTAGACTGTTCGAGAGCTTTAGAAAGAAAGGCACTTAGAGGATTGCATAATACACTACTGGCCATTAAAATTGCTACACTAAGAAGAAATGAAGTATTCATTGGACAAATATATTATATTAGAACTGACATGTGATTACATTTTCACGCAATTTGGGTGCATAGTTCCTGAGAAATCAGTACCCAGAACAACCACATCTGGCCGAAAGAACGGCCTTGATATGCCTACGCATTAAATCAAACAGAGCTTGGATTGCGTGTGCAGGTACAGCTGCCCATGCAGCGTCAACACGATACCACACTTCATCAAGAGTAGTGACTGGCGTATTGTGACGAGCCAATTGCTCGGTCACCATTGACCAGACGTTTTCAATTGGTGAGAGATCTGGAGAATGTGCTGGCCACGGTAGCAGTTGAACCTTTTCTGTATCCAAAAATGCCCGTACAGGACCTGCAACATTCGGTCGTACATTATCTTGCTGAAATGTATAGTTACGCAGAGATTGAAAGAAGGGTAGAGCCACGGGTCGTAACACATCTGAAATGTAACGTCCGCTGTTCAAAGTGTCATCAATGCGAACAAGAGGTGACCGAGACATGTAACCAATGGCACCTCTTACCATCACGCCGGGTTATACGCCAGTATGGCGATGAAATGAAATGATCATATGGCATTGTTGACTGGGAGCAGTTCGGCCGCCGTAGTACAAGTTCTTTTTAGTTTACGCCACTTTTGCGACTTGCTTCGTCAATGATAATGAAATGATGATGAATTACACATAACACGCAGTCATCTCGAGGCAGAGAAAATCCCTGACCCCGCCGGGAATCGAAACCGAGACCCCGTGCGCGCGAAGCGAGAACACTACCGTAAGACCACGAGTTGCCGACAGTATGGGGATGACGAATATACGCTTCCAATGTGCGTTCACCGCGATGTCTCCAAACACGGATGCTGTAAGGAGAACCTGGATTCATCTGAAAAAATAACGTTTTGCCATTCGTGCACCCAGGTTCATCGTTGAGTACATCATCGGAGAAGTCCTGTCTGTGATGCACTGTCAAGGGTAACCGCAGCCATGGTCTCCGAGCTGATAGTCCATGCTGCTGCAAACGACGTCGAACTTTTCGTGCACATGGTTGTTGTCTTGCAAAGTCCCCATCTGTTGACTCAGGGATCGAGACGTGGCTGCACGATCCGTTACAGCCATGTGGATAAGATGCCTGTCATCTCGACTGCTAGTGATACGAGGCCGTTGGGATCCAGCACGGCGTTCCATATTACCCTCCTGTGCCCACAGGTTCCATATTCTGCTAAAAGCCATTGGATCTCGACCAACGCGAGCAGCAGTGTCGCGATATGATAAACCGCAATCACGATAGGCTGCGGAAACGTGATGGTACGCATTTCTCCTCCTTACACGAGGCATCACAGCGTTTCACCAGGCAACGCCGGTCAACTGCTGTTTGTGTATGAGAAATCGTTTGGAATCTTTCCTCATGTCAGCACGTTGTAGGTGTCGCCACCGGCGCCAATCTTGTGTGAATGCTCTGAAAAGATAATAAAATGCATATCACAGCATCTTCTTCCAGCCGGTTAAATTTTGCGTCTGTAGAACGTCATTTACGTGGTGTAGCAATTTTAATGGCCAGTAGTGTAATGCGAGTGAGGTTAACGTGTTCATTTTGGCTATATCAGTTAAAAATCACGATTTTATGATTTATAGAAAAGATATAGCGAAAATAAAAACAGTTATAATATCAACTAAAAGAAAACTCAGTATTGTTCAGGGAAATGTTAAAGTTTTTGTCTGCTTACTGACAGAGGAGCCACGACGCCGAAGTCGAGTGATATTGCGAGAGACTCGTTCATAGCTGGCTCACGTTGTGGTGACTGGAGGTGTATTACGTTCATCGTCCAAATACAGCTACTAAGATACACTTGTTGAGGACAGAGATGGATCGTGTAGATACGGCCACCGTGACCAGAGAAAGCCTGAGGTAATCTTTCAGCGGCCTCAACTCTCTGGGTAAGACCTCGTGACACACGTACACGTATACGATCCGGTGGGCTAATAAGATGCATGAGTCCGGAGCTGTCGCCTTATATCTTTCCCCAAGTGTCACTCAAGCGAAGATGGTGAATCATCATACCCAGTTCCGAACAAAGCGTGTAGTGTGGAATTTGGTGATCGGAATGCAGGGCGCAATTAAAATCACCGGTGAAGGCGATGCGTTCATGTAGTCCTATGAAAAAGGGGTCGATGACAGCGGAGTAAACCTTGTCCGGTCGCGACGTTTGGTGGTGCCCAACTGTACATAAACATTAATGAATGGGGTATCGGTACTGTGACACCTAATCCTCGAGTAGAGGGAAGATACGTTATGTCGGTGGCTTCGACACCTTCATGTACTATAATCGCCACACTGGTGCCTGCGGGACCACCAGATGTCACATACGTTGCATAACCATAACAGTTCATGAGTGCGTTCTTTTACACTTCTTGCAGGAATGCGAAGTGGACTCCTGTGGCTCGTGTTGTTTCTCAGGAGTTGGATCTGGGCAGGGGAGTTAACCATGTTATTCATCGGTAACCTGGTGTTGCGGTCATTGGTCAGAGTTATCCACGGTGATGGTGAAGCGGTTATCGCGAATGAGGTCACACCCTTTCGACCGCGCCCCTCCCGGTGTCGTTCAGACCTCAGCGGGCCCGGGCCGAAGTCCTGCCTGGTGGCGACGGCCTCGGCGCACGATGTAGACGCAGAAGCCTGTTTATGTTCCATAAGGTCTTAGTTGTTGATAGGAAGCGACCGAGCGGTTTCGCACCTTGTTTTGGAACCTCCCAGTTGATGACTGTTCGCCGCAGATGACTGGCAGACGGAAGCCGCCCGCTTCGCCATCCTTTCTGCAGTCGATGGAAATTGTGTCAGCTGCATGGTCTGCGTCTTGCAGGATCAGTCCTTCCGTCTCCAGCGTCTGGCAGCTGCCGTGTTCCGATACTGTACTACGGCATTGCTTTCGAACCTACGTTTTCGTGCTTGGCGTTGACTCAGCCTTGCCGGCACAAAGGCTTCTGTTGGTACGATAAGTGTATCGATTACCATCCTGCTTCGACGTTGCTGCAGTGTTCTGTGGTATCGATGGTGTCGTACAGAGTTCAGTCACTAGCCAGGCTGACTGATCGGCCAGGCGTCGGTCAGTGGCGGGCTATTCCGGTACACGAACGTCGGTCTGTTGTGTCTGAAAAGACGGAAAAGTCGCGAGTGCCGCTGCGTAAGTTACTGGGAGGATTTTTGGCCTCTTGAAGATCCCACATCCTGCGGTGGAAGTTGTGTGGTCCGATGTTGGATGCACTCCGAACGTAGATGACGCTCCTTGCCGCATCCGGAGCACGTTTTAGGCTGGCCGTCATAAAAAATTATGACCTGGCATCCTCTTATTTCATGGTATGATGGTATGTGTGTTCGAAGTCCAATGCCCATCTGCCCTACTTCGTTAAGGACCAGATGCGTCTTAAGTTGGGTCTACTTTTCCGCCGCGAGTTCTTGTACTGTACCTCAGAGACGTAGCGCAGCCACTTCGTCTGCCTGTATTTCGAATATGAGTATAGTACATAGTCCGGAATGGTCAACCGCGACGTCGCCAACATTTCTGTCTGCATCGTAGAACCGGAGTTCTTGGTTCATCTCTCGAAGAACTTTGTCGCATGTAGCGTCGTTAATAAATTTCACATAGACCATCATAATACATACGATCGAAAATTGGATGCCGCCGATACCGGCAGCCGGGACCTTGACCTTCTCCTTTAAAAAACAATCGATAGCGAGTGCATTTCGTCTAGCAAAGTCGTTTCTAAAAGCGAATTTCAATGATGATTTTCGGTATTGGTTAGCAATGATCTCGTCGCGTCACGGCATTATGTTCGTTTCTGAAAAAAGAAGTAGTAGCCGGCTGCTTCAGTCTAGAACCACGCGACCACTACGGTCGCAGTTTTGTATCCTGCCTCGGGCATCGATGTGTGTTATGTCCTTAGGTTAGTTAGGTTTAAGTAGTTCTAAGTTCTAGGGGACTGACGACCTCAGCAGTTAAGTCCCATAGTGCTCAGAGCCATTTGAATCATTTTGAAAGAAGTAGTAAACAAGGTGAGCGTGCTCGCGCTGTAGTCAGAAACACACAGCACGTCCGCTCTACTCAGCTGCTAAGGCTGCATTATACCATTAGGTTACCCGTGTACGCTTCACGCCCGGACCTAAACATCCATATATCGTAAGCCACGTACCTACAACCTGTACTCGTACATTCATCATGCATATCTCCGTACATGGGAGACACTGTAATTGAAAGTCGCTTGCCCATTATCGCAGATAAATACGATATACAGCAGTTTCTGTGTTGTTTATAAATACGATGCAATCTGCATTCATGCTTGCATAATGAATGTACGACTGTAGTTTGTAGTTACGTGGTTTGGATCTGGCCGTGAAACGTGCTCATCTTTATCGTCATCATCATCATCATAGGCACAGCAGCCCTCTGCGAGCCTTGGCCTCCTGTAGAAGTTTATTCCACTCTTTTCATTTTAGTGCCCAACTCCTTCATCTGCCAGTTCGTCGTACACAGGTCAGGACGGCTGTTTCTGCATCAGATTTCGGAACATTTTATTTTTACAGGTAGGGTTAGCGTCCCAACGCAAGCCCTCAGCGATCCTGGATTGCCGATATTGACCCCCTCAGCTGGTAGGTACCCATGTTAAAGGGTCGGAAATTCGCTTTTTCGCCTTTGCATAACTTAGCCGTATACAGCACGTTGACCGTGCTGACATAACGTGATTGCAGCGAACTTGATATAGGGATACACGGTACGTCCTGTGTTTTGTTAGTATGTTTCCACGAGCGGGAAATGTACCCAAATGGTTACATATTAAACCGCCGATGTGAAGCGGGCTTGGTTAACCTAAATGTAAGGCGATTGTTCGCAATAAGCGGGGAATCGGGTTCGAGGCCCGATCTCGCACAAATTTTCATTGTCGGCATTCCATTATACAGCTGGTGGTTGTCCATATTCGCAATTGGGAATACATTTCAAGTAGAATGCGAAAGAAACTAAGACAGTGTGTGCAACTATCTCATTAGCAACAAGTGAGCCATCGAACTGTGACATAAAAAATCAGTAAGTTTTGCCGTTCGGTCACAACCTTCTGTAAAGATACCGAAAGGGAAGATAAGATGAATGATCATATTCTGAATTTTTCAGAAATTACTGAATTACGATTCCTCTTTTTGAGAGTTTTAACGAAAGAAGGTTGAAAGATACGGAGAACCGTTGTCTATTAGGTCTAACTCAGTCGCTAGACTAGAAAGAGACCAGCTAAACGTATATCAGTTGCCGCTGCTTGTGTAAAGGGTCCATGCGACTAAGGATTGAACACAGCCCTTAATTTGTAAGAAATGATGTATTGTTCGTCGCCACAGCACGCTTTCAGAGCAGGGTGAGAGGGGGGGGGGGGGGGGGGGAGCCACAAAAGACGAAGCAGCACAGTTCATCACCGCCTTATTTGGTCAGCACGAGGGTGTCCCATAAATTCTCAACAAATTCCAACGAGAGACCCTTCAAAAAAGTCGTCGCGCATTGCCGAAAGTCTTACGTTGAAAATTCAAAGAGCGCTTGTTCCACTACGAGGAAACTAACACAGTACTCGAGCAGTGCTCAAAACTTATGAAAATTTCCGTTTCTCCAATAAGATACACACAATCTTTCATATTTATTACCATACTGGTACACGAACGGGTAAAGTGTTTCTGATACACTATGAATCTTGTGCAGGATACTGAAGGAGTGTTTGAAGAATAGGACACAAAAAGAGAACTATCGACTGACTTCATTTTATATTACGGAAACCTTTTAGTGCTCAAGTACGGTAACACTTCAGATCAACGGTCAGTTCAACTTCGGGAGTCAGACGGATTCTAAAATATTTTCCGTATTCGACCACTTTTAACCCAAATTCATAAAACAGGGACGTCTCGTTGTTTTGAATGACTTCTGCCTTGTGCAGATAGTTTTCTTCTTTTCACAGCAATACACGTTTCGGTGATGTTTTGCCACCATCAGTGGATTCCCTTTATTTTTCTTAGTAGATGTCTGTCAGCAGCAGTATAGACGATGTTTCTGTGAAGACTATCATCTGTCCACATCTCGTGTTTGGCGTTGCTGTCTCTAGATCCTGGGGCTCAGGATTCCATTCCCAAACGGGTCGGTGAAATTCGCCAGTCACGAGATGGATGCATGTGTAGTCTTCATTATCTCGTCCTATCATCGTCATCGATGTACAAGTCAAATATAGTGAAGGAAAAACATCGCAACGCCAAAAAGTGATTAATATAGAGTAATGAAAACTGGGGAGTACATTTGTGTAGGTAACATATTTATATTATTAACGTTGCAAAGATTACAGGTTAATGTAAGCGTGAGATAAACCATTCAAAAATGTTCAAATGTGTGTGAAATCGTATGGGACTTAACTGCTAGGGTCATCAATCCCTAAGCTTACACACTACTTAACCTAAATTATCCTAAGGACACACACACACACACCCATGCCCGAGGGAGGACACGAACCTCCGCCGGGACCAGCGGCACAGTCCATGACTGCAGCGTCTTAGGCCGATAAGCCATTGTAAATGTTAAATAGTGGAACATTAATAACCGCCGTTATCCTGTTGGAAAATGGAAAACATCCCTTGGAATGTTGTTCATGAATGGCAACACATCGAGTCGAATCACCGGACCTACGTACAAATTTGCAATCAGGGTGCTTGTGATAACGATGAGAGTGTTCCTGCTGACATACGAAATCGCACCCCTGGAAATAACTCTAGATGTAGGTCCAGTGTCTCAAGCACGCAGACAGGTTGGCTGAAGGCCCTCGAATGGTCTCCTTCTAAACAAAACACGGGCATTACTGGCACCGAGGTAGAACCAGCTTTTACCAGAAAACAGAACAGACCTCCACCCTGACATTCAATGAGCTCTCATGTGACACCGCTGTAGTCGTAAGTGGTGGTAGTTTGGAGACAGTGGAGTGCGCCCTACAGGGCGTCTGGCTCAGAGCTGTACTTGAAGTGACGAATTTGTAACAGTTCGTTGAGTCGCTGTGGTGCCAAATGCCACTCAAATCACTGCTGAAGATGCTATACGACGCGTCAGAGCCATACGCCGAACATGATGGTCCTCCCTCTCGGTGGTGTCACATAGCTGTCCAGAACTCGGCCTTCTTGTTACCGTACATTCTCCTGACCACCACTGTCACCGATTACGTACAGTAGCTATATTCCTCCCAAGTGCTTCTCGTGACCACCGCTGCCGGCAATTAAGTACGGTGGATACATTCTTGCCACTTACTTATGCAGTGTCGCAGAAGGAACATCAAGATTTTCGTAGCCCTATTACACGATCTTTGTTCAAACTCAGTGTGGTTTTGGTAACGGTGTTTTTGTCATTCTAAAGCATTCTTGACTAAAATCAACTCACCTCGACTAATCTCAAAGGTAACTAACGCTTGCGACAGTTAGTGCCTGTATTTAAAGCAAACGAGATTTGAATCCCCATAATCTCACTACTAGCGCCACTTTTATGCGACTGGCACGAAATGTGAACAGACCTACGCCTTCAGATGTAGAAAAATGCCTCCCAACTTTCGTTTATGTCGCACAACTAGTTCTTGATGTTGGCAGTTTTTTTTCTTTTTTTTTTCTCTCAGTATAGAAAGACTTGCACTCTGCGGGGTCGCCCGGGCGATAATACCTTACGATCATTTCATTTAATCTCAATTTGCCATCTGAAATTTTTGTGTTTCCTACTTTGTCAAGACTCTATGAAACTGACGTCGCAAGCTCACTCTGTGTTACTGTTTACAATATATTTAACTGTAAACAGTTACACTGTGATTTTGTGAATAGAGATGGAGAAAAATTGTTGATGAGAAACATCTGCACTGCAGATGACAGATAAGTATGTGAAAAATAGAGCCTGTTGCTGAGGAAAATAAAGGGAACTCGCTCATGACCGTGACGCATCACCGAAACCAGCCTGTATGAAAAAAGAAGGAAATAACGGCTTCTAAAGGTAGAAGCATTTAGATACATATTTATGTGTTTCAGAAAACAAGATCATAAGTCAGCTTTCGCCTGAAGATGGATAGTCACGTCCGGTTTATGCCTTTTATCTTCCGGGAAACCTTTGATATAGATCCTTGTCATCGCTTCGCTAACAAAATTAGTGACTACGGATTATCTTATCAAATGTGATCCTAGTTTGAGGAGTTTCTCGCAGACAAAACTCAATCAGAAACTGTCATCGGGAGCGAAATTAGTGTTTTACAAACCTTAGGGCAGTGTGATGAGCCAGTCACAATTCAGGATATACGAGACGCACTCTTAAATTTGTAATTACTGCCTGGAAGGTACCAGTCTGCGACTATGAAAGCTGATGCTGCTGTTAGCCCTTCTCTACGTGTTCAGCTCCCAATGTCACACATTTTCTCAACGATGGGTGACTTGAATGGAGGTCTCGGTTGAAGAAATCTTCATTTTGATTGTCTAGGAAATGTTCCATCTCGAAAGTCGTCTCTCCGTCATTCTGAAAATGTGTGCAACGCAATGGTTTCTTCATTCGAGACGGCCGTGGTGATTGAGTGGTTGTAGACGCTTCAGCTTGGAACCGCGCGACCGCTACGGTCGCAGGTTCGACCCTGCCTCGGGCATGAATGTGTGTGATGTCCTTAGGTTAGTTAGGTTTAAGTAGTTCTAAGTTCTAGGGGACTGATGACCTCAGATGTTTAGTCCCATAGTCCCATAGTCTCTCATAAAAGAGACGTTAGTAGAGCGATTATGGTGATCCAAATCGGGTTTGCTTTAAATACAGGCAATAACGGTCGCAAGCGTTAGTTACCTTTGAACTATTCTTCATTTGAGGAAAGAGGAATAAGTTACTGGGTGCCATGTCAGGAGAATACAGTGGACTAGGCAAAATGCGATAACCAGAAGAAGCAACATGAGCCGTTTGCAGATTGACTCGAGGCGTTACGTGGACCAAAAATCGGTATCTCTTTGTACGGTTATGATAGGGTGTCGAAAACACTTATTACCACTGCTTGCTTTGCTCCCCTTTCTGGGGACCATAACGATACAACCAACACTTGTCCATCCTGGTTAGACGATTACAGAAGTCATCTGGATTTGTCTGACAAAGCTGAAATATTTCCGACGTGCCTCGCTACCGCGGTCTTTAGATTGGGAATAAGCAGTCCCGGAACATAGAGGGTGACAACCTTTGTCAACTTTAGAATATGTTACGGCACAGAGCAGTAAAGGGGTAAAAATTAGAAAATTTTATTATAAGTCATTCTCAATGCCACAGGCAAACTCAGGTGATGCCACAGACGGAGACGGGAGAAGGAAGCGAAGCAGGATGTGACGAGAGGGTCAGGTCGACGACAGATTATGACGCCGTCTGCCGAGTGAGAGTGAGCATTCCGCAGAAAGGAGACTGCGACAGAAAACCAAAGGAAGCGAGCCAAGCATATTCGTTAGCTCGTAAGAAATGTTGCATGAAACTCTATCTCTTTCACAGGCGCACACAGCGATGGAACGACAGAGTTATTGTTAAGTGATTATAGCAGGGTAAAGTGGGCACAGGCGATCATTACGAACAGATCCTTGCGCCATAGGCTCTTATCAGTTCCCTTTAAATACCTGAGCTCTCACGACGAGTTGATCATTTGGATCGGTGGCATTCACAGTAATAGCAAACGATTCCGTGTAGTGAGTCAAGATGTTCCAGCACAGTCTGTGAACAAGCCGAAGATTTACTCGAGATGATGGCCTTCACCTGACGAACTCCATGCCACTCGCCGCCTACCTTCTACTGATGGAGAAAGTTACTGTCAGCCGACAACACCACATTGTAGAGTGCTGCCAGTATTGAACTTCGACGCGGAAGCTAACAACGGGGTCTCTTACGGTCTACGTTGGCTGTTCGACACTCAGGCGCCCTCGGGTGCTGACACCTACCAGGGTAGGGGGGGGGGGGGGACACCTACGCCACTACCTACACCAGGTACATCGTGGATGGGTCACCAAGGGTTGAATTTAGAGTGCGACCGGGTACACTGCAGCAGCCAGCCCGAGACACCTTCGAGAGGCTAACGGTCGCACCTGCTCGCCGGTAATTCGCTGCAGCACCGGGGTCGCTGACATCTTGTCCTGACGCTGACGGACGCCAGCTACACTCCTGGAAATGGAAAAAAGAACACATTGACACTGGTGTGTCAGACCCACCATACTTGCTCCGGACACTGCGAGAGGGCTGTACAAGCAATGATCACACGCACGGCTCAGCGTACACACCAGGAACCGCGGTGTTGGCCGTCGAATGGCGCTAGCTGCGCAGCATTTGTGCACCGCCGCCGTCAGTGTCAGCCAGTTTGCCGTGGCATGCGGAGCTCCATCGCAGTCTTTAACACTGGTAGCATGCCGCGACAGCGTGGACGTGAACCGTATGTGCAGTTGACAGACTTTGAGCGAGGGCGTATAGTGGGCATGCGGGAGGCCGGGTGGACGTACCGCCGAATTGCTCAACACGTGGGGCGTGAGGTCTCCACAGTACATCGATGTTATCGCCAGTGGTCGGCGGAAGGTGCACGTGCCCGTCGACCCGGAACCGGACCGCAGCGACACACGGATGCAAGCCAAGACCGTAGGATCCTACGCAGTGCCGTGAGGACCGCACCGCCACTTCCCAGCAAATTAGGGACACTGTTGCTCCTGGGGTATCGGCGAGGACCATTCGCAACCGTCTCCATGAAGCCGGGATACGGTCCCGCACACCGTTAGGCCGTCTTCCGCTCACGCCCCAACATCGTGCAGCCCGCCTCCAGTGGTGTCGCGACAGGCGTGAATGGAGGGACGAATGGAGACGTGTCGTCTTCAGCGATGAGAGTCGCTTCTGCCTTGGTGCCAATGATGGTCGTATGCGTGTTTGGCGCCGTGCAGGTGAGCGCCACAATGAGGACTGCATACGACCGAGGCACACAGGGCCAACACCCGGCATCATGGTGTGGGGAGCGATCTCCTACACTGGCCGTACACCTCTGGTGATCGTCGAGGGGACACTGAATAGTGCACGGTACATCCAAACCGTCATCGAATCCATCGTTCTACCATTCCTAGACCGGCAAGGGAACTTGCTGTTCCAACAGGACAATGCACGTCCGCATGTATCCCGTGCCACCCAACGTGCTCTAGAAGGTGTAAGTCAACTACCCTGGTCAGCAAGATCTCCGGATCTGTCCCCCATTGAGCATGTTTGGGACTGGAAGAAGCGTCGTCTCACGCGGTCTGCACGTCCAGCACGAACGCTGGTCCAACTGAGGCGCCAGGTGCAAATGGCATGGCAAGCCGTTACACATGACTACATCCAGCATCTCTACGATCGTCTCCATGGGAGAATAGCAGCGTGCATTGCTGCGAAAGGTGGATATACACTGTATTAGTACCGACATTGTGCATGCTCTGTTGCCTGTGTCTATGTGCCTGTGGTTCTGTCAGTGTGATCATGTGATGTATCTGACCCCAGGAATGTGTCAATAAAGTTTCCCCTTCCTGGGACAATGAATTCACGGTGTTCTTATTTCAATTTCCAGGAGTGTAGAATCCTGCATACAGCTGAATGAGGAAGGGCCGAGGCTGAAGAGGAAGAATGACGATTTGCAAATATTGTGAATAAAAGACTGAACTCTAATTATGTTTTGCCGAGCGGTCTCAGGCGCTGCTGTCATGGACTGATGCGGCTGGTCCCGGCGGAGTTTCGAATCCTCCCTCGTGCGTGGGTGTCTGTGTTTGTCCTTAGGATAATTTAGGTTAAGTAGTGTGTAAGCTTAGGGACTTATGACCTTACCAGTTAAGTTCCATAAGATTTCACACACACATTTTTTTTTTCTAATAATGTTTTATTAGCGTCGTAGATGCTTCAGAGGATCCCAACAGCTATTCTGGCTTAACGAAGAGGTGTCTCTACTGGCCTCTCTGTATAACTCATAAGATGTAGCAAACTGTGCGGTGACTTTCACTGTTTCCGCTAACACCTCATTTGAGATATGCCAGTCTTCGAGCACCAGAACCTCTACTTCTCTTTCGATGCTAGATTTAGGTAAAAGATAAAAGAAGACTCAAACAAGAGTTCTGGTAACGTCAAGATTAATTTTGAAGGAGGCGCCACAGATATGCTCAATCACCAACAGCTGAAAATGTAACATAGCTCATGTTCTCAGCCCTCTGAAGTGTGATCAAGACACCAGGGGCTGCTGTAGGCTGAAAACGGGTATAACAAAAACCAAGACTCATCTCTTTCGGTATGAAGATGCTGTCACATCTCCAGTGTATCCCGACGTGGGATTATTAATTGTTTGCTATTTCTTAGTTTCGTGAGAGTTACCTGGCAAATATTTTCGGCAGAACCACGAATGGCTCTGGGGTGATGATGTTGATAGACACCTTTCATTCACAGCCACATCGCGCAAACGTAGACAGGTTTCATCAATCGTCAGTTTCCACCGATAGTTGCTTGGCAGCTGAAATTAATCATTATTAAATGTATTTTAACAGTTCAGTATCTACGATGTGACAACTAACAAGTAAGGTCTGTGACTTCAGAGGATCTTGAGAAACAGTGTTGTTCAACACTTCTTCATCTTTAACAAGGTCACTGAGTGAGGTGGCGTTGCAGTCAGCACACTGAAATCGCATTCTGGAGGTTAGGTTTTCGATGATTTCCTCAAATCGCTCCAGTCAAATGTCGAGACTGTCTTCAGAACATTACATGGACGATTTGTTGCACCATCTTTTCGTATCCGAGGTTGTGCTCCAATGACTGCCCTGTCGGAGGGAGGTTAAACTGTAGTCTCCCTTCCTAACAAAAGTCGTGACAACTCCATGAGTCCAGTATAGTGGAATTTAAGTGTCGTAATCCGACGTGGCTCTCTGCCAAACAAAAGGCGCCAAGCCCAAAAAAATGTACTGAATAAGAAAATGTCGAAATGATAATAAATGGAATATGATAAAACAAGGAAATGCATCAGAGGCGCCACGGGAGCTTTGTCTCGCCTCTCGCTTGATCTTCGAATGTGTCAATACACGGGAAGACCAGAAGGCAGGAAAGATAGCATGTCGCTGGACAAATTGTCTGGGCGAACCTCCCCAAACTCTGTTGTAGAGGCACAACGAATCCTTCACTTGTATTATCTGCAGATCGAAAAGATAATGAACAACCAGAAGGAACAGCTCTGACCAAAAAGGCACAAATGCTATGACTCGACGGTAAACATTTATTGGTCGTGGTACGGAAGGTGTAATCGAGCGGTTCGTCGCTGGCAGGTTGTTTAAGTACGTAGAACTCTGGCTCCAGGTAAATGTACCTTTTAAACAACTTAATGATTACGATAGTCATGTTGACACACAAACGTTCATGGTTTGACGAACCCGAGGCAGCCCGATATTAAACTCAAGGAAAATATCTGGGATTACTTGTAACGTGGGTTAAATTTAGCAATTAATATCTCCGCAGTTTGAAAGCATAAAGATCAGCTGGACATGGCATAGGTCGAAAAATTACGAGCTCTCTTCCTCGCCGAACCGAAGTATTACTAGAGGTGATATTACGTCGTATTAACCGTATGTCCCTTCGGGGCTGGTGTGCTTACCTTCCACGTAAATATCGTGCATCAAGCGGAATAAGTGTCTGCATCATACTAAGGCGTATTAAGCAACATTATCCCCACGCGCTACTCATAAGTAGAGTATTGGATAACGATGGCAGTGTTGCACCAATAAATTACAATCCGCCGCACACCAAGTGGCGACTTGAGTAGCAGAGATGTACAGCACGTAACGTACCTGTGTCGGCGCGACCCAGCAGGTGGTGTGCTGCGGGATGCGTCGTCCCCTGCGCCAGCAACCATTACTCCAACTGTCTGGTGCGGCCGCTCTATCAGCGAGAGTGATTAATTCATTCAATTCCGCCCATTGTAGAGCGCTGCACGTCAAAGTTTATTGTGATTCGCCGGCTCCGCCATTAATTACCGCAATGGTAGCACTCACAGGCTTGCCGCCACGTGCCGCGGGCAACAGCCGTCGCCGACAGGGCGCGCTGAGTACTCCTGCTAAAGAACGCTCGTCAGGGACTGTTTATGTGACAAATCGTCACGATCACACACACTAATCGGCAAAAGGAATTAATACTAGTCAAGTTATCTTAATCGTGCTTGAAATAGGCAGACTCCAATTAACGCTAAGTCGCAGGGGAAGAGAGGTTACGTTACTAGGTCACGTCTGTGGTGTCGCAATCTGACATCCCACTTCGTTAATAACGGAGCAAACTTTCACGATAAAACATCCCTCATACCTTACAATGTAGGATATTCAAGAAGAGGGAATAATTACGTTTGGTGAAAATGTAAGTACACAACGCAGCAAGGATATCTGCTGATATGGAAGGTCATTAAAATACGAAACCAGACTTTTTAAAAGTAAATGACTCCCTGCATTATATGTACGCTGCTTTACTAGAATTCTGAAGCTCTGATCCATTCTTTCCAGCATAGCATCGAGTATGCGGTGTATTGCTTAGTAGATGTTCTCCTTCAAGGGTGTATGGGTACCTTGGACAATCGGTGTACACAATTGATTTTAGGTACGCATATATAAAATGCCGAATGTGGCTGAATCTGGGAAGAGCGCAAGCCACAGATGTTCATCATCAAGGTGATCGGCCGACAGGGAAACGTATGCTGCAAAACACAGGCGGCTTTTGGTCTTCTGTGTGCGGTGGCCAGTACTTGCTGAATCTACGCATCCTCAATTTACATTCAGTCACGAATGGCCAAAGGCAAGATCTCATTCACGCTGAGAAATAGCTGACAATTCGCAGTTACTTCACGCTTGCTTTCTTCCCGGCTCCCGGCCGGGGTCGAGGAGCGGTTCTAGGCGCTACAGTCTGGAACCGCGCGACCACTACGGTCGCAGGTTTGAATCCTGCCTCGGGCATGGATGTGTGTGATGTCCTTAGGTTAGTTAGGTTTAAGTAGTTCTAAGTTACAGGGGACTGATGACCTCAGAAGTTAAGTCCTATAGTTCTCAGAGCCAATCTTCCCGGCTCTCGATAATACCCATCTAACAGTTATATGTTCTGGTTGAAAGAGCCTGTCATGTAATTTTCTGGAATTGTTAGAACATCGCCGCGCAGTTTTGTCCACACGTTGGTTATAATTAAACTTTCGGTGATTTCCAAGAATGATTGCATATCGAAGTCGCTGGGTCCAAACGATAAATATCGAACGTGCGATCGTAAATCGAGCATGCGACTCTGGTGGCGAGCGTTGTAATCAACTATTTGTGATCGTCATTTTTATCTGTTTTCCTTGTTCTCTTAGTTGCTCTAAATTACATACCTCCGCAAATTACTTGTGAGTTGCTAGGGAAACCCAGCGATTTATGTGGTTAGTGAGTGGGATGTCTGGTGTTCTTGACGTTTCTTCGGCGGCTTCTCCCACATGGAAGAATCTAATTCCATGTTTATCCAGCGTAGGAAGCTGTTCGACTTTTCGTCGCAAATATGGAGTACTACCGGACGAGGAATGAAGGGACTGTGTAGAATGTGGTTGTGAGAAGTGGGTATAACTTAGTAAGAACAGTTTAGATGCTGAAATACCATTACACTTTCATCGCACACAGTGCAGAAAACAAACGAGCATCAGGAAGAAAACATGGTTCGACTCTACCCAAGTATCCATCCAGACCACCGTAATGTACTTTTACATGACGACAACACTGAGGACGAGTAAGGTAAGTTGTCTCCTGTGCAATTACAAGTATTTTTACATCGCTCTTCTTTTATCGTTACTGCAGTGACCAACGTAAAGATACTCATAACGAGCGACACCAGAGTCTCAAGATCGATTTACGATCGCACGTTCGATGTGTATCGTTTGGACCCCGAGACTTCGATAGGCAATCATTCTTGGAAATTACCAAACTTTCAGAACTTGAGCCAGTGTAGACGGGAAATTATATGCCGTATGGGTGCCAAACTTCATAGGAATGTTGTTCAGTCTGTGCAATGCAGCATTTGCGTTGTTAGTAGTATTTGTGTCATCACTTGCCTTTACTGGTATGGCGATGTAGGGCTGCGGCTGAAGAACATGATTCGGAAGTTCTCGTTCCAAATCATGTGGCAACTAGATTTGAACCCGTATGATTTCTGGCTATGGGGTTACCTGAAAGATAACATATATCAGCGAGACACTAACGCTCGTTGGATGGTGAAGATGAGATTAGCGAGGGAGATGGCCAACATCCATTCTGAGATGTTCTGGGCAGCAGCAGCTCACTTTAGTGCAATCCCGGGCTGTCGTGGATGGAGATGATCATTACCCTAAGCAACTTTTGTAATCTGGAAATTAACGTGGTAGGAAATTAACAAATGATATCATCTCATGTTGAAATTACATTTAAATGCTTTTCTTGTTATTTCTCTTCCGCAAGTCCTTACAAATGTTTCCACATAGTTTCATTGTTCTACCATCACTCGTCTATTAAGTAGCGAAACTTTAATTATAACCTCACTGTACTTCGGCACGCAGACAGATGGAACTGTGCCTCGTTAGTAAAGAATACCAGCGCGTCCTGAGGCAAATTTTCAAACAACTCTTCATATGCGTTTTTCCAGGCGCATCCATTGAGTTCTTGCATCGCAGCTAACTTGTGTGGGTTGAAATTGAGAGCCTCTTGGGGACCATGCTTGACAAAAGGACTAGAAAGTCCAAGGACAGTTGCATGCTTGCGTAACGGTAGCTGAGGAATTGCAAAATTGTCTGCAGCGCAGGTTGAAACCAGAAAAGAGTGCTAAAAGTTGTGATCCAGACAATGTTTCTTTCTTTATTATAAAACTGACTTACTGACAGTTTCGACGTTTTGTGGTGATCTCAGGAACCGTTTTAGTTCCGATCATCTTCCTTGAACATTACCAGTTTCTCTGACGCAGTCAACCTACGACTTACACTCCTGGAAATTGAAATAAGAACACGGTCTTGGAGTCCGTGCGTCGCTGCGGTCCGGTCCCAGGTTCACGTCCACGCTGTCGCGGCATGCTACCAGTGTTAAAGACTGCGATGGAGTTCCGTATGCCACGGCAAACTGGCTGACACTGACGGCGGCGGTGCACAAATGCTGCGCAGCTAGCGCCATTCGACGGCCAACACCGCGGTTCCTGGTGTGTCCGCTGTGCCGTGCGTGTGATCATTGCTTGTACAGCCCTCTCGCAGTGTCCGGAGCAAGTATGGTGGGTCTGACACACCGGTGTCAATGTGTTCTTTTTTCCGTTTCCAGGAGTGTAGTTGGTTGCCGGCTATGAGCAACGCACTGAGTTGCTCAAAACGCACTCAATGCATTGGATACCGCCCAACTTTTGGGTAAATAGGCATCTACAACTATTGTTTGTTGCTCCTTCGCCCATTTCGTTGTCTTTACTGAGGGAGGTAGTAAAGAAAGTTCCCGATCCCCACCTTGACATGAAAAGGACGATCTCCACCTCCTTCCATCGCTCCTGCTTTCACGGTACCCCATACAAGTTTCTGTGCCTTGCGTTAAGGACAAAGCTACGGGAAATGTTTCAGCAGAATATGTAACTGAAACTAGGAAATTAAAACTAGACCAGAAAATATTTCACTTGCGTTAAGATACGCAATTCAGCTTAATTCACTTTCCCCAGGTGCGGATGATATACCTGTGTCGCCTGTCTTATGGTGCATGAAATATTTTCCGGTCCCGTTCTATTTCACACATCCTGTTTTTGTACAATGAAGAAGAAAAAACGCAACATCAAAAATAATCAATGTAGAGTAATGAAATTTTTGGAATACGTTTGTCTAGATAACATATTTAAGTGATTAACGTTGCAAATTCAAGTGTTAAAGTCAGCCCAAGATAAGCCATTATGGTATATTAATAACCGGCGTAACCGTCAGAACTTCAAGCATGCAAACGTGCATGCCTTATATTGTACATGTGACGGATGTCAGTTTGTGGGATTGAGTTTCATGCCTATTGCACTTGGTCAGTCAATACAGGGACGGTTAATGATTTTAGTGGATGACGCTGGAGTTGTCGTCTGATGATGTTCCGTACATTCTCGATTGGAGACAGATCGAACAGGCCAAGACAGTATGTCGCACTCTGTAGAGTATGTTGGGTTACAACAGGACTATGTGTTGGGAAACACCCCTTGAAATACTGTTCATGAATGCAGCACAACAGGTCGAAATACCAGACTGACGTTCAAATTGGCAGTCAGTGTGTGAGGTATAATCACGAGAGTGTTCTTGTTGTCACACGAAGTCGCACTCAGAGCCAAAACTCGGGGTGTAGGTCCAGTGTGTGTAACAGGGCCTGTAACCACACAGGCCTTCAAAAATGGTTCAAATGGCTCTGAGCGCTATGGGAATTAACATCTGAGGTCATCAGTACCCTAGAACGTAGAAGTACGTAAACCTAACTAACGTAAGGACATCACACACATCCATGCCCGAGGCAGGATTCGAACCTGCGACCGTAGCAGTCGCGCGCCTCCAGACTGAAGCGCCTAGAACCGCTCGGCCACTCTGGCCGACACACAGGCCTTCAATTAGCCTCCTTCTTACCAAGACATGGCCATCGCTGTCACCGAGGAAAACAAGGTTTCAACAGAAAACATAACAGACCTTCACCCTGTTGTATGTTGTATGTTAACCGGGGACCTAGAAACGACGGAGAGGCTCCTTCTCCGCCGCAGCCACAGTGGTCCACAACCCCACGACGACTACCGCAGCCCACTTTACCCCTCCGCCGCCCCATACCGAACCCAGGGTTATTGTGCGGTTCGGCCCCCGGTGGATCCGTCCAGGGAACGTCTCACACCAGACGAGTGTAACCACTATGTTTGCGTGCTGTAGTAATGGTGGTGTACTCGTACGTGGAGAACTTGTTTGCGCACCAATCGCCGACATAGTGTAACTGAGGAGGAATAAGGGGAACCAGCCCGCATTTGCCGAGGCAGATGGAAAACCGCCTTAAAACCATCCACAGACTGGCCGGTTCACCGGACCTAAACACAAATCCGCCTGGCGGTTTCGTGCCGGGGACCAGGCGCTCTTTCCCGCCCGGAAAGCCGTGCGTGAGACCGCACGGCCAAGCAGGCGGGCCACCTCCACCCTGACCTCCTATTAGCTCTCGCCTATGGCAGTCGTTTAGGGTCAGTAGAATGCACTCTACAGACCGTCTGGTTCTGAGCTGTTCTTGAAGTAACCGATTTGTAACAGTTCTTTTTGTCTCTGTGGTGCGAACTGTTGCTCAAATTGCTGCTACAGATGCAGTTCATTGCGTCAGAACCACACGGCGAACCTTTGGATAAATACACGTGACTTTCCGAAACCTAGTGTTCTTGCGGCTGTACGTTGCCCCGCGATCACCGGCAACAATCGTGTACAGTGGCTACATTTCTGCCAAGCCTTTCTATAAAATCGCAGGAGGAACATCCACCTTCTCGTAGCTCTATTACTCATTGTTCAAACTCAGTGAGGTGTTGCAACTGGCGTCTTTATCGGCTTCAAGCCATTCTTCACTCACAGTCTCAAAGGTAATTAACGCTCACGACGGTTACGGTGTGTATATAAAGCAAAACCTGATTTGTATCCCCATAAATGAAAGCCGCGTGGCTACAGCCTCCCTTCGGGTAGACCGTTCGCCTGGTGAAAGTCTTTCGAGCTGACGCCACTGACCTACGTGTCGATGGGGATGAAATGATGATAATAAGGATTTTTCTCACTAGCTGCTTATTTTTTATGACCCACTGTCTAGTTTCTTATGGTGGGTCGTATGTTGCCACTTAGCTGCTGTGACTGGGTCCGTTGTCCGGAGTGGTTGAAGGTGACACGACTTGGCTTCCGTTCCCACTCACACCGTTGCCCGTGTGCCGCCACGTGGAGGCGCGCTCTGTTTGTTTACATCCATTTGATATCTTTTTTGTGCAGCATTACAAAAACTTATAACTAATACAAAAACGTGTGAGATATTAATAAACAAAACGAAATTAAATATTTAGAAAGAAGGAAGGAAGAGAATTGAATAGAGAAGAGATAGGTATAATATTGCCCGTCACGTGGTTGTGGGCGGCGGCCCGGGTCTTGGAATGACGCTCGAGACGCTTCCCATCGCTCACCATGCCTTTATCATCTATAGTCCTAAAAACTAATTTAACTAGAAGAGATTAGGGTACGTTCAAGCTAGAAACTAAGACTAATAAGGATAACACAACACCCAGTCCCTGAGCGAAGAAAATCTTCGACTCAACGGGGAATCGAACCGGGGCCATTCGTCGAACTGACCACTTAGCTACCAGGGGTGGACTGTATCCTCCTACAGGAGCTACTAGCTCTACACTTATCCGACTGCACAGATCCCATCTTTCTGACGTAGAAACAAGCCTGCCTGCTTTCGTTTAGATCGAATAACTCCTTCTTGGTGTTGCTATTTTTTTGCGTATTTGAGTGAGCGTTATAAGCGAATGGACCCTGTCGGGTCATGCAAAGCTATTATGTTCCAGTCTTCGGAGTTTCCTGTCGACTCTCATGTTTTCTCAGTGGATTCTGTTTCTTTCTCCACTCCACATTGTTCCTGGTCTGATGGTCACTCCAGTCTCTGGCAGTACTTCCCATCTGGCGATTTCTTATCTGTATAAATTTCTAGAATGAGATTTTCAATCTGCAGCGGAGTGTGCGCTGATATGAAACTTCCTGGCAGATTAAAACTGTGTGCCCGACCGACTCGGGACCTTTGCCTTCGCGGGCAAGTGCTCTACCATCTGAGCTACCGAAGCACGACTCACGCCCGGTACTCACAGCTTCACTTCTGCCAGTATAAATTTCTGTTTAAATCGTGTGAAATTATTATATCAGACATTTCTGAATCCTGTTTGATCTGCTGGATCCAGGTAACGATTTTGAAATGTTCTGCGTATGGCACGATTTTCTGAATGAGCCTCGTTGTTGGGAGTCTGTAGGTATGTCCATAACATTCCAGTCTACCTTTTGCTGTTGTCTTCCGTGAAATCCGACAGTTTTTAAGATGTTTTTCGGGATTTTAATTTAGGTTTGTATGCGTCTTCTGTTCGTGTAGGGCCGAATATTATTCTTAGCATTTTGCATTCTCGTTTTAGTAAATCATGCAGATCACCTCCCCAGTGGATTTCAAGAGTTTCGATAGTGTTTATGTCTTCAGGCTTGATGACTGTGTAAGGACATACTTATTTTGTTGTAGATGTTATAGATTTCAACGTAAACACTCCTAAGGTTTGGCATCCGAATTTTCTGTGCCATTTTCTCTACCCCTCCCTCCTGTAGGTCCAATGATTTCGCTTGAATTCAGATGTATATACACGAGTATATTCTCGTGCTAATTCTTAACTGAAGCAGCTCGGCCACCTGAATGATCCCGAACTGATATCTTCTGAAGCTTCTTTTGATTCGAGAGGGCAAAATGCAGCCGTGATGGAAGGAACGTCAGGTTTTCACCTCCAGTCAACGGCAAGATCATTAAAAACTGAAACTGGCCGTGTGTCTTTCAAAGGCGTATTTACATCTTGCTGCGAAGAAAAGCAACAAGAACATACCGGGTGATCAAGAAGTCAGCATGTATTTTAAAACTTAATAAACAACGGATTAATGTAGATAGAGAGGTAAAAATTGACACACATGCTTGGAATGAGATGGGGTTTTACTAGAACAAAAAAAAAAAAAGAAAGAAAAGAAAAGAAAAATAAACAATAAAGTTCACAATAGTCCGAAAGATGGCGCTGGACAGCAGGTAACTGCTACCGTGACGGGTGATAGGTAGGCCTATATGTTACAGAATCGCATCATCCCCAGCCTGGCTGATAAACACTAGCTTGAACGTACCATGTTTATGCAGGATAGCGTTTCACCCCATATTGCTACACGCGTGATCTTGCGCTCGTCGTTTGGTGATGATCGTGTGCTCAGCCTCCTCTTTCGTCATGCTTGGCCTCCCAGGTCCCCGGACCTCAATCCGTGCGATTATTGGCTTTGGGGTTACCTGAAGTCGCAAGTGTTTCGTGATCGACCGACATCTCTAGGGATGCTGAAAGACAACGTCCGACGCCAATGCCTCACCATAACTCCGGACATGCTTTATAGTGCTGCTCACAACATTATTCCTCGACTACAACTATTGTTGACGAATGATGGTGGACATATTGAGCATTTCCTGTAAAGAACTTCATCTTTGCTTTGTCTTACTTTGTTACGCTAATGATTGCTATTCTGATCAGATGTAGCGCCATCTGTCGGACAGTTTTTTAACTTTTGTATTTTTTTGGTTCTAATAAAACACCATGTCATTCCAAGCATGTTTGTCAATTTGTACCTCTCTATCTCCATTATTCCGTGATTTATTCAGCTTTCAAATTTATACCCTACTTTTTGATCACCCTGTACTTTTGATGTGTTCTGTCTGCCAGGTAATGCCGAATCCGTTCACCATTGTTGTTCGGTAGTTGGTAATCTCAGATTTTGTTCACTAAGCTACAGTGTGGATCTGTACCGAACATGCTCCGGAAGTCAACGAAGTCACTCGGTGCGCCATTGTCTATGGCGCACAGGATCGTAAGGAAGAACAGAGCGAGGTTTCTGATGAAAGACAACTCCGCCCTCACCTTCCTCTCCCGCGTTCGCCAGCACGTGATCGCTACACGGGTCTCGCACCCTTGCCCTTTATACTGCAGCCTGGGTTCCGCGTACCGTTCGCCCAAGCATGGCGCGGCCAGCTGCTGGTGTTCAGCACTGCCGCTCCACGCCGCCCACACAGGTGCCCCGGCGCCTTCCCCCTCCCTCTCTCCCCCTGCAGTCACACTTGTCCTCTGTTCCCTGACAGCCGACTCCTATATGCTGCCGACGTCACTCTTTTTGTGCTTGCCAGCGCTCAGACTCGCCAAACGCGGAGGCAGCTATGAAAAGGACGGCACTCGAAATAGACTCCCTGAATTTTCATATACGATTTAAGAATAGAGGTACCCGTTTTAAAATGTACAATGAATTTCCCCCTCCCTGAAAAGAACATCTGTGTGCGTAAGAGTAAAATGAAGCATCCCTTTTCCGATTGCGAAATAAGACTAGTGACACCGCTTTGAGAGACTTCAGGCTACATTTCGGATTTGCACTTTACTGAATATCGTCAACACCCTCGCAACTAGTACATGTTGTAACACGCCCGGGGCTACAAATGGGTGGGACGTACCTTAAATTGGTTGTCGTTCCTGCTTTTCTTGACAGCGTGCCCTGTCCACACCACGTACCTGGTAATCCCACGGCGGTCGTACTGTTCTACTCCACACTGCTACTGGCTTGCCTAAAATCATTTATCGAAATATGCAAGCGAATAAGGGGAGCCACTCAACGTTAAAACACAACACTGTTCGACGTCTGGTATGAACAATTATATTCTTTCACGATTAAAGGAAAATCGCAGGTTGCGCTGTTTACATTCCAATTGAGAAGCGTTATCCCAATTAATGGATGATTAACAGTCCAAAAAATATCATTTAGACGAGCGTACGCGTAACCGACACGATGCGGGTGATTGTTGATGATGCGGAAGCCGAATGATGGAACGAAAGTTCTTACGCTCGTCACACATACGAATATCTGGTAATAGTCCACCTTGTCACTAGTAATGATATTTTAAGACAGTTCGTAAAGTCAATTTTTCAGTTCCCAGTTCTCACTTGTACGAGCGTGCGCGTAGCCGTCGCGGCGTGGCTGATTGTTGATGATGCGGAAACGCGATGATCGAACGCACGTCCTCACGCTCGCTACAAGACACTGGCACTCGACTGCTCTCTTTTATGGTAACTAATTTCTACTGATTCAGATTGGTTCATCCTGGGAGACCGAACACGGCGCGGATGTTCGCTGCTGTGCGACACGCAACGAGAGTAAACATAAATACGTTATCGCCGGCACTGCTCATTTTTTCATTACTTCTTGACGCACTTTCCTCTGGATCACTTCCATATTTCATCACTTTACTGTAACAGGACTTGTAGCAACACTTCAACCTGAATACTAACAAAGCCTCTCACATGAAGAGCTACACACTACACAACACAACAGCACCGTGTCCCGCGCTCGACTCACTGCAGACGCGGCTGCCCGCAAAGATACTCCACAACTAAGCCAGCGATATGACAATACTCTTACAACGTGTTAGCATCGATGCACGAATATGGTTTAGAGTAATGGTTTCCACGAAGAGTCTCAAAAATACTGAAATATAATAATCGTAAACTTTGAAATCCACTGTTCCTGGTGCAGTCCACACTGCGACGATTACATGTGTTCAGTGACAATTTCTTACTAGTGCACGGTCTGAACCAAGACCTCAGTCTTTCGTGAGCAGCTACGCAATGACACAAAATGTTGATTCGGCAGTCAGATCTCTCCGACTTCTGCAGTACCTGCCAAAGAGAACAAGCAATATGTAATCTACATTTTTATTCACTTCCATAAACAGTAAAAGTGATTACCGTTTTGTTTTCTTATGTTTCGCGTACACTGAACGAGGCTGTGGTGCAGTGGACCCCATACTGCGTAAATATAAAACTGTCCGCGGTGTCAACTGTTATACTATGGGTAACTTAATACAGAATGAAATCGTGGTACGAGTACGTGATTGCAAGAAAATCGACTTCGGCCGACTGCATCATCACTACATACTGTTACAAAAAGAAACGAAAGTTTTCTACACTCCAGGAAATGGAAAAAAGAACACATTGACACCGGTGTGTCAGACCCACCATACTTGCTCCGGACACTGCGAGAGCGCTGTACAAGCAATGATCACACGCACGGCACAGCGGACACATCAGGAACCGCGGTGTTGGCCGTCGAATGGCGCTAGCTGCGCAGCATTTGTGCACCGCCGCCGTCAGTGTCAGCCAGTTTGCCGTGGCATACGGAGCTCCATCGCAGTCTTTAACACTGGTAGCATGCCGCGACAGCGTGGGCGTGAACCGTATGTGCAGTTGACGGACTTTGAGCGAGGGCGTATAGTGGGCATGCGGGAGGCCGGGTGGACGTACCGCCGAACTGCTCAACACGTCGGGCGTGAGGTCTCCACAGTACATCGATGTTGTCGCCAGTGGTCGGCGGAAGGTGCACGTGCCCGTCGACCTGGGACCGGACCGCAGCGACGCACGGATGCACGCCAAGACCGTAGGATCCTACGCAGTGCCGTAGGGGACCGCACCGCCACTTCCCAGCAAATTAGGGACACTATTGCTCCTGGGGTATCGGCGAGGACCATTCGCAACCGTCTCCATGAAGCTGGGCTACGGTCCCGCACACCGTTAGGCCGTCTTCCGCTCACGCCCCAACATCGTGCAGCCCGCCTCCAGTGGTGTCGCTACAGGCGTGAATGGAGGGACGAATGGAGACGTGTCGTCTTCAGCGATGAGAGTCGCTTCTGCCTTGGTGCCAATGATGGTCGTATGCGTGTTTGGCGCGTGCAGGTGAGCGCCACAATCAGGACTGCATACGACCGAGGCACACAGGGCCAACACCCGGCATCATGGTGTAGGGAGCGATCTCCTACACTGGCCGTACACCTCTGGTGATCGTCGACTGGACAGTGAATAGTGCACGGTACATCCAAACCGTCATCGAACCCATCGTTCTACTATTCCTAGACCGGCAAGGGAACTTGCTGCTCCAACAGGACAATGCACGCCCGCATGTATCCCGTGCCACCCAACGTGCTCTAGAAGGTGTAAGTCAACAACCCTGGCCAGCAAGATCTCCGGATCTGTCCACCATTGAGCATGTTTGGGACTGGATGAAGCGTCGTCTCACGCGGTCTGCACGTCCAGCACGAACGCTGGTCCAACTGAGGCGCCAGGTGGAAATGGCATGGCAAGCCGTTCCACAGGACTACATCCAGCATCTCTACGATCGTCTCCATGGGAGAATAGCAGCCTGCATTGCTGCGAAATGTGGATATACACTGAACTAGTGCCGACATTGTGCATGCTCTGTTGCCTGTGTCTATGTGCCTGTGGTTCTGTCAGTGTGATCATGTGATGTATCTGACCCCAGGAGTGTGTCTTATTTCAGTTTCCAGGAGTGTATATACACTATTGGCCATTAAAAATCCTACACCACGAAGATGACGTGCTACAGACGAGAAATTTAAGAGACAGGAACAAGATGCTGTGATATGCAAATGATAAGGTTTTCAGAGCATTCAGACAAGGTTGGCGCCGGTGGCGAGACCTACAACAGGCTGACATGAGAAAAGTGTCCAACCGGATTCTGATATACAAACAGCAGTTGACCGGCGTTGCCTGGTGAAACGTTGTTGTGATGCCTCGTGTAAGGAGGAAAAATGCGTACCATCACGTTTAAGACTTTTATAATGGTCGCATTGTAGCCTATCGTGATTGCGGTTTATCGGATCGCGACATTGCTGCTCGCGTTGGTCAAGAACCAATGACTGTTAGCAGAATATGGAATCGGTGGGTTCACGAGGGTAATACGGAACGCCGTGCTGGATCCCAACGGCCTCGTATCAGTAGCAGTCGAGATGACAGGCATCTTATCTGCATGGCTGTAACGGATCGTGCAGCCACGTCTCGATCCCTGTGTCAACAGATGGGGACGTTTGCAAGACAACAACCATCTGCACGAACAGTTCGACGACGTTTGCGGCAGCATGGACTATCAGCTCGGAGACCATGGCTGCGGTTACCCTTGACGCTGCATCACAGACAGAAGCGCCTGAGATGGTGTACTCAACGACGAACTTGGGTGCACGAATGGCAAAACATCATTCTTTCGGATGAATCCAGGTTTTGTTCACAGCATCATGATGGTAGCATCCGTGTTTGGCGACATCGCGGTGAACGCACATTGGAAACGTGTATTCCTCATCGCCATACTGGCGTATCACCCGGCGTGATGGTATGGGGTGCCAATGGTTACACGTCTCGGTCACCTCTTGTTCGCCTTGACGGTACATTGAACAGTGGACGTTACATTTCAGATGTTAGAAAAACAAACGAATCTCAGTTTTAAAAAGATGGCAGTCACATAGTTGTGTAACGTAAACAGTGAAGTGAAAGTGAACTTTAAGATGTCCACCTGGTTGCCAGATGAGAAAAAGCAGTTTGCTTAGATGCAATGAATTAGAAGTTAACTGTAAGTACCTTTCCATTTCATAAAAAAACGTTAAGGAACTGTTTTTAAATCCGTAACCTAGACGTCAAACCATAACCTATGTGTAAAAATGGACGAATCATGTAATCTTTCAGGACACCCGCTGATGATGTCATGTAAAAAAAGGCGAAACGTGTCTGGGTGCATATATAAAAAGAAACATTTCGATGTGCAGCATGCAAAAAGGCATTTTCTTTGAAACAATTGCAATTTATTGCATAACCGATGAAATGTCAACAAACAACTTTCGAAATTTTTCTTTTGCTATAGAGAAACAATTATACGAAATATGATTAATACAAGAAACTGCATGTGTAATGTCCTGCATACAGTCACACACACATATGCACATACTGCACATATACACACACAAAGTATACTTACATAGACCACCATTGGGAAGAACAGACAGTCAACTACATCGTGTGTAGGTGGTGTTGCCACGATACAGTTAAATAGAATACCGTTAGGAAGAAGAGACAAAGTCACCTACATTCGTGTAGGTGATGTTGAAGCGATACAGTCTCATTGCTGACACTCTCATGACAGACGTATCGAATGTAGCTCACGTAAGTTTTTTCACCAAAATTTCGTAAGCTGACGAAGAATTCAACTGAAAAATATAAAATAAAATCTCCATACACACTTGATTACCATAGCCGCCTGTTCCACCTCAAATAAAACTAACTAACCTAAATCCGAGCGAAGCTCACCTGAGGAGCTCTTCTCTCTGCAAAGCGCAGCTAACAAGTCAGACGAACAGTTCGCTAGCAAAAATGTCATGGTTCGCGGGAACAGCCCTTGAAAATGAATGAAACGCAGTACCCAGCTTCTTCATTAAATTTTTAAATCAATAGTTCTCATATCTCGTCACCTTCTAAAGCTACAGATCCGATTTCCTCTACACTCCAGTGCCTAGCGGCGTTACAATTTGCGAATATCTGTCGCGTTTAGGTTTCATGAAACAACAGGAGAAAAACAAAGCCGGTGCATGACGCAGGGTTCCAGGGTCCTGACAATTAACTGGAGGTTGCACTTCATTCAAACAGCTGTTGAATCGGCTCGATGATTCAGCAAGAGCCCTCACTTACTGTTAGCTCAAGGATATTTTAAGAAATGATGTACGCCAATCAATTCCCTCGGCCAAAAGTTGATAGATTTCTACGTGTGTTCAAGAGCATACTCTGCATTGCCCTATATCTCGACTGAATTACCTATTTTTGTACTGTATGAGACGCTTCTCAAAATATCACTGTACTGTATGAGATGCTTCTCAGTATATCACATTAGTGACTGTTGTGAATGTAAATATAAATAATATAACGAAAGCTGCGAACTAGAACTGTACTGAACTGAATTGGTTTCCTATCTTCGTGTGTGTTTGTGTTGTAATGTTGAACAATTCAAGTAGTGTAATCACCGAAAACTTTCTGATTACAATGAGCAGCAAAACCTATCTCAAACTGTATAGCAGCATTTTAATTAACATTTACAAAATTAATTAGAAAACGCCAAACTGACTGTTAAATAAGCTGTCCAGTAAAATTCTGTATTGCGCACTACAATGAGCAATGCTACACAGTGTGACGTCACAACATGTGACTTGCCATTACAATACACAAAACTAATAGACTAAGTGTGCTTCATGAAATTACAGAACGAATTTTGAAACTATTAATAAACCAAAATGTTTCTATGAAATATGCCCCGTAATTGTACATACGCAAATGTGACTAAACAAATTTCCAAACACTGGGTGACACACACTCAAATTTAACACTACACTCTAAGAATTTTCTGAAAAAGTCGGTGAACTCTGCACTGAACATTACCTAATCTCAACCTAATAGTAGTCTTGAAACGTAATTCCTAATTGAATGAGTTTTCCATGGTCTGACTAAAATGCAAAACTGGCCCTAGCAAATTTTCATGGCTTCCTTGTGGCAACGGAAACTCGAAAATGCTGAATGAACATAAGAAAGGCAGCGCAGTTGCAGCTAGATAAATGGAAAGAAAGCTTTACGTAGTGCAATACAAGAACGTGTAACTGTTATAAACAGATCTTGCTTCAGTTTTAACCACTGTGCACTGTGCAAACGCGGCGACACATATTTTTATAAAACAAAATTTTCGTGAGGAGACGGGGCAAGCTATTGCACCTACTAAATGATGTTAAAGTCGGCGGCCTTGCCGTAGTGGTAACACACATTCCCATCAGATCACCGAAGTTAGGCGCTGTCGGTCTTGGCTAGCACTGGGATGGCTCACCGTCTGGGCCCGCTGACTGCTGTTGGCTAGCGGATTGCACTTAGCCCTTGAGAGGCGAGCTAGGAGCTACTTGACTGAGAAGTAGCAGCACCGGTCACGAAAACTGGCAATGGCTGGGAGTGCAGTATGTTGACCACATGACCCTTCGTAACTGCATCTGCTGACGCCTAAACATGAGGATGACACGGCGGTCGGTCGGTACCACTAGGCCTTCACGGTGTTTGTTTTTTAAATGATGTTGAAGGGAATAGCATTCAGAAATATGACGTAACTCTGATACCGTAACAACAGTCATCATGATTACAAAAATCGCTTACAGAAAAATGCATCTCTCTGCCAAGAGATTATTTTCAGAAACGCTAAAGGAGTGGTGCAAGCTTTATGAACAGATGATTTTACTTAATCACGTCTCAGCAGTGAAAACTGTCTAACCCGAACCAAGAAAAAAAATTCCTATGCATCTTTACATATGCTCTCTATCCAAAAGGGGAAATAGGAGTAATCCGCTGAATTACAGGCCCATATCACTAACGTCGATTTGCAGTAGGGTTTTGGAATATATACTGTGTAGAACATTATGAATTAGCTTGAAGAAAACGATTTATTGACACATAGTCAGCACGGATTCAGAAAATATCGTTCTTGTGAAACACAACTAGCTCTTTGTACTCATGTTGTAATGAGTGCTATCGACAGGGGATGTCAAGTTGATTCCATATTTTTAGATTTCCAGAAGGTTCCCGACACCGTTCCTCACAAGCGTGTTCTATGGAATATCGCCTCAGTCGAGCGACTGGATTCCTGATATCCTGTCAGAAAAACCTTCAGAACATGCCGTGAAGGCTCAACGGTGCCCACCGATCGCCGTGTCATCCTCTTTTCTTAGGCGTCACCAGATGCAGATACGGAGGCTTAAATTGGAAGTAGTAATAGACGGAAACCCTTCGACTAAAAACGAAGTAATACCCGGCGTTCCCCAAGGAAGTGTTATAGGCCCTCTATTGTTCCTGATCTATATTAACGACATACTGCATTCGGGAGGACGACGGTTCAATCCCACGTCTGGACATCCTGATTTGGGTTTTCCGTGATTTCCCTAAATCGCTCCAGGTAGATGGCGGTATGGTTCCTTTGAGGGGGCACGGCCGACTTCCTTCTCCGTCCTTCCCTAATCTGATGAGACCGATGACCTCGCGGTTTGGTCTCTTCCCACAAACAACCCAACCTATTAACGACATAGGAGACAATCTGGGTAGCCGTCTTAGATTGTTAGATTGTTTGCAGATGATGCTGTCATTTACCTACTTGTAAAGTCATCAAATGATCAGAACGACTTGCAAAATGATTTAGATAAGATATCTGTACGGTGCGAAAAGTGGCAATTGACCCTGAATAAGGAAAACTGTGAAGTTATTCACATGAGTACTAAAAGATATCAGCTAAATTTCGATTATGCGATAAGTCACACAAATCTGAAGGCTGTAAATTCAACTAAATACTTAGGAATAACAATTACAAATAACCTAAATTGGAACGATCACATAAGTAATATTGTGGGTAGAGCAAAACAAACAAAACACACAAAACGTGCAACAGGTCTACTAAAGACACTGATTACACCACGCCTGTCCGCCCTATTCTGGAGTATTGCTGTGCGGTGTGGGATCCGCATCAGATGAGACTGTCGGATGACATCAACAAAGAAGAAAGAAGGGCAGCTCATTTTATATTATCGCGAAGCAGACGAGGTAGTGCCACAGACATGATACGTGAATTCTCTCCGATTGCGAAAACATTCTGTCGGCACCCACCTACATAAAGAGAAATGATCATAAAGATCAAATAAGAGAACTGGGGCACGCTGAGAAAAATTTAAGTGCTCGTTTTTCCGGCGAGCCCTTCGAGAGTGGAACGGGAGGGAGATAACTTGAAGGAGGTTCACTGAACCCTCTACTAGACGCTATATTGTAAATAGCGGAGTGATGACGTACGTGTGAATGCAGATGTCAGCAATTGCCGAACCGTTCAGTAGCCTGACCAACACCGACTCACTCACTCACTTCTCACAGAATGCAAATCATGTATTGTAATAAATGTGATTGATAAAATCCGGGAAATCGACTGGCTGGAACATGAGGACCGGATGAACACATCTCTGGGACAACACATCCGGACTGATGTGGACTACCAACACTGGAAATCGCCACTGAAGACTCTCCACAAATAAAAGAAGCGAAAGGCGGATGGCAAAAAGAAAATAGACTAGAGCGTAACCGCGCTCTAACTGCGGTAGTGGTACAGGCAACAAGGGCATGTACCAGGTTAGAGGACATTAGAAGTCAAGTCCTAGAGAAAGGGCTGGGGAAAACCATTGAACATCATTTGTTGTTCAGTAGTTCCTCCAACGTTTTACTAACCAATAAGAAATTAATTAATGCTTTTGCTTCGAAACTGGTAAATCATAATTACTCTCAGAGAACATGATTCTTTACTATTTTTCTTAAATTAAAGATGAGCTTTAAGAAAAATTATTTATCTCCAAGTACCAGGTGTTAAACAATTTAGACATGCTTTAAAATTTTAAAAGGGCTACAAAAGATGAAATACATTAAATATTAGTGAATTATAATTGACGAGCCCAACGTCAGATCACGGCACACCCCCGCTGGCGGTACAACAGGCCCCGGGCGTAGACCTCAGTCCCCAGCCCGTGGAGACAACAAGGCAAGCGACAGTATGTTGACCGCCCCAACGTATGCAGCAAAAACTCTCTTAAACAGTGAAAGGATAAAACAGAACAGAAGCTTTTGTACCAGCTCTGAATGATATGACATTTAGAGCGGGTATAAACACGGCAGTATCCAAGAATCAGAGCTTATTTACACGTTAAATGTAAAACAAGTATTCGTGTATAATATAAAACTTTCCACTTACCCCGGTAAAGAGTATGGAGGGAGATAGACTACTGGCTGCAAGAACAACGTCACGGCCACTGATTAAAGTGGGTCCCCTTTCTTAAGTTCAACACCGTGACAAAACTTAAAACTGCCTATAGGCCACAAACACTTAACATCCAAAGCACAAAAAAACTGTTTGAACTTTTACATAAATCCGGGCTCTCATAATTATAAAAATCACGCACGCTAAACAGATAAGTCAGTTTCCACACGGGAGAAAGCTGAACGCACGCCAGAAGATCCTTCGCATAACATTAGTTAACAAATTTAAAACTTTTTTCTGCATCTCTTTTGTAAGTGGGTGGGTTTACCTAATTTTGTGGTGCTGAATACACTGGTAAAATCAGTTTTCTCTATGGCGTCACATTTACTGGAAACACAGCATAATAAAAAATGTTAACAGCGAAAATTGACGCAATTAAGTCAAACAAGAATACACATTCAGAACGTTTGAAATCAATACTATTTTGTATGTATATATGAGCATGAGGCAAATAAAAGATCCAAATTAGTTCAGAAGATTCTTTCACCTTTAATCGTCTTTGGTTTTTGAAAAATGCGAGGACGGAGCTCTTCTTTTGCTTGCTGTTTCATCACTCTTCCTAACAAGACCCCAGCAGTAGTCGCCCATCATTGAAGGTTTCCAATGGCCTTAGTAACGGTGTTCGATGGTAAGAATGTCTTGGTAAAGCATTCACTATGCTCATCAATTGCGGCTCCCCAATTTTCGGGGAATAAATCAAGGTGACAGTGTAAAAAGTGAATTTTAAGCGATTCTATACCCCATGTTCTTAGAGCTGTCCAACAAATCATTCACGATGGTAACATTTTTGTCTTCTGTTATCCACAAATGCTTTAAAAGAAGACCAAGCAGCTAACTGGATACCTGTGAGTTTGGTATGAAGGGTTGTCTCGTTCAGCAATTTTTTTAGTTGTGATTCAACAAATACACCCTCTTTCAGCTTTGCCTCACTTATTTTGGGAAACTTTTCTTTTAAGTGAGTGATAGAAACAGTTTTAGAAGGTTATGTAGAAGGGAAAAGGAAGCGAGGAAGGAAGAGATATGATGAACATGATTCTTTTAAGTGATTGAAGTCCTCGCTTTCTTTATCCAGAGCTTTTACAATGTTCTTGATAATGCCCAACTTGATATGAAGGGGAGGCAAAATGATTTTATCGGGCTCAACCAATGGGGTATTGTTCACATTTACGTTTGCATGAACATATGACTTCCTTATAGGCCATTCCTTGACTATATAGCGGTTCTTGGTGTCGCGGCTGCCCCAAAGGCACGAAAAGCAGCAGTATTTCGTGGATCCAGCCTGTAAACCTGTAAGGACTGCAACAACTTTTAAATCACAGCAAAGCTGCCATTAATCATCCTTAAATTTGATTGCCTCTAGCAGCATAGATATGGTTTCATAAGTTTCCTTCATGCCTATTGCGTACGCCAAAGGTACCGTTGGAAATGCATTGCCATTGTGCAGCAGCACTGCTTTCTAGCTAGTTTCACTGGCATCATTAATTAGTCGCCACTCCTGTGGATTATGTTGCACACCTAGCTGCATCATCAGACCATTGACATCTCTACATACATACACTGAATCCTGCATGTCAAAATATTGAGTGAAGGAAGCACCTCTCGATCTGAAACAGGAAATTTTTGTTCCCTGAGCTAGAAGGTTGCGTTGTTGCAGCCTCAACCACAAGAGTTCATCTTGCTTTTTCGAAAGTTGTAGGTCGCGAAAAAATCGTTCAGTTCCTTTTTATGAAAGAGCTGAGGTGAAGTGTCATCAGGGCAATACTCTTCTATATGTTCAATACTTCCTGATTCACTTGACATGGTGTCTGGTTCCGTTGCTTTCAAGTTACAGAGACAGGAACAGGCAACCCCTCGTCATGGGGCACAGGCAAATGCCCTGAAGAAACATTGGGATACTTTATTTTATGCCTAGTTTTGCTTGAATGTCCCGAAATATTTGTAAGACAGAAGTAACAGTCTGAATAATGTTCATTGGGCTCACACCACAACATCGGAACAGCGGATGGCGTGGCTCGGCGATTTTCTTTCAAGCACTCGGTTAAGGTTGTAGTACAGGTTCTACAGGCAATATGAGGTGCAAAATTTTTATCTTGATCACCAACAGGAGAATCAAAATATAATTTCTGTGCCTTCTTAACCAAATCAGTGATTGGTTTTCTTTGGGCTTTTGAAGTGAATTTCTCACACACATAACAAAAGTTGTCGGGGTGGTTTAGACAGCAACGAGATTTACTAGTTGCCATTTTTCTTAATGTAAGTTTTAAACACAAAACGTTTGCACTATCCTTCGCAGGAAACACTCAATGAGGATCTCTTTCACACCACTGGATTACCACACCAACCATTTACTGACGACTTATAGATCTTCTAGCTCTCCTCTGCAAATCAAACAGTTAAACATCGAATAAAGCATAAAGCGAAACATTGAATACAAAAAATAAAAAACCTTTAAAATCTCAAAAATGGTACGTACTAGAACGTTTTTAATGGTATATTCGGATGCTACACACCAAAATACATACTACACCACTGGCCATTAAAATTGCTACACCAAAAAAAATGCAGATGATAAACGGGTATTCATTGGACAAATATATTATACTAGAACTGACATGTGATTACACTTCCACGCCAATTGGGTGCATAGATCCTGAGAAATCAGTACCCACCTCTGGCCGTAATAACGGCCTTGATACGCCTGGGCATTGAATCAAACAGAACTTGGATGGCGTGTACAGCTACAGCTGCCTATGAAGCTTCAACACGTTACCACAGTTCACCAAGAGTACTGACTGGCGTATTGTGACGAGCCAGTTGCTCGGCTACCATTGACCAGACGTTTTCAATTGGTGAGAGATCTGGAGAATGTGCTCGCCAGGGCACCAGTCGAACATTTTCTGTATCCAGAAAGAACCGTACAGGCCCTGCAACATGCGGTCGTGCATTATCCTGCTGAAATGTAGGGTTTCGCAGGGATCTAATGAACGATAGTGCCATGGGTCGTAACACATCTGAAATGTAACGTCCACTTTTTAAAGTGCCGTCAATGCGAACAAGAGGTGACCGAGACGTGTAAACAATGGCATCCCATTCCATCACGCCGGGTGATACGCCAGTATGGCGATGACTAATACACGCTTCCAATGTGTGTTCACCGCGATGTCGCCAAACACGGATGGGACCGTCATGATGCTGTAAACAGAACCTGGATTCATCCGAAAAAGTGACGTTTTGCCATTCGTGCACCCAGGTTCGTCGTTGAGTACACCACCGCAGTCGGTGCTGTCTGTGATGCAGCGTCAAGGGTAACCGCAGCCATGGTCTCCGAGCTGATAGTCCATGCTGCCGCAAACGTCGTCGAACTGTTCGTGCAAATGGTTGTTGTCTTCTAAACGTCCCCATCTGTTGGCTCAGGGATCGAGACGTGGTTGCATGATCCGTTACAGCCACGCGTATAAGACGCCTGTCATCTCGACTCATAGTGATACGAGGCCGTTGAGATCCAGCACGGCGTTCCGTATTACCCTCCTGAACCCACCTATTCCATATTCTGCTAACAGTCATTGGATCTCGACCAACGCGAGTAGCAGTGTCGTGATACGATAAACAGCAATCGCGATAGGCTATAATCCGACCTTTATCAAAGTCGTAAACGTGGTGGTACGCATTTCTTCTCCTTACACGAGGCATCACAACAACGTTTCACCAGGCAACGCCTGTCAAATGCTGTTTGTGTATGAGAAATCGATTGGAAACTTTCCTCATGTCAATACGTTGTAGGTGTCGCCAACGGCGCCAACCTTGTGTGAATGCTCTGAAAAGCTAATCATTTGCATATGACAGCATCTTCTTCCTGTCGGTTAAATTTCGCGTCTGTAGCCCTTCATTTTCGTGGTGTAGCAATTTTAATGGCCAGTAGTGTAATATTGTGAATAGCAACCCATGCCTAGAAACGTACCGTTTTTACTCCATGCCGGTTTCAGTTCCGAAGTGTAACGCGTCTACCTCTACTGAGGTATGGAGAAAAGTCTAGGAGTTGCTTGTCCTGGTATGCAGTAGTGTAGACGGGATGACGTGTACTACTCCAGACGGTCACCTAACGTTACTTAACGCCTGCCTTACTGCAAGACCTTTTCAATGCCTGTGTGTCTCCGATACAATAAACATGGTTCGGTACATGTTTTCGAAATACACAGATATGTTCGTTGTGTATGTAGAATTTCGAGGTACCGGAAGAGCTGTAACCGGCTGTATCACGAACTTTTATGATAACAGAGCACGTCATCGCAGAAACTCTTTTGCAACTCAGGCAGCAACGGCGGACGCCCGAGTTTGAAGATGATGTACTGAATCGCTTTGAAGAAAACCTGTCAACGGTTATTAGAACAGCTTCGCGTGCAATGGCCGTTAGTCAGTACACGCTTTGGGCTCAGCTGATTTTCGACAAAGCGTTATCTACTGTACGTGATTCCTGCACGGCTGGATCGACACACCCCTGATTCCATATCGAGTTCTGTTCACAGATGGATGTGATTTTACTAGAGACGGTGTTCTGAACTCGCGAAACAGCTCTGCCGTGTTAGGTGTTTTCAGGGATACAGCACTGATTTGATATTAATGCGCGGGCAGGTATCTTGGACTGTGATGTGACTGGACCGTACCTCCTTCCAGTTAAGCTAACTGGTTCTACCAAACATATTGGAAGCTATGTCACTGAATGTCCGCCAGGAAATGTCCTTTCTTCATCATGGTACACCACCTCACTTCTCACGTGCGGTTCGGAGACATATTAAAAGATGACATGTTGAAAGTTGGAGTGACCGAGGTGGTCCAACCGCGTGGCCGCCGCGATCGCCGGATTTAACCCCTATGGACTACTTCTTGTGGTGTCCTATGCAGAGTTTAATATACGAGATCTCTGTACAGACAGAGGAAGATGTGCTGGTACGATTTCTGGCCGCAACACTAGAAACTGAAGAGACACTAGGTGGGATGCTTCGTAAGTACAATGTCTGCAACAACATTGGTGGTCACCAAATCGAGCCGCTGTTTTAATGAACCAATACAGTTTTCCTCGTACAGTATGTTGGGTTCTTTTTGTTTTGGAATAATGTAAACACGTAATGCTTAAGTGTTAATGCAAACAGATGTACTTAAACTGATGAGCCAAAACATAATGAGCACCTCCTTAACGGCTTGTCTGTTCGTCTTTTTGGAACGAAATACATCACTGACTGAGCGTATCAGGGATCCGGCAGCTTTTTGGTACGTTTCTAGGGGTATTTGGCATTAGATGTCTACACGTAGGTAATGTAATTCACGTAAATAACGGTGTTGCTGATTGACGTACGCGGCGATGGTGCCCGATAGCGACCTAGATGGGTTCCAGAGGATTTACATCAGGCCAATTTGGTCCCCGAAGCATCAATGTGAGTTCACTATAATGCTCCTTAAACCATTATAGCACGATTCTGGCTCCCAGACACAGACAAATATATAGCTGTAAAATGACGTCGCTGTCGGCTAATACATCAAACATGAAGATTCAGAAATGGCTCTAAGCGCTATGGGACTTAGAACTGCTTAAAACTAACTAACCTAAGGACATCGCACACATCCATGCCCGAGGCAGGATTCGAACCTGCGACCGTAGCAGTCACTCGGTTCCGGACTGAAGCGCCTAGAACCGCTCGGCCACCGCGTCCGGCGATCTAGCAGACAGATTCTGAATTTTACGAGGAAAGCGCACGGACAAAAATTGTTTTTTTGATCGAGTGTTAGTCTACGCATGACTTCGTGCGGTTCCGAGCGTTCCAGGCCAAAGTTGTCTTTCGTCAGAGTACAGTTTACGCAATGGTAGCTGGAGGAGTGTAAAATTTATCCCACACTTCTGTCCTATGAGTTATTTACTGATGAAGCAGCTTTCGGGCGTGATGGGATATTTAACATTCACAATTCACTTGTCTTGAGTGCGGTTAATCCACATGACGCATTTACTCGAGCTCATGATTGCGGTTCTACGTGAATATGTGGACAGATGTCTTTGGTGGCTGCTTAATTGGGTCGTATCACCTAGCTAGGCCATTAAATGGTGGGCATTATTTCAAATTCCTCCCCATATTTCCATACTCACTATGTCGCAGAGTTACACGATGATGGCTAGTCGCTGTAAGACAACTCGAGTGGTTCCTGCATAACGGGGCTCCGTCACGTTTCAGTCGTCCTGTGCGTCGAATTTTGAACCGACAGTTCCTAGAAAAGTGGATTAGCAGCAGTGGAACTGTACCATGGCCTGCTCAATTCCCTATTTGGCCACTCTGAACTTTTTTGCACGACAGTAGATGTGCAGTTTTGTTTAGAAAGCCCTGTTGAATCAGAAAAGGATCTGTTTGCGCGGATAATAGCAGCAACACTAGGAATTAAGGACACTCCTGCAGTCTTTGATAGCGTTAGGCAGAACGTGACCCACCGGCGTAGCCTCTGTTTACAATGGAGGCATTTTTGAACCGCTACCGTAACATAGTGAAGTACAAAAGAGAGTGTTTCACCTGCCTAATGTCGTGTAGGTCCCTCGCGAAAATGTACAACTGCCATAACATGACGTGGCATGGATTCGACTAACGACTGAAGTAATGCTGGACGGAATTGACACCTTGAATCCTGCAATGCAGTCCATAAATCCGCAAGAGTACGAGAGGATGGAGATCCATTCTGAACAGCGCGTTGCAAGGCATCCCAAATATTCTCAATAACGTTCATGTCTGGGAAGTTAATGTGACCAGCGCAAGTGTTCAAACTCAGAAGAGTCTTCCTCGAGCCGCTCTGTAGCAGTTCTGCATTGTCCTGCTGGAATTGCACAATGCACATGAAAGGATGCACGTGATCAGATGCTTACGTACGTGTCACCTGTCAGAGTCGTATCTGCATACACCCCACACCATTACAGATCCTCCACCAGCTTCAACAGTCTCCTGCTGAAATGCAGGGTCCATGGATCATGGGGTTGTCTCCTTACCCGTATACGTCCAACCCCTCGATGCAATTTGAAACGAGACTCGTCCGACCAGCCTACATGTTTCCAGTCATCAACAGTCCAATGTCGGTATTGACAAGCCCAGGCGAGACATAAAGCTTTGTGTCTTGCAGTCGCCAATGGTACACGAGTGGGCCTTCGGCTCGAAAAGCCTGTGTTGATGATGTTTGATTGAATTGTTCGCCTGTTGACTCTTGTTGATGGCCCAGCACTATAATCTGCAGCGATATACGGAAGGGTTGCGCTTCAGTCACGTTGAACAATTCTCTTTAGTCGTCTATATCGTTCTTGCAGAATCTTTTTCCGGCCACTGCGATGTCGGACATTTGATGTTTTACGAGATTCCTGAAATTCACGGTGGACTCGTGAAATGGTCGTACAGAAAAATCCCCACTCAGAGATGCTGTGTCCCATCCGGCCGCTGTGGTCAGTCCGGAACCGCGCTGCTGCTGCGGTCGCAGGTTCGAATCCTGCCTCGGGCATGGATGTGTGTGATGTCCTTAGGTTAATTAGGTTTACGTAGTTCTAAGTCTAGGAGACTTATGACGTCAGACATTAAGTCCCATAGTGCTTAGAGTCATTTGAACCATTGAAATAATAACAGAAAAACACAGGATAAAAATTAATTTTGCTGTGTCCCATCGCTCGTGCGCCGACTATAATACGACGTTCAAACTCACTTAAATCTGTATAACCTGCCACTGTATCAGAAGTAACCGATCTAACAGCTGCGCCAGGCACTTCGTGACATGTATAAGCGTTGCCGACCGCACGTCGTGTGCTGCTTGTTTACATATCTTTGTATTTGAATAGGCTTGTCTATACAATTTTCTTTGGCACTTCAGTGTAGAAGTAATTGTGTTATGTTAATGATGTTGTCTCTTGGTAATATAGACTTAAACTTGTTTGTGTTCCTTTTTGTCATCGGAGGAAAACACATTACGAAACGTCTCTGTAAGTCCATTTTTATACAGACTTTTAGGGGACCTCGACTGCTCAGTACAAAATGTCGTATCAGAACACCTTCAGCCATCTAAATTCCCTGTTGTTATTTTATTTGATCTACCAGTTTCAGCGTTACATAACGCCATCTTCAGGCACCCTGACCGACGTCTAGGAAGAACCCCGTATCTGGTCCAATCAAAATAGGTGTCAGCATTCAGTGACTGATATCTTTAGATTTTTGACGCAGTGATCCCTGCGGCCACCTCTTGCCTAATGATCGAAGCGGCGGATACCATTCACTGAATGCTGCCCCCTATTTTGTCTGAACCTGAGGTGGGATTCTTCCTACAAGTCAGTCAGGGGATCTCAAGATGATGTCCTGTAGCACTGAAATTGGTTGTTCAAATAAAATAACAACTGGAAATATTGACAGCTGAACGTGTTTTCGTTAGAAAAAGTGTTTTCAGACCTAGAGTCTGTTAGTTTAATTAACTTTCATCCGGAAAAAACTCCCTCTATCTGTTTAAAAAAATCCTGGCAGGAAAATATGAAATTAGGGAAAAATAGTAGTTTTTATTCCGTGCAGCCTCCCAGAGTTGGTCGGTGTAAATAATTTTCACCCCTAGAGCAACTAGGACGTGGGAGCGCGCGACGTCTTCAGACGCCGTGGCGGCGCTACGGAGCCATCTGGCGAGTGGCAGGCGAACCGCAGCGCCCGCGGCGACGGCCGCGACAGCTTGTATCACGCGGCGCAAACTTGTGCTGGTGCGGTGAGGCACAGCCGCCAGCGGCCGCGCCAGATTGGATGCTGGCTAATTCATGACGCTGCCGCTCGGTGCCGGTCCCGAGGGCAAAACCGGCCCGTCGCGCCAAATGAGATGTCGCCGAAGGCTCTTTTTTTGTTATTATTACTGTTGTGCCTGGCGCCGTCGCTTAGAAGTCGAGCGATGAGAATTTCTCTGTGGCGATGAAGTTCTCACTTCTGCCGACAAAGGTGCTGTCCAGTCGAACAGACTACCACTCGTGGGAATATCGATTTTGCCAATCTGGTCAAGTCAGGGCTACTTTAAGTCGCCTGGGACTCGTAGCACTGATGAACAGTGGATCCGTACTAACTTAGCAGTTGTACTGTTTCTGCTGGGTGAACTTGGATTTTAAAAAAAGTAAACTAAATATTACGATACATATTGTAAAAAATCGACAAGTACGCCAAAGAAGAAGAGTCAGAACGACAATGGACATGTTATTCCATGGACTCTTGCGCTTCTATGCATGAACTATGTTTCCTTTGTCATTCGCTTATCTTATCTGCTTGGATTCGGACCTAAGAGGACGTTCTTGTGTAAAGCTCATCTTGCTGTACCTGCTGATAATGTAAGTTGTACTTAAAACCCGAAAAATGTAATGGTTATTTTGTCAAAAGAATTTGTGTATGTGGTCAATCTGTTTTTAGTCTCGCCCGGGTTCCCGGGTTCGATTCCCGGCGGGGTCAGGGATTATCTCAGCCTCGTGATGACTGGGTGTTGTGTGATGTCCTTAGGTTAGTTAGGTTCAAGTAGTTCTAAGTTCTAGGGGACTGATGACGATAGCTGTTAAGTCCCATAGTGCTCAGAGCCATTTTTGTTATTGTTGTTGTTAGTCTGATACCTGTACTACCTTAAGTAGATATGATCCTTAACAAAGAATTTTCATTGTTAGACGCCATCTTAGAATAATCTTTAACACTTTTCTTTTAGCTCAACTACGAAACGTGCCGTCGGTTAGGACAATTAACTTTATTTCAGAGCCCACGAGATCGGAGGCAGCTGCTAATAATTTAACAATTTTATTTACAGAGTTTCTTTATATAACGAGATAACATCTCAGGCAGAAAAGGTCTGATCACAGGATTCCAGTTTCATTGTTGGATTTCATTTATAGATGCTACTCTTGTTATTCTGCGGAATCGAGACGAAACCACGATTTTGAGTTACGGAATTTATTGTTGTACAGTGAACAGACTTGGCAAATATTCTCTGGTGCAATAAGCACAAGACGTCTCAGGAGCGTGGAATAATATCCGTAGTGTTTGGAAATAAGTAAAGGACAATTAATTATCGACGATTATGTAACTACGCTGAGAACTGAGCTGGTTTACTGAGTGCTTATACATGTCGGGCTAAATTAAATAACATATTACAATCTTAATAATATTCCTAAATTAGTTATTCCTCTTTTATGCTGAGCCATTGCATTAATGGGCGTTTCTTTTTTATATAAGTTACGGCTCATAATCATTCTATTACATTATACTAATAGCAAAGAGAAAGAGTCTCAAAAAATAATTTTTTTATTTTATTACATTTCACAGTGTGTGATCATCCATACATACGTGTGTATGTGCGTGTGTGTGTGTGTGTGTGTGTGTGTGTGTGTGTGTGTGTGTGTGTGTATGTATGTGTGTTCCACATCTCCTCCTAGACCACTTGAACGATGTCAACCAAACTTGGTACACATATCCGTGTCAGGCAACAATCGCTATCGAGGTAAGAACCACCTTCTATCACAGTTCAGAAGATACGGTGTCATAAACAATGAGAAACTGCTGCACTCTGCATGACGTTTAAATTTATTACTTGTGAGCTACTAAATCCATTCTCATACAGTAGCCACATACGTCGCTAAAAGTGCCTCAATATTATACCATTGTACTACACATGGCACAGAGGAAATGACGTAATAAACACCGAAATGCGTGAAAAAATGCTGCATCATGCATGGAGTTTTAATACATCTATTATTTACTACTAAGACACTCCAAGAGTTGGGCCAACTCAAGAAAACCTCTGCCTGGCTGCGCTTTTGACAGCTTTCAATATGAAGCGCAAAGGGCTGTAGGCGATAACAGTCCATGCCTGTGCAGCTTTGAAGAGGCGTTGCCACAGAGACGTTTACAAAACTGCGTTTTGGACATGCGGTCAGTTGTGTCCAGCGTACAGAAACACTACATTTCTTAATTTGGATGCAATGTTATAAGTCTCTACATTATGCGTATTTCTTTGTACCGACTGCAATGTGGTACAAGAGCAAGTGTTTCGGAGAGACACTGTTCAGCCCACATTGTTGAGGATGGGCTTCCATAGCACATGAGTCATACCTGTTCCCATATTGATACAACGACGTCTTAAATTACAATAGCATTGCGCATGATATCACCGAGAGTGGTCCATGGATCATTGTACATGCCTAACCTGACCTGATAAATTATGTTTCTTGTTACAGCGTATCGATGATCGCCCAGCTGAACGAATGCTTGATTTACTCACTGTGCCACGGCCGCAAGCTGGTGGGGGCAGATATTACACTAAGGTGAAAAAAGTCATCGGATTCCACCTAATACAGTGACGGATTTCCTTTTACCTGCGTAGTGCAGTAATTCGCCTGAGCAATAAGCTGGATAACCAAGCTAGTAAAATGTAGGCGCAAGTGAATGTAACGACATCGATTAAAAGTTAAATAGCCACGACATATGAGAAAATTAAATTTATTCAATACGAAATTATGGCAGTAAATACTAACATAAGTATAAACATTAACAGAGGTAGCCGCCGAATCGATTTGATTCTGATATTGGAAGAATACAGGAAGACATCAAGAGTTGCAGACGAAGGTACAAACAACAGCATTCTGGCCACAGAAATATTGTTGTTGTTGTCTTCAGTCCTGAGACTGGTTTGATGCAGCTCTCCATGCTACTCTATCCTGTGCAAGCTGCTTCATCTCCCAGTACCTACTGCAACCTACATCCTTCTGAATCTGCTTAGTGTACTCATCTCTCGGTCTCCCTCTACGATTTTTACCCTCCACACTGCCCTCCAATGCTAAATTTGTGATCCCTTGATGCCTCAAAACATGTCCTACCAACCGATCCCTTCTTCTAGTCAAGTTGTGCCACAAACTTCTCTTCTCCCCAATCCTATTCAATACCTCCTCATTAGTTACGTGATCTATCCACCTTATCTTCAGTATTCTTCTGTAGCACCACATTTCGAAAGCTTCTATTCTCTTCTTGTCCAAACTAGTTATCGTCCATGTTTCACTTCCATACATGGCTACACTCCAAACAAATACTTTCAGAAACGACTTCCTGATACATAAATCTATATTCGATGTTAACAAATTTCTCTTCTTCAGAAACGCTTTCCTTGCCATTGCCAGTCTACATTTTATATCCTCTCTACTTCGACCATCATCAGTTATTTTACTTCCTAAATAGCAAAACACCTTTACTACTTCAAGTGTCTCATTTCCTAATCTAATTCCCTCAGCATCACCCGATTTAATTTGACTACATTCCATTATCCTCGTTTTGCTTTTGTTAATGTTCATCTTATATCCTCCTTTCAAGACACTGTCCATTCCGTTCAACTGCTCTTCCAAGTCCTTTGCCGTCTCTGACAGAATTACAATGTCATCGGCGAACCTCAAAGTTTTTACTTCGTCTCCATGAATTTTAATACCTACTCCAATTTTTTCTTTTGTTTCCTTTACTGCTTGCTCAATATACAGATTGAATAACATCGGGGAGAGGCTACAACCCTGTCTCACTCCTTTCCCAACCACTGCTTCCCTTTCATACCCCTCGACTCTTATTACTGCCATCTGGTTTCTGTACAAATTATAAATAGCCTTTCGCTCCCTGTATTTTACCCCTGCCACCTTTAGAATTTGAAAAAGAGTATTCCAGTCAACATTGTCAAAAGCTTTCTCTAAGTCTACAAATGCTAGAAACGTAGGTTTGCCTTTTCTTAATCTTTCTTCTAAGATAAGTCGTAAGGTCAGTATTGCCTCACGTGTTCCAACATTTCGACGGAATCCAAACTGATCCTCCCCGAGGTCTGCATCTACCAGTTTTTCCATTCGTCTGTAAAGAATTCGCGTTAGTATTTTGCAGCCGTGGCTTATTAAACTGATAGTTCGGTAATTTTCACATCTGTCAGCACATGCTTTCTTTGGGATTGGAATAATTATATTCTTCTTGAAGTCTGAGGGTATTTCGCCTGTCTCATACATCTTGCTCACCAGCTGGTAGAGTTTTGTCATGACTGGCTCTCCCAAGGCCGTCAGTAGTTCTAATGGAATGTTGTCTACTCCGGGGGCCTTGTTTCGACTCAGGTCTTTCAGTGCTCTGTCAAACTCTTCACGCAGTATCGTATCTCCCATTTCGTCTTCATCTACATCCTCTTCTATTTCCATAATATTGTCCTCAAGTACATCGCCCTTGTATAAGCCTTCTATATACTCCTTCCACCTTTCTGCCTTCCCTTCTTTGCTTAGAACTGGGCTGCCATCTGAGCTCTTGATATTCATACACGTGGTTCTCTTCTCTCCAAAGGTCTCTCTAATTTACCTGTAGGCAGTATCTATCTTACCCCTAGTGAGATAAGCTTCTACATCCTTACATTTGTCCTCCAGCCATCCCTGTTTAGCCATTTTGCACTTCCTGTCGATCTCATTTTTGAGACGTTTGTATTCCTTTTTGCCTGCTTCATTTACTGCATTTTTATATTTTCTCCTTTCATCAATTAAATCCAATATTTCTTCTGTTATCCAAGGATTTCTAGCAGCCCTCGTCTTTGTACCTACTTTATCCTCTGCTGCCTTCACTACTACATCCCTCAGAGCTACCCATTCTTCTTCTACTGTATTTCTTTCCCCTATTCCTGTCAATTGTTCCCTTATGCTCTCTCTGAAACTCTGTACAACCTCTGGTTCTTTCAGTTTATCCAGGTCCCATCTCCTTAATTTCTCACATTTTTGCAGTTTCTTCAGTTTTAATCTACAGGTCATAACCAATAGATTGTGGTCAGAGTCCACATCTGCCCCTGGAAATGTCTTACAACTTAAAACCTGGTTCCTAAATCTCTGTCTTACCATTATATAATCTATCTGATACCTTTTAGTATCTCCAGGGTTCTTCCACGTATACAACCTTCTTTCATGATTCTTAAACCAAGTGTTAGCTATGATCAAGTTGTGCTCTGTGCAAAATTCTACTAGGCGGCTTCCTCTTTCATTTCTTAGCCCCAATCCATATTCACCTACAATGTTTCCTTCTCTCCGTTTTCCTACACTCGAATTCTAGTCACCCATTACTATTAAATTTTCGTCTCCCTTCACTATCTGAATAATTTCTTTTATTTCATCGTACATTTCTTCAATTTCTTCATCATCTGCAGAGCTAGTTGGCATATAAACTTGTACTACTGTAGTAGGTGTGGGCTTCGTATCTATCTTGGCCACAATAATGCGTTCACTATGCTGTTTGTAGTAGCTTACCCGCATTCCTATTTTCCTATTCATTATTAAACCTACTCCTGCATTACCCCTATTTGATTTTGTGTTTATAACCCTGTAGTCACCTGACCAGAAGTCTTGTTCCTCCTGCCACCGAACCTCACTAATTCCCACTATATCTAACTTTAACCTATCCATTTCCCTTTTTAAATTTTCTAACCTACCTGCCCGATTAAGGGATCTGACATTCCACGCTCCGATCCGTAGAATGCCAGTTTTCTTTCTCCTGATAACGACATCCTCATGAGTAGTCCCCGCCCGGAGATCCGAATGGGGGACTATTTTACCTCCGGAATATTTTACCCAAGAGGATGCCATCATCATTTAATCATACAGTAAAGCTGCATGTCCTCGGGAAAAATTACGGCTGTAGTTTCCCCTTGCTTTCAGCCGTTCGCAGTACCAGCACAGCAAGGCCGTTTTGGTTAATGTTGGAAGGCCAGATCAGTCAATCATCCAGACTGTTGCCCCTGCAACTACTGAAAAGGCTGCTGCCCCTCTTCAGGAACCACACGTTTGTCTGGCCTCTCAACAGATACCCCTCCGTTGTGGTTGCACCTACGGTACGGCCATCTGTATCGCTGAGGCACGCAAGCCTCCCCACCACGGCAAGGTCCATGGTTCAGAAATATTAATGACGTGAATTTTGAACAAAAATAACAGATTATTTCTGAATTATTCGTTGACTGGCTTCTAAATATGAGATTATAATTGACTGCAAACTACGAATACTAATTTGATATTCTGAAGATAGGAAAGTAGAAATAGAGATTTTGTGTACGTCTAGATCCTTCAGCATTTTTGTTCTTAAAATAGTCGGTATCTGTCCACCTGTACCACCCTCACGTCTCATTATGTCGCTTACAAGGCTAATTCACCCAGATTTTCCTGAAATACGTCACAGGATAAAACACGTACTCCTGTGATGTAACATGTAAATTCCCCTGATAGTTTGGACACGTTACTGTTGTCACCGAACAATCAGATCTCAGGATGTTTCAGGTGAACCGAAATTATTCATTACAAAAATAAAAAGTAAATCAATATAGTGGGACAAGAAAATCTTTGTGTTTGTGTAATTCCTCCGAAAACAATTTTTACAAAGCAGAAGTAGGTTTTGATAAGATAAGTAGAACAGGGAGTCAGCTTTATCTTTCTGTTTGAATTATAGTGATATCAACCGAAGATGGTTCAGGAAATGATGTGTAAAAAGGCTGAATGTTGCGAACCACATGGACGATGAATTTCTCCAGATTGTATACAATGATCAAGACATTATATCTGAGTAAAGACCTAATTTGTATCAAATAGTAGTAAGAACAGCGACGCATTCTGAAACAAACGTGGACCGATCACAGCGCTAAGTAAACAGCTTGATTAAAAAAAAAAGTAAAAGATGAATGGAAGCAAATTTATCATGTTCGCGACCCGTGCTTCTGCCACGTGGTCAGCTGGTCGTGGCTGTTGACTACGATGCGGGGGTCCTTGCTTTATTCCCAGCCAGGTCAGAGATATTTACCACCTCCGGCACGGGTGTATGTGTTGCCTTTAGCGTAAGTTAGTTAAATTAGCGTGTAAGCCTAGGGATCAAAGACCTTAGGAGTTTGGTCCCATAGAACGTTACCACAAATTTAGCAGGAATACTAAGCCATGCTACCTCTACAACCACACCATAGTTGCGAAAGTGTTGCCGGTGCAGGATTTTGTGCAAACACCGACATCTCGATTGTTTCATAAATGTTTGATGCGATCGATGCTGTCAGGTTTTAGTCCCCAAATGATTCGCTAGGACTGTTCAGAATGTTCTTAAAACCAATCGCGAACGGCTGCGGCCCGATGACAGGGTGCATTGTCATCCGTAAAAATTCCATTTTTATTTGGGAACATGAAGCCCATGCACGGCTGCAGATGCTTTCCAGGTAGCCGAGCGTAACCATTTCCAGTTGGACCATAGGATCAATTTTATTCCATGTAAACACAGCCAACATTATTATGCACCCACTACCGACCTGAGTGGTGCCTTGTTGAGAACTCCACGTTTTCTTGAGGTCTGCACCACACTCGAACACTGCCATTAGCTCTTATCGACTGAAATACGGTTTCATCTGTCCAGGCAACGGTTTTCCAATCGTCTAGCGTCCATCTGATACGGTCACGATCCCAGGAGAGAGCGGCAGGCGATCTCATGCTGTTAGCAGATGCATTCGCGTCGGTCGTCTGCTGTCATAAGCCCATTAACGCCAAATTTCACCGCACTGTCCTAACAGATATGTTCATCGTACGTCACACGTTGATTGCAGCCTTTATTTCAAGCAGTGCTGCTTATCTGTTAGTACTGACAGTTCTACGCTAACGCCGGCCGCGGTGGCCGGGCGGTTCTAGGCGCTACAGTCTGTAACCTCGCGACCGCTGCGGTCACAGGTTCGAATCCTGCCTCGGGCATGGATGTGTGTGATATCATTAGGTTAGTCAGGTTTAAGTTCAAGGGGACTGATGACCTCAGAAGTTAAGTCCCATAGTGCTCAGGTCCATTTGAACCATTTTTTCACGCTAACGCCGCTGCTTTCGATCGTTGGGTGAGGGCCATCGCCACTGGGTTGTCCATAGTGACAGGTAATGCCTGAAACGTAGCATTCTCGGCACAATGTTAACTCTATGGATCTCGGAATATTGAATTCCCTACGATAGCCGAAATGGAGTATCCCATGCGTCTGGCTCCAACTACCATTCCGCATTGGGGGCAGTTTGTGTATGGAGACACTCGCCAGTCTTCCTGTGGTGGTACTCGAAGGAGCGACAGGAGTGATCTACGAAAACGTTTTCGGGGACCACCTGCACAGCTTCATGCTGTATATCTTCTCCACCGCCGGCCGCTGTGGCCGAGCGGTTCTAGGCGCTTCAGTCTTGAACCGCGCGACTTCTACGGTCATAGGTTCGAATCCTGCCTCGGGTATGGATGTGTGTGATGTCTTAGGTTAGTTAGGTTTAAGTAGTTCTAAGTTGTCGGGGACTGTTGAGCTCAGATGTTAAGTCCCATAGTGCTGAGAGCCATTTGAACCATTCTTCTCCAACGACGGTGGTATCTTTCAGCAGGATAACTCTCCGTATCGCAAGTTTAGAACCGTGAACCGTAGTCTGAGGTTATGGTACGGAACTCACGATGGTCTGAAGGCCATCAAAGTCGCTTAAACTCAATCCGGTGGAAAATGTGTGGGACGCTATTGGGAACCTACCCCGTGCCCACACATTACCGGCCCGTAATTTATGGGAATTGTGTGACGTGGACACCTCTGTAAGCCTACCAATAACTTGTCGAATCCATGCCACGCAGACTAGGTGCTGCATTGCTTTCGAAAAGGGGAACAAACCCCTCTCAAGCAGGCTTTCCAGATCTTCCTGTTCACCAGTTAACGTATCTCCATAGTAAAACTGATCGTTTCTTCAACACATCGTACTGACGACATTTGTGCACTGACCGAGGCCAAGTCAAAAGAGTACTCTTACTTTCACTTTCACGAAGTGGAAATAGTACGGTAAATACTGTTGCATAGTTTTATGAAGAGAAAGTAAATAACACTTTATTATGGCAGTCCTGGTAACTGTTAAGCAATGCTACACTACACTGCAGAGTGACACAGGAACATGAGGACTATCTTTCAACATATCCACGGAGTCTCTTTCAATTTTTCAGTTCCTCGACGATTGAAATCGGCGCCTTGGACACGGAGCCATTCAAGAGCCGCTGTGTGAACGTTCTCACGGTTCTGAAACCTATGATTGCTACGAATCAGTTCTTAGACTGCGTGGACGTCGCCATCTATGTTCGATGCCTTTGTTCTTTCTTACCGGTCTGCGTCACCCACGTCTGTGCGGCCGTGGTTAAATTGCTCGCACTATTTCACTACGCCTGGACGCGACTTAGCATTTTGGCCACATATCGCCAGACTTTCACAGTTAATCGGTGCACAACTTAGAGACACGGTCAAGAAGAAACATATGACTATGGAGAATGTTTCAGTTGCCGTGCAATTTTCCTCGCACACTGCGATACACCTGTTAACCGTACCGCAGCAGAACAGTGTCTTTTATATGAATGTGTGGTGAACGTTCTTTCTGACATATCCGAAAGAACAGACCAATGCGGATTCCTCAGCTATGATACATTATACGAGGGTTGCCTGAAAAGTAATGCCTCTACCTTCGTAACTCTTAAACAGTTGGCAGCATTGGTATGCGGCAGGTACTAGCTTGCTCCGTAGCCTCTTCTCTACAGCTCCAGTTGGCGGTAAGCCTTAGCGTTGAACGGTTGTGTTGTTACGGTGTAAAGTATGCAACCCTGCGCAGACGTTCGGTCAATGCGATTTAAGCAACGTGCAGTAATTGAATTCTTGACAGCAGAAGGTGTCACCACAAAGGAGATTCATCAGAGAATGAAATCAGTTTGTAAAGATTATGTTGATGTGAGTTACTGTTCGTCGTTGGGCGAGTAAGTTAAAAGCTGTTGAAGCGGGAACATTTGACCTGCGTGACAAACAAAGAGTTGGACGTCCTGTGACAGAAACCACCTTCACGAGCAAAATGTTGACAGATTGATTCAGGCCAATCGTCGTATCACCTAGAGAGAAACTGCAAGCACAGTCGGTATTTCACAAGAACGTGTGGGTCACATTATTTCTTTGCTTGGCTATCGGAAGATCCGTGCACGATGGGTATCTTGGATGCTGACTCCTTAAATGAAAGCGCACAGACTTGAAATTTGCCAGGAACTCCTCCCGCGTTACGAGAATGAAGATGACGCCTTTCTCCTTTAATTGCGACCGAAGACGAAACGTGCGTAAAGCATTACGACCTGCAGACGAAACGTCAGTCTATGGAATATCAACACAAAGACTCTCCCCAGAAAAAGAAATTCAAGACGCAGCCTTCAGCTGGAAAAATCACGGCCACAGTGTTCTGGGACGCAGATGCTGTTACCCATGTTGCTCAGATCCATTTGAACCATTTTTAAAAAAGGGAAATGTTTTCCTGCAGTATCATAATGCCAAACCACACACTTCACGTGCCACCATAGCAGAACTTCAGAGACAGTATCTCGCCACCGTACGGCATCCTCCACACAGTCCAGATTAAGCATTGTCTGACTTCCATCTGTTCCCGATTATGAAAGACGATCTGCGGGGACGTCATTATGCTTCTGATGAAGACGTTGAGAGAACTGTGAGACTGTGATTGCGGAAACAGTGTCGACTTCTTTCGTGACGGCTTCAGAAAACTTGCTTATCGTTGGCAGCAGTGTATCCAGTTGGCTCGTGATTATGTGGTTCAAAATGGTTCAAATGGCTCTGAGCACTATGGGACTAAACATCTTAGGTCATCAGTCCCCTAGAACTTAGAACTACTTAAACCTAACTAACCTAAGGACATCACACACATCCATGCCCGAGGCAGGATTCGAACCTGCGACCGTAGCAGTCCCGCGGTTCCGGACTGTAGCGCCTAGAACCGCAAGACCACCGCGCCCGGCGTGATTATGTGGGAAAATGAATATTGGTAATTAAAGATCACATACTAAGGGTTATTTCTGCGTTTGATTTATTAAAATATTCCCGTCCAAAACCGGTTAACGAAGGTGGAGGCATTACATTTTCATTCAACCCTCGTATATAAATTGAAAGAGGAGGGCGGAAAAAGAAAAGGATAGGGCTTACTGATGTCGCCTGCATCGGGTCATCATGCGCCATCATCGTTGAGGAGTGAAAATGTGTGCTAGACTGGGATTAGAACACAGGCTCTCTCTGCTTACTAGACAGGTGCGTTAACCAATGCACCACCCGGGAGACAGAGTGTCTCCCTACTGGGCGGACTATCTCGGCACACCTCACGGTCGACCCATATTCCCACTGAGGACCACCTGCCCGCAGGTGCTATCCATTTCGTTATGCTCGTTGCTCTGAGGTTGCTGCAGGAGGTGGGATGTATTTGTGCACCTGCATTGAAGGGGGTGGGTCCTTTGCCCATCTAGGCGAATCAGTTACATTAATGCGCAGTGTATGTTCTTTCGGACATGTCTGAATCAATTATATGACTGCAGAGTGTCCGAAAAAACATACGAGCACACTGCGCTTTCATGTAATTGATTCCCCTGGATCGGCAATGGATCCACCTTCGTCACTGCAGACGCATGAGTATGTTCAATCTCCAGCAGGAATCTCAGGGCAGCGAGCATGGAGGAATAGACAGGAACTGTGATTAGGTGGCGCTCGGTGGGCATGAAGGATGGCGGTGAAGCGTGCCGAGATAGTCCGCCCAGTAGTGAGGAACACTGTCTCTCATCAGGTGTCGCAGTGGTTAAAGCACGTGCCTAGTAAACAAGAGATACCAGGTTAGAATCCCAATGTGGCACACATTTTCACTCATCGCCACTGACATCAGTAATCCCTTTCCTTTCTCCCCCCACCCCCTCATTTAATCTATATACACACATCAAAAAAAATTTTCATCACCTTAGTTCCCAAAACAGACGTTGATTGTGGATATAGTATCACAGACACAGTCCTTGTGACTGTTCAGAGATGTCACTAGTCCCGCCGAAAGATGTAAACGGCCATGCATGAGCAGCGCCTATTAGACGGAGGGGGTCCGACAACCGATCAGTTCCAGTCATTCCACCGGGGAGGAGGTACACGACTTGTGTCGTCTGTACTTCCATCATGCCTAGACAGTCAGTAGCGCGATTCGATCGCGTTCGCATTTTTACTTTGTGTCAGGAAGGCCTCTCAACGAGAGAAGTGTCCAGGCGACGTTGTTCGGACATGGAGGAGATACAGAGAGACAGGAACTGTCCATAACAGGCCTTGCTGATGCCGCCCACGGCCTACTACTACAGTGGATGACCGCTACCTACGGATAATGGCTTGGAGGAACCATGATAGCAACACCCCCATATTGAATAATGCTTTACGTGCAGCCACAGGACGTTGCGTTACGACTCAAACTGTGTACAATAGGCTGCATGATGCGCTACTTCACTCCCTACGACCATGGCGAGGTCTATCTTAGCAACCATGACACCATGCAGCACGGTACAGATGGGCCCAACAACATGCCGAATAGACCGCTCAGGATTGGCATTACGTTTTCTTCACCAATGAGTGTCGCATATGCGCCTTCAATCAGACAATCGTCGGAGACGTGTTTGGAGGCAATCCGGTCAGGCTGAGCGTCTTAGACACTGTCCAGCGAGTGCAGCAAGGCGGAGGTTCCCCGCTGTTTTGGGGTGGCGTTATGTGGGGCCGACGTACGCCGCTAGTGGTCATGGAAGGCGCCGTTAACTGCTGTACGATACATGATTGCCATATCGGCAGCATGTTAGCATTCGTCTTGTTGGACAACAATTCGTGCCCCCATGACTTCCTCCAGGATGACGACATCGCTCGACTAGAGTGGCCTGCATGTTCTCCAGACATGAAAACTATCGAACATGCCTGGGATACATTGAAAAGGGCTGTTTATGGACGACGTGACCCACCAACCACTCTCAGGGATCCACTCCGAATCGCCGTTGAGGAGTGGGACTATCTGGACCAGTAGTCCCTTGATGAACTTGTGGATAGTGTGCCACGACCAATAAAGGCATGCATCAATGCAAGAGGATTTGTTACTGGGTATCAGAGGTACCGTTGTGTACAGAAATTTGGACCACCACCCCTGAGGGTCTCGCTGTATGGTGGTACAACATGCATAGTGTGGTTTTCATGAGCAATAAAATGGGCGAAAATGATGTTTATGTTGAGCGCTATTCCAATTTTCTGTACAGGTTCCGGAACTCTGGGACCCGAGATGATGCAAAACATTTTTTGATATGCGCATAATGTATCATAGCTGTGGACTCCGCATGCGGATATGTTCGAAAGAACATACGCCACGCATTCATATAAAAGACACTGATCTGTAAGTGTATTACAGTGTCAGAGCAAAATTTAGCTGGAACTGAAAACATACTCCATAGCTATATGTTCCTTCTTGGCAAGGCTTTTAAATTATGCACCGATTAACCGACAGAAATTAAACAGAATAATGTTACTCTGCATGGTGCCGCAGGAGACTGTTGGTTCCTCACACCAAAACACTCACATAACTTCGCTGGATATCGGGTTCACACTGTAAACGAACAGTTAAGGATATTTGAACAATACACAACGCTGCTAGCCGCTCTAAAAAAAAAAAAAAAAAAAAAAAAAAAAAAAAAAAAAAAAAAAAAAAAAAAAAAATCAGTCACCTGCGAGGTATGTGCGGACTCGTAGTACAGAATTTTTGCATGTATAATTCATGTTTCATAAAAGAGAATGACGCTACATGCAGTAAGTAGTAGCTATGATGAAGCAGAAACTGTAGCATGTTCTACGGATGTGGTAGTGAGAAGGGTTTGAACAAAATGTAAACCCGACTTATAGATCCTGTTGATTAAGCCGTGTCTTCCATTTATTCTTAATTTGTTCTTTAGAGAGTTGTCTTACGTTTTCAGTGTTTACATCGTCAGTGGGGTATGCCTGCCGGTTACGTCGTTGAAGAAAGAGTTGCGGGGGAGGAGTACAGAAAGACGAGGGCTTGCGGGTACTCACAAAGTAAGGCCTGGCTCTAATTATGGGATAATTCCCGACGTTACCACTTAATTCTGAGTGACGAGTCGTCCCTCAGAACAATTGATTACTGCTTAAGAGCAACTGCACAAAGGGAACTGCCACCCTCCTCTCGCACCTAACTGAGGTGCAAACATTAACATCACAGAAGACACAAAGATATTTCCCTCTTAATTGAAGAACAAAATCTAACAGACGGCACAGAAAGACGGTTTCCTCTTCCATCGACACTGTTACGTAATTTTGTCTCTCAATAGGGGTGACAGAGCTGTAAATAAATGGTTGCTACTATTAAAGTTCCAACCCTCGTATATGTAATTATCTAAGAAGAAGTGGGCTCTTATTTATTACAAAATATATGTGCCAGATATGTTGTTGAGTCATGGGCTCTGCAAAACTTCAAGGTACATTGCCCTAGCTATTAGTGCAAAGGAGGAAGCAGTATTACTGAGAGCCACAAGAGTGTAGGCTGCGAAGTGGATTTTATAGTAGTATTTTCGACGGAGGCTTGGACGTAGCTCACCACAGATATAGAAGACTTAAGTTTATTTTTGTATATGCTTCGGGTAATTCGGGTTTCATACCGGGAAGCCGTTCCTGAGTAGCGAAATCCATGCTCGATTCTGATCTTCAAGTTACGTAATAATTGTTTGCATTATTCTAAAAGCAAACGCTTTTACAATATTATAATTAACGCTTTTACAATGTTATTATTTGCGTATTTCCTTTGACTTTCTGTTAAACTGACGACGTTTTTCAGTGAAACAAGATGGTGGGAAACTGAATGTAAGTATTTGCAGGTTACTTAAATGAAACGAATGCGCAAATTATGAACGAGCTAAATCCTCTCATAAATGTTAGACATTAATGACACTGAAATTAAGAAGACTTCACCGCTAAGTAATGTGAAACTTTTGTTGTCCTTGTTAGAAGCGCTGTGGTGGACTGTATGTTGCAAAAAGTCTCAATTAGTGGACGTGTGACGAAATAATACTGTGCTTATTTATTTATTTATTTAGCGTATGGCTCATAACATCATAGTAAAAATTACAGAAACAGTACGATGTTTTTAAAAAATGACATATTTATAAACAGAGCAATAAATAACAGTTTGTATATAAGGACACCGCCAATTGTAAATTTACACTCACAGAAGAGCAATCACAAGCAGACGTCCAGCTTAGATAGTAAATAGTCGACTGCCTCTTGGGTCGCCATTAGGAAACCTTGTGGGTCACCCTCGTATGCCCTGAGTGGTCATTCCTGCACAATGTGTTTGACCGTCTGTCTCTCAGCGCCACAGTCGCAAGCGGCCGAAGGAAGTTTACCCCACCTGTGTAAGGAGTCGGCGCATCTCCCACAGTTGGTCCTGATGCGATTAAGAGTTGACCAAACTTTGCGAGGGCAATCAAAGCCATCTGGTTTACTAAAGATGGATGGCATACTGTGGCAGTTTACTGCTGTTCTGCTCTCCCATTTCTCTTTCCGTCGGTCATTTATTTTAAAGTTGGTTTGGTGCAGAGCCTGTGCGGTCTTTAGTGGAGGATGCCTAGACCGGAGTCGGTTCCCTTGGATGTCGTGAGTATCTTCAAGGATTTGTAATTGAGGGTTGGTCATGATTTTTTGAAATTCTCTAACCAGAGCCTGTTCCCGGCGCAGGTTAGGAGGGGCTATGATACTGAAAACGGGCAGCCACGCTGTAGGAGTTGGCCTGATTGTGCCTGATATAATACGCATTGTTGCGTTAAGTTGGCTATCTACCATGTGTGTGTGTTTGCTGTTGGGCCACAGTGACAGTGTGGGTGACTGTGATGACACCCAAACAATGAGCCACATTGTGAATGACTGTCCAATCAGACGCTTCCCTTTTACACACTGTGTAAAGTTGGTTCGCCACCACGTTGTGCACCCTGGGTAACGCTAAATGAACTAACACTACTGGCGGCAGACCGAACGAAGAATTGCTGCCCCACATCACAGTGAAACAGAACGACAGACAAAGCAAATACTGTGCTAATTCATAATTAGACTTAAGGGATAGATAAAGCCGAAAGTGTAATTTATTGTCAAATATTAGAAAGTGATCTGGATAATTTCAGCTTTGGTATGAAACAAATATTCATAGCTGTACAGCAACAAAATCTGCCACTGTAGTAAGCTAAATGCTTTGCACGTTAATTAATATAATATTTGTATGATCAGTGCCTATAAAGTGTCTTACATTCGAAGTAGTTGAATGAGTGTGTCTGTTTGTAGGTATACTGGTTATTCATTGATACACGTAAAGTGTTCATGTTCCGCCATCATCACTTCAAAGACAGTTGACATAGTGTTATTATTATTATTATTATTATTATTATTATTATTATTATTATTATCGTATGCATCAATTACAGTAATACGCATTTAGCACAACAAAGAAATATATATATATATATATATATATATATATATATATATATATATATATAAATGAACATGTGGAATTATATACAGTACACAAGTTTTAAAAGGGCTCAGACTACACTCGGATGTTGATGGACTCGATCCAGCGGAGTGCCTCGTGGGATGCTTGGTGGAGCTTCTCAATGCCACCAGGGGAGCGTCTGGTTGGACAGTCATTCACAATGTGGCTCATTTTTTGGGTGTCACCACAGTCACACACACTGTCACTTGAAAAGCTCCACTTATGCATGTTGTATTTGCACCTACACTCTTCAGTCCGATATCTGTTTAAATGCACCCACACCTCCCTCGGTTGCTGGAAGCCTGGAACTGGAACTGTTGGGTTGTCTACAAGTGCGTGGTTTCGGGTTCTTGTAGCTTGCCACTCACGTTTCCACTCTGCGTCCTGGTCGAAACCTGTGGATAGCATTCGAACTCCCATTTCATGTGCTGGTCTTCTAGATCTGAGGCGTTTCCTGGACAGTGATCGCAAATCGTCATGAAGAGGGATCGAGTTGTTTTCAGAAACTTGCTGACAGACATTGTAAAGAGCAGCCTTTCGACGGAGGTCTGGTGGACAGATATCTGAAAGCACTGGTAGCAAGACAGTAGTTGTAGATCGGACTGTACCGCTAACTACTCTCATAACTGAGTTCAGCTGGACGTCTGCTTTCACTACGTGGGCGCTTCGGAGCCAAACTGGTGCACAGTATTCTGCTGCAGAGTACACCAGTGTAAGGGATGCTTCTTTGTGATGTGGTTGCTCCCCATGTACTGCCTGACAGCTTTCTCACAAAGTTCACTCGTGTTTGTATCTTCTTGGACAAGTTGGAAAGGTGTCTTTTGTACGTTAAAGTTCTGTCCAGAGTGACTCCTAGGTATGTTGGGATTTCGTTGTATCTGACTGTGCCAAGAGGGCCGAACTGTGGACTAATCTTTGCTGATGAAAAGCGATTAGAGAGGTGGAACAGGCTTACCTCGGTCTTAGAAACATTTGGTCTCATTCGCCATGTCTCATAATACTCATAGTGTTTAGTAAGTCTGTTCGTTAGGTGTTCTTCACATTCAGAATGGTCTTCACTCTGATATGGAATTTACAGGTCATCTGCATATTGAAAGTTTCTCGGAGCACTATGGGACTCAACATCTTAGGTCATAAGTCCCCTAGAACTTAGAACTACTTAAACCTAACTAACCTAAGGACATCACACACACCCATGCCCGAGGCAGGATTCGAACCTGCTACCGTAGCAGCCCCGCGGTTCCGGACTGCACCGCCAGAACCGCACGGCCACCGCGGCCGGCATTGAAAGTTTCGGCAGCTCAACCTCGGCATAGTGTTATTCAGGTTTCCTCTATGTTTTTTCTGCAATATCTGTTTATTTATGTAACATTTATCGCGTGGTAGCGTGTGAGCATTGTATAAAAAGCGATCAGTAGTTTTATTGCTGAGCAGCTGCTGCATGCCGTCGTTTCCTGCTTTCTCGAGTACGATTCTTAACATGGTCGTTAGAACAATTAATACTGCTGCTAATGAGAACTGGACTCAAACGAAAGGGAACATAGCAAGATGTAGCTGTGGAAGTTTCAGAAATGATACGGGCTGACTCAACATTTCTGCCGGGTACCTTCTGTGCCTGGTCGAGTGTGACTCTGGAAGTAGAGCGCTCTTTATTTATTTCATTAACAGTACAGAGTAACCCACCGCCTTGAAATATAAGGTGTGTCGGATGCTTCTGAATCTACTATCAAAGACTTCTCATTGTTACAGTTGTTACTGCGTTTTTTTAAAATAATATAAGAACATAATATGTAAAGATTTCTCTGAGGTTACAGCGAACTGAATGCTAACAATTGTTAAAATGGTTCCATATAATTTGTTACTACCAAGTTGATGATAATATAATTTATACAATGCAAAAGTCAAAGAAAAATGAAAAAAAAAGAAAATGTAACACAAAGAGCGTGGTTAAGAATAATTTGTAATATATAGAGGGATGTGGTATGCTGTATTTGGATGATTAATGCAGTCTAAGTAGCATGTTGGTTAGTAAAGGGTTATTTTTACCTATTTCAGATGAGAAGGTCTCGGTACAACCTATGGGTATTCTCATCTGAAATGGTTTGCGCTAATGTATGTTTACACAGATTATACAGATTAAATGCTGATTGAGCACTTCGTACATGGTATACATGAATTGTAGCTTCGCATGAGAAATAAGCTTATGTTTGTAACTTGTTAATTGAAATAGAATACATTTCATTGCTACCTGAATGCGTTATTCCTTAAATAACTAAATACATTTCTAATATATTAAATTCATTGAATACAGAAGAGAATATACTTCTCTCTGCACACAATAAGACGAGCAATACATTACAGCTTGTGTCCAGTATACTTTAAACACTGTGCAGGATGCCATTGGGGAGGAGGAGCCTCGGAATAAAAGTTCTTCGAGCCTTCTCCTCCCAAGCGACATTACCTTATTACTACAGTCTTAGTATGTGGTGCCGGTGTTTATTTGTTTTATGATTGTTGTGTTGTTTGTGACTGTGTTGTGGCATGCAGTGCCATACATTGTTGGTTTTGGTCCCTTACACGTTGATCCCTTCTGATTCATGTTCACTTAGTGTTCCTCCCTCGGTTTCGGAATCTGTGGCCGTGTTTGTGTCCTCCCATGTGGTTTGTTGTGTTGTTTGTGCATGTCTACGCCTCCTTCCATATGGCTTTTGGCGCTTCTGTTCTTAGTGCAGAGTGACCGATACTATACGGGCTACGTTATTTATTGTGTTCCAGTCATCGGGATTACGTATTATTCTGGCGATGTCATTCTGTATACAGGGTGTTACAAAAAGGTACGGCCAAACTTTCAGGAAACATTCCTCACACACAAAGAAAGAAAATATGTTGGGTGGACATGTGTCCGGAAACGCTTACATTCGAGGTTAGAGCTCATTCTATTACTTCTTTTCAAATCACATTAATCATTGAATGGGAACACACAGCAACAGAACGTACCAGCATGACTTCAAAGACTTTGTTGCAGGAAATGTTCAAAATGTCGTTCGTTAGCGAGGATACATGCATCCACCCTCCGTCGCATGCAATCCCTGATGTGCTGATACAGCCCTGGAGAATGGTGTATTGTATCACAGCCGTCCACAATACGAGCACGAAGAGTCTCTACATTTGGTACCGGGGTTGCGTAGACAAGAGCTTTCAAATGCCCCCATAAATGAAAGTCAAGAAGTTTGAGGTCAGGAGAGCGTGGAGGCCATGCAATTGGTGCGCCTCTACCAATCCATCGGTCACCGAATCTGTTGTTGAGAAGCGTACGAACATTTCGACTGAACTGTGCAGGAGCTCCATCGTGCATGAACCACATGTTGTGTCGTACTTGTAAAGGCACATGTTCTAGCAGCACAGGTAGAGTATCCCGTATGAAATCACGATAGCGTCGTCCATTGAGCGTAGGTGAAAGAACATGGGGCACAATCAAGACATCACCGACAATTCCCGCCCAAACGTTCACAGAAAATCTGTGTTGTTGACGTGATTGCACAATTGCGTGCGGATTCTCGTCAGCCCACATATGCTGATAGTGAAAATTTACAATTTGATCACGTTGGAATGAAGTCTCATCCGTAAAGAGAACATTTGCACTGAAATGAAGATTGGCACATTGTTGGATGAACCATTCGCAGAAGTGTACCCGTGGAGGCCAATCAGCTGCTGATAGTGCCTGCACAGGCTGTACACGGTACGGAAACAACTGTTTCTCCCGTAGCACTCTGCATACAGTGACGTGGTCAACGTTACTTTGTACAGCAGCAACTTCTCTGACGCTGACATTAGGGTTATCGTCAACTGCACGAAGAATTGCCTCGTCCATTGCAGGTGTCCTCGTCGTTCTAGGTCTTCCCCAGTCGCGAGTAATAGGCTGGAATGTTCCGTGCTCCCTAAGACGCCGAACAATTGCTTCGAACGTCTTCCTGACGGGACACCTTCGTTCTGGAAATCTTTCTCGATACAAACGTACCGGGCCACAGCTATTGCCCCGTGTTAATCCATACATCAAATGAGCATCTGCCAACTCCGCATTTGTAAACATTGCACTGACTGCAAAACCCAATTTCGTGATTAACACTAACCTGTTGATGCTAGGTACTGAAGTGCTTGATGCTAGTACTGTAGAGCAATGAGTCGCATGTCAACACAAGCACCAAAGTCAAAATTACCTTCATTCAATTGGCCAACTGGCGGTGAATCGAGGAAGTACAGTTTATACTGACGATACTAAAATGAGCTCTAACATGTAAATTAAGCGTTTCCGGACACATGTCCACATAACATCTTTTCTTTATTTGTGTGTGAGGAACGTTTCCTGAAAGTTTGGCTGTACCGTTTTGCAGCACCTTGTAGATCTCACTTGTGCTAGCGTGTTGCACAGCAGTGTGACATGTTCTGGTGTCCCAGTATCTCCGCATACGCGTACTTCATCGCAGAGCGGCCTGCATGTTAGTGGGTGAGTACTGCACGAGGCGACGCAGAGCGCGGCGGAGGCGCGGTGGCTCCACCTGCCGGCAGGCGTGGACCGGCGGGCCCGCGACAGCCCGCCCAGGAGTCGCGCCGACCCCTGACATTAATTGGTCCGGTCGCCGCGTTTATTTGTCGCCCGCGCGGTAAATCCAGGGCCCCCTGCTGCGGCCGCGGCCCACGCGCGCCCGCGACGCGCATTCCAAGCAGTCGTCCAGGACGAGGGCCCCCTCTCACCTCGAGCGAGGGCTCCGAGTGCCAAACGCGGCACAGTGGGTCATTACAGTTGCGGCTCCAGTGCCGTTACCTTTCTGATCGAATGTATCTAGGAAGAAGTTCTGATGGATCGTGTTACTGTCGGAACCCTTATTTTCTGAGTCGTCTCTAGTCGTTCACACTCCAGAGCACTTTGGGGCAAGTGATTACTTGTGGTGTTCAGATGGGCGGACGAACTATTCTCAAGCTCACCGGACAAAAAATTGTTTACCCACTTAAAGCAGGTCCCTTTGGGGCACTACATATGACGCTGACCTGGTATCAGGCTGTCATGTGAGATGGTCCCGTAGAGTAAAGACTAAATAAAATAAAGTAAAATAAACAAAAAAACGTAGGCATCACAACTGAATTATTCGATTGTCACGGATAGAAATCGCTACCCGTGATCTACACTACTGGCCATCATAACTGCTACACCACGAAGATGACGTGCTACAAACGCGAACGACAGGAACAAGATGCTGTGATATGCAAATGATTAGGTTTTCAGAGCATTCACACAAGGTTGGGGCCGGTGGTGACACCTACAACGTGCTGACATCAGGAAAGTTTCCAACCGATTTCTCATACACAAACAGCAGTTAACCGGCGTTGCCTAGTGAAACGTTGTTGTGATGCCTCGTGTAAGGAGGTGAAATGCGTACCACCACGTTCCGACTTTCATAATGGTCGGATTGTAGCCTAAAGCGATTGCGGTTTACCGAATCGCAACATTGCTGCTCGCGTTGGTTGAGCTCCAATGACTGTTAGCAGAATATGGAATCGGTCTGCTCAGGAGGGTAATACGGGACGCCGTGCTCGATCCCAACGACCTCGTATCACTAGCAGTCGAGGTGACAGGCATCTTTTCAGCATGGCTGTAACGGATCGTACAGCCCCGTCTCGATCCCTGAGTCAACATATGGGGACGGTTGCAAGACAACAACCATCTCCACGAACAGTTCGACGACGTTTGCAGCAGCATGGACTATCAGCTCGGAGACCATGGCTGCGGTTACCATTGACGCTGCATCACAGACAGGAGCGCCTGCGATGCTGTCTCATCGACGAACTTGGGTTTTTTCGGATGAATCCAGTTTCTGTTTGCAGCATCATGATGGTCGCATCCGTGTTTGGCGACATCGCGACGAACGCACATTGGAAGCGTGTATTCGTCATCGCCATACCGGCGTATCACCCGGCGTGATGGTATGGGGTGCCATTTTTTACACGTCTCGATCACCTCTTGTTCGCATTGACGGCACTTTGAACAGTGGACGTTAAATTTCAGATATGTTACGACCCATGACTCTACACTTCATTCGATCCCTGTGAAACCCTACATTTCAGCAGGATAATACACGACCGCATGTTGCAGGTCCTGTACAAGCCTTTCTGGATACAGAAAATGTTCGACTGCTGGCCTGGCCAGAACATTCTCCAGATCTCTCACCAATAGAAAACGTCTGGTCAATGGTGACCGAGCAACTGGCTCGTCACAATACGCCAGTCACTACTCTTGGTGATCTGTGGTATCATGTAGAAGCTGCATGGGCAGCTGTACCTCTACACCCCATCCAACCTCTGTTTGACTCAATGCCCAGGTGTATCAAGGCTGTTATTACGGCCAGATGTGGTTGTTCTGGGTGCTGATTTCTCAGGATCTATGCACCCAAATGGCGTGGAAGTGTAATCACATGTCACTTCTAGTATAATTTGTTTGTCCAATGAATACCCGTTTATCACCTGCATTTATTCTTGGTGTAGCAATTTTAATGGCCAGTAGTGTACATGTACAGATAGACAAATGATTACAATTTCACAGGAATTGGACGATCTATTAAAGATAAACAGTTTCACAAATTGAGCAAGGTTGGCCCTTATATGGGCTGTTATTCGACTTGGCGCTGATTGATATAGTTGTTGTATGTTGTTAACTCCGTGCAATGACAGCGCGCTCCGTACCAACGGAGCGCGCTGTCATCCTCAGCCCAGACGCGTCACTGAATGTGATGATGGGACATTTGGTCAGCACACTGCTCTCTCAGACGTTCTCAGTTTTCGTGACCGGAGCCGCTACTTTTCAATCAATTAGTTCCTCAATTGGCCTCAGGAGGGCTGAGTGCACTCCGCTTACCAACAGCGCTCAGCAGACGCGGAAGGCGGCCCATTCAAGTGGTAACCGAGCCCGACGGCGCCTAACTTCGGTAACTTGACAGGAACTTGTGTTGCCGTTGGCGAGTTCTTGTAGTCCCCCGGAGAAATATCGTGCCAAATTTTGTCCATTTGGCGCGTTAACAAAATTTTTATTATAATGTTCGTAGACAAATAAATAACAGACCTCGTGTGGCCCGCGGCTTGGATCAAGCAGTTTCATCTGACGCCGTTTCATTGACGTGTGCATCACACGCAAATTGGTGCTGTCACCAGTAATCGAACGTAACATCACTAAGTGAAAATTATGTTTTTGAGTAAAACTTGAAAGGAGTATGCTGGGGCACATTTGTATAAGACCACAGACCCAGAGATACTGATTCTGGTCGAGATTGGTTCAAAAATTATTCAAATGGCTCTGAGCACTATGGGACTTAACATCTGAGGTCATCAGTACCCTAGATGCAGAACTACTTAAACCTAAGGACATCACACACATCCATACCAGAGGCAGGATTCGAACCTGCGAGCGCAGCAGCAGCAGCGGTTCCGGACTGTAGCGCCAAGAACCGCTCGGCCACACCGGTCGGCTCTGAGATTGTATTGTTGGAGTACGAGCGTGAGAGAGAGCTTGGCGCTCAGATGTAGCTGTGAGAGAAGGACGATGGAGTAGGCAGTTTTTGTGTCGTGCTGTGTGAAGCCACCAAGTGTTAGATTAATGTAGCTACGTCAATATTGTTGAATATGGAAGCAGAAGTCTTCATGCAGTCAAGGTGAAGATGTTAAATAATTATGATTTTTGTTTTTGCCGGCACGTTAGTATACATGGGTTGACCCATAATTTGTAATTGTTGTGTGACCCGAGCATGTACGTGAACTGTTTCCATAAAAAAACCTAGTCAGATATTTCATTTTTTCAATACTTCTATGATTTGTTAACAGAGCTATATGTAATTTGATGATTTGCGTTTATACTGGTTTAGTGCGATTAGACAATACTTGCTGTTTAAAATTCATTGCTTGTGAATCAATTGTGAGCAATATAACTTCGTTTGTCAGATGTTTTTGAAAAACTCAACTTAACTTGCAATATAATTTTGCGGAAAAACTCAGTGTTAGTAATCCGTTATAATCAGTACCGCCTCCCTGTCTAGGTCATATATTTTTGAAGAAGTTAGATTTTCTTAAATGTTCCCGTTTATCAGCCAAAAGAATTTCATGTGCATTTAAAGTATCATGCCCCGCGTTGCACACTGGTGAGCCTGTAGCTAGCATATTTTTGTTTTTTATGAGGGATCAGAATATATGGCGGTATTCCATTGCTGCTCTAGAGGTACTACAATTTAATTTATTTATTATGCGCAAAGGGACCAAAGTTATCAGTCCTGAACAAGACCAGAGGATACAGTGCTTAAGAGGCTAAATGTATTTTGCAGTGACTGTTTTTCTTTATTGGTATTGGAAGTTGCATTGCCCAAACAATTCGTGTAAAGTTTTGCTAACAATAACACATAGAGTTATTATACCATTTATAGTTACAACACGCTACACGATAATTCGAGTTCAGCATAATTTCCAAGGGTCAGACATTCATTCAACGTCATCGTAGAGTTTTCCTGTTTCATTAAAGAACGTTAGAAACTCTAAGAAAGGCAGTTAATTTTTATCTCTTTTGTGGGGGGTTCGAGGGGGGGGGGGTTTCAAATAATATGCTCTAAGACAAAAAAAGAACTATGCACCACGAAGGAATTATACGAATGGGACGGAAATCGGTACATACGATGTGCATGTACAAATAAACAAAAGATTACAGTTTCGCAAAAATTGGATGATTTATTCAAGAGAAAGAGTTTCACAAATTCAGCAAACCATTAACACGTTGATCCACATCTGGCCCTTACGCAAGCAGGTATTCGGTTTGTTATTGATTGACAGAGCTGTTGGATGTCCTGCTGATGAACATAGCGCGAAATTTTGTCCAATTGGTAGGTTAGATCTTCAAAATTCGGTGCTGGTTGGAGGGCCCTGCGTATTATGCTTCAAACATTCTCAACTGGGCAGAGATCTAGAGATCTTGTTGACCAAATTAGGGTCGGGCAAGCACGAACGCATGCTGTAGAAACGCTCGCCGTTTGTTGGCGGAAATTGCATTAACAAAGCTTGGGAAGCTGGCCACGGTATTCCAGAAGGGAATATCCGCTATCACGGTGTGTGCGGAGGACAATTTGCGTTGGCGCTACAAAACATTGTAGTATCTGAATGTATTGAGACAGCCAGGCCTGAAATCTCAGTCAGCCCTACACCGAGATCAAACAATGTTGCAGAACGCCAGAAAGACCTTGTGAGACCAGGGAAAATCAACAGGACACCCCTGCTGCGTGTGCCTCGTCAGCCAGGAATCACTGGCAATGAACAAGGTGACGGGCTGGTCAGGACATGTGCGATAACTCCATTCATTGGGGCAGAACCTAATCTAACCATCAGTAAGCCGATGGTTAAATAGAATCCACGAAACGGATCAGCGGGCAGAACCTAGAATATTGGACAATGACAAAAAAGAGACAATGACAAGTTAACGTTGCCAAAGTCATGTTTCAAGAGAAGCAACCCCGAGCCTGAACTGTAGATAGACTAAATTTGTGGTAGGATTAATGACAGGCAGTGGGAATCTTAAGAAACACGTACACACGATGGATATAAAGAATGAAGCCCCTATGAGTAGGCTGGGATGTGATGACGATGAAACGGCACCAGACCTAATGTTCCATTGCGAAGCGTTGGAGATCAAAAGACACAGGTCCTGAAGGAATTGTGTCTAGTACACAACTAGTAAAATGGCCTTCTACTACTTTTTATGAGTACAATCGGTCTTTACTAGAATCTCACGGAATAAAATCGCTTAATAAATCCTGTTTTGGTATTTTCAATAATGGGCTAGGATTGCTGTTGATTTTACCTACACGTTCAAATCAGATCAAGTCATACGTGGTTCCAGAAACGAGCTGTTTGTGAAATAATTGCTACTGTGTCACTGACTTCAGTATTAAGTATTGTCCTGGTCAGTATAAATGTATTCGGAATGTAAACTTTCAGATTAGCCCCCATCTAACTGCACTCAAAATTTCACTGCACCTTGCCGAACGTCGGAGTAAGTTGGACAATGATGACGAGCCATCGGTACGTTTAACTGCTGATGCAAGACGACGCCTAAGGCGCCAGTATTGAGCAAGGTGGATTGGTGGAGCAGGGTCTGAACTTTGCCTTATAAGGCCACCTGACCTCAGTCCTTTTGATGCTTCTGTTTGAACTCATCTCGGAAGTAAAGTACAGAGTAACCCCTCTGATACCATTGAATAACTGCAGCAGAGACATGTACAGCATTGTCGAGATTTATGAGGTGATCTGGGCGCTGTTTGAAAAAACGATAAAGATAGTATCCTACTGCAGAGACCAGTGCAGTACTGCATCAGATGCGAGGACGGCGCGTGGAACACCTCAACGAAAAGGTGCGATCGCAGAATAACTTGTAACATGTGTTAAGCAGTGTAGTCCACTGATGTGCAAGACTTGAGAACAAAAGTACGTTCCACGTTGTGCGTCACTGCCGTGTAACGTAGCTCCATGAAACTTGGACCATACACGGAAAGTACTGCTACAGTGTAGTTCAGTAGGTAACAGAAGCAACATAGGCAATGGAACAAAAAGAAATGAAAGTTTTATTCAAAGTCAAAAATTACACTGAAGTCACCACTATTTAAATTCGTCCCGTCGACATTACAAACGGCAGGACGTGCTTCTTAATAGGGTGTGTGACCACCACTGACGGCATCTACATCTACATCTACATGGATACTCTGAAAATCACATTCAAGTGCCTGGCAGAGAGCTCATCGAACTACTACCTTCACAATTCTCTATTATTCCAATCTCGTATAGCGCGCGGAAAGAATGAACACTATATCTTTCCGTACCAGCTCTGATTGTCCTTATTTTATCGTGGTGGTTGTTCCTCCTAATGTAGGTCGGTGTCAACAAAATATTTTCGCATTCGGAGGAGAAAGTTGGTGATTGGAATTTTCTGAGAAGATTCCGTCGCAACGAAAACGCCTTTCTTTTAATTGTTTCGAGCCCTAAACCTGTATCATTTCTGTGACACTCTCTCCCATATTTCGCGATAATACAAAACGTACTTCCTTTCTTTGAACTTTTTCAATCTTCTCCGTCAGTCCTATCTGGTAAAGATGCCACACCGCGCAGCAGTATTCTAAAAGAGGACGGACAGGCGTAGTGTAGGCAGTCTCCTTAGTTGGTCTGTTACATTTTCTAAGTGTCCTGCCAATAAACAGCAGTCTTTGGTTACCCTTCCCCACAACATCTTCTGTGTGTTACTTCCAATTTAAGTTGTTCGTAATTGTAATACCTAGGTATTTAGTTGAATTTTCGGCTTTTAGATTAGACTGATTTATCGTGTAACCGAAGTTTAACGAGTTCCTTTTAGCACTCAAGTGGATGACCTCACACTTCTCGTTTTTAGGGTCAATTACCACTTTTTGCACCATTCCTATATTTATTCTAAATCATTTTGCAGTTTGTTTTGATCTTCTGGTGACTTTATTACCCGATAAACGACAGCGTCGTCTGCAAACAACCGAAGACGGCTGCTCAGATTGTCTCCCAAATCGTTTATACAGATAAGGAACAGCAAAGGGCCTATAACACTACCTTGGGGAACGCCAGAAATCACTTCTGTTTCACTCGATGACTTTCTGTCAGTTACTACGGACTGTGACCTTTCTGACAGGAAATCACAAATCCAGTCACACAACTGAGACGATATTCCATAAGCACGCAATTTCACAACGAGCCGCTTGTGTGGTACAGCGTCAAAATCCTTCCGGAAATCCAGAAATACGGAATCTATCTGAAATCCCTTGTCAATAGCACTTAACACTTCATGTGAATGTAAAGAGTTGTGTTTCACAGGAACGATGTTTTCTAAATCCATGTTGACTGTGTGTCAATAGACCGTTTTCTTCGAGGTAATTCATAATGTTCGAACACAATGTTCCAAAACCCTGTTGCATATCGACGTCAATGATATGGGCATGTAATTTAGTGGATTACTCCTGCTACCTTTCTTGAATATTGGTGTGACCTGTGCAACTTTCCAGCCTTTGCGTACACATCTTTCGTCGAGCGAACGGTTGTGTATGATTGTTAAGTATGGAGCTAATGCATCAGCATACTCCGAAAGGAACCTAATTAGTATACAGTCCGGACCACAAAACTTGCTTTTATTAAGTCATTTAAGATGCTTCACTACTCCGAGGTTATCTACATCTGTGTTGCTCATGTTGGCAACTATTGTTGATTCGAATTCTGGAATATTTAGTCCGTCTTCTTTTGTGAAAGCATTTCGGAGGGCTGTGTATAATAACTCTGATTTGGCAGCACTGTCTTCGATTGTATCTCCATTGCTATCGCGCAGAGAAGGCATTGATTGTTTCTTGCCGCTAACATACTTCACATACGACCAGAATCTCTTTGGATTTTCTGCCGGGTTTCGAGACAAAGTTTGGTTGTGGAAACTGTTATAGGCATCTCGCATTTAACTCCGCACTAAATTTCGAGCTTCTGTAAACGATCTCCAATCTTGGGGATTTTGCGTCTGTTTAAATTTGGCATGTTTGTTTCGTTGTTTCTGCAACAGTGTTCTAACCCGCTTTGTGTACTAAGGAAGATCAGCTCCGTCGTTTGTTAATTTATTTGGTGTAAGTCTCTCAATTGCTGCCGATAATATTTCTTTGAATTTAAGCCACATCTGGTCTACAGTGCATGCCCCGCAGCGTTCTCTCATACTGGCCACAATGTTGGTAGTTCCTGTGGTAGGGCCTTCCATTCCTCCATCAGCGTTGTTGACAAATAGTGGGTGGTCGTTGGTGCACGTGGGAGTGCTGCAGAACGCCTCTCCACCACATCCCACGTGTGCTCTGTGGAATTTGAGTCGGGACGTTCAGGCCAGTCCATTAGCAGAATATCCCCTCGTTCCAAGATCTCCTCCAACAGCACCATTTGGTGCGATCGCGTATTGTCATCCACACAAATGAAGTTTGGGCCTAAATCATCCCTGAACAGACACCCGTATTGAAGGAGTACAGCCGGCCGTGGTGGTCTAGCGGCTCTAGGCGCTCAGTCCGGAACCGCGCTACTGCTACGGTCGCAGGTTCGAATCCTGCCTCGGGCATGGATGTGTGTGTCCTTAGGTTAGTTAGGTTTAAGTAGTTCTAAGTTCTAGGGGACTTATGACCACAACAGTTGAGTCCCATAGTGCTCAGAGCCATTTTAACCATTTGAAACAGTGTTACAATAATACTGACTGCCCAGTGCACCGTATTCAAAGATTTGGTGCTCAGTATGCCCATGCAACATGATACCTCCTCAAACGATAACACCTGGACCAACAAATCTGTAACGTTCGACAGTGTTCCTAGGTGTATTACATGTTTCCACCTCTCGCGATATGACAGTGTGATATCGATAGCTACGATGCCACGGCGTAGGTACAAGTTCTTAGGTTGACAGTACGACACCGACACCGACGACAGCGCCCTCTAGCCGGCGCTGTGCTGTTCTACGAGCGCCGCTCCAGGTTCTACCCATTTGATCACCAGTAGACGACCAAGCAACATTGTTTCATTTTCATAGTGGGTGAGCCACTACAGATTTGCCTTCGTAAATCCTAGTAGTTGTTAGGTTTGATACAGAACGGCTTCGCACATACGTGCTCATCTGTACGCAAAGTTAAGTAATATTATAATTTGTATATGTTCACACCCCAGTAAAAGAGCTTTAACCTATACGCAGTACCGCAGTACGTCACCTTTCCCTTCTCCTACTCGCGTCCTCCACTCTCGACCTATTTTGCAGAAGTTGTTCGTAAACAACAAGCTCTTTTACTCGAAAAAGGTATCTAGCCAAATTTGAAAAATCCCCACGTTGAATGGATGAAATACATTGACCTAGTTGAGAAGAGTACAAGGAATTACATTGATCACAGGTGAGATGATACAATTTGTTATCGTAAGGATACCCACAGATGCCTGATGCCCCCCCCCCCCCCCTCCCACACACACAAATACACACACCAAGGTGTTTTGTGTTCTGGTGGCAATATGACTTGCGTAACGTCAGAGCCCGCGATGTCCTTGTGCATGTTTACGTCGTTCGCAACCACACAGCAGCATCTACGTGCAGTAGGTAAAGAGGCGCCGTAGCTGGCCTACAAACACGCAACACGTCCTTCAAAAAGCAAAACTCATTACGTATGTTTTGGTTACTAAAGAAACACGTTACACCTTTGCTGTAGACAAATGCGATGAGGCAAATTTTAGGAGGCAGTGTGTAAATAGAGTATTTATTCTTTTTTCCTGAACAGAATGCAGGACAAAGTATTGTACTTTGGAACACTTCTCAGACTTCCGCCTCTAGGCCGCCTTATAATAGAAGCTTAACACATTTTCTCACTGCATTTTGAAATGACGTCATTGACTTTATGTGTGCTGCAATCTTTTTCTGCGATTACTAAAATTGCTCCGGGAGGGATAGGTTTTTCCCAAATATGAAAAACAGTTCGATGGTACAATATGGTCATGCACTTATTCAGACTTTAAAAAGTTTCAGTCGAGAAAATCTTGTCAGTAGTCTATGTGTTACATTATTATTCTACTACACCCCAGTTATCACTAAGTGAAATCAAATTACGAAGAAGTATTAGGAAACCAAGGAAAATTTTGGAGTAGGAATAAAAGTCCATCCAGAAAAAAACAAAAACTATGAGGTTTGCCGATGACATTGTAATTCTGTCAGAGATAGCAAGGGAGTTGGAAGAGCAGCTGAACGGAGTGGACAGTGCCTTGATACGAGAATATAAGATGTACATCAACAAAAGCAAAACAAAAATAATGGGACGTAGTCTAATTAAATCAGGTTATGTCAAGGAGTTAGACTGGGAAATGAGGCTTTTTAAGCAAAAGATCAGTTTTGCTATTCTGGTACCAAAGTAACTGATGCTGGCCAAAGTAGACAGGATATAAAATGTAGACTGGCAATGGCGAGAAAAGCGTTTCTGAAGAAGACAAACTTGTTAACATCAGATATAGATTTCAGTGTACGCAGTCTTTCCTGGAAGTATTTCTATGGAGCGTAGCCATGTATGCAGGTGAGTCATGGACGATAAACAGTTTAGATAAGAAGACAATAGAAGCTTTTGAAACGTGGTGCTACAGAAGATTGCTGAAGATTAGATGGGCGTATCACGTACCTTTTGAGAGGTAGTGAATAGAATTGGAGAAAAAAGAAATTTGTGGCACAACTTGATCTGTTGATTGAACACATTCTGAGACATCAAGGGATTACAAATTTAGTACTGGAGGGAAGTGTGGGGAGTAAAAATAGTAGAGGGAGACGGAGAGATCAATGCAGTAAGCAGATTCAGAAATATGTAAGTTGCCATAGTTATTCGAAGATGAAGGTATTGCATTGGATAGAGTAGCATGGAGAACTGCATCAAACATTCTAGTGTGAAGATCACAACAATGACATTATGAAAAACCAATTACGACTTAAAACATTTATAAGTATAAGCTGCTGCTAACAAACACTAATTTCCTTTTTCGAGACAGGGGCAATCGTTAAGCAGGTGAAGAAATGCAGTTATTTTGCAAATGTCACGTGTTCCATGGTATAAAGCCCTTTTGTTCCGAGATACAATACTGTGCACGACTGATGAATTATGAATAAACGTCCACACGTTATGTAACTAGTTTTAAAATTATACAGGATTTCACTCACTATAAATCTACTAAAGAATTAACAATAACCGCATAATAGCTGTAATACATCGTACAGCACTTAAATATGTAGAACACGCAATATTTACAAACACTGCACAAAACACAACCTCATGTCTCACAACAACAAAGACACAAGAAAATGTCGGAAACTGCTTATGGTGCTCTAGCGCCTTCTTACATGTTGTTCTACAATCGGTCATTACATATAATAAGTGACCAGTAAACATCATCTTTTCCTAGTTACACTATCCTCCAGGTACAATGCTGTCCACTATAGTTTTATTATGCGAATCTTATCTACAGTAATCAAAGAGAGCCTTCCTGTCTATTACACTCGCTAAAAGACGTTTCGAGACGTCCGTGTGGTATACTCGAATATCGCAATTCCTGTCTCAGTGGGCGCGAAAGGCAGGGATTCAGGTTCAAGTGACGGTGTTATGAATAGTTTCAATTTGTTACACATAATCAACGAAACATGTACTCTGTAAACAATACACATACACTTCCTTAACACTGAAGTAATCAAAGAGGGCTTGCTTATTTTTGTGTCTACGAAGTGTATTTGTTGTTACGCGTGTTGTAACACGACGGAAAAGGAGTCTGTGACCACTGCAGACAGTGTCAAAGGTTGCCCAAACGTCCTGCATTTGACACATACTTTCGTATTAGTTCACAAATTTCCACTTGATGATGCAAGGTAAAAACTTCTAGACGCATAGTCAAAATAAAATAAATTGTGGCAGCTAACAGCAGCCTTGTAGTTTCAATCGAAATCAGTAACATTCCCGGCGAAGTTAATTTAAAACGTTGGCATTCAATCAGTAGCTTGTAATGGTTCTTTATTTACGTGACCATTACGGCACTCCAACCCCAGTTCTCGATACCGGTAATATCGTACTACTTTTCTGCGAAGTAACAAACATATTTTTGTGACAATATTCACATTTTGTTTTATTAATGTGTAGGTACTCTGATGTATCGATGCATTACAGTGATATGGTTCTTGTGTGTATTCATTTCTGTGAGACTGTCATAATCTTTGACTTACTTGTAACCGTTTTGGCGCGAATGCACACAGAACAGCCTTTGGTTCACTTTGGAGAAGTTAAGTTGTGATTTCGCTTTGTAAAAGAACAGTCAAGTCTTGTGTTAAAGTGGAAATTAAGTATATGAAGACTGATACAAAACTGTTTTCTCGATGGTGTTCAAAAATGGTTCAAATGGCTCTGAGCACTATGGGACTTATCTGATTTCTAACCTACTTTGCAAGTGGTGGTACTGTTAGAAGCTCCATTACGGTGAGAATCATGGACCATGAAAGATGCATTTGAGGAGCAACTTTCAGCTGCAGTTCGTCTATTTCTCACTGATAACTGGCTAGTTGCTGGCTAATTCACACCAGACACAAAAAAAAACTTTGATATTGCCCAACTCAGACTTCCAGTGTCAAAATTTGCATGTTTGAAAATGCATTCCCACTTTCATGTTCCATCAACGAAGACAGAGTAGCATTTTTTGTTTTGGTACCTCCTGCACCCGACAGCTGCCACTTTACGATCACACAGTTTCGCTGTGAGTTGGCTTAAGACCAGACTGCACAACCTTAACGACGAGCCAGTGGTTAACCAGGCTAGCTCGGAGAAAGACCCCGCTGCCGTCTACTGCATCCCTAGCGGTAACTGCCACCGCCCGTCAGCAGTTAAACGTAACTTATGGTCACGGGAACGAGCCATTCATGGGTATAAAAACATTTCCGTGATAGCGGTGCTGGATGCTTTACTGAAATTGACGGCCATTTTCACATTAGTTCCAACGCTCTGCCATCATTTTCCTGCGGCTTTAGAGTCGTCGTTAAACAAGGCTAATATAGTCTGCTTTATAGCGGATATCGTAAGTAAGAATCTCGTTAAAATGACCGCACCATTGCACGTGAAATACAAGCAGAGTATGACCCACACGATTATCTCGTTGCGGAAATATTTCATTGTTCAGTGACAGCGACGACTTCTCATCCATTCCTCCGTTGTTGAGGAATTCAGGTGACTCCGGGTTCCAGCGAAACTGCCAGGATTACTTTGCTGATGTTATAAGGATATAAAGAGCTTCGGCTCCTTTTGCAAGGATGCCTTCCTTCTTGCACCTTACTCGTAAACTGATAATCATCTATATTATGTAGACTGGACGATATAAAAATTGATGTTAAAGAAAAGGAGAAAGATCGAGGTTTAAGGTGCCGTCAACGACAAGGTAATTGGAGATGGAGCACGGGCTCGGTTTAAGCAATGGTTGGGGAGGAGATCGGTTGTGTCCATTACAGAGAAACCTTCACGACATTTACCTTAAATGATTTGGGGAAAAGGTGGAAACTTTAAGCTAGAAGGCTGTATGAGGATTTGAACCCACGTTTCCCTCGATGCGTGTTCAGTGCCTTCCCACTAGGCTCAACAGAGGACACAATTTAGCCGGGACAGTCCGAGTTTTCACGTAAATGTCATCGTGTCCCGAGAACATCATGCGGAACACGTTAACTGTTAAGATTTTTAATCTAGAAACAACATGGATGCAATAATATTTCTCATTTGACTAAATATTCGTGAAATACATGTTTCCTGGAAGTACAACGTTACAGAAATATGTATTTCCACAATATACATGCCTTCCGAATTTGGTTTAACTTGTCGTATGCCTAAAGAAAGCTTAAGTGATACGTTGAAAAGAAAAGCAGCTATTACTTACTCCGGCTCAAAACTTGCCGATTTTCACTTTATGGCCTTCGAGACAAGTAAAACCTAAATGTAAAGAAGGAATAAGCCGAGCATCTTAAACCGTTTCTCCTAATGGAACTGCAACAATATGGAAGTGTAGAAAATGTATCCAGGCTATTACAGTAAAAAGTACGTATCACTCTTTTTTTATTTCTGACGAAAATAACTTTATTTATGCGTAATATACCTACATTTCCTTTCCAATTCACAAAAAGAAGATATATTCTTGCAGTCGGTTTTCCAGCCGCTACATCTTCATAGACCAACTACCGATTTCAAAATATCACGATACCTCACAAAGGTAAGCAAAAGTGTAAAAATGAAATTAGCTATAAGGTATAAAAATAAGTGTCCCGGATTTTTCTCTTTGGATTCTGGCCAGCCTACTTATAATTGCACCGCCTTGCTTGGCTAAAATTTCTGTTAAGGCCTTTTCTGTGAAGGAGAAAGTCACATTAGTAACATTCCATGTCGGTAGTCAGTCTACGTATTATTCAGCAAAGAAAGTCCCGTTTCCGGCCGCAACGGGAATTAACTGTGTCACCTTAAAATCTTCTGCATTGTTCCTATTGAAAACGGGGTGTTTTATTATCTACCACTCTGAAAATGGAAAGTGATTTTTAAGACAGTCTAGTTTTCGGAAGTAAAGCGGTTACTTATGACTTGCTTCATTGCATTTGGTAAAATTAATTAATAATTCCGTTACGTCTTTTCAAATTCCGTTACCAACGGACATTTCGAGGCACAACTTCATCATCAGAGTTTCAGTAGGTTATCGAAGGACATACACGGAAATAGAAGTAACCCGCTGAATTTTGTACCCAAGTCTTTGACACCCATTTATATCAAGATTTTGGAACACATACTGTGTTTTAACATAATCAAATACCTCTACTGATACACAACCAGCACGGACACACGGAGCATCGTCTTTGTGAAACACAACTGGCTCATTATTCATACGAAGTAATGAGTGCTATCGATAGGAGATCTCAAACTGATCCCATGTTTCTAGGTTTTCTCAAAGGTTTTGATACCGTTCCGCACAAAAAGCATGTAATCAAATTTGGATGCATACGAACTATCGTCTCAACTGTGCAACTGGATTCGTTATTTCCTATCAGAAAGGTTACAGCTCGTAATGACTGATGGTAAGTTATCTAGTGAAACCGAAATTATTATATCTGTTGTTCCCCAAGGACATTTTACAGGCCCTCTGCTTTTCGAAACCCACATAAACAATTTAGGCCGCAATATGAAGAGCCTTCTTAGATTATTTTCAGGTCATGCTTTCGTTTATAATCTAGTAAAGCCATCGGAAGGTCAAAAATAATTGAAAAAGTGTTTTTAGAACATATCTGCATGGTGAATAAAGTGACAATTGACACTAAACAATAAAACCTGTGAGGTTCTCCAAGTGGGTGTTAGAATAGTTCCGTAAAATTTCGGTTCAGCGGGAGATAATACAAATTTAAAGGTTGTAGGTTCTACTAAATTCTTAGAGATCGCAATTAAAATCAACTTAAATTGCCGTATTGCTTGTTGGCTGATGTCTAACACAGAAAAGTTAGGGAGAAAGCAAAACAAATGCTGCGTTTTATTGACAGAGCACTTAGAAGAAGCCGCAGATTTACCAAAGAGTTTTCCATCACCCTTCTCCGTTCTGGTTTGAGGTACTGCTGCGCAATGCGGGTTCATTAACGGGTAGGATTGACAGAGAACATCGAAACAGGTCAGAGAAGGGCAGTTTATTTTATATTATCGCCAAACTGAGCGAATGACAGGCTCTGGCTCTTAATGTCTTGTGTTTACTTACCAATTTTAATAGAAAATATGTCCTATAATATTATTCTTCATGTGTAAATCTGTCCGATACGTGTAGAAATATTCTGAAATAACTGTTGTTTATTTTTTAAATTTATTATTTAGATAATCCAAGCTTTACAAGTGTGGCCACTTTAATTTTAAACTGACAAATTTTTCAGTAGCTGTTTCCTTGTTTCTCTGTCTCTTCCTCTCTACTGCCAGTTGTGTCCTGCAACTTTCTTCAGTTCTTTATCGGACGTTTGGCCTACGTCGTGGTCATCATATTTCCTTGGGACCCCACTCTGGTACTGCCTTTGTCCATCTTCCGTCATTTCTTCATGCGATATATCCTACCCTTTCCATTTTAGAGCCCTTACCCTTTTCAAAATAACCTGAAAACCTGTTGTTGCTGTTATGTCTTCACTTGTTTTCTGATCTTTCTTAGTGTAATAGAGTAGTGAGCTTTCCCCATCTCTCTGAGATGTTTCAGTTTCATTTTGAAAAACTCTTTTAGATTTAAGTTTTAAGGCCCTATGTTAGTACAGGAAGAACACTGTGTTCGAAAACAATCTTTTTTTAAAATGTTTGTTGACATATTACATTTAAAGACTGTTGTGTTTCCTCCATAAGTCCCAAAACACAGATCGATTAAGCGAAAAATTTCTGCTTTTTTAAGTCTCCTCGGATATCAAATAACTGACCCAGATAAACATATTCGTTGACATTTTGAGACAGTTATTGTTCAGTATTATTTGTCTTGTAGTTACCCGCTAGTGCGTCGTATTTGTTTTGAATGAAAGGCTCATTTTTTTACAACTCTCTTATAAATTCTTTATAGAGGATGCAGTTCTGTCACATTGTTAGCTATGTCTACTATATCGTCTGCGAATCTCAAGTTAGTGAATTTTTCCCAATTTCTTCAAATTCTAAATAATTTTAGACGTAGCCATCTCAAGGACTTCTGTAAACAATTTTGGGGATGTAGGATCACCATGCTTTAGTCATCTTCCATGGAAAATGCCCTCATGGGTTTTCCTATGCTGACAGAAGCCGTCGAGGTATCACTAATGCCACACAATACAGTTGGGTATATTGTTTTCACATCTTGTTCGTACAGTGTCTGTACAACTGCAGTGTGGCTGACAGAAAATTATTAAAGTCTGGTAAGCTGTTCATAGTTGTATTTCGTATTAATTGGCTCGAGTAATTAGCTCACGGAGGGTGTGTGTATGGTCAGTCTTAGTATAACCACGGCTTGTTCTATGGATTGTACGTTTTCCTCGATAGTATGGATGTGTGGCTTGTCAAGGTTTCAGTGAAAATTTTGTGGATAATAGCGAGTAAACTGACGACGTGGTAATTTTTCAAATGGTGAATACTTCCTTTCTTGTGTAAAAGGAGTATCTCTACTTTTTCCCAGGAGACGGGGATGCTGCCTTTTCGTATACAAGCAATAAAGATTTTAGTCAGGTGTTTTTCTGTTTCTTCTTAAGTCTTTCAATCGTCAGACTATCATGACTTCGTGCTTTATCATTCTGTATTTGATTTCTTCAGTCATATAGTTTGCTGTATAAATTACTTACATGCTCTAGAATTTCTTCCTGTCCTGCTGTGCGCGTAATAAGCTTTTTGTTTGGCTTTCTTACGGATCCCTTTATTCTCTAGTGCTAATTTTATGTCATTTCTATTGCATGTTTTCACAATACGCTTTTATTTTGTGTCTTGAATATTTACATAGTTCTGAGTATTCTGCAATGTGAACAGCTATTTTAATTTTCATTTCCCGTCTCTTTGACAGTGAGGTCTTAACTGTTCAGTACCTTTCATTGATCCTACTATTTCTCTTGCGGTTTTCATTATTGTTTCCACTAGTGGTTCTTTTTTTATTGTGTGTGTGTGTGTGTGTGTGTGTGTGTGTGTGTGTGGTTTAAGGTTTTCGGGTGCTAAACAGTGTGGTCATCAGCGCCCAAACGCATAGAAACAGGAACACATGCGGTGAAGGGACGAAGACGGACAGCGAACAAGGAGAAAGGCCAAAAGACACAGGCCTGATGCAGTTCCAAATCCTCACATACAGAGGCAAAACAAGAGGAGAAGAAACGCACTAAAAAGGAAAGGAAACACAAGGAAAAGAGAACAGAAATCGAACTGAAACAAGTGGGTAATCGTGACTGGCGGACCTCTTATTTAAAACCTGGGTGAACCAGTCACCCAGCAGCACATTAATATCCTCTCCCTAAAATCCGAGGCAACAAATTGGACAGGACACAAAACCGTAAGACCTTAACCACTGTCGTTGCGTCGTCTTGCAACATAGAGGGCAAATCCGGTGGCAAGGAAACCACCGCCCTCTGGTCAGAGAATAAAAGATAGTCAAGTAAATTGTGGCGGACAGTAATCTGGACGCCACAAGCACTGCAGATTGGGGGGGTCCTCCCACCGGAGTAAAAAACCATGCGTTAAGGGACTGTGCCCGATGCGTAGGCGAGTGAGGAGAACCTCATCCCGGTCCCGCCTGCATGACTGGTAGGACGTACGCTATGGCCGCGAGGTGGCCTTGACCAGACGCAGCTCATTTTCACCGACTGCCAGCCACTCCTCTTCCCATTGACGCGTAACACGAAAACGCAAAACGGAGGTAACAGCATGGAGGGGGACGGTACATTCAACAACGTGAGGGAGGGAACATGCATCTTTGGCAGCCATATAAGCCAGTTCGTTTCCCCTAATACCCACGTGCCTCGGCACCCAGCCGTTGCAGGTGGAGTAGGGCATCATGGATGTTCTGGACGACCGTATCCGCTGCGTACAAGTGTTGCATGGAGTAAAGGGCACTCAGGGAGTGAGAACAGATGAGAAACTTAAGACTGGGAACACATCTCATCTAGACTGGATTGTTGTGAGTTGGGCTCAGGACGACGATGACTTCTTTTCGTGGGTAAAACATTGTCTCCATACATTCTCTCCTTGCAAGACGTTTCTCTACAGTTCTCAAGGTGCTAATGTTCCTAGCCATGGCTTTTTGGAGTCTTCTGGAGAGAACTTCCATAATTATTGTCTCACATCTAAGTGAATATGTGCTAGTTTAAGTAAGTTTTTACATTATTCTGTTCTGCCATTATATTTTTTTCATCATCCTGATGGTTTCGTATTTCGATTTAGTGTGGCTACTTAGTTGGAATTTTAAGTATAATTTCTGCAGTCTTTCCGAATAATAACGTCAAGAGTAATTGTAAAATCATAATAAATGGACCCCGAGGGATTGGCGTTGTCGAATTTCTATTCTTTTATACACTGAGGAGACAAAAGTCATGAGACAGCGATATGCACATGTACAAAGACGGTAGTATCACGTACACAAAGTATAAAACGGTAGTGTATTGGAGGAGCCACCATTTGTAATTACGTGATTCGTGTGACAAGTTTTCAGACGTGATTATGGCCGCACGACAGGAAATTAACATACTCTGTACGTGCATTGGTAGTTGGAGCTAGACGCATAGCACATTTCGGAAGTTCAATATTCCGAGGTCCACATTGTCAATAGTGTCCCGAGAATACCAAATTTAAGGCAATACCTCTCACTACGGGCAATGCAGTGGACGATGGCTTTCACTTAACGACTGAGAGCAGCGTAGTTCGCGCAGAGTTATCAGTGCTAACAGACATACAACACTGCTTGAACTAACCGTAGAAATCAGTATGATATGCACGATGAACACGTCCCATACGGAAATTTGGCGTTACTGGCCAATGGCAGCAGACAACCGACGTTAGTGCCTTTGCTAACAGCACAATATCGTCAGCAGCGTCTGTCCTAGACTCTGACGTTATCGGTTGGACCCTAGACTGCTGGAAAACCGTGGCCTTGTCAGGTGAGTCCCAATTCAAGTTACTAGGAGATGATGGTAGTGTTCGAGAGTGACGCTGACACCACCAAGACATGGACCCAAGATGTCAATAAGGAAGTGTGCAAACTAGCGGTAGCTTAATGATGATGTGGGCTGTGTTTACGTGGAATGGACTAGGTCCTCCGGTCCAACTGAGCCCTCCATTGGCTGGAAATGGTTATGTTCGCCTACCTGGAGACGATTTTCAGCCATTGATGGACGATGGACTTCATGTAGGAAAACAACGACTCTTTTTTTTTTTTTTTTTTTTTTGGATAACAATACACTATGTCACCGGGCCACAATTGTTCACGATTGGTTTGAAGAACATTCTGGACTGTTCGAGATAACGATTTGGCCTTCCAGATCACTCGAAATAAGTTCCATCAAACATTTAATGGACATGATCGAGAGGGCACAACATCCTGCACCGGCAACATCTTCGTAATTATGGACCCGCCAGGGTAGGCGAGAGCGCTAATGCGCTGCTTCCTGGACTCGGGTAGGCGCGCCGGCCCCGGATCGAATCCACCCGGCGGATTAACGACGAGGGCCGGTATGCCGGCCAGTCTGTATGTGGTTTTTAGGCGGTTTTCCACATCGTGCTAGGTGAATACCGGGCTGGTCCCCATGTTCGGCCTCAGTTACACGACTCACAGACATTTGCAAACGTTCGCACTATTTCATGCCTTACACTATACGCAGACAGGTGGGGTACACTACTTCCATCCATCTGGCCACCCCCTGCAATTAACACTGCCAAATCCGTCATAACAAACACGACCCCGCGTTGGAGCGGGACAAAGGCCCAAGAAAGAAAGACAGAGGCAGCATGGCTCAATGTTTTTTCAGGAGACTTGTCGAGCTGCTGCACTATGACAGGCAAAAGGAGGCTCAAATGGTTCAAATGGCTCTGAGCGCTATGGGACTTAACAACTGAGGTCATCAGTCCCCTAGAACGTAGAACTACTTAAACCTAACTAACCTAAGAACCTAAGGACATCACACACAGTCCGTACCTTAGGCAGGATTCGAACTTGCGACCGTAGCGGTCGCGTGGTTCCAGACTGAAGTGCCTAGAACCGCTTGGCCACACCGGCCGGCCAAAAGGAAGTCCGACACGATATTAGGAGGTATCCCGAGACTTTTGTGACCTCAGTGTACTAGTCCACAGCGCTACGTGAAGTAAGTTGTTAATAGATAAATGTGAATAAATGTGTACTAGGTGAACTTCGTGTTAGTGTCTTTACATAAAACTGATATAACTGAATGCCATCAAGGGCGAACTGTCCGACGAAAGTCGCTGGCGGCCAAAATTTTAATGAACACATGGAAGTGAGTTCTAAATTCTATCTGTCGTGTTGTATAATTGTCATTTCCGCAAACAAGGGCCAACAGATTGCAGCAATTTATGTTCAAGAATGTTCAAATGTGTGTGAAATCTTATGGGACTTAATTGCTAAGGTCATCAGTCTCTAAGCTTACACACTACTTAAACTAAATTATCCTAAGACAAACACACACACACCCATGCCCAAGGGAGGACTCGAACCTCCGCCGGGATCAGCAATTTATGGTTGCGAAGAGTAGGACTATTAAATTCTGACGGGAACGTTATGTCACTGGACGTGACGGAACACCACTCCAAAATATCCCACAATAGTTTTCAATAGGTGGCATTCATAACGATAGATAACGAAATGGCACGTCACAGTCAACGATTATCAGGATTGAAGTTTTGACGCTGATATCGTCAGCTGTCATCTGAAGTTAACCAATCCCCACCGCGCTTGTTCGTATGTACGTTGGAACTTAAATAGTGGCAACACTGCTGTGGAGGCACTATGCAATGGAATGTACTATTGCCGCTGATAGCACACGTTGTTGCCATACCTACCTTACCTCCGAGCAAATGGACTCGCCCGTCGTACGTAATCGGAGTGCGTAAAATCAAGGGAAACACAGTCACTTGTGAGCGAGTGGTCTAACGTAACGGTGTCACTATGTTTTCGAAACAGGAACAATGGAGTTGCATCAAGATTGAATGTGCCAGAGATCCTACAGCAACAAAGTGTGATCTAAGTCTTCAAGAGGTGTGCGGGGAATTGGCATTGCCGTACAGAACAGTGGCACGTTGGATAAAAGGTCGGCAAACTGTGGCAGACGTGCTTCGGGCAGGTCGTCCCAGCGTCTCTGAAGATGAAGTGCAAGCAGCTGCCGCGCTAGTGGACAGTGATCCACGCCATACGATTCGTGAGCTCGCTCACGAAACCGCCTGGGCACGCGAAAGATTGCATCACTATGGGTTCCGCATGACTTTACGGACATGCAGAAATGGATGCTTAACGACGCTGCTCAGACGCATTTGGAGGGCAATGAGCGCGAAGGAGAGGCTTCCTTACGCCGTATCCTAATACTGGATGAGACATGGGCCAAATTGTACGAGCCAATACTGAAACGCCAGACCAACGAATGGCGTCATTATGGGTCGCCGCGAAAGTCGAAAGTGCGTCAGAGCTCCACTATGATACGACTGTGATGGTGTTATCCTAGCGCCTTACGTTCCTCCACGGCAGAGCGTCTTTGCACGCTACTACTCTTCGTTTCTGGAGCATCATCTGCAACAAGCCTTGCGAAAGGAGCGTCGACACTTCCTGCACAACCCACCCACCATTGTGCACGACAATGCGTGGGCGCATACAGCGCAAGCTGTGGCTGCTCTATTCGGTCGATGTGACTGGTAAGTACTGTACCATCCACCGTACTCCCCGGACTTAAGTCCTTGTGACTTTGATTTGATTCCGAAGATGAACGAACTACTTCTTGGCATTCGCTTCAGAACTGTTCCAGAGATTCGACAGACAACAGACCGCACCATTCGCACCAAAAACAGAACAGGCTCTGCTGACGGTATACTACACCTTCCACACCGCTGACAACGGGTTCTACACAACGCTGGTGACTACTTTGAAGGACAGTAACATGTAGCTCTTTTCTATCGGTTGTGAATAAATAATTGCCACTACTTAAGTTCCAACTCTCGTATTAAAGCGACGGATATTGTGCTTTTGTGACTTCCCAATCTTTATTATTTTCTTTGCTTCGTTTTCGTTGCTTGAGATCACGATGTTTTCGTTCCTGTTTTCTCTCGCAGAGAGGACACAGTATTTGAAAGTGAAGTCCGAGTGCATGCTGAAAAGCAATGCCTCCGAGTTTTTTTGTCGTATTCTCAATATCAGTTGAGTTAATGCATGTCATTACTCGGTCGATTTTCCCGCTTCGCTGACACAATTGGAACCCAGTGTCGCTAGAGGACTCCGATTTGTAGTGTGTAACAGAGTGGTGCGTAACATAATTATATCGGTGTTTGAGGAACAACGTTCTGAAATTGAGTTTCTAACTGAAGAACACTTCGTCCAGACATGGGGCATCCTTCCATCAGCTTGACACTGCCATAACACAGCGAAGCGACATCGACAAAAATCCTACGTCTTGCGTACAGTGTCGTCAATAATCCACCATACAGTCGCTATCGGGCCCCATTCGTTTTTCATCTGTAGACACAACTTAAAGAACAGCTTCGAGGAACAGCTTCGAGGCGGTGTCAACAAAGCCAATCATTCTACAGAGATGGCGTCGACAAACTGGTCTGTCGTTGGGGCGAATGTGTTCCTCGCCAGGGTGTCTATGTTGAGAAATATATATATATACACGAAGAATATAGATGTTGAATATTATTTTATTTAAAAAAACTTCAAGCTTTTTCACATAAGAAATTCTGAGGCATTACTTTTCAGTACGCCCTCATATTATATACCTTTAAGTATTACATTACCTGAACAAACAAAGAACTATACTTTTCATGAATAAAAACATAAACAAATAAATAAAATGGGTTTTTGAATAGCAATTGTTTCAAAATTGAAATTGCCAGTTTCATTGGCTGCAAAAATATAATTTTTTGTCGTTTTCTGACTGTTACAATGACAAGAAGACACGAAGGATAAACCAATAAGGCGATGTGCCCTTTTTTAAAAAATATGTGTTTCGAAATGTGGTGTTACAGAAGAATGCTGACGATTAGATGGGTAGATTACATAACTAATGAGGAGGTACTGAATAGAATTGGGGAGAAAATGAGTTAGTGGCACGACCAGAAGAAGGGATCGGTTGGCAGGAAATGTTCTGAGGAATCACGGGATCCCCAATTTAGTATTGGAGGGCAGCGTGGAGGGTGAAAATCGTAGATGAAGACCTAGAGATGAATACACTATGCAGATTCAGAAGGATGTAGGATGCACTACGTACTGGGACATAAAGCAGCTTCCACAGGATAGACTAGCATGGAAAGCTGCATCACACCAGTCTCAGGACTGAAGACCACAACATCATCATGTGTTATTTTCTCAGCAAAGTAAATGCTGTCTGCAAGATATATTTTCTATTTTTCCAGTTTATCAGTAGTTTACATAATTACTCCTCTCAACAGTGTCCACTAGGAATTTTAACATCACCATTAATGAGCTGTAATACACGACTGGATAGCGGAGCAGAACGGGATTGTGGTGTTTCCTGCCCTGGAGAATGCTGCAGCCTATTGTAGTGACCTGTAAACATGTGTCTTGATGAAATTTCCACTTCGTTCGGAGTGCGACTGGTAAGTAAATGGCTGTCGTCCGCGTTTCCAGTTGTGTTTTTGTAAAGATTTTGAATTTAGACGTAAGATAAGTCATTAAATGACATGTAATCTGAAAGCGTTTACCATTCACCCTACGGTAGTTACATAATACGTTTAAATCCAATGGTTACGACGCCTCATAAAAGTTCTTAACCTAAAAAGTTCTCTCGGTCTGGAACAGAACGAGGCAGAATGGTATAGTGTCCTGTTTACGCATTTATTTTTTTAATGCAAGTGTATTTCATACTTTATATTTCTTTTTTTTCCATTCCTTTTATAGATAGTGTGAACTTACATTAGAAGGACTGATATAGAGCAATGAGATATTAAATCAATGGATATGGCAGTTTCAGCTGTTTTATCTTCTGAAATGGGAGTTTTAAAGCATCTAAGGAGTTTAACTTACCAAAATCAACGTTGGAAAAATACTTTCGTAAACCTAAGAATAATCTTAACTACAGAGCTGACAAATCAGATGGGAAACTTAAAAATGTGTTCACTGCATAACAAAAACACGCGCCGGTAACATAATTCAGGTCAATGGAGAACAGACTTTTCGTCCGACGATAAAACATCATTGTCAGATCATTAGCCTATCAATTAGCAGAAATAAATGGCTTGCGACATAGATTTGGCAAACAGATTTGGCAAACAGATTTGGCAAAGAAACTTGTGTACCTGGGCAGGACTTGGCTATACGATTTATTAAATATGCATTCTGTGTTGTCTGTTCGCAAGCCAGAAAATACATCTGGTGCATGGATGATGGGTTTCAATAAAGTAACAGTAACAGTAACAGTAAGTTGGTATTAAGTACTAAAAATGATTATACGTTTTTAAAAATAACATTGAAATGTCTATTTATTGTAAACGATATCTTTGAAGATTCTATATTCCTTAGTCTAAAGTTTTCATTAAACAACTCTATATTTTAGTTTTTGCGTGGTATTCCTAATAGTTTCAACGTTTACACCATAATTTCACTAAACATTGCCTTATCACATTCTGTACCATGCGTGGTGCAGAATGGGAAATATGCAAGCATTTCTTTGAAAACAATGTAAAAAATACGTAAGACACAATTTTAAGTGATTCTAAAGTAAGGTACGATAGGCTATACTACGAGGTAACTATTTTATACCTTGTCTTCCTTTATTTTACTAGTCCACCTCGAGTTCTCAGGGTTGCAGCTGCCAGTTCCTGAATGCTGACACACTTTTCATATCACGTTCCAGTCCGCTGAGATCCGGTGTCAGTCGACCTTACGTGAGACATAGCGGTTTTCTTCAAGAATACTGATATTTCGCAAACTAGTTTTACGACATTAACGTCGTGCAAAACAGTGTGAATCCTCCTGCGAATTTTCCGTTACTCGAATGCTGGGGTTCCATCGGGTACCTCGAGGAGCGTTCGTTCTTCATACTAGCCCCATAACTCTGGTACTGAACTACTGTGTAACAACAACCGTAGTTTGTGTACTCATATTTCATGGTTTGAAGCAGTTTATTTATTAATGTTAATAGGGAAACAGTAAAATAAAGACATACAGGTACTACAGTGAAAGAAGTTGGTCCAATCCATAGAGCAAGACGAAATCATAGTCGTGTCTTTGTTGTATTCAGAAAAGCTTAGTCTTACAACAAAAGAAAGAAAGAAAGAAACTGTTTCTGACATTTTGTTTCTACAGTCTCTCACAAGCCTTACTGCGATGAGAAGTCAGAAAGTGTGGGTTTTTCAAATTGATTTGCGAAATAGTGTGCTTATTACGAAAGTAATATTTGCATATGGAATACAGAGGTTGTAGGCATTAGGAAAATCCATTTAATGGGTATTTATACTTATGAAAAACGCAGTAAGAAAATATTTTGTTTCTACAGGTTCTCACTATCCTTACTGTAATGAATAATCAGAATGAGTGGGTTTTTCCAACTGATTTCCGAAATAGTGTGTTTATTAAGAAAGTAACTTTTGCGCATGAAACGCGGAGGTTGTAGGCATTAGGAAAAGCCGTTTAAATATTTTTTATACTTATAAAAATGTAGTATGAAAAATAAAACCTCATTAGTATTACTCACACTTTGCAGTGAGTAACCAGAATTTCCGAGGGATATTCATTAAATTTTATGGGAAGGTTGCTATCGATGGGCCACCTAAAGAAAATGTGATAAAATCCTCGGTTATTATAATAAATAAATTATTTTAAGTGTGACTTCCACATTATTGTTTCTCTTCATTTCATTATAGAAGGGCTACAGATGCCATAAATATTCATTGCTAATGAAATAATTGAGAAATAGAAACTTCTATCATCGGCCCAATCAAGATGGCTGTCTTCTTTCATTGGGGCAGGCAGTTTCTGTGAAAGAACTACTGTGCAATAACTTTTGAGTACTACTAACAACTAAAAAAGTCTCAAAACATTTCATGTTTTTGTTTGGTAAAAAAATATAGTATCAAAACACTGACAAACTATTAGAAAACGTATAATGAAAACCATTACTTAAATTTTGTTCATAGTGGTCTATTTAGGCGTAAATTAGACAAAATCTGAGGTGACTCATTCAAGGCACCTCGCACTGCACACTTATCAACACATATCCTCCGTCCACAGCATGTACTTTTGCTGAATTGCTCTACTTTCGAATGATGGCTGCAGAAATTTCATCACTATTACCACAACGCGATGACGTTTTAATCATTAATACTAGTTAGTTACAAGAACGCAATGCAAATTCTACCTTTTTTTCACTGTCGGTTTGTGTCTTCCAAGAAAAGCTCACCAGTAAGACGGTGAATATTTGGCAACATGGGGTACACTTAAGGTCTCATAACATGTGTCTACTGTCAGTATTCAAGGAGAAATAACGCTAGCCCATCGCCCGATCGATACCAACCTTTCACCAACTATAACATCGAAAAATAAAGTTACATAATTACTTTTTATTTTGTTTGCAGATATGTAACTGGTGTCGTAGTACACACTGAAATCCCACACAGGTCGATACTGGGCGAAAACGAAATGGAGTAGTCTCTTTCCAAAGTGCATATGACCCTCACCATTTTGTTACTACCTAAATAAAATGTTAACAGTCCAAGATGACTACATTGATGCCTCATATACAACGATTAATATCCTAACCCCAGCGCTACTGTTGCTGCATTTCGAAATATTACTGTTGAATATTCTATGAAGTTAAAAATTTAAGTGTTTGTAGAGTCATGGCGACAAGTGGCTTGTGTTGGGGCCAACACGGTACTGCTAAAAATGAATGAAGAACTTAAAATACTAAGAGCTACCAATATCACCTTTAGGCATGCCATTCTACATCGACGCCTCCATAGGTAATCTGCAGTTCATACTTAAATGTTTGAAAGAGGCTACATGGAACCACATTCCGCTCATTTCTTAATTGTTCCATCCTCGAATGGCAGATAGGAAATTTGAAAAGTTAAATCTTTCCACACGATCTCTGATTTCTCATTTTGTCACGATAGTCATTTCTCCCTACGTAGGGAGGCATAAACAATTTGGCGTTCGGAGGACAAAGTTGATGGTTGAAATACCTTGAAAAGATGTGCCGCAGCGAGATAAGCATTTTTTATACTGATTGTCACTCCAACTCGCTTATCATATCCGTGACACTAGCAATTCAACGATAATACTTTTTTTTATGTCTTCCGTCAATCCTATCCAGTAATGACTCCGTACTGCATAACAAAACAGCAGAAGGTGACGGAGAAGCGAAGTGTAGGTAATCTCTTTAGTAGATTTAGTTGCATCTTCTACAGGCTTCTTCTAAGTGTTATGCCAGTAAAATACAGTCTTCGGTTCGATTTCCTCACAAAACTTTCTGTACGATAGTTCAGATTTCAGTAGTTCGTATTCGTGATCCCAAGGTATTTAGTTGAATTTACTACATTTTAATTTACGTGATTTACCGTATAACCTAAATTTAACGTAATTGCTTGGCGCTAGTTTGGAGAACCTGACATTTTTATTGTTGAGAACCAGTAGCCACATTTTGAACACGTACACGTTCCGTCTAAATCACTTATTCGTCACGATGTGCTAATGAGCTTACTAGTAGGTAACCGACAAACAGCCTAAGAGGGCTGCTCAGGCTCCTAAATCGTCTATATAGACTACAAAAAGCAGAGGCCCTGTAAAGCTTTCTTGAGGAACGCCATATATTACTAGATCACTTCCCTCAATTACTGAGAAATGTGACCTTTCTCGTAGGAAATCACCAATCCAATCACATAACTAATACGATACTCTGTAGGCACGAAATTTGTTTAGGAACTTCCAGTTAGCAAAGGTGTCGAAAGCCTTCTGAAATTGTTAAAGTATGGTGTAAACTTGAAATTACCTGTCGATAAAGTTCTTTACTTCGTGTGAGTATTCCATAGTTATTAGAATGTAACTCAGATATATCCGCAGCGGGAAATGAGTTAGTCATGCTCCAACTTACCGCCATGTTACTTTCAAAACAGAGTGTGATGTTATTGGCAAAAGCGTGTATTGTTAGATCCCTCTCTGCCTGAAAGATCTGTAGTCACTTATCCGTCTTCTAGGGTAGTACATCTCCGGACGGGAACTATGAGTTATGTCTTAGCATTTATGCGAGCTTTGAAGGGACTCAACCGAAAGGGATGTTTGGTTGTTGAACTGGTCCTCGAGGCCTAGTGGCTGATAGACAAAGAGACCCTTGACTTCCGCTAGCTGGCTTGATGACGAGGTGCCGATTCTACCTCGCAGTGCACACCCTTTGTCTTGTGATAGTGAACTGCGTTTATTAAACCGAACTCATATTGGATTGTCGTGATATGGTTACGGGCTCTCGTGACTGTGCTGCATTTACGTGACTTTACGTGAGGTGGTTTTCAAATTATAAGCGGGATGTGTAAGGTCTTTGCCCGCACACTGAATTTTTCAGAGAACGTGGGCTAAATATTCTATTTTAGTTCAGTCATCCAAGGTTTCAAGCTGTTAAATTCTTTGCTCTTCCACTCATCAAATAATATTTTATCCTTCATTCTAATATGTTGTGATCTTCTTTTGTCTATGGTATCCGGATGGTAATGTCCGTAGAATTGGATTTGTTTGTAAAATATCATAGCCTGTATTTAATTATAGAATTTTCATCAATTCTGGTTTCTTTTCATCTACTCTGTCTTGTGCTCTAGATAACCTTCCACGTGTTCCATATTACCACATATTTTCACTCAAGAACTACGTTCTCGAATGTACTACATTACTTTAATTGCCTTTAAAGACACGAGGCAATAAGGTGACTTAATTCTATCCTGACCAGTGGAAGACTTCCCTCGTCATCTTATTCCTCAACAAACCCGCTTCCGCCGCCCCCTCCTATCGTCCCATCTGCCTCACCTCCGTCTTCAGTAAGGTCTTCGAATCCATCCTCTCCCTCTGTATCTATTAGCACCTTAATCAACACCACCCCCTCCCCCTTACCCAGAGTGGCTTCCGACCCTCCTTCTCAGCTGAAGACCAACTTCTCTTGCTCCAGCTCAACTCCCGTCGCTCCGCCATTTTTGTTTCCCTTGACCTCCAAAATGCCTATGACCGTGTATTGTATCCTGGTCTCTTCTTTAAACTCCAAATCTATGCCCTTCCTACCAATTTTGTCCGTCTGGTCGCTTCCTTCCCCTCGCGCCGTCCTTCCTATGTCACTCTCCACAACACCAACTCCCGTATCTTTTATCCCACTGCTAGCGTCCCCCAGGTCTCTGTCCTCTCCCCTCTCCTTTATTTCTTGTATATGGCTGATATGCCCAAGCCACCCCCATCTGTCCACCTTCTCCAGTATGCTGATGACACCGCCTTCCTGGCTCTCTATCCTACCCTTCAACGGTCCCAACACACCCTCCAAACCCAACTTAACCAGTTCACCACTTGGTGCAACCAGTGGTTCCTCCACCTCAACCCCTCCAAAACCCAGGAAATCATCATAGGCTGCACCAACTCCTTTCGTCTCCATGATTTCTGCCTCACCCTTTATGGTCGTCCCATTCAGCTCACCCCCACTCTGAGATACCTTGGCCTCACCCTCGACCATTACCTCACCTGGACCCCTCACCACCAGACCATCCAGCAGAAAGCCCATTGCCGCCTCCGCCTTCTGAAACTCCCGTCTGGCCGGACATGGGGATTGCATCTTTCTACCATCCTCCGCACCTATAAATCCCTCATCCGTCCTTGGATCTCTGCACCCACCCGCTTTTACAAGGTCCTCCATATCCTGGAATGCCATGCGCCTTCACCTTCCAAATGATGAACTTCGCCATGACATATAGCCTTCCTTCCAACTATAGCCTGGCCTTGTCCCCCCCCCTCCCCAGGGCCCCCTTTTTCCTCTCCCATCCTTCTCCCAGACTGAATTTTCCTCCCCCCCCCCCCCCCCTGAGACTCTGCATCCCATTCTTGCTTCTCTCCTTCCCACATCCCTCCCTACCTGGCCCTCTTCGGCTCACCCCCTTCCCATCTCCACCCCTCTCTTCCCCTCTCTCCGTTCTTCTGGTCTCTGTCATCTCCTTGCTCCTCTCAGATCCTCCGTTTTGGTCATTCTCAGTGCGCCACGTCAGTGTTGTTGTTAGTGCTGTTTCTCTTGTGCATCGAGAGGTGTGATTTTAATTGTGTGCTGGCCTTGTATTTAGTGTTACTGTCAGTGTTTGCTATGTGCTATGCCATTCATCGATACTTTTATGCACTGCTCGTAGTGTGCCTTGTGCTCTATAATTGTATCAGTGTGTGTTTTTTTGTGTGCGCTAGTTTTTTACAGTTTTTATCTCCATTTTACAGTCACCCCTTTTTTGTCTGTTGTCTTACATGATGTTCCCCCTCTTTTATATCTATGTTCACCTTGTTTTTTGCTTTGTATATTTTTAAATGTCTTCTGTTGTTTAGTTCTATGACTTTCAGCTGAAGAGCAGCGCATATGCTGCTGTCAGCCCGCCCTGCTGGGGAACTGAAATACAATAAAGGAAAAAAAGGTGTCTTAAGCAGAGAAGACACGTTTGTTATACAGGGTGTTACAAAAAGGTACGGCCAAACTTTCAGGGAACATTCCTCACACACAAAGAAAGAAAATATGTTATGTGGACATGTGCCTGGAAACGCTTACTTTCCATGTTAGAGCTCATTTTTATACTTCTCTTCAAATCACATTAATCATGGAATGGAAACACACAGCAACAGAACGTACCAGCGTGACTTCAAACACTTTGTTACAGGAAATGTTCAAAATGTCCTCCGGTAGCGAGGATACATGCATCCACCCTCCGTTGCATGAAATCCCTGGTGCACTGATACAGCCCTGGAGAATGGTGTATTGTATCACAGCCGTCCACAATACGAGCACGAAGAGTCTTTACATTTGGTACCGGGGTTGCGTAGACAAGAGCTTTCAAATGCACCCATAAATGAAAGTCAAGAGGGTTGAGGTCAGGAGAGCGTGGAGGCCATGGAATTGGTCCACCTCTACCATTCCATCGGTCACCGAATCTGTTGTTGAGAAGCGTACGAACACTTCGATTGAAATGTGCAGGAGCTCCATCGTGCATGAGCGACATGTTGTGTCGTACTTGTAAAGGCACAAGTTCCAGCAGCACAGGTAGAGTACCCCGTATGAAATCATGATAACGTGCTCCATTGAGCGTAGGTGGAAGAACATGGGGCCCAATCAAGACATCACCAACAATGCCTGCCCAAACGTTCACAGAAAATCTGTGTTGTTGACGTGATTGCACAATTCCGAGCGGATTCTCGTCAGCCCACACATGTTGATTGTGAAAATTTACAATTTGATCACGTTGGAATGAAGCCTCATCCGTAAAGAGAGTATTTGCACTGAAATGAGGATTGACACATTGTTGGATGAACCACGCTGTACATGGTACGGAAACAAGTGGGTCCCCCGTAGCACTCTCCATACAGTGACGTAGTCAACGCTACTTTGTACAGCAGCAACGTCTCTGACTCTGACATTAGATTTATCGTCAACTGCACGAAGAATTGCCTCTTCCATTGCAGGCGTCCTCGTCGTTCTAGGTCTTCCCCAGTCGCGAGTCATAGGCTGGAATGTTCCGTGCTCCCTAAGACGCCGATCAATTGCTTCGAACGTCTTCCTGTCGGGACACCTTCGTTCTAGAAATGTGTCTCGATACAAACGTACCGCGCCACGCCTATTGCCCCGTGCTAATCCATACATCAAAGGGGCATTTGCCAACTCCTCATTTGTTAACATTGTACTGACTGCAAAACCACGATCGTGATGAACACTAACCTGTTGATGCTACGCACTGATGTGCTTGATGCTAGTACTGTAGAGCAATGAGTCGCATGTCAACACAAGCACCGAAGTCAACATTACCTTCCTTCAATTGGGCCAACTGGCGGTGAATCGAGGAAGTACAGTACATACTGACGAAACTAAAACGAGCTCTAACATGTAAATTAAACGTTCCCGGACACATGTCCACATAACATCTTTTATTTATTTGTGTGTGAGGAATGTTTCCTGAAAGTTTGGCTGTACCCTTTTGTAACACCCTGTATAGCGGTTTCAGCTAGAGAGATAAGTTCGTGACGCGGTTGAACTGTGAGACAAGAGCTAGCAAAGATGGAGTCAGCGAGAGGATTTCTGCTAGCAGGCTATCTCAGTTCTTTTCGTTTTATTAGGAGTTGTAGACTAAAGTGAGTAAAAACGTTTGCATAGCAAGAATTAAATCCATAACATGCAGTTGTTACTCAACGATAGCATACTGAATAGCTGCAAGAGGTCTACTACATAGATTATGGTTTCAGTCTTATCTTCGTTAAATCTTGTTAACCCCTACTGAGTAACACCCGTCAAAATGTCGCCTACGTTCACATTATCAGTGACCTGTTACGTTTTGGAAAGGTACCGGCCTTTCGCCCTCCGTGACACACCTCCCCTTCTCAGCCTGCGTCTGAAAGTGGTACCCAATGGTTGTTGCCTATTCCTCGAGAGTCCCAGCTGAGCGGTAAGTAACAGTCTACCCGTCAAATAGGCGGATGTTACTATCCGACGTAATTTTATACCCGTCGTTTTGCCTGATGTTAGCAACAAATACACGAAAGCGTTTCTTCACCATCCTACATGATTTCGTCAATATAGTTTACATTCTACCTGTTTTTTCATCTTTTTCTGTACGTGTTCAGCGTAGTAACTGGAGTTTCTTGGTCCGAAAAAGTATTGTATTTTCCTGCTGGTATGCCTTAGTTCCGTATCTGCTAAATCAGGGGAACAGCCGCTGATCCAATAAACTCGGGTCACTTCGCATCTACTGGCACTGTTACTTGATATGTTGTCGAGCATTTATTCAAGGAAAATACAAATATAATACATACTCCACATAAAAGAATCCCCACCTCCCTCCGTTCCTCTAAAAAATCTGAAGCTTTGTGTATTGATTTCCCATCCCAGTACGGACAGAACCGGAGATATTTTGCTTTTATTTTCAGCCAAAAACATTGGAAAAGGAGGACGAAAATCAAGTCGATGAATTGACTCTCGTCAGATGTTGAAAGAATCGCTCAGATACTGGCAGAATTCCGATCAGAAAGAGGACAATACTGATAGTGATGCTTCATATGAAACTGAAGATGAAGATCGATCTGTTGATGAAGACGAAACTATCAGTTCAGGGCAAGCAATATTAAATGCTATTCATGCACTCTACGTTTCGCCCTCTGCGGAGAAACGGAAAAGCTGTTAAAAAAGAAAAAAAAAAAAACAAGAAAAGGAGCAGTCTGGAAGAAACCCAACCGTCAACCTCTGCGGATCAGTCAGACGCATCACAACAGAATAGGCAAGAAGGGAAAGTGCCCTAGCTGATATCGACCAATATGTTCAAGCTGCAGCACAAACAGTACCGGAGGAATCTCCTTCCGCCTCAACAGATCTAATCGACACTTGTGAGAAAGAAGATCTGTTTTGGAAAAATGGATAAAAATGGACGACGACGACGACTACTCGTTCGATCTCGACAGGTCAACGCCCATTACCAACTACACCTGTCATCCAAGGGAATGTTATGCTCTGCTCTTTTCACGTTCCACAATAGACAAAATTGTCCTTCATACCAATGAACAAATAGAGGAAGGCAGGGTGAACTATAAAAATGGAAAATCCTGCAGTTTGAAAAAAAAAACAAAAAAACTTGGAAGAGATGCAGGCTTTATTTGGGTTACTGATTCTATCCGCTGCTCTAGAGAGTAACCGTTTGAATGCTAATGTGTTATTTGGTATCAAATATTTTGGCTCATCATTCCATCCTTCCATGATAAGTCTGATCGGGCAGAGAGAGTTGAACAAACAAAACTCGCACCAGTCACCGCAATATGGGAATAATTTTTGAAACACTGTACAGAAAATTACAAACCCAGCTCACATCTAACAATCAATGAACAGCTTGTACGTTTCAGAGGGAGGTGTGGTTTCTGAACGTTTATTCCAAGTAAACCAGGGAAATGTGGACTGAGAATCTGTATAATGTGTGACGGCGGCACATCATGTATGACTGATAACTGTGCGTATGCCGGAAAATGTTCTGTCCCCAGTGGAATGCCTGCAGCTGTACATTATGACGACGAATTGGCTGCGACTCTTCATGGGACGAATCTCAAACAATTGGCTCGCCAGCGTCCCTCTCGCTACAAGACTGCTCGATAAAAAGCTAACTATGGTGGGAACAACAACAAAATAAAAGGGAGTTGCCCAACAACTTTGTGAATGGGAATTGCAAAGAACACAAAACAGGATGTTCGTTTTTCTTGCATCACGATCAAATCACAAGTGTATCCGACAAACCAAAACCAGATAAGCAGATTGTGCTAGTCTCCACGATGCACCCATAAGGCTCAGTCAACCATCCACCAAGACAACCAGAGATAATAATGATATACAATTCAATCAAAGGTGGAGTAGACACTCTGTATCAGATGTGCAGAGCAGTGAGTTGCAGTAGAAAAACGAAGAGATGGCTGTTACGTTTCGTTTACAATATGGTCAGTATCATGCTGGTGAATTTCTTCGTAATGCGTGAGTCAAATTTCATAAGAAGTCAACGAAATCAAGTATTCCCAAAACAAAAAAAAACAATTTCTCGTTTTGAGTTTGCCACAGCTTTGCATTCTCCGCTTGGGCAAGAGTGGTCGAGACACAGGCCGATTATTACCAACATCTCTCTGAAAACGAAAATGATCGGGCTCAAGGAGACATAAATTTTTCTAAGCATACATCTGGCATCATTCAGATGATGCCTCGGAAAGCTATAAAAAGAAACGAATGATTGCCCAATGCTGCAGCAAATGCTCAACAGCGGTTTGCTACGAGCACACTACAGAAGTCTGTACTGCCAGCTATAAAGAATCTTTTTTATTCACGTTCCTTCCTTTCATATATCTTTTTTGTTATTTCTTCTCGTCTTACGGATTCTTCGAATTATAAATAGGCACAGTTTGCAGATAATTTTTTTCAGCTTATTATTTTACAGGTTTTGTTGTCTTTTCATTTGAAAAAAAAAAGGAGACGGTACATGCAACTAACAAGCCTTATGGCAGCATATAGTAAATAGTCACCGGTGCTGCAAGCGTCATAGTAATGCACTCTATGGTAGGAGTAATATGATGCTAAATTAAAGAGAATAGTAAGCATCGTTGTTGTTAAGCATAAGAATTGTATTAATTTCTTTGACGAAGAAGACAGCCTTAACTTCTTATTTGTTGAAACAGTTTTTCTAGACATATGGCTGTGCACCTCTGTATGTACGACCAATGGATGAACAAAACGTGTTTTCAATACGTATTGTCAACAATTTTTTTCTTTATGGGGAAGAACTGATGAACAATGGGAGAGATTTGCTTTGGATTCACAACCGTCGAGTTGTCGGATGTTACTAACCCAAGTTCTCAATCGCCTAAAAGACGGTTGTTAGTAATGATTGTTTAAAACAGATGCTACTAGTGAGGGGTTCAACCAGTCTTCAGTTATTCCGTTGCGCTTTGCAACAGTTCATGCCACTGAGACACTTAATACAAAGTTAGTCAGAACGCGATTATCCATATATGGGCCAGATTATATATTTTCAGAGTATAAGAACAGGGGTTATATTTCTTAAGAACGCAGAGGTTAATGTAAACAGTAGTTGCAGGCAGGCTTTCAATGTGCCAGTGTGAAAGTAGAAAGTGGTCGATAAAACTGTCTCCATTGACAATGCGATGACGTAATATTAATGACATTACATTTGGTAAATCTACTACTTAAGTAAACCTACTCCCATTTTGACAGCGTTTTTACATAGGAGCATGACTTCACTATCAGGACTTCTGTTTGTTATCAAAGGACACTCACGATGTATTTTCATACAACAGTTTAAGCACCGAGGGAAGTTATTTCACTGCGATGTAAGGGCATGTAACAGAAATCAGAAAAATCATGACTAGGCATTTATGATTCGTTGACATCTCAATGAAGGTCCTTCGAAAAGCAACTCAGGCTCTTATGGTGAAGACGCGCTTCGAAATGTACACTGACGAAGTAAAATCGCTATTGGATATACTTCACTATTAAGTCCTCCATTCATTTCACTTTCTCGGTTTCGAAATGAATAGCCTGTGTGCGCCTTCCGAGTATGCTGCACACTGCGCTTGCGTAAAAACAGGGAGCTGCGGTGGCGTTAGTTAACATAGGAAGTGAAACGCCCCCTTTCGAAAATTAAGAATGACAGCGCTGGAAAAACTCTTACGTTATTTGATTTTCAACTAGCTGAGCAAAACTCAACGCACTCAAACAGTTTTCTCTTTACTTATTCTGATAAATACTAAACTGCCACGCAACATTTTTAGCGCAACGCAATCTGCCTTTGAATAGTCCCTACAAAAGAATGGCCCTAACCAACAATAACCTATACCTTTAATGAATATTTAAAGCATCTCGCAGTGAAGTTCGCGCTAAATTTACAGTTTCTATAAGATTTCATGACTCTTGTGGATTTTGCGTTCTTTTAAATTTGGCATGGTTTATTCTTGCTTCTGCGAGAGCGTTCTGACCCATTTAGCAGGGGCGCTAAGTACCATAGCTTATTGACGATTATAAACAAAAATGACGCTGTAAAAGAACGATAAAAGGAATGCAGGAAAAATACTCTTACTGGAGAACAAAAAAATATGCTCCTGTTAAAAAGATTAACTGAAAACTGGGCTACCAGCGGCCTCTTTCTTCATTCCTCACCACATTTGAAAATTTTCCCAAAACTTTTGGCAGGCGAAAATATTGGCGCTCTTTTTACCATGCAACTCACCTCTCGCTTCCACAAGCATCCCTACTGTAACTCGCTCAGGCCACTAGACCGTCCTTTTAGTCACTCATACTCATCCACTCACAGCTGCCCATTCTCACTCACTCATTCAGCCCATCTCATTGTCAGTCTCTTATTATGTCTCCCTGCCATTGTGTCCTGTCTCACAACCACAGTCTCCCTCGTTCTGTCCTACTCCTACTGTCTCCTATCACTGTAGCTCTATGCCTCTTGTACTTACCGCTAATATGTCATTAATTCCTTGCCACTGCTACTGTCTCTTCTGACTGCCACGATCTCTCTCTACCTCATTGTCATTGTCATATACTCTGCCTCTCTTTACCACTGGCTCGCACCCACTACCATTTTCTTTTCTTTATTCCTCTCCTATTGACACCGTCACCTTCATTCTTTTCCTAGCACTTTTCTGTCACTGTCAAGTATGTTTCAGTGCCACAGTCCCTCTCTCTTTCTGCCACACTTTCATTGTTTCCTTCGGTCTTTCTATACCATAACTACTGTCTGTTATCGTCCAGTGTTTATTACTTTTCCGTCTCTCACCTACTGCTACAGTCACCTTTTCTCTCAGAATAAAAACTGCTGCGAATACGCTCGCAAGCCAGAATTTTTGAAAATTTTTTAAAGGTACTGAGGGAGATGGAATGAGATAGCTGGTACTCCACTTTTTAGTCAGAGTCTGTCAAATAGCAGCTTATAGCCTTTTTTGTGCTCAGATACAAGCATTTTTCTGTTGGTTCCCTTCTTTTCCCGGCCACAGCAGGACATGTCAGCCATATGAAACGAACTTGATGGGTCAGTAAACTCTGTCAGTCCACTTATATGAAATCGAAAAAAAAAAGGTTCAAATGGCTCTGAGCACTATAGGACTTAACATCTGTGGTCATCAGTCCCCTAGAACTTGGAACTACTTAAATCTTTTTCTTCTTTTGCAGAATGGTGTAACAATAACAAACAAACTGCTTCTAGCATTTTTTAAATATATAATACGATGACTTTAAAAAATAAAATTTTTCTGGGAAACGTAAATAAGTGGACTTTTTTTTTACATAACAGCGAAAAAAATATCCTGCTTCTGCCAGGACAAAACAATAAGGGTTTGCGTTCCTCTTTCAGGTGCGTACCTCACTAATCACGTCACACCTCGCGTTGGTGTCGGGTAAGTCTTCACGTGTGTTTGTGGATCCTCTCCACTGTCCTGGTCCTTTCTTGTTCTGATACTTATAGACAATAATTACATTCTCCTACCCGGGACACCCCAACTGGGTGGGGGTCAAGCAAGGCATTTACTAAAAAATTTGCGTAATATGTTCGATATCTCGGATGTCTCATAAGCTGTGAGTGATGTTCCTGGAGTAAGGCCCAGAAGTCAAGCACATTCTTACTACCGTCTCGGAAAAGATAACGCACAGTCAAACCTCGAATCTAAGTCACTGCGTTTGTCTTTGTTCGGGGATTATATGTCCTATCTGGGAGAAGTAGTGTGCGTGGTTCTATTGTTTGCGGCTCCACCCGAAGGAGGAAGGCGATAATTTTTTTTGACCAAACACCATACGTCCGCCGAAGGACCGCATATCAGGCGATGCTCCTCTGTGTCTATAACATTGCACTGCGGACACAGTGGCTCGTCCACCATTAATTTGCATGCAACCTGGAACGAGTCACGTATTTCCCATTTACCACCTGATACCACAGTGCGCGCGTTCCCGTATCAAGGTGTGGGTGGTGCACTGTACGCCATACCACTGACCACGTAACTGTTGGTTGGCGGCGCTCTACGGCATTTTTCGGCCGTCGTCGAGTCCAGATGTGATATATATCACGTGCCGTTGCCGTCCTGGTAGTCGGTAGTTCCATAGGTACATAACTGTGTTCCACAAAAAAGATTCGCATACGGGCAAGCGATGGTGAGATGTGAGCCACCGCTACCGGAGCCGAACGAGAAGGTGGAGCGAGTTCATCTATCAAGGTGCCCGTCAGACTGCTCTGGTGTCGTGTCCACATCTTTATCACTGTGGTTACATAAATAGCCACTGCTCGGTCGCGTACGTGGACTAGTGCAAGACCTCCACGACTACGAGGAAGGGAGATGGTTTCGTATCCTACCTTAAAAAGCAGACCTGTGCTCACAAAATATCGTAGTGCCGCCAGGATTCGGCGGGCCAAAACCACCGGCATAGGAAGAGCTTGTGCCAGGTGGGGGATGCGAGAGGCTAGATAAGTACTGGCAAAGGTGACTCGTTGTATCATATCCAGTGCCCTTAACCTGTGACTTCGGACAATCGCACGAATTGTTTGCAGAAAATGTCTGTAACTCAGTGCCGCCGTGCGTCGAACGTCTGTAGTGAAGATAATTCCTAGGCATTTCATCTTGTTGATCGGCTGTAATGGTGCTATACTTCCTGTCGGGAATCTTCTCCCGGTGTTCATCGCTCCCGACTTAGCCATGTTCAGGCGACTTCCCGTAGCCATACAATACAAATTAATCCAATGCAAGGCCGCTCTTGCCTCGTCGCCTGACCGTGCTAAAAACACTAGGTCATCTGCGTATGTTCGGCATATAAACTTGTTGTGCCTTATCATCATTCCTTGGAGTCGATTCCGGAGCCCGCAGAGAAGCGGCTCGAAAGCGATGGCATACAATATCGTTTACAGCGGGCACCCTTGTCTGACCGATCGTGAGATGGTGATGGGCCCCACCAGGCGTCCATTGATGAGCACTTTGGATGCGGCTCCGTGGAGTAGTCTCATGACGATGGTGACAAAACTTTCCGGAAACTTCATTTTCGTCATCACGTCTGTGAGATAAGCATGACTGAGCCTGTCAAATGCGCGATCGAAGTCTATCGATACCAATACGCCCGGAGACGACATGTTGATGCCAGTGCGCCAACATCGCGGTAGTCACTGAGTGCCGTTTGTATATTGCTATCTCCTCCTAGCTGGGTTTGGTCTAGTGAAATCACTTGGCGTATTACGCGTGCTGCAAGTATCCTGGCGTAGATCTTGTAGTCACAATTAAGAAGGGTCAGTGGTCGGTAGGCCTGTATCCCTGTGCCGCCGGATGGTTTGTGGATGGGGATGATCATTCCTTCCACGAAGGAGGGTGGAAGAGGCACGTTGGGAGACATCAATTCGCACTACATGGCAGTCCATCGTGGAATCATGAGATCTTTAAATGTACGATAGAACTCTAACGGAAACCCGTCGGGCCCCGGTGATTTGTGCGACGCTCCCTTATCAATCGCTTCCATTACATCGTCAACTGTGATTTCACTTGTTAACTCCAGGTTGGCCGACTCTTCGAGACACGCGGAGAGCGTTCGTCGGACCTCATGAAAAGCTGCCTGATCGTGTTCCGCTTCTTCATAGAGCTGACCGTAGTGTTCCACGAAAGCGTTGGCAACATCTTTTTGCGTTGTCATGCGGCGGCCATCTGGCAGTACGACCGTCTGTATTAAGGTTCTGCGGCTACGTTGTTTTTCTCTGATAACGTGATACATCGACGGTGATTCTCCACGGACTCGTTCAAAGGCCCTTGCACGGATTGCGACACCCTTCAGACGGCGGCGCGTTATGGAAATTATTTGGGCCTGTGCTCGTTTTATACCGGCACGACACTCCTGTGAAGGTGCTTGTACAGGATGTTCGCAGAGTATCGCTGTTCCGCTGCCGCCGTCAGTAGTAGGTGTAATGTACGTATCGTACTCATAGAGGTCGGGGAAGCTCTCAACACATACTTCCTGCAGCAGAACGATGTCGACGTCTGACGCATGCAACATGTCTCGTAATAATTGCAATTTGAAAGGCGCTCTGATCGTATTAATATTAATAGAGGCTGTTCGATATGCCTCCCGCTGTTTCTCAGTGCGTAAAGCGTACATGTACGCCTATGTTATGTTATGCTGTCTGTGCGTCAGTCTGCATCTTCTGCGCGGTTAACATCCGGTGGACGCAGCACTCGCCATTGCGGGGGCGTCGTCGGTGTGTGGGTCAGTATCGGATTCGTCGGCCCAGTTCCTGTGCTGGAGGTCCAGCTCCCCTCGTGTCTCTCCGGCCGGGCTGACAGAAGGCGGTGGCGTTGCTGCGGTGCTTCGAGGGACTCCCTCCGTCGGCTTCCCGTCCGGTGTGTCTGTATTCAACCCCTGTCTAGCATGATGCTCGTCGTACTGGTGTGTGTGAGGTAGAACCTCCCGTTGCGCATCCGGATGTACTGCATCGACGTTGCACGCAAGTCCGTCTGACGTGGACTGCAGTAAGCAGGTATCCGACGGCGCCAGCCGTCGTTTCTTGTGGCGCTTCGGCGATCGTTGTTTGCGCGTGTGCGCCTCCGTATCCGAGTGCGGAAGTGACTCCCGGTGCTCAGGGACGAAAGCAGCTGTCGGTACAACCGCAGGATCAATTTCCATACCTCCTACCGATCCTTTCTGCTCGGTTAAGGGCGTCGTCGGCGCCGGAGCGGCAGAGGTGTGCGTCGTTTCGTCACTGGAGGCGGTCTCTGCCGCAGTCGGTTCCCGTAAACTGTCAGGATTCTGTAGCTGGTCATTCTTCGGGATGGGATCTGTTCGAAATGCGTCCGCATACGTTAGTCTCAGCGGCATCAACGTGGACGGAGGCACGGGTTCACCGTTTGGAACTTGCACTCTCCTCCGCTGCATACATTCGGAACGTACGTGGCCCTCTTTCCCGCAGCCTGAGCATGTTTTGGGTTGTCCATACTAGATGACTATAGCTCTGCATCCGCCGATGAACAAGTACGAGGGTTCATGTTGTGTCAGTTCTATTCTGATTTGACGCACCCCATTGAGAACGGGGTAAGTCGTGAAGTTGGACCATTTTTCCTCAATGTGGCTAAGCACTCTTCCATATGAGCGTAAGGCGTCAACGACCAAGTCAGACGGAACCTCGAAGGGAAGTTCGAAAATGCGTATGGTTCGTAAGCCCAGTCCTGCGTGATCAATAGTTATTTCTCCAACATGTCCATCATGTTTAGTATTTCGGATGATTCTGTCACATACTGCATCGTTAATCAGCTTGACGTAAACGACACTGCTCACTATGGAGAGGTGGATTCCGATAAGTTCGTTGTAGTCAAGTTTAACTTCGCCTCGTAGGAACCTTTCTATTTCGTAGGCTTTCGGTCTCGCATATTCATTCGGAAAAACTAATCTTGAGAGTCGACTTTCGGTATGCATGTGCCATTCTATATCGAGTCGTCTAAACGAACGAGTACGCCGAAGAGGTAAACAACTGCGCGAGTGCCAACTTCTCCGGCAGGGACGTAAACAGACGTCCGTCCCGTAGCACCGCCGAAGGCAGACTGCGACTGAGCGCCTATGAAATTGAAACAACGTAAAACTTTTACCTACAGAAAAATTTTGCATGTGCTTCAGTACTACGACATGGGGTTTCCAGAACCCTTCTGATGACGACGGAGAGGCTTTCTAGTGTATTTCTCCATGCTACGACACGTTAGAACTACGTTTTCAACTGACTCCGGATGCTACGTTCGATGGATAGTGACACTAAGATGGTCCGTCAGCTCGGTATACGAAAGTTCCCTAGCCCAAGAGCTCTCAGAAACACTTGACAGTATCTTTCTATCACTAACAGAACTCGAGGCATGAGCCCCGGAAAAATCCTGGTCCATGCGCGGCGTTTTGGAAGGTATTGGGTAGTGCATGCTCTCGTATTCCTAACGATAAACGGCAGTGGTGCTACAGTAGGCTTATTTGTGTCGAGTAGTCAATTGACACAAGGAAGTCGATCGACCAGGCTTTATAGAGACACTTTGAAAGGCTCCTTCTGCTTAGTTATGCATCGTTCCTTTTTTGTACCTCTCTTCCTCTGTTTCCTTCTATCTATGCTAGAGCGTGCCGGACGTGTGTGTGAGGCCAAGTCGCCTCATTGACACGTGCTTGCCCGCTTGATGCATTGCTCGGAAGGACTGAATTTAAGGGGCCGGCCTGACGTTTAGTTAAATGATCTGATGATTATTATGTTAATATTCCGCAACGGATAACACGGGGGAGGGCTCAAACAACCAAGTGGGAAAGTCAGTAAAGGCCACGCTTTATCATGATCTATAAGGACACAACTTTGTTGGTAACATAGCTCTCTAGGCAGGACTGGGGTTTGTAATGATCATTAAATTTATGACATTCCTCTCGACACAGGGCTGGGGTTTGTAATGACCACTAAATCCATGACATCAAGTTTATAGGACATTTACTGTCTAGATTCCCAGAAATTTTACAAACTTAATATGACATTTATTATCTATATTCCCCAAATCTTAACAAATTTTATAATTGCAGCAAACAACGCCAAGTCAAGTAATTTCTCTCGCACTGAAGGTGCTTAAACTAACAGGCACCTCGTTTCTACTTAAGCACTGGGAAAGACTATGGGACTACGTTGCTGTCCTTATGGTCCGTCTGCTGGGACAGTGATCGAATTTCGCACCCAAGATTACTACTAGGACCGAATAACAAAATTCTCTTTGGCGGAAAAACGAGGGAACAAAGCAGACAAAAACATCTCCCATATTCACAAAAGAAAACAAATTCTTATAAAAATAAAATATCCTGTGAAATATGGCACACGCAAATAATCAATTAACGGCACACGTAAGCATCCTCACCTTAACTAATTTCCAAGAACTTACTGGTAGCTCGCTGGTAGTACAATCCGGCACCACGTGGGTGACCGATACCAACAGCTAATTTCTTTGTACTCACCCATCTGTTCGTTCTTGCTTTCCATACTACACAATCATTCACACGCTCAACCTATTCTGTGTCTAAGTAGTTAGGACGTGCTGCTTGTAAATGAAGGTTAAAAAGGAACCGTGAACAAAATTTATGAGATGACCTAGAAAATTTTTACATCACACGCATAGAACCTTAAGTATGTCACACACGCATCTCCTACCAGGTGTGACACTGAATCGTCATCCAAATTGCTCATCAGCCGTTACGACTACATGTTAACTAGACGGGGTGAGGCCCCAGGTTACATTAACATTGCAAAAAACGCTGCTTCTAAAAGTGAAACTGTACGATTGTTTTAGAGCTATTGCTGTTCTCGTGTGCCGAAGGCAACAAGTGATTACAGCACTATAAATGGATAACACGAGCTCCCATGCTCGCCTCTGAAAAAGAAACCCTAACTGAAAAGTTTAATTGTAAAGCAAAATTTCTCAGAATATGGATGAATGGCCGTAACGACACGCTAACTATTTCAATCCTGAAAAAGAGCTGATTAGTAACAGTGTAAAACATAATACCTCATACCACGGTGAAATTAGCGGCAAAGACGGAGAACGTCCTTGATTCCGTCCGTTCAATTCAGCCGCTACCCCAAGAGTGACCATCATGACGGCACTCAAATGCCGTTCCCTTACATGGAGGAGAGGGGGACCTGTTACAAACCCCGAACTACCCCCTGGCAAACAGGTGCATCATCTCTGTCTTCACTCCAGGCTTAGGTTGGCACTAACCGACCTGCAGGGTGACCACATCTCTGCCTTGGCACTATCAGCAGACGAACTCTTATTGTTGTTGTTGTTGTTGTCTTCAGTCCTGAGACTGGTTTGATGCAGCTCTCCATGCTACTCTATCCTGTGCAAGCTGCTTCATCTCCCAGTACCTACTGCAACCTACATCCTTCTGAATCTGCTTAGTGTACTCATCTCTCGGTCTCCCTCTACGATTTTTACCCTCCACGCTGCCCTCCAATGCTAAATTTGTGATCCCTTGATGCCTCAAAACATGTCCTACCAACCGATCCCTTCTTCTAGTCAAGTTGTGCCACAAACTTCTCTTCTCCCCAATCCTATTCAATACCTCCTCATTAGTTACGTGCTCTATCCACCTTATCTTCAGTATTCTTCTGTAGCACCACATTTCGAAAGCTTCTATTCTCTTCTTGTCCAAACTAGTTATCGTCCATGTTTCACTTCCATACATGGCTACACTCCAAACAAATACTTTCAGAAACGACTTCCTGATACATAAATCGATATTCGATGTTAACAAATTTCTCTTCTTCAGAAACGCTTTCCTTGCCATTGCCAGTCTACATTTTATATCCTCTCTACTTCGACCATCATCAGTTATTTTACTTCCTAAATAGCAAAACTCCTTTACTACTTGAAGTGTCTCATTTCCTAATCTAATTCCCTCAGCATCACCCGATTTAATTTGACTACATTCCATTATTCTCGTTTTGCTTTTGTTAATGTTCATCTTATATCCTCCTTTCAAGACACTGTCCATTCCATTCAACTGCTCTTATTCCATTCAACTGCTCTTATTACAAACCCCAAACTTAATCAACCCAAGGCAACGTAGTGGGGTTAGGGAAAGGAAGTGCATTTACGTAATTGTGATTTGAATTAAATAAACAGGTAGAGCACTTATTCATTCGAGATGTCACACTATTTAAAATAAAAAAATGTTGAAAGTACAGGGTGTCCACAAAAAAATGGTTCAAATGGCTCTGAGCACTATGGGACTTAACATCTATGGCCATCAGTCCCCTAGAACTTAGAACTACTTAAACCTAACTAAGCTAAGGACAGCACACAACACCCAGTCATCACGAGGCAGAGAAAATCCCCGACCCCGGCAGGGATCGAACCCGGGAATCCTGGCGTGGGAAGCGAGAACGCTACCGCACGACTACGAGCTGCGGAGGGGTGTCGATAATGAGACTCCAACATTTTAATATCCTATATCTTTCTCATTTCAGATGGTGGACCAGTGAATCTTGAAGGGGCAGACAGAGCAAATCAACAATTTTGTGGTGTGCAAATTTGATACGCCAAGTGACCGTAGTGGAGCTGCAATCGGTTGTTTTAGCAAAACGGAGGATATGATGGAGCGTGCACGAAATAGGCGACCCAAGTGCAAAGAAACTTTCTTCGAGTTTACAAAAAAGTGCCCCCGTCATTCAGGACTATAAAGAAGTGGTGTGATCAGTTTTTGGCTACCGGAAGTGTTGCGAAAGGGCACGGTGGTGGTTAGCCTGGTTCAAATGGCTCTGAGCACTATGCGACTTAACTTCAAAGGTCATCAGTCACCTAGAAGTTAGAACTAATTGAACCTAACTAACCTAAGAATATCACACACATCCATGCCCGCGGCAGGATTCGAACCTGCGACCGTAGCGGTCGCTCGGTTCCTGGCTGTACCACCTAGAACCGCACGGCCACTGCGGCCGGCGGTAAGCCTGGGATCAGCGAACATCATGTGGAACAAGTGCGGCGGTCATTCGAACAAAGTCCACAGAAGTCAGGGCGACAGGCAGCACGAGAACTTCGTATGAAACGTTCAACAGCACACAAAGTGCTTCATCGGCGATTACGTTTGTACGCATATAAAGTGCTGGTTGTAGAAGAAATCAAGCCTGATGATCGACCAAAGCGAGAAGAATTTGCATGCGTTATGTTAGATCGCAATGCCGCGGACGAGACATTTTTATCACGCGTCAGGTTTACTGACGAGGCAACCTTTCACGTGTCAGGGGCTGTCAATCGTCACAATGTGCGCATCTAGGGGTCCGAAAATCAACATGCACCTTGGAAACACATGCGCGACAGTCCGAAAGTTAATATGTGTGTGGTTTGATGACAAATGGCATTGTTGGGCCGTTTTTCTTTCAGGAGCCGACTGTGCATGGAGCCATCTACCTGGACATGTTGGAACAATTTGCCGTGCCAAGGAGAACAGACCTGCAGCCAAATGTGATGTTTCAACAGGACGGTGCCCCACCCGATTGGAGCCTAGATGCACAGAACAGATGCTCCGCAACACATGGCACGAAATCGACTATAGACTTGATAGTCTTCGCGCTACCCGTGGCGCTCATGTTGAAGTGTACTGAACCGTCCACCTGTGTATGAAAACTTGATGAGCTGCTATATGTCCGCAACTCGTGGTCGTGCGGTAGCGTTCTCGCTTGCCACGCACGGGTTCCCGGGTTCGATTCCCGGCGGGGTCAGGACTTTCTCTACCTCGTGATGACTGGGTGTTGTGTGATGTCCTTAGGTTAGTTAGGTCTAAGTAGTTCTAAGTTCTAGGGGACTGATGACCATAGATGTTAAGTCCCATAGTGCTCAGAGCCAATTGAACCATTTTTTTTTGTTGAGCTGCTGTATGATTTCCCTGTATTTGTTCGTCAATAAATTGTGTTTCCTCTCAGATTTTATGAGTCCAAATGTTGGAGTCTCATTGTGGGCACCCTGTATATTCAATATAATGCAACAAAAAACTAACTGTAATGAGATGGACAATGTGTTCCCTCTCAGCTTAACTTGCGAACTCGAGCTTCCCTGTATAGTGGAAAATGCCCAGTAGCCCCACCAGGGGGGCGAAAGCCGCTCGGTGGAGAGGGCACCGGTCTGGAGTGTCACACGTGCGGAGCGCAACCAGAGCGGCACGCCCCCGCCTGCCCGCCTGCCTGCCTAAGCAGACGCGACCCCAAGGCGGCCGCTTGCAGTGCCCTGCCACTTGCCGAGGTGACGCGCTCTTCGCTCAGCCGCCACGGAGCGTCGTCATGCGCGACGCGCTGCGGCGAGCCGTTTCTTGCCCCCGCCTGTGCTGGAGACGCGCCGGCCCGTGCTCTGCCCTCGTTAGCGCAGCACGACGCCGCTCGTGGGTAGCGGCCAAAGCGGCCGTGACGTACGAGGTTACCCCGCTGCTCAAGGCGGCTGCTCCTAGCTACTTATCAAAAACAAATCTCTGCAATGATTTCAGCTTAAATACAACAGCCAGCCGCAACTATGGTTTGAAATGTTCATCCACATTTAAGGGGAAGTTTACTGTCTTTTGGTTGAAAAAAAATCGATTTTTTTTTTTTAATTTGCGTTTCTGGATCCATAAAAGTGTTTAGAATCCACCCTGCCGGCCGGAGTGGCCGAGCGGTTCTAGGCGCTACAGTCTGGAACCGCGCGACCGCTACGGTCGTAGGTTCGACTTCTGCCTCGGGCATGGATGTGTGTGATGTCTTCAGGATACTTAGGTTTAAGTAGTTCTAAGTTCTAGGAGACTGATGACCTCAGAAGTTAAGTCCCATAGTGCTCAGAGCCATTTGAACCCACGCACCTAGATTTCAAATTTGTACGTCAATCGTCAATCTCGTGATTCGACCTGCTGTGTTGAAACAGTATTCCAGTATTCATGAAACAATATTCCAGGGGGGGGGGGGGGTTCCTATAGGATAGAGGTCACCAATGCACCGTTGTTGTAACCCAACATGCTCTACAGACGGTCGAAATATTGCTTGGGTCTGCTCAATGACCAGATTTGTCTCCAGCCGAGCACATATTAGACATCATTTGCAATAACTCCAGCCTTATCCATAAACAGTATTAACAGCCCCTGTATTACTAATTGCAACACATATGGTATTACATCCCACAAGCTGACATGAATGGATGCAGGTTAACAAACAAGATGTTTACGTAAATGTTACCTGTCACAGTCGTATCTAGACATATGATGAATCACATATCACTCCAACTGCACACGCCCCACACCATTACAGAGCCTCCACCAGCTTGAACACTCCCCTGCTGAAATGAAGGGTCCATGGATTCAGGTTGTCTCCATATCCGTACACGTCCATCCACTGATACAACTTGAAACGAGACTCATCAGACCAGGCAACACGTTTCTAGTCATCAACAGTCCAATGTCGGTGATTATCGGCGCCGACCTCTGTGGCCGAGCGATTCTAGGCACTTCAGTCCGGAACCGCGTGAGTGCTGCGGTTTCAGGTTCGAATCCCGCTTCGGGCATAGATGTGTCTGATGTCCTTAAGTCAGTTAGGTTTAAGTAGTTTTAGAGGACTGATGGTCTCAGATGTTAAGTCCCATAGTGCTCAGAGCCATTTGAACGATATGTCATCGACCCGATCACGGAGGCTGAGTTCTTTTATCGGGCCACGCAGTTCCGGTGAATGCACTCCACAGTAATGACACCGAACACCACGAACATCTAAATAAGTCTGAATACTTTTTTTTGAAGATTTTTGTTGCTTTCTGAAACTGAATAAGAGGTATTAGAAACCAAGGAAGCCGAATGTCGCATTCGCAGGTAAAAAAAAGGACACATCAGGACTGAACTGTATGAATGGGGCGGAAATTGGTAGATGTAGACGTACAGAGAAACAATTTACTATAATTTGCGAAAACCTAGCTGATTTATTCAAGAGAAACAGATTCACAAATTCAGGAAGTCAATATCGCGTTGGTCCTTCTCTGGCCCTTATGCAGGCAGCTATTCGTCTTGGACTTGATTGATACTGTTACTGGATGTCCCCCTGAGGGACATCGTGACAAATTTTGCCCAATTGGCGCGTTGGAGCGTCAAAATCCCGTGCTGGTTGCAGGGCCCTGCCCATATTGCTCAGATGGGAAGACATCCGGCACCTTGCTGGCCAAGGTAGAATTTTCTCAAGTACGAAGCTGAACAGTACGAACACTCGCCGTGTGGGAGCGGGCTTTACCTTGCTGAATTGTGGGTCCGGGATGGCTTGCATGAGCGGCGTAGAATATAGCTGACGTACCGCTGTGTTGTAAGGGTGCTGCAGACGACAGCCAAAGGGGTTCTGCTGTGAAGGGAAATGGGACCCAAGACCACCATTCCTGCCTGTCGGGCCATATGGTCGGCGATAGTCACGTTGGTATCCCAGAGCTGCCCAGGGCGTTTCCAGACACGTCTCCGGTCTGGACTCTCACAGACTGGAGTAGAACTGTCTTCAGTGATGAGTCCCGCTCCGAACTCAGCTTAGATGAACAGCGAAGACGCGACTGAACACATTTCAGGAGGATAATACCTGCCAGCACACGGCGAGGTTCTACTGCCTGTCTTCGTGCTTGGCATAACAGGCTTTGCCAGCAAGGTCTCCGAATCTCTACCCAATTGAGAGCGTTTGGAGCATTGTGGGTAGAGTCTTCCAACCAGCTCGGTATTCTGACGATCTATCGAGCCATTTGGACAAAATTTGTCACGGCATACTTCCGAAGGATATCAAATCACCGTGTCAGTCAATGGCAAGGCGAATAACTGCTTGCATAAGGACCAGAGGTGGATCAACTCGTTATTGAATTGCTCTTGCGTCGTGTATGTTCCTGAGCGACTAATTCACCGAATTAACTAGACTGAAGTGAATTTTTTTCTGGGTTCTGGACTTACTACGTTTTGTACAATTAACCAATAATTATTTCAATACACACCTTTGTATCTATTTGAATCTACCACACACCATGTTCAACATTCACAAAACATGACTCAGCTTCACAAGCGTAATGAGCCAAAAATATTGCTTCGAAAGTGGCTGAAGTAGCGAAAAACATTAACTTCAGGACGCTGAGTACGATAAATGAGTACAGTAAAGTACTTGTTTGCTGTAGTTCTAAAAATGATTTTAAAGGTAAAATTAATAGTTATATTACACAGAATAATTAGCAGTATGGCAGCAATCGCATCACCAATAATTTAATGAGAGATATCTATACTTCAACTATAAAAAAGAGTACAATCAAATCATTGTTGCATTACACTCCAGAAGGTAAACACTGAATGAAACAGCGTTGAACATGGATATTAGGTGACTTGACACTGTCTAGAGAACATGAGCATAACAACATGTGCCTCTGCCATAGTGATGCAAATGAGTTTATAAACATGTAATATGAAGTTGCATTATGCAGAATAAACAGTAATAAGACATATTCTATTGAGTGGCCAGCTATAATGTAAGAGACAAATAGCGATTTTTTATAAGAGACTAAGAGCAACATAAATGTGATTAGAGAAGGACGTGGGAACTAGTCATTTGCCCATTTTCAGGACTGTTTCCTGGGTGCGCACAGTTGCTGCAGGAAGAGATCGCATAGATGTTAGCTAGCTGGTGGCAGTCTTCGACAAACGAGATGTACTTGGCCTGATTTATTAGAAAATAACAAATTGGCTCTGAGCACTATGGGACTCAACTGCTGTGATCATCAGTCCCCTATAACTTAGAACTACTTAAACCTAACTAACCTAAGGACATCACACACATCCATGCCCAAGGCAGGATTTGAACCTGCGACCGTAGCAGTCGCACGGTTCCGGACTGCGCGCCTAGAACCACAAGACCACCGCGGCCGGCAATAACAAATTCCACTTACATATGAAGGGCTTATTTCATTAGTGGTACAAGTCCATTTTTGTTCATCCAGAGCTACAGTCCTAAAGTTAAATGAGCCCTGAAAAATCTGCGGTTCAGATATCAGAAATATTCAAGTATATATACCTGAATATTTCTGGAATCTCAACTGCAGATTTTTCAGCGCTCATTTAACTTTAGGACTCTGTATCTCAGAATGAACAAAAATGGACTTTTACCACTACTGAAATAAGCCCTTAATATATTGCTTGCAGGTCAATGTGAGGTCAGTGACGTACAGTATATATCACCAATAAATGGTCCCCAGAAATACTACGGAGCAGCAAGTCACGTAATTTGCCAAGCGCACCGTTCCTAGCTAAGAGTGTGTTATCGGACCAACACCAAGAAGGTGATCGGATGATTCCATAGAACTTCCTAGGCCCATACCACAAAGAACGTTTTAACCTAAACCGCACAAGAAGTTAATGAATTTCAGCGAAAGAGCAGCGTGAAGGATCACCAATGAGAAACTAACTCGACAGAGACAAAGTGGTTGAACAGACGCTGAAGACGGAATCTTTCTCAGAAGAAGGTGGATGGTTGCCAGAGAGGGTGAAATGTGACACGGAGATATGGATGCCATCAGTCAGTGGGGCGCCCGCCCGCTGGAGTAGCAGAGTAAAGCCATACACGTAACCTGATGCAGCCATATGCACACCTCAGCCTACCAGGCTGTCTTTTTTGAGAGTTCAACTGACGAGTGAGAAGGGCTGGGACTACAAGAACTACAATAATTAGGTGGGTGCTAGTCTCAGAGATGGAGATGGACCCCATTATGTTGAAGAACTTATAAAAAGCTTTTTGACTGCTTGAAGAACTGTAAAATTGGCTCAGAGTTCCATTCCAGTACCTTGTAATGGTTTTCTACAGCGTCTCTTGGAGCGAATGCACGCGACGCTGTTAATAGTGATGAAATGAAATGAGCGTGTGGCATCATTGCCCAGGAGGCCCCATTCGGGGAAGTTCGGCCGTCTACTGCGAGTCTTATTTCAGACGACACCATATTGGGCGACTTGAGTGCCGGTGATGAAGACGAAATGATGATGAGGACAACAAAACCCAGTTCCCGAGCGGAGAAAATCTCCAACCCGGCCGGGAATCGAACACGGGCCCGCCTACATGGGAGGCGAGCACGTTACCACCCAGCTAAGCTGGTGGACATTAATAGTGGTAGCTCCCTAGTACGGAGACATTAAGAAATGCGGGCCATTTGGCGATATTCTGTCAGCTGGCAGGCGGCTTCGCTCTCTCCTGTCTCTCGTCGTCATCAAAGACATAAATAGACAGTAGACTGGCTTACACTTCTATGGATATTAGTTAGCCAAGATATACAACACACTGCACGAATAATGGGCGCCATAGTGCCAGAAGAAGAAAACATTTGTCATTACGGAGCTGAATCCTCAACTCGGTGTCTCCCATCCAAAAGCCCTTGTCATTTCGTTTGTTTTATCGAGAATTTTGAGAAATATTGGTTATTAACGCTTTTCGTGAGTCCTCCTTCACCCCTCCTCCCCCCCCCCCCCCCCCCCGCCAGAAACAAAATTATGACACTGAAATAAAACAGTGTCTACAATACTAACACGTCCTACGTTACTGCTTACTGTTTTTCTCAGTTGCGCCTACCCACAGGTTAGGGAGAGAAAGTGGGAGGACGGGGGATGGCCAGGGGAGAAAGAAACGATCGGAAGGTGACGAGGGGCGGTGTACTGTGGGCTGCGCTGGTGCTTGGCTTATTTGCAGGCGAGCTGAGCTGGAGTGGCGTGTGAGGGACGGCAGCGACCAACCGGCCCTGCCGCTGACATTCGGCCGTCCCCTGAGAGCTGCGCAAACAGCGCCGCCCGACCGCCGCCTGCGTCCAGTATTACAGCCGGCTGGGGGAGGGGCCACCGACTGCAGACCGCGCTGGCGACAAAGTCACCCGCATAAGAGACCTCAGCACGGCTTCCCGCATGCCTTTAAGAACACCCTGAGGAAACTAGCGTCTCGTTTTGTTTTTTGCTATCCTCAAAAGGTTTTTTTCCTAATTTTAACCACTTGTTTTATACAAAGTCCAGTCACATGAACGTGGCTACACTGAATAACCACCTTTGCGCGCGAGACGTGCAGGAAGAGATTCAGTAGCGATCTGGAAGGTACAGAAAGGTACAGACGGATGTGCGCTACAGTCTGCAGCTGAGCGACCGCTACGGTCGCAGGTTCGAATCCTGCGTCGGGCATGGATCTGTGTGAGGTCCTCAGGTTAGTTAGGTTTAATTAGTTCTAAGTTCTAGGCGACTCATGACCTCAGAAGTTAAGTCGCATAGTGCTCAGAGCCATTTTTGAGTCAGATGCCGTTTTTCTGAGGAAAAACAAACTGCACGAAGGCGTGCACATGATCCCTAAGGACATATCTATACCACCATCATCAGCCATGACGACTTCGAACAAATGCGATAAAAATTCACCAAATAATAGCTACAATCACATTTAACACTCGCACTCGCCAAGAAATTCACAGCAGACCGCTCAGAAAACTGTTTAACACTCATTGGCTGTTATCGGATGCGTGACGTCAGGTGCGTAGAACGAACCTTAAATCGACCGCAGTCGTTCACGGTTCCAACTATATAGATTGTTCATTTTAATTGGAGACATTGAAATATCCGAAAATCTACACATAGGATCAAACAAATTTATAACTAAAATTTGTTTTTCTCCGAGGGGGCATCCAGTGATACCAAATCCGACGAATTTGTGGTCAAATCTGTTACAATTGGATGTCCTCTTCCGAGGGGAACTAATTTTCATTAGAATTTCTTTTGGCTCTGTGTGCCGTTTTCAAGAGATTTCAATGTCCCCAGTTAAAATGAACACCCTTTATAACATAAACCATGTTTTCAAACTGAGAAATATTCCATGTTTAGCGACTGTAATAAAACTTTTATTTATACCAGAGTCATTTCTCTTGTTTATGAAACCTTCTGATTAAAACAAAGTTGGCGAAGTACACAAAACTTAATTGTTGACGTAATAAAACATAGAAACTAAAATATATTGTCAGTGAGGCGCAGTGCGCAAACGATTTGTGTTTGTGACAACGGACAGCAAATACATGCCGAAACATAGATCAGTCGACGAAAACATTGAATATGATGTTGCCGAAGCAGCGAAGCAAAGAACTGCGTCAGACAATCATGCAGCTCAGCAACGTACGAGCCGAAATTCTGCTCTGCTTTTAATACTGTCGCAAAAGAATATATCTCAATATGAATAGTAAAACTGCGGAAGAGAAGATATACAAAACAGATAACACGAATATTGTATATGTGCGTTTTCATTGTTTTTAAATGCTGTGAAAAGAAATATTAGAGGACAAAATCAGAAAAATCGAAAACTTATGATTATAATGAAGAGAAAGCACTAGAAATTTCAAAAAATTACATTCAAACGAATAAAATTCATGAAGTAAGACACTTCGATATTGTTTTTAAATGAAGAAAATTTCAAGCACCGAACAAGGTTTGAACTTTTCTTTTAACCATATATATTTATTTAAATATATTAACAACGATACATTTAAAAAAAGACATTTTATTCTATTAACCTATTATGTTCCTAGTGTTGGTTAATATTACTGTCATTTTATAGGTTTTCGTTTTTACATTTTTCCTTTTTCGTTTTTCTCTCATTGTTGTTCCTTGAACCCTTTTACATGGCCATTTGTCATCTTTTTTTTTGTATACATTGCAGGACAAGCATAACAATTTATATGTAGCATCGACACATTGATTTTTAGTTCAAATTTTTGTATGTCATGCACTTGTGATGCACAGTGTGCATTCTGATTTGATCTCTTCTTCTAGTTTGCACTGTTAGGTGAGATAGCATGAGGGAAACATCAGCATGATAGATGGAGCAGAAATGGAAGAAACGTTTTTACATATACTACAGATTATACATAAATTAAAGAAGAGAGAACTCAAAACCTTTCGGTTCACAGCCAAACACCTTAATCATTACACTAATGCAGCTCGTCGTTCAACAGAACTCCTCGAGGATTCTAAAATATCACGTAAAATACCGACAAACACTATCGGTATGACTACGAATTACTCACGTTTGATCGAAGTACAATAGGAAATAAACAATTACCGCTGTTCTTTATTGCGAAAAAGGGGTTCTTGAGAATGATACGAACACCTTTCCTTGCTATCGCCTGAATTAGGAGGCTCATTGCTTGTTTGGTTTAATTAATTGATAGAATATGAAGCAAGTGAAATAAAGAATGCTTTTTCCAAACTCTCAATAAAAGAATGTCTGCTATCAAGACATTGCTTTTGTTCAATTACTTTATTTATGACTGAACGTTTCTAAAACTGAAGACACTCGTCCGTGTTCTGCACTGCAGACGAGCTCTGGCGACGTCGTTCTCTGTTCATTGGTTGAATGTGATTTGTGACATCAGATGCACAGAACGAACCTAAACTCGGCCGCCGTCGTAAATGACGCGCAATATAGTAGCCCCTGTGTTCATCTCTGCAATCAGTTGTTAAACTGTTCCACGTATGTTTTCCCATACACATCTCCACAGTCATCGTTCACCCATGCCATCCATGGACGTTGATGCACTGCAGTTGCCTCGGCGCACTTTTCCATGCATGGTATACTTTAAGCACAGCAGCACACGAACAGTTTACAAACTTAGTCGTTTCGGAAATGTTTACACCTGTTGTCCCAAAGATAAAGTGTGCACATTGCAAGAGGTCAAGGGAATGGTGGCGCTGTTCAACGAGTCTAAACCTGATTCATTGCAGTAGCCGTCTGTAGTTGAGGGCCACAGAGCGCCGCCGGTAAGCCGTAAAGTCGATGCCAAGGCTGCTTAAGGTATCGGTCACTTTGAGCGCGTCAATGCTCCCCTTAGGGAGATCTATACAGTTATACATAGCTCGCGATTTACTTACGCTGAAGGAGCTGCCAGGCACCTCCCCTCCGTCGTCAGTGACGGCCCCAATCAGAGCCCGGCGCCGTCGCCACTGTCTGCGTCACGCAGCGGTAGGTCTTCCAGTGCCAATGGTGACAAGTGCGGCCACGTACTACGGTCCCTTCATGGTGGCGGCGCGGTAGGGCTGTCTACCTCATCATGCATACTCTGCAAATCACATTTCAGTGACTGGCAGAGGGTTCATGAACCACCTTCACAACAATTCTCTGTTCGCCACACCGCTACTGGTATCTGACACGTGGCAGACGAAAGGATTGTACCCAGATAGGTTAAGGAAACCATTGATATGCACTTCCTATAAGAGAACCACATCCAAGACTGCTGCACAAAGTGTATCGTGGTACATCACCAGTTGGCGATCACTGTGATGAGGCAGTTGGGGCGGTACAATCGATAGTACGAGCCCATCCATGGTATTCACAGGGCTTTCCGATTCCTTCTCTATGTTTTCCATAAAAAAAGAAGCAGCACCAGTGCACTGTCATCAGGATGCCGCCATCTCTCAGTGGTCTCCAGAGACGGCTTGTGGCTTGTCAACAGAGGGCGCAGGTGGTGGAGACGAAGGCGTGGAACGCACGGTCAATATCAGGTCTTCAGAGACTGATGCGTCTTCTGACGTCGGTTCGCCATCCTGTGTGGTCACTTGAGAAGACAGTCGTCAGATGCCGTACAAATGCGTTTCTTGCACTTCCTCTGTGACTTCTGCTTCCGAACATGTTGTTCTGTATCGGAGTGGGATCAGCCCTCATGCGACGCTGCCCCAACCGGAAGGAAAACAGAGGTTGTACGACGTCCGAGTCGACGTGTGCTGCAACTGTAACGTCCATCTCGAGTTCTGACAGGCATCTGAGGGGGTCGTTTCCACTGATGATGATGATGATGACGATGATGATGTAGATTTGTGGGGCGCTCATGATCGTGGTCATCAGCGCCTGTACATGTTCCCATTCTTTCCATTTCCAGGCTCGCCACGTCACGAATGGTGATGAGACGGTCATGAGATTATGAAGACAACACAGACACGGAGTCCCAGGACGGAGAAAATCCCGACCCGGCAGGGAATCGAACAAGGGACCCCATGATCCAGAGCCAGCGACGCTAGCCACTAGATGAAGGTGATGGAATCCGAAGACTCACCACCCCTTCAGTGTAGGACAACGATGGGAAATCGTAAGAAGTCTGGACCAGTGCATCCGACACCTTCGCAACAGCGGCACAAGTGACAGGGAGTACCGTAGGTGTCATTGATGGCGCAACATCTTCTGTTGACGTCTGAATCAGGCGTCTGTGTACTCAAGCAGACCGGACATGACCCTCCTGGCCACAACCCGCACACGTTCTTGCATCACCATCATACATTACGACAGCCTGCACGCCGGCAGTCATCACGTAAGAAGGCACATGCTTCATCAGTTCATGTTTCATCTCACAAATATTATTCAAGACGTGGTAGGTCTCGGATATCTGCGTTGTGACTGATTACATTGTTGTAAGGTCGAAAGGCAGATACGACCACCTCTTGTGGTACCTCGAAAGGAAGTTCGAAAAGAGGCAGAGTGCTCGAATTTCAGTGCCCGAGTGCAACGTCACAAAACGTCAGCACAAACTTATTCAGTCCGCAGTTCGATGTACACGACGCTGCTCGTAATGGAGAAGTGTATTCCTGTAACATCTAGAAGTGCGAGATGAAGTTCATCACGTTCAAACTGTTCCACCTGGTGGGCTCGTGGTCATGAATGTTCCGCTTGAAAGGTGATCTCTATAGTCACATGGTGGAAAGATAACAATATCGCAGGTCAGAACTTAAAGAAAGATAGCGACGTAACACCGTGAGCTGACATGTAAATAAAAACACGGCCACGGAGCGCTGATCGGAGCGCCGAGCACGTTCGCCTCGTGTCAAGGGTATGAGCTGACTGTCACTCAGCCACCATTTCACCGACGTTACCACCTCGTAAAGTACCTCGAATATACCTCCAAAACTTTGAATGTCGTTTTTTGCAGAAACGGTAGAGAGTCTACGGATAAACCAAGACGCGTGTTTGCTTATTTGGACAGCTCTTCCATTGAGCAAAGTTCCTGGGAAATCTGGTGGTGATGGCACTTGCCGTTTTCTGCTCGTAAGGGTCGCCAGCCTCGTTTTGACTCATGAGTTAGCGTTAAATGTCTCACTACTCCAGTGGCGGTAATCAAAGCACTGTAGCAAACCAACCACTTTCAGAAATATTCCGAAATTCTGAGACTGGACTGGAATATGGTCACCGCTGACAGATCATACATCACCTCGAACTATTTCCTGATAACTTCCACCAATAATCTCCACATAACAGAACAGAAATACGGTACAATGTCGATAAAGCAAGAAGTCTCACAAAACACATAATCAGAATTGCTACAGAAACTTAATATCACCACCAATGTCACCACCGCCTATGTTCGACGTCAGAGCGCAATAACCCACTCACAGACGCCAGGTGGCAGCACTAGCGGTGGACGGTACACATGAAAGTCTGGTGGGGGACGCCGAAGACAGTTCACCAATAGCCGTAATGTGGAAGCAGGACAATTTATTTGAGGACCAAAAGGACATGGCCATTAGCTTTTGGGCCAAGGGTGGAAGCGTTTCCAAAACGGGTAAGTTGGTAAACTGTTCGTGTCTCAATGTTGTTAGTATATTCTGCATAGATAAATGCCGCATTCCAATACTGGCGTCGAGGTAACTACTGTGCATCATGGGCCATAGATGACACCGGCAAACGACGGCTATGGAAACTATGCGCGAATAGTTGCCCAACTGTTGAGTGTCTGACGGCTTCTATGAACCAAAGGGCTACCAACAGTGTCTCGTAGATGATAGTTTCGCGAACGTTGTTAAGTATGGTCTTTCGCAGCAGACTCCTGGTTCATGCAACCATGATAACTGATGTTTATCGGCTTGAATTCGCAAGCCGGTACCGCAGCTCGACGTCCATCGAGTAGCCACAGGTAGCCTTTTCATAGGAATCACATTTAATGCTCCATCAAACAGATGGCCGTTTGCCTGTACGTCGTGGAACTTCTGCAAGCTAACATCTCTCAACAATCGTTGGAAGTGTCCAAGCCGGAAAAGGGAACTTTCTGCTCTGAAAAATGTTTTCTTGACGTTTCCTGAGAGATTTCGCCGCTGTAGAAGAGACAACAGACAACACAGTTACGCAACTTTCCTTTGGGACTGTGTCCACTGGTACATGCAGTTTGATTTTTCTAGGTATGATGGCATCTACCAGCAGGACAATGGAACGTGTCACACAGTTCACAGTCTACACTTTACTGTACTCCCCTGGCCACCAAACTACCCGGATTTAAACTCAGTTGAGAATCAGTGGGACCACCTTCCTCGAGCTCTTCGTTGTCATGGATACTCAACCAAGACACCTAGTGCAGCTGGCCACAGCACTAGAGTCGGCGTGGCTCTGCGTCCCTCTTGGTATCTTCCCGAATCTCTTTTCCTGCACGCCTCGCTGCTCTGCTGTGGAAAAGGTGGTTACATTACTTAGACTGGACAAATAAACCCGCGCCGCAAGGGAGGAAGGCTACGTTATCTAGCCGGCAACTTGCCGATGTTTTCAACGAGATTCTCCGATCAAGTATCTACCCCGCTGCGTGGAAACACGCAGAGGTCGTGGCCATTTTCAAATCCGGCAAGGACCCACGCGAGGCATCGAGCTACCGACCCTGCTCCTGTCCCTCTCGAAAGTTTTCGTAAGGCTGTACGCGTGAAGGCTGATGCGGCACGTCACGCAGGAGGGCATCATTCCGGGCGATCAGTTCGGGTTCCGAGAAGAACATGCCACTTCCCAACAGCTCTTGCGGGTGGCAGAACCGGCGATGAGGGCACTTGAAACAAGGGAATTCCTTGGGGCAGTGTTCCTCGACGTCTGCCGAGCGTTTGACTCGGTGTGGCACGACGATCTCGAGTTCAAACTTTTTGAACAAGTGATACCGATGTCCCACATGACGCTGCTGCGGTCGTGCCTGTCTGAACGAACCTTCCACGTGAGGGCTGACGACGGTACGTCCATAGACGGGCAGATGCGTGCAGGGGTGCCGCAGGGGTCGGTTCTCGGCCCCTCGCTGTACTCCCTGTACACGGTCGACGCGCCGAAAGTAGCAGGAGTCGAACTGGCGCTGTACGCTGACGATACAGCCCTGTTCACTCGCAGCATGAACGCCCAAGTGCTGAGAAACCGCCTCCAACGCGGGTGCGACGCCTTGCGGTCATGGGCAAGAAAGTGGCTGCTGAAATTCAACGCCACAAAGAGCCACGCAGTCGTCTTCACCCGAAGACTTCTGCCGCCAGGGCTTACGCCAGTCGAAATCCTCAGAGAACCTATCCCATGGACGGTGAAATACCTAGGGGTTAGCCTAGACCGCAGGCTCACCTGGAAGCATCACATCCGTGATGTGAACGGGAGAGCAATAGGACGCCTTCGCGCCCTGTATCCGCTGCTAAACCCGCAGTCGTCATTGCCACTGCGACACGGCATCACGCTTTACCTAACATTGGTCCACCCACTGTTAGAGTATGCGGCCGTGGTCTGGGGGAAAGCCGCAGATGCTCACATTGTGACTCTGCAGCGGATACAGAACCGCGCCCTGATGACTGCTACGCGTCTTCCGAGGCGCTTTCGACGCGCCAACTCCACGAGGACAGCAGGATGGTCTCCGAGACAGGTTTCGCGCCATCGCCAGGAAGTTCTACGAGAAGACGGGACGCTCCCGAAACCGGCTCATCCGTGGACTGGGCCAACTACTTCATCACAGGCCAACCACGCGTTGGCCTGACCTGCTGAGGGATTAAGTTTTACTAATCCCTCAACAGAGTGTGTCTTTCTCTTTTTCAGGCTACACCAGCTAGGACCAATCAACAAGAGTGGTAATATATCTTTCTCTCTTTTACATGAACCGCAGGAATGACAAATTTTGTCTAAACTACTCCACCTTGAGCCAGGGATAGGCTCGTCTTTTCAGCGTCAGTGTCAGCGGACAAATAAACCCCGCCGAGTCTGTTTCGTTCAACAAAACACTATCGTCGAGCTAACTATGGGCTTCGTGATCTGATATAAGGGCTCTGCTTACTGAGTACATACACCTTCACTTAAAGACAACAATTCTCTAGGAAACCTGAAAGTGTCCACACAGAATTCCACACCGACACGCTTCAACGAACTTTCGATTCTAGTAGATTTTCCGTACTGGAAGAGCAATATGGCTAATTAATTCAAGATCACCTACTACTAACTTCAGAACCACACTTCAGAACACTACCTCCATCCAGAGGGTACATGACACCATCTACACCCGTGAGAGTCGCCAATCAGCTCCAGACCACTCCATGAAATTATTTAACATTTAGACACAGTAACAGCATGCAGCTAATTTCATTGGGTGTTCCTCACTTGGGCTAACTCCTCCAGTGCAAAATACTACCTGCTGCCAGGGGCTTCTGAACGTAAATTTCTCGACAACTGCTTGGAAGTATTTGCCATCCTAGGAATGTCACTCGCCTTTCAAGTCTCCTCCATGTTTAAGAGGAGTAAGGAAAGACCGGCCGTTCACTGAAAATCAGAAACGGAGCGAGTGTGAGTCTAGTGTTCCGGGTTGCTTACTTTACAAATAAAGTTGCCGCAGTCAGATCAATGGAACTGCACCTCCTACCTTCCATGTGCAGTTGTGCGAAGGTGTCGAGTGTGAAAACTGTGGTTCTGCGGTCGCTTTATAGTCATCGACTCGTTTTCTCTTACTAAAGCATGGAGGAGTTAAGGTTTGCCACATGGGATTAGCCGAGCGGTCTAGGGGCGCAGCAGTCATGGACTGTGTGGCTGGTCCCGGCGGAGGTTCGAGTCCTCCTTCGCGCATGTGTGTGTGTGTTTCTCTTTAGGATAATTTAGATTAAGTAGGGTGTAAGCTTAGGGACTGATGCCCTTAGCAGTTAAGTCCCGTAAGATTTGATACACATTTGAACATTTTTAGTTAAGGCTAATGGTTACTTATTTCTAGTAAGGAAGATGAGTGCCGGCCGCTGTGGCGGAGCGGTTCTAGGCACTTCAGTCTGGAAACGCGCGGCGCTAGGGTCGCAGGTACGAATCCTGCTTCGGGCATGGATGTGTGTAATGTCCTTAGGTTAGTTAGGTTTAAGTAGCTCTACGTTCTAGGGGACTGATAACCTCAGATGTTGAGTCCCATAGTGCTCAGAGCCATTTTTAAGACATGCTTCAGATGAAAAAAATAGGAATTTCGTCCAACGCAAACAAAATAGTGGTATTCTTGTTTATTCCAGCTCTACCATGGGGAAACGTACGTACTGCTTCAAAGGAAAACTGGGTATATAGCAGCGTCAGTGTTATATCCATGCGACCAAGAAGTGCGCTGTTTCTGTATTCTTTTCATGATGGCAAATTGTCTCTATGAGTTAAGAGCGAGTTGTGTAGCTTACACTATGATTCGTTTCTGTAAATGTTACGAAGAATGTTATAAATTATTTTAATAATTAATCACCATTTAGGTGTTTGGCAATTTAGTGGAATACGCATTAAAAATAAAAAGAAATTTAGAGCAGTTTTCGAAAAGTGTGACTACAAAGCAGAAATAAATGAATAAAACTTTACAGAGCAATGGCGTAAATTAGCTTTATAAAGTCTGAGTATGCAGCCGCAATGCTATGGGTCCGCGGTTATACATACGACCTCGTGTACTCGCATCCTTTCTTGGCAAGTCGATTCTACTAACACCTGACAACAGACTCAAATGAGAAGAGGACAGCGGCAGAGCGCACGAGCCTGCGAGCACACGCAGACGACCAGTTAGGAGATGACGTCATAGGACTCGCTAGCGAGCTCCTTTCTGATCTCTACCGGTTGTCTACAGCTAAGGAAACTTCTTTCCCTATGGTTACCGACTCTGGTGCAGACAGAGGTCACAGGAAGAGCACGTGGGTGAGGTAAGTTCCTCTCGAAATCTCTGGCCTTAGATGAGGGTGGCACAGACTTCGAGATGCAGCGATACGCTAGTAATCGTGGCTGGAAGAGCGCCCAGAAAGTGAAATTCACTGGCGACAGAAGCGCTCGCTCGCTACCCGTGAGACACGGCGGGATCCCTGGGAGGGCGCTGTGACGGCTCGGACGGGCTGGTCTCGGTGCTGTGCTGCCTCAGGTTAATTACAGGCGACGCGACGGCGGTGATTCAGCAGAGGCGCGTGGGAGGAGGCGCCGTGATGCTGCGCATTCCGACGCCTCGCGCCGCATCTGCAGGCCAACTTCGCGGCGTTCCCGATAACGTCAACGCCCCTACGCTCCTCCCGTTTGCAACGGTGTGGATATCTCATCGAAAGTGTGGAGAGCTGCATTACGACAGCCTTAATAATGGATCAGTCTCTCACACTGAGGCAAACATTATACACTACTGTCCATTAAAATTGCTACACCACGAAGATGACGTGCTACAGACGCGAAATTTAACCGACAGGAAGAAGATGCTGTGATGGCAAATGATTACGTTTTCAGAGTGTTCACACAAGGTTGGCGCCGGTGGCGACACCTACAACGTGCTGACATGAGGAAAGTTTCCAACCGATTTCTCATACACAAACAGCAGTTGACCGGAGTTGCCTGGTGAAACGTTGTTGTGATGCCTCGTGTAAGGAGGAAAAATGCGTACCATCACGTTTCCGACTTTGATAAAGGTCGAATTGTAGACTATCGCGATTGCGGTTTATCGTATCGCGACATTTCTGCTCGCGTTGATTGAGAACCAATAACTGTTTGCAGAATATGGAATCGGTGGGTTCAGGAAGGTAATATGGAACGCCGTGTTGCATCCCAACGAAGCAGTCGACATGACAGGCATCTTATCCGCATGGCTGTAACGGATCGTGCAGCCACGTCTTGATCCCTGAGTCAACAGATGGGGGAGGTTTGCAAGACCACAACCATCTGCACGAACAGTTCGACGACGTTTGCAGTAGCATGGACTACCAGTTCGGAGACCATGGCTGCGGTTACCCTTGACGCTGCATCACAGACAGGAGCACCTGTGATTGTGTACTCTGCGGCGAATCTGGGTGCACGAGTGGCAAAACGTGATTTTTCCGGATCAATCCAGGTTCTGTTTACAGCATCTTGATGGTCACATCAGTGTTTGGCGACATCGCAGTGAACGCACATTGGAAGTGTGTATTCGTCATGGCCATACTGGCGTGTCACCCAGCGTGATGGTATGGGGTGCCATTAGTTACACGTCTCGGTCACCTCTTCTTCGCATTGACGGCAGTTTGAACAGTGGACGTTACATTTCAGATGTGTTACGACCCGTGGCTCTACCCTTCATTCGATCGACACAAAATCCTACATTTCAGCAGGATAATGCACGACCGCATGTTGCACGTCCTGTACGAGCCTTTCTGGATACAGAAAATGTTCGACTACTGCCCTGGCCAGAACATTCTCCAGATCTCAACCAATTGAAAACGTCTGGTCAATGGTGGCCAAGCAAGTGGCTCGTCACAATACGCCAGTCACTACTCTTGATGAACTGTGGTATCGTGTTGAAGCTGCAAGGGCAGCTGTACCAGTACACGCTATACAAGCTCTGTTTGACTCAATTCCCAAGCGAATCAAGGCCGTTATTACCGCCAGAGGTGGTTGTTCTGGGTACTGATTTCTCAGGATGTATGCACCCAAATTGCGTGAAAATGTAATCACATGTCAGTTCTAGTATTATATATTTGTCCAATGAATACCCGTTTATCATCTGCATTTCTTCTTGGTGTAGCAATGTTAATAGCAAATAGTGTAATACGTCGCCAGACATTAGGTTTGCAACATCGTGACAGTAGCATGTGAGAAACGTCAAATTAGCATAGAGTGTACTACATTCTTCCAGCATTTCAGCACTGTGGCACAAAGTAACGCGATCTAAATTGAGCGTATGAGAAAAGATTGGAATAACACAATAGAATATGTATTGTTTCTATACGTACACTGAGGGGACCAAAGTCATGGGATACCTCCTAATAACGTGTCGGACCTCCCTTTGCCATATGTAGTGCAGCAGTTCGACATGTGGCATGGACTGAACAAGTTGTTGGACGTCCTCTGCGAAAATATTGAGCCATGTTGCGTCTACAGCCATCCAAAACTGAGAATGTGTTGCCGCTGCGGGATTTTGTGAAACAGTATTCATGTCGGGCGATCTGGGTGTTTTACAAGCCAGTAGCATCATCCTTATAAATTCCATCTTTGTTTGGGCGTATGAAGCCCATGAATGGCTGTGAATGGTCTCCAACTAGCCAAACATAACCATTTCCAGTAAATGATCGGTTCAGTTGGACCAGAGGACCAAGTACATTCCATGTAAACACAACCCACACCATTATGGAGCCACCATCAGCTTACACTGTGCCTTGTTGCCAAATTGGGTCCGTGGCTTCGTGGTGTCTGCGTTGCACTCGAACACTATCATCAGCTCCTACCGGCTGAAACCGGGTCTCATCGGACCAGGCCACTGTTTTCCATTCGACTAGGATCCAACCGATATGGTTGCACGAAGATCTGCAGTGGATAGGCACTTGGTGCAGGGAGTGGCAACTGACCCTTAACATAGACAAATGTAATGTATTGCGAATACATAGAAAGAAGGATCCTTTATTGTATGATTAGATGATAGCGGAACAAACACTGGTAGCAGTTACTTCTGTAAAATATCTTGGAGTATGCGTGCGGAACGATTTGAAGTGGAATGATCATATAAAATTAATTGTTGGTAAGGCGGGTGCCTGGTTGAGATTCATTGGGAGAGTCCCTAGAAAATTTAGTCCATCAACAAAGGAGGTGGCTTACAAAACACTCGTTCGACCTATACTTGAGTATTGCTCATCAGTGTGGGATCCGTACCAGATCGGGTTGACGGAGGAGATAGAGAAGATCGAAAGAAGAGCGGCGCGTTTCGTCACAGGGTTATTTGGTAAGCGTGATAGCGTTACGGAGATGTTTAACAAACTCAAGTGGCAGACTCTGCAAGAGAGGTGCTCTGCATCGCGGTGTAGCTTGCTGTCCAGGTTTCGAGAGGGTGCGTTTTTCTTTTCTGGATGAGGTATCGATTATATTGCTTCACCCTACTTATACCTCCCGAGGAAATCACGAACGTAAAATTAGAGAGGCTTTCCGGCAATCGTTCTTCCCGAGAACCATACGCGACTGGAACAGGAAAGGGAGGTAATGACAGTGGCACGTAGAATGCCCTCCGCCACACACCGTTGGGTGACTTGTGGAGTATAAATGTAGATGTTGATGGTGACGAACCCAGGAGAGGCACTGCAGATCATGTCGTGCTGTCAGAAAAGGCATTCGCTTCGGTCGACTGCTAGCACAGACCATTAACACCAAATTTCGCAGCACAGTCCTAACGGATAACGTACGCCCCACATTGATTTTTGCGGTTATTATACGGAATGTTGCTTCTCTGTTAGCACTTACAATTCTACCTGGGCGCCGCAGCTCTCAGTCGTTAAGTTAAGGCCATCGGCCACTCCGTAGTCTGTGGTAAGGTGTAATGCCTGAAACTTGGTATTCTCGGTACAGTTTTGACACTGTGTACCTTGGAATACTGAATTCCCTACTGTAATGTACCGTGCGTCTAGCTCCGACTACGATTCCCTGTTCAAATTATGTTAATTCCTGCTGTGCGACCATAATCACGTCGAAAACCGTTTCACACGAATCGCCTCAGTACAAACGACAGCAACGCCAGTGCACTGCCCTTTTATGCCTTTTGTACGCGATACTACCGGCCTTTGTGTATGTGCACACTGCTATATCATGGCTCTTGTCACCTCAGTGTAATTAGAATCATTGAGAAAAAGAACTTATTTAGATATACACTCTTGGAAATGGAAAAAAGAACACATTGACACCGGTGTGTCAGACCCACCATACTTGCTCCGGACACTGCGAGAGGGCTGTACAAGCAATGATCACACGCACGGCACAGCGGATACACCAGGAACCGCGGTGTTGGTCGTCGAATGGCGCTAGCTGCGCAGCATTTGTGCACCGCCGCCGTCAGTGTCAACCAGTTTGCCGTGGCATACGGAGCTCCATCGCAGTCTTTAACACTGGTACCATGCCGCGACAGTGTGGACGTGAACCGTATGTGCAGTTGACGGACTTTGAGCGAGGGCGTATAGTGGGCATGCGGGAGGCCGGGTGGACGTACCGCCGAATTGCTCAACACGTTGGGCGTGAGGTTTCCACAGTACATCGATGTTGTCGCCAGTGGTCGGCGGAAGGTGCACGTGCCCGTCGACCTGGGACCGGACCGCAGCGACGCACGGATGCACGCCAAGACCGTAGGATTCTACGCAGTGCCGTAGGGGACCGCACCGCCACTTCCCAGCAAATTAGGGACACTGTTGCTCCTGGGGTATCGGCGAGGACCATTCTCAACCGTCTCCATGAAGCTGGGCTACGGTCCCGCGCACCGTTAGGCCGTCTTCCGCTCACGCCCCAACATCGTGCAGCCCGCCCCCAGTGGCGTCGTGACAGGCGTGAATGGAGGGACGAATGGAGACGTGTCGTCTTGAGCGATGAGAGTCGCTTCTGCCTTGGTGCCAATGATGGTCGTATGCGTGTTTGGCGCCGTGCAGGTGAGCGCCACAATCAGGACTGCATACGACCGAGGCACAAAGGGCCAACACCCGGCATCATGCTGTGGAGAGCGATCTCCTACACTGGCCGTACACCTCTGGTGATCGTCGAGGGGACACTGAATAGTGCACGGTACATCCAAACCGTCATCGAACCCATCGTTCTACCATTCCTAGACCGGCAAGGGAACTTGCTGTTCCAACAGGACAATGCACGTCCGCATGTATCCCGTGCCTCCCAACGTGCTCTAGAAGGTGTAAGTCAACTACCCTGGCCAGCAAGATCTCCGGATCTGTCCCCCATTGAGCATGTTTGGGACTGGATGAAGCGTCGTCTCACGCGGTCTGCACGTCCCAACTGAGGCGCCAGGTGGAAATGGCATGGCAAGCCGTTCCACAGGACTACATCCAGCATCTCTACGATCGTCTCCATGGGAGAATAGCAGCCTGCATTGCTGCGAAAGGTGGATATACACTGTACTAGTGCCGACATTGTGCATGCTCTGTTGCCTGTGTCTTTGTGCCTGTGGTTCTGTCAGTGTGATCATGTGATGTATCTGACCCCAGGAATGTGTCAATAAAGTTTCCCCTTCCTGGGAATTTCAATTTCCAGGAGTGTATTTTCAGAAGGAGAAAAGTACACAGGAAAGCGTGCGTTGCACATTCATACTGCAGCAAGAGAGGAGTTTGAGAGTATCAAAACAATATGAGTATAAATCGTTTCTGTCGACTCTCGGTAATCTGTAATTTAAGGGTTCTCGGAAAACGCACAATTACGCACAACATTTGCAATGACGACTTTCCCTCTTTTGGTGACACGGATGGAATGGACTGTACTACGTCTTCTTCTTCTTCTTCCTCCTCTTTCGTATCGTCTTCGCTCTTGTCACCTGTAACAGCGAATATCTGAACGCCAGTCATAGTACCAGACTACGCATGATGAGTTCGGTTTAGCGAAAGAATGACCGATCATGATGAAATATAAAAAAGTTGAAGCAAGGGTAATCCTCCTGAAATGATGTTAAAATGTTTTACTATAATTCCACCAACATTCGAATTTCCTTGGAAGCAACAGCTAGAACTCGAACGAAAGTTATTTTTTTTTTGAAGCAGTCTCATTAATTTTTAGTATTCCTCACAAGAAGACACCAATTTTATATTGCTGAGGAACCAGTGATTTCTTTCTGCTTTTTTGACTTCCAGCACGCTTGGTCTGGTGCATTTTATATTGGTCCAAAGCCGAAAATACATCATTTTCTGCTACCTTTCTAATGGTGCACATGCACAGTGTTTCCAGTATGGGCTTTGCCAGTTTTGGGGTCACATACGGGATCGGCTGTGCTTCTGCTTCTTCTTCTTTTTCTCAGTCTTTCCTCTTGTTACTTGTTACAGTCAAAATTACAACGTCAGTCTGTACTGATTTCCTGTTCCAGGACCGTCGATTTTAAGTGGCAGAATCTCGGAAGTCTCAGTTTTCGCTACATACTCCCTTTCTTTTCGCCTCCACGTTGTACGACCTTGACAACCTGCTTCTTTCCCTGACATTCAACCGATGTATGTACAGTAGTACTTTACTGTATGTTGAATAAAGAGAGGAGTGAACTAGTAAACCGAGGGTTTCCTGTAAACTGTGCGTAAGGAAATTTGCGCTCAGGTTCACTTATCCCCGTCTGCGAACTTCGCAACTTTCCCGGGAAGAAGAAGGCTCAAGAGCCCTTATGTGATGTTCGGGAGACGCTCGAACAAGAACTGTAATGCCTAAATGTTTACAGTTGGAAGCGAGCGTAGTTTATTTTATTTTCTGTCGGATCAATTACAAAATTTTTACTTATGACTGGATTTTCAGAAACTACAATGGAAAACCTGAAAACGAAATTACCAACATGGAATATATCTTTTACTCGCGGCTGAAAAAAGATACTGTAATTCAGAAAATGGAATACTGGATCAGCATATGGTACAAGTAATATAGATATGATGAGTTGTCATACTAAGTAAAAGACCAAGATTATGGACATTCACTGACGACCCAAAGAAACTGGTGCACCCACCTAATCTCGTGTAGGTCACCCGCGAGCACGCAGAAGTGCTGCAACACGACGTGGCATGGACTCGATTAACGTCTGAAGTAGTGCTGGAGGGAACTGACACCATGAGTCTTGCAGGGCTGTCCGTAAATCAGTAAAAGTACGAAGGGGTGGAGATCTCTTCTGAAAAGCACGTTGCAAGGCATCCCACATATACTGAATAATGTACATGCCTGGGGAGTTTGGTGGCCAGCAGAATGTTTAAACATAGAAGAGTTTTCCTTAAGCCACTGTGTTCCAATGCTGTACGTGTGGGATGTGGCATTGTCCTGCTGGAATTTCCCAAGTCCGTCGGAATGTACAATGGACGAGAATGGATGCAGGTGATCAGACAGGATGTTTACGTACGTCTCACCTGCCAGAATCCTATCTGGACGTGTCGTGGGTCCCATATCACACCAACTGCACACGACCAACACCATTACAGAGCCTCCACCAGCTACAACAGTACCCTGCTGAGATGCAGAGTCCATTGAGTCAGGATGTTGTTTCCATACCCGTACATGTTCATCTGCACGATAGAATCTGAAACGAGACTCGTCCGACCAGGCAACATGATTCCAGTCATCAACAGTCCGATATTGGTGTTGACGGGCCCAGGCGAGACGTAAAGCTTGGTGTCGTGCAGTTATCAAGGGTACAAGAGTGGGCTATCGTCTCCGAAAGCCCATGTTTCATTAAATGGTTCGCACGCTGACACTTGTCGATGGCCCAGCATTGATATCTCCAGCAATTTGTGGAAGGGTTGCACTTCTGTCACGTTGAACGATTCTCTTCAGTGGTCGTTGGTCGCGTTCTGTCAGGATGCTTTTCCCGCCACAGCGATGTCGGAGGTTTGATGTTTTACCGGATTCCTGATATTCACGGTACACTCATGAAATGGTCGTACCGGAAAATCCCCACTTCATCGCTACCTCGGAGATGCTGTGTCTCATCACTCGTGCGCCAAATGTAACACCACGTTCAAATTCACTTAAATCATTATAACCTGCCACTGTAGCTGCAGTAACCGATCTAAGAACTGCGCCAGACACTTTACTTATACGGGCGTTGCCGACCGCAGCGCGGTATCCTGCCTGTTTACATATCTCTGTATTTGTTTACGCATGCGTATACCAGCTTCTTTGGCGTTTTAGTCTATATCGGTGACATAAGGTGTATGTAGCTTTTCTTGGCACTCTTACAGCTATGTAATCAGGTCTTCCATATGACTTCAAAACACGAAAGCAGTTTTCTGCATAAATGGAACTCTACATGTCATTGTTATGGTTGAAACTGAAAGATGTACGGGTATTATAAAATTGTATATTAAGTAAGACATAGTTTAAGAGAACAGTGTAGGCATCATGAAAAAATTTAATGTAGCAACAAAAACATTTTAGATGATAATGCCTACCGATTTTCTTAAAATTTCAATAGAGTATACATCTTGAAGAAGGAACAGTAAGGTTTGAACTTTATAGCAACTAGAAACAGCCCAAAATATATATGTTAGAGGGAATATCGTAGAACGTTATGTCGACCATTGGAGGAGCCCTTCTTGCAGTAGCGAGATGTTTACTTTGCTGGTCGTTTGCAAGGCGTCGTCGGCGTGACTTGGACAGGGCGGCACACCACCTTAATGCGGGCAAAGGGAGCGTTTTCAGTAGGGGAGGACTCTCGGGGTGCAGGTAGCCTGTGAGCTAGGGAGCTGGAATACTAGGCGCAAATTACACAGACTTTTGTATGGGTGCAAATTTCACTGGGTGTTGTTTTCATGTATCCAAACCGAGTCACAATACAGACGTGGAAAGAATAGACGAAACAACTCAAACAGCCAAGTGTTAGATAGCTACCAGCTTTGATTCGTCAAACCTTTGGGAACAGTTTATCGTGTTAATCATTTCTATTTATCGAGTGCGACGAAACATAAGATATCTTTGATTTATCGAAGTTTTTTCAAGAGCTCGGAGAACTATTTCCATTTGTCAAGAAATTCAGTTTATTAGGGTTATAATTATCAAGAGTCGACCATGTGGAATGCTGGCTACACTGGGTTTATGAAAAAAAATAATGGTTCAAACGGCTCTGAGCACTATGGGACTCAGTCCCCTAGAACTCAGAACTACTTAAACCTAACTAACCTAAGGACATCACACACATCCATGCCCGAGGCAGGATTCGAAACTGCGACCGTGGCGATCACGCGGTTCCAGACTGTAGCGCCTAGAACCGCACGGCCACACCGGCCGGCTATGAAAAAAAGAGAAAGAGAGAAGAAGGATTCACCATTTCATGTTGATCCATAGTCTTTGAGCTCTCTTTCGAAAAAGAAGCAGTTGTAATTTTAGCAGAAATGAAACTGATATCTTTTTTCGTGTAGCCAGTATAATGTTATAACAAAAAAGTTTGGTCACTTTGGTTTTTACATAATTAATCTTTGCTCCTAGCCTTATTCACAATGCAAAACTCTATTAATCTTTGGTGTATTTTCAGTGGAAACAAATTTTTTGTAAGTAATCATTTATGACTATGACTCTAAAACTAAGCAGCAATTCATGAAGTATTTATTATACTTATACATCTGTCACAGTATCAGTACATATATTTTGGCGACCAGTTTCGAACCTAGTGGTTCATTCTCAGGCCTGACCTAGTGAGTTTACACTGAAAGTGATAATCTTAATGACAGTTGTCTAATACTGGCAATACATGCAAAGCCGGCCAGAGTGGCCGAGCGGTTCTAGGCGCTACACTCTGGAACCACACGACCGCTGTGCTCACAGGTTCGAATCCTCCCTCGGGCATGGATGTGTGTGATGTCCTTAGGTTGGTTAGGTTTAAGTAGTTCTATGTTCTAGGGGACTGATGACCTCAGAACTTAAGTCCTATAGTGCTCGGAGCCATTTTCAATACATGCATCACACATTGACAGTAATAAATGTCTCAGTATACATATGCTCACTGTACAAGTAAGAATGAAGCTGATTTGATCTGTCAGGATATCTTGCAGTGCTGACAGTTGTTACAGTCAGTATACCATTGAAAAACGAGTGGCAAAAACTGTGCAACGAGCTACAGTTCGGTATTAATCCATTATTGACTCACCTATTCAATGTTACATGACCCAGGGATTGTCACCTGTAGAGAATGAAATGTTATGTCAAGACGACAGTAAATTTGTTTAATTAACTTCTTTATTCTGGCCCTCAGCCATAATACATCAGGAATAGCTTGTAGAGGTGTCCAGTTGCCTTTCATGCAAAACAACAGATGTTCAGCGTTACTGGCAGTGCAAAGAGCGGAGGCCGAGTGTATCATCACTAGAACTCTGCTGTCAGTAATGTCTCCTGCTACACCTTTGACGACAGCATGGTAGCGCAGCTGACATTTCCGCGTAGGTGGCCGTGAGCTCCACCCAGCGAGAGGGCAGCTCTCTGATCTGTCCCGTGGTCGAACAGTGGACCCTGTGCTGCATTCCAGGGTGTCATTCTGGCCCACATTGACTCATGGGGTAGGCTGTGATACTGAGACGAGAACATTTTAGTACACAAACGGTTGAGTACTTGTACACTCCAGACTATGTTCAATTAGGGCTTCCATGATGGTAAGTGAGGAAAGGGTTTCGTCCTGCCACTATCGCATTGCAGCATTGGCTGTTGCTATACGGTGCCCAGCTGGCTCTGTTTCGCAAAGCCTGTCGGCCGCGTTTTGCTTCATAATTCATATCACTTTTGCCTGCCTGTGGCTGGCTCTGTTGCAACTCACTTCCGCTCTCGCGTACTCTTTGATTGTATATGGTCGATACGCTACTTTGCCCTCCTTTTCATCAAGACCTGGTCCCTTGAGTCGACCAACTCCATTATCTTTTACACTATAGTTTCTGGCAACTGGCCTCTCTGGGCCTGTTTCACCTCGAACGCTGTTACTTAATGTTACACATTTGTAAAGAGCCCCTTGCCATCCTGCTTAACTCAAACACCACGGAACGCTTTTCATTAACAGGCTTCTTGCACATTAACTCTAACTCCCTATTCCAAACTTATAAACTAAAAAGAGTCTATCATTCTTGATACTACCCCACCTTGACCTATCATCTTCCTTCCGCTGCTTTTATGCTTAGAGTATGTTTTGTACTTTGTCTTTCACATTCGAAAACAAGACCTGCGCCCAGCAGAACAAGTTCCTCTGTGGTGGTTCGTATACCATTAGTCAATGCTGTCTCTTTCCATTATTGCTTTTCCTGATATAAATATACACGCGGCAATGAGGTGTCCAGGGAGACATATATTTATAGACTGCATCAGTTCCTGCAATGGAGTTTGGTTTGAGCTGGTTAGATTTGTAGTAGATAGCACTTCCATGGGCTTCTCTGGCGAATACAAACCAGGCTGCGAAATATTCAGATAAGTTACCCCTGAAATTGTGTCGGGCAGATGAAAAGTAGGCCTCATTATCTCGCATGCTGTTCCATTTAATAACAAATCACTCCTGTTTAATTCTAGCCTCTTTGCTGACGTTGAAACATCCCCTTAAGAAAATTTATAAATGATTGTGCTGGTAAACCCCTTACGTTATTTGATTTTCAAACAGCTGAGCAGAACTGAACGTACTCAGAGATTTCGCTCTTTGCTTATTCTAATCAACACTAAACTGACATATAATATTTTTAGCGCATCGCAGTCTGACTTTCAATAATCCCTACAAAAAATGGCCCTGACTAACAATAACCTACACCTTTCATGAATCACTTACCTCACAAAAATCTTCGTTACTCGAACTACTGCAATACAGCGACCGCCAATACTGCCAGCAAAATAAAAGATTCTAACTACTGAAGGCTCTAACTACTGATAGGCATAGTTATCAGATGAAAGATTTTGATAGAGAACAAACAATGTATTGACTTTAATAATGTTCAAAATTCATCATATATATATCAGTTCATGACATCCAGTCTTACAAATTTACTCTCTCTGATGGACACACGTCCAGATCATCCGCTCTTAAACCTCCGCCATCTCTCTCCCCGCATCCATCACTGCTGGCGGCTCACCTCCAACTGCGCAATGATGGCTTCTTTCTTCTTTCTGTAATGCATTTTCATGATGCGAAAAAATGGGTTGGAAATGCTCGCAAATTTGTGTTTTTACGTCATTACAGACTTTTTGAGATATCGATTCGATTTTAAGTAACTCAGTAGTTAAACCATCGAGTGTTTGTTCAATCGTGGCGTCTAAGATTTTGTTCCATTGTGTCTAACTTTTGAAGTTTTTGTCCCATTTGTTTCTAATTTTGTTCAAGCGTTGTGTCTAACTTTTGAAGCCTTTGTCCCTTTGTTGCATTAACTGTAACAACAATGCACTAGTGTCTGAAACATATTCCTCAGTGCTATTCGGAAGTACATTTGAACCGGCAATATTCGCATTTTGAAAAGCAGAAAATGTGTCTTGACTCATTTGAGAAAACGGTGAAGAAGCAAAACCTGAATCTACAGTATTTGATAGATTGTGTCCTGTCGTTTCGGATTATTGAGGCTAGCTGTTGGCAACTGATCGATCGATAATCTTTCCCTGTTCACTAATTATTTCACTGTCTACACCATCATTTGTGCCCACTCCATTTCCCTATGCACAATTACCAAATTACTACTACGAATGTCTGTTAAATTACACGGTGGTGCTGATAAGCTACGCTCGTCGTCACTATCATTTCTAAATTTGCTTTGGAGCCTAGTGTTACGTTTTTCACACGCGATAATTATCACGTATTTCACACGATAACAAGAGAAGCACAATTTGAAGAACAAAAATAAGAAAACACATTAACATAGCACTGAAAATAATATGTAGTTGAAACGTCCCCTTGGAAAAATTATTGAATTACTGTGCTGATAAATCTCTTACATTATTTTATTTTCAAACAGTTGATCAAAACTGAAGGTACTCAGACATTTCGCTCTTTACCTATTCTGATCAACGCTAAATTGACACACAATATTTTTCAGCGCAACGCAATCTGACTTTCAATAATCCCTACAAAAGAATGGTCCTGACTAACATTAACTTATACCTTTCACGAATCACTTACCTCACAAAAATCTTCGTTACTCGAACTACTGCAATACAGCGAGCGCCACTACTGCCAGCTAAATAAAAGATTCAAACTACTGAAGGCACTAACTACTGATAGGCATAGTTAGCAAATGAACGATTTTGATAGAGAACAAGCAATATATTTACCTTAATACTGTTCAGAAGTCATATATATATATCGCAGTTCATGACATTCATTCTTACAAATGTACTGTTTCTGATGGACACACGTCCAATTTTCTCATCTTATTACGCATCTCCCATGCGTTGAAAACCACCTGTATCACCCTGCGGTGACTGGTTATCACTACTTCTTCCTTCTTGGCGAACAGTACGCCACCTTCCAGCTGCTGGTTCCTTGACGCCTCCACCCGAAGAAAATCAGTAGTCACACTATGAACCACATCATCTCGCTTTCTCTGCCCGCCACTTACAGGCAGGAATACCTATCTCTGTCCTGCCCCTTAAATTCGTTGCTGTCCGCAGCTGCGTCTATTAATTACACTAAATCTACATCTAATCCAAAAAATGTTAAATGACTATCTCCAAGGCCCTAATCCATACGGATTCCTCATTACCGTTTCATTCATAATCAACATCTACATCCATACTCCGCAAGCCACCTGATGGTGTGTGGCGGAAGATACTTTGAGTACCTCTATCGGTTCTCCCTTCTATTTCAGTCTCGTATTGTTCGTGGAAAGGATTGTCGGTATGCTTCTGTGTGGGCTCTAATCTCTCTGATTTTATCCTCATGGTCTCTTCGCGAGATATACGTAGGAGGGAGCAATATACTGCTTGACTCTTCGGTGAAAGTATGTTCTCGAAACTTTAACAAAAGCCCGTACCGAGCTACTGAGCGTCTCTCCTGCAGAGTCTCCCACTGGAGTTTATCATCTCCGTAACGCTTTTGCGATTACTAAATGATCCTGTAACGAAGCGCGCTGCTCTCCGTTGGATCTTCTCTATCTCTTCTATCAAGCCTATCTGGTACGGATCCCACACTGCTGAGCAGTATTCAAGCAGTGGGCGAACAAGAGTACTGTAACCTATTTCCTTTGTTTTCGGATTGCATTTCCTTAGGATTCTTCCAATGAATCTCAGTCTGGCATCTGCTTTACCGAAGATTAATTTTATATGGTCATTCCATTTCAAATCACTCCTAATGCGTAATTTATGGAATTAACTGCTTCCAGTTGCTGACCTGCTAATTTGTTGCTAAATGATAAGGGATCTATCTTTCTATATATTCGCAGCACATTACACTTGTCTACACTGAAATTCATTTGCCATTCCCTGCACCATGCGTCAATTCGCTGCAGATCCTCCTGCATTTCAGTACAATTTTCCATTGTTACAACCTCTCGATACACCACAGCATCATCTACAAAAAGCCTCAGTGAACTGCCGATGTCATCCACCAGGTCATTTATGTATATTGTGAATAGCAACGGTCCTATGACACTCCCCTGCGGCACACCTGAAATCACTTCGGAAGACTTCTCTTCATTGAGAATGACATGCTGCGTTCTGTTATCTAGGAACTCCTCAATCCAATCACACAATTGGTCTGGCAGTCCATATGCTATTACTTTGTTCATTAAACGACTGTGGGGAACTGTATCGAACGCCTTGCGGAAGTCAAGAAACACGGCATCTACCTGTGAACCCGTGTCTATGGCCCTCTTAGTCTCGTGGACGAATAGCGCGAGCTGGGTTTCACACGACCGTCTTTTTCGAAACCCATGCTGATTCCTACAGAGTAGATTTCTAGTTTCCAGAAAAGTCATTATACTCGAACATAATACATGTTCCAAAATTCTACAACTGATTGAAGTTAGAGATATAGGTCTATAGTTCTGCACATCTCTTCGACGTCCCTTCTTGAAAACGGGTATGACCTGTGCCCTTTTCCAATCCTTTGGAACGCTACGCTCTTCTAGAGACCTACGGTACACCGCTGCAACAAGGGGGGCAAGTTCCTTCGCGTGCTCTGTGTAAAACCGAACTGGTATCCCATCAGGTCCAGCTGCCTTTCCTCTTTTGAGCGATTTTAATTGTTTCTCTATCCCTCTGTCGTCTATTTCGATATCTACCATTTTTTCATCTGTGCGACAAACTAGAGAAGGAACTACAGTGCAGTCTTACTCAGTGAAGCAGCTTTGGAAGAAGACATTTAGTATTTCGGCCTTTAGTCTGTCATCCTCTGTTTCAGAACCATTTTGGTCACAGAGTGTCTGGACATTTTGTTTTGATCCACCTACCGCTTTGACATAAGACCAAAATTTCTTAGGATTTTATGCCAAGTCACTACGTAGAACTTTACTTTCGAATTCATTGAACGCCTCTCGCATAACCCTCCTCACACTACATTTCGCTTCTCGTACTTTTTGTTTGTCTGCGAGGCTTTGGCTATGTTTATGTTTGCTGTGAAGTTCCCTTTGTTTCCCAGCAGTTTTCTAACTCGGTTGTTGTACCACGGTGGATCTTTTCCATCTCTTATGATCTTGCTTGGTACATACTCATCTAATGCGTATTGTACGATGGTTTTGAACTTTGTCCACTGATCCTCAACACTATCTGTACTTGAGACAAAACATTTGTGTTCAGCCATCATATCCTCTGTAATCTGCTTTTTGTCACTTTCGCTAAACAGAAAAAACTTCCTACCTTTTTTGATATTTCTATTTACGGCTGAAATCATCGATGCAGTAACCGCTTTATGATCGCTGATTCCCTGTTCTGCACTAACTGTTTCAAATAGTTCGGGTCTGTTTGTCACCAGAAGGTCTAATATGTTATCGCCACGAGTGGGTTCTCTGTTTAACTGCTCAAGGTAGTTTTCAGATAAAGCACTTAAAATAATTTCACTGGATTCTTTGTCCCTGCCACCCGTTATGAACGTTTGAGTCTCCCAGTCTATATCCGGCAAATTAAAATCTCCACCCAGAACTATAACATGGTGGGGAAATCTACTCGAAATATTTTCCAAATTATCCTTCAGGTGCTCAGCCACAACAGCTGCCGAGCCCGGGGGCCTATAGAGATATCCAATTACCATGTCTGAGCATGCTTTAACCGTGGCCTTCATCCAAATCTTTTCACATTTCGGATCTCCGTCAATTTCCTTCGATACTATTGCACTTCTTATCGCTATAAACACGCCTCCCCCTTCACTTTCCAGCCTGTCTCTGCGGTATACATCCCAATCTGAGTTTAGGATTTCATTACTGTTACGTCTGGTTTCAGCCAACTTTCTGTCCCTAGTACTATATGGGCGTTTTGACCGTTTATTAATGAGAGCAGTTCTGGGACCTTTCTATGGACGCTCCTGCAGTTTACTATTAGCACATTAATATTGTGATTCCCTGTTGCATTTTGCTTACCCCTACGTTGCCGCGTCTCAGGAGGCGCCTTGTCGGGCCTAGGGAGGGAATTCTCTAACCTAAAAAACCCCCATGTGCACTCCACATACTCCGCTTCCCTTGTAGCCGCTTCCGGCGTGTAGTGCACGCCTGACCTATTCAGGGGGACCCTACATTTCTCCACCCGATAGCGGAGGTCGAGGAATTGGCACCCCACATCTCCGCAGAATCGTCTGAGCCTCTGGTTTAAGCCTTCCACTCGGCTCCAAACCAGAGGACCGCGATCGGTTCTGGGAACGATACTACAAATAGTTAGCTCTGATTCCACCCCGCGACGAGGCTTTCCGCCTTCACCAATTCCGCCAATCGCCTGTACGAACTGAGGATGACCTCTGAACCCAGACGGCAAGAGTCATTGGTGCCGACATGAGCAACAATTTGCAGTCGGGTGCACCCAGTGCTCTCTATCGCCGCCGGTAGGGCCTGCTCCACATCTCGGATGAGACCCCACGGCAAGCAGACAGAGTGAACAGTGACCTTCTTCCCCGACCTTTCTGCTATTTCCCTAAGGGGCTCCATTACCAGCCTAGCGTTGGAGCTCCCAAAAACTAATAGACCCCTCCCCCCGTGTGCCTGTTCGGACCTTACTGAAGGAGCGGCCACATGTCCACGCACAGGCAGAGTGGGCGATGCCACAAGGACAGCCTCCACATTGACCCTCCGCCTCGTGCGCCGCGAACGCCGCTGAAACCGCCACTCCCCTTGGGGAGAGGGTGGCCCAACAGCGCCCGGTACCCGCAAAGATGTCTCGACAGCAGGGACAGTGGGTGAAGCACGTAACATCTGAGGTGTACCATGCGACGCACCAGACTAACCACTGCCGCTACACTCCGAGGCAGCAGCCTGAATACGGCTGACCGCGGCCATCAACACGCTCAGCTGTTCGCGAAGAGTGGCCAGCTCCTCCTGAGTCCGTGCACAGCAGTCACACATCCTATCCATCCTAAGGAATCAATTTACTGAAGACACTTAATCAACTTTTAACTAGACTGCTAATTCACTAAAGGCGGCTGATTATTGACTAAACTGTGATTGCTAGGCACTTCTTGTAGAAAACAATGAAAGTAGCACTACCTGTCTCTGGACTGTATTGAAAACAAACACTAGCACTACTGGCACTATGGCTGACTAAAGGGACTCTCTCTGATTGTATTCAAAACAAACAGGGAATCTATGGAACACTATTAATAGCACTCGACAATTAAAGCTTCCTAAAAGCAAAAGCACACGGAAGAAGAAGTGACAAGGAAGAAAAATACAGTTAATACTTAAATTAAGGTAGTTCGCTGCAAAGCAGACGTGAAGCAGACGGCGGTTAGGACGACACTCGTGTTTGTCTCCCAATACCTTTGTCCTCACTGTCCCTTTCTGCTTCGCATCTCCTATCCCTGGAACAACTTGCTATGAAATGTACAGTTCGGCTTTAGAAGTCGTTTAACAACTGAAAATGCTATATTTTCTTTTTTCTGTGTGGAACGCATATTTTTTTATTTAACTAAGGCGTTTGTTTGTGTTGATCACAAAATATTGCTCCAGATGTTGAACCATTACGTAATACGGGGAGTAGGTCACTGTTGGTTCACCTCTTGCTTTAGCAGCAGACAGCAAAAAGTCCTTATTCACAGTGTTGAGAATGGCTGTGAAGTTGGGACTAAGTGGAGTACAGTCAAGTTGGGGGGGGGGGGGGAGGGAGGGGTGCTCCAGGGACCAGTGTTGGCGCCACTCCTGTTCCTTATTTATATAAACGACATGTCCTTTAGCATTACAGGTAACTCTAAAGTATTTCTGTTTGCTGATGACACTAACTTGGTAGTAAAGGATGTTGTGTGCAACATTGGCCCGGTTTCAAATAGTGTAGTTCATGACCTAATTTCATGGCTTGTAGAAAATAAACTAGCGCTGAATCACAGTAAAACTCAGTTTTTACAGTTTCTAATACACAATTCAACAAAACCTGACGTTTTAATTTCACGGAATGGGAATATGATTAGTGAAACTTAACGGTTCAAAATTCTAGGTGTTCAGATAGATTGTAGGCTGTCGTGAAAATCCCACGTCCAGAATCTTGTTCAAAGACTTAATGCTGCTATTTTTGCTATTCTAATGGTATCGAGGTGAGTGATCTTTCGACACAAAAATTAGTCTACTCTGCTTACTTTCATTCACTTATGTTGTATGGTATTATATTTTGGGTAACTCTTGCCATTCTAAAATTGCATTTTTGGCTCAGAACCGGTTGTTCGGGCAATAAGTGGTGTAAGTTTATGAACGTCTTATCGACCCCTGTTCACGAGTCTGGGTATTTTGACATTGGCCTCTCAATATATGTATTCCTTACTGTCATTTCTAGTTAACAACATTAGTTTATTCCCAAGAATAAGCAGAAATCAGACCTGCATTTGGATTGGACTTCCTTAACTCTTTTGCAGAAACATGTGCAATATACTACTGCATCCATTTTTACCAAGGTACCGCTCGAATTCAAAAATCTTAGCAATCTCTTTCAAATCGAAACTGAAGAGTTTCCCCATGGGCCACTCCTTCTATTCTGTCGTGGAGTTCCTTGAAAAATTAACCTGGCTCTTGTTACATCGCTGATTGCGTTTACTTAAACTCATGAAGTGACTTTTTTCGGGCTTGTAAACACTTTATTTTTATCTGTTATTACTTTTATGTTGTAATTTCATGTGCTAACATGTTCGTGATCTTGGAGATTTGTTCCTCAATTTGGTCCTAGGGAACTTGACGTGTAAATAAATAAAAATAAATAAACTCCAAAAAAAAAAAAAAAATTAGCCGCCTCATATGCACAGTTGTCGTTCTCATCGGCAACTGAATCTTGGAATTTACTGGAGATGTATTGCCTACCACTTGGTATGCCCTTTGGTACTTTTCCGAAAACTTCTTTGTCTTTCCCTTCGGCGTTTATGACGTTGAAAGCATTACGTACTGACCAACCTTAATACTGTGGCATTCTTGCCGTGTGGCCCACTGCTTCTTCCTGTTTCTTCAGTGCTCGTGCATTTACCATCCATTCTCTATTCCAAATATCCCTAATCACTCTGGCAAATTCCTTAACAGACTCTCCAGTCACCCCTTCCTTCGTTTACAGTATGTATAATGGTGACGGCACTTTATGACCACATACCACTTCATATGGCGATATTCCTGTACTCCTATGCTGTTTTGAGTTGTAGGTGGAAACAACGTACTTCAAACAGACGTCCCAGTTGGTGTCGTGTGAGTCAATATGGTATCCAGTCGTCTTCCCGATTGTTCTATGCACCCTTTCAGGTCTTCCATTGGCTTGTGAATCGAGAGAGCTCGTCCTTAACTCTGGTCTTAACGTTCTGGCTAAGCCACCCAGCTAACACCTTGTAACGGTTCCACCACACACAGAATTCCTACCCGCAAGCTTCACTCAACATTGACCCGAAGTGATTTATCAATACCCTGAGGTAAACAATCGCGCGAATCAAGTACGTTCGCTGTTTAATCGGTTTATCTTTCTGAACGGACTCCTCTCACGGCAACGCTACACTGGCAATGGCTTCACTTAGGTGAAAGTGGTTTTTTTTTTTTTTTTTCAAGTTCCACCGTATATTGCGAAAGATCGAGTATGGAACATTGCTATATACGAAACCTCATGCTAGAATTATGTGATAGCTTCACTCATGTGTTTCACAATCTCTGTGCATTGTTTGAATTGAACCGAATCCAGGGTGTTTACGTCACGCTGAGACTGGCAATATTGCCTCCTCATGTGCCGTTTTCGTCCACACCTGAAACATTTTACACTAGCTGCAAAACACTATCCTGTTACCCTACATTCCAGCAGACAAATCTATCTCCTCACACACTGTAGCTAACCGTACTGTTGTGTGCAAATCCGACGGACCTCCTGTCCGCACACGTCTTGACATTTCCGCATGCAACCCTCTTAAAAAAGCTTCGAGCGGCCCCTACTCATCTTCTTGCAAATTATCTTCATCGACTGCAGCATCGTGTCCTAATTCATAGGTACAGCCATTAAATTTCCTTATCCTACCCGCAAATTGCACTACAGTTTCCGTATTTCTCTTAGTTATTAGCGCTATATGTCTGCCACTATTTAGTTTCGTGTATCTCTGAATTAACCGTTCTTTAAATTTTTCGAATATTGTGACTCCTTTAAGAGCTTCTTTATATCCTACATTCGTCTTAGCTTCTCCTGTTAGCGTCAGTTTTGCAAGACTCAATAATTCCTTATCTGATCAACCTTCCATTTGAACCAAATTTCGAAGGTCTCCCACAAAGGCCTGCACATCTTCCATTGCCTTACCAGAAAAAGGAGCAATTAAATTTGTGACTGACATATCTACACCACATTGTGACGACCGCAATTCTACCAACTCACGCAGTTCCATATTGATTGCAGTTAATTGTGCTACACTTTGTAACAAAATATGTACTATTTCCGGCTATGATGCACCTTGACAACACTCATTTTGAGAAACAACACTCACAACACAAGAAAACAAAATACATTTACTGAATTCTTACGTCTAATCATGACTTCCAGCGTTGCCTAGCCATTGCTCCCAACGATTACATGTATAACTTTTTACTGGAACCGATTCCGTACATGGCGCTGAGTGGCCTTCATGATTACACTGTGCACATCTAACAGGCATTAACGTATCGTGACTTTCATTATCTCTAAAACCCTGAATAACATGTACGAGAGGCATTTTGTTGCTTCACATATGCCGTATAGAGCCTATTTTAATCGGAAAGTGTGCAGTTCGTTACTTAACGCAGACATGACATTCATCATTGACGATAGTCTTTACATCAATTGACGATGGTCTTTTATCAACTGAGAGAGGCTCAAAACTTTACCTAACCGCGCCAGTTGTTAATTTGCGGCTTTCTGTAACTATGACATAGCATTTATATTTGCACCAGAAGATGCAACTTAAAAATTGTTAATTTTTGTGGGTGACCTTGTAAGGGGTTCACCACCCTGCTGGAGCAAATGTAATCTTGAAGTATTGCTCACTTGCTAGAACTACAATTCACAGGCGCTGCCTGAGACATAAAATACCTTTGCCCCTGTCAAAAGAGAGCTGCAATACAGTCGCAGGTGAGAGCAATCCCTGCTGCAGTTGCAGTCGCTAGCCGCTACAGTGTAGTTGTATTCTGTCGCTGGTACAGCGCAGTTTATAGTTAGTACTGTTAAGGTCACAGTGCAGAACAAATTGTAAAATTTTATTATATAGAACTGAATAGTAATTGTGATCAGCCGCAGAGCTAAATGATACCATGGAATGAGATGATGATGAACAAATGAATAATTATTAATATAATGAAAAATCAACAGTGCAATCAAGTTAACCATCTATTGTAAGGTAATTTTTATTATTTTTATTGGCCTGCGCGTAGTTAAGTCACTTGTCTGTGATGTTAATATGAATTTGTTTCAACCTTTTCTTTTGTGATTCGTCACCACCAGTTGACCCAGATTTGTAATATATTCAATTTTCCCGTGTAATCGATTTTAGATCTTTATCAATAACGTAAAACATTTTCAGAATATTATTATTTTTACCAGTCAACTATAAAAGTATAATTTCCCCTTAAGTCATTGCCACTCTCGATCAAGTCATTTACCTAAATTAAAATATTCCAATGTGCTCTTTAGTAATCAGACGACCAGCTGTGCAGCTGTGCCACTAAGTAAAGTCAGTTTTTCTAGTAATTCAGATCTCAGACAAATGTTTTCCAGTATTAGTACACAGGCCAGCATTGCACTAAGCTGTGCCATTTACGAGCAGATATATAGACAGCGTTCTCCGCCGACACCATCACGAGGTAAGAATTTTTCGGTTTATTTCTCACGGCCAGATTCAGATTGATTTCACAGGACGCTGCTACGTCAAAATTTATCAGTTTTTCATGAGTTAAGATTCATCAGGTTTTCATACGTCAGATTTAAATCATCCAAATTTAATAATTTTTTATTTTCTGTTCTTGAAAGTTACACAATATTATTTAATATTTCATTTTTTTATTTATACGGGAAGGTTACAACCTGGACAAATACAGCAACAGCGGACCACTGGACATTTCATTCAATTTCATTTTTAAGACCTGCATTAAAAAAAGTTAACTGTATGAACTGTCAAGCAGTAACGTATAACTCTAAAACTAGACAGATCCATTGGTTCTCTACTTTCAATGAAATCTATTTTATAAAATGCATGACCGTCAAACATTTTCTCCATGATGACCAAAATACAATCAAAATTTTTGTACTCACTGTACCATAGGCTGTAGATTCATATGTTGCTCTAAGACGGCGACGTCAGTGATCTGGCAGCAGTGCTAGAAGACCCAGGGATTATCACCCGAAGGGAACGATCTATTGACACGTAATCAGCATGGCTTCAGAAAACATCGATCTTGTGCAACGCAGCTAGCTCTTTATTCGCACGAAGTAATGGCCGCTATCGACAGGGGATCTCAAGTTGATTCCGTATTTCTAGATTTCCCGAAAGCTTTTGACACCGTTCCTCACAAGCGACTTCTAATCAAGCTGCGGAGCTATGGGGTATCGTCTCAGTTGTGCGACTGGATTCGTGATTTCCTGTCAGGAAGGTCGCAGTTCGTAGTAATAGACGGCAAATCATCGAGTAAAACTGAAGTGATATCAGGTGTTCCCCAGGGAAGCGTCCTGGGACCTCTACTGTTCCTGATCTATATAAATGACCTGGGTGACAATCTGAGCAGTTCTCTTAGGTTGTTCGCAGATGATGCTGTAATTTACCGTCTAGTAAGGTCATCCGAAGACCAGTATCAGCTGCAAAGCGATTTAGAAAAGATTGCTGTATGGTGTGTCAGGTGGCAGTTGACGCTAAATAACGAAAAGTGTGAGATGATCCACATGAGTTCCAAAAGAAATCCGTTGGAATTCGATTACTCGATAAATAGTACAATTCTCAAGGCTGTCAATTCAACTAAGTACCTGGGTGTTAAAATTACAAACAACTTCAGTTGGAAGGACCACATAGATAATATTGTCGGGAAGGCGAGCCAAAGGTTGCGTTTCATTGGCAGGACACTTAGAAGATGCAACAAGTCCACTAAAGAGACAGCTTACACTACACTCGTTCGTCCTCTGTTAGAATATTGCTGCGCGGTGTGGGATCCTTACCAGGTGGGATTGACGGAGGACATCGAGAGGGTGCAAAGAAGGGCAGCTCGTTTTGTATTATCGCGTTATAGGGGAGAGAGTGTGGCAGATATGATACACGAGTTGGGATGGAAGTCATTACAGCATAGACGTTTTTCGTCGCGGCGAGACCTTTTTACGAAATTTCAGTCACCAACTTTCTCTTCCGAATGCGAAAATATTTTGTTGAGCCCAACCTACATAGGTAGGAATGATCATCAAAATAAAATAAGAGAAATCAGAGCTCGAACAGAAAGGTTTAGGTGTTCGTTTTTCCCGCTAGCTGTTCGGGAGTGGAATAGTAGAGAGATAGTATGATTGTGGTTCGATGAACCCTCTGCCAAGCACTTAAATGTGAATTGCAGAGTAGTCATGTAGATGTAGTAGATGTAGATGTAGAGAGTGAAATGAGATATCAGAACTGTAGTAAATTTCTTGAATTGACTCCTTTATTTTGGCCCTCGTCTGTAGTACATCAGGAACAGCTTGATGCGGGCGTTCAGTTATCTCTCATGCAAAACAATAAATGTCCAGCATGCCGACAGCACAAAGAACTGGACTGGTCGTGTTGTCACTCGAATGCCATTGTCAGCGACAGCAACTTCTCTGCCTATGACTGTGATGACAGCATGGCAGTGCATCTGACAATTCCTCAGGCGCATCCGAGACCTCCTTCCAACGAGCAAGCGGTTCTCTGTTCTGGAAGCAGCTGCTGTCATGGCTTAGTGCAGGCTTCCCTGTCCTGTGATCAGAAGGCAGACCCCATACTGCAATCCACGATGTCACTCAGGAGGTCATAGACTTCTAGCGTAGATTGAGATACTGAGACGAGCATATTTTAGTATACAAGTGGTTGATTACTTATACACTCCAGACCACGTTGGTTTAGGTCTTAAGACATGCACTCCAAGCACTTCCATCCTTCCGCTAGTGTACTGCAGCGCCGGTTGTTGCTCTACCATGCCCAGGTGGCCCTGCTTCGTAATACCTGTCGGCCGTGTTTTGCTTCACGACACATAACACAGTCGCCTGCCTATGGATGGCTCTGTTGCTACTCACTTCTGCTTTGGCTTACAGTTCTACTGCATCCAATACACTCTTAAGTGCTGAACGCACACTGAAAGCTTTGCTGTATCTTTGCTGTAAGTGATACAGATATATCTGAGGGTATGTTGTGAACATTAACATATGTTGTTGTTGTTGTGATCTTCAGTCCAGAGACTGGTTTGATGCAGCTCTCCATGATACTCTATAAAAAAAAAATAAAAAAAATAAAAAAACAACAACAATTGGTTCAAATGGCTCCGAGAACTATGCGACTTGCGACTTAACTTCTGAGGTCATCAGTCCCCTAGAACTTAGAACTACTTAAACCTAACAAACCTAAGGATATCACACACATCTATGCCCGATGCAGGATTAGAACCTGCGACCGTAGCTACAAATACTTTCAGGTATGACTTCCTGACACTTAAATCTATACTCTATGTTAACAAATTTCTTCAGAAACGCTTTCCTTGCCATTTCCAATCTACATTTTGAGGAATATATACTAACATAGGGTTTGACATGACAGTCACTTCAGAAAATAATCTTATGTAATCACTTAAGCAGAAGAAAATCATAACTTATTGCGTAATTTATCCTAAAATAAGTAGCTGGAATTTTCTATTTATCAATGCATCCCACATCACAATCCAGACTGCACGTGGCTTACGTGAGATGTAATTTTTAATCAAGTTGAGCAAGAGAATTCAGGGAGATAAGTGGCAGCTATGGTAGCTGTGACTATTGGAAGATAGTTTCCATTATTTTATTGGGGCGTGCCCACCTTCCTTTTATTTTTGCATTCATAACTTTTTCCCTGTGTTTATCATTTTATGATTATACACTTGATTGTGTTCCAGGTACCTTATTTGATGGTTCTTTCTTTAGATGTTCGAGAATAATGACTTTTCTGCAGACTAGAAATCTACTCTATAGGAATCGGCATGGGTTTCGAAAAAGACGATCATCTGAAACCCAGCTCGTGCTATTCGTCCTCGAGACTCAGAGGGCCATAGACTCAGGTTCCCAGGTAGATTCCGTGTTTCTTGACTTCCGCAAGGCGTTTGATACAGTTCCCCACAATCGTTTAATGAACAAAGCAAGAGCATATGGACTATCAGACCAATTGTGCGATTGAATTGAAGAGTTCCTACATAAAGAACGCGTTATGTCATTCTTAATGGAGAGAAGTATTCCGAAGTAAAAGTGACTTCAGGTGTGCCGCAGGGGAGTGTCGTAGGACCGTTGCTATTCACATTATATGTAAATGACCTTGTGAATAACATCGGAAGTTCACTGAGGCTTTTTGCGGATGATGCTGTAGTATATCGAGAGGTTGTAACAATGGAAAATTGTACTGAAATGCAGGAAGATCTGCAACGATTGACGTATGGTGCACGGAATGGCAATTTAATCTCAATGTAGACACGTGTAATGTGCTGAGAATACATAGAAAGAAAGATCCTTTATCATTTAGCTACAATATAGCAGGTCAGCAACTGAAAGCTGTTAATTCCATAAATTATCTGGGAGTAGGCATTAGTAGTGATTTAAAATGGAATGACCATATAAAATTAATCGTCGGTAAAGCAGATGCTAGACTGAGATTCATTGGAAGAATCCTAAGGAAATGCAGTCCGGAAACAAAGGAAATAGCTTACAGTACACTTGTTCGCCCACTGCTTGAATACTGCTCACCGGTGTGAGATCCGTACCATATAGGGTTGATAGAAGAGATAGAGAATATCCCAGGGAGAGCTTCGTTACAGGATCATTTAATAATGGCGAAAGCGTTACGGATGTGATAGATAAACTCCAGGGGAAGACTCTGCAAGAGAGACTGTCAGGACCTCGGTACAGGCTTTTGTTGAAGATTCGAAAACGTACCTTCACCGAGGAGACAAGCATTATATTGCTCCCTCCTTCGTATATCACACGAAGAGACCATGAGAATAAATCAGAAGCCACACAGAGGCATAGTGACAATCTTTCTTTCCACGAACAATACGAGATTGGAATAGCAGGAAGAACCGATAGAGGTACACAGGGTACCCTCCGCCACACACCGTGAGGTGGCTTGCGAAGTATGGATGTAGACGTAGATGGTTGTTACCATCATTGTGATTAACCGCCCAACTAGCTAGTGAAATGCATTTCTCTGACAGCCTTTCCAGAATGTTAATTTTCTTTCAATTTTTAAAATTTAATTCAGCATAGAATCTTCATTGTTGTTGTTTTTGTTGTTGTTATGGTCTCCAGTCCTGAGACTGGTTTGATGCAGCTCTCCGTGCTACTCCATCCTGTGCAAGCTTCTTCCTCTGCCAGTATTTACTGCAACCTACACCCTTCTGAATCTGCTTTGTGTATTTATCTCTTAGTCTCCTTTTACGATTTGTACCCTCCACGCTGCCCTCCAATGTTAAATTTGTGATCCCTTGATGCCTCAGAACATGTCCAACCAACTGGTCCCTTCTTCTTGTCACGTTGTGCCACAGACTCCTCTTCTCCCCAATTCTATTCAATACCTCCTCATTAGTTATGTTATCTGCCCATCTAATCTTCTGCATTCTTCTGTAGCACCACATTTCGAAAGCTTCTATTCTCTTCTTGTCCAAACTATTTATCGTCCATGATTCACTTCCATACATGGCTACACTACAGACAAATACTTTCAGAAACGACTTCCTGACACATACATCTATACTCGATGTTAACAAATTTCTCTTCTTCAGAAACGATTTCCTTGCCATTGACAGTCTACATTTTATATCCTCTCTACTTACACCATCATCAGTTATTTTGCTCCCCAAATAGCAATACTCCTTTACTACTTTAAATGTCTCATTTCCTAATCGAATTCCCACAGCATCACCCGACTTAATTCTAATACATTCCATTATCCCCGTTTTGCTTTTGTTGATGTTCATCTTATATCATCCTTTCAAGACAAGAATTTCCATAATGAATTTGAAATTAATTTATAATTACATTCTTACTTTCCTTTTCTTTTAGAAAATTCTGAGGAAATCTTAAGCAACTAACCGGAGTGGCCGTGTGGTTCTAGACGCTCCAGTCTGGAACCGGGCTACCGCAACTGTTGCAGGTTCGAATCCTGTCTCGGGCATGGATGTGTGTGATGTTCTTAGGTTAGTTAGGTTTAAGTAGTTGTAGGCGACCGATGATCTCAGAAGTTAAGTCGCATAGTGCTCAGAGTCATTTTCTTCACCAGGTGAAACGCGTTATTTGTAAAGAAAGAGTGTCTCTTTAAATAATGTACACGTGACTCTATTGTCTTACACTTTTTAATCAGTATTTGTAGACTTATACCATAGGCCCAAATAAAGAACGATTCTGCCAACAGTTTTAACAGAGATTTTGCTTGCCTGGTGGCCATACACTGTGGGAGGGGAATCCCTTCCTGTGTTTCGGGGAACCCCCCGCGCAGCGGGGAAGTCCCGCCCAGCGCAGCGCGGCACCGCATGGCGTCTCGTCACCCCCCCACCCCTCCACCGCCCCCGCAGTGCCGGGCGCCTGCGTCGGTGGCGCGGCGCGCAAACAAACAGTCCAGGCCGGCAGGCAGCCCGAGCTACCCGCGGAATGAAGTTATGAATTTTTAAGTCTCGCTCTCGGCGAGGCAGGCCAAGTCTGGGCAGGGCACGCTCGACAATGAGGCCCTCGCCGGAGCCTGCTGCAGCGGCAATGGGGCCGGCAGCAGCGGCTGCGGAGGCGTGGGCGGCGCAGAGGGTGGCCGGGGAAATGGAAAACAAACTTGCTCTCTCTCTCTCTCTCTCTCTCTCTCTCTCTCCTTCCACGTCTCACACGACCCCAGCCGTCTTCTTGTTATTTAGCTTGCCACCGAGCTGGGGTCGCACAGTGTGCGCTCAGAGGAATTTGGGTGCCCAGATTCACATATACCCATGTATGGAACTGTGTGTGTGTGTGTGTGTGTGTGTGTGTGTGTGTGTGGAGAGAGGTGCCCGAGCGCCTCGCGTCCCGGCCGTTGCCGCTACGGCTCCTGCCTCTACCAGTGGCGTCTCCTACGCTGCGTGTTTAAAATTAATGACGGCGTCGGCGAAAGAAGAGGAAGAAGGAGCGAGCGGAGGCAGGGCTGGAGGACTTGGGAGGGCAGAGAGACGCCAAGTTTCGCCATGAAAGATGGCTGAGATTGCGCGCGCGATGCCCAGCGTACAAAGGTGGTGGCGGCCACGGCCGATCCCGGGGAGACATGAAACATGCATGCGCCACGCCTGCCTTGCGGTTCCCTGCACGACCTGTTGGTGCGTCCTGTGACCAACATCGGTACGCCACAGTATCGACTTTGGAGCTCTGATTCATTCTTTGACCTACGATCACAATGTCGAAAAATATTTACAGGATGACGGGAAGGATTGAATCAACTGTCAGACACATCAGCTATATAAGCCGGAAATGGAAACAATCTCCCATGATGAAACGTTTGATACTTTCTATGGTTACGTACCTCAATCGGTAGAAACGGTATCTTCATAGTATCACTGTTGTCCATCTGTCTGACTCTGTCTGTCCGACTGTTCAAAAACCGCTTTCTCAAGGACGGGTAGACGTGCAAGGAGAAATTTATGTCACATATTGTGATCTACAGTCCTTCGGTGGTGTCAAAATTATAAGCATCCGAGTGAGTGCAATCAAAAGGTACAGCCATTATGTCACACACTTTGATACTCGCAAACTGACTGATCAAAACGTGTAGGGTACTTCGCGTGGATCTTCAGTCATGGCAAGAAGCAAGGTTCAACAGTACACCAAAAAAAAAATCCGGAAACTGTTAATATGTAATTATATCACACGAAAAGAAAACTTTGACTGTCTGTCTGTCCGTCTGTTGCAGCCCATTCTTCTCAGGAACGGTAGTCTTATCAAGTCGAAACTTATATCAGATATTAAGGTCTATGATCTCTTTGTGGTAAAGTAAACGTTAGCTTCTGAGTCAGTGCAGGCGAAAGGTAGCGCCAATTATGTCACATATTTTGATACTCGCAAACTCTCTGATCGAAGTCTATAGCATACTTCCCGTTGACCTACGATCAAGAAATTTGTCAAAAAGAAAGGTTTCATAGTAAAAGTAAAGGAAAAAAATGATAAAATTGTTAATTTGTAATTATATCACACTAGCAAGTAGCTCTTTTGTCATTTGTTGGCGGACTTCAGACTTGAAATTAAAATATTCTCGAAAGACTTGGAGTCACTGGGATCGCCATCTTGCTCGTATCAATATCGACAAGAGGCAAAACTCGCTGCCGATAGCAGTCTCCCTTCTCACCCTTTCGTTACGGCTTTTTCCTCAGTATAATGCTGAAAATATATTCCTTTTACCATAAAAAGGCGCAACGGCACCAGCACCTGCATATAACAGCATTTATTAACATTGGGCTACCTTAACGATGACTCGAACGTGACGAGCTTACAGATCTCTCATTGCACCACAGGAGTCCAAGGCCGCCTGACTTCATACTAAATGCGATTGGGTCTGAGGAAGACTTAATGTATGAGTCTCCCCTTGCAGGAATACTAGATCAGCTGCGACACCGCGTAGGAACAGCAGTCAATGCAGTAACTAGAAGCATGCTCGTAACAGTAAGGGACGAGGTTGACTGCCATACTTACGTTGTCGTACGTCAGATAGAGGGGACGTTGAATATTTCTGAAAAGTAAGAGGAAATTTTGATTATAAACGTATTATAATAAGGATCCAAACATGTATGTACAACATACACCCTACTGACATCAGATGATCCTTTTGAAAATATGCAAAAACCTTGAGAAATTCATTCTTGACATAAAGGCAGATGCTAGCCAAGCATACAGATTGCACAGTTATTCGTGACCACGAAAGGCAGCTTTACAATGTTCTCAGCACTTTGCAAGTGTCAGACATGGACAGAAGCTAAGACGGAACTAAGTGAATTCGAAGATGGGCAAATCGTTGATGCTCGTATGGTGAGTGTTTCCGTAAACAAAGTAGCCTATCTGTTTCATGCTTCAGCAGGCACCATACTGAAGATTATATCGTTTAGAGGGAAAGTGAGAAAACTTCATCCCCAGAGTCATAACGCTGACGAAAGTGTGTGGCGAGTGATCTTGACTGACTGTCATTGGAAAGGATTGTGACGAAATACACTAAAGCGTCAAAGAAACTGGTATAGACATGTGTAGTCAAATACAAAGATATGTAAGCAGCCAGAATATGGGACTGCGGTCGGCATCACCTATATAAGACAACAAGTGTATAGTGCTGTTGTTACATCGCTTATTGCTGCTACAGTGGCAGGTTATCGAGATTTGAGAGTGTTTGAACGTGGTGCTACAGTCGACGCACGACCGATCACACACGGCATCTCCGAGGTACCGATGAAGCGGGGATTTTCCCGCACGACCATTCCACGAGTGTACGTGAATATAAGGAATCAGGTAAAATTCTACGACATCGCTGTGGCGGGAAAAATATCCTGCAATACGGGATCGACGAAAACTGAAGAGAATCGTTCCACGTGACAGAAGTGCAGCCCTTCCGCAAATTGGAGCAGATTTCAATGATGGGCCATCAATAAGTATCAGCGCGTCAACCACTCAATGAAACATATCGATATGGCCTTTCGGAGCCGAAGGTCCACTCCAGTAGTCTTTATGTGTGCATGACACAAAGCTTTACGCCTCGCCTGGGCTCGTCAACATCGACTTGGAATTTTGATGACTGGAAATATGTTGCTTTGTCGGACGAGTCTCGTTTGAAATTGTATCGAGCGGATGGGCGTGTACGGGTATGGAGACAACCTCATGAAACCATGGACGCTGCATGTCAGCAGGGGACTGTTAAAGCTGGTGGATGCTCTGTAATTGTGTGTGGAGAGTGCAGTTGGAGTGATATGGGACCCCTGATACCTCTAGACATGACTCTGACAGGTGACACGTACGTAAGTATCCTGTCTGATCACCTGCACCCATTCATGACCATTGTGTGTTCCGACAATTCCAGCAGGACAATGTGACGCCCCACAGGTCTCGAATTGCTGCAGAGTAGCTCCACGAACATTCTTTAGAGTTTGAACACTTCCGCTGGCCACCAAACTCCCCAGACATGAACATTATTGAGCATATCTAAGATGCCTTACAACGTGTGTAAGTAGGCTGTTTAGGTTTTTATATTGGTAACGCCACATAGCCCTCTGTATGAAAAATCACTGGCTGTGCTGTATGCAGTCAGTGGCTGGTTGGCATTGTTTTAATACTCGCCATTGTAGTGTTGGGCAGCTGGATGTTAACAGCGCGTAGCGTTGCGCAGTTGGAGGTGAGCCGCCAGTAGTGGTGGATGTGGGGAGAGAAATGGCGGAGTTTTGAAATTTGTAAGACTGGATGTCATGAACTGCTATATACATTATGACTTTTGAACACTATTGAGGTAAATACATTGTTTGTTCTCTATCAAAATCTTTCATTTGCTAACTACGCCTATCAGTCGTTAGTGCCTTCCGTAGTTTGAATCTTTTATTTAGCTGACAGTAGTGGCGCTCGCTGTACTGCAGTAGTTCGAGTAACGAAGATTATTGTGAGGTAAGTGATTTGTGCAAGGTATAGGTTAATGTTAGTCAGGGCCATTCTATTGTAGGGATTTTTGAAAGTCAGATTGCGTTGCGCTAAAAATACTGTGTGTCAGTCGGCTGATCAGAAAGCCTCCCCGGTGCGTCTGACAAACCGGTTTCAGGCACTGTCTCTGGCTGAGCCAGATGCAGCTGCCTGCCCTGTTTCAGAGGATCATTCTCAGCCTTCAAGGTCCGGGCAATCGCAGAGGGTGGGCTTACTGGTAGTTGGGAGCTCCAATGTTAGGCGCGTAATGGGGCCCCTTAGGGATACGGCGGCTAAGGAGGGGAAGAAATCCAGTGTGCACTCCGTGTGCATTCCGGGAGGAGTTATTCCTGATGTGGAAAGGGTCCTTCCGGATGCCATGAAGAGCACAGGGTGCAGCCAGCTGCAGGTGGTGGCACATGTCGGCACTAATGACGTGTGTCGCTTTGGATCTGAGGAAATTCTCTCTGGATTCCAGCGGCTATCTGATTTGGTGAAGGCTGCCGGTCTTGCTTACGAGATGAAGGCAGAGCTCACCATCTGCAGCATCGTGGACAGAACCGACTGCGGACCTTTGGTGCAGAGCCGGGTGGAGGGTCTGAATCAGAGGCTCAGACGGTTTTGCGACCGTATTGGCTGCAGATTCCTTGACTTGCGCCATAGGGTGGTGGGGTTTCGGGTTCCGCTGAATAGGTCAGGAGTTCACTACACTCAGCTGGCGGCTACACGGGTAGCGGAGGCTGTGTGGCGTGGACTAGGCGGTTTTTTAGGTTAGAAGGCCTCGGGAAAGTGCGGGATGGGCTGCAATGTCAAAGGGTGCTTGGCAATTACAGGACGTGCTTGGATCAAGGAACAGTCGGAATTATAGTTGTAAATTGTTGTAGTTGCGCTGGAAAAGTCCCTGAGCTTCAAGCGCTAATAGAAAGCACAGAAGCTGATATCGTTATAGGTACAGAAAGCTGGCTAAAGCCTGAAATAAGATCTGCAGAAATTTTTACGAAGTCTCAGACGGTGTTCAGGAAAGATAGATTAGGCAGAATTGGTGGTGGAGTGTTTGTGCCTGTCAGTAGTGGTTTATCTTGTAGTGAAGTCGAAGTAGATACTCCGTGCGAATTGGTGTGGGTGGAGGTTATACTTAACAGCCGAATTAAGTTAATAATTGGCTCCTTCTACCGACCCCCAGACTCCGATGATACAGTTGCGGAACAATTCAGAGAAAGTTTGAGTCTCGTAACAAATAAATACCCCACTCATACGGTTATAGTTGGTGGGGACTTCAACCTACCCTCGGTATGTTGGCAAAAATACTTGTTCAAAACCGGTGGTAGGCAGAAAACGTCTTCCGAGATTGTCCTAAATGCATTCTCCGAAAATTATTTCGAGCAGTTAGTCCACGAACCCACGCGAATTGTAAATGGTTGCGAAAACACACTTGACCTCTTGGCCACAAACAATCCAGAGCTGATAGAGAGCATCATGACTGATACAGGGATTAGTGATCACAAGGTCATTGTAGCTAGGCTCAATACCATTTCTTCCAAATCCATCAGAAACAAACGCAAAATAATTTTATTTACAAAAGCGGATAAAGTGCCACTAGAAGCCTTCCTAAAAGACAATTTCCATTCCTTCCGAACTGACTATGCGAATGTAGACGAGATGTGGCTCAAATTCAAAGATATAGTAGCAACAGCAATTGAGATATTCATACCTCATAAATTGGTAAGAGATGGAACGGATCCCCCGTGGTACACAAAAAAGGTCCGAACGCTGTTGCAGAGGCAACGGAAAAAGCATGCGAAGTTCAGAAGAACGCGAAATCCCGAAGATGGGCTAAAATTTACAGACGCGCGAAATTTGGCACGTACTTCGATGCGAGATGCCTTTAATAGGTTCCACAACGAAACATTGTCTCGAAATTTGGTAAAAAATCCGAAGAAATTCTGGTCGTATGTAAAGTACACAAGCGGCAAGACGCATTCAATACCTTCGCTGCGCAGTGCCGATGGTACTGTTATCGACGACTGTGTCGCTAAAGCGGAGTTATTGAACGCAGTTTTCCGAAATTCCTTCACCAGGGAAGACGAATGGAATATTCCAGAATTTGAAACACGAACATCTGCTAGCATGAGTTTCTTAGAAGTAGATACCTTAGAGGTTGCGAAGCAACTCAAATCGCTTGATACGGGCAAGTCTTCAGGTCCAGATTGTATACCGATTAGGTTCCTTTCAGATTACGCTGATACTATAGCTCCCTACTTAGCATTCATATACAACCGCTCGCTCACCGATAGATCTGTACCTACAGATTGGAAAATTGCGCAGGTCGCACCAGTGTTCAAGAAGGGTAGTAGGAGTAATCCATTTAACTACAGACCTATATCATTGACGTCGATTTGCAGTAGGGTTTTGGAGCATATACTGTATTCAAACATTATGAATCACCTCGAAGGGAACGATCTATTGACACGTAATCAGCATGGCTTCAGAAAACATCGCTCTTGTGCAACGCAGCTAGCTCTTTATTCGCACGAAGTAATGGCCGCTATCGACAGGGGATCTCAAGTTGATTCCGTATTTCTAGATTTCCGGAAAGCTTTTGACACCGTTCCTCACAAGCGACTTCTAATCAAGCTGCGGAGCTATGGGGTATCGTCTCAGTTGTGCGACTGGATTCGTGATTTCCTGTCAGGAAGGTCGCAGTTCGTAGTAATAGACGGCAAATCATCGAGTAAAACTGAAGTGATATCAGGTGTTCCCCAGGGAAGCGTCCTGGGACCTCTACTGTTCCTGATCTATATAAATGACCTGGGCGACAATCTGAGCAGTTCTCTTAGACTGTTCGCAGATGATGCTGTAATTTACCGTCTAGTAAGGTCATCCGAAGACCAGTATCAGCTGCAAAGCGATTTAGAAAAGATTGCTGTATGGTGTGTCAGGTGGCAGTTGACGCTAAATAACGAAAAGTGTGAGATGATCCACATGAGTTCCAAAAGAAATCCATTGGAATTCGATTACTCGATAAATAGTGCAATTCTCAAGGCTGTCAATTCAACTAAGTACCTGGGTGTTAAAATTACGAACAACTTCAGTTGGAAGGACCACATCGATAATATTCTCGGGAAGGCGAGCCAAAGGTTGCGTTTCATTGGCAGGACACTTAGAAGATGCAACAAGTCCACTAAAGAGACAGCTTACACTACACTCGTTCGTCCTCTGTTATAATATTGCTGCGCGGTGTGGGATCCTTACCAGGTGGGATTGACGGAGGACATCGAGAGGGTGCAAAAAAGGGCAGCTCGTTTTGTATTATCACGTTATAGGGGAGAGAGTGTGGCAGATATGATACACGAGTTGGGATGGAAGTCATTACAGCATAGACGTTTTTCGTCGCGGCGAGACCTTTTTACGAAATTTCAGTCACCAACTTTCTCTTCCGAATGCGAAAATATTTTGTTGAGCCCACCCTAAATAGGTAGGAATGATCATCAAAATAAAATAAGAGAAATCAGAGCTCGAACAGAAAGGTTTAGGTGTTCGTTTTTCCCGCTCGCTGTTCGGGAGTGGAATAGTAGACAGACAGTATGATTGTGGTTCGATGAACCCTCTGCCAAGCACTTAAATGTGAATTGCAGAGTAGTCATGTAGATGTAGATGTCAGTGTAAGCACAGTCATGTATAATTTTTCTAAGGGGACATTTCACGTGCTGTTCAGAAGAGATCGCCACCCTCTCGTACTCTTACGGAATTATGTACAGCCCTGCAGGATTCATGGTGTCAGTTGTCTCCAGCATTACTTGAGACATTATTCGAGTCCATGCCACGTCGTGTTGCAGCAGTTTTGCGTGCTCGCGGGGACCCTACACGACAGTAGGCAGGTGTACCAGTTTCTTTGGCTCTTCGGTGTATAAGACGAAAGGTGCAAAAGTCACTGCAGAGCTGAGTGTCACAGTCGTGGACCCTGTCAGCTCCAAAACGACACCAAGGAAGCTCCATAAGCACGGAAGTACAGGGCTAACTGTCATTGCAATACCACTCATCAGTGATCCAAGCGCTCGTAACATGAGAACGTGGTGCCAAAGCCATGAAACCTTACTGTGGAACTATGGAAGAACGTAATTTTGTCAAATGAGCCTTGCTTCACTTTTTTTTTCCAACTTCTGGCGAACTCTGCGTCCCAGGAATGAAATATGGCGGATGTTTGGTGATGATTTGGATTGTTCTGTCGAGGTATTCCATGGATTCCTTGCGCTGCACCGTAGCGCAAGGACCATTTTGAATGATTATGTCCGTCCTGTGGATAATGTTTGTTCCCCAATAGCGATGCTGTGTTCCAATACGACAGGGCCGCCGTTGACACACTTTGAATCTGGTTTTTTGAGCACCAGGATGATTTGTTATATCTCCCCTGTTCGTCAAAGATCTCAAATTATTTACCTTTTGTGATCCTCATCCATCTCCACCATAATTAACTGAATTTGCTTCCGTTTTTCAGAAAGAATGGTGTAAGATCACACTGGAAACCATACAGGGCCTGTAATTCTCCATTTCGAGACGACTGGAGGCCGTTTTGAATCCCTACACCGTAGTGGACACGGCAATGCTATGTGTTTTTTTTGTTCCCATATTTTTTCCACATTCTTTGTGTTTCCATGCGTTAGTTAAAATTTGTCTTACGTTTTTGTCTTAATTCGTGTTGCAAATGGAGTGTCGTGAAATCGGTGCGGTTCTTGGCGCTTCAGTCCGGAACCGCGCGAGTGATACGGTCGCAGATTTGAATCCTGCCTCAGAAGTTAAGCCCCATAGTGCTCAGAGCCATTTGAAATTTTTTTTGAACAGAATGCTCACTCTATTATTACACAAAGCGACCTCTTTGAACGATCAGTTCTCTGTCCCGACCTGCACAATACGCCACGCGGATTTTAGTTAATTCGAAAGTCACAGTTTATTCATAAAATCCAGAGTTTCATGAGTTCGTCTTTCTCATTCGTTCTCAGTTGGAACACTTCACGGTAAAATTCAACATATTATTCCGCGAATTAATTACCTCTATTCAGAACTGTTGGTGTATTCGTCCGAAAATGATGATGGTTGAACTACGAAATGCCTTTGACTTCAGAAAGCCATTCTCTTAGTCCGCATAGTACGTGCGAACGTACTGTCTCCCGACTGCCTGATACACGTTGTAGCCAAACCGATACTAGTTTTTACATTTGACAATCACAATCTAATAGATTGTATGAAAAATTTATTAAATGAATCAATTTAGAAAATAAACAAATATCTGAGCAATTCCCTGTTTAAATAACTAAATTATTGTACGATGTTTCCTATTTTCCCCCTACCATGAACTGACCAGAAAAAATGTAAATGTCGTGTGACTAGAGCCTCCCGTCGGCTAGACCGTTCGCCTGGTGCAAGTCTTTCGATTTGACGTCACTTCGGTGACTTGCGCGTCGATGGGGTTGAAATGGTGATGATTAGGACAACACAACACCCAGTCGCTGAGCAGATAAAATCTCCGACCCATCCGGGACTCAAACCCGGGCCTTTAGGATTGACATAATGTCACGCTGACCACTTAGCTACCGGGGACGGACAAGTGGCTAGTTGCACTTTACAAATTTCCCCTGAGATTATGATTCTGTAGCGGCACTATGTAATGTTGTTTCTTTAATTTGTTATGTGAAAGCGGTGCTGATAGACAATAAAAGAGGGTTAAAAGCTGTGAGCTATCTGAGGAAGTTAACGTTGCATTACTGAGCAACTGTTTCACCAGGTATCCAATCTAGCTTACCAAATTTCCAACCAGACTAACATTAATTATAATCTTTTAATAGTCATACGAAAACCGGTGATACATATATAGAAAAGAGAATTTAAATAAAAATAAATAAATCAGTTTATATTTGGAAATTTATTTTAACATTGATCCTTGAAATTTCAGCATATTAAACTTGAGTCAGAACTAAGCTGGTGCCTTATTTTGGATTGTGAAAATATGAGTTTGTGATCTTACGGAACACATCAAATAGGGAGCCAAGATTGGGAGACTGCATACAACACTACATTCATAAAATAACACACGAAGAGCATTGAAACATATGTAAGAGGAAATTAACCACAACCAACCGATTCAATTTTCACCCAAAGAAGTAACGTTTGTAGCGCAATCCTGTCCGTCATGTAATTACCACACACTGGTATACTAAATTCATACTAACTCTCTGTAAAATCTTCCCGAAAAGAATAGCTGAGAGCTACTTTGATCATTACGCCACATGCTTCACGTGGTCAACTTGGTTTACACAAAGAGTGTAACTCTACAATAATTTTGATAATTAAAATAAATTAGATCGAAAAGCAGTTTACAAAAGAAAAACCGGGAACTGGTTACTATCGTCTTACTATTAACCTGATGGGTCAAACAATTGTATAAGCACGTGGTACTGGTCTCACAAAGTACACCCCACGTGGGTTGAACATAAAGAAAAGTTGCTATATTGAAAAATATTGTTAAGGCGAGACGTTATAATCTCACGCACATTCGTATTTAAGATTGATGATCTTAGTTAGAGTTTCTGATCAACACGTGGTTCCACTTTACTCACAAAGTAGTGACAAAGCAATTACTGGAAGTTATTCTGAAGTTGACACTCGAAACACACTGCGTTGCAATTTAAGGTAACATTAGATATTTTAGAGCTAAAACCTGAAATAAAGGTGATTAAATTTTCAGTTAGGGTGAACTTAAGAAATCCATTGTCCTGCGGACTTAGCAGACACGCGCTTAGCCGGAGATCTTACCACTTCAGACGCTCGCCGCGGACAGACTGACCTGCGCTCCTACCGAGCGTGCTTCCCAATACAAAACGGAAGTGACTAGAGGGGCAGCTTCCTGTACCAACATGACAAGGGACGGACAGAACCATACTAAGGATAGAAACCTCTTTGCTTTTAGAAAGCATAGCTACCTGTTCCGACGTTGGTCCTACTGTTCTCTAGCAGACAGGCTTGTCTGCTACCCTCAACCATGCAACTAGAAATACGTTTGCTCATTCATCCTCTCACACAGAAGGGAAGGGGGATGACAGTATCTTATCATATACAGTATATAAAAGAAAGCGGATGTAGGTTCCGTATGAGACTGTGTGTCATGAATTACATATAAACTGTGTTTAAAGTGTAGTAGTGTGACAGATCGTTCAGGTTTATGTGTAGAAGTAACACGTTCCACTGCTCAGTCTCCTCGCAGATAGTCAGAAACGCCACAGTAAATTTAGAAGAGGAATTTATGCCGTAAAGACAACAGATTTAAGAAATTAACATGAAAGGAATCCAACAGAGACCTTTCAACTATTCTCACGCTAACATTTACTCAGTTAACAGACAACAATATTCATTTATTACATTACTCTCCGTTCACATAATCGTTCTCACTGGTAATTAAGCTTATTAAATCAGCAATAATTATCAGAAGACGTAATATTCAAAGAAGATATAGTTTTGTTTCAAAAACGTAACCGTTTAAACTACGTATCGTGTGTGTCGGCTGTGCCCTGTCAAAGGAACCATCTTGGAATTTTGCTGAAGCGATTTAGGGAAATCATGGAAAACCTAAATCAGGATGGCCGGAGGCGGGATTGAACTGTTGTCCTCCTGAATGCGAGTCCAGTGTGCTAACCACTTCACCACCTCGCTCGGTGTGTTATTTAAGTCCGTAAGAGGCTGACACCTTTCGGACACAGCAGAACTGTGTAGAACTGTTGCTTGATCAGAGCGGACATCTGTCATGCTAGAACCACAACGAAGGTATGAAGCTGTCAAGTTGATACTGTCAGACTTACATGGCCGCTCAAGCAAACCTTAAATTATTACTTTATTTTCCCTAACCTTAAATTCTCTTTCCAAATTTCTGTTGGGTTTCCTTCCTATCAGAAAGCATCATGTCATCCCAGCCATGTTATATGACTGACTCCACCATTCAGCCTGACGACAGAAGCGACTTCTTTTCGTCTCATTGGTTAGTCGACCATCATCACAATGGAATCGCTACCAAAGTGATTCGACTGCTTTCAGTGCCCAATGCTAGCATCCCAAGCAGCACCTGGCATTTGTAGGCCAGGTGTTTATCTTGTCTTGCAACATGAAATAGGACAATCTTCTCTCAGGGTACATTTAAAATAATGTAAGAAGGAAGAGGAATCCGTCTTACTCTGCAGATCCCACGATGATTTAGCTGAAGCAGAAATTGTTAATACGACATCCTATGGAGTCCTAGGGCAGCTGATAAAGCAGTCAATACGGCGATCCACACCTTCTAGTGGGTCACTACACTCAGATTGAGTGCACCCAATGCAAAATTTATACAAGGTTGGTTCACTGAGCAATGAGAGAAAAGCTCTCTCAGGCGTACAAACATCCCGTACGAATGAAATTCCATGTGCAGATAGAAAAGCCGATCATAATCCATCTGTCCAAAAAGTTTCGAGACTGGTTTAGTAAAAAATAGGGAGAAGTTAAGATGGTAGTTTTAATGTTTCAGGTATTCAAAATAGTTTTCTACCGCTCGGGCACAACGTACAAAACATTCCCACAATCATGAAAAACAAAAAAGTCCTTCTTTGGATTTTGTTCAAATCGCTTTTCATAATGATTTCTGAGTCTGTTCTGTCGTCCAAGCGGTGACACTTCATGTGACTTTCTTCATTTAATCGTTTCGTGGTAGGTTTCTATTCACAAATCCGCGTCTCATCACCCGCGATGATTCTTGCTAGGAAAGAACTATCCACATTTTGCATTTCAATCAGGTCGCAGCAGACAACCACGTGGTGTTGTTTTTTCTCGAGATTCAACGTCTGCGCACACGTATCTCTTCTTCAATACATTCTGAGGAATATCTCGAGCACAGCGTCGACACACTCAAAATGTACACCATGTACTTAACACTGCGTGCTCATAACTGACTGGCCGAATACACAGCTGTTGTTTACAGTTACTGGTTCAACTTGCCACTGTACTTACTGCACTGTCGTCGCTTACACGCCAGGAATAAAATCCGTCTCGGAACTTCTTGGACGGTCAGTGCAGCTTCTGTCCACCGGCTCCAGTCATAGATTTCGGAAGGTTACCCTACATCACCAGGCGATTGCCAGAACTTAAAAATCCCTTCCTAAATGTTTCCAGCTGGTAATCTCTTCTGCTCCACTTCCAAACAATTTGACTGAAAAGAAAGAGGTTCTACAACACACAAAATCCCACCCAACTCAAGCAAAAGTATTCCTGTGTGTATGCAGCTGTACTATCAGTAATGTCACAAAAGGTCTGGTTTTGGTCCAGGAATCTGATAAAGGCAGAAAATATGTACGCAATGAGCAAAAGCCGGGACGCTGAAATACGTCCACCAGAGATCGTAACGAGAGCCGTCTCGAAGCCTCGTCCACATGAGGCATAACGCACGCGAACCCAACACCTCAATGGCAGTGTAGTGCATATCGTGCACACTACATTGGACTATCGCAAGACATGTTCTCGCTGGATACCGCGGCAGCTCTCAGATGAGAACAAAGCCTAGTGAACGGGGTCGTCTTTCCACCAATTAGCGTGAAGAATGTTCTGCCTCTGCCGTATCGTCACAGGGCACGAAACGTGGGTGCACCATTGACAACTGACTCGGAAGAACAAAGAGAAGCCTCCCTCTTAAGACATTCGGAATGACGGTATCCGCAAAGAGAGTTATCCAGTCTTTAGAAACGAGCAGGGTCTCCTGCAGGTTGATTACTCACCCACGGAAAGGCTTGAATCAGGCACGGATCGAGGGATGAGTCCTGGTGGAAGGGTCACAATTTCCTACTTTGCCCACACCCGTCCGTCAACCAAATACAATTTGCTGTCCCTTGCACTTTTAACGTACCACAGCCGCCTAGCAGTTAATAATAACAACAACATACTGTATGTGAAATATTTTAGCCGTGTGGGGTATCCGCGTGGTCTGGGGCGTCTTACGACGATTCGCGCGGCTCCCCCCGTCGCGGTAACGAGTCCTCCCTGGGGCATGGCAGTATGTGTTGTCCTTAGTATAAGTTATATTAAGAAGTGTGTAAGCCTAGGGACCGATGACCTCAGCAGTTTGGCCCCATGGGAGCTTACCACAGATTCCCAAATACACTCCTGGAAATGGAAAAAAGAACACATTGCCACCGTTGTGTCAGTCCCACCATACTTGCTCCGGACACTGCGAGAGGGCTGTACAAGCAATGATCACACGCACGGCACAGCGGACACACCAGGAACCGCGGTGTTGGCCGTCGAATGGCGCTAGCTGCGCAGCATTTGTGCACCGCCGCCGTCAGTGTCAGCCAGTTTGCCGTGGCATACGGAGCTCCATCGCAGTCTTTAACACTGGTAGTATGCCGTGACAGCGTGGACGTGAACCGTATGTGCAGTTGACGGACTTTGAGCGAGGGCGTATAGTGGGCATGCGGGAGGCCGGGTGGACGTACCGCCGAATTGCTCAACACGTGGGACGTGAGGTCTCCACAGTACATCGATGTTGTCGCCAGTGGTCGGCGGAAGGTGCACGTGCCCGTCGACCTGGGACCGGACCGCAGCGACGCACGGATGCACGCCAAGACCGTAGGATCCTACGCAGTGCCGTAGCGGACCGCACCGCCACTTCCCAGCAAATTAGGGACACTGTTGCTCCTGGGGTATCGGCGAGGACCATTCGCAACCGTCTCCATGAAATTGGGCTACGGTCCCGCACACCGTTAGGCCGTCTTCCGCTCACGCCCCAACATCGTGCAGCCCGCCTCCAGTGGTGTCGCGACAGGTGTGAATCGAGGGACGAATGGAGACGTGTCGTCTTCAGCGATGAGAGTCGCTTCTGCCTTGGTGCCAATGATGGTCGTATGCGTGTTTGGCGCCGTGCAGGTGAGCGTCACAATCAGGACTGCATACGACCGAGGCACACAGGGCCAACACCCGGCATCATGGTGTGGGGAGCGATCTCCTACACTGGCCGTACACCTCTGGTGATCGTCGAGGGGACACTGAATAGTGCACGGTACATCCAAACCGTCATCGAACCCATCGTTCTACCATTCCTAGACCGGCAAGGGAACTTGCTGTTCCAACAGGACAATGCACGTCCGCATGTATCCCGTGCCACCCAACGTGCTCTAGAAGGTGTAGGTCAACTACCCTGGCCAGCAAGATCTCCGGATCTGTCCCCCATTAAGCATGTTTGGGACTGGATGAAGCGTCGTCTCACGCGGTCTGCACGTCCAGCACGAACGCTGGTCCAACCGAGGCGCCGGGTGGAAACGGCATGGCAAGCCGTTCCACCGGACTACATCCAGCATCTCTAAGCATCTCTACGATCGTCTCCATGGGAGAATAGCAGCCTGAATTGCTGCGAAAGGTGGATATACACTGTAATAGTGCCGACATTGTGCATGCTCTGTTGCCTGTGTCTATGTGCCTGTGGTTCTGTCAGTGTGATCATGCGATGTATCTGGCCCCAGGAATGTGTCAATAAAGTTTCCCCTTCTTGGGACAATGAATTCACGGTGTTCTTATTTCAATTTCCAGGAGTGTATTAAGAAGTGTGTAAGCCTAGGGACCGATGACCTCAGCAGTTTGGCCCCATGGGAGCTTACCACAGATTCCCAAATACTGTAGTTTAATACAATGATAATAACTCATTTATGTTAATGCTTATTACGTCGCTTTGGGATAGCTTACAAGAATAATGATTTACACGTCACAAAATCTGAATGTGCAGCCACTGTTATTGGTATTTTGTTAAGCACTTCTATGAATACCACAGCTGTGCAGACTATGACTAGACGAGCATACAAATGTTCGCAACATGGTTTCTTTAGTTGTTTCCGCCTATGGTCAGATAAGTCAGTATTTCTGTCATTTGTTCCTTAATGGATGGCCTTACCTTTCCTGTCTTGCCTTACTCACCTTTACGTGGGTTGTCGGCTCCATTTGTGGAATAAATAATCCTGTCTGATTGTTGTCGACAGCAGTTGTGCGACTTTAGCGGTCTGTAATGCTCTGCGCAGCTGGTCAGTCTGCTTGCCCATACATGTAGGCTAGCCCTCGTGCAAGCAACTGGAAAATATCCCACAGCTTGTAATTTGCTAAATTCCTTGTCATTCCGTACCGGTTTAGGCTGCTTTATTTATCGAACACTATCTAAGGAAATGGAAAATTTGTATCAGTAAAAACATAGATACGCCCGTTAAATGGTCTTGGGAGCGGAGGCATGAACCCCTTGAGTCACTGCCCTCTTTTTGATCAACACCTGCTGCGAATTCTTCCAGATGATGTGCAGAAGGACGTGGAGTCGGAGGAAACGGTCGAGGTTCATTTCAAAAGGCATCTTGTTGGTGCAGGACACCCGTTCACCTACAGCCTGACTGTGCGTGATTCGGGCCGGCGTTACCGATGTAGTGTTGGAACACACTCTATACAGCCCAGATCTCCCACCAAGCGATTTTCAGTCTTCGAACTTTTATAGAAGCATCTGCTTGGCTGTCGCTTCTGAACCATTACCAAATACCCCAGCTGTGATAGATTTATTGACTCAAAAATTCTCTGACAACCGTGGTGACTATAGGAAAAGTAATATGTGCCTGTGCCTTAGGAATTTCATGTATCTCTATGGTTTCCTGAATAAACCTTTCATCACAAACTACTCCACGCCCTACTTTTTGAACTACTGTCGTCAGTGCACAAATTTCGCTTCGAACTGTCGAGAACAAACCGGAGGTCCAGGGAGTAACAAGTTGCTTCGGGTACTCTATCACTGTCCAAACTCACGAAATAAAGTTCACATCTGTGATCAGGCGTTACTGTCACACTTCCCGTTACACTGCTGTTTTGCTTTCGTTCATATAGTCAACACACAATACACTAGATACCTTGGAAATTCCAGCACCATGAAGACGGCATACAAGAAAAGTCAAACTGTCATGAACAGCACCACCTATTCAGGTATGCAGATGATAATCACTGCAGCACATCACACGAGGTTGGTAGGAGTAGCTCCATCTACATATAGATGATTACTCAAATTCATAATCAAGCGCCTGACAGAGGGTTCGTCGAACCACCTTCAAGCTATTTATCTACCGTTCCACTCTCGAAGAGCGTGAGGGAAAAACGAACAGTTGAATATATCCCTGCAAGCTCTGAGTGCTATGATGATCATCATTACTCCCTATATGGGTGGGCGATAACAAAATATTTTCGCGTTCAAAGGAGGAAGGTGGTGACTGAAATTTCATGAGAGTATTTGTCGCATTGAAAAATGCCATTCTTTTACTGATTGCCACCACAATTCGCGTATCATATCTGTTGTACGATATCCCCTATTTCGCAATAATACAAAACGAGCTGCTGTTCTTCGAACTTTTTCGAAGTCCTCCGTCAGTCCTACCTGATCGGATCCCATACCGTGCAGCAATACTCCGGAAGAGAGTAGCTGATCGTTCCATTTCAGTTTATCCATAATTGTAATTCTTAAGTATTTAGTTGAATTTACAGCCTATAGATTTGAGTGATTTGTCGTTTAACCAAAATTCGGCAGATTCCTTTTAATACTCATTCAGTGACCTCACACTTTTCATTATTTAGAATTCGCCCCTTTTCAGATCATACATACATCTTGTCAGAATCATTTTGCCGTTGGCTTTGATCATCTGATTACTTTGAAAGACGGCGAAAACCCTCATCATCTGCAGATAATCTGAGAATTCTGCTCAAGTATTCTCCTAAATTGTTTACATAGATCAGACGCAGCAGGGCTCATGCAGTTTCCTTAGGGCACGCCAGACACTACTTCTGATCTACTACGTACAGTGATCTTCCTGACAGGAAATCACGAATCCACTCACACAACTGCGACGATACTTTGTAGACACGCAATTTGTTCAGAAGTCATCTGTGAAGAACGTTCTCAAACACATACTGGAAATCTAAAAATATGTAATCAGACCGATATATCCTGTCGATAGCACTGATTGCATCCTGAGAATAAAGAGCTAGATGTGTTTCACAAGAACAATATTTTATGAATCCAAGTTGGCTGTTTGTCAATAAATAGTTTTTTTGGAGGTAATTCATAATGTTCGAACACAGTGTATGTAATGAAACCCTACTGCAAATCGACTTTGGCGAAATGTGTGTGTTGTTCAGAGGCTTACTCTCCTTCTTTAGGCACTGGTGTGTCCTATGCAACTTTACCGTCTTTAAGTATGGATCTTTGTACGAGCCAATTGCTGTATAATGTTTGCTATGTATGGAGCTATTGTATCAGTATACTCTGAAAGGAACCCAGTTGGTAAAGAATCTGGGCCGGAGGTCTTGCCTCTATAAACGGATTTAAGCTGTTTCGCTACGCCGACGATATCTACTAAGTTACACATGTTGGCAGTAGTTTTTGATTCAAATTCTTAAATATTTGCTTCATCTTTCCTTGGAGAAGGAATTTCGGAAAATCGTGTTTAGTAACTCTGCTTTAGTGGCGCTGTAAGTAGTAACAGAACTATTGCTATCGTGCAGTGAAGGTATTGATTGCATCTGCCATTGATGTGCTTCACATACTAACACAATCTCTTTCGGTTTTCAGCCAGGTTTCGAGACAGAGCTTCGTTCTGTAAACTATTAAAACTATCTCGCATTGAAGATCTCGCTAAATTTCGAGCTTCTGTAATACTTAGCCAATCTTGCAGATTTTGCACACTTTTAAATTTGGCATGCTTTCTCCATTCTTCTATATTCGATATGTAATGAGAGATTGTGCAGCCGTTTCTCATTCAAAAATCGCATTTGAAACATTAAAGAATATAAGAAAAAAGATTTATGTCTCTTGTAAGAAGGAGAAACGTCTAGCAGCAAGTGTTGAAGTTCATCTACGGCAGGCTCATGACTTATAGAAACTGAGGTTTACATTTCCTACTAATACAGGCTCGTTGGTCGGAATTTCACCACTGTCATCCAAATATGGAATTGATGGGTACAGGAGGTCCATATTCAACGCCATGGAGGACCTCAGTGACCCCACACGACTAGCACTCGACGTGACACCCATATTGTTCGATCGGCCGTGCAGGGTGACCCAACCACGTCACGTACTTTGAATCAGTAATATGACTCTGGCACATCAAAGCAAGTATGCACTCGGACAGTGCAATATTTTGGAGCTGGACGGACTCTCACCATAGCTATCACTGTTACGGCTTACCTTGACGGACGAACAGAGAGATAATCACCAACACTGGAACGACCAGTGGCAACACTTTACCCACCACGCATTCTTTGCTGGCTGTTCTGCGTACAGTATCACACTGAATGTGCATGGACGCTCCAAGGAGAACAAGTGCCACCAGACTACGTTCGTCAACGTCATACGGGTTCACCAACGGCCTGATAGTATGGAATGCCATTGAGTGGAGTCCCGGGGCTCAGGGGTTACATTTCTGATATATTTAGGTGCGTCCGTCCCCTATCTTTCAGATTTCCGCAAGGTTATCTTTCAAAAAGATCACGCAAGATCACAAGTTCCTCACGATGTCCCAACCTATCTCGATACAGACAATGTCCGACTGTTTCCTTGGCCAGAACGTTCTACAGATGGCGCACTCGCTGGAAGCATCCAGTTAAGGATTATCGAGAGTCCGATACACCAACGTTGTCTAGCGGCTACGATTAATGAATTCTTGCATAGAGTTGAAGCAACATGACGTTTCCGTATCCATGCCCAGTTACAGTGGATGTTATGCTTGGTTAGAGACGTTGGTGGCACCCCTTAAACGCTCTTCTTCTCCTCCTCCACTATAAAATTTGTACATGAATGGATGTGTATATAGTGCGAAGTTGGTTAAGGTCCCGCCGACAACGAGATCATTAGAGACGAAGCATAAGCTTGGATTAGGGAGGGACGGAGAAGAAAATCTGCCGTGCCCTTTCAAAGGAACTATTACGGCTTTTCCCTTAAGCGATGTAGGGAAATCACGAGAAGCTTGAATCAGGATGGGCGAACGCTGGTTTGAACCGACGTCCTCCCAAACATCAGTCCAGTGTTCTAACCACAGCGCAATCTCGCTCGGTAATTTAATCGTGTATTCTTCCTAGAATACTGTATACACATATTATACAACGTTTTATTGGCTTATGTTCTTCACCGTGATGGAATATTATCCGCAGCAGTGTAACTGGAAAGCAAGAGTACAATATGGAAAATATATTAAAGACAGAGCTGTAAAGTCCGTAAATTTGTAATCTGATGCACTTTGGCACATGGTAATCTATCACGCAACGCTTTCCTCTCGTAGGCAAAGTTACACAATTCCCAGGTCTCCTCAATAGCCCTTTATAGGGAGATATGACTGCGCAGCTGCGATCGCTCTGCAATTCTAATCGTTCACTCATCACGCACTACTTCGAACGTGCTGTATGTTTCATGTCATTTGCATGCTTCCCTCATGCTGCCGCAGTTTTCACAGACACTCGCGCAGCCATTCGTAATATTCCATGCCTCTGGAGCGTAAACATCAAACTCTGCCGCAACCTGCCAGACACAGTGAACGTTCCAGAATCTCCAAATATACATTTCCAGCGAAAGCTATTCCAATGCGTCAGTGCTGCCTCTGACAGGTTAACAGTTACGAGGAGTCTCAAATTAAACGCTGTGACAAAGTAATGCGACTCTGATTGTACGGATCTTTCTGTTAGCGTTTCCCTATCGTATCCGCCCACATTTTGCAGTATGTGACGCTGCTCTGATTTACGGCAGGTGTTCACACTGTTCCACTACTCCATTCACTTTCTTGCTCCCTGGGTAGTAAGTGGGAGGGCTGCTCTTCACTAAAGTAAGATGCAATGTTCTTGTTCCACTGGGATGGAGGAATTTTACAGGGGATGGCGCTATTATAGCATACGTTTCATGTTATGCAGCATCTTAGTTTGTTGGATCAAGATTTTGAGCATGCCTCCGCTACAGCAATTGTGCGTGCAAGAGCTCCAGTGAATTCTAAATAACAGCTGCAACTGTTTGGCTGTCATTTCGAGTGAATTGAAACTTTTGTTGGATCTTATAAATTATCACAGTCGGGTCAAGATCAAAGTATTCCGGAAATTATTAAAAGTCTGGCAATAAAAAAGTTCATCTAGTTAATGAACAGGAGAAGTGCTCTTTACAGAAAATACAAAAATGGCTACCGTTGACTTTAATGCAGGCTATCTTCCTTATTTATCGAAAACACTTGTAGGGTCAGCCGCACGGGATTAGCCCAGCGGTCCGGGGCGCTGCAGTCGTGGACTGTGCGGCTGGCCCCGGCGGAGGTTCGAATCCTCCCTCGGGCATGGGTGTGTGTGTCTGTCCTTAAGATAATTTACGTTAAGTAGTGTGTAAGCTTAGTCCCATCTGACTTCACACACATTTGAACTTTTTTTTTAACTTGTCGGGTCAATTTATTTTGGTCACGATTCATATTCAGCACTGCTGCTTTGGGAAGGCGTCTAAGCACTGGTGTGCAAAATTTAAACTCGAAAGGAACTTTCGCTTGATGTGTCACTGCCAAGTGAGATTGCTTGATGACAAGTGGAACATACACTGAAGTGACAAAGAAACTGGTATAGGCATGCGAACTCAATTACAGAGATATGTAAACAGGCAGAATACGGCGCTGCGGTCGGAAACGCCAATATAGGACAAGTGTCTGGTGCAGTTCTTACATCGGTTACTGCTGCTACAATGGCAGGTTATCAAGATGTAAGTGAATTTGAAGATGTTATTATAGCCGGCGCCCAAGCGATGGGACACTGCATCTCCGAGGTAGCGAAGAAGTGGGAATTTTCCAGTAGGATCATTTTACGAATGAACTGTGAATACCATAAATCCGGTAAAACATCCAATCTCCGACATCATTGCGCCGGAAAAAAATTCTGCAAGAACCGGACCAACGTTGCCTGAAGAGAATCGTTCAACGTGACAGAGATGCAACCCTTCCTCAAATTCCTGAGATTTCAGTGCTGGGCCATCAACAACTGTCAGGGTGCGAACCATTCAGAGAAACATCATCGATTGGGCTTTCGGGGCTGAAGGCCCACTAGTGTAGCCTTGCTGTCTACACGATACAAAGCTTTAAGCTTCGCCTGGGCCCATTAACAAAATCGTTCAAATGGCTCTGAGCACTATGGGACTTAACATCTGAGATCATCAGTCCCCTAGAACTTAGAACTACTTAAACCTAACTAACCTAAGGACATCAGACACATCCATGCCCGAGGCAGGAAGCGAAACTGCGACCGTAGCAGTCGCGCGGTTCCGGACTGAAGAGCCTAGAACCGCTCGGACACAGCGGCCAGCGCTCATAAGCACCGACATTGGACTGTTGATGACTGGAAACATGTTGCCTGGTCGGACGAGCCTCGTTTCAAGTTGTATCAGTGGATGGGCGTGTACGGGTGTGGAGACAACCCGAATCCATGGATCCTACATGTCAGCAGGGGAGTTTTCAAGCTGGTGGAGGCTGTAATGGTATGGGACGTGTGCTGTTGGAGTGATATGGGACCCGTGATATGTCTAAACAGGTAACAAGTACGTAAGCATCCTGTCTGATCACCTGCATCCATTCATGCTCATTCTGCATGCTAACGGACTTGGGCAATGTCAGCCGGACAATGCGACACCCCACATGTCCACAACTGCTACAGAGTGGCTCCAGGTACACTGTTCTGAGTTTAAACTCTTTCGCTGGCCACCAGACTCTCCAGACGTGAACATTACTGAGCATATCTGGGATGCCTTGCAAGATGCTGTTCACAAGATCTCCACCCCCTCCTACTCTTGCGGATTTATGGACAGCCCTGCAGGATTCATGGTGTCATTTCCCTCCAACTCTACTTCAGACATTAGTCAAGTCCATGCCACGTCGTGTTGCGGCACTTTTGCGTGCTCGCGCAGAATTTGGAACAGCCAGCAAAGAATGCGTGATGGGTAAAGTGTTGCCCCTGGTCGCTCCAGTGTTGGTGATTATCTCTCTGTTCGTCCATCAAGGTAAGCCGTAACAGTGATGGCTATGGAGAGAGTCCGTCCAGCTCCAAAATATTCCACTGTCCGTGTGCATACTTGCTTTGATGTGCCAGAGTCATATTACTGATTCAAAGTACTTGACGTGGTTGTGTCATCCTGCACGGCCGATCGAACAATATGGATGTCACGTCGAGTGCTAGTGGTGTGGGGTCACTGTTCCGATAGTAACTGAGAGTGTGAACAACACAAGTGACACTGAAATCACTGCAACTACTGATGGTCCCCCTGGGAATTACAAACGGCAAGAAATGGTTCTTCCTAGATCATCACAGACGGCAGTGTACACTTTGCAAAGCTCTCCGATGCTGGCCACAACGTTGGTAAGGATTCGTTATGGTGAGGTGCTCCATTGCCACAACAGAGTGGCTAACAGCGGTCGATGGTACATGAGGACGTGATGCAGTACGTCTCCCCAACTGGAGGTAATTTAAGTCAGGGAAACAGACAGTCCAGTCCCTGAATGTCCTCTCGTAACAAGAGTTCCTCTGCATGGTCTGTTCGATGCGGTCGCGCTCAGACAGATATATAAATGAAGTCAGGGCGATTTGCAGCCCTGTAAAGGAGCACATGGGGAAGGAGTACGATGTCACACTTACGGTAGCCGTTTAGTCTACCTCACTGAAAGGATTATAGGTCAGTACGCCCACGCAACATTATGCCTCCGCACACCATAACGACTCGACCATCAAAACGGTCGAAAATATTCCTGGGTGCATTACGTGGTTCAACATTTCGCCATATGAGGGTACCTCCAACATCGTTGTACATGATGTTTTTGGTGGTCCGAGTGTAATGGTGTGGGGACGCATAACGTTGCATAGCCGCACATACCTCCTAATATTTGAACAAGGTACGCTCAGCGCTCAATGTTATTCTAACACGGTACTCTTCCACTATGTACGTATTTTCAAGGTATCTGCGATGAAATTGTAATTATTTGGGTATCCTAGCTTTTAGGCCTCTTAACGCCGATCTGACTTTTGTTTTATGCCTTCTTCGTGGTGGAGAAATTTTTAATGGCATCATTGTAAGTTAGAGCGATTTGTTAAAGGCAGGGAAGATGCAGGGCTGAATTAATATTTGTAAAACCGCATTCTACTTTGATTCCATCAGTGAGTATAATCTGAGTGAACTTGTGGTTCAGAGAAACTTCTGTTGATATGGTACGACACTGAGTATACTACACTCCTGGAAATTGAAATAAGAACACCTTGAATTCATTGTCCCAGGAAGGGGAAACTTTATTGATACATTCCTGGGGTCAGATACATCACATGATCACACTGACAGAACCACAGGCACATAGACACAGGCAACAGAGCGTGCACAATGTCGGCACTAGTACAGTGTATATCCACCTTTCGCAGCAATGCGGGCTGCTATTCTCCATGGAGACGATCGTAGAGATGCTGGATGTAGTCCTGTGGAACGGCTTGCCATGCCATTTCCACCTGGCGCCACAGTTGGACCAGCGTTCGTGCTGGACGTGCAGACCGCGTGAGACGACGCTTCATCCAGTCCCAAACATGCTCAATGGGGGACAGATCCGGAGATCTTGCTGGCCAGGGTAGTTGACTTACACCTTCTAGAGCACGTTGGGTGGCACGGGATACATGCGGACGTGCATTGTCCTGTTGGAACAGCAAGTTCCCTTGCCGGTCTAGGAATGGTAGAACGATGGGTTCGATGGCGGTTTGGATGTACCGTGCACTATTCAGTGTCCCCTCGACGATCACCAGAGGTGTACGGCCAGTGTAGGAGATCGCTCCCCACACCATGATGCCGGGTGTTGGCCCTGTGTGCCTCGGTCGTATGCAGTCCTGATTGTGGCGCTGACCTGCACGGCACCAAACACGCATACGACCATCATTGGCACCAAGGCAGAAGCGACTCTCATCGCTGAAGACGACACGTCTCCATTCGTCCCTCCATTCACGCCTGTCGCGACACCACTGGAGGCGGGCTGCACGATGTTGGGGCGTGAGCGGAAGACGGCCTAACGGTGTCCGGGACCGTAGCCCAGCTTCATGGAGACGGTTGCGAATGGTCCTCGCCGATACCCCAGGAGCAACAGTGTCCCTAATTTGCTGGGAAGTGGCGGTGCGGTCCCCTACGGCACTGCGTAGAATCCTACGGTCTTGGCGTGCATCCGTGCGTTGCTGCGGTCCGGTCCCAGGTCGACGGGCACGTGCACCTTTCGCCGACCACTGGCGACAACATCGATGTACTGTGGAGACCTCACGCCCCACGTGTTGAGCAATTCGGCGGTACGTCCACCCGGCCTCCCGCATGCCCACTATACGCCCTCGCTCAAAGTCCGTCAACTGCACATACGGTTCACGTCCACGCTGTCGCGGCATGCTACCAGTGTTAAAGACTGCGATGGAGCTCCGTATGCCACGGCAAACTGGCTGACACTGACGGCGGCGGTGCACAAATGCTGCGCAGCTAGCGCCATTTAACGGCCAACACCGCGGTTCCTGGTGTGTCCGCTGTGCCGTGCGTGTGATCATTGCTTGTACAGCCCTCTCGCAGTGTCCGGAGTAAGTAGGGTGGGTCTGACACACCGGTGTCAATGTGTTCTTATTTCCATTTCCAGGAGTGTAATACTCTGTTTAGCGTGTATTTGTGTGTAATCGACAGGATGGTCCGCAGCTATGGAAATGCCCTTGTAAACCAAGAAACATATATATGAACAGAATTTTTGGAGGTAACCGTGTGAGGGCGAAAACCTGTGAGATTAGGCTACCCACACGGCGGCTGTTTCACAATCAGTTCAAAAAAAAAAAGTTCAAATGTCAAATGTGTGCGAAATCTTATATAACTTAACTGCTACGGTCATAATTCCCTAAGCGTACACACTACTTAACCTAAATTATCCTAAGGACAAACACACACACACACACCCATGCCTGAGGGAGGACACATACCTCCGCCGGGACCAGCCGCACAATCCATGACTGCAGCGCCTTAAACTGAGAATCGGTCAACCGGGGTGCAATTCGTAAATTTCAAATGGAAAGAGGGTCACGTGACACATGAAACAGATAGAGATTGACACGAGAAAAGGAATGATGCTCTCCATTTGAGCATAGCTTTATTAAAATCATACAATAGTTACATTGTCTTACATTTCGGCGGTGAACCTTCTCGCAAAATTTCGCTGAAGCTACACCAACCGCATCAAAAATGGCTCTGAGCACTATGCGACTTAACTTCTGAGGTCATCAGTGGCCCAGAACTTAGAACTAATTAAACCTAACTAACCTAAGGACATCACACGCATCCATGCCCGAGGCAGGATTCGAATCTGCGACCGCAGCGGTCGCTCGGTTCCAGACTGTAGCGCCTAGAACCGCATGGCCACTCCGGGCGGCCCAACCACATCACTCGGTACAGTATCGCATACATACATACATACACAACATACACATATAAAAATATACTAAAATTTTAGTTTTTGTATGGGACAAGGAACTACATTGCCCCACAGATAAATTACAATAGTTCAAATCCCCTAGTTAAGGACCAAGATTTTTGGGAAGTTTCCTTTGGTTATCAGGCAAATGCTGAAACCAATAAACACCTCTCCCATTTATTCTTAGTTCACCTGGTGTTGACTGGAAGGGAGTGTGGCTCTATAATGAGTCGGATCTCAAACAGACTGCTCTACTTCTGGAGTGTAGAATGGGTAGTTCAAAAAAGTTGCATTAACTGCTGTTGTGGTGCCTTTCACTAAAGTCTCAGAGAGCAATACTCGCCTTATCTCACAGGAAACTGAGGTCAACCGTACTATATTAATGAGAAATTTGACCACACGTAAAATGCACCCTTACAAACTGCAAATATTGCAACATCTCACGGGGGACAATCCAGAACGTTGGATTTAGTTTGCAGAATGGATGGCATGCAAGTTAATCCGCCAAGGTAGCCGAGAGCGCTAACGCGCTGCTTCCTGGACTAGGGTCGGAACGCCGGCCGCGGATCGAATCCGCTGGCAGATTAACGAGGGCCGGTGTGCCGGCCAGCCTGGATGTGGTTTTTAGGCGGTTTTCCACATCCCGCTAGGTGAATACCGGGCTGGTACCCACGTTCTGCCTCAGTTACACGTGTTGCAGACATTTGAACCACGTCCGCACTATTTCAAGATTTACACTAGACGCAGACAGTTAGGGTACACTGATTCTATCCTGGGGGGTAGGGGGTGGCGGCAGGAAGGGCATCCGGCCATCCCTAAAACTAACATTGCCAAATCCGTTGTAACCACGCCGACACCGCGATTGCTGTGGCACTATGGTGTAAGCGAAATAAAGAAAGAAATGGATGGTATGCAAGTTGGACGAAACTCACCGTTTGCCCTTTACCGTACTGGTAACGGATAATCTAATGTGTATGTGCACGGAGAAGTAAATAAACGGAAACATAGATATTGCTCAAATGTCAACCTTCACTGGATGGATATATGGAGATTAGTTGGTGCATCGAATGTGATGATTTAGTGCGAGATATGGGATTCTTGTATCGTTGGATCGTTCTTCGTTCGGTGTAAACTGACAGCAGCTCGTTATCTACATCTACAACTACTTTCTCAAGCCACCTTACGGTGTGTCACGGAGGGTACTTTGTGCACCAGTGTTAATTCCGCCGTTCTCTGTTCCAGTCACGAATGGTTCGCGGAAAAAAATTATTGATAGTAAGCCTATGTCTGCTCTCAAATCTCTCTAATTTTATCTGCAGTGTCTCTTCGCGTGATCTCCGTGCGACGAAGCAGTATATGCACTGGCTCTTCTAGGAACATGTTTTCTCCGAACTTGAACACATTGTGTATCCCATATGAGCGTGCATCTGGCGGCCGTGTGGACGGCTCCCATATCCCATACGAGCGTGGGTTTTCCATTCACTGAAATGTGTTTTGGCGCATCCTACACGACTGCCGACTATAGGATAGCCGGAGTCGATTTACAAGTGTGCCTTTACTGAACTTGTTGTAGGAATATCAGATACTAGCTGTCGGTGCTGTCATGAAGATCAGAAAGGGCCCAACAACAAAGTTTTGTAACAAGGACGGTAACACAAAATAAAATTTCATTTTGAGGGAGTGTTCTATTCTAGTGCTCAAATTGAAACATAAACGTGATGTATATTGTCTCTCCACAAAACATCAGGCAACTAATAAAAAGTTTTCTATAAGAACTGAAGGAGGTTTTACAAGGACAATAAATCCAAGTATTGACATAGATTATAACATGTATGAGATTGGTGTAGACCATGCCAATCAGCTTTACAGCTACTACCCATTCGTAAGCAAAACTATGGAGTGTTGGAAACAAACACTTTTTCCACGCTACAGTGATTTTTTTTTCAAGGATGTCACGAAGCCGGCCAAAGTGGCCGAGCGGTTCTAGGCGCTACAGTCTGGAACCGCGCCACCGTTACGGTCGCAGGTTCGAATCCTGCCTCGGGCATGAATGTGTGTGATGTCCTTCGGTTAGTTAAGTTTAAGTAGTTCTAAGTTCCAGGTGGCTGATGACCTCAGCAGTTTAGTCCCATAGTGCTCAGCGCCATTTGAACCATTTGATGTCACGAAGCAAATATATCTCTAATCGAATTTATAAAAGAGTTAGCACGGGGTCGGTAGCTCCAGTGTGAGGCAATCGATCATTGCAACCAACAACAACTACAAGCTAGACACAAATTCTTATCGCCATTTTGCAGAAAAAGTACAAGCCACATGCTAGTGTGAAGTTTGCTCTGACAAAGGAAAGAGAGTGGCAAGAAAATGAGGAAGAAAAGCAGACGGTAGTGCAAACACAGAAATCTTGGACTTCGTGTACCACAGTGTTTTCAATACTACCATTTGGAAGTAAATTATGTATAAATTACATGTGATGATTTTTGTCATAAAATATGAAATGTCGAATTGTAAAGGTTTTTGTTTGTTTTCTATTTGAAGTCTTTGAGAGAAAATCTAAAACTTTTTCTGGATGGGGGAGGGGAGTTTTTCTCCTTGTTCTGACAACGCTAAGACACCAGTACTGATGCCAACATATATATAAACAAACGTATTTCCTAATCTATAAAATGTGGGGCCTAAAATAATGCTTGCTAGATGTTTGATACTAAGATGCTTCACTTGCGTGTACTTACTCTGTAAATTTACTAGAAAATCACCAGTTCACCAATGTAGCCGAAGAGAAATAGATAGCAGTGCTGTAAGTGTTAACAGTAAACCACGCTGTCATGCAGAACGCCTCTCTTGCAGCACCTTCCAGTAGAAATAGCTGAACGTCCCTGTAGTTGTTGGGCAAAGACAAACAACGAAAAGAACAAAGTGAATCAGATTTGTGAGCGACACCAGCGAATCACTGGACGACTTTGGGTACTGGTCGATGGCATCTCACTCAGTGCCCGCATAAGAAATTAACGCCATAAATAACATAAGCACCTTGTGTCTCTCACGTCACAGACATTCGTAAACTACTATGCCAACGATAAACCTGCTCCAAAGTTAGAGAGAAAGAAATTCATCGCATCTCAGTTCATTTATGACAACAGACACAAGAATGAAAAGACTCATCGACAACTTTCTGTCGAAAACTTTTGATACGTTCGTTTCGATTCATTCTGGGTAAGCTGACGGCGGTGCATTGTCTTTGAGACCTTTGGCACGACACGTGAGCGAACTGTTGCCTACGATGAGAATGAAGACGCGCTAAAGGAAGAGAAGGGCTTGGAGAGGACAAACGGACGAGTCTCCTAGAAGCCGCCGGCCGGTGTGGCCGAGCGGTTCTAGGCCCTACAGTCTGGAACCACGGGACCGCTACGGTCGCAGGTTCGAATCCTGCCTCGGGCATGGATGTGTGTGATGTCCTTAGGTTAGTTAGGTTTAAATAGTTCTAAGTTCTAGGGGATTTATGACCTCAGTAGTTAAGTCCCACAGTGCTCAGAGCGATTTGAACTATTTGCTAGCAGCCAGCGATACGTGAAGAAGGCCAAGGAAGAGGAGCTTGTTGATTTTAGAAGGTGTCAGGTTTGCCTGATTGGGCGTGGTTATATTGCCACATGTAAAGTCGTAGCGGAATATTCGTTGTAGTGGAGCCAGGTTTTGATTCCGCCACGGAAGTACTTCAGCGAGGATTACTTACAGCGAGGCTGTGAGGCACTTATTATCCTCATTTGAATTAAGTTCAAGGCGAGCTCCTGTGTGCTGTGATGCATAATAACTATGTTCTGCCAAAGACGAGTGAACCTATCGGCTTTAGTGATAGTTCGCCCCATCATTGTGTGTTTCTACACTGAAGAGCCTAAGAAACTAAGATAGGCATGCGTATTCAGATACAGAGATAAGTGAGGCATGTGTATTCAAATGCAGAGATATGTAAACAGGCGGAATACGGAGCTGTGGTCGGCAAAGCCTATGTAAGACAACAAGTGTGTGGCGCCGTTCTTAGATCGGTTACTGATACTACAATGGGAGGTTATCATGATTTAAGTGAATTTGAACGTGGTGTAGTTGGCGCACGAGTGATGAGACACAAAATCTTCGAGGTAGCGACGAAGTGGGGATTTTCCCGTACGACCATTTCATGAGTGTACCGTGAATATCAGGAATCCGGTAAAACATCAAACCTCCGACATCGCTGCGGCCGGAAAGAGATCCTGCAAGAATGGGACCAAAGACGGAAGTCTAATCCTTCCGAAAACTGCAGCAGATTTCAGTGCAGGGCTATCAACAAGTGTCAGCGTACAAACCATTCAACGAAACTCATCGATATGGGCTTTCAGAGCCGAAGGCCACCTCGTGTAGTTTACCCTTGATGACTGCACGACACAATGCTTTACGCCTTGCCTGGGCAAATCAACTCCGACATTGTACTGTTGATGACTGGAAACATTTACCTGTTCGGACGAGTCTCGTTTCAAATTGTACCGAGCGGATGGACGCATCCGGATATGGAGGTAAGCTCGTGAATTTACGGACCCTGCATGTCCGCAAGGGACTGTTCAAGCTGGCGAAGACTCTGTAATGGTGTGGGACGTGTGCATATGATATGTTACCCCTGATACGTCTAGATACGACTCTGACAGGTATCAAGTACGTAAGCATCCTGTCTGATCATCTGCATCCATTTATGACGATTGCGCCTTTTGACGGACTTGGGCAGTTCTAGAACAGCAATGCGACACTCACACGCGCAGAATTACTACAGAGTGGCTCAGAAACACTCTTCTGAATTTTAACACAGCAGCAGGCCGCCACACTCCCCAAACATGAAAAGTATTGAGCATATATAGGATGCCCTGCAACATGATCTTCAGAAAACGTCTCCACCTCCCGTTGTACTCCTACGGATTTATGGACAGCCCTGCACGATTCATGGTGTCATTTGCCCCCAGCACTACTTCAGACATTTGTCGAGTCCATGCCACGTTGTGTTGCGGCACTTCTGCATGCTTGCAGGCACCCTACCAGATATCAGGCAGGTGCACCAATTTATTTGGCTCTTCAGTATATTATCTGAACATCTAAGGGAGAGCCAGCCTAAGTTTTGTCGTATAGTAACTGATTATTCGTAAATGGATTTATTTGGACAGGTTAAAGATTAAATTCGCTTGTTATTTTTAAGTGATTTGTGATCATTTTACGGTGTTACTGTATGCGTGGTAACATGGTTCTTCTTCCTTCTGTTTTCGAGCTTATTATATCTGTGTAAAGCTAGTAGAACGAATGACTGCGTCCGGTGTCGAATGTCAGCTCCTGGGCAAAATGTTTGAACGAAGCCCTCGTATTCCTTGTCGCTATAATATCTGGGTTGTAATTTAACCTGCGTCATTGGATATCTGCTTGCACCAAGTTTAAATCCATGCATGTTTAAATCCATGTTCTGATTATTCGGGCCTGTGAAAAAGATTTATATATTACATTAGTTAAGTTGGCCTCTGAGATCTTGAGGTTTTGATGCTAAACTATTTTATTATTGACGCCTTTTTACAATATATATTTTATTAAATTGTCTGATTTGGTCGTTGGTGTTTTGTAAAGGTTTTGAAGCAAAAGTATCCTTTTATTGGCCTCAGCGAAGTAATTTTTTAATAACGGTTTCTGATCTAATTATGGCCTAGCCCCTTAAATAATATTGAAGTTAAAGTGTATGCTTAAATATTTGATCTTTAAAAATTTTGATGTCAATTTGATGCTTTACTCACTGGCGCTTTAAATATTGATTAGGTATAGCATCGTTTTTGGCGCCTTTTTATATCGTGTGATGTATGGAAGACAGTCTGATAATAGTTTGTGTTTGCTTACCTGTATACTTAAATGTGTTCAGTCTACCTGAGTGTGTCTTATGTACATTGTTGATGTTAAATTAAATTGTGAAATCCTGACTGAGAATTGGTTTACACGCTGACCACTGGCAGGATGCCGTCATCCTATAAAGTTTCACTTTTCAGTGGCTGAAATTATACCTCATCTACACTGGCAGATACTAAAATTGCAACAGGAGGAAGGACAGAAAATAACTGAAATAGTACGGAACTTGCCTCCAAGAGTGATAAGGTGCTGAGAAAAAATAAAAATAATTTTTAATAATACTGAATTTCCTCAACAGCGTTTAAACAATGACAAAAAACAAGTCACCAAAGGCGTTATAACAGCCACTATAAAATTGTTAGTAATTACAGACATCAATATGAGAACTCTTACCAAAAATCGTTAAAGCTTGTACACATGACATTAAGTTGCGGTAACAAGCCAAGAAAAGGCTAAAAAGGAAAATAAATCGTTCGTTCAACATTAAAACGTAATTTGTTTTTCACCTTTGCCAGTAACTTTAAAAAGAAGTCAGGCTTTGCTATTAACACAGAATGGTCATCCAGACAGAGGTGTAAGGCAACTGTAACTGTAACTGCCCAAAACTAAACATGAGATTCCAAATTGGATTTCGTTGAACGAACAAGAGATTTCGCGAATACCAGCGACTCTTTTTGACACTATAGTTAAACGAAATAGAGATGCTCTCTATTTTCTTCGTACACCTGTGTTTGGTTGGGAGCTAATCCCGACAGCACAGCATCAACAACAAAAGGGAACAAAAATAAGAAATACCTGTACTACGAAGATGCACACCTGCAGTCATGAAGGCAGAGGGAAGCAATGGTTCTTTACCTGTCGGATACACATCATTCCTTTATACGCCCGTCCTTGGCTGTAAGTACATACTGACACCACGGCATCCACAATCAACACAGCCAAAATAGAAAAACCGACTCCCAAAACTCAAATCCGCAACCATACACGCAGAGGGAAGCAATCTCCACAGCCACCGATAACACAATGAATCGGATCTCCGTCCTCGGCGAGAGCTCCCCGTCGCTCTCTCGAACGGTAGACAAATAATCAGACCAGCTTTGTTTCCTTTCTTTAGTGTTATTTCATCCCTCTCACCCCATGTGGGCGGGAGGAGGGTCGCCTGGTAGCGGTACAATCAACACACTCTTTAATCAGTAGACATTACTCACAAACTTCGATGCTAAACACAAAACAAGGAGACACAATTGCCGTGAATTTAAAAATTTTGTAAAAAGTGATGTTTATGACTGAACGTAAGAAATGACTCTGTATTCATGAACAGTTCGGAAACAGCGATAAAAATGAGGACAGACAACACAGTTAATAACATCAGAAAAACACGAGAAGAAAACTAAACACATAGTAAAACATGAACATGGCAGAAGAGACACTGACCATTAAAAACGGAGCACTGTGTACTTTCACAAAAACTGGAAAGCGACCTGGCTTGACGTAGTAGATAGTTGAAGAAAAGAAAATTGGTTATGGAGGCAGGTAGGAGAGTGGTGGTTATGAGGAATGAGGCCTGGTAAGAGGTGGTGATGAGATAGAGGTAGCTGTCGGGGACAATGAGAGATAGGTAGATTGTACTGGGATCTACAAATTTGAAAGGAAAAAGGGGTGGGGACTAATAGGAAAAGGAAGGAAGCCCTGGAGAGGGTGACGGGTGGGGGAGGCGGTCGTTAGCATGGGATGGATTTACAACAGGTAGAAGGGGTGTATATCAGGGCGGAGTTCGTAGTCCGGGAGAGAGTTGACATTTCTTTGGGAGAGGACTTGGAGGATGTGCAGGTGAAGGGTTGGTGGGATGTGTAGTTAGATGCGCGGCAGCACGCTAGAACTGGAGTGGAGAGGCAACAAAACAACACTATTGGAGTCGAATTTGCGGATGATGTAGGTTATTCGGAGGTGTCCAGTGTGGGTGAGGAGAGATGGGAATTTGATGAATCATTAAAGAATCCTTGCGGGTGAAAGTAAGCGGATGCGGAAAGCGAAGTACAAAACACTGTGTTCGAGGATCTGGAGGAACATATAGAACTTTTGTGGGGCTGATATCCAAGCAACATTTGCATAACAGCGGATGGGGCAGTATCAGACCACGAAGGACTGCAAAACTTGTTATATGAGCTCGGTGAGCGAAGATGCGCCCTCTCGCAAGAATCCAACCAACATGTCACTTGGGAAGGTGAAGCAAAGAAGTTCTACGAGTGTCATGAATTGACTGGAACACGCGTCTGCGTCAATAACGAGGTTTTAGTTATTTTTCGTGGTCAGCATAGACGGAAGATGTTTACGTAGTTTGGGGGGGATACCGGATATTAAACGTACTACACAGAGCTGCCACTTCCGGCAGCAGCAATGGTTCTAGGTTGGCTGAGCACTGAACTTTTCTTGCATAATGGATACGAATAAATTATTCCATGCTGCTCCAGCCCTATGCCAGAATCGATCAGTGGTACTGGCTGCCAAATTATGACGTGCATCGTGGTGTCTTCTCCAACCCATGACCAGATGCTTTCAGTAGGTGAGGGATCTGGAAAATGTGCTGACCAGAGAACAGATGAATATCCTCTATATCGAATTAGGTCCAGACAGCACAGACTACATGAGACCTTATGTTATCGAGATTGAAAGATAACTTCACAGGGACCTTGCAGATATCGAGCCTTAACATGTTAGCTGTGATGACCTGGCGAAGTTACAATCGACCGGTCATGAAACTATGGGTTCTCTGATTGCTCTGAGAGATGGCTAATCGGAACTACAACATATGAAACGTTTGTTCACTTTATTAGAAGTATGATAAAACGATTTGCATGAAATGTCTTCGAAAGTTGCGAATATGAGCGGCAGTCAGTTGTATAAGGAAATGACGAGAGTGAAAATTTGTGGCGGACCAAGACTCGAACCCAGATTTCCCGCTTTAGACGACCGGCCACCTTAACCGCTTTCACTATCCGTGCACGAATCATGGCCAGAATCAAATTTCCATACGTTGTCGTTGATGCATCACAACCTGCACTGGTAAACATTAAGTAATTCCTGTACGGGAAGGGGCACATTGTAACTGAAACTCGCTGCCTGGTATCGGCGGATGAATACGATACTGCAGTGCCTTTGTCGTTAAAAAGTATGAAGCAGTGTTGGTTCGGATGTGCTTGCATATCCGACGGAACTTTGCATCACACTTTTTAACCAACACATGCACTGCACTGTCGTATAAAACCATTCACTTCACTTCATTCAATCCATTGCCGCAGGAGTGCGTCTTATATTTACAGCTGTCTATGAACAGTAAAGCATCACCTGATGCACGCAATTACAAACTCATCTCTCGAAGTACAAGTTTGACAGTTACAAAATTACAGTTCCATCTGAGACTTGTATAGCACTGGTGTTGACTGCTTCATGGTAGGTCATGAACTGGGGGCACAGCAAGCCCATTCTCTGTTCTATACCGACTTCTCTGCCACGGCGCTCTGATGCTGAGAGAGCACCTCCCATTCATTGTTGCCGCGCGGGATTAGTCGAGCGGTCTGAGGCGCTACAGTCATGGCCTGCGCGGCTGGTCCCGGCGGAAGTTCGAGTCATCTCTCGGGCATGGATGTGTGCCTTTGTCCTTAGGATAATGTAGGTTAAATAGTGTGTAAGCTTAGGGACTGATGACCTTAGCAGTTAAGTCCCATAAGATTTCACACACACACACACACACACACACACACACACACACACACACACACATTCGTTGTTGCGGACTGTAGAGAGACACCACTACTGGTATTGATCTTTTTATGCTACCACATCAACAATGTAATGCGAATCAAAAGTGATAGTGTTGTGTGTGTAATGATATTCCATAGTATCAGGCCAAGTGCTGGGTTCATATGACGATGACCTACGAAATCTGGTAATATTCCTTCCTCTTGAAGCCTCCACCCACAAATACATCCAACGTGATTCTGTATGCTGAACAGTCTAAAAAGGCGATGTGGTGTCACACCTGCTTTCTGAGCTATTATTAGGGGAACCACTGTTGATAAGCCTCTCTCTGCTGCTGCATCAGAGGAAGCTGCAATGATGGTCACCATGCTGAGAGTTTGTGGTGCTCGTGTCCATACTTGTACTGCCACAAATAAGACCATTAAATAATTCAAGGTATATAAAGTAACTCTACAATCTTGTTCTGCCGAACAAACAATATATGAGGGTTGTCCAGAAAGTAAGTTCCGATCGGTCGCTAAATGGAAACAACAGTGAAAATCGGAAACATTTTATTTGCAAGAGTTAGCTATACTTTCCAGATACTTCTCTACATAGTCGCCGCTCCGACTTAGACATTTGTCGGAGCGTTATACCAAATTTCCAAAACCATCGTCATAGAAGGCAGCTGCTTGTGCTTTCCGATAATTCTCTACGCTGGTCTATAGCACAAGTGTTGTCTCCATATCCAGCGTTTCATGTGAACAGAGATAATACTGAGGACGAGCCAATTAGGGCTGTGTTGTGGGTGATCGAACACTTCCCATCGAAAAGGTTGAAGGAGCGTCTTCACTGCCCCTGCAGATTGTGGCTGAGAATTGCCATGAAGAAGGAAGTGCGTGGCAGTTGTGTTAGGTGGGCTGCATTCATTAAGGCGAAGCCTCTTAACAGGCCGCCCTCCTTGGCGGGAGACATCGTTGTCCTAGGGACCTTTACTCGCTCACGATCATACTAGAGACACTACCCAACATACCTGTGCAAAGCTTCATCGGGTTTTCACTGTGGTGTCCATTTCACGACCGATCATAAATTACTTTCTCTCCTATCTGGTGCTAGTCACTTAGGGCCGTTTAAATTCTGCATGGTATTGAGTGTGGCTCTCCTGAATCGATCGACTCCATATTCGAGTGACAGTCCACCAGCTTGAGCAACAATATATGGGACAATAAACTGTAGTCTCAACAGATCACGATCCTGATGCTGTCGAATTACGAAATTTGGTGATAGGCGTTTCTCCTTCTCATGCAAGGCATAATACCACATTCCTACAAACACACAACATTCTGTTCGATTTCTCAACTCGCTGGGTAATTTCTCCTTATACAGTCTGTTACATCTGCCCCAAGTTGGAGTTTTAAGCAACCCACAACATCTTCAAGAAGCACGTCCAAAATTTTCACGTTCTCTTGCTCGCTACGTGCGAACTATTAGTCCTACAAAAAATAGACAACACCTTTTTGTAGGAAACGTAACGTAGTTACATTTATTACAGGCACACATTTTTGCTGGAGGTCACAGTTTTCGAGTTATTCTTTAAAAACATGTTTAGAGGTCACTTCTTAATGTTTTTCGTGAATAATTCGAAATCTACAGCCTGTACCAAAAATGTACTCCAGTACAAAATCTATCTACATTAAATTTCCTACAAATAAGTCCTGTCAATTTTTTTCTGTAGTACTAATGGGTTGCATGCAGTGAGCGAGAGAATATGAAAATCTTGCATGTGATGTCTGAAGGCATTGTGGGTTGCTAAAACCCATAGGTAGGGGCAGTTGAATCACCCTATACATGAGAACTTTGGGCACAATGGAGCAGTAGGCTATAAATCGAGAATGCTGCAACCCACTGTAGTGACACGTAACCATGACTGTGGACGGAATGGAAGGTGCGACGGCCAATTTGATTTGATTTGGAGTGCGGCCTGTAAGTGAACGGCTGTTGTTAGTGTTTTCAGTTGTGTTTTTATGACTTTTGGTGAATTTATGCGCAAAATGAGCCGCCAAGTCTTAATTGTACCCCTTAAATACATGTAATGTTAAAGCGGATGATATTCCTTGTATATAAGTTCCATAATACATTTTAATCCGTCGACTATTATACTTCATTAAAGATTTTAACCTGAGATGCGCTCTTGGGGCAGAACAGGAGGGGGGGGGGGGGGGGGCAGGAATGGGATAGTGACCTGTGCTGCCCCTTTATTATTTTTTTTTATACAAGTAGATTTCATAACACAATATTATGAAAAGGGTAATTGCCCTTCACCATGTAGTGCAGATGCTGAATCACAGATACGTTCAACAGAAGGACTGTCAAAAAGTGAGCTTTACACACACACAGGCGCGCGCAAATGCAATTCATGCACATATGAGCACAGTATCTAGCTGCTGAGGTCATATATTATCCCTGCTATTGCAGATCGTGTTAACTTTCCTCAGAAAGACAGATAGGCACCAATTGGATTTTAGCTAAATGGACTTTTTTTGTCCTTGACTAGAAAACAGCAACTGGTTATTAAATAAATGGAAGTGGCAATTTCATCCGTTTTATCTTCTGAAACTGCAGTTTAAAAAAGATCCAAGAAGTTAAATGTATCCAAGGTAAGTTGGAAATATAGGTTGGTAAAGTTAAGAATAATTCCAACTACAGCCCTGACAAGTCAGCAGGGCAGTTAAAAAATGTGTTCACTGCATAAGAGAAAGACTAGCTGGTGGCACACCTGAAGTCAATGAAGAAAGACTTTTTACTATAACAATGAAATATCTCATTGGCATGTCATAAGTCTTTCAGAGAGCAGAAAGAAATGGCTTTCCACACAGATTGGCAAAGAAACTTCCCTTGCTTGGCAGGATAGGCTTTATTACTAGGCATCCTATGTTGTCTATTGGCAAGCCAGAAAAAAACCTATGTCACGAGGTATGAGATTCAGTAAAGTAACAATAAGTTGGTATTAAACATAAAAATAATTTAAAATTTTTCAAAATAACATTAAAATTCTTTGTAGTGTTAACGATTTTTTTGAAGATACCATCTTCTTTAGTCAAAATCAAATAACTTTATGTCTTAGTTGTAAGATGATATTCCTAACTATTTTAACGTTTGTGGAAAAATTTCACGTAACATTGGTATATTCAGTTCCGACCTGCGGGTAGGGAAGAATGACAAAAATGCAGGCATTTATTTGAAAAAAATGTAAAAATACATACTATACAATTTTAAATGATTTTTCAGTAAGGTACGTTGGGTTACACTACGAGGTGATTTTTTATAAATCTAAACCTAGCAATAAAAAGGCGTTGTACATAAATGCGCATTATCAAAGAAGAAATTACTTTATGCCTACCCTAAAATAAATTTAAAAACAACAAAATTTGTTAATTGTTGTTGCATTATATTAACAACATTCTTTCTAAAGAGGTGTTGATGTATACGTAGGGGCCAGAACCAGAAAATATCTTTAAGCATACTATTAGCAATATCAATGTACTTTCAATGACGCTACTACTGACTTAATGACCACCACAAAAAGTTTTAACAATGCAGATTTCATTCATTGTTGTTGACTTTAACTCTCAACACACTTGTTAAAGCGATTTTGCTATGTACGAAAGGAAAATATTGTCTGAAACAGTCACTGGGGAAAGTGATATCTACCAATGAGACAAAATCTTGGGCATTCTTACCTGAGAAATTCAAAACATGTATGGAATCTGGTAGAAAAATTCATTAAAAACAGTACATTTTTTTAAGTCTTAAAATATAAAATGACTCATTAAATTACAATAATTTAAAAAGTTGGGTTGGTATTGCGAGGGTTAGGATGTATTCTGTAGTCCTCTTTTATCTTACACCAATTGTTAATCATTAAGTGACCTTCCTCTCGCCACCTCCCCCACTTCCTCCCCCTCCCCCAGAGTAGCCCTACAGTTTCAAAAAATGGCTCTGGGTACTTTGGGACTTAACTCCTAAGGTCATCAGTCCCCTAGAACTTAGAACTACTTCAATCTAGCTAACCTAAGGACAGGACACACATTCATGCCCGAGGCAGGATTCGAACCTGCGATCGTAGCGGTCACGCGGTTCCAGACTGTAGCGCCTAGAACCGCTCGGCCACTCCGGCCGGCTAACCCTACAGGATGTAGATAGTGTTACACCTACAGACCTCGTGCCATTGTGTGAAAATGCTTAACATTTTTACATCCTTGCATATAGTACACTTCGAGTTGACCTCATGCCGTTCATTTTTAATGATTAATTATTTATATTTTGTTTCGAATTACCGAATAAAATCCTTGATGAGCTGTTGATGACTAAATTTCCGATATGTATGGTGCATCGACTCTGAATGCTACCCCTAAAACTGCAGCGCCCGGGATATGAAGTGCAGCAGTTTTGTCCGCCTTATCAGCTTTCCGGTTATTACTTCGACTTAACAGCGACACGAGGCGCCACGTCCACCGCCGCCGCGTACAAAAAATATTATAAATGACGCCGACTGGAGCCGGCCATTTATCCGCACGCCGTCCTCAGCACTTATTAATTACGCCGGCCGCAGGCGCGCTGCCTCCGGTCGGCCCGCTATCGCCGCCCCATCTACATGTCTCCCACGGCGGACGGCCGCTCACTTTCACTAATCGCTGTCCCTAACAGCGAGCGCTCCTGTCCCTATCTCGGGACCATCTGCGCGTCTAATTATTACCCTACTTATGCAACACGCCAAACACCGGCCGAGATCCCACTGTGTTAACCTGCTGGCCGGCCTCGTAACCGCCGTGGGTGTGGCTCTGTTCCGGCTGTCCGCTGCAGCTGCGGGGAATTGCCGAACTGCTGGGCAAAGCGCTGCTGCACGCCGATGGGATCAGAGGAAACATCTGTTTTACTGCCCGAAGCAACTCCACTAGGTATTTGCGTAACTTACGATTCGCGATCTTGAAAGGACAAAATGCTGAACATTAAAATTACACTTCAGTGAAAACGGCAAGCAACACACATCAGATTCGCGTGAGCTACTCTGCATACTTGGGTATCTGCTGATTAAAATTTCAGGACAGCCATAAGAAACACAGGATTAACGCCATCGACACTCGATCGCATGCAAAACTTGAGAATGATAGTAACCCTCGCATAGCCCTCCAGGTTGGCCGTGCGGTCTAGCGCACGGCTTTCCTGGCGGGAAGGAGCGCCTGGTCCCCTGCACGAATCCGCCCTGCGGATGTGTGTCGAGGTTTGGTGAACCGGCTAGTCTGTGGGTGGTTTTTAGGCGGTTTTCCATCATCCTCGGCGAATGCGGGCTGGTTCTCCTAATTCCGCCTCAATTACACTATGTTCTCCACGTACGCGTACTCCACCATTACTCTATGCCGCAAACATAGGGGTTACACTCATCTGGTGTGAGACGTTCCCTGCGGGGTCCACCGGGCCCGAACCGCACAATAACCCTGGGTTCGGTGTGGAGTGGCGGAGGGGTGAAGTGGACTGCGGTAGTCGTCGTGGGGTTGTGGACCACTGCGGCTGCGACGCGGATGGAGCCTCTCCGTCGTTTCTAGGTCCCCGGTTAACATACAATACAATACATACAATACAACCTTCGCATAATGTGTCACTGCCGAGTAACATAGCTCGATGAAACTTGGTTCATACATAGAAAAAATTGCTACAGTATAGTACAAATAAGACGGCCACAAATGATAGTTTCGTTCAAAGACGCTGAAGTCACCGGGATTCGTGACGGTCCCGTAGACATTACGAAAGGTGGGTCATGGTGTTTAGCAGGTTGTGTGATCAATACGGATGGCGATGTATGCTCTGAGACGTGCTCCCCTTGCTGGGCAAAAGACTGTTAAGGGTTCTTTTGTGGTAGGGCGTCCAATTCCTCAGCCAGCGCGGTTGACAACATTAATGAAATGTGGACTTGTCGCAATGCGTCTCCCTAACGCATCCTCAGGTCAGGGGAACCATCCTTAGTTCAGGGGAACTGGCAAGCCCATTCACTGAACATCCGTTCTTTCCAAGAGCTCATTCACCTGCGTTATCTGAGGTGGACACACATTTTCATCCATAAAAATCAAATCAGAGCAGAATGCACCCCTGGAAAGATGCACACGGTTCAGTACGCCCATGTAACATTATGCCTACCCTGGGGTCTCAAAACGGTAGCGTTCGACAATGGTAGGCGTACTTCCATATGGCGAGAGGCGGAAACACCTAATGCTCCCGGAACACTGTCGAACATATGATCGTTTTGATGGACCCTGAATAAAGAAAAGTGTGAAGTTATTCACATGAGTACTAAAAGAAATCAGCTACATTTCGATTACTCGGTAAGTCACACAAATATGAGTGCTGTAAATTGTACTAAATACAATTACAAGTACCCAAAGTTGGAACGATCACATAGATAACATTGTGGGTAGAGCAAACCAAAGACTGCGAATCATTGGCAGAACACTTAGAAGGTGCAACAAGTCTACCAAAGAGACTGCTTCACAACGCTTGCCCGCCCTATTCTGGAGTATTGCTGTGCAGTGTGCGATCCGCATCAGGTGGGACTGACGCATGACATCGAAAAAGTACAAAGAAGGACAGCTCGTTCTGTATTATCGCGAAATAGGGGAGGTAGTGTGACAGACATGATACGTGAATTGGAGTGGCAATCATTAAAACAAGGGCGTTTCTCGTTGCGACGGGATCTTCTCATGAAATTTCAATCACCAGTTTTCTCCTCCGATGTTAGGTCCCATAGTGCTTAGAGCCATTGATCCATTTGACGATGGGACAGCATCATTAATGAAGTGTGTGATTATCACGAACAGTAATGCTTGCTCTGCACTGTGCAGAGTGGCGAATGATGTCTTGTTGTAGAATGTTCCATTCCTCCATCATCACGGTTGGCAATTGCTGGATGGCCGTTGGTGCATCTGAATGTGCTACACTGCCATTTCGCAACGCACCCCATACGTTCTTTATGGAATTTAAGTAGCGGGATGGGTGAACCAGTACGTTTGGCGAACGTCCTCTCGTTCCCCTAGAATTCTTACACCTGCATAATTCGATGTGGTCGCGCATTTGCATCCATAAGAATAGAGTCGGGGCTAAATACACCCTTGAAGAGACGGAGATGGGGAAGAAGCACAGTGTCACAATAGCGTTGACCGATGAATGCACCGTGTTCAAGGATTTGAAGCGTTATCTGAAGCGACCACACATTGCCAACCATAAAAATGAAATCAGGACAGAATGCACCACTCAAATGATGCACATGGTTCAGTACGCCCACGCAACATTACGACTCCCCGTACCATAACACATCTACATCTTCATCTACGTGATTACTCTGCTGTTCACAATAAAGCGCCTGGCAGAGGGTTCAATGAACCACCTTCATGCTGTCTCTTTAACGTTCCACTCTCGAACGGCACTCGGGAAAAACGAGCACTTAAATTTTTCTGTGCGAGATACCTGATTTCTCTTATATTAATGGTTCAAATGTCTCTGAGCAGTATGGGACTTAACATCTGAGGTCATCAGTCCCCTAGAACTTAGAACTACTTAAACCTAACTAACCTAAAGACATCACAGACGTTCATGTCCGAGGCAGGTTTCGAAACTGCGACCGTAGCGGTCGCACGTTTCCAGACTGAAGTGCCTAGAACCGCTAGGCCACACCGGCCAGCTCTCTTATTTTATCGTGATGATCATTTCTCCCTATGTAGGTGGGTGCCAAAAGAATGTTTTCGCAATCGGAGGAGAAAACTAGTGATTGAAATTTCATGAGAAGATCCTGTCTCAACGAAAAACGCGGCCGCGCAGTCCCAGACAGTAGCGCCCAGAACCGCTCGGCCACTCCGGCCGACTTTCTCGCGGTCATTTTTGTATTTGCTAACTATTTTACATAATCATTTATTAATTTTTTTCTGCCTATTGATCGACTGCATGTATTCGCTGCTACATCGGCTGTAGTTGTTTCTCTGGCTGAGATCTTTGACATGAGCCAGCAGTTGTGACCGAGCGGTTCTAGGTGCTTCAGTCCGGAACCGCGCTGCTGCTACGGTCGCAGGTTAGAATCCTGCCTCGAGCATGGAAGTGTGTGATGTCCTTAGGTTAGTTAGGTTTAAGTAGTTCTAAGTCTAGGGGACTGGTGACCTCAAAAGTTAAGTCCCATAGTACTCAGAGCCATTTGAACCGTTATGACACGAGTATGGCTTCGGCCAAATGAGCTGCCAGGGCTCAGTCTCCGCACAAAGCTTGTCAGTTCTGAAAGAAAACAAACTGTTCTGCTGCAAGAGTCAGACAAGAGTGAGGCTTGAATGTACTGTGACAGGACCCCGAACAACAGGGGACTGACGTACTAGGACATGTATTGAAACTATGAAATAGTGCATTTATAATGGCTGGACACTAGCCGAAATCTAGATTTGCTTTACTAAAACCTGAAAGAAAAAGACGAGTGATTGTTGTGCTCCATCATATCGAAAAACTACATCTGATACGGAAATCACACTGCAGTTATAAGACTCGAAGAACATAAAAAAAGGGTCGTAGTTATAAAAAGACACGAAACAGTGTTGTAGGCTGTGCCCTATGGTGCAGTCTGTATGTAGAGCATACATAAAGGATAAACGTGGAGGGATCGAGAAAGGGAATAAAGTTCAAGAAGAAGAAACAAAAGCTTCAAGACTTGTCGATGAAAATATATTTCTATAGGAGACAATGGGAAATATCTACCGGAATGGGTTGTTCCTGGAAAAAAAGTTATAAGGTGAACAACAAAAGTGAAAGGAATGTAATGGGGTATAGTCGGATTAAATCAGGCGAGCCTAGTAAATGAGACGCTGAAAGTAGTAGATGAGTTTCGCTGTTTGAGCTATGATGTTTGGTTTGTGGGGCGCTCAACTGCGCGGTTATCAGCACCCGTACAAATTCCCAAACTTTTCTCCGTCCAATCTCGCATTTTCATGAATAGAGATGAAATGATGAGGACAACACAAACACCCAGTCATCTCGAGGCTGGTGTAAAGCCCTGGCCCCGGTGGGAATCGAACCCAGAAGCCCGTGCTCGGGAATCGAGAACGCGATCACGAGACCACGAGCTGTGAACTTGAGCAATTAGTTCGTAAACTCCCACGGTGTTTGTACCATATAGCGTGTGTGTGCGTGGTTGCAAATGTTGCCTCTGCAATGGAATTATCACACCTGCAAAAGATTAAAACGATCCTGCCATTGACAACCTACACCCGAGGATTTCTATAAAACTGAGAATCGTGTTATGGTCTTACTTCATTGCAGTTCACTAATCAAACGAACCATTCCCAGAAGGATGCTATTAGAATGAATCACAACATGTATACCGTAAAATATTTATTCTCAAAAACATATAGTATACAAAAACTGTATAAAGTACACAATGTCATATTCTACCGTAAACGTAATTTCGAGATTGGCGAACATATATTTGACTTTCTTTTCTGACTGTGCTCACCTTTTATTAGAAGGTCACAAAGTTGGCCGATATTGATTAGCTGTGAGAAATAGAAGATTTACACCCTGACTCAAACTTTCAGAAAAAGCTCAGTGGACAAGCATATGGGACTCAACACATTTACTGTGAGTGTTTCTTTATCCGCCGAACCGAAGTGTGCATATCACCTACTGACAGCAGATATACTGCACCGATGATCTGCTTTTTGGAGCATTGCCCGCTGTGCAGATGATAATCGTGGCGTACCTGTAATTTGCTGCCGACACCGTGGACACAATATTCCGTTCGAAAACTCCTACGGCTGAAAGTACCTCAGCACGAGGCAGAACGCGAGACAAGATTTCTGTTTGCTCACTAGCCAGGAACAAAATTCCGACACAGGTATGCTTCCGCAAAGCAACACTTCAGTGCGCGTCAGACGCCTCAGAGAGGTAAGGAATCGTCACTCTAGTAAACGGAATATAGTTCTGTTCACAGAGGAACGTCCTCACTCGCCCATTATACTGCGAAATCAACACTTCTCTAAATATAACCGACAGGTTCTGCGCTGCGGCTCTCGCCAGCAAAGACTCTGGGGCAGCCCCGGAGGGAAATATCTTCTAACGATCCCCACAGTGAAGTGTCTCCACACTACATGCCCGCTCTCTCTTGGACATGTGGCGTCTACGTTTGAGCTCAGATGAGGAATATCAGAGGCTGCCACAAAGTTACTACCTCCTCCTACATGGGTCGGTCATGAATCTGCCGCCCAATAGCCTGAAACTCTTACTCCTTTCAGAAGATTTTCTCGAACTTTTCATTTCCCCTCCTACATCCATTGCACAAATACACATTCTTACTTTTCGGAGGGATGCATTCTCTGGTGCTTCCCAAGAGAAGATTCCTCGGAGGGCAGCCCATGACCGTACTTTGTGACCTCGCACTTTCCTTCACACTAAAAGGGATGTCATTTCGATTCGTTCCACCCTTGATGCCCTTCTGCCAGGTACGGCATTCTGAACTTTTTTTTTAACCCACCACAGTGCAGACTCCCACCAGAACAGTCCATGCTATGGGGATTCTGTGGCCTCCGGCGTTGTAAACCACTGTCTGCTCAGTCTGTTCTTTCTAAGGGGAGTAAAAGCCTGCCCTTGCAGAACACGACAAATCTCTTCCCAGCCCCTGTTTAGCCGATAGTGGCTTCTAGAAACGCTTTGTCCATGTCGCTCTATCTGCCAGCTTTCAGCTCTAATTAACTCCCAGACATGCAGTACTACAGAAATTGTCAGTAAGTGGTGCTAGCCAGAACCAGACAATGAAATGATTAATAATCCAATTGTGCATCGTAAACAGTGATCTAATATCAATACAAATCGAAAATAATTTACAGAATATTAAATGTATCACAAACACACACACACTTCTTTCCATTACCAAATTCTAGCAATTTCTCAGTGCCTCAGGATGTGTTGTATAGACCGACCCCTTTTTTAGTCAAGTTGTGCAGTTACTCATCATCATCATTTTCGTTTCTTGCAGTAGGTTGCACATTCCATTCTCAAACCATCTTGTTCCTCGGACGTCCAAAACTAGGTCACAACTTTTCTGCGTCCTTTCTAAATAGTTACACCAGTTGATTTCACTTTTTTTCTTTTCAAATTTTATTTTCCAGATCTGAAGTCTTTAGCTCTTGAGTCATTTCTGTTTTTCTTTTATGTTCAAAAAATGGTTCAAATGGCTCATAAGCACTATGGGACTTAACATCTGAGGTCATCAGTCCCCTAGACTTAGAACTAATTAAACCTAACTAACCTAAGATCATCACACACATCCATGCCCGAGACAGGATTCGAACCTGCGACCGAAGCAGCAGCGCGGTTCTGGACTGAAGCCCCTAGAACCTCTTGACCACAGCGGCCGGCTCTTGTTTTGTCGATCAGTGTGCAGCCTTTGACTTTATTTATTTATTTATTGTTCAGCTAATTCAGTCTATACCAGATGTAGCCACTTTAAGTTATTAAATACATATTTAAGAGGTTTTTCCATTCATGTCTGTCCGCTGCTGTCTTCTGCCAGTTGAAGCCTGCAACTTTCCTGAGTGCCTTATCCCAGCGATCAGTTGGTCTCCCTGGTGGTCTTCGTTTTTCTCTGAGACTCCACTCTAAAACTGATTTTGTCCATCTTCCAACCTTCGTTCTTCCAATATGCCCTGCCCACTTCCATTTTAGAGTCTTAACCTGTTCTATAATATCTTTTTGCCCCTGTTACTGCTCGAATGTCTTCACATTTCTGTCGATATTTCTTAGTGAGACCTAACATTGACCTTTCCATAGCCCTCTGAGAAATTCTAAGTTTCCTTTTGAAAAAATCATTTAAAGTCCAAGTTTCACACCCATAAGCTACAACCGGCAGTAGGACACACTGATAAAAAACTGTCTTCTTTAAGTAGACTGGCATGTTATATTTGAAAGCTGTTGTATTCCATCCATAAGCCCTCAAACTCAGTTTAATTCGACGAAAAATTTCAGGTTTCAAATCCCCTTTTGTGTCAATTAATTGCCCCAGATTAACGTATTCTGTAACATTATTGCCGGCCAGGATGGCCGAGCGGTTCTAGGCGCTACAGTCTTGAACCGCGCGACTGCTACGGTTGCAGGTTCGAATCTTGCCTCGGGAATGATTTTGTGTGATGCCCTTAGTTGAGTTAGGTTTAAGTAGTTCTAAGTTCTAGGGGACTGATGACCTCAGAAGTTAAGTCCCATAGTGCTCAGAGCCATTTGAACCTTTTTTCTGTAACATTATTTACGATTTTGCTGTTCAGTGTTAGGCCTACTTGTCTTGCAGCTCCCACTTACTATGCATAAACTTAGTTTTAGAGTGATTTATTTTAAGTACAACTTCCTGACAACGATTTGTTAAGCCTTTTATAGAGGACTGCATTTCCGTCTTACTGTTAGCTAGGACCACTATGTCGTCAACAAAATTCAGGTTAGTGAGCCTTTTACCATTTATCCTTATTCCTCCGTTGTTCCAAACAGTTTTAGACAAGGCATCTCAAGAATTACTATAAATAACTTACGGGATATAGAACAGTCAGAGGCTGCGTATTGTGCAGCCTTTGACTGTCCTGAGAAATTTCCTCTCAGCTCACGTAGTTTTCCTTCTGTCTTACTTCTTATTGGAAGTAATCGGTATTTCTGATTCGATGTCTTCGGGTTTGAGCCCATGGATGTATTATAAACGTTTCTAGCGCTACAAGGAAAACAAAAAAAAACACTGAGAGACCTCCAGGCCGCGAGTACAGGTCAAGTGCGGAAGGCCGCGTTCTGCTCTGGAGAGTGAGTTACACTCTGGCGCAGTTAACGCGATTTGTTCGTTCGCACCGTGTCTGTAACCCGGCCGCCAGCTACGCACTTGGCTGAATAATTCAGGCCGTACCGTGTTTGCCGTTACTTTCCACTTTCGAGCTAACGCTTGGCCAACTGTTTATCGTGGAATAATTTCTCTAGCAAATATTTGTCGGTCGCCAACAGATCTCATCGCCCGGTGGCGCTGTAATAGGGCAGCTTTTTGTTCCGCGTCCATCCTAAATGTTTGAGGAAAGTAATTAAACAGTTGCAGAGGTCGAACAATAGAGCGCCAGACTCTGGGAGGGGGGAGGGATGAAAAAAGAGAGAGGGGGAGAGAGAGAGAGAGAGAGAGAGAAAAATCTGTACCAGCGGATTGGAGCAGCGGGCTGCGGCTTGTTTGCAGGGACCTTTTGTTTGCTGTTTACTCAGTCTCTCTCTCAACATTTAAAGACCGAAAGCGGCAGCGGCTTCGCCAACGTTTAGAGCTCCAACGGCGACGAGCATTTGAAAATGATCCCGTGTTTGACGGGCCCGGCTTCTAGTTTTGTATACGAGCGCAGGCGATATACCGAGTCAGCACTGCGATCAGAATTCCAACGCAAATTTGACTTCTGGGGTGGAAAAAAATCTGGCGTACTCGCAGCGACAGTCCTTTCTGTGATCTCAAGCGTTAAAATATATTTCAGCTGAATTTCTGTAGCGTTCTTTCAGTGCAGCTGGGTCCAATGCCCAAACGTCCTTCTTTCTCCGCACCCCAAAATGTTCCAGTGCTTGGCTTTCTGCCGGAAAACATTTAGCTCATTTTATCTTTTACCAGGAGCCTTTGGTAGACAGGGGAGATATTTTCTCAGTTTTACACTGAGTTATTACAAAAACTGATAATTTGTGAATACATTAATGATGGAGTCTTACAAAGGAATACCACAGGTCTGTAAAACAAACAGAAATATTCGAAATGTGTAAATCACAATCACATCCTTGATGCATGAAATGTATTTATAGTACCAAGAAATTAACGCAGAAATTATTTTTTCAGGAAGGACATGACAATTCTCTTAAAACTGTGTAGACCATAGATTAACAGTTTAAGAACCTAATAGGACTTCCGAGAAGAGCTGTTAGGTTGAGCTTATTTCATTAAGGTCTGAAGCAATAAAAGAGATCCCAAAAAATAGCAACTAAGAGACGTGTTTCTTAAGTAAGTACCGTTTTGAAATTAAAAAAAAGACGTACTAAGATATTTCAATAATTTGGTTTTTACATGAAAGCCTGTACCTCAATCTACGCACTGATGTCATTACAGTCTGATTCTTCCTTGTTTACGTTGTGTACTGAGTGTTTAAGACGCCTCCGATAATCATGAGTCCCGCTGATTGTGAATTACGGGCTATTATAGGATTTCTTATTGCTAAAGGCCTAAAAGTGATCGATATTCATCGTGAGATCTGTACAGTTTACGGAGAAAACATTATGAGTGATGTAATGGTAAGAAAGTGGGTGAAAACATTTAAAGATGGCCGCACAAACGTGCATGATGAACAACGGAGTGGCGTCCTTCGGTCGTTAATAAAAGTTTGGTGCAGGATATGGACAATAAGGTGAGTGAAAACAGAAGCTTCACGATTTCCTCCTTGCAGGATGACTTTCCTAATGTGCCTCGTAGTGTTTTGTATGGCATTGTGACCGAGCTCGTGAGTTACCGAAAATTGTGCGCACGTTGGGTATCAAAAATGTTGACGGATGTGCACAAAACCAAACGTTTAGACAGCGCATTGACTTTTCTTGAGCGTTACCACAACGGCGGTGATGATTTCTTAAGCCAAATCGTTACGGGCGATGAAACATGGGTGGCCTACGTCACACCTGAATCAACGCAACAGTCCACGGAAGTTGAGCAAGGGCATCGTTTTGCTGCAAGACAATGCCCGTCCGCATGTGGCGAATCAGACCAAAGATCTCATCACATCTTTTCGATGGGAAACTCCAGATCATCCTCCGTACAGCCCCGATCTCGCGCCCAGTGACTACCATCTATTCCTGCACTTGAAGAACCACCTGAGCAGTCAGCGTCAAGTCGATGACGAAGTCAGAACAGTGGTGATGCACTGGTTAACAAGTCAGGTGGCAGACTTCTACGAGGAGGGTATTCAAAAACTGGTACAACGTTATGACAAGTGCCTCAATATTGACGGAAATTATGTAGAAAAGTAGATTAAGGTACAGCCTTTCATGTAAAAATAAAATTATTGGAACATCTTAGTACGTCTTTCTTTAATTTCAAAACGGTACTTACTTAAAAAACACGCCTCATATTTAACAGATCGGCAAACAACAGGGGCGTCGAAAGTGGTCGAAAGTGGTCAGCTGAAATCTGCTGTGGGACAAACATTTTACGCAATTTGGCCAATAAAGGGACGAAAAATGATATTTACTTCTTTTAGTTAAATCGCGAACCTCCTTGCATAATCTAACGAATTCAGGGCGTAATACTGATGGCGTCGACGAACCCGCTTTTAGGGATGCTAGTTCTGGTAGGACAAGGAATGCTTTTGGAGGAGAAGAGTTGGTTGCACTGTTTTCCACCATCTACCTCGTCAATATTACAAGCGAGACAGCATATGCAACACGTATCTCTGAATAGCATTAGTCCTATGTCACAGAAAGCAAAAAATGTCGCCGCTTTTCGTCTGTTGAAAATGTTGCTGAATGACGACGCGCGAGGGCGTCTTCTCCGCGACTCAATGCAACTGGCTTCGCACACAGCGTGAACTAATGAGTGGTACAGGTAAAATTGTCGACACGGCCTTCGCTATAATGCATAAACCCTCAGATTTTCAAATGCAAGCTTCAGTTAAAAAGGTCGTAGCGCCGTAGTAGCTATGAGTATGTAAGATTTTAGTTTTTGCACATAATGAGCCAAAACATTACAACCAGAGCCCATCACGAGATTGAAAGCCGCGTGGTAAGGTTGTGGGCGTTTTATGAAAGTATTCGGTGCGAATCACTTAACACCTGCGCCGCAAATATTGCGGAAATGAAAAGCACTGTTGATGAGCAGTTTTCACAGAATGTATTCGTAGCCAGGGACTCGTACTGTTAGCCAATAAACAGATTGTAATACTACTCAGAAAGTGTATATTTTGTGCAAACAAACAGTTTCTAAAGAAAACTATGGTTACCGACATTAAGAGACTAAAAGCAGGGTAAATTAGAATGCCATTGGTGTTTGTTTCGCGATTCTAGCGTCAGTCGTTTACGAGATATCCTGTTTTGAGAAGTTTTCTCACCGACACTTCTTTGTGCCGTTCAGCCTGCATAGTTTCTAGGTACGCTGTTGCTGTGTTTGTTTACAAGGTGCTTGTGTGTTCCTTGAGTGCACTGCGACTTGCTAGTCAGTCAGTGTGTGACAGTCCAAGCAGTACGTCGTGCCTGCATGATGGGATATACCAATGTAGAATAAGCAGACATGGGTAAGGTGGATGGAAAGTGTAGGAAGAATGCAAATTTTTAAAATTGTAGTAAGTTCCTATGGGACGAAACTGATGACATCATCTGTTCCTAGTCTTGCGCACTACTTAATCTAGCTTAAACTAATTTACGCTAAGGACAGCACACATATCCATGCCCGAGGGAGGACTCGAACCTCCGACGGGAGGAGCCGCGCAACCGTACAAGGCGCCCAAGACTCCGCGGCAACCCCGCGCGGCTAGGAAGAATGCAGTTCGTTCATGTACGGTATATGCGGAGAGGTACCCCAACAGACGTGAACCACCTCGACAACTGTTTATCTGCCTCTCCAACCTGTTACCTGAAAATAGTACTGAAAGACCTAGACAACGTAACAGGAGAAAGCAAATGAAGGCAGTGCGCAGTAATTGACGAAAAGTCATCGTATAAAACATAAGTGATTTATGGCGTTCCCCAAGGTAGTGTTACAGGGCCTCTGCTGTTCCTTATCTATATAAACGATTTAAGAGACATTCTGAGTTGCCGTCTTATGTACACTCATGCTCATAAATTAAGGATAATGCTGGTACATGGTGAAACAACGCTCTGGTGGGAGTTTGTGGGTTTAAAGCACCTCGGGGTATGACCTTGCGGTGCATTTGACCTGCAGTCGTCGCACAGTGACGCTGGCCGCAGTCCACATACGCAGAGGTGTGTTGGTGCATGTCAGATTACGGTGCAGCGAGTACGTGTGCAGACGTTTTCAGACGTGATAATGGTGACTGTGTGTTGAAAATGACGTTGTGAGGGGTAGAATAGTAAGGTGACTGGAGGCTGGTCAAACACAGCAGGTCGTAGCACGGGCCCTCCGTGTGCCACAAAGTGTGACCTCACGATTATGGCAACGATTCAAGCTGACAGGAAACGTGTCCAGGCGCTACAGTACGGGACGGCCACAGTGTACAACACCACAAGAAAACCGATATATCACTATCAGTGCCCGCAGACAGCCATGAAGTACGGCAGGTAGCCTTGCTCGGGACCTTACCGCAGCCACTGGAACAGTTGTCTCCAGACACACAGTCTACCGACGACTCAACAGACATGGTTTATTGGCCCTGAGACCTGTAAGGTGCATTCCACTGGCCTCTGGTCACAGAAGAACCCGTAAAGCCTGATATCAAGAACACATTACATGGTCACTGGAACAATGGTTCCAGGTTATGTTTATGGACGAGTCCAGTGATTCTAACCGGGTTTTCATCTGGCGTGAACCAGGAACCAGATACCAACCCGTTAATGTCCTTGAAAGGGACCTGACTAGTATGGAGGTCATGGTTTGATGGCGTGGGGTGGAATTATTATTGGTGCACGTACACCCCTGCATGTCTTTAACAGAGGAACTGTAACAGGTCAGGTGTATCGGGACGTCATTTTTCACAAGTATTTCCGCATTTTCAGGGGTGCAGTGGGTCCCACCTTCCTCCTGAGGGATGATAACGTACGGCCCCACTGAGCTGCCATCATGAAGGAGTACGTTGAAACAGAAGATATCAGGCGAATGGCGTGGCCTGCCTGTTCTCCAGACCTAAACCCCATCGAGAACGTTTGGGGTGCTCTCGGTCGACGTATCGCTGCACGTCTTCAAACCCCTACAACACTTCAGGAGCTCCGACAGGCACTGATACAAGAATGGGAGGTTATACCCCAGCAGCTGCTTGACCACCTGATCCAGAGTATGCCAACCCGTTGTGAGGCCTGTGTACGTGTGCATGGTGTGGTGTCAAGGTACATGTGCAGGAAACAGTGGCGTTTCGTAGCACGTGTGTTTCGGGACGGTTTTCTCAACTTATCACCAATACTGTGCACTAACAGATCTGTGTCTTGTGTGTTCCCTACGTGCCTATGCTATTAGCGCCAGTTTTGTGTAGTGCCACGTTGTGTGGCACCACATTCTGCAATTATCCTTAATTTATGAGCATGAGTGTAGTTTCCAGATAATGCTGACGTTTATGGTCTAGTGAACTCATCAGAAAATCAAAACAAATTGCAAAAAAATTAGGAACAATATATGAGTGGTATAAAAATTGACACTAAATAATTAGAAGTATGCGGTCATCCAAATGAGCGCTAAAAAGAACACGCTAAATCAGTTTAATATAAAGACCGTAAAATCAACTAAATACCTAGGCATTACAATTAAAAACAGTTTAAATCGGAAAAACACGTAGAATATGTTGTGGGGAAGACAAACCACAGATTTCGTATTATTGCGAGATCTATTAAACCGACTGCCTACACTACGCTTGTCCGTCCTCTTTTGGAGTACTCCTGCGCGATGTGGGAGCCTTACTAGATAGCATTTACGGAGAACGTTGAGAAAGTTCAAGGAAGAGCAGCACGTTTTGTATTACTGCGCAACAGGGGAGAGAATGCAACGGATATGATACAGGATTTGAGATGGACATCACTGAAACGAAGGCGTTTTTAGTTGCGGTGGAATCCTCTAGCGAAATTTCAATCAATAACTTTCTCCTCTGAATGCGATAGTATTTTGTTGGCGACGACCTACATAGGGAGAAACAATCATCATAATAAAATAAGGGAAATCAGGGTACCGAAAGACACATGTATTCGTTTATTCCACGCGCTGCTCGGAAATGGAATAATAGAGAACTATTGCGAAGGTGATTCGATGAAACGTTAGCCAAGCACTTAAATGTGATTTGCAGATTTAGATGCAGAATGTCCTGGCTGCTGTTGCAGTTGACGCACACTTTTGCTCTCGCGCAATCTCACAAGAAAGTGGCATGATCCAGGCTAGATTCCTACACGTTCCTCATAGACTTAAGTTCCATCGCTATCACATCTCTCTCCACTTAGAGCTGCATGGAAACAATTATGAGAATCGTTTTAACTTCTGTAAGTGGGCATTAAGATAGGATACTCCAGATCTATCATATATCTTTTTTAATAATGCAACTACATTTACCTATCATGGGAAGGAAAACCGCCGAAACGTGCACTATTGGTCTGTTGATAATGCCCGGAACACGGAACGCGCGTAAGTATTGCAGCCTCCTAACAGACCACTTCCGTGGATGCTAGAAGACGTTCCTCTGCAGACCAGGAGGAACCTTTGGTCCCAAGATGGTGGCTGTCCTGCCCATAGTGCATGAAGGACAACAGCATGTATTCATGAATTGCTTTAAAATCGTCGTATTGGACGCAAAGCACCTGTACGTTGGCCGGCCCGTTCCACGGATTTGACGCCTGTAGACCTTTTTCTGTGCGGAAAGCTAAAAGAGGCTGTCTACAAGGACATACACCCTATGATCTGCAACGACATATTACTGCAGCCTGCTCGGACATCTCCGCCGAAATGCTAGCACGTGTCCATCACTCGTTCCATTCCGTACTGGACGCATGTGTTACCGGCGCCGGCGGCCGTTTTGAACACAACCTGTGATGGTTGGTTGTCCTGTTACTAGTCAGAATCCACATAACTAGTGTATGCACTTGTATGTTCCTTAGTGTGTGCTACCGCAGATATTTCAAAATACGGTATCTCCCAAACGACTCGCACTACGATCCTGCAAAAAACACCAGTGACATTCTAATTTACCCTACCTCTACTTTGTTGATGTTAATAGGCATTGTTTCACTTAAAAAGCGCATGTTTACGCAAAAAATACACTTCCTAAGTATTGCTACAATCTGTTTGTTGGCTAACAGTACGAGCCCTGGCTACCGATCCATTCTGTGCTCCCCAAGGAAGTGTTACAGGCCCTCTATTGTTCCCGATCTACATTAACGACTTAGGAGACAATCTGAGTAGCCGTCTTAGATTGTTTGCAGATGATGCTGTCATTTACCGTCTTGTAAAGTCATCAGATGATCAGAACGACTTGCAAAATGATTTAGATAAGATATCTGTATGGTGCGAAAAGTGGCAATTGACCCTGAATAAAGAAAAGTGCGAAGTTATTCACATGAGTACTAAAAGAAATCAGCTAAATTTCGATTACGCGATAAGTCACACACATCTGAGGGCCGTAAATTCAACTAAATACTTAGGGATTACAATTACAAATAACCTAAATTGGGACGATCACATAGATAATATTGTGGGTAGAGCAAACCAAAGACTGCGATTCATTGGTAGAACACTTAGAAGGTGCAACAGGTCTACCAAAGAGACTGCTTACTCAACGCTTGTGCGCCATATTCTGGAGTACTGCTGTGCGGTGTGGGATCCACATCAGGTGGGACTCACGGATGACATCGAAAAAGTACAAAGAAGGGTAGCTCGTTTTGTATTATCGCGAAATTGGGGAGATAGTGTCACAAACATGATAGGCGAATTGGAGTGGCGATCATTAAAACAAAGGCGTTTTTCGTTGCGGCGGGATCTTCTCATGAAATTTCAATCACCAGTTTTCTCCTCCGATTGCGAAAACAATTCTGTTCCACCCACCTACATAGGGAGAAATGATCATCACGATAAAATAAGAGAGATCAGGGCTCGCACGGAAAAATTTAAGTGTTCTTTTTTTCTGCGTGCCGTTCGAGAGTGGAACGGGAGAGGGACAGCATGAAGGTGGTCTATTAAACCCACTGCCAGGCACTTTATTGTGAATAGGAGAGTAATCACGTAGATGTAGATGCAAACAGCACCACGACAGCACTTTCCATTTGCGCAATATCTGCTATGCAAGTTTTGGTGATTCACCTTGCGTAAGTATAGCAGAGATGACTGACGACTTGGGAATCATTCTAGTGATGATAGGAGTACACACAGGGAATACCAGTGACATAAGTTACTTTGGAAAAAGGCAGATTTTTATGGTCCGATGCTTGGGAACGTGCAAGTCGGAAATAGCGAAATTGCTTGGGTGTTCGCGTCCTGCTGCAGTCAGCATCTTTCGAAAGTGGTTGATGACCGTGAAGCCATGAGTGGCAACACGTTGTTGAAGTTTACGCCTCATCACACAACGTGGAGGTTGGAGGCTTGCTTGCCCTGTCAAGAAAAGTAGACGGCGATGCGTGGCAGATCTAACGACAGAGTATACTGCTGGCTAACAAATTAGAATATAGTGTACACTGTTAAGTGGACATTTTTGAACATGGGAGTCTGCAGCAGACGAACCTCCTTACATGCTTCCACGTTGACGTAACAAGATGTCAATAACGTCTGCATTGGGCAGGGGATTATCGAAACCGGACAGTGGTTCAATGGAAATATGCGGCGTGGGAGGACGAATCACGTGCGTTGTCAAATCAGGTTTATGGTCGTGTCTGTACACGCCATCATCGAGGATAACAGCTGCTCGAAAAATTCATCGTACCACTGATCCAGGCTGATAGCTATGTACGGTACTCACCTGGGATTCCGTGTGAATTGTGATAGCAGTCGAAAGCACCATGACATCTGCGGACGACGTTAAAATTATTGCTGACCACCTGCGTACCTTCATGCTTGATGTCTTTCGCCAGGGTGACGGGACCTTTCAGTAAGGTAACAGTGCCTGTCACAAGGCCAGAATCGTGCTACAGCAGTTTGAGGGGCTTGATAGTGAACACATGTTAAAGTCTTCGCCAACAAATTCGCGTGATTTGAACCCGATGTAACACCTCTGAATAGGAAACGGACACCATCTCGTCGTATCTCTGTTGCATTGCAATCCAAAAGTCAACTAACCCGCCACTAAGCTACAGTTAATAATGTTTCGGCTCGTAAGTGTGTATATTCAGAGCGCTTCTTGTTAATATTTAAAAACCTCGAAGCGACGTAGATCACGCTGAGACAAGTAGTTTGATATGAGACGCTTGGTGCTGCAAATGTCGGAAAATGTCTCGAAAGTGGGTGATAAATGTTGAGCATGCAACTTCACCAGATGACATACCTCCCTGTGCGTACAGCGGTTGGACTTGTTTATCCTACTCTCTATGGTAATGGTCGGTGCTACATACACTCTGCTATGCTACGCTGTTCTCGTTAATGTAATCCGATGCATCATAGCCTTGATTTACCACTACTACGAGTACTACCCTATAACACCGGATAATTCAATAATGAATACAGAGTACTCTTGCGGATCAGTGTGTAAAACTGCCCCCTACCAGCGAGTGCAGGACCGACAAGCCCAACAGCCGCACATACGATGTGGTACGTCATTTGCCGTCTGGGATATTTCCCGACATTCGCTGTTCCATGTGTCTTATATGAAATTACTTGTCTGAGCGTCATCCGCGTAGGTTAGAGGTCTTTTAAATGTTAATAATACTCACGCTTTAAGTACGAGGTGGTCAGAAAATGTCTGAAACGCTTGCAGGGGTGAGGCAGGGCAGGATGTATTGAGACATAAATGTTACGAAAAAATTTCGATATGTTGCACCGTTTCCGACTTATTTAGCATTGGATTCAGCCAATTGGGGCTTCGTGAGCTCACATTCAAGGTGCCTACCATGGACGGTGTTTCCCAACGAGCGCTTTGTTTGGTTAGCTGAAACTAGAGATCGCGCGTGCCATTACCAGATCGGCTAATTTCAGTCCTAAATAACTCGGAGATGGTGCAACGCATCGAACCTTTTTCTCAACATTTATGTCTCAGTACAGGCTGCGCTTCAACATCCTTAGAAGCGTATCAGACATTTTCTCTAGAAGCTTATGAGACATTTTACACTGGTTCAGAATGGTTCAAATGGCTCTGAGCACTATGGGACTTAACATCTGAGGCCATCAGTCCCCAAGAACGTATAACTACTTAAACCTAACTAACCTAACGACATCACACACATCCATGCCCGAGGCAGGATTCGAAACTGCGGCCGTAGCGGTAGCGCGGTTCCAGACTGAAGCGCCTAGAACCGCTCGGTCACAATGGTCGGCTTTACACTGGTGTGCAATACTTATACACGAAAGTAAACTCCACATGATGTGTCACTGCCGAATAACATAGCTCGATGAAACTTGGAAAGAACTACTACAGTAGACTACAGAGGTAACTGAGTGAAATAGCCGGCCGGATTTGGCCGAGCGGTTCTAGGCGCTACAGTCTGGAACCACGCGACCACTAAGGTCGCAGGTTAGAATCCTGCCTCGGGCATGGATGTGTGTGATGTCCTTAGGTTAGTTAGGTTTAAGTAGTTCTAAGTTCTAGGGGACATATGACCTCAGAGTTAAGTCCCATAAGCCACTTGGCGACAGGTCCTGAGTACACCTTTATTCGTGCACGGTGTAAGAAGCTTTTGCGCATGCGCAACTCGCGTAACGTAATTGCCTCACAGCCAAATGCATATGGATTTAATTAACAATGTGCACAGTTCAGGATGTGCAGAGGTAGCCCTTGCCACTCAACGAGGAAAACTCCAACAGATGGTAGCACACTGCAGCTGACTTTTATCCCCATTCGCTCGGCATAAATCCTGCTAGACGATAGCACATTCCTCTGATATGCTAATCCACTCACTATATAGTAAAATTAGATCAGGCGTCAGGATATGTGAAACTTGTACTGAAGTAAACCTTTTTCGTGGGCTTCTAAGTGAGTTATATTATAGTAATTTATGGATTTTATCGAACAGTAATCCCTTTGTGGTGCTGAGAATCAGAAGGGTCCCAAGCACATCACCGTTTGTTGTGAGACTGTAGCATTTATTCCTGATTCTGGAATCTATTGATGTCATGGTAAGTCGGTCTTATCTGTTCTGTGGCCCATATTCTATATGTAAAAATTCATTAAATGCTGTAACACTGGTTTCTCTGGTATTCACTTAAATGTGGGATCGACGGCAGTGCACTATACTCCGTTATGGATCTTAGCGCTTCATTTGCATTCTAATCAAATGACCATGTTAGTAGACATTATTCCTGTTCAATCATTGCCACAAGCTGCAGTTTGTGTCAGGAGATGGTTGTTTACTGTGCAGGAATCGGCTCGGCTTTCGTGTGCAGTTTAAACATGAACTATGTTGAATCTATTTTAAATGTGGACAGAAAAGTAAAGCTGTGAGGAAAACTCGTGAGTCATGCTTGGGTAGTCAAACGTTAGAGCACTTGCCCGCGAAAGCCGAAGGTCGCGAGTTCGAGTTTTGGTCAGGCGCACAGCTTTATTCTACTAGGAAGTTTCATATCAGCGAACACTCCGCTACAGAGTGAAAATCTCATTCTGGGAACAGAACAGTAAATTACCAGGAAAAGTTAGCCGAAAAGAAACTAGGGCCTCCGAGAACAGATTGAGAGAGTGACGAAATCAAATAACCGTGACTACAAGCGATCATTCAACAAGGAAGTGAACAGTTAGCCCAAGTTGTATAGTGCAGCGTAAGAATATCTGATTTTCAGCCCGGGTGTAAATCCGTGAACTAATGCATCCACTGGCGATCTTGTACATTTGTCTGAAAGAATGAAAAAGCATGCAAACTCTCACTTACATAAAAATGCGAAACAGAGAGTTGCGAAATCTTACAGATTATTTCGTTATTTCTCTAAGCTGTACTTAATGTGTACAAAACAACAAAATTCCATAAAAAAGCAATTCTATCTTTTGTCAGATGAGTTATGCTTCTTATTGTTTTTATTACAATAATTATTATTACGAAATGAAATGTCGTGTGGCGAGGGCCTCCCTTCGGGTAGACCGTTCGCCTTGTTCTTTTGAGTCGGAGCCACTTCGGCAAGTTGCGTGTCGATTTGGATGAAATGACGATGATGAGGAGAACAGAGCACCCAGCTCCTGAGCAGACAAAATCTCCGAACCCGCCAGGAATCGAACCCGGGCCCCTTGGCATGACATTCCGTCGTGCTGACCGCTTCTTTTTTTTCTTTTTTTCGTTTTGTTCGGTACTGTTTGTTGCGTTTGGTCTGGGAGGACGTCACAAGACATCCGTTCAAGTTGGTCATTGGTTCCTTTATGCAGTTGTTGTTGTTATTATTGGCAGCGGATATTGTTGTACAAGCTTCTTGATTTAAAAGAAAGTGTCGTGCGACTAGGGCTTCCCGCCGGGTGCACCGTTTGCCGGGTGCAAGACTCTCGATTTGATGCCACGTCGGCTACTTTCGCGTCGATGGAGATAAAATGATGATGACTAGGACAACACACCACCCCGTCCCTCAGCGGAGAAAATCTTCCACCCACCCGGGAATCGAACCCGGGCTCTTACCATTGACATGTCGCGCTAACCACACATCTACCGGGGGCGGACAACTTGTTGATATACATAACCGTCACACAGCAGATGCTATCAATTTCACATTCTCAGATTTATCTGAATCCAAACATACACTCCTGGAAATGGAAAAAAGAACACATTGACACCGGTGTGTCAGACCCACCATACTTGCTCCGGACACTGCGAGAGGGCTGTACAAGCAATGATCACACGCACTGCACAGAGGACACACCAGGAACCGCGGTGTTGGCCGTCGAATGGCGCTAGCTGCGCATCATTTGTGCAACGCCGCCGTCAGTGTCAGCCAGTTTGCCGTGGCATAAGGAGCTCCATCGCAGTCTTTAACACTGGTAGCACGCCGCGACAGCGTGGACGTGAACCATATGTGCAGTTGACGAACTTTGAGCGAGGGCGTATAGTGGGCATGCGGGAGGCCGGGTGGACGTACCGTCGAATTGCTCAACACGTGGGGCGTGAGCTCTCCACAGTACATCGATGTTGTCACCAGTGGTCGGCGGAAGATGCACGTGCCCGTCGACCTGGGACCGGACCGCAGCGACGCACGGATGCACGCCAAGACCGTAGGATCCTACGCAGTGCCGTAGGGGACCGCACCGCCACTTCCCAGCAAATTAGGGACACTGTTGCTACTGGGGTATCGGCGAGGACCATTCGCAACCGTCTCCATGGAGCTGGGCTACGGTCCCGCACACCGCTAGGCCGTCTTCCGCTCACGCCCCAACATCGTGCAGCCCGCCTCCAGTGGTGTCGCGACAGGCGTGAATGGAGGGACGAATGGAGAGGTGTCGTCTTCAGCGATGAGAGTCGCTTCTGTCTTGGTGCCAATGATGGTCGTATGCGTGTTTGGCGCCGTGCAGGTGAGCGCCACAATCAGGACTGCATACGACCGAGGCACACAGGGCCAACACCCGGCATCATGGTGTGGGGAGCGATCTCCTACACTGGCCGTACACCTCTGGTGATCGTCGAGGGGACACTGAATAGTGCACGGTACATCCAAACCGTCATCGAACCCATCGTTCTACCATTCCTAGACCGGCAAGGGAACTTGCTGTTCCAACAGGACAATGCACGTCCGCATGTATCCCGTGCCACCCAACGTGCTCTAGAAGGTGTAAGTCAACTACCCTGGCCAGCAAGGTCTCCGGATCTGTCCCCCATTGAGCATGTTTGGGACTGGATGAAGCGTCGTTTCACGCGGTCTACACGTCCAGCACAAACGCTAATCCAACTGAGGCGCCAGGTGGAAATGGCATGGCAAGCCGTTCCACAGGACTACATCCAGCATCTCTACGATCGTCTCCATGGGAGAATAGCAGCCTGCATTGCTGCGAAAGGCGTATATACACTGTACTAGTGCCGACATTGTGCATGCTCTGTTGCCTGTGTCTATGTGCCTGTGGTTCTGTCCGTGTGATCATGTGATGTATCTGACCCCAGGAATGTGTCAATAAAGTTTCCCCTTCCTGGGACAATGAATTCACGGTGTTCTTATATCAATTTCCAGGAGTGTATGTGAACACCCAGACTGTATACTGACGAGCCGCCACTGGTTGTAAACCTGGATTATGAGAACATTTCATTTCATATGACTGTCAAGTACAGAGACAGACCTGTGCCTACTCACGGCCTTGTTCCACTCCCCGTAATCAGTTTCTCAGCCTATCGACGACCGCAACAACGATGTCGCTGGACCCGGATGCACACCTACCACTCAACTCGAGGCAAACTCCGCGTGGCGGAAACTCTCGGTGGTCGGGTTGCATAGCCGGCGGGCGCCTTCCGCCGCGGGCAGGACCTGGCACGCGAGGAATGCAGTTGGCGCGCGCGCCTCCGCGGGGCATTAAGACATTCCGGCGTCACAGCTGACAGGGGGATGACAGGGCCGGGCTGCGCTCGTCTCGTTAGCAGGTCAGCTAGCGGCAGCTGTCGTAATTTGTGCCGCGGCCGCCGCCGCCGCCGCCGCTGCGGCTGCCGTGGCTCGTTAGCCCCGGTGACGGGGCAGAACGGACCGCTGCTCCACATTCCGCCTTCGGCACGCGCTCCGCCACTGTGTCCGTCGCCGCAAGCCATACCGCACTGGACGCAGCCGTCTTACTCCACATATTGCTCTCGACTCCAAAAAGGTTCCGAAAGCGCCGCTCCAACGACTGGCCACTTTCGCCGTCCTTGCCTGGCTCACCAGTTCTCACTCGCTCCCTGAGACAAAATTATCCTGGTGTAATCGTTGGACAGGGGACATCAGCTGGTTAAGTAATTGTCAGGGCTAATGAAGTTCACCAATAGCCGTGTAACTTCTACACCTACATCTACATTTATACTCCGCAAGCCACCCAACGGTGTTTGGTGGAGGGCACTTTAAGTGCCACTGTAATTACCTCCCTTTTCTGTTCCAGTCGCGTATAGTTCGCGGGAAGAACGACTGTCGGAAAGCCTCCGTGCGCGCTCTAATCTCTCTAATTTTACATTCGTGATCTTCTCGGGAGGTATAAGTAGGGGGAAGCAATATATTCGATACCTCATCCAGAAACGCACAATCTCGAATCCTGGACAGCAAGCTACACCGCGATGCAGAGCGCCTCTCTTGCAGAGTCTGCCACTTGAGTTTGTTAAACATCTCCGTAACGCTACCACGGTTACCAAATAACCCTGTGACGAAACGCGCCGCTCTTCTTTGGATCTTCTCTATCTCCTCAGTCAGCCCGATCTGGTACGGATCCCACACTGATGAGCAATACTCAAGTATAGGTCGAACGAGTGTTTTGTAAGCCACCTCCTTTGTTGATGGACTACATTTTCGAAGGACTCTCCCAATGAATCTCAACCTGGTACCCACCTTACCAACAATTAATTTTATATGATCATTGCACTTCAAATCGTTCCGCACGCTTACTCCCAGATATTTTACAGAAGTAACTGCTACCAGTGTTTGTTCCGCTATCATATAATCATACAATAAAAGATTCTATGTATTCGCAATGCATTACATTTGTCTATGTTAAGGGTCAGTTGCCACTCCCTGCACCAAGTGCCTATCCGCTGCAGATCTTCCTGCATTTCGCTACAATTTTCTAATGCTGCAACTTCTCTGTATACTACAGCATCATCCGCGAAAAGCCGCATGGAACTTCCGACACTATCTACCAGGTAATTTATATATATTGTGAAAAGAATTGGTACCATAACACTCCCCTGTGGCACGCCAGAGGTTACTTTAACGTCTGTAGACGTCTCTCCATTGAGAACAACATGCTGTGTTCTGTTTGCTCAAAACTCTTCAATCCAGCCAGACAGCTGGTCTGATATTCCGTAGGCTCTTACTTTGTTTATCAGGCGACAGTGCGGAACTGTATCGAACGCCTTCCGGAAGTCAAGAAAAATAGCATCTACCTGGGAGCCTGTATCTAATATTTTCTGGGTCTCGTGAACAAATAAAGCAAGTTGGGTCTCAAACGATCGCTGTTTCCGGAATCCATGTTGATTCCTACAGAGTAGATTCTGGGTTTCCTAAAACGACATGATACTCGAGGAAAAAACATGTTCTAAAATTCTACAACAGATCGAAGTCAGAGATATAGGTCTATAGTTTTGCACATCTGCTCGACGACCCTTCTTGAAGACTGGGACTAAGATGTTATTTTATTTTATTTTGAATGCTACCAGTTTCAGCATTTCACTATGCCATCTGCAGGCCCCATATGTCCGCCACGATAGCTGAGTGGTTACCGTGACTGGTTGCCGTCGTACGAGCCCGGGTTCCTGATGGACCTCTGGGAGGAGAACAAGACGGCCCAGCAGCACATGCGCTTCCGCGAGAACTTCAAAAACTTCCTGCAGATTCCACTGCAGACAGCAGTCGCCAGAGTCCTCCCCAGACTGTGACCCTCAGCACCGCCACCTCACCACTCACCACAATAATAACGTGTGCAGTGACAGTGGACAAGTGCAACACAAAACATAAAGTGCTTTCTCTTCTCGCATCAAATAGTGAAGTGTAGCAGTATAAAGTGTTTCTTCTTAGTGAAATCAGTGATACAAAGTGCTTCTCCCCAAACATCAATCATGCTCGCAGCCAAAACAGTCGCAAAAGTATGCCCAGTAGTACTACCAGATTGTGTTTTTCGAATTAATTTTTTTTCATTATTTGTTCTATATTGTCTAGGAGACAAGCATTACTCAGTAGAAAGTGCCAACTACTCATAATTATATTATTATTATTATTATTTTTAAATGGTTTTCTTTACTTTGTGCCTATAAAATTCTATTGTTTACTCACACACTCCTTTCTGCTTCTCTTATATAATATGACAAAATTTCTTCTCTTCTTCAATTTACATATAATCTGTAGTATATGTAAGAAAGTTTCTTCCACTTCTGCTCCATCTATCGTGGTGAGATTTCCCTCATACTGTCCCACCTAACAGTGTAAACTAGAGGAAGAGATCAAACCAGAAAACACAATGTGCCTGTGGCATCACAAGTGCATTACATATAGAAACATGAACTCAAAATCAATGCAGCGATGCTAAATATAAACTGTTATGCCTGTCCTGCAATGTCTACCCCAAAAAGAAGATGACAATGGCCATGTAAAAGGGTTTAAGGAACAACAATAAGAGGCAAACGAAAAAGGAAAAATATAAAAACGAAAACCTTTAAAATGACGGTAATATTAACCAACATTAGGAATGAAATAGGTTAATAGAATAAAATGTCTTTTTTAAATGTATCATTGTTAATATATTTAAATAAATATATATGGTTAAAAAAAGGGTTCGATACCCGGCTGGGTAGGGGATTTTCTCCGCTCAGGCACTGGATGTTGTGTTGACTTTATCATCATTTCATCCCCTTCTGGCGCGCAGGTCGCCCAATGTGGCGTCGAATGTAATAAGACCTGCACCAAGGGCGCCGGACCTGCGCCGTAAGGGGCCTCCCGGCCAATGACGCCAACTCTTATTTCCATTTCCAGGTCGCATGTGCATCTCTCCAAATAAAGGAAAATGTCATATAGAGTCACAAATCTCTGGACGCCGTGAATTCAGTCGTTACACTAGTGCTTCCTTCGAGGACTTGATAGCAGCTCAGTGGAAACTGGTAGCCTTCAAACTAAAATAAAATAACATAAAATAACGGCTGATGGTGAATTCAAATGGTTCAAATGGCTCTGAGCACTATGGGACATAACAGCTATGGTCATCAGTCCCCTAGAACTTAGAACTACTTAAACCTAACTAACCTAAAGACATCACACAACACCCAGGCATCACGAGGGAGAGAAAATCCCTGACCCCGCCGGGAATGGAACCCGGGAACCCGGGCGTGGGAAGCGAGAACGCTACCGCACGACCACGAGCTGCGGCCGTTGGTGAATTACACTGACAATTACGTAAGAGGAAGCTTGCAATAAAATCGACCACTGGCCCAACGGGAGAGGCATCCCGTGCTCGCTCAGAGTTATCATCAACATTGGGAATCACCTCGTACCTTTTGCTAAGACGTAGGGAGCCAGCCGCAAGGCCTGCTTCCTCTTTCGCCTTTCGCCCAGTGACACGCCAACCCACCACTGTTTGCCACCCACTGCGGAGTGAGGACGGACCGGTCAGATGTTGCGTATCGGAAGCCGCAGCGACGTCCGGGTCAGCAGGGGATTCCAGTGACACCAAAGGTGTCGCAGGTCTCGCCACTGGCGCCCCGACGTCACCACAACTTCGAGCATTAACTAGAAGCCTGTCGACAGTAGCCAATGCAGCTTCCAGCTGTTTACGGGCAGCAGCCAACTCTCCTAGAGTTCGCTCACAAGCACAGTCCCTAGCCATATCGTACAGTGTATAAAATAGATATATCTCAAATGGCAAATGGCGCTACAGAGTTTGAAAATATACCAAAGGAGAATGAAGTATCACTAATAGTTGGATAAATTTCTCTTCACGGAAAATTTACATTAGGAATCGTCCTACACAACGATATTCACAAGACTTAGACAAAACCAAAACAACTACATTTTCTAACCACTAGTCAACATAGTAAAATACACACGTACAGTTCACTTCTTTGCAGAAGCACTTGAACAAAAAAAAAAGACTAAATTAATTTACAGCTTAAGACACAAGTGCTGCTGCTGCTGCTCTGTTGCGCGTCCTCTCGGCTCGGCGGCTGCCGCTACACTGACGAATGTACGTAGAACTCCCATGCTCTGATGTGGTGGATGACAACTCGTAGAATGAAGATAGCGGTCCGTATGTGTGTGTTTATAGTATATGTTTATAGTGTATGTTGCCATATAGAGATGCGTTTACTGCGGCACCGAATATACGGTATATACCATTTTAAGACTGGTGGGAATTTTCAAACACTGGACGTTTTATATTAATTTCGAGTATAAGGTTCACCTGTATTTTTGAGGCAAGTTTTCGAAGAAAAAAGTGTGTCTTATAGTCCGTAAAATACGATATACCAGAAGATCTAAGAGGTTCGGAACTTAAGTAGTGGCAACTATTTATTCACAACCGATACAAAAAAGTTATGTTTATAGCAATTACTGTACTTAAAAGTAGTCACCATCGTTGTGTAGAACCCGTTGCCAGCGATGTGGAAGGCGTAGTATACCTTTAGCAGAGCCGGTTCTGTTGATGGTGCGAATGGAGTGGTCAAAATTATGGTGATTCTCGTGTACGACTGTGATGCTGTTATTCCAACGCAGTACGTTCCTCCATGGCAGACCGTCGATGCACAGTATTACTGTTCGTTTTTGGAGCATCACCTGCTACCAGCTTTGCGAACGAAGCGGCGACATTTTCTGCGCAACCCACACATCATTTAACACGACAATGCGCGGGCGCATACAGCGCAAGCTGTGGCTGCTCTGTTCAGTCAATGGGAGTGGGAAGTACTGTACCAACTGTTCCAGAGATTCGACAGGCAGTAGACCACTCCATTCCCACCATCAACAGAACAGGTTCTGCTAACGATACACTACGCCTTCCACATCGCTGGCAACGGATTCTATGCAACGCTGGTGGCTACTTTGAAGGACAGTAGCAGGTGCAAACATTTAACTCTTTTGTAATGGTAGTGAATAAATAGTTGCCACTATTTAAGTTCCAACCTTGGTATTTGGAAAGTGTAAACTTTTACGGCCGGAAATACCACAATGAATAAAATATACCGGGTTATTGAGCTGCGGTCGTGCTGTCCAAGTGGACACTGTGGTTGCTGGCGCTACGCTCCCTCATGACGGCCACACATTTATGTTCCCATAATTATCAGGGGGCACCTGAAGATGAAGCTTTACGCTTAGAAACCGGTCTTGGAATAAATTAAGAAAATAACTGGCAACTGAAGCGGATTTTTATTCGATAAATATGTTCTTCAGTTGCGAATGTTCACCTTATCAAATATTTTGTATTAAGTATATTGATCTGTTGTTTTGTGAGTCCATAATTTTACCCTTCTTGTAAACCGGAGTTACCTATGCTTTTTGGCAACCTCTTGGGACTTTGCGCTGGGCGAAAGATTCGCGATAAATGCAGGCCGGGTAAGACTACACTTTGTAAAACCGAACAGGGATTCCATCCAGATCGGAACTTATTTGTCTTCAACTCTTTCAGTTGCTTCTCTACGCCAGATACACCAATTTCATGTTCTCCATACGGAAGTCTTTGCGATGAGCAGAAGTCAGCAAATAAAGTGAAATGCACCAAATTGATGGGTGTACGTAAGTGAAAGGGTGTTCCTGAGTTTCTCAGACAATTAATTCAGCTACAGGTTACTCCAGTTATCTGATGACGTCATGAACAGGGTGGTGTTTGCCGGCCACCTGAACTGCCCAGGCCACTCGAATGGGTCACGTGACTCCGTTTTGACGCCACACTACGAGACTTTTCGACCACTCACATCCGTACAGTGAAACAAACATCACGTGTGTAATACTGAAGTCTGCCAACACAACAATGGCGAGTCCGAATTATTCCATTCCGCAACTAGTGTTTACTTACGATTTGTATGTGCGAACAGAATCAGCTCATATTTTCCGGAAGTTACTTGAATTAAGCATTTATCTGCTCGTTTTTCCCGCGCGCCTTTCGAGAGTGGAACGGTAGAGAGACAGCTTGAACCATCTGCCAGGAAATTTATAGTGAATAGCAGAGTAATCATGCAGATGTAGATGTAGATGAACAAAACTTTTCAGGTAAAATGTAAATGCCGTGTGACCAGGGCCTCCCGCCAGGTAGACCGTTCGCCGGGTGCAAGTCTTTCGATTTGACGCCACTTCGGCGACTAGCTCATTTATGGGGATGAAATGATAACACAACACCCAGTCCCTGAGCAGAGAAAATCTCTAACTCAGCCGGCAATAGAATCCTGGCCCTTATGATTAATATTCTGTCGCGCTGACCACTTAGCTACCGGGGAGGACAACTTTTCAGCTGTTCATATTCAAGTAGTGATGCAATTCATAATTTAGCGAATAAATTTCGTGAAACAGGTAGTCTTCGTGACGAGAAGCGTAATCGACGACGTATAGTACTCACAGAATTTCGCCTTGATGACATTGCATACCATCTGCAAAATGCCTCAAAAAAGTGTCTTACACGTTTTTCACAGCAAACGCAAGTTTCTTGAACCTCCATACCAAGAGTTGCTAAGTTACTTGGTCTAAGGCCCTTAAATGTAACAGTAGTGCGAAAAGTTCAAGCTCGTGATCCCGCACACAGAGCTAGATTTTGCGAATGGGTTTTGAAACAAGTGAATGATGGTGAAACCGATCCTTACCTCATTCTGTTTTCAGATGAGGCTTGGTTCCATTTACACAGGTAGATTAATTCCCAAAACGGTTGACACTGAAGCACCGATAGAAATATTCTGCTTCAAGAGGAAGCATTTCGAGATCAGCATTGTGGGGCGTGGTTGGCGGTGATCGAATAATAGGACCAATTTCTCAATGACACAGTTAAAAGAGAAAGATGTGCGCAAAAAATTTGCAATTGTTTTTTAATGAACTGAATGAAAGGGACTTTCTGGCATATTAAAACTGTGTGCCAGACCGACAATCGAACTCGTGACCTTTGCCTTTCTCGGGCAATCTGCCAGGAAGTTTCATATCAGCACATACTCCGCTGCAGAGTGAAAATCTCATTCTGGTAACATTCCCCAGGCTGAAGCTAACCAATGTCTCCCCAATATCCTTTCCTCCATGAGTGCTAGTTCTGCAAGGTTCGCAGAAGAGCTTCTGTGAAGTTTGGAAGGTAGGAGACGAGGTACTGCCAGAACTGAAGCTGTGAGTAGGGGTCGTGAGTCGTGCTTGGGTAGCTCAGATGGTAGAGCACTTGCCCGCGAAAGGCAAAGGTCGCGAGTTAGAGCCCGGTGCGTCCGCAGCTCGTGCTCGTGCGGTAGCGTTCTCGCTTCCCGCGCACGGGTACCCGGGTTCGATTCCCGGCGGGGTCAGGGATTTTCTCTGCCTCGTGTTGACTAGGTGTTGTGTGATGTCCTTAGGCTAGTTAGGTTTAAGTAGTTCTAAGTTCTAGGGGACTGATGACCATAGGTGTTGAGTCCCATAGTGCTCAGAGCCACTTGAACCATTTTTTTTAGAGTCTCGGTCCGGAACACAGTTTTAATCTGCCAGGAAGTTTCACATCAGCACACTCTCCCCTGCAGAGTGAAAATATCATTCTGAATGAAATAGAATTAATCTTAGTGTTTTTCAACAGGATTCGGCATGGGAAAGTATTTTTTTGCACGCAATGCACGACCTGTTTCGTGATGGAGTCATTAGCTACAATATTTGATCCTCTCGAAGTCCCGATTTAACCCCTTACGATTTCTATTTATGGGGAGCACCAAAGGATAAGGTGTACCCAACAAATCCACTAACGTTACAGTAACTCTTAATCTGAGAAGATACCTACAACACTACAGGCAAAATTAGACCTTTGTTACCCAACTGTTAAAAGTGCCGGTAGTTTAGAAAAGAGTTCAATATAATAGAACAAATTTGTTTCATCATTTGTCAAATACCAAAAGTGTCTGACAGAAGGCAAATCAAGATTTAAATCTAACTTAAAATAATTTCTCCTGGACAACTCCTTCCATTCCATGGGCGACTTTCATAGTGTTTTTTCATAATGTTTTGACCATTTAAAAGTTGAATAACGAGCGCAAAGAATAGGATGCAACGACACTGGCGCCATCTATTAGTAGTGCGGAGTGTCAACCTCCATTCTACATACAAGTCAGTAATCATGGCGTAGTGATTGAAGCAACATCGTGCGTTCGCGCATTGTGCTGTTTTCGCTACGGCGGAACTGTCGTGCGGGTGCAACGTGCCTTTTAAAAGAATAACAAGGCTGAGTCGTGACACTCAACTCCTGCTCGTGGAACAATAACGAAATCTTTAAGAAACTTCAGTGCAACTGCCAGCGCATCGAATCGGAAGTCAACCGACCCTCAGTAAACCACCCTAACTCCCGAGAAAGTCGAAAGTGTAGGTAGCTGTGTACAGGCAAACTCTCGTTGTCCGTTAGGAAAGCTTGGTTCCAACAAGACGGATCCAGCAGGACCTTGCAATTTTTCCGTGAAGCGTTTGGTAACCGCATGATTTCCAAACACGATTGTGTCGAATGGTAGCCTCGTTCGCCTGATTCAACCGTGCCAGACTTTTACCTATGAGATTTTTTGAAGGCAAGAGTAACTCCGATCAGCAGAGAAGTTTGCAACACTAGCAAGTGGGCACGTTGAGCACATTCGGGAGCTTTTTCGTAAGCCTCCTTTTTATGAGTAGAGAAATGACCTATTTTGGGTATAATATACATTTTATTTTATATTTTTTTCATTTTTTAATTTATTTTTTATATTTTAATAATACCAATGGGAGAATATTGTCTCTCTGGAATTCCACATAAAAGATATAAAATATCATTATTAGTCAATGCAGTTTCCTCCAAAAACTAATGAAGATAAAAATTTTAATGGAATTCACACTAAAAATTCCAAATCATGAAATTCACTACCATTATTTTTCGTTTTCTTCACTCCATTGTATAGCAGTTTGACTTGTCTATCTTAAAAAAAATTGAAAATCCCAATTATTTATTTCAAATATCTGCCTGGTAAAAGAATCCTAAACCCTTTATTAAGCTCCATACAGATTTTTCCTTGAAATGTGGTGTTGAGATATTTGCATCAAGTAATGATATAAGGCAGACTCGGCTAATTTCGTGATACTAAGGTCTAAAGACTTTTACGATACGAAAGAAGTAAGATACAGTATCAAGGGAAAGGAAGATGAGATGTAGTACTCAAATACATGAAGATTTGCAAACATAGTATTATTTTAGAAATATTAAGATGAGAATAAAAATACGTTTATTTCTAGAATGCGGTGTGGTCTCTGATAATTGCGTCATACCACTCGTATAACTTCGCGATGCAGGGAAGGCTGTTTTAGTCACATGGTTGTCGCTGGTTTTCTTGTCACGCGATAGCACGGGGAATGCCGGAGTTCTCTTTGTAGAATAGCCTTGTTCTTTGTGCGTTACTTACACTTTTCCGCATCCGACAGAAAGAGTGAACTGGAGTAAAAATTCCTGCAAGTTCGAAAGCACTGGATCAGCGGTCCTGTTCAAAGGATGAATACCAGTCTTGGCGAAATCAGAGGTGATATCCAAGGGAGATTTACAGCCCTTCGTCTTGAGGTGACGGACTTCTGACCTTCATGATTCCATCAGAGGTTCAAATATCCCAACGTCCAAGGATTGGAGCAAGTCAGTAGTGTGACTGGGGAAAGTAACAAAACAAATCCCATTTTTCTGGCTGCATTAAAGTCACTCACCAGACTGATCACTGTGGTGAGAATCCAAAATCGACACTGTGAGTCTTGCAGAAGGAACAACTTATAGAAAATGCTGAAGGAAGTTCATGAAGATCCCAAAATGATCCACCCTTTTCTGGAGCCAGTTACGAAGCATTCAGGTGGAGCAGCTCCTTAGAAATAACCAGATTTGGACCACTTTCTCCAGCAGCATTCATGGTGAGAGGAACTATTGTTGAATCACCTCTTTCAGTAGACGTCCGTTGCATTGCCCTACTTGCATCTTTGAGAATAACCACTGTTGAGGCTTTAGGAAATTGAACCTAGTTTCATCGAGATTCCAAATTAATGTCTGAGTTGAAAGAACACTTCTTATGAACATTTAAGATTGGCAATTTAAATGCTTCTCTTTGCGCATCTGTGATATTAACCCAAAACTAAGATCTTGCATTCTTATGGTGTAACATGTCATTTGAGTCTCTGTTACACCGAAAGAATGAATGGTCTTCCAATTTGCACTTGTGGAATTTTTTCTCTGGGAAGTGTAACCTTCAGTCGATCTTGAAATGACATGTAAAGCACCCTGTAAGTCTTAGAACATCGTTTCTTCAAAACATACGAATAGCGAAATTTTGCTAGGGAACGATGATTATAATTTAAGTAACTGATGGAAAATCCACAAACTTAATGTAAAATTCGTGTACAGAATGTTAAACTGAGCTTTCTCCCTATCTTATAAATGCTGCACAAGTTGAAAATACGTCGCAATTAAAGTTAAACACTTTCAAAAATTGCAGACGAGTTTTCTCAAGACTAGGTTCTGACAGTAACTATTCACTTCCCTTAGAAGTTCCTACACATCACGGAAGATGTGGTGCTAGCGTAATTATAATTACACCATAAGAAAGTACAGTTCCTGTCATCTATGAACTAGAAGAGGAATCATGTTTGCTACTCATGTAACTCTACCCTGATTAAACAGAGGAATATCACGAAATTAAACGAGTCACGAAATTGTCCAAGCTCCCCTTACAAATTATTTACCGCTAGCTCACGAATTTTTTAAACAAAGTATAATTTCTTGCATTATCGATCTCCTTGAGTAGAGGCTCTATTTGAATAGAATTTTTTTTATTGAGATTAAAAATTGATATGTTATAAATGGAGAGCAGTGATAAAAATGTTATTTGAGCTGTTGAGTTGTTTAAGTTATATATATTTGTAAAAAAGAACAAAATTATTTAATGAAAAAGTAAAAATATTTTCAACTATAAATTGTTTTAAATACAACTATGCAAAGAAACTCTGGCAAAAAGAAGGGAATTTGAAAATATATCTTATTCACATAAAGAATGGAAAAAGTTCTTAAAGGAATTAATAAAAAAACTCAGGAATACCCAAACAAAGTCTTTGTAACAAATATGAATATCTACATAATAACTATAACCTCATTAAAAATATTAAAGAAAGAATAAAGGGAACGTTGCCTATATTTCATAAAGCCTAATATACTTTTTAAAAATTTCAGATTTATTCCTTTCTGATTCCAGTATTTATAATTTTCATCATTCTCAAAATTGTGAATTAAAAAAGGAAATCAGAGAGGAAACAGATTTAGAAAACACAGAAAACATGAATAACAGTTACTGCATTTATACAACTGTTTTGAAGATGTTCCTGATACAAATTTCACTTTTACACTAGAAGATCAAACGAATTATTTTAATTTTAATATCCATGTGGCATTGCATCATAATTTTCTGGACTACTCTTTTATCAAACTGAAATAAGAATTATGTCTTAGCTTCCTTGTTGATTTTTTTTTTTTTTTTGCTAACATCTCTGGTTATCTGGTTATATGCCAGTGCTACCTTTTTGTTCACTTCGCTCTCAGTTTATCTTATCATAGATTCTCCATTCAACTTTTGAATATTATTATATTTTAAAATGAATGCTTTTATATTCATCACAGTATTTTTATCGTTTTTTCTGAATATAGTAACTGTTAGGTCTACTCGATTCCCAACTTTTAATTAGTTACTTCCTCACTTATGAGTCCATTCACTTAGCATACAGTTCGTTGCTGCAGTATTTTTACCATGTCAATATGTACTGTACTGTCTGTATCAAAATATATAACTGATTGTCCTAGCTTATGTAACATATCATACAAACTAAGCCTTGCATTTGGGGTAGTGAATGTTGCTATAAAAGTATTTGTAAATGCGTTATTTTCTATGCAATAATCCTTGAAATTGTACTCCATCTGAATCATATTCTCATTAACAAATATCATATCTAAATTATCTAATTGACCATGCAACAGTATCTCATATAACTGTTGTTCACTTGTAATATACTCTGGTTTATTCAAATTTTTTCATTATCCAGATTTTTCACATAAATAATTCATACATATCGTAGCAGAAGCTCATTTTCTTGGATTTCCCTGTATCTTATCATAATCGAATACTATACCCATTTTCCCTTGGGTTGTTTTGATATAAAACTCCCTGGACTCAAATCATGAGGACTGGGTTCTAATTTTATTTTCATCAAGTCTTTAACATATTTTTAAACAACTTGTTGCTTTACTTCTAAAATACAACAGATATGTAAAACTTTGTGTCCTTTCTCAAGCTTTATTTAATACATCAGTTGTCCTACTTCCAATAAAACTTCTTTAGTCATCGCTGTGAGTACATTAATTTATTTTTCTTCTTTTTGACACACAAAGAAAACAGATGTTTTTAATCTTCATCGATCTTTAGTTGCACTGGCAAAACTGGGCGCTACAGTACTATAGGTGCCAATAATTTTGTCGATATTCCAAATTCTTTTTCGGCTTTTTCGTAAACCTGTCTTCCTTAGTCCCTGCTCAAAACATTCGTAAAAGCCATTTTTATTTTCACTTGTGGTCGTAATAGCTCTATTCACAGATATGTTTTCAGTTCGCCACATTACAAGCCCGTATCTTTTCTTGTAACCAACCCACCAATCCCATCCTGCAATACCCTTGTCTGAGTTGAAAGAACTCTTCTTATGAACATTTAGGGTTGGCAATTTAAATGCTTCTCTTTGCGCATCTGTGATATTAACCCAAAACTAAGATCTTGCATTCTTATGGTGTAACATGCCAGTTGAGTCTCTGTACACTGAAAGAATAAATGGTCTCCCCATTTGCACTTGTGGAATTTTTTGTCCAGGAAGTGTAACCTTCAGTCGATCTTGAAATGACATGTGAGGCAACCTGTAAGTGTTAGATGCCTCGTATGCAGATCATCCTTTCTTCGAAACACATGAAATAGCATTTTTCATACTGTGGGAGAATATTTTCTCGCATTGCTACCTCTAGAGTCACCAACACCTAAAATGAAAGAAAATTGTAAGTATGCAACCCAGCTTTCAGGTGATTATGGATAGGACACTAATCTAATTTCAAATTTTGTCACCATGTGGCATTATACATGGAAATGCATTCTAATGTTTTTTTTGCCAGTAGATGGCGTTGTTAAGTGGAATTGAGAGAGGAAGCTTTACATTGAATGGAATTTTCCATGTAAAAAGCGCGGAATTGTGCTAAGGAAAAGATGCTTCTAATTTAAGTAATGATGCAAAATCCACAAACGTCTAGCAAAATTCATGTGCAGAACGTTAAACTGAGCTTTTTCCATGCCTTATAATGCTGCACAAATTGAAAATACGTACAAATTTATCTTAAAGACCTTCAACAACTGCAGGTGAGTTTTCTCAAGGCTAGATTCTGACAGTAGCCATTCACTTCCCTTAGAAGTTCCTAAACGTCACGGAAGATGCGGTGCTAACGTAATTATAATTACACCACAAGAAAGTACAGTTCCTGTCATCTATAAGTGACAAAAGGAATCATGTTTGCAGTTCGTGTAACTCTGTAATGATTAAACGGAGGAATATCACGAAATTAAACGACTTATATCTAGTAGTTGTTCAACATTTTTAATGTCATCTAGAGTAGTATTTCGTCATTGTAGTCTCCTAATTTGTAACACAATATGTTAGTTGGTCTTTTAGTAGTTTATCTTTATCTCCTTCTGTAATTTTCTTAATCTCAGTTGTAGTTAGTATTCGACCTAAGATATTATTTGTGTGGTATGTTAGAGCAACTGTTGTTGCTCTACAAGGACACATATTATCATCATTACTAATTCTTGTGAAACATCTTCAGTCTTTTTGTCATCACCTAAATTTATTATTTCCTTAACTCTACTGCCTATGAGACCTGATAACATCAAAATATTAAATGTCGTAACTGCTATATCAATAGACTCAACTGACGATAATATATCTCTGATTTTATTGTACAAAACTTGAACAAATGCTTAAGTACTATCTGAAGCTTTATATCCTGTAGAAATTGCATAAAGAATTTTTGTATGTGCATATATTATATTTGACTTATATTGAAATGACAATTAAATGGACACCCTAGCTGCAAATAGGTGTGGATATACTTCATTGGGGACATGTTGAAAATGTGTTCCCTGACCAGGACTCGAACCCAGGATTTACTGCTTACATGGCAGACGCTCTGTCCATCTGAGCCACTGAGGGCACAGTGGATAGTACACAACACTCTCAAAGGAAGCGTGCAAGGGATAAGTCCCTGCAGGTGCACTATTCTCTGATAAAGGATGATCTAACGCAACTGTACGAAGAGCTAATAGCTAATACAGACAAAAGAATGAAATTCGAGTAAATCACTTAAAAGAGCTGAATCAAATTAAGAATAATTATACAAAAAATTAGATGAAAGGCTTGATTTAGCTATAGAATTGTTAACGCAAAGAAATAACACAATCAAAGAAATGGTTCCACATGTTATTCCTCGAACAATTAATGAAAATTTAAGAGGAGTTTTTGTCCTTTTAAGATTATTCAGTGATAGCTGTGAGTACCAATATTACTTTACCAGAATAGAAAGGAGTAGTTTGCCAAAAGAGTCGAACAGTATCAGGACATAAATGCAGATTTTGAAGACATGTTAACACTTGATTATGAACCCAGCTCAATAACATTCTTTCAGAGAACGAGTGAAAATTTAAATGTGGTTTGCTATCATAGATATTTTAATATTTTGAATGATTATGCACAGTATGAATTAATTAATGGAATAATAAATCTTCTATGCAGAATAAGACTGGGTGTAGCCCAAAGTCTGCTTCAGTGTCCACTGCTTTAGTTGTCACTTGATCCGGTTCAGACAGTATAAAAAAATATGATTCCAAAGATTAAATATTTACACCATGAAAATGTTTTGTTTCGTTATGGACTAACTAGCAATGGAGATTCAGGGAAGGCAGACCCTGAAACGATTAAAAAGATTTCCTGGATGCAAGTATTTTATCAATGCAAATTTTATAGTATTGCAGTGTATATGAGCATATCTTGAAAAATTTTTGAATCAAAAGGATATAAAATTAAGGAAAAGAATGTAACATTAAATGAGTCAAAGAATTAAATGAAACAACAAGTTTACTGTTATCAGTCACTGTTTATATATCTCTGCAACATATTTCAAAATCAACTGAATTTACATTTGTTAGTATGGCATTTGTGTATGAATTGTGTTACGATTTTTGTGGCGCAACTTGTGGCACTATCTCCTGTGGTCACAGGTTCCTCTCACGGTCATAACACATGTTTACAAAGTATGACACTATACATGAGATGTGTTATGACAGTGAAAGGAACCTGTGACCATTGGATACAGTGCCACAAGTTCCTCCAAAAAAATCGTAACACAACACACACACAAATTTCATACTAACAAATGTATATCCAGAATGAGATTTTCACTCTGCAGCGGAGTGTGCACTGATATGAAACTTCCTGGCAGATTAAAACTGTGTGCCCGAGCGAGACTCGAACTCAGGACCTTTGCCTTTCGCGGGCAAGTGCTCTACCATCTGAGCCACCGAAGCACAACTCACGCCTGGTCCTCACAGCTTTACTTCTGCCAGTATCTTGTCTCCTACCTTCCAAACTTTACAGAAGCTCTCCTGCGAACCTTCGTTACCGAAATATCATGCAAGTACGATGCTGATATCCAGCAGAGGACCTGACAACCTAAGATGTCATTATATCGACAAGAAAGCCTGAAGAGTTACAATTTTTTCTTTATACATCCAGATATTGAGTGATTCATGAAAACCTAGCTGCTTGACGTATACTTCACCCAGCTACTGTGTGATTCATAAAAACCTAGATGCTTGACATATCCTTTGTCTCATTTCTTATACAAAATATTCTCAACAGCATATACATAAAGATAATTTGTTTTCTGTGGTTCTTCCACATAAAAATTCCCCTTCAATCCTTCTCCATCCAATGCCTCTACCCTGTATGTGTTGGACTAGAAAGAACAGCACTTTCAATTTCGAAAATTTCTTTTGACCAATTGACTGTGTATCTTTTTCAAAAATTCTTTTAAGTTTACCAGTTATGACTTTATCTGCCATTTTAAATTTTGGTTGGTCATTAGATGCAATGATAGTTGTGATATAATTTTTGTCATGAACTTTCTGTTGGCTTCATTTTTATTGCTGAAAGTTTTTTATTGTTGTATTCATCAACTAGTTTCATAACTAAGTCAACTCAACTATGATTTCCTAGAAAAGCAAATCTCTCCCACTTTTTTCTTTTGGTGTTCTGTAGAATCTTTCAACAGATGCTTTTAATTCAGCAAAAGGTGAATAATGATTAATCTCATCTCCAAATTCTTTACTATAGAATTCTTTAACATTATTGTCTGTAGATTTTTAGCAGTTCTCTCTCCAAATAATTTTTTTCAAAACCATCAGCTACATTTGACCCAATTTGTTCTTGACTGGAATAGCCCAAGCAACTTTTGAAAAAAAAACAATGTATGATGGAAAATATAACAAAAAATTGACTGATTACAACATGGCAAAAATGTTTGAGGTTATCACCATGAAGAAAGGAAACAATATTATGTCTAGAATTTGTGTCAAATAGAATGTTTGTTTTTTTCTTCATCTGTTCTTATACGCTTCAATTCATGAGTAGCCAATGAGTTAACCATGGTAGACCATATTCTCAATCATTCGAAAGTGTACTACATCAACTAGACTTGATTGGTGGGTTCTTGAAAGATGATAAAGAAGTGATTTGCAAGGGGATATTACTGTAATTTTTATTGGAGTTCTAGTACAAACTTTATAACAAAAGCAAAATTGTTGTAGGATCAATGGAAATTTGTGTTCCTCTGGTTTTATGTGAACCAGAATATTCACTCATCCTAGAGCAAGAAATACTAAAAATTTCGGCCAAGTTTCCCATAACTTTCTTTGAACCAAAACCATTAAGATTGCTGGACTGAATGGAAACAGAAACTTTAGAGCTAGATAACATGAATTACTATAATCCTGCAGAGCTTAATATGCCTTATTTTACTATTGTTGTGTTTTAGACTAATTGAAAAAATAGCAATTGATTGACTCTTCCCTGTTCGATCACATCAACCTACAGAATGTCTATATAAAGAATGGAAGAAATGTGGAATCTATATCCACCAAAGAATTATCTGGAGGCATATGACATTTCCCAGATTTTAATCTTGTTACATTACAATTGAGTGGTCATGTTAACGTAAGTTTATACAATTTCATAACAAATAATCCCATCTATGTCATAAATATGTAAACAAGAACGAACATATTGACCACACAGAAATTGCCAATGAATCTGTGTGCCACAGTCATTGATAAAATTTTGAATGAAGCTAATGCTTACATAATCATGTGTGATAAAATAAATTTAACATATCATGTTCAGCATACAATTCCAGGTGAAAATGTTTAATTACATAAACAAATAAAAAATTAAAGAAGTGTCAACATTATGTTTACATTTTAAGGAAGATAGAAAAAAATTATATTGTCAATTAGAAAGTTATATCCGATTTTATTTATTGTTAACTCTGAGGATAGCCCTCTTTACATAGATATTGCTAGCTTTTTGAGTTATTAACATCGTTTAATATATGACAGGAAAATAAACAAAAATTGATCTGTTACAGAGCTCAGAAGTGGTGCATCAGTATAAGGCTCGCAACTGCTAGATAGCAATGACTCGATTTGCTAATTCAGGAAGCATCCGCAACTGATAATGCACTGTGTGCTCTCTTCTAGCTGTGTTTCTGTTCTGCAACATATAAATTTATATACACACAGTGCAAGTTCAGGCAACATGTCTCATTTTTCGTTCTCGAATCAACTTTATCGTTCAAATGGCAACTGTACACCCAATTTGTAAACGATTTTTCCTAGCCTGTAGAGGCAAAGCTGGCGCTTTAGCTAATTGCTCAGCTGACCATTACTAAATCATTTGCTACTCTGCATTCTTTGAAAACATCAGAACTAGGACAGCTAATCTGGCAGCTCAGCTGACAGTTCATCCATGTACAAGCAGAAAAAGACCAGACAGTAGCAAGGATTATGACACATGAGCAGATCCAGAAAAAAACGTGGTGGATGAAAATAAGAAGCAAGAGAGTAACGTCAAGAAAAAGCACTCCAGGTTTCTGTGATATGGCCAGCAGTTTTGCTATTTTAAACAAAGTTTAAATTTTATTAATAAATTTTTTCTACAGAAATGAAGTTCCTACTCAAGAAGCTCAATACTTCAAGCAATTATTTTGTTTAAAAAAATTATTGAGCTAGAGGTAAATGTTTTTTATAACATTAGTCGATGTCAGTGTTTGAATACTATATATGGAGAAAAAGTTTGTATTCAGCTTAATAACGAGTTTAAGGTTCTTTTACTAGACATATATTTCAAATTAATAACAAACTGGGATTTTCAATTTTTTGAAGACTGACAGGTTAAATTGTGACTCAATAGACTGAGGAAAATGAAAAATAATAGTAATGAATTTCAGAGTTGGGAATTATTTCCATTAAAAATTTTGCCTCCATTAGAAGAGAAAAATATATTGATTACTAATGATATTTTATACTTTTTATGTGGAATTCCAGAGGAGGATATTCTCCCACTAGAATTATTAAAAATAAAATAAAATTAAATTAAATTAAAATAAAATACATATTATACCTGAAATTGGGCTTTTTCCTGCTCACAAAATGTCAGCTCATGAAACAGCTCCCAATGTGCTCAATGTGGCCACTTACTATCTGCAACAGTTAAAATATTTAATTCACAGTGAAATTTCCAGAAAGATATGTTCCAAAAACTATGTGGTATGCTTCAAGTATTATGTAGTGCAAATAGTTGTCATTTGCCCAATCCATTATTTCACAACTAAACCAGAGTAACTGTTGTTTCAACATAGTTTTGCTATTATTTCACGTCTTATTCAAATTTGAAATCCTGAAAACATCCTGAAACATCCTATATTTAAAAATTGGTAGCCAGTAAAAATGAATAAAAATAAACAAACTTGCTTTTAAGTGTAGTGCCATGAATAGGACTGAAAAATAATGTCTTCATTAATGTTAGCACCAGAAGTGTATCACAGATACCTGTAGACTGAGTCATTAATTTTCATAATTTACTTAAAAGAATCAATCAAACGATCAATGAAAGACGTAAGTAACTATGCATATTGTATATTATCCATCTTCGTCTATGGCTTGGATCTATTAGATTGGTTTTATTATTTCGTAGCGTTTTCATTTTGTATGTTGATATTCCTGTTGTTATTTGTTCATTTATCGATTGTCATTTTTATTTGTAGACCATTATTGCAATTTGAGCTTACATATTAGCCTTTTGTCATTTGGAGATTGTGAGTGGAGCTGTGGACGCTAGAAAGTGGAGTGATAAGTGGAGAAATGGTGAACATTTCCGACATACTCTTCTGTTTGAGTTCAATAGAGGTGGCAGCAGCGAAGGTAGCCAGAAACGTTCGCGCCATGTACGGAGATGATGCCATTGGACAGAGGACGGCAAGAAAATCGTTTTCTCGTTTTACGGAGGATCGCTTTGACATTAGTCACTGTCCACATTCAGGAAGATCTTCGGGGTTTTATGAAGCTCGCTTAAATGCATCAATCTACAATAATTCATTGAATAGTACAGAAGGGGTACCCCAAAGAAATCGTCCTTAATTTTTGAACTTGATTATTCACATCATAAGCACAAACCTTCAGTCTCCTTCAAAGTACTCTCCATTTGCTTTAATCTTTTATTCCGTTTTTCAATACAATGTTTAAATTCATCATCTGTGATGATTGATAGCTCTTCCGACGTTTCCTTGGTTCCCCCTACTTATACCTCCCGAGTAGATCACGAATGTAAAATTAGAGAGCTTCGAGCGCCCACGAAGGCTTTCAGACAGTCGTTCTTCCCGCGAACCATACGCGAGTGGAACAGAAAAGGGAGGTAATGACAGTGGCACGTATAGTGCCCTCCGCCACACACCGTTGGGTGGCTTGCGCAGTATAAGTGTAGATGTAGAATCCACGCCATATGCTCGAGAACTTCCAAATGTGATGAACTGTGATCATTCCACTACTGTGCGACTTATGCAAGGGATGGGGAAGGTTAAAAACTCGCATGCTCTAAGCCAAAATAAGTAACATCAGCTATATATGGATCCCTGCTTGCTCCTCATCATCAACTGGTTGTAGAACAACACTGACCATTCCTGTCCTGCATCATTACTAGTGACGAGAAATGGTGTCTTTATGCTGACATAAGGAAATGAACAGAACGACTGAACCCAAACGAAGCAGTAATTCCACATATAAAGACCTGTGCACACCGACAAAAGATACTGTTGTGCATTTGATGGAACAGCGACGGTGTAGTGTACTACGAATGGCATCCCTGAGGTGTAACCATCACAACTGACGTTTATTGTTAACGACTGAGACGTCCTGCAGACGTAGTCCAATAACAACGACCAGGATTACTGCTAGACTGACACATAACACAGCACTAGAGTTGGATCGGGAAGTCACTCCACATCCACTTTATTGACCTGATCTTGCACTCTGAAATTTTCACCTTTTCCGCTCCCTGTCGAACAGTCTTCAGGGAATGAAAATGCTCTCCGATCATGATCCGACGAATTTTTTGCCGCGTAACCATGTAATTTCTACAGCCGCTGAATCGAAAAGTTACCCCAGCATTGTCAGGCTGTTGTAGTGTAGCAGAGTAAATCAACGATCACTAAGGTCTCTGTTATGGGTCTCTATTGTGTTTATTAAACTTACGGAAAAACACTACGAACTTACACACGAACCCAATATTTTCCTGAGAACTTCAAACATCGGCCACATCAAAATTCGTAAAATACATACTAGACTACTTGTAACAGTGGTTGATACAAAGCAGTCAGTATTCCCGCAGTTTAGTAGCTCTGATGGGTCTAACCATAATATGCGGCGTCATCGTAATATGCCATATCTGAAGCAACTTTTGTAGCCACTTCCTGGTCAAACAGAGGCCCTCATGAAAGGGAGCGGCGCTGCTCCACGCTCTCAACGTGATGACTAAGGGTGACGACTAATTTTTCGTCCGGCGTCCTTATCTGCCATTGTTAAGAAACTGAAATTTGGCTCTTCGATGACAAAATAAATAATTCTCACTCATTTTCGATGAATCGTACGAGAGCGGTACCCAAAAGAAATAGACCTTAATTTTTTAAACTTCTTTATTCACATTATAAGCACAAACCTTCAGTCTCCTTCAAAGAACTCTCCATTTCCTCTAATCTTGTACTCCATTTTCCAATACAATGTTTAAATTCATTACTTGTGATGATTGACTGCGCCTCCAAAGTTTTCTTCTTCACCTCAGCAACATCAGTAAAACGCTTTCCTTTCATGTTTCTTTTCATTTCAGGGAACGCGGGGCAACGTCGGACAAGTATACGTGGTAAGGAACAGGATTCATACCATTTTTGTTCAAAGATTGTCATACAGACAGGACTTAGTGTGCAGCGGCATTGTCATCCTGAAAAAAAAAAAACAGTCACCCGATTACCGTCAATCAGGCCACTTCAGCCACGCGCAGTATCGCAGTCTTTCCAAAACTTCCAGTAGAAAGCCTGGCTAACAGTTTGACCTGTGGAACAAACTCTGAATGGACGACTCCTCACATCGCAAAAACAATTCAGCATTGTTTTGATGTCTGTCTTCACCTTACGAACTTCCTTGAGGTGAGGCGAACTTGAAATCTACCAGTGACTTGTTTGTTGATGTGATCTGGTTCGTTAGCAAAGCACCAAGTTACGTCACCTGTGATAATTTTTGAAAAAAAATTCATTGTGGGGCTCCTCTTTCAAAGCACAGCATGTTTCCCCGCGACTTTGTTTTTATTCAGCAGTCAGCAGTCGTCTGGACTCAACTCTAAGTCACTTCCAACAGCACCACAATTTCTTCAAAGGTCCGTTATCAGTCTTCGTTGATGACTGCAGGAATATTTTAAACATTTCCTTGGGTTCAGGGCGTGGAAGGATGACCAGAAAGAGGTTTGTAATCAACTGCCATATCACCATTTTTTAAACGGCAAAAACCACTCATACACTTAGGTTTCCCCATATCGTCTTCTTGTACACAGTTTTTAACATTTTAAGAGTTTTTGTTCCACTTTTTCCAAGCAAAAAACAGAGTTCCACCAAATCACGTAGTTCACGAAAATCAGCCATGACAAAAACGGCAATCGCACAAAACAGTGCCTCTATAAACTCTGTCGAAACTAGTCCAGATCTTCTTCAGCGACGGCACTCAACTTACTTACTCGGTAATGTTCGCTCTATGCAGCCCTAGTGGCACAACGCGGCACTGAAACGCTTCATCTTCATCTTCCCTTTTGTCTCAAGTACAGATAGTGTTGAGGATCAGTGGAAAAAGTTCAAAACCATCATACAGTATGCATTAGATGAGTATGTGCCAGGCAAGATCGTAAGAGATGGAAAAGAGCCACCGTGGTGCAACAACCGAGTTAGAAAAGTGCTGCGGAAGCGATGGGAACTTCACAGCAAACATAAACATAGCCACAGCCCTGCAGACAAACTAAAATTACGCGAAGCGAAATGTAGTGTGAGAAGGGCTACGCGAGAGGCGTTCAATGAATTCGTAAGGAAAGTTCTACGTACAGACTTGGCATAAAATCCTGAGAAATTTTGGTCTTATGTCAAAGTGGTAGGTGGATGAAAACAAAATGTCCAGACACTCTGTGACCAACATGGTACTGAAACAGAGGATGACAGACTAAAGGCCGAAATACTAAATGTCTTTTTCCAAAGCCGTTTCACAGAGAAAGACTGCACTGTAGTTCCCTCTCTAAATTGTCGCACAGGTGACAAAATAGTAGATATCGAAATAGACGACAGAGGGATAGAGAAACAATTAAAATCGCTCGAAAGAGGAAAGGCCTCTGGACCTGATGGGACACTACTTCTATTTTACACAGAGTACGTGAAGGAACTTGCCCCTCTTCTTGCAGCGGTGTACCGTAGGTCTCTAGAAGAGCGTAGCATTTCGAAGGATTGGAAAAGGGTACAGGTCATCCTCGTTTTCAAGGGACGCCGAACAGATGTGCAGATTTATAGACCTATATCTCTAACGTCGATCAGTTGTAGAATTTTGGAACACGTATTATGTTCGAGTATAATGACTTTTCTGGAGACTAGAAATTTACTCTGTATGAAGCAGCATGGGTTTCGGAAAAGACGATCGTGTGAATCTCAGCTCACGCTATTCGTCCACGAGACTCAGAGGGCCATAGACACGTGTTCCCAGGTACATGCCGTGTTTCTTGACTTCTGCAAGGCGTTCGATACAGTTCCCCACAGTCGTTTAATGAACAAAGTAAGAGCATATGGACTAACAGGCCAATTGTATGATTGGATTGAAGAGTTCCTAGATAACAGAACGCAGCATGTCATTCTCAATGGAGAGAAGTCTTACGAAGTAAGAGTGATTTCAGGTGTGCCGGTAGGGAGTGTCGTAGGACCGTTGCTATTCACAATATACATAAATGACCTTGTGGATAACATCGGAAGTTCACTGAGGCTTTTTGCGGATGATGCTGTAGTATTTCGAGAGGTTTTAACAATGGAAAATTGTAGTGAAATGCAGCATGATCTGCATCGAATTGACGCATGGTGCAGAGAGTGGCAATTGAATCTCGATGTAGACAAGTCTTATGTTCTGCGAATACAGAGAAAGAAAGATGCTTTATCATTTAGCTACAGTATAGCAGGTCAGCAACTGGAAGCAGTTAATTCCATAAATTATATGGCAGTACGCATTAGGAGTGATTTAAAATGGAATGATCATATAAAGTTGATCGCCGGTAAAGCAGATGCCAGACTGAGATTCATTGGAAGAATCCTAAGCAAACGCAATCCGAAAACAAAGGAAGTAGGTTATAGTACATTTGTTCGCCCACTGCTTGAATATTGCTCGGCAGTGTGGGATCCGTACCACATGGGGTTGATAGAAGAGACAGAGAAGGTCCAACGGAGAGCAGCGCGCTTCGTTACAGGATCATTTAGCAATCGCGAAAGCGTTACGGAGATGATAGATAAACTCCAGTGGAAGACTCTGCAGGAGAGACGCTCAATAGCTCAGTACAGGCTTTTGTTGAAGTTTCGAGAACATACCTTTGCCGAGAAGTCAAGCAGTATATTGCTCCCTCCTACGTATATCTCGCGAAGAGACCATGAAGATAAAATCAGAGAGATTGGAGCCCACACAAAGGCATACCGATAATCTGTCTTTCCACAAACAGTACGAGACTGGAATAGAAGGTAGAACCGATAGAGTTACTCAAAGTATCCTCCGCCACACACCGTCAGGTTGCTTGCGGGGTATGGATACAGATGTAGATGTAGATCTTGCACCCTGAGATTTTCACCTTTTCCGCTCCCTATTGAACAATCTTCAGGGAATGAAAATGCTCTCCGAACATGACTCGACGAGTTCTTCGCCGCATAACCATATTTCTGCACTCGCTGAATCGAAATGTTACTCCAGCGTTGCCAGGCTGTTGTAAATAGTGAAGGAGACTACACTACTGATGACTAAAGTCTCTGTTATGGGTATCTATTGTGTCTATTAAACTTATGGAAAAACACTACGAACTAATGCAGGAACCCAATATTTTCCTGAGAATTTCTATCATCGGCCTCACCACAATTGCGTAAGATAAGAACTAGACTATTTGGAATACTGGTTGATACAAAGCAGTCAACGTTCCCGCAGTTTGGTAGCTCTGTTGGGTCTAATAACATATGTGGCGTCATCGTAACATGCCGTAACTGAAGCAACTTTTGTGGCCACTTCATGGTCAAACAGAGGCCCTTGTGAAAGCTTGGGCTGCTGCTACACGTTCTCAGAGCGATGACTGTGGGTGTCGTCCTTATCTTCTATTGTTATGAAATTGGATGTTTGAGCGACTGACAATCGGTGAAATTTGGCTGTTCGATGGCAAAATAAATGAGTCGCAATGAAATTCGTTGGATCGTACGAGAGGGGTTCCCAATAGAAATTGACCTTAATTTTTTAAACTTATTTATTCACATTATAAGTACAAACATTCAGTCTCCTTCAAAGTCTCTCCATTTTCTCTAATCTTATATTCCGTTTTTCAATACAATGTTTAAATTGAACATTGAAAATTCCTGGGAGATTAAAACTGTGTGCCGGAGCGAGACACGAACTCGGGAACTTTGCCTTTCGCGGGCAAGTGCTCTACCAACTGAGCTACCCAAGCACGACTCACGCCCCATCCTTTTACCTTCCAACATTCTAGAAATGTTTTAATTCATCGCTTGTGATGATTGACAGCTCCTTCAACGTTTTCTTCTTCGCCTTAGCAACATCAGTAAAACGCTTTCTTTTCATGTTTCTTTTCACTCTAGGGAACACGGGGCAAGGCGGGCAAGGACGAGGGGTGAGGAACTGGATTCATACCATTTTTGTTCAAAAATTGTGATACAGAGAGGGCTTACTCTGCAGGTACATTATCACCATGAAGAAAACAATCACACGATTCCACAAATCAGGCCACTTCCGCCACGCACAGTATCGTAATCTTTCAAAACTTCCAGTAGAAAGCCTGGCTAATAGTTTCGCCACCTGTGATAAATTATGAAAAAAAAATTATTGTGGGACTCCTGTTTCAAAGCACAGCAGGCTTGCCCGTGACTTTGTTTTTATTCAGCAATCAGCAGTCTTGGCATGAATTTGACAGCCGCCCTTTTCATTCCCAAATCTTCTATCAAAATTCGATGGACTGGACTGCAGGTCACTCCCGACAGCTCCACAATTTCTTCAACGGTCATTCGTCGGCCTTCATTGACGACAGCAAGAATGTTTTCAACATTTCCATGTAATCAGCCTGTGAAAGGGCAACCGGAAATGGGTTTGTAGTCAACTGACATTTCGCCATTTTTGAAACGAGAAAATCACTCAAACACTTGAGTTTCCTCTGTAACACCGTTTTCAATATTTTAAGAGTTTCTATTTTACTTTTCCCAAGCAAAAAGCAGAATTTTACCACCGCACGTAGTTCACGAACATCAGCCATTGCAGAAAAGGCAATTGCACAAAACGGTTATCACTATAAACTCTGCCGAAACTAGTTCTGACCTTCTTTAGCAACGACATTTGGCTTACTGACTCTGAAATGTTCTCTCTATGTACTCCTTGTGGCAAAAATCGTTACTACAAAAGTTCTGCCCACTAAAAAAATTAGCTCGGTTTCTTTTGGGCAATTCCTCCTATGTCAGTAGATTCGAAGATGTACTGGACCCCTGTCCCTCTCTTCAGAACCTCAGAAACTGTTTTCACACGTCTTCAAGCACTACGTGTACAGCGAGAGGCGAAAAAGCGAAGAGCGGACGACCAGGTCCCGGGGCGTTTCTTGCGGCGCAGGCGGCGTGACGCAGCGTCTATACGGCGACCGAGCCTGCTCCTGCTGGTATCCGAGCAGTGCCGCTAAATCACGACCCATTTGTCAGGCGCTGCTCTAATTGCTCGCGCACTTCCCCGCCGCAGATATATTACGCGCCGCTACACTATTTTACAAGAGTGCTTTATTGCTTCGTTATTTTTACCGCCTAATATTGCTCCCCGTTATGGGAGGAGACGGGGCCGTTGGCAGCTCCTCGTTAAATACCGAACGGCGCGCGACCCGTGATAATCTCGGGCTCGCTACGCGCCGAGCGCATATTTCCGTGAAATTAAGATTGCTACAAATCATGTTCACTCCGCTGAGAGTCGCTAACTGCGCATTAAGTGCCGTTATTACATCATCAGAATCCACCCTCGCGGCAGCAATTCCTCTAGAAGACCAATAGGCTTGTATTCTGCTCTTATGAATCTCATACGCTGAGGTGACAAAAGTCATTGGATGGCGATTTGCACACATACAGATGACGGTAGTGACGTGTACACGAGGAATAAAAGGACAGTGCCTTTCCTAAGCTGTCATGTGTACTCAGATGATTCATCTATTAAATTTTCCGTCATGGTTACACCCGAACGACGGGAAGTAAATAACTTCGAACGCCGAACAGCAACTGGTGCTGGACGTATCAGACACTCCACTTCGGAAATCGCTGCGGAATTCAATATTCCGATATCCCCAGTGTCAAGAGTTTGTTCTGCATTCTATGCGCTACGGTCGCAGGTTCGAATCCTGCCTCGGGCATGGATCTGTGTGATGTCCTTAGGTTAGTTAGGTTTAAGTAGTTCTAAGTTCTAGGGGACTGATGACCACAGCAGTTGGGTCCCATAGTACTCAGAGCCATTTGAACATTTTTTTTTTTTTTTTTTTTTTTTTTTGCATTCTATGCCGGGAGGCCTTTTCGGGCAGTTCGGTCTCATCCTGTTGTTGTTACTCATTTAGCATCACGCCAACCGGGGTGGCGGAGCGGTTCTAGGCGCTACAGTCTGGAGCTGTGCGACCGCTACGGTCGCAGGTTCGAATCCTGCCTCGGGCATGGATGTGTGTGATGTCCTTAGGTTAGTTAGGTTTAAGTAGTTCTACGTTCTATGGGACTGGTGACCTTATAAGTTACGTCCCATACTGCTCAGAGCCATTTGAACCATTTAGCACCACCCAGGAGACACGTGTGACTTACGGTATGTCACGGACGCGAGTAACCTCATGCATCACCTGAAGGGCTCAACTAGATCAACATATTGGACTTAAAATTCTAAGAACTTGTGTCATGTGTAGATAATTTAGCATAATACTTCGAACATTTGATTCTGTACATATATTTTGCTTGTCATTTCTTAGACTGTATACTCTAAAAATTATGAATTTGATCCAAGCTCTGTATCATCATACGATAAATAAATAAATAAGTGTCAATAGTGTGCCAAGAATACCAAATTTCACGCATTACCTCTCACCACGGACAACGCAGCGCCCGGTAGACTTCGCATAACGACAGAGTGCAACGATGTTTGCATAGATTAGATTAGATTAGATTCAATTTTCGTTCAATAGACCCAAAAAATTAGATGATTCTCGTGGGTGTGGAACATGTCAGAAAGTGTAACATAAAAACATTAAACATTTGAATATAATATTTACTACCCTGATCACTTGTTAGGAGATAGTTGAAAAACGTTAATACAGCTCAGAGAACTGGAACAGCTAATATTTACAGAATTAACACAGTCAGAATGAAACACTGTTGTGCACTATTAATAAATTTATCACACACCACATACCTAATCTCGACTCTTGTGACCAAGTGTTGTCAAAACTGAAATCTAACAGACATTTTTACTTAAGCAGGCTTAACAGTCTCTGTTAACATATTCATCTATGGAGTAGTAGGAGTTGTTTAACAAAAAGTCTTCGAGACTCTGTTTAAACCGTGCTTTATCTGAAACAAAGATTTTAATCGTTGCTGGCAATTTATTCAAAATGTGTGTTGTTGAATATTGGACCCCTTTTTGGACCAAGGTAACGGATTTTAGGTCTTTATGTAGATTGCTCTTATTTCTAGTATTGAAACTATATATTGAGCTATTTCTTGGTGTATTACTTGCAACAAATTTCATTAATAATGAATATACCGAGAAGCACTCGTTAGACTACAAAGTTCCTTGAACAAGTTTGTACAAGATGTTCTTGAATTTTCTCATCACACGCTTTTGCACCCTAAAAACTTTTTCTTGGTTTGATGAGTTGCCCCAGTATATGATCCCATATGACATAATACAATTACAGTAAGCAAACTATACAAGTTTTTTATATTTATATCTCCTACATCTGACATCATTCTCATGGCAAGTACAGACTTGTTTAGGCGCTTAAGCAATTCTGTGCTATACCGTCCCCCACTGAATTTATTATCGAATTGTAATCCTAGAAATTTAACACCGCAACCTCTTCGATCTGCATGTCTTCATATGCTATATTCATGCTGGAAGGAAATCTCTTACAGGCTCTGAACTGCATATAGTGGGTCATCTCGAAGTTTAATGACAGTGAATTAGCTTTAAACCACTTATTAATGTCAGTGAAAATTTGATTAGCAGCTATTTCTAAATCTGTACTTGATTTGCTACTTATTACAATGTTTGTATCATCTGAATACAAAACAAACGTAGCATTTGGCAATGTAACAGATGAGAGGTCATTAATGTAGTCAAGAAAAACAATGGACCTGAGATGGAACCTTGAGGAACACCACACGTAATTAATTCCCAATCAGGTGAAGACTGACTGCCTACTGCACAGGTATTTCGCAACAACACCCTTTGTTTCCTGTTAGATAGATAAGAGTCAAACCATTTTGCAGCATTGCCAGTGACACCATAATATTCTAATTTACTTAGGAGATTGCTGTGGTTCAGAGTCAAAGGCTTTTGACAGGTCACAGATAATGCCAGTAGCCTCTAATTTATTATCTAATGAATTAAGTACATTCTCACTGTAAGTGTAAATAGCTTTCTCTATATCAAAACCCTTCAGAAATCCAAACTGTGACTTGAACAGTATATAATTTGCAGTGAGATGCTTAAGGAGATACTTGAACACAACCTTTTCAAATATTTTTGAGAAAGCCAGAAAAAGTGAAATTGGTAATAGTTTGATGGTATCTCTTTATCCTCCTTTTTGCAAAGAGGCTTAACTTCAGCATATTTTAGAAAGTCTGGAAATGTTCCACTGATAAGAGATTGCTTACACAAATAACTTAAGATAGAACTCAACTCATACTCCTTGATTAACTTTGTTGATATGTTATCATATCCACTGGAATATTTAGATTTTAAGGATTTTATGATGGATGCTACTTCTTTGGGAGACATGAGTGTCATTTCCATTTTACTGAAGTTATTTTTAAGGAATGGTCTCAGATACTCCATTGCACTGTTCGCCGAACCTGAAAATCTCAAGCTGTCAGTAACAGACATGAAGTACTTGTTTAAGAGGTTTGCAACACTACATGTACTTGCTACCAAAGTCTCATTTATTTTTAGAACTATCTGTTCCTCTTCCTTTTTGACCCCACCTGCCTCTGTCTTCACAGTATCTCATACAGTATTTATTTTGTTACCTAATGTAATTATCTTTTTCTCATAACAAAACTGCTTCTATCTCTGGATTGTTTGCTTCAATATTTTGCAGTATGCTTTGTAATACATTATAATTTTAACATCAGAGTTGTCGCTAGATAGTACATTCTGTCTCCTTTTTGTCCTACATGATATCTTTATTCCTTGTGTAATCCATGGTTAATTTTTTGACATCTGTGTGATTTGAGTTAGCTTTAGGGGAAAACAATTTTCAAAAGTGGAGGCAACTTTATTAATGAATGCTTTGTCACTGCTAACACACAAGTAATGCTGCGTGATAAATCCACAGAAATCGATGTGGGGCATACGATAACGTTTGCGGTAGGACATGCGACAAAAGTTTGCTTTAATGGGCTATAGTGGCAGACTACCGACGGGAGTGCCTTTGTCAACAGCAATAAATCGACCGCAGCGCCTCTCCTAGTCTTTTGACCATATCAGTTAGACCCTAGACAACTAAAAGACCGTGGCCTGATCAGACGAGTCCAGATTTCAGTTGGTGAGAACTGATGGCATCGTTCGAGTGTGGCGCACACCCAATGCCACAATGGATGCAAGTTGTGAACAATGTACTGTCCAATGTGGTGCTGGCTCCATAATGGTGTACGCTGTGTTTAGTGGATCATTGACAGAAAATGATTATATTGTACCAAATAAGCCCTCGGTCACAAATATTAAGTCAAAATTGACCTGGTTTCGACGCTACTATGAGCGTCGTCTTCAGAATTAACTAATTGTACTAAAACATTAGGTATATAGTACATTAATAAAATTAAAGTTTGTACTGACTTACAAGTCACATATTAAAAAAGATCTCAGCCGGAAGGGCGACGTCATGATCACATGTCAGAAAGCGAGCCGCTAAGGGCTGCTCGTTTTGTGGACAGGGGTTGCAACAAGACTGAGGTGCCCACTTTAGAAAGTGTGGGCAAGTAAACATGGTGTTGCTACGAGCGACATCTAGTAGCCGCAGAAACAACTAGGCAACTGTACATTCAAAATTAGACACATGAAATTGTGATGCAGCTGATTCAGGCATAATGTAAGCATTAATAATAACAGGATGAAGTCACATATTTACCTGCTTTAAATAGAGATACATTTTCTAACGTAAAAACGTTAGTTATGACATACAAGAAAACAGCAAAGGTGACAGGAAAATAACATTTCGGTAAACTGCATGAGGAAATCTGAATCAAAGATCAAGCAATGGCTTTATACAGTCAAAAACGTTTTTATTTCGCAGCTGCAGCTGTTCGTTGAGAATGAGGCCATCATGACGAGTGAGATGTTTGAAAATCTCCAATTCCTCCAAGACATCTAACCTACGCCCCCTCTTTTCGGTATGCAGAATATTGTTATCGCCTATGCCTTTAGGCACGTGTCCAGTAATTAAGAGATGATCGGCAAAGGATGAATTTATTGGACTGGCGCCGTTCTTTCTCAAAAGATGTTCTTTATATTTGACGGTGAAAGCACGTCCGGTTTGCCCTATATAATAGGAGGAGCAGGTTTCGCAGATGATCTTATAAACGCCAGAACTTTATGTAGGGGAGCGAATGGATTTCAAATTATGAATGAAATTTTTCTTTAGATTATTATTAGTAGAGAAGGCAACATTGCAGTTGTATTTGTTGCAAAGCATGCCCTGAATCTGATAGGAAATGGGTCCTATGAAAGGAATAGGAAAACGTTTTTTGGGTTAATTTCAGTGTATGAGGTGTTGAGCGTGGTAGTTCTTGCAGTTTCCTTCCTTAGAATATCGTCCACTATGTTAGGCGTATATTCATTATTGACTGCTATGGTTTTAAGTAAATGAATATCCTCATTAAACTTTTCTGTTGAAAGTGGTGTGGAGGTGTCTCGGTGGACGGCAGAGTGAAAAAAGGCCATTTTTTGAGGCTGTGGATGAAAAGAGGAAGCAGGCACGATTTGGTCAGTATACGTTTCTTTCCGAAAAATATTGTAAGCGTCAAGTCTAAATAATTTAATTGGCGGTTATCGTTTTCGAGTTCAATAGTGAAAGAAATTTTTTAATGGAGGTCGTTAAAAAGTTTAAATATATGATCAATTCTGTCGTCGGGTCCGTTATAGATGACTAGAATATCATCAACGTATCTTGTGTAAGAAAGGATACCTAGTGAAGCGGCTGAGACACGATTAAACAGCTATTTTTCCAAGGAACTGATTATGTTTGGCTACTTGGACACGATTTGCTGCCTTCATGTTGCCAAACAACGGTGTAGTTTTTGTGGATGACGGGGCACCAACTCACCGAGCCACAATCGTTCGCTATTGGTCTGACGGACGTTCTGGACAATTCCAACCACGCAGATCGCACGACCTGAATCCCATCAAACATTTATAGGACACAATTGAGAATTCAGTTCATGCACAAAATCCTGCACCGGCTACACTTCCACAATTATGGACGGCTGTACAGACATCATGGCTCAATTTTCCTGCAGGAGACATCCACCGACTTGTTGAGCCCACGCCACGTCAAGTTGCTGCAATATGCTGGGCAATCAGAAGATATTCCACGACTATCTTCACCTCAGTATATACCTTCAGAAGCCGGTATGAAACAAGAAAATTCCCGTTTCATTTTAGCCTTTGTAGAAAAGAAGACATAAAACACGAAGAAGATGTTGATGGTGGCCTTCAGTCTGAAGACAAGTTTGATAGGACTGCCAGCGCTAGTTCATACAGTGCAAACATCTTCATGTCTGCATAACAAATACAACCTACATCGATTTGAATCTGCTTACTGTATTGTAGCCTGGAATTTCATCTACAATTTTTAACGCTCACACTTCCTTCAATTACCGAATTGACTATACCTTGATGCCTGTGGACGTCTTCTATCAACACATCCATTCTTTCAGCCAAGTTGTGCCAAAAATTCGATTCATTGCTTTGCCATTATTTGTTAATCTACCATCTAACTTTTGACGTAATTTTGTAACGCAGTATTTAAATGTACGTCTACACTGACTGAAAAAAAATCGGACGTGAAGCGGAATTGTGAGACACGAACAAGGTTCGTAGGCACGAAATGATAATGAAATCAAGACCCTAAGCTGTCGACAGGAGGGTCTTGATTTAATTGTCATTTCATTATGAGAGAGCTGCATGGTCACCGATGGTATCTGTTGTTTCGGACATGTCCGAAAGAACAGATACCATCTTCATATAAAGTTCGAAGGCGTGTTTTCAACTGCTGAAAGACAACGTCTGTTAAAATTTAACGACAGTCGCACAAGCGTGGCGCTATAACGCCACTATCAGCATGAAAATCTGGTTTGCTCTAAGTACATGATGTAATGGTCTTGAACATTAGCTGCCTTTGAGAATGGACGTGGTAAGTTGATGTTAATCAAGACTGCCTTTAAAGCGACAAAGGCGCCATCATAAAAATCTCACTGCTTCTAGACGAAGTTGTCTAATACAGTTATGAGAAGCTAGATGTCCTTCCTGCAATCTGTATCAAGATTTGGCAGCAATTTAGCCTTTGCACATGACAGCTGGCTGCGGTGGTCACGGGAATGTACAGTTGAAAGAAGTCCAGGCTCCATTCGACCAAGAGGAAAGACCATCGTATTTGGCGTAAGGCTCTGGCGCATTGTACTGCATCGGCAGCAGGAAAGTGAGCAGCAGTTGGCACCACAGTGACACAACAAACTGTTACAAATCGGTTACTTCAAGGAGAGCTCCGAGCCAGACAACCTGTAGCGTGAATTCCACTGAGCCCAAACCACCGCCATTTGCGAGTTGAGTGGTGTCAAGCGAAAGCTCTTTGGAGGGCAGGGTTTTCTGACGAAAGCCGGTTCTGTCTCGGTGCCTGTAATGACCGTGTATTGTCAAGAAGGAGGTCAGCTGAGGACCAGCAACGAACCAGTCTGTGTTAGAACCACTGGACCTACACCTGGAGTTGTGGTCTGGGGTGCGATTTCGTATGACTGTGGGAGCTCTCTTACGGTTATCCCAGGCACCCCGACTGCGAAACTGTACGTCAGTTAGATAATTCGACCTGTTGTGCTCTCATTCATGAACCGCGTTCCAGGAGCTCTTTTCCAACAGGATAACGACCACGACATAGCGCTCTTGTAGCTCAACACGCTCTACTGACTGTCTACATGCTCCCTTGGATTGCTCTATCACCAGATCTGTCTGCAATCGAACACCTATTGGACATCTTCAATAACTACTCCAGTGTCATCAACCAACAGCGTTAACCGTCCCCATATTGGCCGACCAAGTTCAACAGGCATGTAACTCAATCCCACAAACTGACAATTGGCATCTGTACAAGACACTGCATGCACGTTTGCATGCTTTCATTCAATAGTTTGGTGGTAACAACAGTTATTAATGTACCAGAATCTCAGATTTGCAATGACTTATGTCAGGCTTACGTTAACCTGTGATCTTGCAATGTTAATCACTCAGGTATGTTACCTAGACAAATGTATTCTCAAAAATTCATTAGTCTATATTATTTGTTGGAGTTACGATTTTTTCCTTCAGCGTATTAATCATTACCACCTTGATGTGAGAAAGTATGAAAAAAATTACCTGAATTTCGAAGAAGATGCCATAGGTTCTGCATCAAGACAACACATCGGTTTACACTACACTGTCTGTTAAGAGCTTTCTAGCGAAGTACAGCATCCCATTGTTAGACAACCCATCTTAGTTGCCTTAGCTAGCAACACGTAACTTTTATCTATTCCTCATGCTTAAATCTGCATTAAAATGAACAAGATTAGAAGTGCGTTGAAGCAATGAAAGGAATACGGCACGCGTCATCAAGGAATTCACAGAGCAAGACTTCCAGCATCGTTTCCATCTTGGAAAATTCACATGGAGTGTTGTAGGAAGAGAGTGGAGTATATTGATGGTGACACTAGCTAAATGTGTATCTTCTGAAATTGAATGTTTTACTGTAATAGTCCCGTTATTTTACAGCCACACCTCTTGTTACACGGAATGAGTCCCGTTTTCTAGAGGCCTGTTGTTACACTTTTCACTATTACTGCTGTCAAAGAGGCCGCCCCAGATATCCTTGTAATAAAAATGAGATTGCTACTTAAACTGTGTTATTTGGTCACCATGTTTCGATTACTGGGGATAATGCGATTTAAAATATTATATGAATTCCACACAAGAGGCTGTATTTTGTGCGTGAATTGGGCTGATAAACATATGATTTTTTACGGTTTTCAATCTTTTTGTCTACCACACAAATGTGACATGATACCCATCAAGTATTAATGCAACAGCATCTTCATCAGATGGCATCAAAAAATTCACAAAGTTGTCAAACCACCTAGTGATAGTTTGAGTCTCAATCCAGTTACTACGGGGGCAAGATGAAGTTACCCTAATAAAGATACTGTGCCCTAATATGCGATTATGTCTCGTATAGCATACTAGGAATAAACCACCTAACGCTAGAAACCCAACCTCGCAGTCACGCTGCTCTGATGGACAATTTGCTATAGTGAATTAAAGGGTACTTCGTGAAAAATATAATCGTATGAATATTTTTGCTAGAACAATTCCACTTTAGATGTTAAGGCCCTAACAGCACATGCAATGAGTAAACTTGAAATTCAACACTTTTAAAATAAGGAACCATCGACAATGTCCAGCTCTGTAATGGTTGTATTGATACTCCTCTACGCCTCGGACGCTATGAGGACTAACGTGTGATAACCTCCCAAAACAGCTGAGCATTTACATTGGCCAGAATGTAGCTTTCTCACATTAGCGAACCCTCCAGGAACAGCCACCTTCCCATTGTATTCAACATTATTTTCAGTAACCATAACACATTTTTGATAAATTTGAGTCAATGTCAAATCAGAACATAAAAATTCATTCTCTCCAATTAAATTCCGGTTGCAGTAAGGCAAACAGTTATGCATTGTGTTATCTGACCTTTGTAGTTTCATACCTACAGGTCACATCGACATTGATGACAAGAAGCTCTATCTTTCTTGAAAATTACGAAGGAACGAATCGCACTTTCCCGTTGGAAAACCATATTCAGTGATTTTCCTGTCAATTGGAAGGTCGTGCAATTTCGTAACTGCTTATCTCTTTCGGAGCACTACGCACGTCCAACCGGATTTTAACAATCATTGCCTGACAGAATCCAAACTCTTATTCTGACCGATTACGTTGAATAATTGAAAGTAGTTTCCCCATTATATTTGTAATGTGACTTCTAGACGAAAATTTATTCGCTCATCGTTAAAGATTTATTCTCTCTTACTCAATTTCATCGTAATTATTTTTTCCGCTGTACCTGCTTTGCCTTTCTGTCTGGCACTTCTGTGGTCAGTTTTATGCGTACAGATATAATGTTCTCTTTGGCAACTTAATTTGTACCTCATCATTTTCTAAATTGAGAGTGATAATCAATTCTCTTGTTCCCAAACCAAAGGAATTACTGTTGAGCTTAACACTTACATTGGAGTGCATAACTTGATAAAACGTATATCATTACCAATTTGATTCTTACCAAAAAATTGAATAGTGATATTCGATTAGCTACTCTCCTTTGCATTTCCAGCACGAGCTTTACAAAAGATAAAATTCTGCTTGAAATCTATCTGATCTAAAATTACTTACTCTTCAGCATAATAACATTCTCTCACCGCTACAAAACGATTGCCCTTAAAAAAAAACTTGGATAAATTTTGTTTAATATGTTGTGAGTCTTTTGACACTTTTTAGTTCGTACTACAATAGTTCTCTTAACGTCTACAAACAATATGCACCAGTGACGTGCAACAGAAGCTACCACAGAAAGGCCGTTATCACCTACGACGACGGTGACACATAAAAATACTGGTTAGATGCCACAACCGATCCTTTGTGTAACAAGTAATGAGCATGCTCATCGAATGTGATTAAACACCTCCTTCGAACTGCATCTAGCGCTGTTGGTCAAATTACGACAAACATCTGCAATTGCTGTCGATAACCTATACTTACGTCTCTAATGTTTTATTGCCATTAATTTCCAATGTGGTGTACAGTAAGTCTGCCGGTAGAACGTAACATGGGCATTAACGGGGCGAAAAATGATTCAAATGGCTCTGAGCAGTATGGGACTTAACATCTGAGGTCATCAGTCCCCTAGAACTTAGAACTACTTAAATCTAACTAACCTAAGGACATCACACACATCCATGCCCTAGGCAGGATTCGAACCTGCGTCCGTAGCGGTCGCGCGGTTCCAGACTATAGCGCCTACAACGGGGCGAAAGAATTGCCACAAATTGTGACATGGCTGTACAAGCCGATATGGGAGTTAGCAATTTTCCGAGAGAACAGTTTTGTTTTATCAACTGTACGAAAATGAAAAGAAAACATGAACAGCAGCCAGAGTAATACAACAGCTTGGAAATATAATGTACAGAGTCCAAAATAATGACGGTAACACAACGCGGCACAGAAACCAAATGAAGCCGCGCCGCCACATGCAAATATGGTGGTGTGGCGGTCCCACCAGCTTTGTTTATTTCTTCATTTGTTGTCCTCGCTGTCGACGTACTGATGTGCTACAGTGGCTGAAAAATGGTGTTTGTCGATCCCGACACTGACTACTTTAAATGATGTAGCAGACAGATGCAGAGTTACGTTTTACAGTACTTTAATTTTCACTGTTCATAACCCCCTAATAATACACAGTTATATGGCCAGTGCACTATTGTTTAACTTTTGATAAGTCTCAGTAATGGCTCTGAGCACTATGGGACATAACATCTCAGCTCATCAATCCCCTAGAACTTATAACTACTTAAACCTAACTAATCTAAGGACATCATACACATCCATGCCCGAGGCAGGATTCGAACCTACAACCGTAGCAGTTGAGCGGTTCCGAACTGAAGCGCCTAGAACCGCTCGGCCACGACGGCCGGCGCCTCATTAATAGTTAGAAGGCAAACCATCCACATACTGCTACAATAGTTTACGGTTGAACATCTACGAGCAGTAAAACCCAACCACAAAGTTCACAGTTCTTGAACAATAATCAGGTACGTATGGAGCAGACACTGTCACTGTTTTTACACACGACGTAATTGCTTAACACGTATTCCACAGTTTATATGAAGTATTGTTGTTGATCTAACCAGCACAGGTTACTGGTCTGAAACTCGGCCATAGACTGACTGTCTCGTGATCAAAAATGGGGGTACTTATTTATCACCACAATAATCGCTACTGAGACTTCAAATTGTTCGGAGTTAACTTTACAGAAATTACAATTAAAACTTAACTCATTAAATTATATAAATACATAGAGAAATTACGTCTTTTTATCAGTTTCTTCTACTACGAGGGTTATGCCAAATTATTTGTTTAAATCGTGAAAATAACAAATATAGTTACGAAAACAATACTTTTGACAAAACTGTTAATTACTTTAGAATTAATTAAGGGCTGGTTTTGCGAACAGTTTTTTGATTAGAGCTAAATAGCCGTTTAAGGTTACTAGTACTTCGTCTTCCAAATGTTTACAATTATTACAGAATTTATACTAGTTTAGATGTTAACAACAGAATATAAGTTACGAAACAGTTACTGATATCAGCCTGTAATGAAAGATACCAACTAGTAACAGTCAAAATAAATTAGAAAATCAATTACATACATAAAGCTAGGCACAAAATTAGATCTGGTGTTAAATTCTTTACAACTGAGGGCAACCTTTCTGTTTTACGAAAGTACAGATCAAAACTTACGTATGTAAGTACGTCAGTATGAATTAGTTAAAAGTAACAAAATGAATTTTAAGGAGGCAGATGGCAAAACAACACTTATCCCAGCTTGCTTCGTTACAAACGGAATTCATAAGTTGTTTTCTTGTGCAGGTTCGCACTATTGCGATGTGGCCGGCCACGGTGGCCGAGCGGTTCTAGACGCTTCAGTCCGGAAGCGCGCGACTGCTTCGGTCGCAGGTTTGAATCCTGCCTCGGGCATGGATGTGTGTGATGTCCTTAGGTTACTTAGGCTTAAGTAGTTCTAAGTTCTAGGGGACTGATGACCTTAGCTGTTAAGTTCCATGGTGCTCAGAGCCATTTTAACCATTTGATTGGGATGTAGTGAGCCGTCTTGGGGATCTTTATTTACAGTTAGTAAATGCGCCACCGACGGCGGGGACCCAGCTGCAGCAACCCTACGATGCCTAGACAGATGTGGACGTCACAGTCCACCCCACAGGTGGAGATATGAATGTCGACCTGGCAGATTAGGTCGACCGACCGCCTCTACACCCACGACAGTCCACTTGTGGTAATCCGTAAGTCGGTAAGCACTAAGCACAGTTAGGGGTGGGGGCATGGAACTGACGAAGTTCTCACAGGGGAGATACGAAACACAGCCATACCTAGAAGGGAACCGAGCTGTCAACTCAGGCAGCACTGAGTTAAGACTAGCGACCATGGGGTGAGGGGGAGGGGCTCCACAAGCCAAGATCTGTTTCACACTTCCTCCAAGGCTCACTGAAACAGTTCCCATGTGGACATTCATTTCCCAGACGCGGATATAAGCCGATACACAGCTCCACTCAACCTAGTACCAACGTCAGTATGAATGCACTATCGGCAGTACCACGAGACCGCTTCAGCAACACGTCTACACTCGCCACCATGAAGAGCTAAATGGGAAGTTCCACAATTGATTGTAGTTATTGTTCACTGGATTCAGGATTAGACCAGAGTTACAGTACATCGGCAGTGAACCTTGAACTACTGCCATGCAGTGTGGTTATAATAAAGTAAGGTAATACTTCTATTAATAAATTATTCTAAACTGCTGCTAATCTGTTTTGCTACAATTTTTGCATAAATGTTGCGTAATATTGTGTGGCAATCTTGTGTAATATTGCAGTGCCAGACAGCAGTTGCTAACACACATCTGTACCACAGACATTCGAGATGTTTTGCTGCAGTCTGCAACGACGGATGGGCGAGGCTAAACAAGACATGCCCTCTATCTCAGCACAGCAGAAGCCTCGCGCAGAGGCGCATGAAAGCGCCTTGGCCCATTCTGTGACCTCAGCTGAAGCATTCAACATCACTGAATAGGACTAAAGAGTTCTTAGAAGGAAATTTACTTTTGTACGTGGTGAACATTGTACTTCAAGAAAACAGTATGTTAATTAATGCGCCAAATTATGCTTTAACAGTCAACGACACTTGTAAATTATGAAGCCCTCCTGCAGCAAAACATTGTATCATGTTAAATATTTTTTTTATCCATTCATGAAATAAAGTGAACTAATATTTCATATACGTTAGTCCCAATAAGCGGTCTCCCAGAGCAATCAAAGAACAGTAGTGGCCAGACGATTGTAGTTCCGTCTGATCGTAAAAGCCTGTTTGCCCTAGGACGAGGTTGTGTATTTGTCGCGTGTAAGTGAGCCACCAGATAACAGCAACTATTTTTTATGACAATGGGTTCCCTGCTAGCCACCGTATTTGTGTTTGGCACCACATTAATTTGCTGAATACAGGAATATACATACAATTTCTTTTAGAGCTAAACTATTGAAAGCCGCCATTAGTGGCCGAGCGGTTGTAGGCGTTTCAGTCTGGAACCGCGCGACCGTTCCGGTCGCTGGTTTGAATCCTGCCTCGGGCATGGATGTGTGTGATGTCCTTAGGTTGGTTAGGTTTAAGTAGTTCTAAGTTCTAGGGGACTGATGAGCTGAGATGTTAAGTCCCTTATTGCTCAGAGCCATTTGAACCATTTTTAAACTATTGAAATAATAGGATTAAAATTCAATAAAATGTTTCCTTGTCATAATTTAGTGTAAAACATGTATGGCGATGGTGTGTATGTTGCTAACAATGACAATGACACCAATGATAACTATGACGACCCCGGTCATTCTCTCGAGTCAGTTCCCAGGAAATTCTATGAGTGCAGAAAGGAAGAATGGAGGGATGAGGGGCGACAAAAAAATACAGATAAATGAATCGTTATATCTGAGAGTGGGGGGGGGGGGGGTGATATTAGGCTGAGAAGATCGATGTGTAGTTTGAAACGCATCCTCCAGTTGTCTGGCTCCCTTGTTTCTTTTGATAGCAATTTCCGTCTGCGTCCCTTCGCAAAACGCTGCTTGTGGTTGCAATTATAAAGCCCGTGGCGGTGGAAGCCTCAAACGACAGCCACCACTTACACTCCAAGTGGTTTGCTATGAGCTACCACAATGCCGCATTGCAGCCCAAGATCCGCCTTCATCTTGTGTCCTGGAAGACTTATCGATTACAAATTTGAGAACTGTTTACATATAACCTTGTCGCAACAGAGTACTGCCACTCGCAGATTTTCTCCCTTCTTTGCAGAGACACTGCTCAGTCACGCCTTGTGTATGTAGGAACGAGGTACACAATATTAGTCTTGCCAAAGCGATTTTCCAAGACTAGGAGGAGGCATCCATGTGACGGCATGAAGTCGGCTGTCACACCCAGGGACACGACTCTCAAGTCTGCCGGAGCGACAAGACGATGGAATTTCAAAGTTTCTAAACACAAATCTTCGTGTCATACCGGAGCCACCACGGTCGTAAAACAGCTCTCTCCCTCTCTCTCTCTTCTCCCTCTGTCTGTCTCTTCTTTCGTGGGAACTTCCAGTCATACACTTTCAAAATTATATTACGGTGGAGTTTCAAACAGTTGATTGTCCCTCGTCTCACTGGCTGATAACTACTTACGTATTTCGATTCACTGAGGAAGTTTAGGTAGGTCATTTTCCTCATGGAAATCTCAGAAGAGGAGGAAAGCAGAGTTTTCGAGAAACTTCGTCTCTGACCTCTTATGCTCTGACACTGTGCTGACATGTCAACTCGGACAGATGCTGCCTGAGCGCTGGCATCAGAGTCCGACGAGAACAGCCACTGGAATCAGCCACTGCCTTCATACCTTGTGGGTGATTTTTGATTTTGTATTCCCTGTAGGTAGTCTTGATTCTGAACTAATTTTACGGTGTCACGTGGTTTATCAGTTCCGTGCCGGTGATCCCATTACTTCCTTTCAGTGATTGGCAAGTGGATGTCATTTTTGTGACTCGCGTCGATTCGTTTCTGTAACATTGCTCATGCAGTACCAAGGACGTATCGTTAATTTCCGGCAAGTCTGTCATCCCTTTGATATAACATGATGCATACAACTGTTGCTGTACTATCGCTAAATATAAGTCTGACCAAAATTCTCAAAGCTAATATCTTTCATTTTATGTTACTAGTTTCCCTGTGGGTCACTTACATGTGTTTAAAAGTGAATCTTTCACATGTTTATTGTTAGTTTTGTTCCTGTTTCACATGTAAATATCCTGTAAATTTATTTTATCATTTGGGCTATCAAGACCAGATATTAAACTGGGTCAGTCTAAACTTGATACCTATTTCGCAGCTAGATAATCCCTACCTCCCCATCATTTCAATAATTAATGCAAGACTGGAACCTACCGTTCATTTCTGAAGACTTTTTCTGCGTTATCTATTGGGTGAACTATGATATTGCGTTTCTGAATACTTGCGGAGTTCTGGATGCATACAGTCCAGACGACCAGTTAAGTCGAAGCCCATGTCAGCCTCTTGAAAGATGGGGGATGTAAGTAGCAAATTTAGGTCAGAAGGGTGAGACAGATATTGAAGATTTGACATAAAAACATGAGGATTAGGGCTACAGTAGGTAGCATGGATAGAGGATGGGTCGAATTTCTGGATCTTTGGGCAGGATAAATGGTTCAAATGGCTCTGAGCACTATGGGACTTAACATCTGAGGTCATCAGTCTCCTAGAACTTAGAACTACTTAAACCTAACCAACCTAAGGACATCACACACATCTATGCCCGAGGCAGGATTCGAACCTGCGACCGTAGCGGTCGCGCGGTTCCAGACTGTAGCGCGTAGAAGCGCTCTGCCACTTCGGCCGGCTTTGGGCAGGACAAGGAGAGTGTGGATGTGGGATGAGGATGGAACATGTTGGAGTATCTGAGTCAGCAGACCTGGATAGTTAGGACTGGTGGGACAATTCAGTTATGATCATCGAGTCTCCAGTGCGAAATACGAGGGGCAGTTAAATGAAAATTAAACACCTGCCAAAAGGGACCATGGAATGGTTCTAGTCAAAAGTATTCACAACACGTGTAACACATTTATCCAACTGGGAGACGAGACAATCAATTCCTGTTTCGTGGAACACGATCGGCTGCTGATAGGTCCACAACCGCGCTCATTCTTCCACTTCCTCGTACGACTAAAACTGTCGGCCACACATGTCTTTCTTGTGGTCGCCAAAGACGTGAAAATTACACTATGAAACATCAAGCCTGCACTGAGGATGATGCTATTTTCCCCGGCCAAATAGATGAAGCATAGCCTTCGTCCGATTGGCAGTGTGGGGGTGGGCGTTATCGTGCTACGGAATGATTCTGTTCTACAGCATTCCTGGGAGTTGGAGTTCTCACTTTATGGCGCATCGGAGTTTCTGCAAAGTCTCTTCATAGTGCTGAGCAGTAATTGCGGTTTCAATCTCGAGAAACGTGACAAGCAGAAGATCGCTGCAGTCGAAGGAGGAGGTCATCATGACCTTACCGGAATTTGTGTGAACAGCCCTGGATATCATTGGCGGTAGAGATGTGGTATGTTTTCAATGTGGCCTTTGCCGTTTGCCCTCACACTATGACGAAGTCGTCAAACGGAATCATCCCGCTGCACGATAACGGCTCCCCCTACACACACACACACACACACACACACACACACACACACATGCACTGCAAATTGGACGAAGGGTAAGCTTCAGCAGTTTGGTTGGGAACCACTGCAATATCTTCCGTATAGCCCCGATTTTTCAGTGTGTGGGTTTCACATCTTTGGCTATCTGAAGAAAGATATGATTGATGTCGATTTCAAAGGACGAGAAAGCGCAAATGGGATAAATGTCTTAACGGGGGTGTTGATTACTTTTGAATGGAGGTATGGTCCCGTCGTGGTGGGTGATTTTCATTTCACTGGTCCTTATACACTACTGGCCATTAAAATTGCTACGCCAAGAAGAAATGCAGTTGATAAACGGGTATTCATTGGACAAATATATTAAACCAAAACTGACCTAGGCACTCAGTCCGGAACCGCGCGACTGCTACGGTCGCAGGTTCGAATCCTGCCTCAGGCATGGATGTGTGTGATGTCCTTAGGTTAGTTGGGTTTAAGTAGTTCTAAGTTCTAGGGGACTGATGACCACAGATGTTAAGTCCCATAGTGCTCAGAGCCATTTAAACCAGCCACTAAAGCTGACATGTGATTACATTCTCATGCAATTTTGCTGCATGGATACTGAGAAAGCAGTACCCAGAACAGCCACCTCTGGACGTAATATCGGCCTTGATACGCCTGGGCATTGAGTCAAACAGAGCTTGGATGGCGTGTACAGGTACAGCTGCCCATGCAGTTTCAGCACGATACGACAGTTCATTAAGAGTAGTGACTGGCGTACTGTGACGAGACAGTTGCTCGGCCACCATTGACCAGATGTTTTCAATTGGTAAGAGATCTGGAAAATGTGCTGGCCACGGCAGCAGTCGAACATTTTCTGTATCCAGAAAGGCCCGTACAGGACCTGCAACATACGGTCGTGCATTATCCTGCTAAAATGTAGGGTTCCGCAGGGATCGAACGAAGGGTAGAGCCACGGGTCGTAACGCATCTGAAATGTAACGTCGACTGTTCAAAGTGCCATCAATACGAACAAGAGGTGACCGAAACGTGTAACCAATGGCACCCCATACCATGACGCCGGGTGATACGCCAGTATGGCGACAGAACCTGGATTCATCCTAAAATATGACGTTTTGGCATTCGTACACCAAGGTTCGTCGTTGAGTACACCATTGCAGGCGCTCCTGTCTGTGATGCGGCGTCAAGGGTAACCGCAGCCATGGTCTCCGAGCCGATAGTCCATGCTGCTGGAAACGTCGTCGAGCTGTTCGTGCAGATGTTTGTTGTCTTGCTAACGTCCCCACCTGTTGACTCATGGATCGAGACGTGGCTGCACGATCCGTTACAGCCATGCGGATAAGATGCCTCTCATCTCGACTGTTAGTGATACGAGGCCATTGGGATCCAGCACGGCGTTCCGTATTACCATCCTGAACCCACCGATTACATATTCTGCTAACAGTCATTAGATCTCGAACAACGCCAGCAGCAATGTCGCGTTACGGTAAACCGCAATCGCGATTGGCTACCATCTGACCTTTGTCAAAGTCGAAACGTGATGGTACGCATTTCTCCTCCTTACACGAGGCATCACAACAACGTTTCACCAGACAACTACTTTCAACTGCTGTTTGTGTATGAGAAATCGATTGGAAACTTTCCTCGTGTCAGCACGTTCTAGGTGTCACCACCGGCGCCGACCTTGTGTGAATGCTCTGAAAAGCTAATCATTTGCATATCAAAGCATCTTCTTCCAGTCGGTCACATTTCGCGTCCGTAGCACGTCATCTTCGTGGTGCAGCAATTTTAATGGCCAGTAGTGTATTTGCGAAGACGTTCGCGGAATTTGATGAGAGCGGAACTAAATTAAGTGATCAAAGACACCTATGGAAGAAAGAAGGCGCATACTGAAGGCGAGGTGCAGTGCGTGTCGTTGTGGAAGATCTAAGAGACTGTAAAAGTATGATGGTGCAGAGATCGAAGCCAAGGTAATGTGGGGTCGCTTTCCTCTCGATAGCGGTACTGGTTTAAGACCCGCCACGTAAGCGGCTTTGCGCGGCGAGTGCTTCTTACTGGACACGGCCGGTGATAGTAAGTGATTAAGGTGAGGCCGTGGCCCAGCGCCGTGCAGCCTGTTCGTGCACCGCGGAGGCGCCAGCGATCACCGAGCTGTTCTGACTGGCCGTAATTAAAACCTGCAGGTGTCACCCGGCGTATTGGCGCCGGTCTCTGACGGCCCCCCACTGCGTGTTAAGCTTCGAGCGGGAATGAAGTCCATAGGCTAATAGGTTGTCTCACATCAAGTGCCACAGCCACAGATTTATTAAAAGACAATCCAAGTTTTCACCTTGGCTTCTATACAGGGTAGTCCATTGATCGTGACCGGGCCAAATAACTCACGAAATAAGAGTCAAACGAAAAAAAAAACTACAAAGAACGAAACTTTTCTAGCTTGAAGGGGGGAAACCAGATGGCACTATGGTTGGCCCGCTAGATGGCGCTGCCATAGGTCCAACAGATATCAACTGCGATTTTTTTTTAAATAGGAACCCCCAATTTTTATTACATATTCGTATAGTACGTAAAGAAATATGAATGTTTTTGTTGGACCACTTTTTCGCTTTGTGATAGATGGCACTGTAACAGTCACAAACGTATGGCTCACAATTTCTGACGAACAGTTGGTAACAGGTAGGTTTTTTAAATTAAAATACAGAACGTAAGTACGTTTGAACATTTTATTTCGGTTGTTCCAATGTGATACATTTACCTTTCTGAACTTATCATTTCCGAGAACGCATGCTGTTACAGCGTAAATAGCACATTAATGCAATAAATGCTCAAAATATGTCCGTCAACCTCAACGCATTTGGCAATACGTGTAACGACGTTCCTCACAACAGCGGGTAGTTCGCCTTCCAAATGTTCGCTCATGCATTGATAATGTGCTGACTCATGTTGTCAAGCTTTCTCGGTGGATCACGATATTCTTCAACTTCCCCCACAGAAAGAAATCCGGGGACGTCAGGTCTGGTGAACGTGCGAGCCACGGTATGATGCTTCGACGACCAATCCATCTGTCATGAAATATGCTATTCAATAGCGCTTCAATGGCACGCGAGCCTTGCTCCGGAATCTATGATGTACATCGCCATTCTGTTATGCAGTGAAATATCTTGTAGTAACATTAGTAGAACATTACGTATGAAATAAGCATGCATTGCACCTTTTAGATTGACATCGACAAAATGGGGGCCCATTATCCTTCCTTCCATAATGCCGCACCATACATTTACCCGCCAAGGTCGCTGATGTTCCACTTGTCGCAGGCATCGTGGATTTCCCGTTGCTCAATAGTGCATACTATGCCGGTTTACGTTACCGCTGTTGGTGAATGACGCTTCGTCGCTAAATAGAACGCGTGCGAAACATCTGTCATCGTCCCGTAATTTCTCTTGTGCCCAGTGGTAGAACTGGTATACGACGTTCAAAGTCGTCGCCATGCAATTCCTAGTGCATAGAAATATGGTACGGTTGCAATCGATGAAGATGTAGCATTCTCAACACCGACATTTTTGAGATTCCTGATTCTCACGCAGTTTGTCAGTTACTGATGTGCGGATTAGCCGCGACAGCAGCTAAAACACCTTTGTTGCAGGTCGTGACTGACGTTATACATGTCGCTGAACACTTCCTGTTTCCTTAAATAACGTAACTATCCGGCGAACGTTGCGGACACTTGGATGATGTCGTCCAGGATACCGTGCGCCATACATAGCACACGTCCGTTGGGCATTTTGAACAATAGCCATATATCAACATGATATCGACCTTTTCCGCAACTGGTAAACGGTCAATTTTAAAACGGGTAATGTATCATGAAGCAAATACCGTCCGCACTGGCGGAATGTTACGAGATACCACGTACTTATATGTTTGTGACTATTACAGCGCCATCTATCACACAGCGATGGCATTCTAAATGGTGCAGTGTATGCAGATTTCCTACGTAATGTTCTACCGATGTTACTACAAGATGCTTCACTACATGACAGAATGGCGATGTACTTCAAACGTGATGGATGTCCGGCACATAGCTCGCACGCGGTTGAAAAAAAAATGTTCAAATGGCTTTGAGCACTATGGGATTTAACTTCTGAGGTCATCAGTCCCCTAGAACTTAGAACTACGTAAACCTAACTAACCTAAGGACATCACACACATCCATGCCCGAGGCAGGATTCGAACCTGCGACCGTAGTGGTCGCGCGGTTCCAGACTGTAGCACCTAGAACCTCTCGGCCACCCCGGCCGGCCATGCGGTTGAAGCGGTATTGAATAGCATATTTCATGACAGGTGGATTGGTCGTAGGAGCACCATACCATGGCTGCACGTTCCCCAGATCTGACGTCCCCGGATTTCTTTCTGTGGGGAAAGTTGTAGGATATTTGCTATCGTGATCCACCGAGAACGCCTGACAACATGCGTCAGCGCATTGTGAATGCATGTGCGAACATTACGGAAGGCGAACTACTCGCTGTTGAGAGGAATGTCGTTACACGTATTGCCAATGCATTGAGGTTGACGGACATCATTTTGAGCATTTATTGCATTAACGCGACATTTACAGGTAATCATGCTGTAACAGCATGCGTTCTCAGAAATGATAAGTTCACAAAGGTATATGTACCACATTGGAACAACCGAAATAAAATGTTCAAACTTATCTACGTTCTGTATTTTAATTTAAGAAACTTACCTGTTGCCAATTGTTCAGTCTAAAATTGTGAGCCACATGTTTGTGACTATCACAGTGCCATCTGTCACAAAGCGAATAAAGTGGTCCAACTAACACATTCATATTTCTTGACGCACTACGGGAATATGTAATAAGAAATGGGGGTTCCTATTTAAAAGAAAGCAGTTCATATCTGTTTGACCTATGGCCGCGCCATCTAGCGGGCCAACCATAGCGCCATATGGTTTCCCCGTTCAAGCTAGACAAGTTTCGTTCTTTGTAGCTTTTTCGTTTGATGTTTATTTCGTGAGATATTTGGCCCGGTCACTATCAATGGACCACACTGTACAATCAGTCGTTTGCATTTCAGGGCCAGCTGATATCGGCGGAGTGACAGTTACCTTGATAAGTAACTGAAGTTATAGTACATACGAGCGATAATATCATCCCAAACTCGTCTACGATTTAAAATAACGTTACAGCCAGTGTGTGATAGGTCCGTAAACTTCTCTAAACCGTTCAAAGATATACAATAAATAGCTGATCGCGCCTATATATATATATATATATATATATATATATATATATATATATATATATATATATATATATATATATATATATATATATATATATATATATCGAGGACTTGTTCCAACACTGTTATAGATCTTTTACCTCAAGTACACAGATATTTTTAGGCTTACGTCGCCGGCCGTTGTGGCAGAGCGGTTCTACGCGCCTCAGTCTGGAACCGCGCGACCACTACGGTCGCAGCTTCGAATCTTGCTTCTGGCATGGATATGTGTTATGTCCTTAGGTTAGTTAGGTTTAAGTAGTTCTAAGTTATAGTTAACTGATGACCTCAGATGTTAAGCCCCATAGTGCTCAGAGCCATTTGACCATCTAGGCTTACGTCAATTCATATCATGAGTCATTTTATGAATATGAGGTCAAAACATTGAAAGCTAACATTCTGAAACGTTTAAATGTAAAATTTTCAAAAGTCCTACGATTTAATCTAACAACCAAGGTGGAAAATGGAATTGTCTTTAATAAATTTGTGGCTATGGTATCATATATGAAAAATATTATTAAAAGTTCTGTGATGGTGCAGTCGGCAAGCTACTGAATTAACAACGAACCACGATCATAAGAATGTATGCAGTTTAGTGGACAACTTCTAAAAATCAAACTGATCCCAAAGTAAGTGACTGTGAAAATTAACCAACTATTGAAATAACAACGAATTTCCAAATAACATAGTGAAATAACGTGGATTAAGATGGGGATCCATGAGAAACTTAAGCGTAGAAATATATGAATAGGCAATTACATCTCGAGCATTTAAAAGTGGGCAAAGCGCTGTTCCCACACCAAGTGTATGGTTCAAATGAATCTGAGCACTATGGGACTTAACTTCTGACGTCATCAGTCCCCTAGAACGTAGAACTACTTAAACCTAACTAACCTTAGGACATAACACACATCCATGCCTGAAGCAAGATTCGAACCTGCGACCGTAGCGGTCGTGCGGTTCCAGACTTTAGTGCCTAGAACCGCTCGGCCACCCCGGTCAGCATCAAGCGTATCGTCCATTCTGCAAAAGTGGAAAACAGAAAGTGATTTTTTTTTTCAATTTTGTTTGTGCTGTAATATTCTTAATAAGATTTCGTCCCTGGAATATAAAAGTGAGAAATTTTGAGTTCTTATTCAAACATAAATTTTTGTAGTATTTAATTTCACATTGTTTACTAAGTGATAAACATTTTTTCATCTATTTTTGAGTAAGAATAAACTCTACAGCAGGATTTGACCTCATCTACTTTCATAGGTGATGAAACATTTACAATAGTTTCATACGAAAGATTATGTATTACGAAGCTGTATTACAGTTTAAGGAGTTGTCCAGAAGATGATCTAAAATAAGGAATACGCATTAATTTTAAGGCAAAGGTTTCCAAAATGGGAAGTTCCCCTCTAAAACACGAGTAACCCTAGAATAATATTATCCCTGAAATTAGGTAGAGTTCGTTAATTTTCTTTTCTTCGGTGTGTGCAGTGATTCCAAAACCAAACCTTTCTTAGCAAAGGCTTCTAATAATCTGCATAAGGTGTTACCTTCTCTTGAAATTCTCCTATGGATATAAACCCACAGCTTTTAAAATATCGTCTTTTACTTGCTTGCATATTCTTGACGATGATCTGTGCTTACAATAGGCATTATACCTATTGATGGGCGCAGATAAACTTATAGTCTACTAGAAGACTTCGTAAGACGTTGCCTTCTACGTGAATAGATTTACAAATCTGGTGTAATTTTTGCTTATGCGTGCACATAAAACCTTGAGATGCTTTTTAAATCTATGTTTAGCATACAGTTTTCGTTTACCTTTCCTAAAAGTTTAATATTCCTTCCACCGGACACGAGACAAACCTCCAGACGATAATCAGACTCATGCCGTATTTTGCGTTCTTGCCTGTAGTAAATGTATTCATTGTTGTTGCTATGCGGCGTGCAACTCACTCGAAGTCGTTGCAAGAGCGGTACATGGACGGAGTCTTTCACAAACTCCAACCAAAAACAGACGTATCATTAGATCACGTGATTTTGGGGCCTTATAGAAACACTTGCGACAGCATGTGCTACATACAAAGTTCCATAACGCCTCGCATAAGAAAGGGCTTTTGCCATAGCTCACAGCCCTTATTCTTTTGATGGTACAAAGGTAGGGTCAAGTGTTTTTGATAGCCCTTGAGCTAGGGACCATTTGTATATACAACAAAAGGATCGTCTAACTGTAAATTAGAGTACAGGGTTACTTTTTCCAAATGTGTGTAAATTCCGAAGGGACCAAACTGCTGAGGTCATCGGTCCCTAGACTTACACACTATTTGAACCAACTGCTGCTAATAACAACACACACACACATGCCCGAGAGGAGGACTCGAAACTCTGGCGGGGGGGCCGCGCAATCCGTTACATGGCACCTCAAACCGCGCGGCCACTCCGCGCGGAACACACTTTTTCCAGTCTAGTTATATAGAGCAAATCGATTGGTTCTTTTTGCGTTATATGTGGTTTATGGTGCGACTTAAGGGGCTTAAAGAGGCATGGGTTTTGAATACCAAAACCGAGCTCCCAATTCCAAGTCGACTATGCACAGCAAATGGCTGAGATTTTTGCGATACATTCCTGAGACCCCTACGTTGAACAGCCTTGAAAATTTTCTTGGTATCTTTATTCGTTTCTGAGATACAGAAGTTCAATGAAAACCTACTAGTGCACGTAAAGTACGCACGTAATGTCCGGTGTAAGGTGAAATCGTAGTTTGTGAAATGACGTAACACGGAGAAATGTATTGCAAAGTGTCTCGGTTAGAATTAGAAGGGTTCTGGGAGTGCTATGTTGTAGTACTGAACGACGTGCAAAATTTTTGTGCACGTAAAATCGTGTCTTAAGTGCAAAATTAGTTATGTGTTACTTAATTTCACGCAAGCAAACTATAAAAATTTTACTAGTCCATGAAGTTCTTTTCATATGAGTGACATTCCCTACTGTCGCAGGGAAAAGAAAGTAACTAGCTGAAAAATGCTCCTGTCGGACCACAAAAAATGCAAATATGCTCCTGTTTAAAAAACTCTGACTGGAACGTGGGTTACCACTTGCCTAATCCTACCTTCCACAGCATCTTAAAATTTCTTCCCAAGAATTTTAGGCATTCGAACATATTTACGCTTTTTTATGCTGAGAGAGAAGGAAACAAAGGCAGTGGGAAGGAGATGGAAAATTAATAAATACTGGAAGATAGTAAACAGTGGTTGTGATATAGACAGAGCGAAGGAGAAAATGGCGGTGTGCGAGAAAGAGACGGACACTGTGGCGATGGAACATAGTGGAGCCGGACGCTGTGGCCAAGCGGTTCTAGGCGCTTCAGTCTGGAACCGCACTGCTATTACGGTCGCAGGTTCCAATCCTGCCTCGAGCATGGATGTGTGTGATATCCTTAGGTTAGTTAGGTTTAAGTAGTTCTAAGTCTAGGTGACTGATGACCTCTGATGTTGAGTTCCATAGTGCTTAGAGCTATTTGAACCATTTGTAAATAGTGGTCAGTGACTGAGCAGTGTTGAAAAAGAACGAAGGAGAGAGTGCCAGTGAGAAAGAAATAACTAGAAGGAGAAACTGGAAGTCAGTGAGAGCCATTGATAACGAGAGACATTCTACAACAGTGATAACAAAGAAGAGAGATATAGTGACAACAGCTTCAGTGGGAAGGAGTGAGTGGGACACTAGCAGTAGAGAGAGCAAGACGGGGACAATGGCAGAGAGAAAGAAACAGTAGTAGTAGGACAGAACGAAGGAGACTGTGGCTGTGAGCCGGGAAACAGCGACAGTTAGAGAGACACAAAGAGATAATGATAATGAATTGCTGAGTAAGTGACTCAGAATGGGGAAGTGGTAGTGGATGAGTATGAGAGACTTACAGCGATGAACTAGTTGATGTGACCTTGTGGGAATGAGAAGCTGCATGTTAAAAAGAGCGTGAATATGTTCGCATGCTTAAATTTTTATGATCTTTAAAGGTACTGAAGAGGGACGAATGAGGCAGCAGGTATCCCACTTTTCAGTAAGGCTCTCTTAAAACAGGAGCATATTACCCTTTTTTGTGCTGCGCTAAGAGCACTTTCCCACTGGTGGCGTAATGTGAGATCCTTACACCTCGTGAATCAGATCAGTAGTTATTAAGAAAAGCACTTACAAGGTGTAACTGCATTGCACCTGCTGAAACAGAGAACGCAGAACGCCTTTTGTGCTGCCTCATCGCCATCTTGACACGGCACACATTGGGTAAGGGGCTACAGAGCGAGCTTCTCTCTATGCCTACTTGCAACAACACGAAATGGCATTTTGAAACTGAAGCCAAGGTAAGCTTTTAGTTGCGGCGCGTAAGTTAAAATTGATTCCTATTTTCTTTCATCATTCCAGTAGAAGGAAAGACATGAGAAATCAAATGAATCTTCTTCAGATGCGGTGCATACAGGGCGTGTAAGGAGGAATGGTCAGTATTTAGGGATATGAGAGCAACGATCATTCGAAACAAAAAGTCCGGTGAAAATTGGTTTTAAAAAGCATACCTTAAGAGCTAAGAGCACCTTCATCTTCGATGCTGTGGAACAAATCTCTTCTACTTCAAGTTCTTTGCTTCCCATATTTTAGGAAGAGGTAGGACTGACCAAAACAAGAAAAAAATTTCTAATAGACATAGCCTCTGAAGTGTGTACCTTAAGAGCTATGACTACTTGCTCAGCTTTTCATTTGTGAAACCCATCTCTTCTGCTTAATACGTGCTCATAGCTCTTAAGGAAAGCTTTTTAGTGGCTATATTTACTAGACAAGTCTTTCTTGTTTTGGTCAATACTATCTCCGTCAAAAATATGGAAAGCAAAGAACTCGAAGTAGAAGAGATTTTTTTCACAGGATCGAAGATGAAGAGATGTTCATAGCTCTTAATGTAAGCATTTCTCGCTTTGAATGATGGTTCCTGTCGTATTGCTGAATATTGGCCATGCCTCCTGTGACACCCCGTATAGCGTGTTCAAAGTTAATGGTGAACATTTATATGAAATCACTCACTAATGTTCGTAGTAACATAACGATTTTATCTCTGTTGGTATATTTTTTTTCTAATATACCGGGTGACGAAAGAGTCAGAATAAATTTGAAAACTGAATAAATCACGGAATAATGTAGATGGAGAGGTACAAATTCACGCATGCTTGGAATGACATGGGTTTTATTAGAACCAAAAAAATGCAAAAAGTTCAAAAAATGTCCTACTGATGGCGCTTCATCCGATCAGAATAGCAATAATTAGCATAACAAAGTAAGACAAAGCAAAGATGATGTTCTTTACACCATCATTCCTCAACAATAGCTATAGTCGAGGAATAATGTTGTGAACAACACTGTAAAGCATGTTCGGAGTTATGGTGAGGAATTGGCGTCGGATGTTGTCTTTCAGCATACCTAGAGATGTCGGTCGATCACGATACACTTGCGACTTCAGGTAACCCCAAAGCCAATAATCGCACGGACTGAGGTCTGGGGACCTGGGAGGCCAAGCATGACGAAAGTGACGGCTGTGCACTCGATCATCACCAAACGACGCCCGCAAGAGATCTTTCACGCGTCTAACAATGGAGCGCCATCCTGCATAAACATCGTACGTTCCAGAAGGTGTTTATCAGCAAGGCTGGGGATGATGCGATTCTGTAACATATCGGCGTAGCTCTCACCCGTCACGGTAGCAGTACCTGCTGTCCAGCAGCATCTGTTGTGAACTTTGTTTTTTTGTTCTAATAAAGCCCCATGTCATACCAAGTAAGTGTGTCAATTTTTACGTCTCTATCTACATTATTCCGTGGTTTATTAAGTTTTCAAATTTATACTGACTTTTTGATCACCAGGTAGAAGCGAATACACCGGCTGCCCCTCCTGAGAGTCGTCTAGCCCATTTTCTCTGACGTTTCGGCAGGTTTTGCAATTTACTTTCAGCAGTGTCTACCTGACATCAGTCCAGACAAATACAGCTCATAAATCTTTCATGCGACGGCCATTGTCGACGGAAAGCGTAGGTTTGTTTCCCGTCAGAGAAGGAATAATTTTTAAAGCAGAATTTTCGTGGCCATTCGATAGAGCTTCCCCACTTTACTCTAGTGAGACATTCGTTTTTCCGATATACATTAACAGGGACAGTGAAACACGACAAATAATCACTACCGCAGCAATGAATGAGCAGCCCAGCTGCATGGCGTAGCAGGCAGCGTGGGACAGGACGGTGCTGTCGCTGCTATAAAGTACTGATTATTCTTTGTGTTTTTCTCTCCTTTTTATTACATATCGTCGAAACTAGTATCGCTCTAGACTAATTTGGCATCGCTCTGTCGACAAGTCGTGTACAATTCCTCTTTAAAGTCGCATGAAGTACATCATGAGCAGTATTTGTTTGAGCTAAAGCGACACTTTGCAATAACAAAACACTAATATCTGCCGAATCATCAGAGAAAATGCGCCTGGGGCGGACACCCTGTATTTATGAAGGGCAGTAATGGACCACGTGAGACAGAAACCTGTGGAACTCCATTGATTATTCTCCCTTGACTCTTTCCCTTCTGTCTGAAGACTGCTTGCATAGGTTTCTTTTGTCTTTTAGAATGGAATACCATCGATGTTTAACAATTTGTGGTCTAGTAGACGAAATAATTGTTGCATGTAACGCAAAATTGTGATAGTTACACGAATTCCTCTCTTGTGCCAACCTCTTCACCTGAGAGTGTTTCTTAAACCTAACGACATCATTCATTTGTTGGGTACATTCAAATTTATGTCTTCTACAATTTTTATCCTCTGCAGCTCCATCAAATACCATAGAAGCTACTGCTTGACATTCTGTTCTCTCATTCTGTCCCTCCTTCTTGCTAGTGTTTTGCACATATTCCTCTTATCATCGATTCTACTGAGAACCTGTCCATTTCTTGTGTTTTTGAACAGTGACTTATTTTCAAAGAATATACATAAGAACTTATTTTATTTACTAGCGATTCATCAAGAAAATTAACACACTTAATCACACAATGTTAGCATGGAATAAGTTGCCAGGGAGTAACTAATGAAATCATAACCAAATTCCATTTAATAAATGGGAATTTTATTCACTTTAATAGCGCCTAGAAGCTTCGTTTATTTTTTTTTTGGGGGGGGGGGGTGGTAACAGATTTAAATTATAATCAGAAATCATCTCCTCCAAATATCAAGTTACAAATTATTCAGAGGCAGAAAGAAACAAGTTTTGGCCGTATGAGCTTCCGGGAAGAGAACGTTGGCGCTCCCATTTGACACGGCCGTAGTTACGACCGCTCACAACAGCCTCTGAAAGACTACACTGGTGCAATTCTGCAACACACCAGATTACGTTAAACTAAAAGTTTTAACAATTTACAGAGGCTCGCACACAATGTACTTCGGTAGGAGAGATGGAAATGGTACAAAACACTAGCAAATAAAATATTAACTTTGCCACCGAAGGTGCAACTTGATTTTAGCTTCTAAGAAAAGTCTTACGGTGAAAGGGTAGCAACTTTATATACTAAAATGATCATTCAAATAAAAGCCCATGAAATGCAATCTTGTATAAAATTCTACACGGTTGGCCAAACAAGTTAAGATGCTTTACAGTACACAGATACCGCCTCTCGAGATCATAGACAAGGTCAAAACATATTTCAGGTGTTAAACCGTTACACTCCAAGCAAGCAGGCCGTGGTGGCCAAGCGTTTCTAGGAGCTCAGTCCGGGACCGCGCGACTGCTACGGTCGCAGGTTCGAATCCTGCCTCGGGCATGGATGTGTGTGATGTCCTTAGGTTAGTTAGGTTTAAGAAGTTCTAAGTTCTAGGGGACTGATGACCTCAGCTGTTAAGTCCCTTAGTGCTCAGGGCCATTTGAACCGTTTGAACTCCAAGCAATAAATTCGTTAACACACCAAATCCGACAAACATGACAGAGGCAGCTCCGAACGACAGACAGACACTAACTGCCAGCATATGCGGACGAGAGACAGACGAGCAAGCTGCGGACGAGAGACTGACCAAGAAAACAAGTAGGATTTAACAAGAGTTAATCGCTTCATATAACCAATCACTTAACTAATAAACTGCGATTCCTCTAGAAGATCTGGCGCAGCACCCCCAAATTGCTCTCCCGAACCTTCCACTGCCAGCCGCTTCAACGGACGCAGGAAGGCGCACCGATCTCCCGTCTCACGGCGTCGCAGCTCGCACCGGCCAGACCGATGTCGCGGGTTGACTCCTGTTGCTCTGTGTCGACCGCGAAGCCACTACCCCTCGCTATACGGCGCGGCCCACTAGAGTCGCCAGTCAGTCAGTCTGGGGGCAGTCTGTCAGTCTGGGTCTGTCCCTCGCCCTCACAAGCGCCGACGCTCAAGGCGGACAAGTCATCTTGTGTCTCAGTGCACGTCCGACCAACCGATCGATCCAACCGCCAATGACCATAGCCTGAGCAAACTGGAGCAGACTGGCGGCCTAACTCTCAGACTCAGATGCAGGAACTAAGCCCTGACCAGGCGACCACTCGCTGAGTTCTGTTACTGGCGGAGTGGAAAGACTCTCATTTGCCGGCCTTAAAGGTTGATACGAACAACAGACATACTAGCACTCCGAACGACAGACAGCCACTAACTGCCTAACAAAATGCGGACGAGAGACAGACCCAGACTGACAGACTGACCCCAGAATGACTGATTGGCGAGCTCATAGCACCCTTTTAATGCACGTTGTAACATTACAGGACATATTGGGACATATTGAAGTATTCGATTCTGTAGACTTTTAGGGGATGTCGATACAGATATGCAAAATGTAAAGGGAAACTTTGGTGATGTTTAAATATTGTACTGTGTCAATATTAGGACATTTTGCACAGAAAGAACAAAAATAGAATTAATGTAAATATATATTAGTGTTAGTAACCTATTTTCATTCAATTTTGTAACTATAATTCATTTTGTAAAAGAAAGACTCACTGTTTGCTGTAGCTCTGATTAATTGTATAAATTATCAGTTTTCAGCTAAATTATTTCGTATAATATGGACAAGATACTTTTAAAAACTCACCAGCTAAAGAGAAAGTCTCTAAATGAACGTTTAATGCACACTTCTGGAGCTTTCTATGGAGAAATTCTATATTATGATCGCAAAAATACGAAAACTTGTGAAAACTGTTTCATAACCTAATTTCGAAAGACGTTTTGTATCAAGAAATATTGCTAAAAAGATTTATTTACGTTTTGAAACACGATTTAAATCATTTTACATATAAATAGTTGTTCTACATCACTCAAGAAATATCCAGAATCAAATGTCAAGATATTTCTGGAAACATCGGTACAAATCTGGTGAAGGTTATCCAGAAGCTGGTAGAAAAATGTTATAAAATCTATTTGGAAATTATGCTTGTAAGAATTTATATGTACTGATCCTTTTACTTACTTTAATCTGTACTAAAATTCTGTAATGTCTAATTTAGTTTTGGGTCGTGAATTGCTATCGTATTGTAAACAAAACATTGTTAAAGACTCTCATTGTTTGGAAAGATATTAATACACCTAGGAGTTGTCAGTTGCCAGTTCGGATATGCAGTGCGGTTAGCTCGGAGAGTCAGTTGTTGAGTCTGTGAAGTCTGTCAGTTCTGTTTGTAAATAAACGTCTGTAATGAAGAATTACTTGTTGTCGTCAATATGAACTCAAGACCTTTTGCGCGAAGCAGACACCTCCTAATGCAACGTTTTAATTTGGTCTTGAGGAGCTGAAATGTTATAATTTGGTGCAGAAAGTCCTGGGACGTTATAATTTGGTTGAGGAAGCTGAAATGTTATAACGTGAACAGGCAATCTTCCCCCTTTTCCACCAGAGGGAGACACCAAAGCTGAAATTGCCACAGCGGCGCCACCGCCAGAAACGGAGGGCCACTGCTTCACACTAAGCGCTGCGGCGCGCTCTTCAAAACAGCAATTTTTTACCACGGCTCACTTATCATTCCTCATAATTTTACGATCCTTCTACAGCATCATAAATCAAACGCTTCGTTTCTTTTGTTTCCGGTTTTCCCAAAGTCTATGATTCACAACCGTACAATGCTGTGGACCATACATTCATTCTCAGAATTTTCTCCCCCAAATTAAAGCCGAGGTTTGATATTAGTAGACTTCTTTTGGTCAAGAGAGCCCTCTTTGCCGGTACTAGTCTGTCATTTATGTCCTCCTCGCTTCGACAGTCACACGTTATTCTGCTTCCTAGGGAGCACAATACCTTCACTTATCCCATGTCTCCTACACCTCATTGCTTTCGTCTTCCTTCCGTTTATTCTTAGACTATAGTCTGTATTCCCTAGGCTGCTCATTCTGTTCAGTCGTCCTGTAATCCCTCTTCACTTTCACTGAGGTTTGCAATGTCATTATCAAATTTTATCACTGATAATGTTTCAACCTGAATTTTAATTTCAGTTCTCAATATTCCTTTCATAAGGCACAAGCAAAAAAAAAAAAAAAAAAAAAAAAAAAAAAAATGAGACATTTGGAAAAAAAGTAAGCAAGTAGTTTAATATTTCAAAAGTAATCGCCACAATTGTTAATACGTTTATTGCACTGTGGCCCTGCCAGACATGTTTCCAAGGATTGGTCGCAGGAAGAATGGGAGGGGGTGGGGCTCGGCGGTCGGAGGAGGGGGGGGGGGGGGGGTTGGCACACCTTGGCCTGCTCGTTCCCCAGACCTCAATCCCCTAGACTTTTTGTTGTGGGGACACTTAAAGGAATTGGTCTACGCCACGCCAATCAACGATGTATGGACACCTCATTGTCGCATCTTCAATACGTACCAGCACATGCAAGAACAACTGGGTAGACTTTAAAGGGTGCGTCGTTCCTTACGCCAGTGGGTAGAGGGGTGCATTGTCATGACTGGACGTGATCTTCAGATGGTTCAAATGGCTCTGAGCACTATGGGACTTAACATCTAAGGTCATCAGTCCTCTAGAACTTAGAACTACTTAAATCTAACTAACCTAAGGACATCACACACACTCATGCTCGAGGCAGGATTCGAACCTGCGAACGTAGCAGTCGCGCGGTTCCGGACTGAAGCGCCTAGAACGGCTCGGCCGCAGCGGCCGGAGACGTGGTGCTGAACACCTACTGTAAACAAGTGTTTCTCGCAGAAAGTATACATTTCTGGACCCATGTTTACTGGACTTATCTCAGAAAGTATGCATTTCCTGACCCATGTTCGTTGGACTTATTTTTCTTGTTTCACTGAGTGCTACCACCTCTCAAAGTGTTCGACACTTTTTTTGATCACCCTGTATTTACATAATTGCTTCTTCGATGCATAGCTTGAACGACTATATCTGCTACACCATTTATAATCGGAACATTTCGTTCTTGGTCTTCCATTCCTATTTGTTACTCTTGATTCTTTTACATATTGTGTATTACACGTCTTTCGCTACGCTGACACCTATTTTTTTCTGGCAGTTTCAAACGTTACACTCCATTTCACATTGCGTAAAATTTTTAGGTTGACAAACCGTATGAGCAAGTCGTGATTTTTCTCTGGTCCTGCCTCGATTCCAGGGCGCAACTTCAGAACCGACCATCTTGCGACTTTACGTTTCCGAAGTCCAGACTGATCGTCATCTAACAGATCTTCAGTGTTCTTTTTTGTTCTATTGTGCATTACTATTGACCTCAGCGACTTTATTAACACCATTTATGTCTCCGTTGTCGATTTGCCCGCTGACTATAATGAAACTGATAGTGTTTCTTGTGCTGCAGTGCGGGCTGTATATACCGCAGGATGCTGAACCATAGAAGGGATGTTCATTTATCGATGCTCTCGCGGAGACTGCTGAACAAAAATAGTTCTACTTACTGCCATCAGGTGAAAATATGGCGCTGTAATCAGTAAGGATTTGAATGTTTCCTATTGTGGCATCAGTATACTGTTTGTCGTTTGGTGATGTTAGTCGATTTCTTTTTTTCTTTTTTTTGTGAAGTCACTGTTGCTATAAGGCGTTAAGAAGGTTGATGTTTCCCGTTAGAAACGCAGTGGCTATTGAGAAGAAAGACTGTGCAGTGTTGGAAAAGTTATTTTGACCGAACGGCAGCAACAGCAGCGCTGCACTGCTGCTATATCACCGACAGAAACGTCTGCGAAGATGCCCTACGTCAATAAATGGGCAAAAGAACATGATCAATAAATTTGAATAAGAGCGTAATTAGATGGTGTAGCAGGGAGAGGGAAACGGCCCATTTCCGAGTTTTTGATGAGGCTGTTGTAGCTAAAGCCGGTTGTGCAGCACATGGCTCAAATTCTGCAGCCAGTGCTCGAACTGTGTCGCAGGGAATCGTCTCTCCTCTGGTTAAGAGTTACAAACAGTTTGCTGCTCATTTTACACTGGTATCGCTGCAAGTTGCAGAACGTGAGCCAAACGAAGGTCCAAGATAGGCTACAACGCCGTGATTTTGCCTTTAGATTATTGTAATGTGTGGAAATGGATGATATGTGGCAGGGGAACGTTCTTTGGACGGACGAGGCACATTTTACTCTGCATGGTGCTCTCAATGCACAGAACTGTTGCAAAAAATGGCTCTGAGCACTATGCGACTTAACTTCTGAGATCATCAGTAGCCTAGAACGTAGAACTAATTAAACCTAACTAACCTAAGGACATCACACAGACCCTTGCCTGAGGCAGGATTCGAACCTGCGACCGTAGCGGTCGCTCGGTTCCAGACTGTAGCGCCTAGAACCGCATGGCCACTCCGGCTGGCGAACTGTCGCAGATGGGGGTCTACTCCACTCCACGTTGTGCAGGAACGTCCACTGCAGACAGCTTATGTGACTAAGTGGTATGGATTCACAAGATTTTCGTTCTCGGTTCTCGGTCCGTTTTTATTCGTCGAGGCGGTATCTTCCGGGCCTGTTAGGTCCACAGTGATGTCTCCACATTACGTGGACCTCATTACGCTACACAGGATTCCAGCTTTTCAAGAACGCAGCTGTGTTCACATCAGTACTTTCATGCAGCATGGAGGGTCGCGACATGCCGTTTGTCAGCTGAAAAGTGGTTCAAATGGCTCTAAGCACTAGATGACTTAACATCTGCCATCATCAGTCACCTAGACTTGGAAATACTTAAACGTAACTAACATAAGGACTTCACACACATCCATGCCCGAGGAAGGGTTAGAACCTGCAACCGTAGCAGCAGCGCGGTTCCGGACTGAAGCGGCTAGAACCTCTCGACCACAGCGGACGGCTCAGCTGAAAAATTTGCTCCAGGAAACCTTCAGTAATGACCTTATAATCTGCAGGCAATTTCAAGATGTGTGGCCTTCTAGAACACCTGACGAAAATCCCATGTGTCTTGTGGCGATACAGTGTTTGGAGCGCTGTACCATCGATTTCTTCCCAATACGTGACACACGGAATGTAAGTAGTTATAGGTTTGCTATAATGTACAGATATGCTAAAATGAATTTTATATTTTGTTGTTACGACTGTAATACTGGAAAAAAAGTTAGTGTTTATTTCTGTTTCATGACACGAGCGGGGTGTGGCAGTTGCGGAAGGAAAGGTCTTTCCGTCGTCACACAGAGTTACCGGCCATCAGAAACGTGACCACGACGGTCGAGTTCCAAAGAAGACGTCCAGAAGCGATTCCCGCAACCTATCTGTAAAAATGGAAAAAAAGAAGTATGTTACAAACTAAAAAAGATTTTGAATGGAATTGATGCTGTAAAGATCGAGAGAGTTCACGATCAGCTTTAGTCACGGATGGGTGCAAACTTACTCATCCAGGATTTTTAATGTTTGATACGTGGCTATTAATAACTCTATGATTTCACTGGAATAAAGTGGATAAAAAATGAAGTTATTAATTCTGTAGTGTTCAGTCGAAAATTTTGTATCAAGATAATTGTTACGAATTGAGTCTGAGTGGAATATATTTTGGATTAAGTAAAGTTGATTTTTTAAAGTGGAAGTGGGCTTAATGAAACGGGAGATCAAATTATACGGGATAATGCTATCTTTGGAATATTAAATGCACGAACGTCGTATTTTATGTACTATACCTAACGGCGATTAGGATGCTGAGAATTTCTGTAGCAGGAATACAAAGATATATCTAAATTTACAACATTGCAGAAACGAAGGTCTATCAAATTACGGGCGAAATAAGTTATCAAGTGACAGTTATAAATCAACAGACAAAGAACATCTTTGTGCTTGAAGCGCAGTTGCGGCGGACCACTACACTAAAGTCGTTTGATATAGCAAGTTACCTTCATCGCAGTTTTAAATTGGAAAGTCATACTAATTATAGAAACATGTTGCTGAGACAAGGGACCATACTGAACATATGTTATAACTTGTGACCATTTCCTAATAAATGCGCGAGTACCACTTTTTTCACATGACTGATCGTTCCTCCGCTTGCTCTGCACTAATACCACATTCGGACTGGTTACAGCGCTATATTTTCACCTGGTGGCAGAAAGTTAAACTACACTCCTGGAAATGGAAAAAAGAACACATTGACACCGGTGTGTCAGACCCACCATACTTGCTCCGGACACTGCGAGAGGGCTGTACAAGCAATGATCACACGCACGGCACAGCGGACACACCAGGAACCGCGGTGTTGGCCGTCGAATGGCGCTAGCTGCGCAGCATTTGTGCACCGCCGCCGTCAGTGTCAGCCAGTTTGCCGTGGCATACGGAGCTACATCGCAGTCTTTAACACTGGTAGCATGCCGCGACAGCGTGGACGTGAACCGTATGTGCAGTTGTCGGACTTTGTTTGAGCGAGGGCGTATAGTGGGCATGCGGGAGGCCGGGTGGACGTACCGCCGAATTGCTCAACACGTGGGGCGTGAGCTCTCCACAGTACATCGATGTTGTCGCCAGTGGTCGGCGGAAGGTGCACGTGCCCGTCGACCTGGGACCGGACCGCAGCGACGCACGGATGCACGCCAAGACCGTAGGATCCTACGCAGTGCCGTAGGGGACCGCACCGCCACTTCCCAGCAAATTAGGGACACTGTTGCTCCTGGTGTATCTGCGAGGACCATTCGCAACCGTCTCCATGAAGCTGGGCTACGGTCCCGCACACCGTTAGGCCGTCTTCCGCTCATGCCCCAACATCGTGCAGCCCGCCTGCAGTGGTGTCGCGACAGGCGTGAATGGAGGGACGAATGGAGACGTGTTGTCTTCAGCGATGAGAGTCGCTTCTGCCTTGGTGCCAATGATGGTCGTATGCGTGTTTGGCGCCGTGCAGATGATCGCCACAATCAGGACTGCATACGAACGAGGCACACATGGCCAACACCCGGCATCATGGTGTGGGGAGCGATCTACTATACTGGCTGTACACCTCTGGTGATCGTCGAGGGGACACTGAATAGTGCACGGTACATCCAAACCGTCATCGAACCCATCGTTCTACCATTCCTAGACCGGCAAGGGAACTTTCTGTTCCAACAGGACAATGCACGTCCGCATGTATCCCGTGCCACCCGACGTGCTCTAGAAGGTGTAAGTCAACTACCCTGGCCAGCAAGATCTCCGGATCTGTCCCCCATTGAGCATGTTTGGGACTGGATGAAGCGTCGTCTCACGCGGTCTGCACGTCCAGCACGAACGCTGGTCCAACTGAGGCACCAGATGGAAATGGCATGGCAAGCCGTTCCACAGGACTACATCCAGCATCTCTACGATCGTCTCCATGGGAGAATAGCAGCCTGCATTGCTGCGAAAGGTGGATATACACTGTACTAGTGCCGACATTGTGCATGCTCTGTTGCCTTTGTCTATGTGCCTGTGGTTCTGTCAGTGTGATCATGTGATGTATCTGACCCCAGGAATGTGTCAATAAAGTTTCCCCTTCCTGGGACAATGAATTCACAGTGTTCTTATTTCAATTTCCAGGAGTGTATTATTTTTCGCCGCGCGGGGCAGCCGCTCGATCTGAGTCGTCTTGTCACGGTTCGCGCGGCTCGTCCTGTAGGAGGTTCCAGCATGGCATGGGTGTTTGTGTTATCTTTAGTGTAAGTTAGTTTAAGTTAGATTAAGTAGTGGTTAAGCTTAGGAACCGATGACCTCAGCACTTTGGTCCCATAAGATCTTACCACAAATTTCCAAAAATTCTACCATTTTTCAGCACGATCAATATACCTATCATGTTTCAACGAATTGCGATGTATACAGCCCGCACTGCAGCACTCAGAACACCGTCAGTTTAATTACAGCTACCCGGCACCACTGTGGCTAAGTATGCCACACGTTGTTCATAGGGTATTCGCCCACCACTGTGCCACTGAGGACTAACTGGAAATCTTGCGCGCAGATTAACAGGAGCCGTGTTAAAGAAGAGATGCGCTGACAGGGAGCTGGCAGTCACAAAGCGCTCAGTCGGATTCGAGTAGCGCGTCGCGCCATTAAGAACTCGGACAGCGTGCGGGTCATCGAACGGAAACACAGGCAGCCCCACAAAGGGATCCACAGCACGCGGCGCCTACAAATGGAGCCCGGCTCCGTCCGGCGCACCGGTGTTAATGGCTGCGGAATATAGGCCGCGTGTCATTGTGCACCGCGTGGCCAGTTAGGCGCCATTGTGGCCGCTTGCGGGACATGAAACTGCGCTCCCGGCTCAATTATTCCGTCGCGAGAGGCGTTCTTCCCGACGATCCCTGCCCGCCGGCTGCACTCTGCGCAGACACGAGTGCGCCACCGCGCGCGGAAGCCCGTAGCTCTGAGCTGCCGCACGGCCCGCAGCCAACATCCATCATCTTCCTCCGGCGTCTCGGGAAGACAGCTCATTTCCAGTCTCCTTCATCTCGTAATCCAAGACGCTCGTGTCGTCTCGCCACTCCGAAAAGCACAGTTTCCCGTCTACCGTGCTATCTAGTACCTGATTGTTAATGAAGGCATTAAAATTAAATGAGTTCTGAAGCGTAAGGACATGCCTTCGGAGCAGATGTCATAGATCTAATGGCGATAACATATCTGTTTGGAGCGGGTAATACTAACGCAGTGCGCCGGCCCGAGTGGCCGTGCGGTTATAGGCGCTACAGTCTGGAGCCGAGCGACCGCTACGGTCGCAGGTTCGAATCGTGCCTCGGGCATGGATGTGTGTGATGTCCTTAGGTTAGTTAGGTTTAAGTAGTTCTAAGTTCTAGGCTACTGATGACCTCAGAAGTTAAGTCGCATAGTGCTCAGAGCCATTTGAGCCACTAACACAGTGCTGCGCTAGAATCAGTCTTAGTAGCAGAAAAGGGGAATTTAGTTAAAACGCAGTAAAGGTGCGGTTGGGCGACGAGGTGTGTACAGTAATCGTCGGCAGTCAGTAGGCCAGACAGGGTAAACATGGCGCGGAGCTGCAGCGGCGTATTGCACATACGGTTTGTTTGAGGTGTAAATTAGATTAGATTAGTATTTGTTCCGTAGATCATGAATACGACACTTCGTAATGATGTGGACCGTGTCAGGTTGATAAAAGGTGTCTATACAAGATATTAAATCACACAAAAGATTACATGACAATAGTTTTTTGTGTGGGTTGCGGAAATTACCCACTTACTATACCCAAAAATTCGTCTAATGAGTAGAAGGAGTTGCCATTAAGAAATTCTTTTAATTTCCTTTCAAATGCTATATGGCTATCTGCCAGACTTTTGATGCTATTAGGTAAGTGACCAAAGACTTTTGTGGCAGCACAATTAACCCCCTTGTGAGCCAAAGTTAGATTTAACCTTCACTAGTGAAGATCATCCTTTCTCCTAGTGTTGTAGCCATGTACTCTGCTATTACTTTTGAATTCATGCGGATTGTTAATAACAAATTTCATAAGTGAATATATATATATATATATATATATATATATATATATATATATATATATATATATATATATATATATATGGCTACAGCGAAGATCTCTAGCTCTTTAAATGTCTGCAGGATGATATTGGATGAGCTCCAGCAATTATTCTGATTACACGCTTTTGTGCAATGAACACTCTTTTATTCAATGATGAATTACCCCAGAATATGATGCCATACGAAAGCAGAGAATGAAAATAGGCATAGTTAGCTAAGTTGCTGAGATGTATATCACCAAAATTTGCAATGACGCTAATAGCATAAGTAGCTGAACTCAAACGTTTCAGCAGATCCTCAGTGTGTTTTTTCCAGTTCAACCCCTCATCAATGCGTACACCTAGAAATTTTGAATATTCTACCTTAGCTATCGATTACTGATCGAAGTCTATATTTATTAATGGTGTCCTTCCATGTATTGTATGTAACTGTATATACTGTGTTTTGTCAAAGTTTAATGAGAGCCCATTTGCACAGAACCACTTAATGATTTTCTGACAAATATCGTTTACAATTTCACCAGTTAATTCTTGTCTGTTGGATGTGATAGCTATACTTGTATTATCGTCTAAAAGTACCAGCTTTACATCTTCGTGAATATAGAATGCAAGTCATCAATATATATTAAGAACAGCAGAGGACCCAGGACCGAAACTTGCGGCACCCCATTCTTGATTGTTCCCCACTTTGAGAAATCACCAGTTTTTTGCATATTATGTGAAGTGCTTATTTCAACTTTCTGCAGTCTTCCAGTTAGGTATGATTTAAACCATTCATACCACAGTAGTTCAGTTTATCTAGAAGTATTCCATGATTTACACAATCAAAAGCAAGTGAAGCAACAGCGAGGCAGGAAACTGCAACGTTGCTTTATGTTATAGAGATGTATGAGGCGGGGCACTAGGCCAGAGCCAGGAGGGCGATGTGTAGGTGGCTGACGTATGGGAATCTACCCCTGCCATACTTTTTGTCTCTCTTGGACACTACGTCAGAAACGAGGGGAAAAGCAGCATAAATAGTGAGGCAATTTTAGCTAGAGACAATTGTGTGCCAGATCAGTCGAGAGTGGGTCAGACCTGTTCTCGTCAATGCTCACAGGGGCCAGTCTGGTAGCGATGTTGTAAATATTCTGTGTAACTGTTCTTTATTTCTATGTACTTGTTCGGGCTGTATTCCGCCACCGGGGACGCAACGCCGGGACAGGGAAGAACGGCAGCCGGTTACTTGAAGATTGCACGGTCTGCGTGAAGGAGGGCAGTGGCAGCAGTCTGCAGCAGGTCCAGGACGGGCCACATTCGCTTCCCACCTGGCGTTCCGGGGTCTGCGCGAGGCATACGCTGCGGGAGGAGCAGCAACGCTGAAACAGCGTTGGAGACAGTGGCGGGCGTTGCCATCCGGCAAGCACCACTAGCGACAAGTTGCAGCACAGCATCCAGGAGGGCGCGGGTTGAGTCCGGTGCTGTCCTGGTAGCAGCGGCGGCCTGAGGGTTACGGGTGACCAGTACAACCACCTCCGTCCCATGGTCAGACACAGTAGGCCAAACGGTGCGGAGACTGTAACAGTCTCTGGAATCGCGGAACGGCGCCAGTCGCTACACCTCGGCGAGCTATGACTGAGAGAGCGCGGCTGACTTTCAACGTCTGGCAGCCTTGATGACTGCAGCAGCGGTGTCGGCAGTCCAGGAGTGCTGAGACGGCTGGACTCGCGGAACAGTGCTGGCGCGCTGACATTACACTTCTGTAAACTAACTAAATAAAGTAATGCTTACAAATATCGCTCTATTACTTTGCACTGCCCCTGGACCCTATTTAACTTGCTCGGCCTCCTGACGAAAAGCAGCGCGGCGGGTTCCGGCTTCAGCTCGGCCATCTGTAGTCCTGGGTTCATCCATCGACGCCGGCCGGAGTGGCCGAGCGGTTCTAGGCGCTACAGTCTGTAATCGCGCGACCGCTACGGTAGCAGGTTCCAATCATGCCTCGGGCGTGGGTGTGTGTGATGTCCTTAGGTTAGTTAGGTTTAAGTAGTTCTAAGTTCTAGGGGACTGATGACCTCGGCAGTTAAGTCCAATTAGAGCTCAGAGCCATTTCAACCATTTCAACAATCAACGCCCCACAATAACATTGTATCAATATACACCATAATTAAACCGCGATTTAGAACATTTTATTTTATTTCTGTGAAACGGAAATTTACAAATGAGTACTTTCTAGAGGTCCAGGATGGATGGCCTCTACGGCGGTAGGACTGAGCTGCGGCGGTGGGTTGACGAGAAAATGGTGATCGGTGGCGGCTGAAGAATACAGCATTACCGCTTTCGCTGCTACAGACATGCTCTGCATTCCGTACTGAGGCAGCTTATGTTACGGCTGCACTGCTCGCCATATGCTGATGTCTGTGCTGAGAGACAAACGCAGTACCATATCATCTGATTTTTTTCGAAAACCATCAGGTGAAAAAATTTTATCTGCAGAGAACTGCTTTTCGTTATCCTTCATACTAACTGCGCTGCATCAAACCAAGTAAACTGTTGCATCAAATTTTAAAAAAAGTTTACAGAGGTAAAAACGTATACGCAAACATTGTATATTCTTGATTTCAGCTCATACTTATCCGAAAAGGAAATTCAGTCAAGTTACCGAAATTTCATATAAAATTTAGAGCAGAACGATATCTCGTTTCGTTGCCAGTTAATGCATTTTATATCCAATGTACGGTCGTGTGCAACGCGCCTATTCACGTCCTTGAGTTTCGCAGATCATTTTGTCATAATACTCATTATACACCGAAGAGCCAAAGAAACTGGTACGCCTGCCTAACATCGTGTACGGCCCCCTCGAGCACGCAAAAGTTTCGCAACACGACGTGGTATGGACTCGACTAATGTCTGAAGCTGTGCTGGACGGAACTGACACCATGAATCCTACAGGGCTGTCCATGAATCTGACAGAGTACGAGGGGAGGAGATCTCCTATGAACGGCACTTTGCAAGGCATCACAGATATTGTGAATAACGTTCATGTCTGGGGAGTTTAGTGGCTGGCAGAAGTGTTTAAACTCAGAAGAATGTTCCTAGAGCCAGTCTACAGCAATTCTGGACGTGTGGGGTGTCGCATTGTCCTGCTGGAATTGTCCAAGTTCATCGGAATGCGCAATGGACATGAATGGATGCAGGTGATCAGACAGGATGCTTAGGTTCTTGTCACCTGTCAGAGTCGTATCACTCCAACTGCCCACGCCCAGTACCATCACAGAGCCTCCACGAACTTGTATAGTCCCCTGCTGACATGCAGGGTTCATGGATTCATGGGGTTTTCTCCATACCCGTATACGCCCATCCGCTATATTCAATCTGAAACGACACACGTCAAACCATTAACGTGTATCGTGCGGTCATCAAGGGTACACAAGTGGGCCTTCAGCTCCGAAAGCCCATATCAATGATGTTTCGTTGAATGGTTCACACGCTGAAACTTGTTGATGACCTAGCATTGAAATCTGCAGCAGTTTGCTGAAGGGTTGCACTTCTGTCACGTTGAACGATTCTCTTGGCTCGTCGCTGCTCCTGTTCTTGCAAGATCTTTTTCCGGCCTCAGCGAAGTCAGAGATTTGATGTTTCACCAATATTCCTGATATTCACGTTACACTCATGAAATTGTCGTAGGGGAAATTCTCCACTTCATCGCTGTCTCGGAGATGCTGTGTCCCATAGCTCGTGTACCGACTATAACACCACGTTCAAACTCATTTAAATGTTGATAACCAGCCGCTGGACCAGCAGTAACCGATCTAACAACTGCGCCATACACTTGTTTTATATAGGCGTTTCCGATCAAGGCGCCATATTCTATCTGTTTACATATTTCTGTGTCTGAATACGCATGCCTATACCAGTGTCCCTAGCGCCTCAGTGTATGTCATTAACGAGTCTAGATATCGAAACCAAGTGTTTTGCAAATGACAGCACAGAATGAGGCAGATACGTTTTATGATAAATACTCGATACTTTTCTTAGTGGCAGTAAGAGGTTGGCAGCTAATGACGTCCACAGCGCTGTACGAAAATCAAAGTGACGTGATTATACATTTCCACTACATTTCGGTAATGACGTAGCAGCGGAAGGGTTAATAGTCACACGTTTTATTGGAAAACACACTGCAGCACTCGTAGCACAGTTTCATTGTAGTTATGCCTCCTTGGCATGTGCCGACAGTAGGGGAGCGGCGGGGAGGGGGGGGGGGGGGAGACAAAGTGAGCCCCCAGCGGTGGTTTCTGCCCTCGTGAGCGGAGGCGTACAGTGTTAGGTTGCCCGTAGAAGTCCAGCTGCAGCTGAAGTGAGCCAAAGGTGGCCCACCAGCTGCAAGGAGCCACAAGACAAGACTAAAAACAAGCATACAGCCAATCGACAGTGGAACCAAGAAGTCGTGGAGGTAGCTTGCAAAACCTTGTCATCTCATCGCTTGGTGTACATCTCCCGTCATAGTCGGTTCTGCCACATTGCAAATACTTCTACTGAAAGTGGTGGGTATTTATACAGCTTCAGTGTCCACTTGTTGTACCAAACACTACCTCTCACCATGTACACAGAAACAAGGCAGCAGCCAGACGGTGTGGCAACTGTCCTGTCCCTTCCGGTGCCCACCCGTTATTCCGTTGCATTATCGGCTGTGCAGATACTGGCCCCTGGCCCACAATGTGGAAACCAGCTGATGGTTTTGATGCATCTGAACCAAATTCGTTTTGATCTATTTTGCGCCCACTGGCGTCTGCGACTCGCTTATGATCGGTGTGGCAGTGCTTCTACTGTCTTTCTCTTCATACGCCAGTGGTGGTTCTATAGTTAAATGAGAATTTTTGATGATTTTTGTAAGTTATCTGAATAAATTATGTGAAATCTGTATTACAAATAGAAAATGGGTGATATATTTTGTTGTCGTCCAAACTTCAGGCAGGTTTCACGCCTTTGCTTTTACTGTGCCACAGGCGTCCACAATCCACTTGTGATGGAGGCGACAGTACTGATTCTTCAATCAGTAGCGCCGAAAAATAGTAGTGCCGCTAGAGTTTAAATGAGATTTTTTGATGATTTTTGGATGTTATGTCATTAAAGTGTATGAAATTTGTGTTACAAATAGAAAATGGTTGATCCATTTTGCTGTGACGCAAACTTCAGGCAGAACTTCGCAGCCAGCCCAGTCACTTGTGGGCCAGATACCGACATTATTTTACAAATGGCCGTACAATTAGTGCTGGCACAGAACCCGGCAGTTTACTATTTCCACAGCCGAGTACACATGAGAACTTACCGTCCATTGTAAAACACTTGGGAGTACCAGTATAAATACTTGATTTGTGCGGCCATAGTTTCCGTAGTTTCTTTATAATTCTTGACGATACTATTATTCTGTCGTTGCAACTACAAAAATCCTTGACTTTTTCACCGGACACGTTTCGCTTTATTGAGGCAGAGCATCATCAGTGGTCTGTAATTAAGTTATTTGCATTTTAATTTGCTTCTAGATCGAAAACCAGTTCGTTAACAATAGGTTGATTTGTACTTACGGTGATTTTTCGGCTGACTTATCGCTTACATCAGAAAATGCCGTGTGCTAGCACTTCGTTGTTTTTCTCTGTTACACACTAATAATAACTACGCTTTTCTTATGTTTTTCACAGCACTCTTTTATGCACACCACTGTATTCTCTTTGTTCTTATACTTCGAATATGTGTTGTTGTTTGTGTTTTGTAGTGTTGCCAACATAACCTTTCCGCTACTTGGTCTTTGACCTACAACACTTTTTTTAATTCGATTGTAGTATTTTATGCGCAAATCTGAACCCTGCAATTCAGTTTTATTTCGAAATTTATTTGCTACAAGCACTGCATAATTTTTCAGAATGTAAAATTCGGTATTCTAAGAGTCTATTTATGTGTACTATTTAAAAGAACCACAAAAAATTATGCGCTTTTGTGTGATAAATAATAAAATGCTGTAGGATCTGTTTAGTACAATAAAATAAACTAGAAGCGTTTAAACAACACTTAAACAATTGTAAAAATAAATGTTACACAGCAAAAATGAAAAATTTCAAATGGTTTTTGCCTTAAATCCCGATTTAAACGTAGGGGTCGCAGAGACCGCACCTCGTGGTATACGCTACAGAAAAGTCACCTCGCCAGTTAAGTGTTAAGTATGGGTACACCCTTCGCCATATAATTTGTGAAGTCACTGTGATTCGTATCAAGAGAAGGCAGCGCTCCTCTAGCGATAAGTTCCACTGAATGCAATGTCAGCTGAAGTTGGTAAGAGAATTTAATGGAATTTGGGTGAATAATTTGCCTAAAACGTGCAGTGAAATCTGTCTAAGCGATTTCAGCACGACTGATCAGGGAATGAAAAACATTAACAATTTAAAAAGAAATTTCGCATGCATGTCAGCAGTTATCGCAGAAGACGGAAACAAACAGTAGAATCTACGTGGGCGAAAGGACTAACAAACTACACTCCATGAAAAAGAACGTTTGTTAACATGAGGTATATACTGCTGGAACCATTTAATAAGACAAAAATCATCTTAATAATACGGTTCCTTATGGTGATAGGTTATTTAACAAACTCTCTGAAAATTACTCTCTCAGAAAATGGTGACATCATTACAGGGATAGGACACAGATGATTTTGTGGTCACATTAAAGCCCAAAAAGTCACTACAAGTGAGAAAGAATGTGAGTAGACTTTCACCACATCCAGAAAATCCTAACAATTCCTATGAATTCTCAATATGTGCTGTAAAACCTGGCTTTTGATATTTTCATTCTGCTCAAGAAAATCTATGTAGTACAATGATAAGATTCTAACCTGGATGAATAACGAATATAGTTCGCCTTCCAAAGATTGAGTTGAAAATCGATAACATTCACACACGCGAGACTTATCTACACAATTCCCTCGATAACTGAAGTTAATTTACTGCACCGAATACCCACGTTGTGAAGCGAAATAACATCCAAAATCCCAATCAAATTTCTGCATCCTAAGTGCGCTCTGAAGCAGCACTTTACTCACCACACCGTGAGACTGTGACTAATTGAACATAACCAATTTTTAAAACATACCTAAGTAGGGACAATGGGTGGTCTTGTGTCAAAGCAAACTCTTGAATTAGATGAAGCCAGAGTAATCATTGTTAGTCATAATTTCACTCAATGTGGCGGAAGGAGATTACTTTCATCATTCCAATGTTGGAAAGAAAAATCGCACTGGACTTGTTATTATCATATGATATCAGGGTCCAGCGAATTTTTTCTTTTTTAATTCACCTGACTCAGTGATTAGGATCCAAAATCTCTTAATTATTGTTCTTAATAATACAACTATTGTAACAATACAATACAAACAGAAAAGAATTTTACAACCGGATTGATTATAAAATTAGACAGAATTATCTCCCAAGGAGATATGTTTTTGCTCTCATTCGGGCCATACACATTCTACAATCAGAATGTGACACTACTAACTTCCCAGTTATAGAAAACAATAACTCAATCGTCATTCTGACGGAAATTAGGAATGTACTTGACACCTCAGTTCATATCAAGGACTCATTTATCCTGCTAACAAAATTTACGTCAATGTGTGAATTCAAAATAATTAATCTGATGACATACAGAAGGCTAGATACTAGATTATGTCCACATCTTATGTGTCTACATAAACTTGCAAGTGTAACTGTAAAATAAAAGTTAACTGGCACGGCAAATTATTAAATTATACATCAGCCACGTTTTTACGTAGGAGACAAATAAACGAAGATAAGTCATTACAAAACATTTGAGAAATTTTACTTTAAGTGTAGTTCTACATTTTACCTGGTGTGATAATTCGTTATCGTGTTCACGAGTTACATAAGAAGGCTAAGGTGTGTGTGTGTGTGTGTATGTACAAGTTATCATGTGTCATTGTACAAAAACGTGATGGCACAGGCAATGTGAAGGGAACTCTTCTAAAAATAAATTTCACAATGACCAAAATTATAGAAAACTGAATATAAAATTACTATTAGACGTGTTTGTAGAAAACATGTGCCTTATCTGGACGAAATTATGAGAGAAAATACACAAATTTAGGTAACTGACAAATCATTACAGGTGATTTAAACTGAAAAAAAAAACAGTACAAGATTTGTGCAATTTATGCAGTGATTTTGAGGCATAATGCAGTGTATTCGAGTCTCTTTACATTACATCACCATTCACATGCATCTCACAGACGTGACGTGGGCTGCAATGAAAACGTTCATTGGGCTTAACGTTTCTTCTTATCGTGAAAAACGGGGCAAAATTAGCAAAAGGGTGGCTCTGACACGATCTGTCTCATTAATCCCATAGAAATCTAGTCCTGGGGCACACAAGACTGAAAGTATTTTTGCACCAACCACACGTTACTGCTTTTTAATTGTCTCTACTGTTATGTGAGACTGACTCATTAATTACTGAACAAAAAATCTTCAGTTTTATGACTTACAGTGGCCCAACCCTTATCTTCACTAGGAAAACTTTCCTTGGAATCTCCACACTACCACCTCTCTCTAAGATCATCTCCATAATTTCTAATGGTTTAAAATTTCCTGAACTGACAACCACTACTCCCTCTAGACAGGTAACGGAATACGGTCATAAGCATTATTGATTTGATCAAATGTCTTTTCAGTTTTTAATGAACCTAGCTCACATTGTTTGAAACTGATTGCATAGACAGTAAGTTAGTGATTTTACTACATGCATCAGTGGTTATTCTAAGATGCAGGTACATTTGCATACCACCACAACCCTACATTCTTCTCTTATTCTCATAATTATCATCATCCCAGCACCAGCTTACACACCTGTTAGAAAAGAATGTCTCATCATAACATATACACTCTTGGAAATTGAAATAAGAACACCGTGAATTCATTGTCCCAGGAAGGGGAAACTTTATTGACACATTCCTGGGGTCAGATACATCACATGATCACACTGACAGAACCACAGGCACATAGACACAGGCAACAGAGCATGCACAATGTCGGCACTAGTACAGTGTATATCCACCTTTCGCAGCAATGCAGGCTGCTATTCTCCCATGGAGACGATCGTAGAGATGCTGGATGTAGTCCTGTGGAACGGCTTGCCATGCCATTTCCACCTGGCGCCTCAGTTGGACCAGCGTTCGTGCTGGACGTGCAGACCGCGTGAGACGACGGTCCTCGCCGATACCCCAGGAGCAACAGTGTCCCTAATTTGCTGGGAAGTGGCGGTGCGGTCCCCTACGGCACTGCGTAGGATCCTACGGTCTTGGCGTGCATCCGTGCGTCGCTGCCGTCCGGTCCCAGGTCGACGGGCACGTGCACCTTCCGCCGACCACTGGCGAAAACATCGATGTACTGTGGAGACCTCACGCCCCATGTGTTGAGCAATTCGGCGGTACGTCCACCCGGCCTCCCGCATGCCTACTATACGCCCTCGCTCAAAGTCCGTCAACTGCACATACGGTTCACGTCCACGCTGTCGCGGCATGCTACCAGTGTTAAAGACTGCGATGGAGCTCCGTATGCCACGGTAAACTGGCTGACACTGACGGCGGCGGTGCACAAATGCTGCGCAGCTAGCGCCATTCGACGGCCAACACCGCGGTTCCTGATGTGTCCGTTGTGCCGTGCGTGTGATCATTGCTTGTACAGCCCTCTCGCAGTGTCCGGAGCAAGTATGGTGGGTCTGACACACCGGTGTCAATGTGTTCTTTTTTCCATTTCCAGGAGTGTATGTGCTGCCCGATGGAAGGATGTTGACGCGAGAGTGCACGGCCTCGTCGAGGTCCGGATTGAGCGGGTTTAAGTTGAATGGATCGTTATATTCGAGTAGTGCAACTTTCACTTGTGTGTGTGTCCGTCCATCGAAGTGACCTCATGCCATCAAGCTGTCAGTCGGTGGTTTTATACTCCGACGTTTCCCCCGCCTGACTTGATTGGCAACGGCCGATGGTTGGTCGTTTGGTCGGTCGTCTCAGTCGACTGCGTGTGTCTGGTCTTTCGACCCTTTCTGTATTCTTAACGTTCATGTCCAAGTGCAATTCGTCTTGTTGCTGTATAGTGACTGTTTTAGCTTTGTTTGACTTGTTTGTGGAATTGTCTTCTCCGGTTTCATACGCATCTAGTCATATTTTGAATAGGCAGTTTGGTCTTAACCCTGTCTGCGTACTAGGATTTGGTGGAGCCAACTTCCATAATTAAATGCTTGTCATTTGATTATGTTAGCCGTTATTCTGTCGTGTTAATTGTTACCGCATCTTAGGTGCGTTTTGCGAATGTGCTGGTCGGCGTTTAAGCTGTCCCTATATTAAGTTGCCATCCTGTTAAGTGAGCATAACTCATGGCTGCCTGTCTCACCACTTACGCAGATGTAGGGACTTTTTTTAAGTCGATCTTTGGAGCACTGTCTGTGGATCACTCTTTCTTTACTTGGGCTGGGTGTGTCAGTTGTTTAAAAATAATATTTTGTTTACATTATTCCTAATGCTTGTGGCCTTCAGCCTACAAATAATTTTGAATTCTTTTGTAATAAGGCCTTCAGCTGTCAGTGTAGCTTATTTTACGGTCAATGTTTTTGAAATGATTGTTTAAAAAAATTATTTTCTTAAATAAAGTGTGCGTGTTTACTGTGCAACCAACTGTAACTGATTAGACCCCGTCCACACCTTTTCCTGCCTTCCCTAAGTCTCACGTATCACATATGGTTAAACATAATAACAAGAAAATAGTAAGCTTAATAGTATAACTGACATAATCATAGTTAACCTGCATCTGACTATAGATTATCGAAATCCCTTCCTTTCCTTGTAACATCCTCTTCATTTTGGTATATTTTCTTTTCCTTCCTTAATATCTTCCCAACAAGTCTGGTTAGGTACTTAGATTTCTTGATTCTAGCGAGTTTCTTGTATTTGTACATCATTATATCGGTGGTCTTCCCATTGTCCAGTCTCACGTGGTCACTATTTATTAAAAAAATCCTGAAAATTAGTCACAAGCTTCCGATATTCTTTGGTTCTGTAATTCATTAAATTGAGTATCACGTCCTACATTTCTACATCTCTACCTATCACTGCATCCATCTGCAGGAACTCACCTCACAAATCAGCGCAGTGACCGTTCCGCTACAGGTGTTAAAATCAATAAAACATTTTTTTCATCCATAAGTCATTTTCTCGCTTAAGACATTCTTTTTGTGACTTAAGAAAAATCTTCATCTTCAGAAATCAATCACTCCATTACACAAATGGAAACATCACGTAAAAACATTGTGTTAAACACGACACAACTCAATCATCAAGATAAATTAGTATTCACACCTTTAAGAAAAACCTAGTAACTTTCCAAGAGTTCTTTACAGAACTTTGGTGAATGCGTCAATTGAGTATAGATGATATACGTAACTTGGACATTTACAAGGTTCCACTCATCAGGCTGTCCCCAATATTTCTTGACATTAGAAACGCCATGTGGTGCCACAAGAGCTTCATATTTCGATGAAGGACTCTGCATTTCATAAATGGTCGACTGTATACATGAAGACTTTATTAAAAATGACTTTTGCTTCCTAGAAAAACGCTGAGCTTCAACCAATATCCCTAGCTGTCAAATATATGTCACGAAGTGCTCCATGATGATTAACTTGACATCTCTCTCTGATTCTTCATACTCACTCAGTCCACATATTTACTAAACCGGCATGTCTATTTCTCTCTGTGGATGAAAAATCAACTACTTCCCTGATCATATCACCTGGCCACTTGTTCCTCGAAACTAATGTGGGTCCCATCACTGTCGCCCTGTGCAATAATTCGTTAGTTACTCTCTGGAAATCTTATAAGAAGATACCACAATACCACAGTTCCTGTGTTGTGCATGTTAGTACAGGCAAACCATCTTTCCAACCTCCGTCATTATCCTCTCTGCAGAATTTGATGCATATAATAATGAGAAACATTCGTCATGTTAATCATCTTCCATTGTAAAAGGTTTTGCAGTTTGCATGATCTGCCTTCTTTGACCTGCTTCTTGTACTTAAAAGAATTACAGCCGCACAAAAAATTCTTGATGTGGTTTAACTCTAAAACGGTACACAAAGTGCCTAAAGGAAACTGACATTTCTGAAAACAAAGCAGAATGTGATACCAAAATATTGTGTAGCTTCTCTCTCTCTCTCTCTCTCTCTCTCTCTCTCTCTCTCTCTCTCTCTCTCTCTCCCTCTTCAGTCAAGTGAGTTGTTTAAGATCTCCAGCCCTAGGATTTGAGATTTTACCTAACGGTTTTCTGTTAATAGTAACTCTCTAACCAGCAGTCCAAGTTCTTAAGTTTACAGCCCGCATCTCGTGGTCGTGCGGTAGCGTTCTCGCTTCCCATGCCCGTGTTCGATTCCCGGCGGGGTCAGGGATTTTCTCTGCCTCGTGATGTCTGGGTGTTGTGTGATGTCCCTAGGTTAGTTAGGTTTAAATACTTCTAAGTTCTAGGGGACTGATGACCATAGATGTTAAGTCCCATAGTGCTCAGAGCCATGTGTGTGTGTGTATGTGTGTGTGTGTGTGTGTGTGTGTGTATGTGTGTCTTAAGTTTACAGACATGATTTGAATCAACTTGTTCACTTTCCATGCTAAACAATATTTAAATAAGGGCATGTTATAAACATTGGATCACATTCAGACCATTCAAAATAATTACAAATAAGGATTTTTTTATAAATAAATAAGCTAGTATACTTGTGCAAGTTCACCCACGTTAAATGACAACAAATTGTCGTTAAATAGTGTCCAAACAGTTTTTTACGTCTGCTTGATAGAATCGTCTCTTGGTTCTTTTTCCAATATTGGCGTCAACTGACACATGCAGTTGACCATGGTATTGGATTAGCAGTTGTAATCAATAGTTAAATAAATATTAGGCAAAAATGTTAACATATTTATTAAATAAGTAAATAAGTGTGAGAAGATATGAAGTGTTCATGATGCCTTCATTTGCAGTATTATTGTGGACGCAAAATATATATAGATACGCAGCTTTCAGGTATGATAACTATAATGCAACGCTAGCATCTGAGATATCGTTGGTTGAAATCGCATGGAGCGTTTGAAAGTTGTTAAATCAGAGGTTCATTGTGAAAATGTTTAGTCACTATTAAATACCGCAGTTTTCTGAAATTGCTTACATATTCAGATTTTCTTTGTTATTTGACTGTGATTTATTGCCGCATTTCTAAGAGCTATAACTTAACCATCTTTCGGATTGTCTCTAATTCCACTATTGCTGTTACATTCCACAATCTACGAAGCGAGTGACCCCTTTCCAGTTCCCCTCTGGGCTTTTCCCCATTTCCAGCCACGCTGCTTGCCTTGGTACTAGGCAGTGCATCCTCAACCCTGGGGCTGTACAAGCAAATTCGAATTACCTCGTACCAACTTTACAGATTTCACGTGCTGTAAGGGATGGAAGGATCAAGAATTTTGTCCACATTGCTAGTGATCATCACACAAAACTGATGTTATCTTCTCTCTTGACTTCCATTGCTTTTCTCGTCACTGCTCCCTTAACATTTGTCTTCTACATCAACAAGTGAGGCTATGCTTTCTGCTACAGACAGTCCTCACAAAAGTTATTACCCCTCACACGCATATTATAAAGATGTAATTAGTACAGTAAATTTCCTTATTGTTCAGTTTTACTCTAAGTACAGCGTAGCCTGGAATCTCCAAGTCATCCTCTCCTCTCTTAGTAATAATTCCCTTAACTCATCGAAACTAGTATGGAACGACAAGGGTAGCAGCTTATCATTCACGCTTTTACCTGGTCTACATTCCTCCAGTCAAGTATTCCATTGCCGGCCGGGGTGACCGATAGGTTCTAGGCGCTGCAGTCTGGAACCGCGCGACAGCTACGGTTGCAGGTTCGAATCCTGCCTCGGGCATGGGTGTGTGTGATGTACTTAGGTTAGTTAGGTTTAAGCAGTTCTAAGTTCTAGGGGACTGATGACCTCAGAAGTTAAGTCCCATAGTGCTCAGAGCCATTTGAACCATTTTGAACCAAGTCTTCCATTGCTGTTTTCATTTGTGCTTGGACCATTATTTCTCGGACTAGCCTTCTACAATCCTACAATTTATCGTGGCACTTCACATCTCTCTCATCTCTATGTCTTGCAAAGTCACAACTACGTTGTAACGGCCTCTTGGAGACAAGCTGCCTTCCCTATAACCATGGTTTCGCCTGTTGCTGTTCCTATTTGATTGTTAGATGCCAGTCTCAATTTCTCCGTGAGGACCATGACATGGAAAGTACTCCATCAAATTGATGCAATCATATACAAGGATGTTTCTCAGTCAGGAGTCATTGAACAAAGTGTAACTTTAATCCAAGATGATGTGGCAACAGACCTGATCCTCATCTAAATCGAGTGTCAGTGAATTAGGTTTATTCGGTCTATCTTCGATGGCATCCCACGAAGTCGACATAATCTTTCCTGTATTTCATTCAGTTCTTCTTTTACACTTCACATTCGCTTGTTTCCTGTACTGAATCCAACATCTGTACCATCGCTTCCTATGTTTTGGTTAGAATCCGTTGAAGATCATGCACTGCTTTTCTGTTCCTTCTGTTTAACTCAGTCTGATTCTGTTAAAATTGTAAGAGTGGTTGTACTTACGTGCTGTCAACTACTGTGACAGGAGAAGCAAGAAGAGACAGTCGCTCAACGGCAGTGATTAGCAATTCCATCTCATCCAAAACTTTTACTACCTCCTCTCCCTGTTGCTTTAATCCTCCATTGTACTGCAGAACTTGCTGAAAGGCGCAACCCTGTTTCGCAAAGCCACCTCTTCTTCCAAAACAGTCGTCTGAATCTTTATTCCTTTAGCTGCCTTGACCTGGTTTTCCGCCACCTCGGCTATCTTATTGCTTACTACTTCAGTTTCTAACTCTGTACTAACTGCACTTATCCCTCCTCTGGTCCCTTCTATAGCGTCTTTTACTTCGCCAATATATGCAACTAATTCGTCGTTATACACTTCAGTCCTTTCCCTTCCTTATTCTCTATACTGCACAAATTCATTTGTAATTTCTCCTCAAAATCAGTGCTCTGCGTTTCCATTCACTTTCCTAGCTTCTCTAAGTCTGTACTCTGCATTTCAGTTTCCATTCCTAGGTTCCCAAACTATTCTTCCAACACCACATTACTTTCCTACCACTGCATTAGGGATTGGTGTATAATTAGGTGCTGAGGACAGACATGATCATAAAAGACGAGTCGGTCATCGACATTGTTCCTTACCTTGGTGTCCGTGAAGCTTGGCCTGTGTCCATCCTGTCAGGCCATCCGACGCTGCCATTGAGCACAGGGCACCACCGCTGTAGAGGCTGCCAGGGATCCTGGTCCCTTGTGTAGCACTGAGACCTGTATCTGAAACTTTCACCCCAGCTAAACGTAACTGCACTGTGCCCACCAACAAAGCAATATCATTTCGAAGAAGTCTCCCACCTATGCTCCCAACCTCAATTTCTCCTCGCTCATCGTTCATCTCAAAAAAGCTCTTAGTTGGAGACGAAGTGTATCTACATATATCCGAACAAAAAATAAGAGAAATAACAAAACTCAAATGGAACCAAATAAAATGTTTTCTCTCTAATGAAACACACTAACTTTCTTGACATGTATACTTAATGCTCTTCCCGATATCCACCACTGAGACTCAGTCTACACAAAATTCACACACAAATAATACAAAATTCCCGAAGTACTTAAAGAAATGTACAGCAACTATGCTATAGTACGATGTCACCTCACAATGTTCTTTTAAGGCGGTCAGAACTGTCTGACTCCTGCAGATCAGACACTTCACTGAATTTAATGACTAATAAAAAGTCCCACTATATCAAGAAAAGTTCTGGAAAGTGGAGCTACATAAAAGATTTCCATTATTCTGTTACTTAGATTTACCTTATATAATGGTGCCACTTATCGTGTGATTCTGTTTAACTCTGAGCTATGGTCATATTTAAATATGAGCTACACTTTTCACCATATAACACGAACTTTGTGAAGTCAAAGTGATTCATATCAAGAGCAAGCAGTACATCTCTATTGGTAAGATCCTGTGACTGCAGCGTCGCCTGAAGTGTGCAGGAGAATTTAATGGAATTCAGCGCAATAATTTGTTTATACCGCGCAATGTAATATAAGGGACTTCAGTTAGACTGAACAGGAAATGAATAACATTAACAATTTAAAAGAGGATTTCTCAAGCAGATCAGCTGTTCTCAGTGATCACAAAAGATGGAAAGAAGTAGCAGAATGCACATGAGTGAAAAGACTACCGCTATGATTGCAGGTTCGAATCCTGCCTTGGACATGGGTGTGTGTGATGTCCTTAGGTTAGTTAGGTTTATGTAGTTCTGATGACCTCAGAAGTTAAGTCCCATAGTGTTCAGAGCCATTTGCACCATTTGAAAAGACTAACGAACTATTACTGCATGAAAATGGACACTCGCTAACACGCTCTTCGAATGTTACTGGGTATCCATTTTTATGCAGTATAGGTCGTTAGTCTTTTCACTCTAGTCGAATGTTATAATCATTTAATAAGGCACACGATATGATTTCTCACATTGGCAGGTTACTCAACAAATTCTCTGATCATTGTTCGCTCAGAAAATGGTCGTAGCATCAGAAGAATAGGACACGGATGTTATTGTTAACACATCAAAACTCAAACACCCATTACAGGCGGGAAAGAATGTCAATAGAAAATAAGTCCTCCACATCTAGAGAAACCTAATCATTCCAATGAATTTTGAGTGGTTGCCGTCAAACCTTGCTTCTAACTAGTCGCTCTGTTCAAGAAAATATGTATAGCACAGTTCTATGGTCCTAATGTGGGTGAGTAATAAATGCAAGTCGCCGTTACAAAGATTGAGTTGAAAATCGATCAAATTCACACAAACGTGTACCGTTGCTACATAATTTCCTTGATAACTGAATTGAATTACTGCAAATAATACCTAAATTGTGAAACGAAATCACTAACCAGAATATAAATCTAATTTTTGTAACCTAAGTACGCTGAATTGTGAAAACTTTTGAAGGGGTTCCCTTGGTGGGGGCAACGGGTCATCATCATCATGAAAAACGACTCCGTGGTGGCAAACGATATCCCCAATCAGATGGTTGTCAAAATAATGCCAACGCCCGTTAGTGAAGCCTCCCATCAATTTACCAAATAAAATTGGAACAAGAGTTCAGCGGAAAATTTCGCAGTGCATACACTGATCTGATGACCAGTCACAAGACGAATTTGTAAAAAGAGTGAGACAGACTGTTGTCTCTGGTTAGGTCACACGACAAGCCAGCTTTGAAAGTTAAAATTCAACGGACGTGTCCAGACATCCACAATAAGAACCAAGAATAGTATACTCTACTATCGCACATGCACATCCAACTGCCCACGAATTCATACATCACAGAGCTAACCGTCATTAGGTTATGGATAAAGAATAACGTAGGATGCTGTTATGAAATGAAAGAGAAAAAGATCAGTGAAATTGGTTCCCTATGCAAGTCTTCTTCTAGGTATGACTACCTCATAAGCAAGTAACAGAAAAGCAATCTGCTGAACTAGTGAAGCCAAGGGAATCGTTACAGGCGGTTACTTCATCAAAGGTGGCTGGAACAGACGGTTTTCAAAGGAAACAGGTTGCGGTTTGCGCCGTGTTAGGTGTATGAACTTGACCTTGTTGTATAGTTCCTCATGCACCCACTCGTCCCCTATAATTTATATTTAGTTTAGGAGGTTTGTATATTACGCCATGGAATGTAGGGAAAACCCATCGTTGTAACTCAGACGTAAGGTGCGCTGAATGGCAGGAAATACGCTTCTGTTTTTGATGTTGACCCTTTTCATATATAGTTTTCCTTTTCATCTTACAAAGAACCCATGGAGTGCGAGGTTGCAAAAGGCCAATGATGTTCATGACATTCGACGTCCCCATATTGCCTGTCGTGCATACACAATATTGGCAGCTAAGGGCAAGTGGAGGCGGGGTTGGAGGTATCTGGTGGTGGGCGCAACATGACTCTACGTAGCGTAGTTAAACTGCTTAATAGACGACTACCTCACAACAACGTTTCTGCAAGATGGGTCAGTGCAAAGTGTGGTGTCGTACACTCTCGACTGTCCGGACGCTGTACATAAGGAGTATAATTATAACGATACATGTTTAACAAATTAAGTGATATTGGAACAGGTGTTTAGCCATGTAGTTCATCATCCTTGTCGGACATGGAGTCACAAATGCCGTCCTCAATGAAGCGTAGTAAAGGACTATCGTTGTCCAAGGAGCGGGAACTAAACGTTATTCCGTACATGGAAGATCGTCCACAGCATAATAAAAAAAACACCAACTAACAGATTTCGAATAAGTCCTCTGCAGTATGACCATGTAGAGCATAAGCAAAAATACGGATATTCAAGGGAGGACAAAATGCACTTGTTACAAAAAATGGTATTTGCGCGTTTCAAAGATGCTGGATACAATTCGCAGGATATGCATGATAGTGGCCTACCACGTTATGCACTCGAAATTGCGCGTGACATAGATTACAGTGATTTAAAGGGAAGCAGTGAATGGGTGCATAATTTCAAACAGTGCTGCAAAATTTGAAGACGTAGCGTAACGAGATTTCAAACAAAGCGTCAACTTGACGATGCACGACAAACTGCGATGCAGGCCAGAAGATTTGTAGGTGAGGTAAACAAACTTTTCCAATAGTGCAATAACGGATATGTTTTCATCTCCGAACAACCGCTGTTTGAAGAGGAAATGCATACGAAAGGAACCGTGGAAATTAGAGGTACGAAGATCAACTAATATCATTGCCTTAACGCATTCGTATACAGTTATGTCAAGTGTTAGATGGGAAATTTTTCTGGAAACTTATTTATTGCGTTGCGAGAAGTTGGTGGTGCTCTGCCCTTCTAAGATTCATTCTCATATGAGTGATCTTGCAAGGCCAGTAGGAAATTTATACGTCACAGCAAGCAAGAGTTGGAAAATTGGCATAAGAGGACTACAACTACAGTATGCGCACTGCTTTTTCCTAATAGCTGTTCAAAATAATTTGCTTTTGTTTGATTCGTGTTCTGTTTATAAAAATCAATCTCCTTTACAGCAAACCAACCCCGCTGGAAAGTTAGTGACACTGCAGTTCATACCACCTTGTACCACTGCCTATGGAACATATTATAGCACTAACTGCCGCTACACTTTAAGGATAGCCAGTTTCATAATAAGCTCCACGACATACTGTTTCGCATTCGGTTGCATCCCATCACATATACATCATTTCTCGTCAATCCGTTGCACCAATACGATTTTATATTCATTCTTTAAGAGTGGATATCTAGCTGAAAGTCCTGTAAGGTTTGTAATTCCCAAGGAGTTCAACTACGATCTTGATGGTACGATCCATTGTGATCATTATGGCGCGCCATTTTTCGTTCGTTTTTTATGGTACTAGTTAATGGCGTGTTTGAAATAAAAAAAATGGCTCTGAGCACTATGGGACTTAACTGCTGTGGTCATCAGTCCCCTAGAACTTAGAAGTACTGAAACCTAACTAAGTTAAGGACATCACACACATCCATCCACGAGGCAGGATTCGAACCTGCGACCGGGTGTGTTTGGACATTTCTTGAATGTCGTCGATGTCCATTTTGTGAAGTATATTACATACATCCCGTAGAAGGTTGATCTCTGCACCTCCTCGACACTCATTTTCAGTCGCCCTCCTAATGTATATGGTGAGTCATTAGCAAGTAATGTTTTACCTCTGATTATTATTAACGCAAGGCTTTCAAATGAGCCTCACTTAAGATTGAACTTGCAACCTCGCACTCAAGGGTACCTTGTTGGATGCAGTTGGAAATGGATAAAGTTATAAACAGCAACTATATCAGGATGACTGGCAGCTTAGTGTCGGCAGGGATCTCTGCTGAGGAGGATGTTGGTCAGCTGAAAAAGGGCTGACTATCCTTACGAAGACTTCTTTACTGAAGCTTGATTACAATCACTAGCAGGCGGCGCGGAGAGTATGACGACGCTTCCACAGAAGTGATGGCCTCTGGCTGCCGACTTTCCGCTACTGAGCAGCTGCTGCTGCGTCACCAGATCCCCGTGTTTCCTGGCCGTAGTGTGTCTGGCTGGCGATGGTGGCTACAGCGACGTCTGTCTGCGTCACGTCCCTGGCTGGAGTCGGGACGTAGTGGTCTTCTGTCGATACCCCATGCGCCGAACCGTCTGGAAGGTGACGGTGACTCGCCCCCTCTTCCCTCCCCCCGACTTGTAGTATTCCTGCAGGCTGCATTGCGCGACGACGGCAAGAGTTGTCTGTCGTCACCGTAGTGTTGCAAAGTCGCTGATCCACGCAGCCCCTTCGTCGGCTGCGGCTGACTTGGCGGTGCCCTGGTTTCGTCACGACCCTCTTCCTCTGGTTCCAAGACTAGTTTGTTGCTTTATCCCTTTACACAGTATTTGTAATGAATGAACCAGAGGTTGGGATGTTATCATTACAGAGGCGGTTGATATCTTACTGAATGAGATGGTGCCAAATCGGTCAGAACCTTTCCTGGGTCGTGAGGGAGAAGACGCGTTAGCATTCGTAGACAGTCTGCTAACAGCCACAAAGTCAGGGTGGGAACACTGGGGCATATACAATGTATCATGGGTAGTGTGTGTGCATTCAGTGTGTTCTGAATCAGGCACCTAGAAACGACGGAGAGGTTTCGTTCCGCTGTAGCCCTCAGTGGTTCACAACCGCACAATGAGCCACAACAGTCCATCCACCCCACCACCGCCCCACACCGAAACCAGGGTTACTGTGCTGTTCGGTTCCCAGTGGACCCCCCCCCCCCCTCCACGCCCCCACCCGCCGGGAACGTCTCATACGAGACGAGTGTAGCCCCAAATGTTTGTGTGGTAGAGTAATTATGGGGTACGCGTACATGGAGACAGTGTTTGCATAGCAATCGCCGATATAGTGTAACTGAGGGGGATTAAGGGAACCAGCCCGCATTCGCCGAGGCAGAGCAAAAGCGCCTCAAAAACCATCCACAGGCTGGCCGTCACACCGGCCCTCAGCACGAATACGCCGGGCAGATTCATGACGGGGATCGGCACGCCTTTCCGCTCGGGAAGCAGCTCGTTAGACCGCGCGGCTAGCCGGGCGGGCACCATGGGTAGTAAACGAATGCATTGATATTTGGACATCTGAGGACGGCTTCGTGCAGTGATACGGAAGGGGAAAAATACCTATAGGTGTTACAGAAAATAGTTGAACAACGTGTCCTGAAGACTGGGGGAGTCCATCCAAACGTGACTCGACAGGATTTGAAACCTAAACGTGAACATATGCAGTTTGACAGACAGTGATAGTACCAATTGGGTCCTTCAGTAGGGGACATAACAGAGAGCATTAAATGCATTTTTGCGAATGCTGCTAACCAATTTGCCAAAAAGATACGGACAGTGTTTCTAAGAACTTAGCTGAAGCGCTAGCGAGTGTGATGGGATCGGAAGACATAGATATGGTGACCCGAGTTAGGGATAGGAAGGGTATTATCACCACGGGAGTTAAATGTTACGGATGTTTATGAAGAGGCCACATGCGGACGGTATGCAGTGGAGTATAAAGTGGGAAATGTGGAAATTTGGAAAGGGATTTCAAACAAAAGTCTGCCAGAGGGGATGACAGGTGGGTGGACACAGTATGGGGAAAATAATCCCGCGGTAAACAACAACAGGGGCTGGCGCGGCGGAGTCACCGCGCGAAGCCCACAGTAAATATAAGAAGAAGAAAAAGTGCGCAGTGGCGGAATTTCACTTAGACAGCCTTTTAGGTGAGAGAGAGATTGCGTTTTCACTGGATGCAGGCTCGCAGGTGTCGGTGGCAAGTTAGAGCCTCACGGAGGACGGCAACCTCGGCCTGCCACGGTATAGGTTAAATGGAGTGGCTGTAAATGACGTGGGGTAGATGGATTCAGCAGCGTTCAGTTTTGGAGTTGGAGCAAAACATTACCAGATTCGCATGGGAGTTTTGTCTCGTGTTGGTAAAGGTTACTGTGCAATCTGAGGGTTATATTTCGCTCTTTAACATCGCGCTAGAAGTAATCTCGCTCGGCACATGCTACAACTCAATGGAACATAGTTCCATCTGGGGACAACTACTGACAGTGTAACACTGCCGCAATGTTAGTCCCTGATGCACGGAGAACACCTTACACTGCACGACTAGGCACTAAGGACCAATCTAAGCAGTAAGGTATCATGAAGTATGGGAAACCTACAGTGAGTGAGCATAGGAACTAATATTCCGGTATTGTATGTTGGGGAGCCGCTAAAGCACGGGGTTTTGAACGCAGGACTGTTGTACGCATACAGGAAAGAGACGGTGAGCAGGTAGCGGGTCTCGGATGGACAATTCTGCGACCGTGGATGCGGAATTGTCCAAGGGATTGACTGCCGCGAATTTTGAGATTTCGCAGGAAGACGATTTAGATGGGGTGAAATCCGACCAATTATATAAACCGCTAGTTTAGTGGCATTACAGGAAACGGTACTGCACTCAGAAGGGCCAGTCAAGATGTCGATGGCGCAGTTATTGATGGAATTTGAGTTATTGGATGTAGAAGAGTGAAACACCATTGAATTCATCTCTCTCACAACTCCAATACTAGTAGCAGAAGTTATGAGACTTCTACTTTAGAAGACGAACTTGATACACAAGCCTCTGTAGATAATATATCTATGAAAAGAGGCTATAGCAGTCCACGCAAATGGTCCTCAGAAAGGAGTAACAGCAGAAATTATTGTAGATTTTCTTTTTGAGAAACTTTCTTTGTTTTCGAGGATGCTAAACTCCAATTTTCAAAGTGTCATCAAAATTTCGTTCCAAATTTAGATCAAAAACGAAAAATAAACACGACAAAAATGTACTTTTTGGGTTTTTTGCTTATAACTCGAGAACGACGTGATTTTCGGCAGATTTGACTATTTAAAAAAATAAAGAGGGTAAAATTTGAGTTTTAATGTTTCTGGTCGTTCTAAAGGCGATTGTATGTTATTTACAAACATGTGTTGGACTTGATCAGGTATGTTAACTATATATAAACTTTACTTTTATATCTGTGGGTTCGGAGGTAGCGAAATGTTGATCTATTCCATAAAGTTGTTATATGTATTTTTTTCGATATCTCTGTACACCGATAAAAACTATAAAGGGTTTTTTAATCGGCAGTTTCCTATGCAGCATTCAGTACCTCAGAGTGAATATATACTGCGATGGCCGTTCTACCACGACTGTAGCGTCAATATCCATAAAAATCGTCCTTGCGTTTCCTCTCACAGGCTTTCAGCAACACAAAACTCTGCTCCATAACACGTTGCTTTCCAAGGTTCTTCATTTTCCATTCACACACGAAATCGGTACAGCCACGTAACACAGAGCTGCTCATCCGCTTCTACGACGGCAATGAAAGAGTGGAATTTCGCACCGGCCACGGCGAACAACTCGTAAAGAGTGCCACTGCGCGGTGCTACAGACCAGAATATTGAGTTTCGACACGTCGGCTTGTTAATTCAAAGGTTCGTCCTCATTTTGGACAGGGCTCGTGAAAGTCGCTAATAGCTTACGGTACTGTTGCGAGAAAGTGCACAGCTAGGAATTTAGGTGCAGAGAGGCCCGGTGACTGCTGCGAATGAAGTGTAGAGGGGTGGTGGGTGGGGGTGGGGGTGGCTGGAACGTGCGCAGGTTGATTACTGCGGCGTATCGGGGCCGGCGATGGCGGCGCTGCGAGTTAATTACGTGTGGCGCGGCGCGGCGCGGCGCGGCGCGGCGCCGTGATGGACGAGCAGGCGATGACGCTGCCGCCGCCGCCGCCGCCGCCAGCGAGACCAATCGGACGATTGGGCGGCCTCTGGGCCAACCCGCACCGCGCTCCGTCCAGTCGCACTCTGTGACTCGCCGATCCTCGCTCCAGAGACCGCCGAGGTCCCAAACAAATGCGCCGAACTACACGAATGCCCTTTTCTGTATCGCTCAGACAAATGTTTTTCAAGGTGCAGTCTCCCAGCTTCAGTTATTACCTAGAAAACAGAAAGTTTTTGTATAATAACTGTCCGGTTTACTTGCCGAATCAAATTCGGATAAAATCCGAAGCTTTCGACGATTGCCAGCATCGCCGTCGACTACAAAAAAGAAAGAAAGAAACTGTTTTTCTGTTTTAAATTAAAAATCAAAGACAAACACCTGAAAAACAAAAAAATATTTGCATTTTAAAGACATGTGGTGAAATGCGTGCAGAAAAACACTGAAGCACAACATTGTCGCCGGCCGCACTGGCAGAGCGATTCTAGGCGCTACAGTCTGGAACTTCGCGAAAGCTACGGTCGCAGGTTCGAATCTTGTCTCGGTCATGGATGTGTGTGATGTCCTTAGATTAGTTCGGTTTAAGTAGTTCTAAGATTTATGGGACTGATGTTAAGTCCCCTAGTGCTCAGAGCCATTTAAGCCACAAAACTGTCATTTAAAATCTGAAGGAACTGTATTAAGTGATAAGTATTTCAGGAGGAGATAACATGTTCCAGGGGGTGAAAGGTGTATGTATACACCTTTATAGGTAATTTGTTTGTTTTTGGATGTCTTAGGGTGCGTATGTAATATTTGTATCGTTTGTTTATGTACGTACAGCCTCATCAGAGACGCTGAACTGAAAGGAGACTAGTTAGGTTATTTTTGCTCTGTGAAGACGCCTGGGTATCAAGTGGGCAGAGGAGAGACGGAATTCTGGCAGAGTGAAACTTCCTGGCAGATTAAAACTGTGTGCCGGACCGAGACTCGAACTCGGGATCTTTGCCTTTCACGGGCAAGTGCTCTACCATCTGAGTTACCAAAGCCGGCCAGTGTGGCCGAGCGGTTCTAGGCGCTTCAGTTTGGAACCACGCTGCCGCTAGGGTCACAGGTTCGAATCCTGCCTCAGGCATGGATGTGTGTCCCGTCCTTAAGTTAGTTAGGTTTAAGTAGTTCTAAGTTCTAGGGGACTGATGACCTCACATGTTAAGTCCCATAGTGCTCAGAGCCATTTGAACCTTTGAGCTACCCAAGCACGACTCACGCACCGTCCCCACAACTTTACTCCTGTCACTACCTCGTCTCCTACCTTCCAAACTTTACAGAAGAGTGTTCCTGGAGCCACCCTGTAGCAATTCTTAACTTGTGGGGTGTCGCATTGTCCTGCTGGAATTGCCCACGTCCTTCAGAATGCACAATGGACATGAATGGATGGAGGTGATCAGACAGGATTCTTACATACGTATCACCTGTCAGTCGTACCTACACGTATCAGGGCTCCCATATTACTCGAAATGCACCCCCCCCCCCCCCCACCAGCTTGAACAGTCACCAGCTGACATACAGGGTCCATGGATTCATGAGGTTGTCTCCACACCCAGTCGTCAACAGTCCAATGTCGGTGCTGACGGGCCCAGGCGAGGGGTAAAGCTTTGTGTCATGCTGTCATCAAGAGTACACAAGTGGGCCTTCTGCTCCGAAAGCCCATACCGATGATGTTTCGTTGAACGGTTCGCAAACTGACACTTGTTGATGACCCAGCATTGAAATCAGAAGCAATCTGCGGAAGAGTTACAGTTCTGACACGTTGACCGATTCTCTTCAGTCGTCGTTGGTCCCGTTCTTCCAGGATCTTTCACTGGTGTGCAGTGATGTCAGAGATTTGATGTTTTGCCAGATTCCTTATATTCACGGTATGCTCGTGAAATGGTTGTACGGGAAATTCCGCGTTTCCTCGCTACCTCGGAGATGCAGTGCCCCATCGCTCGTGCGCCGAATGTAACACCATGTTTAAAGGCTCACTTGAATCTTGATAACCATCCACTGTAGAAGCAAACCGATCTAGCAACTGCGTCAGACACTTGTTGTTCGGTATAGGCGATGCCGACCGCACAGCCGTATTCTGCCTGTTTACATATCTCTGTAATTGAATATGCACGCCTATACCAGTTTCTTTGGCACTTGAGTATACACTGAGAAGAATGGAATTTAAAGTAATGAATGAACATGCTTTAATTTACTGTGGCAGCATTTAGTCAGGCATTCTTAGTTCAACAAAGATATCCAGATCAGAAAAATCTTGCTTTTTTTATAAAATTTCGTCACAGTCAATAATAGAGTATTTGAAAAGACGAAAAGAAATTAATCATTAGTTTTAGAACTTTTGTGTTAGATTAAATTTTCATGTTGAGCAACATTTTTGAATTTCTCCAGTGTTGACCTTACATAATTGTAATTTGTGATGAAATATTTTCTTATTTTGTGCTAAGCCTTCAATGGTGAAATTTTGTAAATGGAATGATGTCAAGAAATATTTTTAGATGAATTTTTTAAATACACTTTCTTGTCTAGAGAGTAACTCAGGCTATCTTACATCATTATCCAGCTCCCTTTAGCTGATGAACATTAATTTTTATGAGAGATAAATTTTACGAGAACCAAGTTTGCACTGCATGTATTTAAGAGATCGCATCACCAGCAGGCCAGTAACTGAGACGCGCCTTTTATTCTTTTTCTATTAGAGCACTTGTGTAGCGTTTTCCGTTGTGACACAGGTACACCAAAGAAGGACATGTGAGTTTTTTTCATTTTCACAGGTCCATTAACAGTGTCGAATTCAATTATTCTCGTTTAAGTTCAGGTACATTTTTTTCGTAACAAACAGTGTTGGTTCAGACGGGACATATTTCATTTATATTCTCGCAATCATATTTGCTTCTCATTCTCGTAGACAAATTTAGTTCTTAACTGTAAATGTGAGGTTTGCTTAAGCAAATATTTCTTTTCTATAAATGGAATTTTACAATATGCAACAGCTTACATTCTCAAAAAGACTGCCCATTCAGAAAGAAACAATTCAGAAGTGGGGAAAACAAGTGAATATTCATGTAAACTTCATTAAGTTTTTTCTTTATTACGATAATTTTCAAGGGTTGGGTATGGGTACAAAAGTTAGAGGTCAACTAGGTAGGAAAGCAATGAACTACTAAGGAATTATCCGGATTGGGGGGGGGGGGGGGGGAGAGGGGGAATCGGTAGATGTGGTGTACATGTACAGATAAACAAATGATTACAAATTGGATGGTTCATTCAAGGGAAAGAAATTTACAAACTGAGCAAGTCAATAACTAGTTGGTCCACCTCCGGCCTTTGTACAAGCAGTAATTCGACTTGGCACCTATCGATGTAGTTGCTGGATGTCCCTCTGAGAAATATCGTGCCAGATTCCATCTAACTGATGCGTTAGGTCGTCAAAACCCTGAACTGATTGGAGGCTCCTGCCCATGGTACTCCAAACGTTCTCGAATGGAGAGATATCCGGGGACCTTGCCGTCTAAGGTATGGTTTGGCAAGCCTGAAGACAAGCAGTAGAAACTATTGCCGCGTGCAGGCGGGCATTATCTTGCTGAAATGTAAACCCAGGATGGGTTGTCATGAAAGGCAATAAAACGAGGCGTAAATATTATGAATGTACCGCTGCGCTATAAGGGTTCCACGGACGACAGCAAAAGGAGTCCTGCTATGACATTAAACGGCATCCCAGACCATCACCTCTGATTGTCAGACTGATGGCGGGTGAGTCAAGTTGGTATCCGAATCAATCTCCATAAACATTATCGGCCTGGAATCTCATTTACTGGAGTAGAACTGTCTTCAATGATGAGTCCTGCTTCGAACTGAGCTCGCTTCACAGGCATTATCTGTGAACAAATATTCTTTCAGACTGGTTTGATGCGACTCACCATGAATTCCTTTCCTGTGCCAACATTTTCGTCTCAGAGTAGCACTTGCAACTATACCCTCAATTATTTGCTGGATGTACTCTAATCTCTGCCTTCCTCTACAGTCTTTACCCTCTACAGCTCCCTCTAGTACCAGAGAGGTGATTCCCTGATGTCTCGTCAGAAGTCCTATCTTAATATCCCTACTTCTTGACAGTGTTTTCCACACATTCCTTTCTTCAACGATTCTGCGGAGAACCTCATCATTCGTTACTGTATCAGTCCACCAACATTCGTCTGTTGTCCCACACCTCAAATACTTCGATTCTTTTCGTTCCGGTTTTCCCACAGTCCATGTCTCACTACCTTACAGTGATGTGCTCCAAAACCACATTCTCAAAAAAATTGTTCAAATGACTCTATGGGACTTAACACCTGTGGTCATCAGTCCCCTAGAACTTAGAACTACTTAAACCTAACTAACCTAAGGTTATCACACAAGTCCATGCCCGAGGCAGGATTCGAACCTGCGATCGTAGCGGTCACGCAGTTCCAGACTGAAGCGCCTAGAACCGCACGGCCACACCAGTCGGCTCCACATTCTCAGAAATGTCTTCCTCAAATTAAGACCTACGTTTCATACTAGCAGACTTTGCTTGGCGATCAGTGCTTTTTTTGCCAGTGCTAGTCTGCTGTCTATGTCCTCGCTCTGTCCGTCATGGATTGTCACCAGATCACCAGATCTGAAGTTAAGTTTCTCGGCATTCTTTCTGCTACATATTATTACTTTCCTATTTCTTTGATGTACTCTGAATCCATATCTGTATTCATTAGGCTCTTCATTCCATTAAACATATTCGGTCATTATTCTTCACTTAGCCAAGGATAGCAATGCATGAGCAAGTCATGTCATTTATATCCTCTCACCTTGAATTTTAGCCCCGTTCTTGAACCTTTCATTTTCGTCATTGCTTCTTCGATGTTTAGTCTGAACAGCAGGAGAGAAAGACTATATACCTGTCTTTCTCCCTTTTTGAATCCAAAAACTTTCTTCTTGCTCCTTCTACGTACTGTACATTACCCGTCTTTCCCTATAACTTATCCCCATTTTTCTCTGAATTTAGAATATCTTTTACATCGTTATATATCCGTGAAAGATTTTTCCAAGCCGACAAATCCTATGAGCGTGTCTTGATTTTTCTTCAGTGGGATACGGGATGTCAGTGGCTACGAGTCATCACTCTTCAGCCATATGAGAGTAAAAATTTTAAAGCATATTATAAAATTGGACATGGCGTTTGACAAAATGAGTGTTTGACGTAATAACAATACAGATATTTGATTGAATAATTTAAAATATAGAAGGTGGATTTGTTGATTAAATAAAATATTGACACAGATGAAATGGCAAACGAATGTTTCACTAAATATAAGGGACAGAGGGATGATTGCTTAAGTTGAAAAAGTAAAAGTCAGTGTTTTGACCGATTAAGATAGAGACACAGACGTGTGGAGTCATGAGTGGGCCTAGACTGCCAGGGAGAGGGGTGTGACGGGGAACGTAGCAGTTTGGATAGTGCTTAGAGAGTGGATGTTTGGGAGGAGTTTAGGAGGAATTTGGGAGAGCCAAGACTTAGGATGTGAATGGAGAGGAGTGGAGAGGGAGGGAGCCCTGCACAATGGTGGTGGTGTGGATTCTTTTAGATCTGGTAGGACAGATACATAGCACAGCGAATTTCATGGGTGGGTAAGGGAAGACGATTAAAGTTTCGTTCGGAGAGTACGTGAAGAGTGTGGAGGTGTAGCTTTGGGGAAATCAGCAGTGACCAAGTATAGCCTGTTAAATATACATAAAAGTTTGGTTGCGCAGGCGGAAACATTTGCTCACGCATCTTACAACAGCAAGGGACGGTCACCATATTGTGCACTCAACTGAGAACATGTAGCGGACTCTGCAAACTGTACGACACCCCACTCTATTGGTCGGAGACTAGTAGCAGCCGTCATGGGCAATTACCGTCCCACGCGTAGGCAGCCATTAACACCACAACACAAACTGCTTCATTTGGAGTGGTGCCATGAACATGAAGCACAAACTGCTGGTGAAGAGCGCCACGCTGTGTTCAGCAATGAATCGCAGTTCTGCACTACCATGGGCGATCGTCGTAGGCACGTAGGGTGGAGAGGTCCTGTTCTTCCAATGCTCTGGAGAGAGACGGAAATGTTACATGTGACATCGTGGTGAAGGGAGCCATCACGTCACAGCTGACAGCGACTGAGGGAGTTCTGATGGCTCAACGGTACGTCACGGACATCCTGCATCATCCTAAACTCCTCTCATGCGAAAGTATCATGGAGTCTTTTGAGTGGTACACTGCTCGTTCACACACGACTCTTTCTTCTAGTTGAGATACTCCAATAGCCATAAAACATTTGAGTGAGCAGCTCGGTCGTCAACTCTGTCCCAGTGTCCGCATCCAGGATATCACAGACTGGTTACAACTGTTGTGAACCGGAGGATACAGCGGCTGTATGGTAACGTTGCTAACCTATTCAATGTGTACATTTGGGCCGGACGGGGTGCAATGTCATACCAATAAGTTGTTTCACACTACCAATTTCTTAGGAAATTACACTAGATTTTGTAATCACTGAAATAAGATAGATACCCTCTCAACCTGTGAACTTTCATTTCTTTTCCACCTCCGCTTCTGGGTGCATAAACTGTTTTGTCAGCAGTGTATTACATTCTTCTTGGAATCTGAGGGTATTTTACCTATGTCACGTATCTTTAAAATTTGGAAACTTCGTTGTACGTTCCTATGGGACCAAACTACTGAGGTCATCGGACCCGAGGCTTACACACTGCTTAATCTAACTTAAACTGCCATAAGCTAAGGACAACAAACACACTCATGCCCGAGGGAGAACTCGAACCTCCGAGGGGGGGGGGGGGGGGGGGAGCTGCCCGAACCGTGCTAAGAGGCCGCAGACCGCGCAGTTACCCCGCGTGGCCACACATACACTATGTAATCAAAAATATCCGGACGCCTGGCTGAAAATGACTTAAAAGTTCGTGGCGCCCTCCATCGGTAATGCTGGAATTCAATATGATGTTGTCCTACCCTTAGCCTTGATGACAGCTTCCGCTCTCGCATGTATACGTTCAGTCAGGTGTTGCAAGGTTTCTTGGGAATTGGCAAACCATTCTTTACGGAGTGCTGCACTGAGGACAGGTATCGATGTCGGTCGGTAAGGCCTGGCACGAAGTCGGCGTTCCAAAACATCCCAGTGGTGGCCCATAGGATTCAGGTCAGGACTCTTGAGCAAGCCAGTCCATTACAGGGATGTTATTGTCGTGTAACAAGTCAACCACTAGCCGTGCATTGTGGAAAGGTGCTCGATCGTGTTGAAAGATGCAATCGCCATCCCCAAATTTCTCTTTTTCAGTGGCAAGCAAGAATGTACTTAAAACATCAATGTAAGACTGTGCTGTGATAGTGCCACGCAAAACAACAGGGGGTGCAAGTCCCCTCAATGAAAAACACGACCACACCATAAGACCACCGCCTCCGAATTTTACTGTTGGCCCTAAACACGCTGGCAGATGACGTTCACCGGGCATTCGCCATACCCACACCATGCCATCGGATCTCCACATTGTGCACAGTGACTCGTACTCCACACAACGTTTTTCCACTGTTCAGTCGTCCAATGTTTACGCTCCTTGAACCATGCGACACGTCGTTTGGCACTTGCCGGCGTGATGTGTAGCTGATGAGCAGCTGCTCGTCCATGAAATCCTAGTTTTCTCAATTCCTGCCTAGCTGTCACGGTACATGCAGACGATCTTGATACAGTTTGGAGCTCCTGTGAGATGGTCTGGGTAGATGTCTGCCTATTACACATTACGATCCTCTTCAGCTGTCGGCGGTCTCTGACAGTCAACAGACAAGGTCGGCCTGTAGGATTTTGTGCTGTACGTATTCCCTCATGATTCCACTTTACTATCACATCGGAAACAGTGGACCTAGAGATGTTTAGGAGTGTGGAAATCTCGCGTATAGATATATGACCCAAGTGACACCCAATCACCTCACCACGTTCGATGTCCGCGAGTTCCGCAGAGCTCTATCACGATGTCTAATGACTACTGAGGTTGCTGATATGGAGTACCTGACAGAAGGTAGCTCCGAGTAGAATAATTTTACCATTGTAAGTTCTCCCGAAGATTTCAGTAATTCAGAGCGAATGTCGTCAACTACATGTGATTTGTTTCGAATTAGGACCTCTCAGTGTTCTCGCAGATGCTGCTGGGTGTTGATTAAGTCTCACAATATTTCATGGAAGTAACTGTCTGACATCTTCAGATGGTTACAGAAGTCAGCTGGCAGACGCGACGTGTGATACTTGCATCGCGTCGTTAAAATTTAAAGTTCCACAAACATAACGTTCATAGTGCCGCCACCGCCGGGAGCCAAAGCAACGTGAGCAATGACTGTATCACGTCGCGTTTCTATGACTAAATGCAGAATTAAAACTCTGCAATGGACTGCGTCGCGTCTTTAATCAGAGGTTCTTGTTCTTCCTTTTTAATTTAGTGGCAGCCAAGGCTGTCTTCCGGACAGTGTTTAGTTGAAGTCCAACATCTCTGTTGATCAAATTATCTGCTGTAAAAATATTTATAGGCTCTTTAGTAAAACATACCCAGAAAGGTTATAGTGAGGTTAAAAATTCAGTGTCCTCATAAACGTAGCGGTGCATATTCAGAAACTGCTGGTTTCTCACGTTATCCTACGTGTGTACGTCGATGGTGCTCAGCCAAGCGTTCTTCCACAGGGTGACATGTCTGAACAAAATGATTTCCCACACTGACACGAAATCTTACACTACTGGCCATTAAAATTGCCACATCACGAAGATAACGTGCTACAGACGCAAAATTTAGCCGAAAGGAAGAAGATGCTGTGATACGCAAATGATTAGCTTATCAGAGCATTTACACAGGGTTGGCGCCGGTGGCGACACCTACAACGTGCTGACATGAGTAAAGATTCCAACCGATTTCTCATACACAAAAAGCAGTTGACCGGCGTTGCCTGGGGAAACGTTGTTGTGATGCCTCTTGTAAGGAGGAGAAATGCGGACCATCACGTTTCCGACTTTGATAAAGGTCGGATTGTAGCCTATGCGATTGCGGTTTATCGTATCGCAACACTGCTGCTCGTGTTGGACGAGATATAATGACTATTAGCAGAATATGGAATCGATGGATGCAGGAGGGTATTACGGAACGCCGTGCTGCATCCCAACGGCCTCACATCACTAGAAGTCGAGATGACAAGTATCTTATCCACATGGCTGTAACGGATCATGCAGCCACGTCTCAATCCCTGAGTTAACAGACGGGGACGTTTGCAAAATAACAACCATCTGCACAAACAGTTCGACGACGTTTGCAGCAGCATGGAGTATCAGCTCGGAGACCATGACTGCCGTTACCCTTGACGTCGCATCACAGACACGAGCGCCTGCGATGGTGTACTCAACGACGAACCTGGGTGCACGAAAGGCAAAACGTCATTTTTTCGTATGGATCCAGATTCTGTTTACAGCATCACGATGGTCGCATCCGCGTTTGGCGACATCGTGGTGAACGCACATTGGAAGATGTATTCGTCATCGCCATACTGGCGTATGGGGTGCCATTGGTTACACGTCTCGGTCACCTCTTGTTCGCATTGACGGCACTTTGAACAGTGGACGTTACATTTAAGATGTGTTACGACCCGTGGCTCTACCCTTCATTCGATCCCTGCGAAACCCTACATTCAGCAGGATAATGCACGACCGCATATTGCAGGTCCTGTACGGGCTTTTCTGGCTACAGAAAATGTTCGACAGCTGTCCTGGCCAACACATTCTCCAGATCTCTCACCAACTGAAAACGTCTGGTCAATGGTGGCCGAGCAACTGGCTCGCCACAATACGCCAGTTACTACTCTTGATGAACTGTGTTACCGTGTTGAAGCTGCATGAGGAGCTGTACCTGTACACTCCATCCAAGCTCTGCTTGAGTCAATGCCCGTGCGTATCAAGGCGGTTATTACGGCTAGAGGTGGTTGTTCCGCGTACTGATTTTCCAGGATCTATGAACCCAAATTGCGTGAAAATATAATGACATTTCAGTTCTAGTATAATATATTTGTCCAAAGAATACCCGTTTATCATCTGCATTTCTTCTTAGTGTAGCAATTGTAATGGCCAGTAGTGTATATAAGCCCCGTTTTCAAACGCCAAAACTATCTTTGAGTGAAAATAACAGATTCCTAGATTTAGACGGTGGATGGGGAATGCACATGCCGTTGTACCTTTTCAAGAGCCTTTCGATTCTTATAGCCATGGCGCCAAAATACAGTAAGAGGGCCGTTGCAGGTGGAAACTCCACAGTTGATTAACACCCCTGTGCGTGTTGATAATCTTAGCATGTAGTTGTGCCGAACAGCTGTAAGAGATGCCAAAAAGCCAATAATTAATTTGAAAATAGTTCCAACAGGGAATCATATAGTGCTCGTAGAAAATAGTGTTCCGAGACTGTTACCTAAAATGCTTCTCCATGATACTGACAAGAGGGAGATTGAGTTAATAATTAAATCAGTAAAGACCAAGAACTCTCATGGATATGACGGGGTATCTAGCAGAATACTAAAGTGTTGTTCCATGTATGTCAGCCCAGTACTTAGCCATATCTGTAACTTTTCCTTTAGGAGCGGTCTGTTTCCCGACCGATTAAAGTACTCGGTAGTGAAGCCACTTTATAAAAAGGGAGACAGGGATAATGTTGGCAATTATAGACCTATTTCTATGCCATCGGTGTTTGCTAAAGTTATCGAGAGGGTTGTATATACAAGGCTACTGGAGCATTTAAATTCACATAATTTGTTGTCAAATGTACAGTTTGGTTTTAGAAATGGCTTAACAACTGAAAATGCTATAGTCTCTTTTCTCTGTGAGGTTTTGGACGGATTAAATAAAAGGTTTCGAACGTTAGGTGTTTTCTTTGATTTAACGAAGGCTTTTGACTGTGTTGACCACAAAATATTACTGCAGAAGTTCGACCATTATGGAGTAAGGGGAGTAGCTTACAATTGGTTGACCCCTTGCTTTAAGAACAGAAAGCAGAAGGTATTTCTCTGTAATATTGAGAGTGGTAGTGATGTTCAGTCCCAATGGGGCACTGTTAAATGGGGCGTTCCCTAAGGGTCGGTGCTGGTGCCGATGCTGTTTCTTATTTATATAAATGTATAGTATTACAGGTGATTCAAAAATATTTCTGTTTGCTGATGACACCAGCTTGGTAGTGAAGGATTTTGTGTGTAATATTGAAACATTATCAAATAATGTAGTTAATGAAATAAGTTCGTGGCTTGTGGCAAATAATTTGATGCTAAATCACAGTAAGACTCAGTTTTTACAGTTTCGAACTCACAATTCAACAAGAACTGATATTTTAATCAGACAGAATGGGCATATTATAAGCGAGACGGAACAGTTGAAGTTCCTAGGCGTTCGGATAGATAATAAGCTGTTGTGGAAAGCCCATGTTCAGGATCTTGTTCAGAAACTAAATGCCGCTTTATTTACCATTAGAACAGTATCTGAAATGAGTGACATTTCAACACGAAAAGTAGTCTACTTCGCATATTTTCATACGCTTATGTCATATGGTATTATTTTTTGGGGTAATTCTTCTGATTCAAAAAGGGTATTTGGCTCAAAAACGGGCTATTCGAGCTATGTGTGGTGTAAATTCGAAAACCTCTTGTAGACCCCTATTCAATAGTCTGGGAATTTTGACATTGCCCTCACAGTACATATTTTCTTTAATGTTGTTTGTTGTTAGCAATATTAGCTTCTTCCCAAGAGTTAGCAGCTTTCACTCAGTTAATACTAGACCGAAATCAAATCTGCATGTGGAATGCACTTCTTTGACACTTGTGCAGAAAGGAGTGCGGTATACTGCTGCATCCATTTTCAATAAGCTACCACAAGAACTAAAAAATCTTTGCAGTAGCCCAAACACTTTTAAGTCTAAACTGAAGAGTTTCCTCATGGCTCACTCCTTCTATTCTGTCGAGGAGCTCCTGGAAGAGCTAAATAATTAAGCAAATTCCAGTGTTACATTCTTGGTTTTCTTTATTTAAGCTAACGACTTGTCGCCTGAATATGTTTCTTATATTTCATTTTATCTGATTCTACAATCTACAACTGAATATGTTTCTTATATTTCATTTTATCTGTTTCTACAATCGTGTTATAATTTCATGTATTGACTCATTCCATGACCATGGAGACATCTCCTTAATGTAGTCCCACAGAACAATAAATAAACAAAATAAAATAAAATAAAATAAAATAAAATAAAAGCGGCTATAACTGGTGTAGTACCGTATGTTTTTGTTTTAGTCATAAGTCTATTACATGTGTGTCATACGAAGGCGAAAGCCATCTATCCACTGAGTGTCGTGGTATTCAGGTTGCTCAGCTCTGGTTAATCGGCTGTATAAGTGGCTGAATGCCATCAACACTCGCATAACTGATCAGTTCTGGAGAAGACGATCCATTAATTATTGCCGTCCCCAGCAACCCCGCGCGAGAAGTGCCATCGGTGGACTGCCCGGCGCGCCGTCGATGGATCCCGTGATTGATTGGAGAGATAAGCGGCGGGCCTTCATCTGGAGGTGGCGGAAATGAGAAGGCGAGCCGGCTACCGTTGGTAAAAACACCCGGCAGGTGCCCAGGCCTAAGCACCTCACACCGCCGCTGACAGGTCGGGCCCACACACCCAGGTAGCGGCGGCGGCGCGTAACGCTGCCACTCCACCAACTTCAGCGCGGCACTATAGAGGGTAGCCTTACCACCAGGGTAAGACGTTCGTCTTCAATCTCTTGACGAAAGCATGATTCTGTGCCTACAGTTTCATTTCCTAAAGCCGGAGACATCATCAGAGACTGTAAAAACTCAGAGAGAAGATTTAAACTTACACAAGCTCACAAGCCTAACTGTTTATACAAACCACGCAACGGTCAGGTCGTGACGTCATCAGACCATTGTGAAGATATTGGGGCCGTGGCGATGTTATGCAGCTTGTAGCACAGAAAAATTGGGACTGTTTGCTTTATTTAGCTGTAACGGATACAACTGGTCTCATTTCAGATATTCTTCTTTCCTGTTCTACATCTACATCTATACTCCGCAAGCCACCAAACGGTGTGTGGCGGAGGGCACTTTACGTGCAACTGTCATTATCTCCCTTTCCTGTTCCAGTCGCGTATGGTTCGCGGGAAGAACGACTGTCTGAAAGCCTACGTGCGCGCTCGAATCTCTCAAACTTTACATTAGTATCTCCTCGGGAGGTATAAGTAGGGGGAAGCAATATATTCGATACCCCATCCAGAAAAGCACCCTCTCGAAACCTGGACAGCAAGCTACACTGCGATGCAGAGCGCCTCTCTTGCAGAGTCTGCCAATAGAGTTTTCTAAACATCTCTGTAACGCTATCACGCTTACGGAATAACCCTGTGACGAAACGCGCCGCTCCTCTTTGCATCTTCTCTATCTCCTCTGTCAACCCGACCTCGTACGGATCCCACACTGATGAGGAATACTCAAGTACAGGTCGAACGAGTGTTTTGTAAGCCACCTCCTTTGTTGATGGACTACATTTTCGAAGGACTCTCCCAATGAATCTCAACCTGGCACCCGCCTTACCAACAATTAATTTTATATGATTATTCCACTTCAAATCGTTCCGCACGCATACTCCCAGATATTTAACAGAAGTAACTGCTACCAGTGTTTGTTCCGCTATCATATAATCATACAATAAAGGATCCTTCTTTCTATGTATCCGCAATACATTACATTTGTCTATGTTAAGGATCAGTTGCCACTCCCTTGCACCAAGTGCCTATCCGCTGCAGATCTTCCAGCATTTCGCTGCAATTTTCTAATGTTGCAACTTCTCTGTACACTACAGCATCATCCGCGAAAAGCCGCATGGAACTTCCGACACTATCTACTAGGATATTTATATATATTGTGAAAAGCCATGTTCGTATAACACTTCCCTGTGACACGCCAGAGGTTAGTTTAATGTCTGTAGACGTCTCTCCATTGAGAACAATATGCTGTGTTCTGTTTGCTAAAAACTCTTCAATCCAGCCACAGAGTTGGTGTGATATTCCGCAGGCTCTTACTTTGTTTATCAAGCGACAGTGCGGAACTCTGTCGAAAACCTTCCGGAAGTCAAGGAAAATGGCATCTACCTGGGAGCCTGTATCTAATATGTCCTGGGTCTCATGAACAAATAAAGCGAGTTCGATCTCATACGATCGCTGTTTCCGGAATCCATGTTGATTCCTACAGAGTAGATTCTGGGTTTCCAGAAATGGCATGATACGTGAGTAAAAAACATGTTCTAAAATTCTCCAATTCAAAAATACAACTAACCTATTTATGGACCAAAAAAATCGTGAACGAAGGCCCACATGTGTAGACCGAGCGAACGAAGAGGTTAAAGTTGTTTCTGTGATTTTGAAGGATCATTTTCTGTTGAAAGGTTCTCTTCTGTTCGAGTTGTTTTTGTGCGTCTTGAAGGATCTACCTGAGTGCTAAATAAAGTAAGCAGAGCAAACTGTTTCCCCCTATAAGGTCTGTAGCACATGTGGGCGCGGCTCCGTAAGCTTAAACAGTTCGTCTGATTGTGGTGGTTTATCAATGAAACTCCTATATGAGTTTGAAACTGTTGCCTCATAGCCTCTCGCAATATCTCCAGCACTAGGATAGAAACTTTTGGCACTGAAACATGCCTTGAGCTATGTCCTAATGTGTTAACCTCTTCACTTCCGAGATATAAAAACAATGCAGATAAATTCTTCTTTTCAAATTTTCTAGCAAAATAATAAACAAGCGTGACATAAACGAAAATGAAATATTTAAATATGTTTTGATGATTTAGTAGTCTTTGCTTTGTATTTTCTTTCCCCTGAAATTAAAAAATATGAATTGTGATCTAACTTCGACATGCGACAAATATGCATGCGAGGACCATCAGAAGGTGTGTTATTTCATCGTTAAGTACAAAATTTATGCAGATAAGCAGTAATTCTCAACATCTAGAATGGTTAACAAACGTTCGGTGAAAAAGACGAATTCTCAATACATTATTTGGGCTTTACAATTAGTTACATATGTTTTCGGTTTGTAGAAGTGTAAACTAACACTCAAATCGTTCCTTGCAAGGTACGATGCCCTGGTTTTAAAACTAAGAACTAGAAGGTCCACACTCGACCATCGGTCTATAGGAGCAAAAATACATCTATTGACGGAGAAAAAATTGAGGACAAAGAGGTTTAACCGGTTTTTGCTTGTTCTTGTAAGTGTAAAATTGTCAATTATTTTATAGAAATCGGTATTTCGTGCTCTTTCATTTTCCACACCTATATCTTTATCTTTTCTCTGTGAATAACTGTAAACCGCGGAACAGAGGAAACTTTTTAATGAACCACAGATTAAAGTGTGTTGCCAGTGCGTTCATAAATGGAATTTGTGGAGGATAATTGCTTGTATGCTCCTGTGCGAGCCTAATTTCATTTTCACGATCTCTAACGGGCATGGCCGGCCTCGGCGACCGAGAGGTTCTAGGCGCTTCAGTCCGGAACCGCGAGACTGATACGGTCGCAGGCTCGAATCCTGCCTCGGCCATGGATGTGTGCGATGTCCTTTTTTTAGTCAGGTTTAAGTAGTTCTATGTTCTAGGGGACTGATGTCCTCAGATGTTAAGTCCCATAGTGCTCAGAGCCATTTTCTAACGGGCAGCTACGTGAAGGACTGAGCATTCGTGGGTCATGCACTGAAAGATAAGGGTTGGATTTCCCCAAGCACAGCACGTTCTTGTGAGTTGTAAGGCGTCTTACTTCGTTTTCTCCCAGTTACGATAGTTCGACATTTCCGTTTCACTCTCTCTTCCATCAAACTAGCTTCTGAACGTTCGCGCTACCCTTGTGGCATCGACAACACTGCCTAAGCGTATAAGTGTGCCTGAGTCGCTGTAAAACTTTAGTTTTTTTTAAATAAGATTTTTAGCTTGGATAAAGAACACTCAGTTTTTGGAACAGCCGTAGCTTTTGTCAGAAACACCAGGACCATTGTGCATGAGTCAGGGTAACTCGACATCAGCTCTGGTAACTCTTGTGCGTCGGACATTTACAGGGTTTGGTAAAACGGAATCCTTGTAGTATTACGCTGTTGTCCACCCAAAAAATATTTCATTCGTTATTTGTTATGCGACTTCAAACTAGAAGTAGAAACAATGAATATTTCGACATTCAGGTTGGTTGGATAGCAATGGCAAAAGTCAAACATCAGGCAGGGAATGACTTTATTGCTCATATGAAGCGATTTAAAATTTATCATCACATGTAGATATGGCGTCCTGGTCAACCTGAACGGAGAACCACTCATTAATATAAAAATGGTCGCCTGCCTCGTGTATGACTTGATATCATATTTACATTATCGTCAGTAAAATATTCTCATAGATCTTCGAATCCTGGGACATTGGTATAATGTCGATAACATGGAAAAATTGTCGAGATTCTCTATTTCCAGAATTTATTAACAGTTTATACACACAATTTTGTACGGAACCGTCATTGGACGAATCGCACTAGCACCTGTGCCCTGTGGCTGAGTGGTAGCGCCACACTGTTAACCCAAAAATGGTGTTCGATTCCTGTTCAGCCCTAGGATTTTTATCTATCACTTTATCTATCACTTTTCACTTCCTACTACACTGGCATTGTTTGTTCATGTGAAAAATGTCGTGTTACACCTTGGTTCGGAATCCCCGATAAAATGTAGTTCTCTCGCCCCCTTCATCTCCCCGCCCTATAACTGGGAGGGCGAGTCAGTTCAAACTTAGGAGGAAAGTAAGGGCACACCATTTCCAGCATTTCCAGCAGGACACCTACAGGGTGTTTCACAATTAATGTTACAAATTCTAGAGGTTATAGAGTGGACTTAGAGATAAAGTATTATACAGGAACCCTTATTCTGGAAACGTCATCCAAATACGCTACAAAGCGTCAAGTTATAGGCGCCGGCTCCTGTCAATTTGTGCATATACAGGGTGATCCCCTGATGATGTTACAAACTTTCAAGTATGATGGAGAAGAATAAATGCCGGAACGGTTCCTTTGAAACGGATCTGGCCTATTTCTGTGCCCATGCTTCCCCTACCCGAGATTGCACTCCGTCTCTAAAGACTTCGTCGTCGCCTGAACATTACAACCTGATCTCCCATCTTTATTTCTAACAGCGCCGTTCCTATGAAGTTTTGGAGCATATACTGTATTCAAACATTATGAATCACCTCGAAGGGGACGATCTATTGATACGTAATCAGCATGGCTTCAGAAAACATCGCTCTTGTGCAACGCAGCTAGCTCTTTATTCGCACGAAGTAATGGCCGCTATCGACAGGGGATCTCAAGTTGATTCCCTATTTCTAGATTTCCGGAAAGCTTTTGTCACCGTTCCTCACAAGCGACTTCTAATCAAGCTGCGGAGCTATGGGCTATCGTCTCAGTTGTGCGACTGGATTCGTGATTTCCTGTCAGGAAGGTCACAGTTCGTAGTAATAGACGGCAAATCATCGAGTAAAACTGAAGTGATATCAGGTGTTCCCCAGGGAAGCGTCCTGGGACCTCTGCTGTTCCTGATCTATATAAATGACCTGGGTGACAATCTGAGCAGTTCTCTTAGATTGTTCGCAGATGATGCTGTAATGTACCGTCCTCCGAAGACCAGTATCAGTTGCAAAGCGATTTAGAAAAGATTGCTGCATGGTGTGTCAGGTAGCAGTTGACGCTAAATAACGAAAAGTGTGAGATGATCCACATGAGTTCCAAAAGAAATCCGTTGGAATTCGATTACTCGATAAATAGTACAATTCTCAAGGCTGTCAATTCAACTAAGTACCTGGGTGTTAAAATTACGAACAACTTCAGTTGGAAGGACCACATAGATAATATTGTCGGGAAGGCGAGCCAAAGGTTGCGTTTCATTGGCAGGACATTTAGAAGATGCAACAAGTCCACTAAAGAGACAGCTTACACTACACTCGTTCGTCCTCTGTTAGAATATTGCTGCGCGGTGTGGGATCCTTACCAGGTGGGATTGACGGAGGACATCGAAAGGGTGCAAAAAAGGGCAGCTCGTTTTGTATTATCACGTTATAGAGGAGAGAGTGTGGCAGATATGATATACGAGTTGGGATGGAAGTCATTAAAGCATAGACGTTTTTCGTCGCGGCGAGACCTTTTTACGAAATTTCAGTCACCAACTTTCTCTTCCGAATGCGAAAATATTTTGTTGAGCCCACCCTAAATAGGTAGGAATGATCATCAAAATAAAATAAGAGAAATCAGAGCTCGAGCAAAAAGGTTTAGGTGTTCGTTTTTCCCGCTCGCTGTTCGGGAGTGGAATACTAGAGAGATAGTATGATTGTGGTTCGATGAACCCTCTGCCAAGCACTTAAATGTGAATTGCAGGGTAGTCATGTAGATGAAGATGTAGATGTAGATATGCAGATGCAATATCCATACTCTCAGACTGCAAGGTGCTGTATCAATTCCTTCTAGTGGTTTTTATTGAGTCTCAAAAGGGTGAGATTGTGTTTTTAAGACGTTAAGAACGTCAATAAATCTCTCTTTAGGTGTATAGATGGTTTCGTATCTTCCAGCCCAGTACGTTACATTTGATGTCATTGTCGTTACCATAGAGGCTTTCACGGAACAAGTTTTTAAGTCCTACCTCTGTAGCGCTATTTCTCATTTAGTCTCTTAGCCTCTACAGCGCCTTTAAAGCCTAAAATTAAATTGTGACTTGATTTTTTTTTTGCAAACCATTATACATGCCACTCATGACCGAAGCTCTGTCCACAGTCAAACGCTTATTTACATCTGAAAGACGGCAAGTCATGAAACGTTGCCTCCTTTCGTTTTTACTTCCACAGAGATGATAAGTCATGACACAGAGATATGCAGGTATACAGATGGAGGTAGTATCGCGTACACAAGGTATAAAAGGGATGTGCACTGGCTGGTGCTGTCATATGTTCTCAGGTGATTCATATGGAAAGGGTCCCGATGAAATTATGCCCGCAAGACGGGAATTAACACTTTGATCGCTGGTGGTAGTTGGAGCTAGAAGCATTGGACATTCCATTTCGGAAATCGTTATGAAATTCAGTATTTCGAGATCCATTGTGCCACAAGTGTGCCGAGACTACCAAATTTTAGGCATTACCTCTCACCACGCACAACGCAGTGGCCGAGGGCTAACACTTCATGACCGAGAGCAGTGCCATATGCATAGAGTGGTGACTGCTAACAGACAAGCAACAGTGCGTGAAATAACCGCAAAAATCAAAGCGGGACCGTACGACGAACGTACCCTTCAGAAGAGTATGCGCAATTTGGCGTTACTGGGCTGCGGCAGTAGATGAGCGACACAAATGCCTACAGCATGTGTCCTCTTCTAGTAGTCGTATTGGTTGAACTCTAAACGACTGGAAAACCGTGGGCTCTTCGGATGAGTCCCGATTTTAGTTGGTAAGAGCTGATGCTAGGGTTCGAGTGTGGCGCACATTCCACGAAGCCACGGACCTAAATTGTCAACAAGGCACTATGCAAGCTGTTTGTGGCTCCGTAATGGTGTGGGCTGTGATTACATCGAATGGACTGGATCCTCTGTTCCTATGGAACGGATTATTGACTGGAATTGGTTATGTTCGACTACTTGGGGACCATTCGCAGCCATTCATGTACTTCATATTCCCAAACAGCCATGGCATTTTTGTGGATGGCAATAGCGATGTCACCGGTGTACAATTGTTAGCGATGGTTTGAAGAACATTTTGGACCTTTCGAGCAATAGATACGGCTATCCACATCGCCTGACATGAATCCCATCGAACGCTTGTGAGACACAATCTGGAAGTCAGTTCCTGCACAAAATCCTGCAGTGGCAATAATTCCATAATTATGGATTGCTGTAGAGACATCATGGCTCAGTATTTTTGCAGGGGGCTTCCAATGGCTTCTTGAGTCCATGCCAAGTCGAGCTACTGCACTACGAGGGGCAAAAGGAGGTCCCATGACTTTTGTCACATCACTGTAATTCAGTCACGAGAACGTACGCATTTAATGCATTATCCAGATAGGAAAACACTAGGACAGTATAACATTTAATAATGCGGGTCGAAAGTGAATACGCACTGCTTGCCTCGGCATCTATTTGTTCTGGGTAATGAGAGCTGACGAATCTTTCTTCCTATCGAGTAATATAGAGAAATGTGCACTGAGAAACACGCTGCTCGGAAAGTCACCTCAGGGACGTATTAAAAGGGCCATAGTTCTGGTAAGGTAGAAACGCAGAGATGCAAATACAATGCCAAGGTCATTGCGCGAACTGCTTGCCGCTTTTGCATCACGTGCATGGGTGTTTAGTTAGTCCATGTACCATACTCTTATAGTGTTGTTGTTTGCACTCACTGTCATGTAGCACTAATGTTGATACTCAGAAAAGGGTAGGCGTCGTGTAGGGAGTTCCAGCTACTAACCCCAATTTAGTCTAGCTCGTTAGTAGTAGAACTACATATGTAACTTCCTGCTTTTTTGTTTTTAAATGTCAAATTACACCCATCAATCATTCAGTAAACGCACTGTCACGACGAATAATCTATCATTTCGTATCAATTCGTACACCTTGATCACTTAATAAATTTTGCTTTTGTGTGTCCAACCTTTTACCAGGAGGTCTCTGGGACGACGGTCGTTTACTATCGTGACCAGTAAATAAAAACACCTACAGCCGTCCTTATGATTTTATTTTATTTTGTCGCTACCAGTTTCAACGCTTCAGTGCGTGATCTTCAAGCTGTTTTTGATGCGATACAGATTGATATGATTCCCATGCATACCACATCTGTTATAACAGCATTATTGGACACGCAGATAATGTGTCAGCACTCCAAACATCAACTACACACTGACACATTATCTGCGTATCCAGTAATGCTGGTAACAGATGTGGTATACATGGGAATCATATCAATCTGTATCGCATCAAAAACAGCTTGAAGATCACGCACTGATGCGTTGAAACTGGTAGCGACAAAATAAAATAAAATCATAAGGACGGCTGTACGTGTTTCTTTTACTTGTATTTTGTTCTTTTTCTTTGGAATATTACATGTTGTTTATTGTTTCCAACATAGGACTCAGTACTAGGACAACACACTTTATTAATTCGCATTCATACAGTCCGTTGTCCACAGACTGCTGTAGTGTTTCTTAAGGGTGGTTCTGTGTTGAGGACCATTCCGGAGCAGAAATTAACCACAGGTTTTTCCACATTACCATACCACCAGGCATCTTCCACATCTTCTGTTCTATATATTCGGCTAACATATACTCTTCTCCTGTCGCAGATTAATTTTCGACATGGGTAAAGGAAGTAAATTCACGGCAGAATGAGTGATTTTAACTAATGTTTCCACTTTTCAACCCTATTTTAATTTTTACTCATTTTTTCATTTACTTTACATCGACGAAAAAAACTGCAATAGCTAAAACTAATTAATGTAGACTAATGAAACTTCGGGAATAAATTTGTCTCGGTAACGCATTTTAGTGATTAGCATTGCAAGATCACAGGTTAAAGCAAGCGCGAGATCAGTCATTCCAAGTGTGAAATGCTGGTACAATAACAGCCAGTGGAACGGCCAGAATACTGAATGCGAGCATGCAAATCTTGCATGCACTGTAGCATTGTGTTCTACAGACGACTTCCATGTTCCACTTGGCCCGTCAGTACAAGAACAGTTAATGCAGTTTGAGGATCACGGTGGAGTTTTCGTCCAATGATGTCCTGTATGATACTAGAGAGAAAGTGGAGTTGGTTGGGGCACCTCTTGAGAAAACCAGATGAGCCATCGAGAAAAAAGCACTGGAATGGAATCCCCAGGGAACAAGGAAGAGAGGAAGACCAAGGGGCACATGGAAGAGGACAGTGGAAGGGGAAGCAAAAAGATTGGCAAGACCTGGGCAGAATTGAGGCAAATGGCCAAAGACAGGCAGATGGCGAGTTCTCCTGAATGCCCTAGGTCCCCATAGGGGCCAAAGGAATTAAGTAAGTAAGAAAGTGATGTCCCGTATGTGCACGACTGGAGACAGATCTGGTGATCGAGCAGGCCAAGGGAACAAATCGACAGCCAGCAGAGCATGCTGCGCTAAAACAATTGTATGTGGACGAGCGTTATCCTGTTGGAAAACACCCCCTGCAATGCTGTTCACGAATAGCAGCAACCAGGTCGAATCAACAGACTGGGGTACAATGTTGAAATCAGGCTTTGGGTATAACCACGAGAGTGTTCCTGCTGTCATATGAAATCGCACCCCGGACCGTAACTCGAGTTATCAGTCCAGAGATTTTTGCACGCTGACAGTTTGGTTGCAGGCTCTCAACTGTTCTCCTACTAACCAACACACGGCCATAGCTGGGGCACAGAGGCAAAAGCAGCGTTCATCAGAAAATGTAACAGATTTCCACCTTGTCCTCCAGCGAGCTCTCGCTTGACACCACTGAAGACGCAAATGTCGGTGGTTTGGCGTCAGTGGAATGCACACTAGAGGGCATCTGCTCGGAGCTTTCCTAGAAGTAACCTATTTGTAACAGTTCGTTGTGCCACTGTGGTGCAAATTGCCGATCAGATTGTTGCTGCAGATGCAGTACGATGCGGCAGAGCCATACGATGAAAACGACGACGCCGGTAGTCAAGTACAGTGCGTACGTTCCTGTAAAGTATTTCTCCAGTATCGCAGAAGGAACATTCAGATTCTCGTAGCCCTATTACAAGACCTCATTCAAACTCAGTGTAATGTTTATAACGGCGTTTTTGTCGCCTAGAGGCATTCTTGTCTAATATCAACTCTCCACGTCATATCTCAAAGGTAACTAATACTCGAGACCGTTACAGCACCTATTTAAAGTAAACGTTATTTGCAGCCTCATAGTGGTGTTAATTGCGCCACTCTTATGCGACTGGCACGAAATTTGAATAGACTTCACCTTTAAGATGTAGAAACACGCCTACCAATTTTCGTTTATGTCATACAGTTCCTTCTTGGTGTTACGATTTTTTAATTTTTTTTTGTGTCAGTGTATTTCTAGTAGCACCTACACTCGGAAAAATTGCTACGCTCATCTCAGCCTAGTTACGCTCCTATGAGTGTCGCTGGATAGTTTCGTTAATTATGAAGTTATTATTTTTTCCGCAAATGCTATTAAACAACATACCGCGACGTGACGCAGTACTCAACAATACAGACATTCCTTGCAACTGCCCACGCCGTTGCTCAGTAACAGTTTGAGACGAAGCGACTATCCGTATCCGTATCCGTCCGCAGTCAACGAAGTCTTAAGAAAACAGTGAAATGTGTTCAGAGCAAGGGGGAGCGCTAGCATTCATTAGGTAAGCCGTCAAAAAAACGTATGAATTTCAATTCCTTGCGCCCAAAGCACGTTAAATCGACTGCACATTTCTGCAGACGTAAAACGTAATGTCTTATAAGCGTCTACATGTAATTTGATTTTGCAAGCCAGTCAGCCACATTGAGAGTCGCCAGCTGCCACTGATTAATCTGCTGCATTCCATTATTTAACAAAAACAAAAAAAACCTATTACTCATGCTGAGTACAATGCATGTTCTGTATGGTGGCTCCTGCTGTTGCTGCGGCTGTTGCTGCTTACTACAACTACATATAATTCAAGAGAAAGGGTTTGGTCAAATCTAAACTCGGTAAATGATAACCCAAACAAGTAATTCCTTTTTTCAAAAACTATATTCTGAAAGCGATTCTTTCTCATTCAATTAACAAAACGCTAGAAGCTCTTTGAACAATCGCTTCGTATGTAAATCTGCCTCCAGTGGCATTAAAACAATATTACAGATTAATTAAACTCTTGAGACAGACTGAAATACTTCTTTATTAAATACATAGTGAAACAATTCGCTGACAATTACAAAAGAAATCAATGACAATAATCAATTCTTAGTCTATTCGCCTAACAATGGTTTCCCTTAAGAATTCAACTCCTACCATTATCAAAACTACCGTCTGCTGCTACGCACAAACACAAACCCTTTTCGTTAAATTAATAAGCGCGCTGCAAATTATAAAAAATATCAACTCAATACCAAATCCTGTGTCGCTGCTGGCGGACTGCCACTGATTAATCCGTGCGCTGCGAAGATCGACAACGATATCTCAGATTCCAGAGCTTGTGTATGCGCGCTGTAGCCAACCTTTAAAAGTCCTAAGAGAGTATTGCCAACTCTCACCATTCTTTATCAACATTTGTCTGAGGAACTTTGTGTTGGAAAAGCATGGTTTTTTTTCATAAATTTTGCAGTCGGAATATTGCAAACGTATACATACTCGAACAACGTTTCTTTGCCAACTGCTCTCGTATAGACATTATTCGACAGGTTCAGTGTATCACAGTGGTGTCTTAAAATACACATTTTCCAGATACAAATCAGAAGAAAATTTGTATAAGAATTACTAATGAATACGGATTTCAGACATTAAGCTGTATTGTTTTCCACTTCATTAATTTGCTTTTTAAACCTTGGAGACTGTTTCCGCTTATGAACAATTAAATAAAGTGGATCAATTTTCGTTTTCGTTCCTGTGCAGTTCGTATCCTGAATTTAAGTACAGTGCGCCCATATTTTCTTCCCTTCTCGTCTCCCTACCCTACAAATTAATAGGTAGAGTCTCTGAAATTCGAGTTACTAATACAACGAGGTGACAAACGCCGTGTGATACCTCCTAACATCATGTCTGACCTCCATTTACACGGCTTGGTGCAGCAACTCGTAGCGTGGCCTCAACAAGCCGTTGGACGTCCCATGCAGGAATGCTGAGCCATGCTCCCTCTGCAACCTTCCGCAATGGTGCAAGAGTCGCCTGTCCAGGATTTTGTGCACGAACTGACCTCTCGATTATGTCCCGTAAATGTTCGATGGGATTCATGTCGGGCGATCCGGGTGGCAAATCATTCGCTCGAGTAGTCCAGAATGTTCTTCGAACCAATCGCAAACGATTATGACCTTGTGACATGGCGCATTGCCATCCATAAAAATTCCGTCGTTGTTTGGGAACATGAAGTACATAAATGGCTGCAAATGGTCTCCATTTTAACTTGAGGAAAACTTCACTTGACTGATAGATTTGACTAATTTTTCTGTTTTAAGTGTTCCTTTGTGTGTGTGTGTGTGTGTGTGTGTGTGTGTGTGTGTTTGTAGCAGGTGCCCCACATTCCGGGGCGCAGGATAATGCCTGCGTGGCTCCAGCCCAACTACGTCCATGTTCCTTCAGTTCTTGGTAATATGTTTACTTTCCCGAGATCTGTTAGCAACTACAATGTCCCACATATTTACCAAGCAGAGTAAGACCTTTGTTGTGTGCTACATGTACTATCTGGTAGTAATGTTTAAAAATAAACTTACTTTACCGTAATCAACAGGTGAAGTTGTAAGTAGGCTGTTTAGGTTTCTTTTATTGGTAACGCCGCCGCCACGTAGCGCTCTGTATGAAAATCACTGGCTGTGCCGTGTGCAGTCTGTGGCTGGTTGGCATTGTTGTAACACTCGCCATTGTAGTGTTGGGCAGCGGCAGCTGGATGCTAACAGCGCGTAGCGTTGGCAGTTGGAGGTGAGCCGCCAGCAGTGGTGGACGTGGGGAGAGAGATGGCGGAGTTTTAAAATTTGTAAGAATTGGTGTCACGAACTGATTTATATATTATGACTATTAAGGTAAATACATTGTCTGTTTTGTAATAAAATCTTTCATTTGCTAACTATGCCTGTCGGTAGTTAGTGCCTTCAGTAGTTTGAATATTTTATTTAGCTGGCAGTAGTGGTGCCCGCTGTATTGCAGTAGCTTGAGTAACGAAGATTTTTGTGAGGTAAGTGATTTGTGAAACGTATAGGTTAATGTTAGTCAGGGCCATTCTTTCGTAGGGAGTTTTGGAAGTCAGATTGCGTTGCGCTAAAAATATTGTGTGTCAGTTTAAGCACAGTCGTGTATAATTTTACAAAGGGTACGTTTCAAAGTTAATGTTTAGAAAGAAAAATTTACTCTGTGTGCAGGTTCTATGTGGCGAAAGAAATATAATCGTTGTATACTGATTTAATAATTAAACTCTTCTGATGGAATCAAAACGCGTTGCACATTGTGGGGTCTACTGAGATCCCTACCACAACTTGTTTCCAACTTCTGAAAAATATCTCTCAATGATTGATATTTCATATGCGTTGTACATCATGTAGTCATATACACTGACACAGTTAGGTTCATCGAAACGTCATTTACTCATACGGAAAAGATATACTCACATTAGCCGGCCGGTGTGGCCGAGCGGTTCTAGGCACTACAGACTGGAACCGCGCGACTGCTACGGTCTCAGGTTCGAATCCTGCCTCGGGCATGGATGTGTGTGATGTCCTTAGGTTAGTTAGGTTTAAGTAGTTCTAAGTTCTAGGGGACTGACGACCGCAGCAGTTAAATCTCGTAGTGCTCAGAGCCACTTGAGCCGTACTCACATTACCTCTTCGTACGCCGTTGCTTGCTTGACCAATCAAGGAAAGAGTGGGCTTGTTGAGATAAAGAACATCCTTTTTCACTAACCGTTCTAGCAAGTCGGAAAAAGTAGCACTTATACAGAGACTTTGGACTACTGCTCGCACACTGGGAAGAGATAAAAACTGCGCATATTACGCGCCCTCAACTTGATCTATTATACATTCCGACACCTTCTTCTATCTCTACTTCTTTATCGTTTTAGCAATTTTCAGTTGCAATTTTCTGCAAAAGTCTTTTCATTAGAATATGTCTAACCTAATTTTCTTTCCCTTTCTAAGACACTTAAGAAGAGTTAGGCTATTGTTTCCTTCACACTATACCAGTCCTTAATTTACTCATATAATTTCTCCTTTATCTTACACAGATTTTAAAGCTTTCCTAATACCTCCTCTCCTTTTTCCTTATTTCCAGGTTTCTGAGTCATGTGTAACTACACGATAATTAAAGAAGTTTGGAAAACTCTTTATCAGATCTATTCCTAGTGTTCGCTTTTTTGTCGATTAACACATTCCTGTGAAAGAGCTCACTTGCTCAATTTCCTTTCGCCCTAGTGTTATGTTTACTGAGATATATTTCTTTCCTGCTTTCAATACTTCTATTTTGGAAATGTTTAACCTTTCGTACTGTTCCTCTGGTTTCCTCATTGCCTCCGTGATTTTCTTCATTTTCTGCTAAGACCATTTCAACATTTACACACTCTTCCCTCTTCTTACGTTTATTTTATAATACTATACCTGTATTATTTATTGATTCATCCACGTTCATCACAACGGATATTAAACAGAGCTGGAGGTTTGCAAACACAATATCTCTCACATCTTGTAATTGCTGTTTCACCACTTTTCATCTTGCATTCGATTTTTTCTCGTCGATGTCATAAGAAGGAAAAACCTACACATGCTATGCAAGTTCATATTGTTCCTTTAACTATCAGTCTTGTCGTCTGAAAAGAAATGCTAACTTACAGAAAGTCTGTCGTGGCATGACCTCAGGGACTGCCATTTCTCTCAAAGTTCTACTCATAAAGAAACATCACCAATTGGACATCATATTTTAGGACACAAATGCACACTTGCAAGATATCAGTCACAGCAATCATTCCCGCTCGAAAATTTAGGTCATAATTCTGATAGTGCCAGTAATGACCTTCAGAAATAGAGCTTTTAAATACGAGTGTGTTTATCACTCGCTCCACCCTACTGCAGCCGCTTAGTGCCAGAGCGCGAAATACTTTACAGTGAGATGTGAAAAAGGTTTGTGAGAACCTGTCTGATACTGGTAACATGCTTTGTTCTTCGTATCAAAGTGCGCGGTTTCTAGCCTGTATCTGGTACCAGAGATCGCTTTGCTTTGAACATCCTTATCTTTCGATTCAAAAATGCAGTGTAAGTGAAAGAAACGAATGACTGTGGCAATAAGAAGTAGCGTGCTCTGTTCCACCTCTCCTGATGCCAACCACAGACTGCTTGCGATGAATTATGTAGTGGACAAGAGCTTTTGTTTCTCGTCTAGTTGCTCTTGTGGTAGTGTGCCTGCACGCCACAGGAATTAGACGAACCTGTATAAATCTTCATTCAATTAAAGTTTTTTCCTATGAAAAACTGTTTTTCAGTAGCAGAACCTTTTCGCTTACAAGAAGGAGACCTAGAAATAGTTTTGGGTAGTGAAAGATACAAAGTATCAGTCAATTGACCTTCATACAGTTCGTTAATCTCTGGTTTTAATGTTTTCCCGCACGTACCTTTACAATAAAAATTTCTTCCGATAACTCTTTACAGAGTCCATAAGCGTCCAAATAAATGCGTACAGTTTCCTATCACTAACTGAACTTCGTTGATATAGTTCACTTTAGACACGAATCGCACTCAGAGATAACATTCTCACTAAGAATCGGGATCACGCATGTTAAAATGTCACCTTGATATTTATTATAGTAGGCTTGAAAGATAAAATTAAACATATAACACAATTCGGAAGTATAAGTTGTTTACAAAGCCTAAAAGCCTTTAATAAGTCAGTTCCGATCGCTCAGTGTCATATGCGCTAAATTCGTAACTTCCGCAAGACAGTACTTTGGTTCCCTTTCACCATCACTTCACCATTAACCATAGCTACATGAGCCTCTGCAATCCAGAAAACTTCTTTTAAAATTCAGTACGTGATTGCAAACTGACGTGATAAATAATTAATCAAGTCATCTTACTATTACCGTTCAGAGATGTTATTTTTTACTTCAAAACACGCACAAATCTTAACAATATTGTCATCCAATTAGCTTCTTTAAGAGTTCATATTAGCTATGAAAATTTCAATTAAAGCTGCTCAGCGAATCTTCCTCAAACTAAAAACTCTCAAAATTAAATATCTTCATATTTCGTATGTTTCATCTGAGATATCAGAATCTTACTTCTGGCGAATTGTCGAGTATAATAAATCACCAACAGATATATATCTGGTAGAATATAACTTTTTAATGTTCACTGCCAGACATCAGATACAACAGTGGTTACGATTCCATCATTTAATTTATTTAGCAAGACATTTTAATAATCAAATTAAGTCTCGACCGTGTCTTCCAGGTCATTCACCGCCTGCTAGCCGTTGGTGGGACACCAATATTGGTTGGTACACCCGCTGCCGCGTCATCAGCACAGCATTAAACACCTTACCACTAGCTTCGATCGTAGAGCATGCAATACAGAAAAAAACATAGCATTTTTAATACAGTAATTCGCGTAATATCTGTAATAGAAAATTATAACTCCTATTTATACTTGTCTGGCGTCGCACAGCGGAACATATCAGTGTACACGACGTTTGTTATAAACACGAGAAGCACAGAGCCACTTAATGCCGGCCGAAGTGGCCGAGCGGTTCTAGGCGCTTCAGTCTGGAACCGCACGACTGCTACGGTCGCAGGTTCGAATCCTGCCTTGGGCATGGATGTGTGTGATCTCCTTAGGTTAGTTAATTTTAATTAGTTCTAGGGGACTGATGACCTCAGATGTTAAGTCCCATAGTGCTCGGAGCCATTTGAACCAATTGCTATTTAATTTTTATCAACATGGTTGTTGTACGTTATTTTCTTTGGACTGTGAAACTGACGTTTTTAAAGCGAAATACATTTGCAGGAGATGCGCTATCCTTCGATGTGAATGGCATCATTAAATTCTAAATCGAAAATCTGTAAGTTCATTTCACATTAATTCTAGGGTTGGTTCGGTTTATTCATTTTGACTCTGAAGCACATGTTATGTGAAAGTTTTTAAAATAATATTGAATGTGTGTGTGTGTGTGTGTGTGTGTGTGTGTGTGTGTTTGTTTGTTTGTTTGTTTGTTTGATTTGTGTTTGTGTGCGCGTCCGTGTGTGTGAGGTTGACGTAATACGGTCTCACATTACTTACCTCTTCTTGGTGTAAAATAACATGTGCTGTCGAACAATATTTTAAAACAAGTTGGCAGATGTGTCCATCTCCCTGTTTCTCTTCCCTCGTCTTCAACATCGCGCGAATAGGAAGGGTCTGGATGTTATTTCACCGCACATTCAGAAGGCCGTACTCGTGTACTGTCAGAATTATGACCCAAATTTTCACGCAGCGCCGATGGCTTGGGCTGATATCGTGCAAGTTTTTTTTTTTCCTCTCCATAAAATATGGGGTAAAGTTGGCGATGTTTCCTTCTCACCATTGGCAAACAAGACACAGATGGCAGAATATATAGCCCAAGACGACAATCGCGAGCCTTCAAGTGGGTTGGACTCCATAATAATGACTACTCATCCAGGCCCAAACTAACTACCGGCGAAGTAACTGCAGTTGGAAATGACGTCTGCCCTAAACAGGCTGACGCGGTGATTACACTCTTACGCCACTCAGCCGGAGGGACGGCGGGCCGTCGCCTTCCGCAGCAATTCCGCAGAACAGCTCTCCGGCGCGGCAATCGCGGTCTGGCCCCGGGCGAACGGCAGTAAACAAGCGGCAATAAACGATCATTTAGCCGTCAGCGCCGCCTCACGGCCCGCGACGGCGCCGAACTCCGAGGTGACTCGGCGCGATGGGGGCGGCCGCCTCTGCCCGGCCGACTTACCGGGCCCAACCGCTACCTGTGCCATTTCCCGCAGGCCGGGCACCACGCATCTGAACCCACGAAAAGCTACACTGAAGAGCCAAAGAAACTGGTACACCTGCCTCATATCATACAGGGCCCATCGAACACGTAGGAGGGCCGCAACACGTCGCCGCATGACTCGACTAATGCCGGAAGTAGTGTTGGAGGGAACTGATACCACAAATCCTGCAGGGCAGTCCATAAATCCGCATGAATACGAGGTGGTAGAGATCTCTTCTGAACAGAACGTTGCAAGGCATCCCAAGTATGACCAATAATGTTCATGTCTGGGAAGTTTGGTAGCCAGCGAAAGTGTCCAAACACAGAAGAGTATTTCTGGAGCCATTCTGTAGCATTTCTGGCCTGTGGGGCGTCGCATTGTCCTGCTGGAATTGGCCAAGTCCTTCGGAATGCACAATTGACATGAATGGATGCAGTTGATCAGACAGCAGGCTTACGTACGCGTCACCTGTCAGAGTCGTATCTAGGGATCCCATATCACTCCAGCTGCATAGTCTGACACCATTACACCGCCTCCGCCTGCTTCAACTACTCTGTAGGAATCAGCATGGGTTTCGATCAGACGGTCGTGTGAAACCCAGCTCGCGCTATTCGTCCACGAGACTCAGAGGCCCACAGACACGGGTTCCCAGATAGATGCCGTGTTTCTCGACTTCCGCAAGGTGTTCGATACAGTTCCCCACAGTCGTTTAATGAACAAAGTAAGAGCATATGGACTATCAGACCAATTCTTCTTCTTCTTCCGTATCCGGATGCAGCAATTATATCTTCCCTTCCCAGTAATTAGCAACGTAGGTTGCTTTGTCATTGACTTTCAAAATATCGTCTTTAGTGCATGTTAGAGACATATCTGGGCAAATCAATAGGTGGTCCAAGTCCTGTATTGCTCCGCATTCACACCTGTCGCTATCACTGTAGCCCCAATTAAATAGGTTTGATTTGCACCCAGTTACCCCAGCGCGTAGCCGGTTTAATGAGCTCCAAGTTGTAAAAGATAGTTGAAATCCTGCAGATCCCTCCTCAAGTAGTTCCATTGTGGAGTGTGGCACCATTTCTTCCCAAAGAGATAGCCGCCTTGCGACGGGCTTGGCGGCGAGCTCTTCAGTAGTTCAGCGGGATTTCAGCCGGACACGTTTTCGGTGGATATGCATCGGGTGTCGAGGATCATTCTTTTGTTTTGACCTTTCGATCGCCGGCCGCGGTGGTCTCGCGGTTCTAGGCGCGCAGTCCGGAACCGTGCGACTGGTACGGTCGCAGGTTCGAATCCTGCCTCGGGCATGGATGTGTGTGATGTCCTTAGGTTAGTTAGGTCTAAGTAGTTCTAAGTTCTAGGGGACTGATGACCACAGCTGTTAAGTCCCATAGTGTTCAGAGCCGTTTCAACCATTTTTGACCTTTCGATCTCGGCGGTTACTTGTCTGCGGATAGTGGGTGGTGCTATGCCTATGATGGGATAAACTGTGTCTTTGGGAGTTGGTTTGAGGCATCCTGTGGCAATACGTACAGTTTCGTTTACGGCGACGTCAACTTGCTTAGTATGAGCAGAGTTCCTCCAAATTGGTGCCGCTATTCCGCTGCTGAGATACACAGCGCCAGACCCGTGGTGCGCAAAACGCGTTGTTGAGCTCCCCGCGATGAACCTGTTAGCTTCCGCAGTATGTTGTTCCTGGCACAGACCTTTTTTTTAATGTTATGACAGTGCTTCTTAAAAGTAAGCGCTCTGTCCAGTGTTACTCCCAGGTATTTTGGACTGTTTGTATGCTTCAGCTCTTCCCCTTGCCACATGACTCGGAGTTTCCGTTTGGCTTGTTTGTTCCTAAGATGGAAGGCGGATACTTGGGATTTACTAGGGTTTGGTTTGAGATTATTGCCTTCGTAATAGGTAGCAAGTACTGTTAAGGCTCCTGTGAGATTCTCCTCCACTTGTTCAAATGTTTTACCCTGTGTGGGTACTGCTGCATCATCGGCATAAATGATCATTCGTGTCTGGTGGCTGATGGGAAGGTCATTCGTATGGATATTAAATAATATTGGAGCCAAGACATTACCCTGTGTTCTTCATCGGCTGTGTTAAGATTGTAAGGTTACATAGTATTGTCTGTTCTGTAGCATGCCTTGCAAGAACATAGAAAGGGTGTAGTCCTTAGTGACATTATACACTTTCTGGGTAAGCAACTTATGGTTAACTGTGTCATATGCGGCACTGAGATTCAGGAATGCGACCCCAGTTACTTCTCCTCTCTGATAGCCGTCTTCGATGTACAGTGTGAGATTAAGGATTTGGCCACAGAATGATTTTTCTGGTCGTAATCCAGCCTGTTCGTTAATGAGGGCTTTGTGCACAAAATCAGCTATGCGTTTGATGATCATTCGCTCCAGCACTTTAAATAGATGACAAAGCAGTGAGACAGGTCGGAAATTTTTAGCTTCAGCTGAGTCTTTCCCTGGATTTAGTAACGCAACAACCCGAGCTTTCCTCCACAGTTTAGGAAATTGCATTGTTATAATAATCAGACACTGCAGGAGCCTACATGAAGATTGAGTTCACCAGACGAACAACAAGCAATCGGGCGTCCCCTGGAAACGACCTAGTCGGCCGATCCTGCAAACACCGGAGAACCAAAACCAAAGATAGCTGCCGGCCGCGGTGGTCTCGCGGTTCTAGGCACGCAGTCCGGAACCGTGCGACTGCTATGGTCGCAGGTTCGAATCCTGCCTCGGGCATGGATGTTTGTGATGTCCTTAGGTTACTTAGGTTTAAGTAGTTCTAAGTTCTAGGGGACTAATGACCACAGCAGTTGAGACCCATAGTGCTCAGAGCCATTTGAACCAAAGATAGCTCTCCGAAGAGCCACAAAAAAGGCCTTTAACAAGGTCAGACCAATTGTGTGATTGGATTGAAGAGTTCCTAGATAACAGAACGCAGCATGTCATTCTCAATGGAGAGAAATCTTCCGAAGTAAGAGTGACTTCAGGTGTGTCGCAGTGGAGTGTTGTAGGACTGTTTCTATTCACGGTATATATAAATGACCTTGTGGATAACATAGGAAGTTCACTAAGGCTTTTTGCGGATGATTCTGTAGTATATCGAGAGGATGTAATAATGGAAAACTGTACTGAAATGCAGGATGAATCGCAACGAATTGATGCATGGTGCAGGGACTGGCAATTGAATCTCAATGTAGACAAGTGTAATGTGCTGTGAATACATAGAAAGAAAGATGCTTTATCATTTAGCTACAATATAGCAGGTCAGCAACTGGAAGTAGTTAATTCCATAAATTATCTGGTAGTAGACATTAGGAGTGATCTAAATGGAATGACCATATAAAATTACTCGTCGGTAATGCAGATGCCAGACTGAGATTCATTGGAAGAATCCTAAGGAAATGCAGTCCGAAAACAAAGGAAGTAGGTTACAGTATACTTGTTCGTCCACTGCTTGAATACTGCTCACCGGTGTGGGATCCGTACCAGATAGGGTTGATAGAAGAGATAGAGAAGATCCAACGGAGAGCAGCGCGCTGCGTTACAGGATAATTTAGTAATCGCAAAAGCGTTACAGAGATGATAAACTCCAGTGGAAGACTCTGAAAGAGGGACGCTCAGTAGCTCGGTACGGGATTTTGTTGAAGTTTCGAGAACATACCTTCACAGAGGAGTCAAGCAGTATATTGCTCCCTCTGTTGTGTACATAGTTCCGCGTAGGCAGCGCGTACACAATTTTCCCACTACAGCGCGCCCCGCTAAGCACAACAGCGCAGGCTCAGCGCTCGTCCGTCTCCGCAATACGAGATGGCGCTGTCTTAGAGACGGACCAAATTTTGCTTCCGCCGATCCGCGTATTAATATGTAACACAGCCAATGAGATTGCTGCTAACGTAGAACCTTTTCTCCTCGCGGATCACACTCGCGCAGTGATACCTGAAAGCGCGAGGTATTATAACGAGTGTACAGACCTCCGATTAGTTAGTCTGCATTTGTCTGCACCAGTCTGTACCAGTCTGCATTAGTCTGAACCAGTCTACAGTCAAGTTCAGTCTGCGCCTAATAAGATTATCATATTCCTGTACATAGCCATGAAGATAAATCTATAGACACTTTGTCAAGTATCAGAGATATGTGAGAATAAGATTAACGTACCGAGACCAAAGGAACTTCAGATTGTCAATTGTAAATAGAGTCCAGAATCAAGTTAAGCAATGTTTATGGTTGTTATTATTTTAATAAATGTGTGTGAAAATGAATCAAGTTCTGTTTAAAGTTGGTCACCGTCAATCTGCTACCTTATGCGCGCAAGTGGCATTTCTATCGTCTGACCTAACGGCAGAAGATAAACACGCTACGGTAAGACCACGAGACATATTGCTGACACTCGCCTACTTCGTTAGAGCGACAAGTTAAATAATCTGATGGTGTGTGTACCAAAGGTCTTACAGTACGCACACCACACCCTCCTACGTATATCTCGCGAAGAGACCATGAGGATAAAATCAGAGAGATTAGAGCCCACACAGAGGCATACCACCAATTTTCTTTCCACGAACAACACGAGAATGGAATAGAAGGGAGAACCGATAGAGGTACTCAAGGTTCCCTCCGCCACACAACGTAAGGTGGCTTGCGGAGTATGGATGTAGATGTAGATGAACAGTCCCCTGCTGACATGCAGCTTCCATGGATTCATGAGTTTGTCTCCATACCCGTATATGTCCAACCGCTCGATACCTTTTGAAACGAGACCCGCCTGACCATGCAACATGATTCCAGTCATTAACAGTCCAATGTCGGTGTTGATGGGCCCAACCAAGGCGTAAAGTTTTGTGTAATGCGGTCATCAACGGTATACGAGTGGGTCCTCGGTTCCAAAAATCCATATCGATGATGTTTCGTTGATTGTTTCGCACGCTGATACTTGTTGATACCACAGCATTGAAATCTGCAGCAATTTGCGTAGAGGTCGCACTTCTGTCACGTTGAACGTTTCTCTTCAGTTTTCGTTGATCCCGTTCTTGCAGGCTCTTCTTCCGGCCTCAGCGATGTCGAAGTTTGATGTTTTACCGGATTCCTGATATTCACGGTACAATTGTGAAATGGTCATACGTGAAAGTCCCCACTTCATCGCTCTCTCGGAGATGCTGAATCCCATCGCTCATGCGCCAACTGTAGCACCTCGCTCAGATTAACTGAAATCGTGATAGCCTGCCATTGTAGCAGCAGTAACCGATCCAACAACTGCGCCAGACACTTATTGTCTTATATAGGCGTTGCCGACTGCAATTCCGTATTCCGCCTGTTTATATATCTCTGTATTTGAATACGCGTGCTTGTACCATTTTCTTTGACGCTTCAGCGTGTATTGTTGTAACCATAATATTAAGTTGGTGCATGAGTTCGTAACGTTTTTGTTTAACATATCGGTATCTGTGGGCTTATTTATCGATTGTCATTTTTTATTTGTAGTTCAGTGATGCTATTTGAGTTTACATATTGGCATTTTGTCATTTGAAAATAGTGAGTGGAGCTGCGGACGCTAGAAAATGGAGTGTGAACTGGAGAAATTGGAACACTTCCAGAAACATTTGCGCCGTGTACGGAGTTAATGCCACTGGACAAGAGCGCACAAGAAAACAGTCTTCTCGTTTTAAGGAGAAGCGTTTCGGATATTAGTGTCTCTTCACTTCAGAAATATCTTCCGGGTTTGATAAAATCGTTTAGACGCATTATTCCAAAATGATCCACCCCAGTGTACTCGACAATTGCCAAATATAAGGAACTGCGATCATGCCACCATCGTGCGACATTTGCATGCAGTGGGAAAGGTTCAAAAATCGGGCGTGTGGGTACTGAGTGCTCTGTGCTAAAAACACCAAAATCTGCGTGTGAATGGCCATATGTACATCTCTACTTGTTCGTCATCAATTGGCCCACGAACAACTACCACGACGACGACGATTCCTATCCTGTGTCGTTATTGGTGACGAGAAATTGAGTCTTCATGTCATAAGGAAAAGAAAGGAATAGTAGAACCTAAACAAAGCAACATCTCCCAGTACAGAGACCTGGGCCATCCACAAAAGTCAGTGTTATGTGTCTTCCGGAGCAGCAGCAGTGTCGTGTACTACGAACTGATTCCCACAAATGTAACCATCGCTGCGAAGGCACTGCAATAAGGACCGGGTAGAATGCATGGAGTGATGTTGTTCCACGATAACTCCAGCCAGGATTCTGCTAGACCGATAAAATGTAGTATCAGGTGTTGGATTGGGAAGGCATTCTCACCTCACTTTATTCACCTGAACTTGTCCCCTCAGATGTTCACCTCTTCCGCGCTTAAGAAACTTCTTTTCCGGGTTCAACTGCGCTCCGAGCATGGCTCGACGAGTTCTTCGCCTGAAAACTACGTGATTTCTACAGTCGCGGAATCCAAAAGTTATCTCAGTTCTGGCAGACTGTTGTTGACCATGTGAATCTGTTGTCTTTATTGAACTTCAGGAAAAACGCTACCAATTTACGGATCAACCCAATACTTCAAAAGTAACTTTCATCGCCGGGGCTGTTATTAAATTACACTACTGTTCATGAAAATTGCAACACCGAGAAAGGCATATGACTGAAACGAAATTTATTTCGCAAATTATTGTTGTTGTTGTTGTTGTTGTAATGGCCTTCAGTCCTGAGACTGGTTTGATGCAGCTCTCCATGCTACTCCATCCTGTGCAAGCTTCTTCATCTCTCAGTACTTACTGCAACCTACATCCTTCTGAATCTGCTTGGTGTATTTATCTCCTGGTCTCCCTCTACGATTTTTACCCTCCACGCTGCCCTCCAATACTGAATTTGTGATCCCTTGATGCCTCAGAACATGTAATACCAACCGGTCCCTTCTTCTTGTCAAGTTGTGCCACAAACTCCTCTTCTCCCCAATTCTATTCAATACCTCCTAATTAGTTACGTGATCTACCCATCTAATCTTCAGCATTCTTCTGTAGCACCACATTTCGAAAGCTTCTATTCTCTTCTTGTCCAAACTATTTATCGTTCATGTTTCACTTCCATACATAGCTACACTCCATACAAATACTTTGAGAAACGACTTCGTCACACTTAAATCTATACTCGATGTTAACAAATTTCTCTTTTTCAGGAACGCTTTCGTTGCCATTGCCAGTCTACATTTTATATCCTCTCTATTTCGGCCATCATCAGTTATTTTGCTCCCCAAATAGTAAAACCTCTTTACTACTTAAAGTGTCTCATTTCCTAATCTAATTCCCTCAGCATCGCCCGACTTAATTTTACTACGTTCTTTTATCCTCGTCTTGCTTTTGTTGATGGTCATCTTATATCCTCCTTTCAAGACACTGTCCATTCCGTTCAACTGCTCTTCCAAGTCCTTTGCTGCCTCTGACAGAATTGCAATGACGTCGGCGAACCTCAACATTTTTATTTCTTGTCCATGGATTTTAATACCTACTCCGAATTTTTCTTTTGTTTCCTTTACTGCTTGCTCAATATACAGATTGAATAACATCGGGGACAGGCTACAACCCTGTCTCACTCCCTTCCCAACCGCTTCTTCCCTTTCATGTCCCTCGACTCTTATAACTGCCATCTGGTTTCTGTACAAATTGTTAATAGCCTTTCGCTCCTTGTATTTTACCCCTGCCATCTTTAGAATTTGAAAGAGAGTATTCCAGTCGACATTGTCGAAAGCTTTCTCTAAGTCTACAAATGCTAGAAACGTAGGTTTGCCTCTCCTTAATCTATTTTCTAAGATAATTCGTAGGGTCAGTATTGCCTCACGTGTTCCAACACATCTGCGGAATCCAAACTGATCTTCCCCGAGGTCGGCTGCTATCAGTTTTTCCATTCGTCTGTAAAGAATTCGCTTTAGTATTTTGCAGCAGTGACTTATTAAACTGATAGTTCGGTAATTTTCACATCTGTCAACACCAGCTTTCTTTGGTATTGGAATTATTATATTCTTCTTGCTCACCAGATGGTAGAGTTTTGTCAGGACTGGCTCTCCCAAGGCCGTCAGTAGTTCCAATGGAATGTTGTCTACTCCCGGGTTCTTGTTTCGACTCAGGTCTTTCAGTGCTTGTTTCAAGATACCCCTCAGTGCAAAATGACCTCCCGATACACCTGACCAGTTACAGTTCCTCTTTCATAGACATGCAGGGGTGTACGTGCACCAATCATAATCCCACCCCACACCATCAAACCACGACCTCCATGCAGGTCCCTTTAAAGGACATTAAGGGGTTGGTATCTGGTTCCTGGTTCACGCCAGATGAAAACCTTGCGAGAATCACTGTTCAGACTATACCTGGACTTGTCCGTGAACATAATCTGGGACCACTGTTCCACTGACCATGTACTGTGTTCTTGACACCAGGCTTTACGGGCTCTCCTGTGATCAGGGGGAAGTAGAATGCACCTTGCAGGTCTCCGGGTGAATAAATCATTTCTGTTCAGACGTCTGTAGACTGTGTGCCTGGAGACAACTGTTCCAGCGGCTGCAGTAACATCCCGAGCAAGGCTACCTCCAGTACTCCGTGGCCGTCTGCGGGCACTAATGGTGAAATATCGGTCTTCCGGTCTTCTTGTGGTGTTTTACACTGTGGACGTTCCGTAATGTAGCGCCTGGACACGTTCCCTGTCTGCTGGAATGGTTGCCATAATCCTGAGATCGCACTTTGTGGGACGCGGAGGGCCTGTACTACGACCTGCTATGTTTGACTCATCAATATGTCTTCTTTGAGCCATTTTCAATACAAAGTCGCCATTAGCACATCTGAAAACGTGTGCACACTTACTCGCTGCACCGTACTCTGACATGCACCAACCCATCTCTGCGTATGTGGACTGCTGCCAGCACTACCATATGACGACTGCAGGTCAAATGCACCGCATGGTCATACCTCGAGATGATTTAAACCCGCAAACCCCCTCACCAGAGCGTTGTTTCGCCATGTATCAGCATTATCCTTAATTTCTGAGCATGAATGTATTACACTCGCATAGTGCCTTGTTGACAACTTGGTTTCATGGCTTCGTGGGGTCTACGCCACACTGGAACCCTAGCATCAGCTCTTACCAAATGAAACTGGGACTCATCTGACAAGGCCAAGCTTTCGCAGTCGTTTAGCCGTCAGCCGATATGGTTACGACCACAGGAGAGGCACTGCAGCTGCCGTGGCGTTAGCAACGACGGTCGCCTGCTGCCATCGCCCATTAACGCCAAATTTCGCACTGTGTCCTAACGGAGGCGTTTATCATACGTCCCACATTGATTTCTGCGCTCACTTAAAGCTATGTTGCTTGTCTGTTAGCACTGACAAGTCTACGCAAACGCCACTGCCCTCGGTAATTAAGTGAACGTTGTCGTCCACTGCGTTTTCCATGGTTGGTAGTACACTCTTGACGCTGTTGCTCCTGGAACAATGAATTCCCTAACTGTTTCCGAAACGGAATGTCCCATGCGTCTAGCTCCAACTATCATTTCTCGTTCAGAGTGTTAATTCCTGTCGTGCGGCCGTGGCCACGTCGGCAGGCTTTTTACATGAACCACCTGAGTACAGATGGCACCTCCGTCAATGCACTGCCCTTATATCACTTGTATAGGCGATAGTACCGCCATATGTATATGTGCATATCTCTATCCCATGACTTTTGTCACCTCAGTTGTGATACTGAGTCCAACGCTTTTAGTACGTTAACAAATTCTTCATCTACAGACTGGAGGAGAGAGTACAAATATTTTTGTTTTTATTTCTGAACAACCTCCGCTGTTTGATTTATGGAGAAAAGTTTTGCATTAAATCATATTTTTTAATGTATTTTTGAAATCTACATACATCAGTTAAGTCGGGACACAAATTTTGAGCCTCTCCTCAAAGCTCTGCACAGCTCTCTCAAACATTTCATTGGACACAGCTTCGATATCTTGACGAATGGAAATTTTGCGGTGATTTTTCAAGTAAACTCTTCATTTCAGGTTGTTGTTGTTGTTGTTGTTGTTGTTGTGATGGTCTTCAGTCCTGAGACTGGTTTGATGCAGCTCTCCATGCTACTCTATCCTGTGCAAGCTTCTTCATCTCCCAGTACTTACTGCAACCTACACCCTTCTGAATCTGCTTAGTGTGTTCATCTGTTGGTCTACAATTTTTACAGTCCACACAGCCCTCCAATGCTAAATTTGTAATCCCTTGATGCCTCAAAACATGTCCTACCAACTGGTCCCTTCTGCTTGTCAAGTTGTGCCACAAACTTCTCTTCTCCCCAATTATATTCAGTACCTTCTGATTAGTTGTGTGATCTACCCATCTAATCTTCAGCAGTCGTCTGTAGCACCACATTTCGAAAGCTTCTATTCTCTTCTTGTCCAAACTATTTATCGTCCATGTTTCACTTCCATTCATGGCTACACTCCATACAAATACTTTGAGAAACGACTTCCTGACACTTAAATCTATACTCGATGTTAACAAATTTCACTTCTTCAGAAACGCTTTCGTTGCCATTGCCAGTCTACATTTTATATCCTCTCTACTTCGACCATCATTAGTTATTTTGCTCCCCAAATAGCAAAACTCCTTTACTACTTTAAGTGTCTCATTTCCTAATCTAATTCCCTCAGCATCACCCGACTTAATTCGACTTACGTTCTTTTATCCTCGTCTTGCTTTTGTTGATGTTCATCTTATATCCTAATTTCAAGACTCTGCCCGTTTCATTCAACTGCTCTTCCAAGTCTTTCGCTGTCTCTCACAGAATTACAAAGTCATCGGCGAACATCAAACTTTTTATTTCTTGTCCATGGATTTCAACACCTCCTCCTAATTTTTTGTTTTGTTTTCTTTACTGCTTGCTCAATATACAGATTGAATAACATCAGGGAGAGTCTACAATTCTGCCTCATTCTCTTTCCAACCGCTGCTTCACTTTCATGCCCCTCGACTCTTATAACTTACATCTGGTTTCTCTATACAAATTGCAAGTAGCCTTTTGATCCCTGTATTTTACACCTTCCACCTTTAGAATTTGAAAGAGAGTATTCTAGTCAACATTGTCAAAAGCTTTCTATAATCTACAGTCCGCAGCTCGTGGTCGTGCTGTAGCGTTCTCGCTTCTCATGCCCGGGTTCCCGGGTTCGATTCCGGCGGGGTCAGGGATTTTCTTTGCCTCGTGATGACTGGGTGTTGTGTGCAGTCGTCAGGTTAGTTAGGTTTAAGTAGTTCTACGTTCTAGGGGACTGATGACCATAGATGTTACGTCCCATAGTGCTCAGAGCCATTTGAATCATTTCTAAGTCTACAAATGCTAGAAACGTAGATTTCCCTTTCGTTAGTTAGTATTTTGTATCTGCGACTTATTAAATTAATAGTTCGGTAATTTTCAAAATCTGCCAACACCTGTTTTCTTTGGGTTTGGAATTATTATATTCTTCTTGAAGCCTGTGGGTATTTCGCCTGTCTCATACATTTTTCTCACCATGTGGTAGAGTTTTGTCAGGACTGGCTCTCCCAAGGACATCAGTAGTTCCAATGGAGTGTTGTCTACTCCCGGGGCCTTGTTTCGACTCAGGTCTATCACTGCTCTGTCAAACTCTTCACGTAGTATCGTATCTCCCATTTCATCTTCATCTACACCCTCTTTCATTTCTATAATATTGTCGTCAAGAACATCACCCTTGTATAGACCCACTATATACTCCTTCCACTTTTCTGCTTTCCCTTCTTTGCTTAGAACTGGGTTACCATATGAATTCTTGATATACAAGTGGTTCCAAAGGTCTCAGTATCTATCTAACCCCTAGTGAGATAAGCCTCTACATCTTTACATTCTCCCTATAGCCATCCCTGCTTAGCCATTTTGCACTTTGTGACGATCTCATTTTTGATATGTTTGTATTCTCTTTTGCCTGCTTCATTTACTGCATTTTTATATTTTCTCCTTTCATCAATTAAATTCAATATTTCTTCTGTTATCCAAGGGTTTCTATTAGCCCTCGTCTTTTTACCTATTTGATCCTCTGCTGCCGTCACTACTTCATCCCTCAGAGCTACCCATTCTTCTTCTACTGTATTTCTTTCCCACATTCCTGTCAATTGTTCCCTTTTGCTCTCCCTGAAACTCTGTACAATCTCTGGTTTAGTCAGTTTATCCAGGTGCCATCTCCCTAAATTCCCACCTTTTTGCAGTTTCTTCAGTTTTAATCTAGAGTTCATAACCAATAGATTGTGGTCAGAGTCCACATCTGCCCCTGGAAATGTCTTACAATTTAAAACCTGGTTCCTTAATCTCTGTCTTACCATTGTACAATCTATCTACATCTACATCTACATCTACATCTACATCTACATCTGATACCTTCTAGTATCTCCAGGATTCTTCCATGTGTACAACCTTCTTTCACGATTCTTGAACCAAGTGTAAGCTATGATTAAGTTATGCTCTTTGCAAAACTCTACCAGACGGCTTCCCTTTCATTTCTCACCCCCAATCCATATTGACCCACTATGTTTCCTTCACTCCCTTTGCCTACTCTCGAATTCCAGTCACCCATGACTATTACATTTTCGTCTCCCTTCACTACCTGAATAATTTCTTTTATCTCATCATACTTTTCATCAAATTCTTCGTCATATGCAGAGCTAGATGGCATATAAACTTGTACTACTGTTGTAGGCATGGGTTTCGTGTCTATCTTGGCCACAATAATGTGTTCACTGTGCTGTTTGTAGTAGCTTACCCGCACTCCTATTTTTTTATTCATTATTATACCTACTCCTGCATTACCCCTATTTGGTTTTGTATTTATAACCCTGTATTCACCCGACCATAAGTCTTGTTACTCCCGCCACCAAACTTCACTAATTTCCACTATATCTAACTTTAACCTATCCATTTCCCTTTTTAAATTTTCTAATCTACCTGCCCGATTAACCCATTTCACATTCCACGCTCCGATCCGTGGAACGCCAGTTTTCTTTCTCCTGATAACAACGTCCTCCTGAGTAGTCCCGCCCGGAGATCCGAATGGGGGACTATTTAACATCCGGAATATTTTACCGAAGAGGTCGCCATCATCATTTAATCATACAGTAAACCTGCATTTCCCCGGGAAAAATGACGGCTGTAGTTTCCCCTTGCTTTCAGCTGTTCGCAGAATCAGCACAGCAAGGCCGTTTTGGTTAGTGTTACATGGCCAGATCAATCAATCATCCAGACTGTTACGCCTGCAACTACTGAAAAGGCTGCTGCCCCTCTTCAGGAACCACACGTTTGTCTGGCCTCTCAACAGATACCCCTCCGTTGTGGTTGCACCTACGGTACGGCCATGTGTATTGCTGAGGCACGCAAGCCTCCCGACCAACGGCAAGGTCCAAGGTTTCTCGGGGGGGGGGGGGGGGGGGGGGGAGGGGGGGGGGGCTCATTTCAGGTAGCCTCATATAAAGAAGTCACAAACCGACATATCGGCAGAGCACGCCCACACGCACGCACAACGCAGTCTGCGCTGAGATGTCGGAGCGAGAGGATGTCCGTACAGCGAAGGGTGTGGCGGATCGTCGTCCGGCAGAGCTTGCTTTGCCGGCGGCCCCATCCGGCCCCCCACCTAAGACGACCCAGGCATCGTCATTGGACACGACTATGGATTTCGAGTCGGCTGCACTGCAAGTACCGCTGCCCGAATCTGACGACGAGACGGCGGCACGACAAGAAGCGTCCACCTCCACCAGGACGAAGAAAAGGAGGGCGACCACCGCCACAGGAACTACTCGAGCCCCTCCTAAGGGAAAGAAGGCAAAACCGACGGATGTCGTCGTCGATGAGGAAGGTTTTCAACTCGTCAAACGGCCGGCGAGGAAGGCTCAACTGTCATCTGCACCGCCGGTTCCGACGACAAACAGTTATGATGAGCTCGCTGAGGGTGTGGACTTACCTACTCAGAAGAGTGAACCAAGGCCGCCGCCTATTGTGGTCCAACATACTGAAGACTACGACGGCCTCTACAGGATGCTGCTTCGTCTTGTTGGCCAAGACAACGTTGTCATCAAGCCTGCTGGCACCAACCTGTACAAGGTCACGCTGAAAACAGCTGATGACTACAGAAAGGTTACGGCTGCGTTCGGAGAACAGGAAAAGCCGTTCTACACTTATCCGTCGGCAACGGACAAGACGCTAAAGATCGTCTTTCGAGGGCTCCCTCGAAACTACAGCCTGGATCACATCCGGCAGCAACTGGAGGATATGGGCTATGGATTTGGACTCAGATCGATAACCCGCCTACCGTCTCGCCGAACCAGAAAGGAGACGCCGCTGGTCCTAGTGGTCACTTGTGATATCCCACACAACCGTGGGCTGTGGCAGGTCACGAAGATAGCGGCGACACCAGTCACTACAGAAAAACTCCGCTCGAAGAGGGGAGAACCTCAGTGCTACAACTGCCAAATGGTTGGGCATGTAGCACGGTTCTGCACGCTACCCCCACGCTGTGTTAAGTGTGCAGGGAAGCACGCTAGTCGCGACTGCACACGGCAGCGGACAGATGGACCGCCCAAATGCGCTGGATGTGGGGGAGAACATGTTGCCTCTTACCGCGGCTGTTCCAGCTTCCAACGGGCTGCGGCACGGAGCCGTGGCCAACGCCCTGGCTCAATACAGCGGCCTGCACCAGTCAGACCTGGAGTCAGTTTTGCTGCTGCTGTTTCCCCTGGCTCCTCTCCGCAGGCCCCCATACCTGCGACGGCGCCAGCCACTGTTGCAACAGCTGCAGACAACAAGAAGGCCCGCCGTCCACGAGGCACAGCGCGACCACCAGCACTGCGTCCTGATCAGCAACAGAGTGAAGACCAGGGACAACACGACCGCTCCCAACAGGGACGCCAGGCTGTCGTCGTGGAAACCCCAGCTCAACACCCACACGCTGCATCTGCACCCTCCCAGGCGGCCGATTCCAGCATGGAAGAAATGCTCCTGCAAGAACTTCGGGAGCTTCTCAGGGATGTCCCGCGGCAACTCATCGCCGCTGTTAGTGCAGCCGTTCAGGCAATCACCACCGGACCACTGAAGACCCAGCATGGCCCGTAGTCAACGAGGAGTCACTGTATGCGTGTGGAATGCCCAGGGCATCCGCACCCAAGATGGCGAATTTCGTCAGCTGCTGCGAGATGAAGCCGTTGACATTTGCCTCGTCTCGGAGACTTTTCTCAAGCCTGGAGTTCATGTCCGAGCAGCGAACTACGTGTGCTATCGGACTGACAGACCAACTCATGGCGGTGGTACTGCGGTCTACGTCCGGACTTCACTGGCGCACCATCAGATTCAGCTTCCGCCACTACAAGCGATGGAGGCAACTGCTGTAGCTGTTGACACCTCACATGGGCGCATCACGTTTGTGGCTGTCTACCGTCCACCTGGCAGGCAGTTACTCCAACAGGACGTTGAAGCGCTGCTGACATTACCTGGAAAGGTCTTTGCCGGCGGTGATTTTAATGCAAAACATACTGAATGGCATTCTCGTCTTACCAACAACCACGGACGAAAACTTCTCCGAGTCGCACAGCGGTGGAACGCCATCATCCTCGGACCTCATGATCCCACCCACTTTCCTAACAATGGTGGACCTCCAGACGTGCTTGACATTGCGGTGGCCAAGGGGGTGCCCTATGTTATATCTGCCAGCACTCGCAACGCCTTATCCTCGGACCATGTTCCAGTTATCTTTGACATCGATGTCGATGCTCAGCCAGTGTCGCGGAGAGGAATCCAGACCAGGAACACCAACTGGATCCGATACCAGGAGCTGATCGCTGAGGGCCTCCGAGATGCACCAGATGCTGCTGAGGTTGGAGTTGATGGCTATGCCCGATTCCTTCAAGACTGTGCTATTCAGGCGGTGCACCGGGCCACACTGCGGCCGCGATCCGAACCACCTGACCGATCACGGCAACTGCCACCACATCTAATGGAGGCGATAACCACCAAAAATCGCCTATTCCGTGAATGGCAGCTGACACGAAACGCAGCAATGAAGAGGGCACTAAACCGGATGAGGAGAGAGATAAAGGTTGCCGTTGCAAATCACCGCCATCAGGAATGGTCCAACCGCCTGGCCACTCTTCGGGTTGATGATGGTACTGCTTGGAAAGCCACGCAGTTCTTCCTCCGCCGACGACAGAGGATACCGCCGCTACAAGTCGGTCAAAACATCGCCAGCAGCCCAGCGGACAAAGCCAACGCCATCGCTGATGTTTTTGAACGAAATTTCCAGCCCCTCATGGACCCCATGGATCCGGATCACATTCGACTGGTTGCCCAACGTCTTCCGGTATTCCTCAATGCACCTGTGGGCGACGATCACATCGAAGAGGTGGATGCTGATGAAGTCTCCGTAGAACTTCGGCGACTCAACAAGCGCAAGGCGGGAGGCCCTGACCAGCTCACAAATGAAATGCTGCGACAGATGCCACCAGCAGCCATAGAACACCTGGCTCGACTTTTCAACAACATTCTCCGCACTGGACACTATCCTCAAGCATGGAAACATGCGGAGGTAGTGCCCATCCAGAAGCCTGGGAAGGACCCTCGTTTACCAAGTAGCTACAGGCCTATCAGCTTACTACCAGCAGTCAGCAAGGTCTTTGAAAGACTTTATCTCCGACGCTTACAACGTCACATTCAGGAAGAACGTCTACTGCCGGACGAACAATGTGGTTTTCGCCCTGGTCATGCAACAACGCACCAACTGCTTCGACTAGTCGAAGAGGCCCTTGATGCCATCGAACGACGGGAGTTTTTCGGGGCCATCTTCCTGGATGTCTCACGGGCGTTCGATTCTGTATGGCATGAGGGGCTCCTTTTCAAGCTTCTGGACCTCGGTGTGCCCCTGCCGCATGTCCGCCTTCTACAATCTTACCTCGCCAACAGAAGCTTCCATGTCCGCACGGAGGACTTGTCGACGCGCCGTCTGGTCAGGGCTGGAGTTCCCCAAGGCTCCGTCCTCGGCCCCATACTCTACATCCTGTATACTGCAGACATGCCGCGGATGGACAGGGTCCATCTTGCCCTCTACGCAGATGATACAGCGATGTACGCAAGGAGCATGAATGCAGCTCTACTCCATCGACGCATGCAAGCAGCAGCTGACACACTTAGTCAGTGGGCCAGGAGGTGGCGCCTCAGCTTCAATGGGGCTAAGACGCAAGCCCTCCTCATCACGAAGAAACATATTCCAGCTGCTCTACCGCAGATCACCATTAGGGGAACCGCCGTACCTTGGGGCACTACAGCAAAGTACCTGGGTGTAACGCTGGATAGAGGGCTCACTTGGAGACATCACATCGATGATATAGTCAAAAAGGTGAGGGGTAGAATGACACAGCTCTACCCCTTCCTCAATCCATCAACTGCACTCCCACCTGACCTGGGTGTTGCGATGTATCTGACTCTAATCCGTCCACTCATCGACTCCGCCGCTGTGGTTTGGGGCAATGCCGCAGCGAGCCATGTCGGAAGACTACAACGACTCCAAAACCGGATCCTACGGCTGGCGTTGCACCTCCCTCGGGACTTCCCGTCGGACGACCTTCACCGAGTCTCGAACATTCCAACTGTTCGAGAGAGGTTTCGCCAGGCTGCACGACTTTTCTACGAGAAGACCATGCAGTCAACAAATCCGCTCCTCCGAGCACTAGGCCACCGTGTGCAACGTCTCAACGCCACCAGATGGCCACATCTGCTTCGCGACCAATAAGTTGCATGCACGCCAGGAACGCCGTCCCAGCAGACTGAAAGGACATAAACACAACGAAAGGACAACCCACACACACCGCCAGCTTGGAGGAATAGCCAACCAGCTTAGACTCCACCGAACAACAGAGACCAATCTGTCTCTGTCAGGCTGAAGCAAGCATATCGGCAGAGCATGCGAGTCGAGAAACATCGGCCAATCGTGAAATGACATTCCGGAAAACATTTGTCGAACCACTTTTTTTGACGCTCTAGCAGTGTGAGTTGTGGTACACCGTGTTGCAACCACAGCTGCCTCATGTTCACTCAATGCCTTCCCAGTTCTGGATGTAGAAAGCTGTTTAACATTACTATGTAGTGTGATGATGTCACAGGAATTGTGACAATAATAGCACCTCTTCAGAAAAGAGACCCAACAATTCGTATCTTGGAGACGCCACACCAGACTTATTTTTGAGCTCTGGAGAAGTTTTCGGTGTAGTTCAAGTAGAGTCTCCGACGCCCAGTAACGACAGTTCCGTACATTAAGACAGCCATCGTGATGGAAATGGGATTTGGCACTCATCATTGTTATGACATATGCCTCTTCCGTAAAAATGACGCCCCTTATGCCACAAAATTCTTTGTGTTACACAAAATCTCCATCACTTAGCTACTGAACGAACATTATTTTGTGAGGGTCAAATGTGAGAGCATAATGTAAGCTGCAATGAAAGAAACGACGTGAAATACCCAACGCTACATCTCGTCGCCTAGCGGATTGTTTCGGACAGGTAAGAAAAGCCCTTCTCATTCTGTCTACGTTTTCCTGATGCCAGACTGAACTGGGAAGATCAGTGGGGGTTTTCTTCATCATAGTTCCAATACTGCTAAACGCCTCATACCATCAGACTAGGGTTTTTCTATTTGGACTGCACCTCGACATTAAAATTTCAATGCAAAAGACGTTTAACCGTAACCAAAGAATCATTGTTTCCAAAAGAAACGCTCAGCAGTAGACACCCGATACTCTGCGCCCCAATGCTCCATAGCGACTGAAACTGTGCGGTCTGAGCTGTCCGCCACAGATCGTCCAAGTTCAATTACTAGTGGATTAAAAAGAAGCGTTTCCTCTGCGCCACCCTGCTGAGTGCGAGCAAAATAACGTGGCTGGTAGCTGCGCAGTCGACAGAGAAAGTGTGGGGTGAGCGGTAGTGGCGGAGGTTGAAGGGAAATGCTGAGCCCTGGAGACGAAGTGTCGTTCTAAACTGAAGCCTACGATCAATTTTTTTGTTGTGAGGAAGGCTAACCAAAGACTGCGTTTTACTGACAGGACACTGAGAAAATGTAACAATCCTACTAAGGAGACTGCCTACACTACGCTTGTCCGTCCTCTTTTAGATTACTGCTGCGCGGTGTGGGATCCTTACCAGACAGGACTGACGGAGTACATCGAAAAAGTTCAAAGAAAGGCAGCACATTTTGTGTTATCTCGAAATATGGGGGAGAATGTCACAGAAATGATACATTATTTGGGCTGGACATCATTAAAAGAAAGGCGTTTTCCGTTGCGACGGGATCTTATCACGAAATTCCAATCGCCAACGTCCTCCTCCGAATGCGAAAATATCTTGTTGACACCGACCTACATGGGGAGGAAGGATCACCAAGATAAAGTAATGGAAATCAGAGCTCGTACGGAAAGATATAGGTGTTTATTCTTTCCGCGCGCCATACGAGATTGGAATAATAGAGAATTGTGAAGTTGGTTCGATGAACCCTCTGCCAGACACTTGAATGTGATTTTCAGAATATCCACGTAGAAGTAGATGCAGATGTAGATCCACACCTGGACGCTGAACATCTGAAAAGATCTGCTGTCAACTCTGCTTCGGTTAGTATCTAAAAATAATCCCGCTATAAATGCAACAAAAACAGCTGTTTATTTTCGTCTGACTTTTTAACCATTTGTAACTTTCAGAGAAGCGTCTTGAGTGGCGAATTTTGATTAAACCTAGATTTCCCTAGTTGCCATGTTATAATTTGCGTCTTTTGTCAAAACACAGCAAATCTTACACAATATCAACTCACTAACTTATAGTGCAGACAGAATTCTGTGAGATTTCGGAAACAGTGGGTTAATAGGTATATTAAGTGAGAAACTGAGGATAAGTAAGCTAAATAGCTGATGAAAAAGCACACAAATAAATGTGTAATATCTTCACGAATGTTGTTTCAAAAGCCACACCATTTCTCATTTCATCAACTATACATAAACCTAAAAAATTCCATTCTTTCATCAAAAAGTCTGTAGTTGGTGGAATAACACAGCAAACAAAGAAACTTTGAATAATACTCAAAAATGGTTCAAATGGCTCTGAGCACTATGGGACTCAACTTCTGAGGTCATTAGTCCCCTAGAACTTAGAACTAGTTAAACCTAACTAACCTAAGGTCATCACACACATCCATGCCCAAGGCAGGATTCGAACCTGCGACCGTAGTGGTCTCGCGGTTCCAGACTGCAGCGCCTAGAACCGCACGGCCATTTCGGCCGGCCAATAATACTCATATGACAAAATATGTACTATCGTCTTTGCGTCCTATAATTCGCCAAAATCTCGCTACTATATCTCAAACCGGTTATGAGTAATGGGGAATGAGTAATGTTGTCCGTTTGCATTCCGGTTTTATTGCTGGCGCCCGCGATCACAAATCAATGTGCTAAATAAGATCAATTTCTCGAGGCTGTTGACAGTGATCTATAAGCAAGTCTAAAGAAAAATTCAATATGTTAATTAAATTTCATACTCAGCAGCATATTATTTAATATATACCAAATGTAAAATCATATCTATCCCTATTTTTCAGTGTAAACTTTTTCCAATTCGTTCAGCGACTTATTTAAATGCAGATATCACAATAACTATGACCATTAACAAAATAATAGGCACATAATCTTGAAAGGAACACATAAGGCTATAAGTAAGGCCAAAATGACAATTTTTCCGAATCGTTCCTGTAAAACTGTTTGAGAAAAGTTGCAGGGTGTGCGCCCCAATTCTGTCATCGCAGCGCGTCGCCAACCGACCAAAAGCGGGAAAATAACTTCGGACTGTCCTCCTGAAGATACGAATGAACTCGTTCAGCCCTTAGGACGGAAACTGGTTGCTGCAGAGGAGCCACTGTAGACTGCGTGGACTCTAATTGTCTGCCTCGACCTATGGCTTTCAGGACGTGAAGCGAGGAAAGCGCGAGTCGAATGGTGCATAACTGTAGCTTCCGGCATCTGTGCTGGTTGGCCTGAAGGAGGTCATTCTGTCTGAGATACCTCATTACTTTTGAATTAGGTATATACACGTAAGTCGGTGCTCCCTCTCAACAAGCCGACGATGCGACGACCTAGAGGACGTCGCCGCAACTGTTACATGCTCGGCTCTCCACTTGACGTCGCTTACCGCCAGATGACGCGGAGCCGGTGGCCCAAGGTATGTGGAGCGATGCGATGCGGTACGTCGCCTCCGACACCAGACGTCGGCCCCCGGTCTGCAGGTGCCGGAGAACAAAGTGCTGCACTCTAAAACTGGTCAAAAAACGAAACCGGCAAGTTTCTCTAAAATCCTTTCAAAAAATGTTCAAATCTGTGTGAAATCTTATGGGACTTAACTGCTAAGGTCATCAGCCCCTAAGCTAACACGCTACTTAACCTAAATTATCCTAAGGACAAACACATACACCCATGCCCGAGGGAGAACTCGAACCTCCGCCGGGACTAGCCGCACAGTACATGACAGCAACGCCTCAGACCGCTCGACTAAGACCGCGAGGCAAAATCCTTTCAAACGTGTTAATCTTCAAGGTGTATAATCCGTCCACCTTTCGGCAGTCATAATCTTCCTCTAAGCTCACACCACCTGTCGCAAAATCAGTCAAGAACCATAGAGGGAAATACGTGTGCTCGTCGGCATGCTCTAGTTTGCGACATTTGTTTCTCTCGTTTTTGTGGTTAAGTTTAGGCAAAAACAACTATTGAATATGGAAAGGAAGGTATTACTTTATTTTACACATACTTTTATTGTTTTATTGTCTAAATTGTCTGTTCATAGACAGTATTTCTATGTGTAGTTTTGTTACATCAAAACCTTTAAAATGTTGTTGGCTACCTCTCGAGCCTTGTCGATCTATATTTATTTTAGTGATATGATGTTGAGCTCAGTGGCAGGTTTTAGCACAATAACATTGTCTTACCTCAGCTGACTGTTTTTTATTTATTCAAAGTGAAATGTTATATCACTTAAATTATTGCAATATAACATTTTTCATTGATTCTGTTGTAGATTCTTTGAGAAGAATCAAGAAACTTACCGAAGATCTTTGTACAATATTTTGAATCAATTTAAAGGGAAGAAAATGGATGAGACATTTTCGTTCATGGAAGAAAAACTCGCATAAATATTGAAATGTCTAGTTGTGATACAGCTGTTTTAGGTCGTGCTTTGAGATATTCCAAAAGTGACCTCCAGAAAAAATGGACAACCATTAACGGTTTAGTTCATCCACTGAATTGCCTTACTGATCTGCTGCAAGTACACAAAACCCAGGACGATCTCCTAAAGCATTCCAAAAATTAAGTGACCACATTAAGCGTCGAAAAACTCAGGACCTATGGCAGCAGGTATAGCATACCGTCTTTACCTGCAGATGAAAATGGTAACGACGAAACTGTAGAGGCAGGGAAAGATGACGAAGAGGACGACGACCAACTGTTCAACACTGACTGAGACTATATTGATACCAACTGGACGGGACTGACTGAAGATACATTGATATCGTTTGCATATCAAGTTCGTATATTTTGTAATTGAACAAATAATTAAGGTCAAATAATGTATTCATTTTGATTTCATTGCAAAAACGAATATATAAAATAATTTTGACCAGTATTTGGGTGCAAATACTCCGAGCAGCGACCGTGACGTGCCGACGTAGACCGACGCTGCCGGATGCTCTCAGCACACCTAACTGTCCCACTGCCTTCCTCCAAAACCGTCTGTCTAAAATCGTCCGGAGTATAACGCCGCCTTTAACTGTAATCTAGCTACTAGTCACTTTTTATACAGCAGTATTTACACCAACACACGTTTCGGTTTTCACTCGCCTTCAAGGGGTATATTACATTTTGCAGGGTTTTTCAGGATGAACAGCAAATATTTTAGTAAGTAAATTCGAATAACCCATTCCATATAACATGTGTCCAGTTTCTGCTGATCATAGGGATACAGCTGCTAGGATGTAACGCAAACAAACACTAATATAAGGCTTTAAGCAAAGGCAAATGATTAAGTTCAAAGTCGTTCATAAATTCCATCTCTGACTCCAACACATTTTCGAATTCGTTTCACAATACCAAGGGTAGGTTCTAACCAAATGTTGTCCACTTGAAACTGCTGGAATAAGAGGCCGTGTCGTGGTCGGTGCATAAAACTTTCTCCTAACGTTTCGTCTCTGATCACGGGAGACATCCTCAGAGGTAAAGTAGCGAATTGCAACCAAATGCCAAGGGAGCGCCGAATATATGGCCAATGAAGAGGGCACCACAGTCCATCGTGTGGCGCTGTCTGCGAGATTACCTCAGGTAATGCCAGTACCCGCGACTGAAAGTAATCGATCGTAATTCTTAGGGTGAAACGTTGACATCCAAATTTAATCTAATTTAAAACCTTCCCCTTTTTTGTTAAAATTATTACGGTGTTTACAAATCGTGATAGCCTCCCTATGCATGCTCACATGATAATGCGATGTTTTCGATATAACGCTCGTCTGAATGAAATTTATTTCCTGAACACCATCTTTTTTGTTATGGTTTAAGGGCGCGAAACTGCTACGCTCATTAGCGCCCGTTCTGTGGCCTAATGAAGGGTAAAAAACCGAATGGGAAATCAGCAGCAATGGGAGCGAAGCTCAAAAAAAAAAAAAAAAAAAAAAAAAAAAACAGAAGGAAAGCTTAGAAAATCACTGTAGAAAGGGAGGGGAGGGTTGTTTTCCCCAAAAAGAGCTTCAAATGACCGACTCATCTCACTTACACTGATAAACTCGTGGACGCGATCGGGTGAGCGGGTGTCATCTGCTAAAAAGGAAGACATATCAGGCGACAACTGTAAACGGAACTGTAGCGGAGTAAAATAGGGGCACTGAAGTAAAAGATGTCTCACCGTTCACGGTTGAGAGCAGAGGGGACAAAGCGGGGAAGGATCGCCACTTAAAACATGTCCATGGCTAAAAAGACAGTGCCCTATCCGGAGTCTTGTTAAAATTATCTCCTGCCAACGACGAGGTCGGGAGGAAGACGTCCAAGCACAGGGAAGAGGTTTCACGTCCCACAATTTACTATCGGGAAGTGTAGACCAATGTGCGTGCCATAAAAAAGCAACACGACATAAAAAACTCTGTAGATCGGCGATGGGAACTATACGAACAGGAGGCTGAGGAAGGGAGACTGCAGCCTTGGCCGCTATATCGGCTGCCTCGTTTCCACGGATACCAACGTGCCCTGGGATTCAGAGGAATGCCACAGAGACCCACTCCCCCCCCCCCCCCCCCCAACCACCACCACCACCACCAAGTGGAGCAAAGGTTCAAATAGCTCTGAGCACTATGGGACTTAACATCTATCGTCATCAGTTCCCAGGACTTAGAACTACTTAAGCCTAAGTTACCTAAGGGCATCACACCACACCCAGTCACCACGAGGCAGAGAAAATCCCTGACCCCGCCGAGAATCGAGCCCGGGAACCCGGGCGCGGGAAGCGAGAACGCCAACGCACGACCACGAGCTGCGTAGTTCAAGTGTAGGCACTTCTGAATCCGGTGGACCAGAGGGTGGACAGAATAATGGGCTTGGAGGCTGAGGAGAGAGCTGAGCGAGTCTGAGCATATAATATACTGTATCCGCCTATGGCGACGGATGTATTGGACAGGCTGGAGATCAGCGCAAAGCTCCGCAATAAAAACCGAACACTGTTCGGGAATCCGAAACCTATTAGGGGTGTCGCCAACAATATAGGCACTCCCAACATCAAATGTTGTTTTTGAGCCGTCAGCGTAAATAAATGTGGCATCCTCCATTTGTGCGCATAGAGCAGCAAATGACCGACGATAAAGGAGAGAACATATTCCGCTACTGCCGATTTATTCGTATGTCCCAGGCGGCAATTCCTCTTGCGTTCAAGCAGACGGTTGTTAACACATCTTTTCGTGGTACAAGTATAAAACAGTCCACAACTACAAGGGATTTTATATACAACCGGTATCGCCAAAGGATGTTGTATGTCTTTTTGCCGGTGTGAAACATTCTTTTAACTTCGTGGTAGGTCTAAAGATAGTTTCCATACCACGAATGAGAAGAAGAAAAACTTCCTCCTTTGGCGTCCATAGTTTCTCGTTCTGTATCGCTCCCTAGGGCGAAGGTCTCGATCTGTCTCCTTGTTAGAATAACCATTCTCCGTAATGCCGATCGTAGATGTTCAGCCGCACCTTTGAAATAAGTCGACTAACAAAGGTTTTAATCAGCCCTCTTTTTCTCCGGGTGATGGTTGGCATCTTTATGAAGGTATCTGTCAGTATGCGTGGCTTTTCTATGTACCCCCATGGCCCAACGTCCCATCCCCTCGCTTGTTAACAGACATTTCCAAAAATTCATTGGCCGTTATTTTCCGTCTCCATAGTAAATTGGATTTTCTGACTGATACTTTTGAGATGTATCAGGAAGGCATCCAACTATTCTGCACAGTGTGTCCATACTACGATCGTTCCACCGACACAGCGCCACCAACTGGCTGTAGCGCCCATTGTTCAAAGGTCCCCATAATTAAATTATCCACAGCCAGGGTAAGAGTCGCCTCGTCTGAATAACTCATTAGTATCTGCTGGAAAAATATCCGCAACGGACGAGATAGCTTCGTTCACCGGAATCACAGTAAATAGCGACACCACATCAAAACCAACAAGGATATCACCTAGGCCCGGGTGCAGTTCTTTTAATTTGTCATTGAAATGATATGGATTTTTAGTACGACATTACGAAGCTTAAAGCGATATGCTTTGCAACTAGTTGAAGTCTACAATCCGAAACAAATGTCGAGGTAGATGGTCAAACGGTGATTCATTTTAGAGTGACAACGTGAGTCCACATGTCGTCTTTCACACAGACCATGCTCACCAGAATACTCATTCCCAAGTGTGGGAGCATAATCTCCCCCCCCCCCCCCGTCCGATTTCCATTTGTTTGGTCCACTTGAAGATCATTTAAGAGTGCGTCAGTCCGCTCCCGATGAAGAGGTGAAGGAAAAATCACTTAAACGTTGCTTGCAGCTTAATCGAAAACTTTATTCTCGGGGTATTGCAAAGCGTTGACCAAGGGCGACTGTGTTGAAAAACTATGTCACTGTAAAGTTCTAGTGTTTTAATAAATTAGAAAAATGTTGCGCATATACTTTCTGACTTATCATCTTAAAATGATTCTGACGAAGAATAGCCTTACTTTATACCGTGTGGTTGAAATCAAAGCCAGCTGCTCTCAGAGGACCTGTGTGGGCTTCAATAATCGTACGGCATCGAAACTTCGTTGGCATTCTAATGCGTTAATGCGGAAATGATATAAGAAGAAAAAAAGTAAGTTCCAGTTTTTGCCACCACGTGCAAATCTAGCGCTCTGAACGCAAGAAAGGGTATAAAAATGTTTCCATATTTAATGGATTAGGAACGGGACGTGGGTAAAATGGTAGCTCAAATGAGAAAGGCATAATGTAAATATTATTGTTAACCACCACTTACACAAGTTTTTCAGTATGAGCATCGGATAAGTCGACAAAGATGCTGCACCCACAAAATAACGTAATCAACAGTTTCTCGCAGCAGTTTCGGTGGAATCTGCGCAACGTGTTCCTGTATGTTATCCTTCAGACCAGGCAGAGATCGAATGTGTTCCCGGAAAACGCGTTGTAACCTAACCCCGCAGCCAAAGTCACTTTAATCCAAATCGGATGATTTTCAGGCCACGTATCTGAAAAACCTCTGGAGTTAACATTTGGTGGGAGGCTGCGTTAAGCAGGATCGTCATTGGGCTGGCGACATAAGGTGTTGCTCTAAAATGTATGAAAACAATGGTTTTCACGCAGTTGCGTGCATAGAGAACAGAAATCACATGCTGTACAAGGAGGTCTCGAAAGGTGCAGACGTCTCGGAACATCTTACAGGTCCTCTGGCTGTGTTCTCTGTCGAAGAACTGACTGAGAATAAAGATGCCTGTGATTCCACACCACACGGTCACATACGGCGAGTGCAATGGCTCTTGGTGCACAACACGCGTTTTAACAGCACCCAATATTCGGCAGTTCTGTGTATTCACTTCCTAATCACATTTCATCAACTTCGATCCGTGCCAGAAACTGAAGTGCCAATTCGGAACGTTCCTGCGGATCGTGAGGATTCAGTTGCTGCACCATCTCGATCTTGTATGGGTACCAGTGTAATATAGACCGCAAAACTATCCGTACTGTTGACAATGGGATGGACAGTTCTCGTGACACTGCACGACCACCAGCACTACCCGGGAAAAGTGCTGCATAGTCAGCTACAGTAACAGCAACCTCGTCAATAACCTCCACCGGTGTAGGACGCTTTCTATTTCTAGGTGCATTACCCACCTCAGCCTTGTTTTCTAATTTCATTATTATCTTCAGCACACGGTCTCCCTTCCACTGCCCACAAACATTTTTTTCCATCAGTCTTCTGACTAGTTTGAAGTGGCCCGCCACGAATTCCTCTCCTGTGCCAACCTCTTCATCTCAGAGTAGCACTTGCAACCTACGTCCTTAATTATTTGCTGGATGTATTTCAATCTCTGTCTTCCTCTACAGTTTTTGCCCTCTACAGCTCCCTTTAGTACCATGGAGGTCATTCTCTGATGTCTTAACATATTTCCTATGCATCCTGTCCCTTCTCCTTGACAGTGTTTTTAACATATCCCTTTCCTCTCCGAGTCTGAGCAGAACCTCCTCTTTCCTTGCCTTAGACGTCCACTTACTTTTCAGCAATCCTCCGTAACACCACATTACAAATGCTTCGATTCTCTTCTGTTCTGGTTCTCCCACAGAACATGCAACCATACAACGTTGTGCTCCAAACGTACATTCACATAAATTTTTTCCTCACATTAAGGCCTATGTTTGATACTAGTAGACTTCTATGGCCAGGAATGCCCTTTTTGCCAGTGCTAGTCAGCTTTTGATGTCCTCTTTGCTCTGTCCGTCGTTCCTTATTTTGTTGCATAGGTAGTTGATTTCCTTAACTTCATCTACCCTGTGATCATCAATCCTGATTCTAAGTTTCTCGCTGTTCCCATTTCTGCTACTTCTCATTACTTTCCTCTTTCTTCGATTTAATCTCAGTCCATATTCTGTGCTCATTAAACTGTTCATTCCACTCAGCAGATCATGTAATTCTTGTTCACTTGCACTCAGGATAGCAGTGTCATTAGCCAATTGTATAACTGATGGCCTTTCACCTTGGATTTTAGTTCCACTCCTGAATCTTTCTTCCTTTTATTTCCATCATTGCTTCTTCGATGTACAGATTAAACAGTAGAGGCGAATGACTTTATCCCTGACGCACACTCGTTATGAGTTGTCAAATGGCAGTGTGGAAGTCATACCGTCATACAGTGTACAGCTCCAGATTCGCTCGGGGTGACCAAAATTGGAACTAATTTCTTTCGACCTTAAATCGGCTGCACACTATCGCATTAGCATATCTATCAACTTTCGCTGCTATACGGTCATTAGAGCCCACACTGGACCCCCATAAGTAGCTTTACTTTAATTACAACCACTCGGTACTTTTCTTCAAATGTCGTTCACATTTTCAGCGGTGCAGTGCAGTGTCTTGACGAATGAAGTTGGTGATGCACAGTGAGAGGTGCCGGGGCTAGCAGTGTATTTAACACTAAATTCTTCTCGAATCTTCATATGGAAATGATGCTCTAAGACCCCCCCCCCCCCTTTCTCTAACTCCGACTTTTCTGTTGCACATGGATTAAGAAGAAACGCGAACTGACTGTAATCGACCCTGCAAGTGGAGTAGAAAAGAGTTTGGCACCTGCAATAATTTAATTGGATAAAAATTACTTAGGTAAAGGAAAGTTTCATTAACGTAGTGAGAAATGAAAATTTTGCTCTGCCGATCAACAGAACGAAAGTTTTGTCCAAAATAACAATTTGATTTATTATGGCTAAACTCTAAATAGTAAACAAAACACTGGAAACATTTACAATACATCAAATTGTATACCCAAATAAATGCTGTGAAGGTGAAGTTGTCCATAAACTAGATTGTGACATTTATGACCAAGTGGTATGTGGAGCCAATTCCTTTCAACTCAAATCGTAAGAGAAACACCCAGCCAACCAAACTTTAATTGCTGCTACAGTAGGGAGAACTCAGACAATGAACACCCAAGACAGAATAAAGTTAGAGAAGACGAACAGGCGCGCTCTGCTGAGCTCTGATTATCACCTAGTAAAATGCCCTAATCTGCCGGTGCTGAGGACATACATTACGAATCTATCTTCTTAACTGCAAGGACACGATCTGGAATATCGGAGGCGATGGGTTGTTGCTTCGATGTCGCGTCGTGGTGGTGATAATGACGCGAGTGTAGCCCGAAACAAATTATCCTGGTCTGGTTGTTCCAGGCTAAAGACTTCCTAGCAACACAAATGCGCCGCTGAGGGAGACGAAGAAGGTCCGCCATACAATCATTGACGGCAGAGTGATTGACTTTAATAAGCGAAGTCACAGAGTAACTCCGATACAGTCAACTTTAGCCAAAACTGCTCAAGACGGACAACACAGGTCGCCTGTACGCAGAAGGCTCAATTGCCAACTGTACTCGGAAAGTTACGTTGAAGTAGAAACTTCAGCAACTTCGTCAAACAGTTACAATTAAATAAAGTATATTAGACAGCAAACGGAAGGCAGGCTGTCCAGAGCAGCGAGAGCTCAGTCTTGTAACCTACTCCGACGGAAAGGCGAGAGCCGACTCTCTCAAGAGCACCAGTACAAACCGAACACATAACATTCCCGCCCCACGACAGTGGCTGTGAATAAACGTTCCAATCAGCAACTCGAAAATCGGTGGAAAATTCCACTCTATTACCGAAGCACAACCATTCCACCAATGGAGATTCTTGGCGCCAATTTCTGCGCCAATTTTGCTACGTCACGGAGCTATGCCCTGAGCATGCAAATCACAGTTACGATTATGCAGAAAATGCGGGAATTTGCCCGCCAAGACGGCCTGGGAACACAAGTCATTCCCACGCCTCGCTGGTAGCCCACCAGAAAGTGTTTTCACTAAGTTTCTGCGAAGCAACGGAATCTCTAGCCCAGCCACCTCTTCTGGCCCCTGTGGGCGTGCCACTCTTATGACAATGTCGGCGTCTGCGGCGTCTGGAAAGCATCCACAATGGAGAGGTATCTGTTGAGAGGCCAGACAAACCTGTGGTTCCTGAAGAGGGGCAGCAGCCTTTTCAGTAGTTGCAGGGACAACAGTCTGGATGATTGACTGATCTGGCCTTGCAACACTAACCAAAACGCCCTTGCTGTGCTAGTTCTGCGAATGGCTGAAAGCAAAGGGAAACTACAGCCGTCATTTTTCTCGAGGGCATGCAGGTTTACTGTATGGTTAAATGATGATGGCGTCCTCTTGGGTAAAATATTCCAGAGGTAAAATAGTCCTCCATTCGGATCTCCAGGCGGGGACTACTCAAGAGGACGTCGTTATCAGGAGAAAGAAAACTGGCGTTCTACGGATCGGGGCGTGGAATGTCAGATCCCTTAATTGGGCAGGTAGGATAGAACATTTAAAAAGGGAAATGGATAGGTTAAAGTTAGATATAGTGGGAATTAGTGAAGTTCGGTGGCAGGAGGAACAAGACTTCTGGTCAGGTGAATACAGGGTTACAAACACAAAATCAAATAGGGGTAATGCAGGAGTAGATTTAATAATGAATACGAAAATTGGAATGCGGGTAAGCTACTACAAACAGCATAATGAACGCATTATTGTGGCCAAGATAGATACGAAGCCCACACCTACTACAGTAGTACAAGTTTCTATGCCTACTAGCTCTGCAGATGATGAAGAAATTGATGAAATGTATGATGAGATAAAAGAAATTATTCAGGTAGTGAAGGGAGACGAAAATTTAATAGTCATGGGTGACTGGAATTCGTCAGTAGGAAAAGGGAGAAAAGGAAACATAGTAGGTGATTGGGGGGAAGAAATGAAAGAGGAAGCCGTCTGGTAGAATTTTGCACAGAGCATAACCTAATCATAGCTAGTACGAGTACTTGGTTTAAGAATCATGAAAGAAGGTTGTATACGTGGAAGAACCCTGGAGATACTAAAAGGTATCAGATAGATTATATAATGGTAAGACAGAGATTTAGGAACCAGGTTTTAAGTTGTAAGACATTTCCAGGAGCAGATGTGGACTCTGACCACAATCTATTGGTTATGACCTGTAGATTAAAACTGAAGAAACTGCAAAAATGTGGAAAATTAAGGAGATGGGACCTGGATAGACTGAAAGAACCAGAGGTTGTAGAATGTTTCAGGGAGAGCATAAGGGAACAATTGACAAGAATGGGGGAAAGAAATACAGTAGAAGAAGAATGGGTAGCTTTGAGGGATGAAGTAGTGAAGGCAGCAGACGATCAAATAGGTAAAAAGACGAGGGCTAATAGAAATCTTTGGGTAACAGAAGAAATATTGAATTTAATTGATGAAAAGAGAAAATATAAAAACGCAGTAAACGAAGCAGGCAAAAAGGAATACAAACGTCTCAAAAATGAGATCGTCAGGAAGTGCACAATGGCTAAGCAGGGATGGCTAGAGGACAAATGTAAGGATGTAGAGGCTTATCTCACTAGGGGTAAGATAGATACTGATGGGGACCGCTTGGTAGGACATGTTCTGAGACGTCAAGGGATCACAAATTTAGCATTGTAGGGCAGCGTGGAGGGTAAAAATCGTAGAGGGAGACCAAGAGATGAATACACTAAGCAGATTCAGAAGGATGTAGGTTGCAGTAAGTACTGGGAGATGAAGAAGCTTGCACAGGATAGAGTAGCATGGAGAGCTGCATCAAACCAGTCTCAGGACTGAAGACAGCAACAACAACAACAACAAAGATGGAAATATGAGAGGGGGCTCACGCCACCTCTCATAGTGGAGCACGGTGAGGTGGCAGCCAGGCAGCCAGCAGGTGGCTGCTAGCTGTCGATGGTGGGGGCGGACAGGTGGCGGCGGCCAGGGCGTGCGTGTGGACGCAGAGATAGGGTCGGCCGCGGCGCGGAACCGGACAGGACAGCACAGGACACGAGGGAACAGCGGACACCGGGCAGCGCCCGCCACGGTCAGCGGCCGCAATTTGGCGCGCACAATGCCGGCGAGGCGCTATCAGCCGCCGGCACGCGGGCCCCGGAGCCCCGGCCGTGGCCGCTGGCACGCGCCGTCCCGCGTCCGCTGACGACTCTGCCGCCTGCCAGGGGGACACGTGCAGCAATGGTAGGGTGAGAAATTAGCATTGCGAGAACCAATTTAAATTCGTAATACCACTGGTTATCATTTGTCTAGCCTTTGATAATCGATATTTCACGACATTCAAAAGTACTTACATAGGTTTTGATTCATGGAAGGAAATGAGATAGTAGAAATGGCGACCATGACAGGACACGGTAGCAGAACTATAGTTTTCGGTGTAGCTTTTATGGTATGCGTGTGAAGTACAATATTTGTAGAAATTTGTAGCTTTGTGATACCAGATATATGCAACTTACATGAGGTTTGATTATCTGTAAGATTAAGGAAAAGCAAACATACGTTTCTAGCATTTATAGACGTAGAGAAAGCTTTTGACGATGTTCACTGGAATACTCTCTTTCAAATTCTAAAGGTGGCAGGGGTAAAATGCAGGGAGCGAAAGGCTATTTACAATTGGTACAGGAACCAGGTGGCAGTTATAAGAGTCGAGGGACATCAGAGGGAAGCAGTGGTTGGGAAGAGAGTGAGACAGGGTTGTAGCCTATCCCTAATGTTACTCAATCCGTATATTCAGCAAGCAGTAAAGGAAACAAAAGAAAAATTTGTAGTAGGTATTAAAACCCATGGAGAAGAAATAAAAACTTTGAGGTTCGCCGATGACATTGTAGCTCTCTCGGAGACAGCAAAGGACTTGGAAGAGCAGTTGAGCGTAATGGACAGTGTCTTGAAATTAGGATATAAGATGAACATCAACAAATGCAAAACGAGGATAATGGAATGTAGTCGAATTAAGTCAGGTGATGCTGAAGGAATTAGATTAGAAAATGAGACACTTAAAGTAGTAAAGGAGTTTTGCTATTTGGGGAGCAAAATAACTGATGATGGTCAAAGTAGAGAGGATATAAAATGTAGACTGGCAATGGCAAGGAAAGCGTTTCTGAAGAAGAGGAATTTGTTAACATCGAGTATAGATTTCAGTGTCAGGAAGTCGTTTCTGAAAGTATTTGTATGGAGTGTAGCCATATATGGAAGTGAAACATGGACGATAAATAGTTTGGACAAGAAGAGAATAGAAGTTTTCGAAATGTGGTGCTACAGAAAAATGCTGAAGATTAGATGGGTAGATCACATAATTAATGAGGAGATATTGAATAGAACTGGGGTTTCTGGCACAGGTTGACAAGAAGAAGGGACCGGTTGGTAGGACATGTTCTGAGGCATCAGGGGATCTTAAATGTAGTATTGGAGGGCAATGTGGAGGGGAAAAATCGTAGAGGGAGACCAAGAAATGAATACACTGAGCAGATTCAGAAGGATGTAGGTTGCAGTAGGTACTGGGCGATGAAGAACCTTGGAAAGGATAGAGTACCATGGAGAGCTGCATCAAACCAGTCTCAGGACTGAAGAACACAACAACATCGTAAAGAGAACCTTTGAAAAGGTGAACAGCTTCTAACAGCTAAAAGAATTCCAATGCAGATGATTAAGGGATTTGCTAAATGTTGAATCATGGAATTATTTAGAAAATTATGGAATGCAACATGGAGAAGAACTGCTTAAGGTGGAGTGGACTGATAGACTTAAGAACGAAGAAGTAATTAAGTGAGTAAAAGATGAAGATTATTGGATGTGTTCACAAAGAGGAAAAGCCTTGGCTGGAACATACACTACTTACGAATTGTCTGCAAGAAAGAATTACGGAGGGAAAATTGGATAGAATGGAGGAAAAGGCACGAAGAGAATTGGAATGATGGACGATATTGGGAACGGACGAACATAAAAACATAAGAAAGAAGATGCTCAGAACAGAACACGAGGGAGAGCCCTCGAGATGACACCTGTCGTAAGACAGATACATTAAAGAAAAAGATGTGTGCTCGGAATTTCCATAGTGTTTTTTGCGTGAGTTTGGGCACATACAGCTTGAGAATCGCGTATGTGAAGCATACATGGATTTTTTATGTTACTTCGGATGTCATGCATTTTCAGTATTGCTCTGGCACAGAAAACAGCGATCGTCCTGCATCTCAACGAGCTGTACAGAGCACACTCCATACTCTGCCCCGACTTATCTGAGATTATGAAGTAGAATTTGCCGTGCTCTGGTATTTCTGACCATTTTCCTCCCCTATATTTAAAAGCCGTTACTTTTGCTTTATTTCCTGTGCTAATGGCCGCCGATGTTGCTGAAAACGGCGAAATCCAGGCTTTATAATGGCGCATTCTCTCAAGATGGTGAGTAGCGGAGGGCGAATGGCTCCTTCCACGCAGAAGCCTTAAAAACCCCTACAACGGAGAGCAGGGCGCCGAGGGCCCTCCAGCAGCAGCGGGGCCCGCCCACCAGGGAATTACACCTTCAAAAACTGCGGCTCCGCCCGCCGGAAGCGCTAAGCGTGCACGTGATTTAGCTCGCGCAGAAAGCTTTAAATCTGCTGCGGGATCGAAAGACGAACAGCAATTGTTCACGTTCCCCTACGTTCAGCACACCAAAGTAACGCCGCGGAACCGACAGTAAACACGTTTCCTTTGTTTATGATTCCTTCCCAACGCCTATTACTCTACTGGCCATTAAAATAGCTACACCAAGAAGAAATGCGGATGACAAACGGATATTCATTGGACAAATATATTATACTAGAACTGACATGTGATTACATTTTCACTCAATTTGGGTGCATAGATCCTGAGAAATCACTTCTCAGAGCAACCACCTCTATCCGTATTAACGGCCTTGAGACGCACGGGCATTGACTCAAACAGAGCTTGGATGGCGTGTACAGGTACAGCCGCACATGCAGCTTCAACACGATACCACAGTTCATCAATAGTAGTTACTGGCGTTTTGTGACGAGCCAGTTGCTCGGCCATCATTGACCAGACGTTTTCAATTGGTAGGAGATCTAGAGAATGTGCTGGCCAGGGCAGCAGTCCAACATTTTCTGTATCCAGAAAGACCCGTACAGGACCTGCAACATGCGGTCGTGCATTATCGTGCTGAAATGTAGGGTTTCGCAGGGATCGAATGAAGGGTAGACCTACGTGTCGTAACACATCTGATATGTAACGTCCACTGTTCAAAGTGTCGTCAATGGGAACAAGAGGTGACCGAGACGTGTAACCAATGGCACCCCATACCATCACGCCGGGTGACACGCCAGTATGGCGATGACGAATACACGCTTCCAATGTGCGTTCACAGCGATGTGGCCAAACACAGATGCGACTATCATGATGCTGTAAACAGAATCTGGATTCATTCGAAAAAACGTCGTCAAACTGTTAGTGGAGATGGTTGTTGTCTTGCTTACGTTCCCATCTGTTGACTCAGGGATCGAGACGTGGCTGCACTATCCGTTAGAGCCATGCGGATAAAATGCCTGTCATCTTGACTGCTAGTGATACGAGGCCGTTGGGATCCAGCACGGCGTTCCGTATTACCCTCCTGAACCTACCGATTCCATATTCTGCTAACAGTCATTGGATCTCGACCAACGCGAGCAGCAATGTCGCAATACAATAAACCGCAATCGCGATAGGCTACAATCCGACCTGTATCAAAAGTCGGAAACGTGATGGTACGCATTTCTCCTCCTTACACGAGGCATCACAAGAACTTTTCACCAGGCAACGCTGGTCAACTCCTGTTTGTGTATGAGAAATCGGTTGGAAATTTTCCTCATGTCAGCACGTTATAGGTGTCACCACCGGCGCCAACCTTGTGTGAGTGCTCTGAGAAGCTAATCATTTGCATATCACAGCATGTTCTCCCTGTCGGTTAAATTTCGCGTCTGTAGCACGTGATCTTCGTGGTGCAGCAATTTTAATGGCCAGTTGCGTAGTTAGCCGCCGGTGCATATCTATCTCGTATTCCTCAATTTTTGCATCAAACTATGCAGCTTGACGACAGTACCATAGCGACTGATGCTCGGCTGCTACTTAAAGCACAATAGGTATGGTCTCATACCAAGAGTACACCAACTGTGCTGACAAATATTATGGATGATATGCCTCATCTCGGAAAATATACAGGATGACAATTAGTGAACTACACTGAAGAGCCAAGGAAACTGGTGCACCTGCCTAATATCGTACAGGGCCCACAGAAATGTGCACACAAAAATGCCGAAACACGACATGGCATCAACTCTACCAATGTCTGAATAGGTGCTGGTGGGAACTGACACAATGAATCCTTCAGGGTTTTCCTTCAATCCGTAAGATACAAGGCGGTGGAGATATCTTCTTAACAGGACGCTGCAAGGCATCCCAGATATGCTCAACAATGCTTATGTCTGGCGAGTTTGGTGCCCAGCGGAAGTATTTACTCGTAAATTCAGAAGTGTTAGTCTGTGGCAATTCTGAACATGTGAGGTGTCACATTGTCCTGCTGGAACTGTCCAATTACCTTGGAATGCACAATGGACTTCAATGGACGCAGGTGATCAGTCAGGAAGCTTAAGTACGTGTCACCTGTCAGACTCGTATCTACACGTATCAGGGGTCCCTTACCACTCCAACTGCGCACGCCCCACACCATTACAGATCCTCCTCGTCCGCCCACGCAATATTTTCCAGTCATCAGCAGTCCAGTGTCGGTGTTGACGGGCCCACGCGAGGTATAAAGCTTTGTGTGCCCGCATCTCGTGGTCGTGCGGTAGCGTTCTCGCTTCCCGTTCCCGGGTTCGATTCCTGGCGGGGTCAGGGATTTTTCTCTGATCGTGATGGCTGGGTGTTGTGTGTTGTCCTTAGGTTAGTTAGGTTTAAGTAGTTCTAAGTTCTAAGGGACTGATGACCATAGATGTTAAGTCCCATAGTGCTCAGAGCCATTTGAACCATTTTTATAAAGCTTTGTGTCGTGCAGTCATCAAGGGTACATGAGTGGGCCTTCGGCTCCGAAAGCCCATATCGATGATGTTTCGTTGAATGGTTCGCACGCTGACACTTGCTGATGTTCGAGCATTGAAATCTGCAACAATTTGCGGAAGGGTTGCAGTTCTGTCACTTTGAACGATTCTCTTCAATTGCCGTTGGTCGTGCGGTAGCGTTCTCGCTTCCCGTTCCCGGGTTCGATTCCCGGCGGGGTCAGGGATTTTCTCTGACTCGTGATGGCTGGGTGTTGTGTGTTGTCCGTAGGTTAGTTAGGTTTAAGTAGTTCTAAGTTCTAAGGGACTGATGACCATAGATGTTAAGTCCCATAGTGCTCAGAGCCATTTGAACCATTTTTATAAAGCTTTGTGTCGTGCAGTCATCAAGGGTACATGAGTGGGCCTTCGGCTCCGAAAGCCCATATCGATGATGTTTCGTTGAATGGTTCGCACGCTGACACTTGCTGATGTCCGAGCATTGAAATCTGCAACAATTTGCGGAAGGGTTGCAGTTCTGTCACTTAGAACGATTCTCTTCAATTGCCGTTGGTCGTGCGGTAGCGTTCTCGCTTCCCGTTTCCGGGCTCGATTCCCGGCGGGGTCAGGGATTTTCTCTGACTCGTGATGGCTGGGTGTTGTGTGTTGTCCTTAGGTTAGTTAGGTTTAAGTAGTTCTAAGTTCTAAGGGACTGATGACCATAGATGTTAAGTCCCATAGTGCTCAGAGCCATTTGAACCATTTTTATAAAGCTTTGTGTCGTGCAGTCATCAAGGGTACACGAGTGCGCCTTCGGCTCCGAAAGCCAATGTCGATGATGTTTCGTTGAATGGTTCGCACGCTGACACTTGCTGATGGTCGAGCATTCAAATCTGCAACAATTTGCGGAAGGGTTGCAGTTCTGTCACTTTGAACGATTCTCTTCAATTGCCGTTGGCTCCATTCTTGCCGTAGCAGTATCTTGGATTCGATGTTTTAGCGGATTCCTGACACTCACTACCGTGAATATCACATGGCAAAATTCCCAGTTCATCGCTACCTTGGAGATGCTGTGTCCCATCACTCGTGTGCCGACTATAACACTATGTTGAATCTCACTAAAATCTTGATAACCTGCCATTGTAGCAACAGTAACCGATCTAACAACTGCGACAGACGCTTGTCTTATACAGGCGTTGCCGATCGCAGCGCCATATTCTGCCTGTTTACATATCTCTGTATTTAAATACGCATGCCTATACTGGTTTATTTGGCGCTTCAGTGTATATGAAATAAAATCGTGATAACTTCTGAACGGTTTGCGTTGGGACGACCAAACTACACCGTTGGCCACGAGCCATGATAGGAGTTATTATGGGCACGCACGGTTTGGTTTAGCGACGAAGCCCACTATCATTTGGATGGGTTCGTCAAAATGCAAAACTGGTGCAACTGGGGGACTGAGAAACAGCATTTCGCAATAGAGAAGTCTCTTCACCCTCAGCTGGGAGCTGTTTGGTGTGCAGTGCCTAGTCACGGAAATATTGGTACGATATCCCTCGGTGGCACGGTGGCTACTGGACGGTACGTTAAGATTTTGGAAGATGATTTCATCCCCGTTGTCCAACGTGAACCTGATTCAAACAAAACGTGGGCCATGCAAGACGGAGCTCGACCCCATAGAAGCAGGCGAGTGTCTGATGTCCTGGAGGACGACTTCGGGGAGCACATTCTGGCTCTCGCGTGCCCAGAGACCACTGGCATCGGCCTTGATTGGCCGCCATACTCTCCGGATCTGAAGACATGCGACTCATTTTTGTAGGGCAGTATTAAGGACATGGTGTACAGCAATAACCCCAAAATCATCTCTGACCTGAAAACACCCATTCACGAGGTCGTCGACAGCACCTATGTTCTGACACCTCAGCGGCTCAAGCAGACTTTAGCTACTCGTCTGCGCCACAGCATTGCCAATGATCGCAGGCATTTCGAATATGTCATAACCTAAATACGAATATCTGTACTGACATTTACGTGTTGAATAAAATGTGTGCATGGCGTAGTTTATAACCAATTTAAATATTTTTTCATATAGTTGAGTAACTGTCACCCTGTACATCCGTATATAGAAAATTTCTAAATGTATTCTGAGAGACACAAACATATAAATTACGATTGCGGGAACAGTATAGAGTCCTCCTCCATCAATACCTACCTGCTTGATAATGAAGAGCTATATGCTAATCAATCATCTATTAGCAGTTTCTCCTGAACGAAAAGATCTGGGACGCTTAGACCCGAAAATTTCAGCCAATTATTGAATTTTTTTATGTTTTCTATCGTTTGTTAGTTGCTTCTTTATTATTATTATTATTAATATTTTCTTGAATATGTAGTCATTCTACGTACACTGAATGAAGGGCTGTTTGTTTTCATGACATACGCGTTTCGCTTCTTTTCATTTACGAATCAACTTTAGTATATTGTAATACAATGTTCATAAATGTCCGTTACAAACATCTGAAAATTTTAGAGAAAAGTGAATAGATTGTATTTTGAATTGCAGCCCATCTCCGGAAACGTACAGTTTCCATTCTACGACGGTTTCATTTCAGAAGTTTAACTCATCCACTTATGCTTGAGGAATTTAATTAGACATGACACAGTACAATTATTAGATAACAATTTGAAAGGAAACATCCATTTATCACTTAAGAACATTTGGTTGTATTGACACTTAAAGCCGGCCGGGGTGGCCGAGCGGTTCTAGGCGCTACAGTCTGGAACAGCGCGTCCGCTACGGTCGCAGGTTCAAATCCTGCCTCGGGCATGGATGTGTGTGATGTCCTTAGGTTAGTTAGGTTTAAGTAGTTCTAAGTTCTAGGGGACTGATGACCTCAGACGTTATGTCCCATAGTGCTCAGAGCCATTTGAACCATTAACACTTAAACATTACGTGGTTACATTCTTCCAAAACAAAAAAGAACCCAGCATACTGTACCTACAGAACAGTACTGATGCCGTACAACAGGGCTCTATGCGGCGGCCACCAACGTTGTTACAGACGTTGTACCTAAGAAGCACGTTGTCTTACTCACAATCAGTCCCACCTGGTGTCACTTCAGCTTCTAGTGCAACGGCCGGAACTCGTGCCAGCAGATTTTTTTCCTGTGTCTCTACAGAAGTCTCGCAAATTAAACAAGGCAGGCGTTAAGCAACATCAGGCGACCGTCTGACGTAGTACACGTCATCCTGTCTACCCTATTGTATACCAGGACAAGTAACTCTGTGACTTTTCTCTTTCTCTTTAGAGACGTGGACGCTTTACACATCTGAACTGAAATCGTCGTAGAACGGAAACAGTAAGTTTCCGGACATGGGTTCCTATCTAAAATACTATGTGCTCACTCCACTCTACAACCCCTCGAAGTTTGTAACGCGATCTCCGAGCAAACTGCATATGTTTGTTGTATTCATATACACTGGTGTCCTAAATTAAAGCAACAAACCCCTATTTCCCCGTCCTGTGTCTAATTCACGATATAATCATACAAACTGTCAACAGACCAGACTCCCATAAGGTCTTGTCTCGCGCGAAAGATGGCATTCTGGCCAATGATGACGTCAGGACACCCTGTTGGGAGAGCGCTTCTAGGTGCTTCAGTTCGGAACCGCGCGACCGCTACGGTCGCAGGTTCGAATCCTGCCTCGGGATGGATGTGTGTGATGTCCTTAGGTCAGTTAGATTTAAGTAGTTCTAAGTTCTAGGGGACTGATGACCTCAGATGCTAAGTCCCGTAGCGCTCAGACCCATTTGAACCATTTTGTTCAGGACACCTATCAAACGGGATAGTTTTTTCAGGGTAGTCAAACATCCACAATCTCTGTGTGCACAGTCGCAGACGGTGCAATATGGCACAGAGAAGGCTCCTACCAGGCTCTCTGTGGTGGAGGCCACGAGAAGAATGGAAGCAGGACATTCGCTAACTGATGTTGCCCCATGGCTTAATGTGAATCGTTTATAGAGATCGAAATTGTATCCTGAAGACCAGGACGGGAACGACCACCAGAAAGGGAGAATTGTTGTTGATCTGTAAGGACACGACGGCACCACCTTGGTACTGCACGGCAACTGGCATCTGTCCACGCAACGTTCACTGGGCGTGTTGTAGCAGGACAAATGGCGTACACAAGGCTTCTGCAGAGTGGCCTTTGTTGTCGGACACTGTTTGCATGTGTACCTCTGATGCGTTATCACAGAAGAGAACGTCTAGTCGTCAACATGCCACCTGGACGGTCGAACAGTGTGCCAATTTTCTTTTCATAGACGAGTCCCGATTTGGTCTGGAAAGTGATTCTCGACGGATACGCATCTGGAGAAGACGTGGAATACGGTTTCGGTACCAATCATTGAAGAAACAGACTGAAGTCGGTGATGATCCCTAAAGGTGTGGGCAGAGATTATGTTGACCACTCGAATCATCTCTTCGTGAAATTGTACGGTTAAATAGGAAAGGTTTAATTACTGTCAGGTATCGTGACAAGATCTTGGGACCTCATGTGCGGTTGTTGCGAGGTGCTGTGATCCCGTATTGCTGGACGATAATGCTCGATCTCATAGAACACGGTTGATGTTTTCCTGGAAATGGAATATATTGCACGGATCACATGGCCTGCTCGTTCTCTCCATTTGAATCCCATAGAGCACGTCTGGGATGCACTATGGAGAAGGGTTGCATCACGCCAGCATCCACCAATCACTCTCCAAGTCTTGTGAGCAGCTCTGTAGGAGGAAGGAATGGGAGTTATTGCCTCAACATGAGATAGATGACATCATTCACAGCATGCCCCGTCGTTTATCAGGCCTTTATTGCTGCCATAGATGGTCACATCCCATACTTGGCGCATTAACCAGTTGTCTGAATGGTGCATAACTCCGTTAAGTTGGAAAACACGAAGAAAACTTATGTCTTGCGTAATGCATGTTGCGGTTGTTTACGTTCTGTACTCTTTACATTGTTTGTATTTAACTATCACCTGATTATACTGTTGTGTGACAAAATAAACGCAACCTTGCAAAATTTCGGTTTGTTGCTTCAATTTTGGACACCAGTGTAATAAACGTGTATCCAGATATTTTATTGTGACAGAGTATTTTCCTTATTCTCTTACTTTTAGATAGGAAACAGTTTTTTGGAGCGCAAGTTTTGTAACGTTAAATTGCTGCTTGGTTCTACTTTCGATAATTTAGGATCTTGTTATTACATATCTTGCTCCTTGAATTTCAATCACGGTGTTCTGCGTAGACCAGGATTTTCGGTGTTTGTGAGCACATATCGTCTAAACACTTCCTTTTCTTCGTGTCGATGGGGCTTTTATCGGGGAGTGGGGGGGGGGGGGATTTTAGTGGCGGAAATCATAATTTTTTTACGGAATTGTCACTGATGGAGAGAGTGAGTAAATTAATATTTAATCTGGTTACGTTTTACATCACGGTTTGTCACTGTAGTCGTGAAATGTAGCCAGATTAAGTAATAATCTACTCAACCTCCCCACCACAGACACTTCCGTAAAAAAGACTGCGAGTTCCTCCATTCAATGCAACCACCCCCCCCCCCACCAAATTTAAATTTCTCAGAGTATCCCCAACCACACACTAAACACAAGAATCTACTAAGTGAACAAACGAATGCCTAAGTCCATACGGATACCAAAACAAAACAAAAGACGACCGAAAAACACATAGCGGTGGTTGGAAACACTATAAACAGCAAAAGCACAACCAAAACGTGTTTAAAAAAACACACACTGACAGTGAAATGTTTAAGTGAAATGTGCTCACAAACACCAAAAATCTGACGTGCTAGAGTACGAAGGACAACGAGGTTCAGTTCCTGGGCGAAATGTAAAAGATAAGGAGATCCCACTGCGTTGTAAGTAGAAAGAAACAGCAATTTAAACTTATGGAACTTGCTCTCCAAAAGGTTGTTCATTTGTCTAACAACAAAACATTAGCGAAAAAGCTGAAAGATATCTGGAAAGGAATTTGTTTTATCTACACAAAAAAACACGTATTGCATGCCATAGAGATGCTTCGCAGATTAAAGAAAGCGAAATACTTATGTCATAAAAACAAACATCCTTTTATTTAGTTGCATGGACGCACCACATCTTCAAGAAGATATTAATATAGATAAATGGTATTATATACGGCAATTATATAGTTAAACGTTTTGTAATATTATTATTTTACATGTTGTTGTTGCGGTCTTCAGTCCTGAGACTGGTTTGATGCAGCTCTCCATGCTACTCTATCCTGTGCAAGCTTCTTCATCTCCCAGTACCTACTGCAACCTACATCCTTCTGAATCTGCTTAGTGTATTTATCTCTTGGTCTCCCTCTACGCTGCCCTCTAATGCTAAATTTCTGATCCCTTGATGCCTCAAAACATGTCCTACCAACCGGTCCCTTCATTTTGTCAAGTTGTGCCACAAACTCCTCTTCTCCCCAATTCTATTCAATACCGCCTCATTAGTTATGTGATCTACCCATCTAATCTTCAGCATTCTTCTGTAGCACCACATTTCGAAAGCTTAAATTCTCTTCTTGTCCAAACTAGTTATCATCCATGTTTCACTTCCATACAAGGCTACACTCCATACAAATACTTTCAGAAAAGACTTCCTGACACTTACATCTATACTCGATGTTAACAAATTTCTCTTCTACAGAAACGCTTTCCTTTGCCATTGCCAGTCTATATTTTATATCCTCTCTACTTCGACCATCATCAGTTATTTTACTCCCTAAATAGAAAAACTCCTTTACTACTTTAAGTGTCTCATTTCCTAATCTAATTCCCTCAGCATCACCCGATTTAATTTGACTGCATTCCATTATCCTCGTTTTGCTTTTGTTGATGTTCATCTTATATCCTCCTTTCAAGACACTGTCCATTCCGTTCAACTGCTCTTCCAAGTCCTTTGCTGTCTCTGACAGAATTACAATGTCATCGGCGAACCTCAAAGTTTTTATTTCTTCTCCATTAATTTTAATACCTACTCCGAATTTTTCTTTTGTTTCCTTTACTGCTTGCTCAGTAAACAGATTGAGTAACATTAGGGATAGGCTACAACCCTGTCTCACTCCCTTCCTAACCACTGCTTCCCTCTGATGTCCCTCGACTCTTGTAACTGCCATCTGGTTTCTGTAAAAATTGTAAATACCCTTACGCTCCCTGTATTTTACCCCTGCCACCTTCAGAATTTGAAAGAGAGTATTCCAGTTAACATTGTCAAAAGCTTTCTCTAAGTCTACAAATGCTAGAAACGTAGGTTTGCCTTTTCCTAATCTTTCTTCTAAGATAAGCCGTAAGATTAGTATTGCCTCACGTGTTCCAACATTTCTACGGAATTCAAACTGATCTTCCCCAAGGTCGGCTTCTACCAGTTTTTCCATTAGTCTGTAAAGAATTCGCGTTAGTATTTTGCAGCTGTGACTTATTAAACTGATAGTTCGGTCTCATACATCTTACTCACCAGATGGTAGAGTTTCGTCATGACTGGCTCTCCTCCCAAGGCCGTTAGTAGTTCTAATGGAATGTTGTGAACTCCCGGTGCCTTGTTTCGACTCAGGTCTTTCAGTGCCCGGTCAAACTCTTCACGCAGTATCTTATCTCCCATTTCGTCTTCATCTAAATCCTCTTCCATTTCCATAATATTGTCCTCAAGTACATTGCCCATGTATAGACCCTCTATATACTCCTTCCACCTTTCCGCCTTCCATTCTTTGCTTAGAACTGTGTTTCCATCTGAGTTCTTGATATTCATACAAGTTGTTCTCTTCTCTCCAAAGGTCTCTTATTTTCCTGTAGGCAGTATCTATCTTACCCCTAGTGAGAAAAGCCTCTACATCCCTACATTTGTCCTCTAGCCATCCCTGCTTAGCCATTGTGCACTTCCTGTCGATCTCATTTTTGAGACGTTTGTATTCCTTTTTGCCTGCTTCGTTTACTGCGTTTTTATATTTTCTCTTTTCATCAATTAAATTCAATATTTCTTCTGTTACCCAAAGATTTCTATTAGCCCTCGTCTTTTTACCTACTTGATCGTCTGCTGCCTTCACTACTTCATCCCTCAAAGCTACCCATTCTTCTTCTACTGTATTTCTTTCCCCCATTCTTGTCAATAGTTCCCTTATGCTCTCCCTGAAACACTCTACAACCTATGGTTCTTTCAGTCTATCCAGGTCCCATCTCCTTAATTTAGCACCTTTTTGTAGTTCCTTCAGTTTTAATCTACAGTTGATAACCAATAGATTGTGGTCAGAGTCCACATCTGTCCCTGGAAATGTCTTACAACTTAAAACCTGGTTCCTAAATCTCTGTCTTACCATTATATAATCTATCTGATACCTTTTAGTATCTCCAGGATTCTTCGATGTATACAACCTTCTTGTATGATTCTTGAACCAAGTACTCGTACTAGCTATGATTAGGTTATGCTCTGTGCAAAATTCTACCAGACGGCTTCCTCTTTCATTTCTTCCCCCCAATCCATATTCACCTACTATGTTTCCTTCTCTCCCTTTTCCTACTGACAAATTCCAGTCACCCATGAGTATTAAATTTTCGTCTCCCTTCACTACCTGAATAATTTCTTTTATCTCATCATACATTTCATCAATTTCTTCATCATCTGCAGAGCTAGAAGGCATAGAAACTTGTACTACTGTAGTTGGTGTGGGCTTCGTATCTATCTTGGCCACAATAATGCGTTCATTATGCTGTTTGTAGTAGCTTACCCGCATTCCAATTTTCCTATTCATTATTATATCTACTCCTGCATTACCCCTATTTGATTTTGTGTTTGTAACACTGTATTCACCTGACCAGAAGTCTTGTTCCTCCTGCCACCGAACGTCACTAATTCCCACTATATCTAACTTTAACCTATCCATTTCCCTTTTTAAATTTTCTAACCTACCTGCTCGATTAAGGGATGTGACATTCCACTCTCTGATCCGTAGAACGCCAGTTTTCTTTCTCCTGATAACGACGTCCTCTTGAGTAGTCCCCGCCCGGAGATCCGAATGGGGGACTATTTTACCTCCGGAATATTTTACCCAAGAGGACGCCATCATCATTTAATCATACTGTAAAGCTGCATGCCCTCGGGAAAAATTATGGCTGCAGTTTCGCCTTGCTTTCAGCCGTTCGCAGTACCAGCACAGCAAGGCCGTTTTGGTTACGGCCATCTGTATCGGTGAGGCACGCAAGCCTCCCCACCAACGGCAAGGTCCATGGTTCATGGGGGGGTGGGGGGGGTGGGGGGGAGGGGGGGTATATTACATACAGTATTGGAAATCAATAAAAAAGGCATGGATATTTGCAGAAAAAATAACATTGTCGGTTGGAACAGTTGTACACAGTGTATATGCAACAGTATGAAATCCAGAGGGACGACTCGAACCTCCGCCGGGATCAGCCGCACAGTCTATGACTGCAGCGCCTCTGACCGCTCGGCTAATCCCGCGCGGCTATAAGCGTTCTTAACAGAGTATTTGGAGATTGTTTGATTTGTTGTTCGGGGAAAACAAAATCGTCTGCAAGTTCACAAGACTTAAAATTCCTTATTCTGTCCTTGTGCAAAATTAAAACAACAGCTCTATATGGAAACACCAACGGCTAACTAAGACATTTTGTGTAACACGGATCTTTTCTGCGGTATGTCCAGGTGAAATTCGACGTGGAGTATTGTCGGTCCGGAATCGCTTTATGACATATACGGTACCAATGTTCAAGGTTACTTTTTCAGCTTAATATGATAATCATAATTATAAACATATGACTCATAACTCCGTCGCGTTTTTGCTTACCTTAGGTGTAATAGGGCGGACGTTTGTGTGACCTTTTGTCTTGACGTCGGGACAGGGGTTTGTGGCCCTGTTATCTTGTTACTGTTTGATCTAGGTTCCCACATATTATAGCGATGAAGTTCTCTTCGAAGGCTGTCTCCTATGCACAGAAAAAGATCAGTTTAAAAAAATCCAAATCAGTGTCATAATTCCATAGCTATAAACATCAAAAGTTACTTGCGTACGTAATAAAATTCGCTATATTGTCGGTTATAATTTAGTACTAAATTATCCTATCCACAGGACTGTATCTTCTACACGAATGAAGATAGGGTTGAATTTTAAGTTACACATAGGACAATAGAGTTTCAGTTCTCGAAATAACCAACCAAACTCCGCAAAACCATATCTGTTAATGCATGCGCATACAAGCTTATTATAGTTTTTATAATTATTTAGGTTCGTAGCTTTCATTTATCTTTCACAAATGTTCAATGTGATCACCACTGGACGCACAGCAAGCATCCATATGGTAGTCCAACTCTTCCCATTCTTTGGTTCAAATGGCTCTGAGCACTATGCGATTTAACTTCTGAGGTCATCAGTCTCCTACAACTTAGAACTAATTAAACCTAACTAACCTAAGGACATCACACACATCCATGCCCGAGGCAGGATTCGAACTTGCGACCGTAACGGCCGCTCGGCGCCAGACTGTAGCGCCTACAACCGCAAGGCCACTCCGGCAGGCTCCCATTTTTTTTTGTTGTCTACGGAAGACACTCGTTGGGACAAAATGCTGTGACTGAGTTCACGGGTGATGGGACTAAGCGTTATCAATATGAACATGCCACAAAATAAAAAATAGCTGAATAGGTCTCTCGTGCTTCAACAAGACCAAAGAAAATGCGAAAGAGAAATCTTTCTTTACGCTCACAGCATAATCACACTTTTTTCAGTATCGACGAATTCTATCTCAACAGCTTGTAAGTAGGCTATTTAGGTTTTTATATCGGTAACGCCACGTAGCGCTCTGTATGGAAATCACTGGCTGTGCTGTGTGCAGTCTGTGGCTGGGTGGCATTGTTGTAATATTCGCTGTTGTAGTGTTGGGCAGTTGGCTGTTATCAGCGCGTAGCTTTGCGCAGTTGGAGGTGAGCCGCCAGTTGCGCAGTTGGAGGTGAGCCGCCAGCAGTGGTGGATGTGGGGAGAGAGATGGCAGTTTTGAGAGCGGATGATCTGGACGTGTGTCCATCAGAGACAGTAAATTTGTAAGACTGGATGCCATGAACTGATATATACATTCTGACTTTTGAACACTATTAAGATAAATACGTACACTCCTGGAAATTGAAATAAGAACACCGTGAATTCATTGTCCCAGGAAGGGGAAACTTTATTGACACATTCCTGGGGTCAGATACATCACATGATCACACTGACAGAACCACAGGCACGTAGACACAGGCGACAGAGCATGCACAATGTCGGCACTAGTACAGTGTATATCCACCTTTCGCAGCAATGCAGGCTGCTATTCTCCCATGGAGACGATCGTAGAGATGCTGGATGTAGTCCTGTGGAACGGCTTGCCATGCCATTTCCACCTGGCGCCTCAGTTGGACCAGCGTTCGTGCTGGACGTGCAGACCGCGTGAGACGACGCTTCATCCAGTCCCAAACATTTTCAATGGGGGACAGATCCGGAGATCTTGCTGGCCAGGGTAGTTGACTTACACCGTCTAGAGCACGTTGGGTGGCACGGGATACATACGGACGTGCATTGTCCTGTTGGAACAGAAAGTTCTCTTGCCGGTCTAGGAATGGTAGAACGATGGCTTCGATGACGGTTTGGATGTACCGTGCACTATTCAGTGTCCCCTCGACGATCACCAGAGGTGTACGGCCAGTGTAGGAGATCGCTCCCCACACCATGTTGCTGGGTGTTGGCCCTGTGTGCCTCGGTCGTATGCAGTCCTGATTGTGGCGCTCACCTGCACGGCGCCAAACACGCATACGACCATCATTGGCACCAAGGCAGAAGCGACTCTCATCGCTGAAGACGACACGTCTCCATTCGTCCCGCCATTCACGCCTGTCGCGACACCACTGGAGGCGGGCTGCACAATGTTGGGGCGTGAGCGGAAGACGGCCTAACGGTGTGCGGGACCGTAGCCCAGCTTCATGGAGACGGTTGCGAATGGTCCTCGCCGATACCCCAGGAGCAACAGTGCCCTAATTTGCTGGGAATTGGCGGTGCGGTCCCCTACGGCACTGCTTAGGATCCTACGGTCTTGGCGTGCATCCGTGCGTCGCTGCGGTCCGGTCCCAGGTGGATGGGCACGTGCACCTTCCGCCGACCACTGGCGACAACATCGATGTACTGTGGAGACCTCACGCCCCACGTGTTGAGCAATTCGGCGGTACGTCCACCCGGCCTCCCGCATGCCTACTATACGCCCTCGCTCAAAGTCCGTCAACTGCACATACGGTTCACGTCCACGCTGTCGTGGCATGCTACCAGTGTTAAAGACTGCGATGGAGCTCCGTATGCCACCGCAAACTGGCTGACACTGACGGCGGCAGTGCACAAATGCTGCGCAGCTAGCGCCATTCGACGGCCAACACCGCGGTTCCTGGTGTGTCCGCTGTGCCGTGCGTGTGATCATTGCTTGTACAGCCCTCTCGCAGTGTCCGGAGCAAGTATGGTGGGTCTGACACACCGGTGTCAATGTGTTCTTTTTTCCATTTCCAGGAGTGTAGTTTGTTCTCTATCAAAATCTTTCATTTGCTAACTATGCCTATCAGTAGTTAGTGCCTTCAGTAGTTATAATCTTTTATTCATCTGGCACTATTGGCGCTCACTATATTGCAGTAGTTCGAGTAATGAAGATTTTTGTGAGGTAAGTGATTCATGAAAGGTATAGGTTCTTGTTAGTCAGGGCCATTCTTTTGTAGGGATTATTGAAAGTCAGATTGCGTTGCGCTAAAAATATTGTGTGTCAGTTTAGTTATGATCAGAATAAGTAAAGAGAGTAATGACTGAGTACGTTCAGTTTTTTTCAGCTGTTTGAAAATCAAATAAGGTAGAGGTTTATGAGCCCAGTAATTCAGTATTTTTTCTAAGGGGACGTTACAAGCCCTACAACCGTATATCGCCGTCTTTGTCTCCCTTGACCAAGAGAAACCATACGACTGCGTCTGAGATTCCGGTCCCCTCTTCAGACTCCAAACTTATGCACTTCCAAGCAAATATGCCCACCTTATTGTATCCTTTCTCTCCACTTACCCACACTATGTCATTGCTAAAATCACTAGTTCTCATACTTTTCATTACACTGCAGGAATACCGTAAGGTTCCGTTCTCTCCCCTCTACTTTATCTGTTATACACTGCCGATATGCCCAAACCACCTCCTCGCGTCCACCTCCTGCTCATGACGCTACCTTGCTCATCCTCTATCCTACGCTCCAGAAGTCTCCAGATCCATCTTAATCACTTTACCTCCTGATGTAGCTAACGGCTCCTCAGAATTAACTTCTACAGAAGCCAGGCAATAATTATAGGACGCACCACAAGCACCTTCCGTCTCCACGACTTCTGCTTCAAAATCGACGACTCTCCAACCCAGCTTACACATTAAAATGCGTTGGACTAACCAACGACCGGCAACTAACGTGAAAACCGGACCTACTAATCACATTTCAACAAGAAACCCACAATACATTAAAATTACTAAAACAGCTAACCCCTCCACTGTCCTTCACTAATACAAATCCCTGATTCTGCGCATTCTTTGCTACGCAAGTGGTGCATGGATATCCGTCCTACTCAAGTTCCTGAAAGTCCCCCCGCCTGATCCTCGAACGCCATGCTCTCCAACTCGCTTTTCGCATCCGCTTATCTTACCTCACAAGGATCCTTTACTGTCTCATCAAATTCCCACCACTCCTCACGCACATTGAACACCTCCGAATAATCTACACCATCCACAAACTTGACTCCAACAATCGTATCGTGTCCCCTTTCTTTTGCGATCCTACTGTGTTGCCGTGCCTGTACGTTTACATCCAACGCTCCAACTGCATACCCTCCACCTCTCCGAAAGGAATTTCACGACCTCCCTCTCCCAGACCACGAACACCGATGCTATATATACCCATCCTACCAACTCTGAATCCACCCTACCCTGTCCATGTCCCCAACTGTTCTCTCGTCGTCTTCTTCCCATACCACAACTCCTTCTTTTCCCGTCATCCCCACCCCTCTTCCCTTTCAAATTTATACATCCCAACACCAGCTACTCCTCTTGCCTTGTCCCTCATGGTCTAACCTGTCTCATCGCCATCTCTTACCAATCCTCAGTCCTCATTACCAACATTCTCCCGTCTTCCACCATACTCACCTTTCATCAACAATCCACCATCTTAGGGCATGTTATTTTCAGGTTTTGTGAAAGTATTCAATGCTCCGTTTATAATGGTCAGGGTGTCTTCTATCCTGTTTATTGTTTTCAAGTGTTTCTTTATGTGTTTTGGAATTCTTCGGTTGTTTTTCAAGTGTTCTTAACTGTGCTGTCTTCTCACATTTTTATCATTGTTTTAAACTCTTCATGAAGGTAGCACTATTTCTTAAATCCTCCCATTAACATATTCCTTTAAAATAATTTTCAATTCATGGTAACTATGTCTCCCTGTTTCGGGTTTAGCATCCAAGTTAGAGAATAATGTCTACTGGCTGAAGAGCGGATTGTCGGTACCGTGGAAAACCACATGGAGCGATGGGTGATGAAATAACAATAAAGGGAAAAAATCTTGGGAAACTATCAAAGGCCTTCCTGCACTTTGTCGTTCTGTAGAAAGTTCAGATTGATAACACCAAGTCCCGTCATTTGTGAATTTGATTAGTGCACATTGCGTTGTAACGAGTGTCCTTCATAGCTGCCATTTCGATAGTTCACTGCGACTCTTCCATCTGACGGCAACATATGAAATTTCGTACAACTGTTATTTACAGTTGTTACACAACTGGTCATTAAAATTACTACACCACGAAGATGACGTGCTACAGACGCGAAATTTAACCGACAGGAAGAAGATGCTGTGATATGCTAATGATTAGCTTTTCAGAGCATTTACACAAGGTTGGCGTCGGTCGCTACGCTTACAACGCGCTGACAGGAGGAAAGTTCAATGCCCAAGCATATCAAGGCCGTTATTACTGCCAGAGGTGGTTGTTCTGGGTACTGACTTCTCAGGATCTATGCACCCAAACTACGTGAAAATGTAATCACATGTCAGTTCTAGTATAATATATTTCTCCTATGAATACCCGTTCATCATCTGCAATTTTAATGGCAAGTAGTGTAGTTCAATCTGCAACTGTGGATACTGTGCTACCGTCGCTTATTGGAACTTATGAGCGAACGTGGTATTGTCATTAATGCAGAAGACAGAGTGTGGTAAAACCAGACGACATGAAAAACCCTGTATTTACTCGTTCTGGGTACATTTTGGATGGTTTCTCCCAAATAACTGTTTTATGTATAACGCATAGGCAATGACTCGGTTTTGTTTGCGGACTGAGGACCACAGTCGTCAGTAATTAATTAATTGCGTAATATGACGCAATTGAGCGCATCGCTTCAAAAGACGTCACACACCAACATTTCAGTGAGAAGGCCCCGCTGTGAGGAGGGAGAAGCAACCTGGGGTTCGACAGCAGACCTGCTCCTCAGCAGGGAGAAATGGCTGTCGATGAGGTTGTGTAAACGCGCCGAGCGGGCGCCTGCCGAGACGGGCTATTAGCCGCCACAGTCCGCTATTGTCTCCTGTGAGCGTCGCCATCAGTGTCACCCACACTCGCTGCCCCGTTGTGCGACCCCGCGGGTTTCTATTTGTGCTGCTCCGGCTTCGCGCGTGCCACTGCAGCGCTGCTTTAGTGTCGCGGTCATCTGCTGCGGCCAGAATGGGCTACTCAGTGGACTCCCCCGCAGAGCCGCAACAGTGTCTAGTCCCCAGTTCGAAGCTTTATCGGACAATTCTTGAATCCCGCTTTGTCGGCACTGAAAAGTTGCTGCTGCATTTTTTGTTGAATTATTCAGTTTTTGACTTGCCGTGGACTGGACATGACGTTGGAGGTAGCTGACAGAGTGACGTGTTGCTATTATGTCATGTACACCGAGATGACAAAAGCCATCGCCTAGCGCTATACGGTAGAATCACGTACGCAAGGTACACTACTGGCCATTACAATTGCTACACCAAGAAGAAATGCAGATGATAAACAGGTATTCATTGGACAAATATATTACACTACAACTGACGTGTGATTACATTTTCACGCAATTTGGGTGCAAAGATCCTGAGAAATCACTACCCAGAACAACCACCTCTGGCCGTAATAACGGCCTTGATACGCCTGGGCATTGACTCAAACAGAGCTTGGATGGCGTGCACAGGTACAGCTGCCCACGCAGCTTCAGCACGATACCACATTTCATCAAGAGTAGTGACTGGCGTATTGTGACGAGCCAGTTGCTCGGCCCTCATTGACCACACGTTTTCTGTTGGTGAGAGATCTAGAGAATGTGCTGGCCAGGGCAGTATTCGAATATATTCTGTATCCAGAAAAGCCCGTACAGGACCTGCAACATGCGGTCGTGCATTATCCTGCTGAAATGTAGGGTTTCGCAGGGATAGAATGAACGGTAGAGCGACGGGTCGTAATACATCTGAAACGTAACGTCCACTGTTCAAAGTGCCGTCAATGCGAACAAGAGGTGACCGACACGTGTTACCAATGGCACCCCATACCATCACGCCGGGTAATACGCCAGTATTGCGATGACGAATACACGCTTCCAATGTGCGTTCACCACAATGTCGCCAAACACGGATGCGACCATCATGGTGCTGTAATCAGTACCTGGAGTCATCTGCAAAAATGACGTTTTGCCATTCGTGCACCTAGGTTCGTCGTTGAGTACACCATCGCAGGCGCTCCTGTCTGTGATGCAGCGTCATGGGTAACGGCAGCCATGGCCTCCGAGTTGATAGTCCATGCTGCTGAAAACGTCGTCGAACTGTTCGTGCAGATGGTTGTTGTCTTGCAAACGTCTCCATCTGTTGACTCAGGGATCGAGACATGGCTTCACGATCCGTTACTGCCATGTGGAAAAGATGCCTGTCATCTCGACTGCTCGTTATACGAGGCTATTGGGATCGAGCACGGCTTTCCGTATTACCATCCTGAACCCACCGATTACATATTCTGCTAGCAGTCATTGGATCTCGACCAACGCGAGCAGCAATGTCGCGTTACGGTAAACCACAATCGCGATTGGCTACCATCGGACCTTTGTCAAAGTCGAAACGTGATGGTACGCATTTCTCCTCCTTACACGAGGCATCACAACAACGTTTCACCAGACAACTCCTTTCAACTGCTGTTTGTGTATGAGAAATCGGTTGGAAACTTCCCTCGTGTCAGCACCTTGTAGGTGTCGCCACCGGCGCCAACCTTGTGTGAATGCTCTGAAAAGCTAATCATTTGCATATCACAGCATCTTTTTCCCGTCGGTTAAATTTCGCGTCTGTAGCCCGTAATCTTCGTGGTGTAGCAATTTTAATGGCCAGTAGTGTATAAAAGGGAGTTGCATTGGCAGATCTCTCATTTGTCCTCAGGTGACTCATCTGAAAATGTGTGCGACGTTATTATTGCAGAACGACGGGAATTAACAGACTCTGAACGCTAAATGTTGTATGAGTTAGACATATTCAGGCATTACTTCTCACCACGGACAGCACACTGGCCACAGCCTACTTTAACGACCGAGAGCAGCGGCGTCTGAGTAGAGCTGTCAGTGTTAACAGACAAGCAACGCAGAGTGAAATAACCGCAGAAATCAGTCTCGGTCGTATGACGAATTTATCCCTTAGGACAGTGAGGTCAAAAGTGGCGTTAATAGGCTATGACAGCAGACAACCGACGCGAGTGCCTTTGCTAACACCACAACATCGCCTACAGCGCAACTCTCCTGGGCTCGTGACCATATCAGTTCGACCCTAGACGACTGGAAAACCGGGGCCTGGTCAGATGAGTCCCCATTTTAGTTGACAAGAGCTGACGGTAGGATTTGAGTGTAGCGCAGACCATACGAATCCATGGGCCCAACATATAAACAAGGCACTGGGCAAGCTGGTGGGGGCTCAGTAATGATGGCTGTGTTTACATGGAATGCACCGTGTCCTACAGTCCGCCTGAACTGATCATTGGTTGAAAGTGATAATGTTCGGCTTCTTGGACAGCATTTGCAGCCATTCATGAACTTGATGTTTCCAAACAACGATGGAATTTCTGTAGATAGCAATTCACCGTGTCACCAAACCACAGTAATTGCTCTCGATTGATTTGAAGAACATTCTGGACAATTAGAGCGAATGATTTGATCACCCAGATCGTCCGACATTAATCCTATCGACAATTTATAGGAAATAATGGAGATGTCACTCAGTACACAAAAGTTCCTGCACCGGTACACTTTCGCAACTATGGACGTCTATAGAAACAGCATGGCTCAGTATTTTTGCAGGCGACTTCAAACGACCTGTTGAGTCCATACCACGTCGAATTTCTACACTACGCCCGTCAAAAGCAGGTCCTTTACAATATTAGGGGGTATTCCATGACTTTTGTCACCTCATTGTACACATGGCAGAAAAGTGAAACTCTTCTTCGCTGACAACCTTACCATAAACTTCTGTCGCAGTTTCGTCTATTTCTACGTCTTTGACCTATTGCTGTACATCTGCATCTATACTCAGCAAAACATCTTACTCTGTGTGAAGGAGGGAAGTTTTTATACCAATATATACATCTACATCCATACTTCGCAACCCATCTTACGTCGTGTGATGGAGGGTGCTCGTGTACCACTGTCACAAAACTCTTTTTCTGTTTCCGCTGCGAGTGGTGCGTGCGAGAAAGTAGTTATATCTTTGGTAATATTCAATACGCAATGAACGATGCACTTTGCAGGAAGCAGTATGTGGATGATACAACAAGACATTGGCTGCAACGTCAACATGTAGGGAGCTACCACGCGGTCACAGAGACCCTTCTAGTAAGGTGGCGTAAGGCCATCGCTTTGAGTGAAGATGAAAAATAGTGTACAGTAGCCAAAAGAGTTGGGAATAATATGGCGTATTGGAATGTTGAATAAAACTAACATGCTTTCCCAGCTACATGTGTACGAATTTTTCCAGTGTTTAGAATAGTTTCTCGTTTACATATTTAAATCATAGAGCAAGGTTTTCCCTACATCTTCGCTGATATGAGGAAATTTTTGCCCTGTTCCACGCATTATCCGACTCTGATCTGGCCTAGTGATGCCACACACAGAGAAATCTGTTGTGTTTTGGTATTTGCTAGGGTTATGCAAATTTGTTCCATTGACCTCAGTCATTAAGACTATGCAGACAGATTCTCCAATTTTTAGTATATGTTAAGTAAATATATTGCAGTGTAAGCTCATGTTATTGGAATGTAAATGATATAAATTATATGTTACTGTATAGGGATTAGTGAGGAATTATCAGTGCAGTTAATCTTAGATCATCAGAGTAGATTAAGCGGTCTAAACGACTTGTGTTAAAAGTGGCGACCGTGACAGGACGTTTAGTAAAGTTGTTAGTAATGAAAGATTGATCGTGCTACAGTGACAAATTTGATTTGCAGTTGATCTCTAGACCCAGAGAGGGAGACGTCGACAAAGCACTACCGTGATATGAACGGAGAGTATCTTGTCACATTAACGTTTCGCCGTCTCATTCGAGAGAAAACCTGTATGGCACCAAACGGCCGAGAGTTCCGCAACAGCGCGAGCGAACGGGAAGGTGGCGAGAGGTGAGAGCCGGCGCACGTCTCAGCGGGGCTCTGGCGGCGAGGATGCAGATGAGCCGCAGTTACGCAGCCGCAAGTGGAACAAACAGCGCCGGTAAATAGACTTCCTGTTGCCTAATAGGTCGCGCGTCGCGGCGCGGCGGAGCGCTGGATGGCCGCCAGCTGCGGCGCTACGCGCTGGCACGCCACGCACGGCCAAATGTCGCCTCGGCTGTCTGGCGCAACAGCCGCGCCGCTCTGCCGTGCGCTCCTGTTGACTTTTCTCACGCGCAGTGGCTGTCACGAGGACCGCGCGACGAATTTGACACCTGCATCTCCTCTGCTCTCATACTGCACACGATTTCTAAAATTCGCGGAGGAAGAAATCTGGAGAGACATTGTCTTCTATTTTTCGTTTTCTACTTTCATGGTAATATGAGATAAACTACACGGTGGTGACAGAAGTTGTAGGATACCTCCTAACATCGTGTCGGTCCTCCTTTTCCCGGCATAGTTCATCATCTCCTCGTGACATGGACTCAATTAGTCGTTGGAAGTCCCACGTAGAAATATGGGCGCATGCTGCTGCTGTAACCATCCATAACTGTGAAAATGTTGCCGATGTAGGCTGTTGCTCACGAATTGACCTCTCGATTATGCCCCACAAATGTTCGATGGAGATTCATGTCGGGGAATCTGGGTGGCGAACTGTCCAGAATGTTCTTCAAATCAATCGCGAAGAATTATGGCCTGGTGACATGGCGCATTGTTGCTCGGGAACGTTGAATTCATGAATGACTGCAAATGATCTCCAAGTACCCAGGCATAACCATTTACCGTAAATAATCGGTTCAGTTGGACCAGTGAACCCAGTCCAAACCACAGCTTACACCATTACTGAACCACCACCAGCTTGCTCAGTAACTTGTTGACAACTTCGGTCCACGACGTCGTGTGGTCTGAGCCACGCGTGATACCAACTATGAGTTCCTACCAAATGAAATTGGGACTTATCTGATCAGGCCACGGTTTTACAGTGGTCTAGGGTGCATCTGATATGGTAACGAGCCCAGGAGACGCGCTCTGGACATATCGTTTGCTAGCAAAGCCACTCTCGTTGCTCGTCTGCTGTCATAGCCCATTAACATCAAATTTCTCCGCAATGACATAACGGATACGTTCATCGTACGTCCCAGATTGATTTGGGCGGTTATTACACTTAGCTTTACTTGTCTGTTTGCACTGACAACGCTACGCAAACATTGTTGCTCTCGGTCGTTAAATGAAGGCCGTTGGCCACTGCACTGTCCACGGTGAGAGGTAATGCCTTAAATATTGTGTTCTCGGTACATTCTTGATACTGCATATCTCGGAATATTGACTTTCCTAACGTTCTCCCAAATGAAATGTCCCATGCATCTAGCTCTAACAATCAATCCGCGCTCAAAGTCTGTTAATTCCCGTCGTGCGTCTACGATCACGTTGGAAACGTTTCCACGTGAATCAGCTGAGTACAAATGACAGTTCCGCCAATGCACTGCCCTTTTATACCTTGTTTATGCGATACTTACACCAGTTGTATACATGCATATCGCAGTCTCTTGATTTTTGTCGCCTCAGTATATCTCGCCTTATCCAGAAGGCTCACGTGGTGTAAGGATCAAGTGATAGATATATGGGAGGGAGGCTTCCAATTAGAGCACTCAAAAGTAAATCAGTTTATACTCTACACTGGCTGCCGCTGTCCAGCCCACTGATTGTACAGTTACTTCCACAAATCAGTGACACATCGTAACATTACATCACATGTGTCCCATAACGTTTTAGGTGATCCTACGCCCGAGTTGAGGTAATGATACTGATAGTAATCTCTTAAAATAAAAGCGTAAAATGGGGTGAACTGAAACAGTTTTGAACTTAACGACAGTTTTAAAAAGCAATATGAAAATGAAAATTGTATGGAATTACAGGTCCTGCGCCTAACTTTAAACTTAGAGATAGGTTTCCAACCTCACTCATGCTTCTACAACACAAAAAATAAGAATTTGATGTTTATGTTCATACACAGTGTCGAAACGGCAGTGTCAATCTCAAAAATTGTTTTTCATTTATTCGTCTTTTTAGCGAATAGGCGAATAGGGAGTATAAGGCCTAGAAGTATAAGAAACAAAATTTATCTAGTTCAAAACATTTTATGCAATACAAGAACTAAAAATATTGCATGGATTGTAGTTTTATTCTGTTTACCATACAAAAACTTTTATTTTATTGTAATATTAAAATGATAAACTTGTTTTTTTTGTTACCACATTAAGTCAATGGCATCATGTTTAAGAGTAACTAAGAGCCTTCGAATAACATCTTTTTGATTAAAACATGACTCCTCATCCGCTAAAACAAACGTTTTTAATCGCCCTTCTTTGCCCAAAGAAAATCAACTTAACCTTTGTCTTCCAAACAAAACGAATTTTACATGCTTACAGTCTACTGAGTGCTTACTTTTTCCATATTCTTTAGTCACACCATAATCTCCTGGCTGAGAACAGTGCCAGATGGGTCTCCATTTCCGTCAAATTCTTTATCTTATTCTTGTGGTGCACTGTCGATTACTGTTCCTATTCATTCCGTAAATTCCGAAAACACAACGCTACATTTCCATTAGCCGAGACGTGAGTCGGATTAAAATACAATTAAAAACTAAACTTTGCTTAGTGTAACGGATCTGAAAATTTTCTCACTGTACATTCATATTAAAACAATACCGTTTACATTGGTACTTACAGATAAGGTTCGAAGGAAGCAAATTCAACAACGCATCTTATGTTTGTCATAGAGTGAACAAAATATCAACAGCGAGTGTCGCCAACTTTAAATCATACACTCCTGGAAATGGAAAAAAGAACACATTGACACCGGTGTGTCAGACCCACCATACTTGATCCCGACACGGCGAGAGGGCTGTACAAGCAATGATCACACGCACGGCACAGCGGACACACCAGGAACCGCGGTGTTGGCCGTCGAATGGCGCTAGCTGCGCAGCATTTGTGCACCGCCGCCGTCAGTGTCAGCCAGTTTGCCGTGGCATACGGAGCTCCATCGCAGTCTTTAACACTGGTAGCATGCCGCGACAGCGTGGACGTGAACCGTATGTGCAGTTGACGGACTTTGAGCGAGGGCGTATAGTGGGCATGCGGGAGGCCGGGTGGACGTACCGCCGAATTGCTCAACACGTGGGGCGTAAGGTCTCCACAGTACATCGATGTTGTCGCCAGTGGTCGGCGGAATGTGCACATGCCCGTCGACCTGGGACCGGACCGCAGCGACGCACGGATGCACGCCAAGACTGTAGGATCCTACGAAGTGCCGTAGGGGACTGCACCGCCACTTCCCAGCAAATTAGGGACACTGTTGCTTCTGGGGTATCGGCGAGGACCATTCGCAACCGTCTCCATGAAGCTGGGCTACGGTCCCGCACACCGTTAGGCCGTCTTCCGCTCACGCCCCAACATCGTGCAGCCCGCCTCCAGTGGTGTCGCGATAGGCGTGAATGGCGGACGAATGGAGACGTGTCGTCTTCAGCGATGAGAGTCGCTTCTGCCTTGGTGCCAAAGATGGTCGTATGCGTGTTTAGCGCCATGCAGGTGAGCGCCACAATCAGGACTGCATACGGCCGAGGCACACAGGGCCAACACCCGGCATCATGGTGTGGGGAGCGATCTCCTACACTGGCCGTACACCTCTGGTGATCGTCGAGGGGACACTGACTAGTGCGCGGTACATCCAAACCGTCATCGAACCCATCGTTCTACCATTCCTAGACCGGCAAGGGAACTTGCTGTTACAACAGGACAATGCACGTCCGTATGTATCCCGTGCCACCCAACGTGCTCTAGAAGGTGTAAGTCAACTACCCTGGCCAGCAAGATCTCCGGATCTGTCCCCCATTGAGCATGTTTGGGACTGGATGAAGCGTCGTCTCACGCGGTCTGCACGTCCAGCACGAACGCTGGTCCAACTGAGGCGCCAGGTGGAAATGGCATGGCAAGCCGTTCCACAGGACTACATCCAGCATCTCTACGATCGTCTCCATGGGAGAATAGCAGCCTGCATTGCTGCGAAAGGTGGATATACACTGTACTAGTGCCGACATTGTGCATGCTCTGTTGCATGTGTCTATGTGCCTGTGGGTCTGTCAGTGTGATCATGTGATGTATCTGACCCCAGGAATGTGTCAATAAAGTTTCCCTTTCCTGGGACAATGAATTCACGGTGTTCTTATTTCAATTTCCAGGAGTGTAATTTTGCTCTTAAATCGTTTCACTAGCAACCTAGACAAACAAACCATTGAATGAAATTCCCTTTTGTGTTTTCCGAAGAGGTAGCGTAGAATTTTTCTGGGAGAGTTGTTTCTAATATCCCATTGTTTTCATTCATTATCTGATGGTATTTGTGAATGTACAGAAGATTGATATATTTATCATGGTCCTTTATGTTATTTATCTGTGAATTATCGTACATCTCTCAAGCGAGACTGGGATACTCCAGCAGCAGGCTACTACAAATCAACTTCTTTTTGGAAAAATCCTGCTGTACAGAGGTGTTTTTCTTGTTGTTTTTTTTTTTCGTTCTGAGCGCAGTCGCTGGAATGTTGGGGCTCCCGAGCACATACGAAGTTCCGTAATATAACGAGCAATCGAATGAAAACGAGGCAAATAGAAAAGTGAAATGTTCTTTATCTCGGAAGTAATCACTATTACTTTTAACACATTTGTCTCACAGTGAGACAAGACGGTCGATGCCTGCCTGAAAAATGTTTGCGGTAGCCTACGGAACCTTGATTGAACCCAGGCGTGCATCTCTTCGACCGAATAAACGAATGTCTTCCTTCAGGGCTTCGTAAATATGGAAATCATTTGGGGAAAGATCGGGAGGACGTGTAAGGGCTTCCCAGCGAAACGTCTGCAGCGTAGTCTAAACAATCTTGGCAACACGTGGGCGACTCTGGGTACAATCATGGACGGCTCCATAGAGAGCCACAAATATATTCCCGTTGAGGCACTGAACGTCTTGTCTCACGGTGGGATAAATGTATCAACAGTTACTGCTATTCTTTTTTTGTAATAATGACGAAATGGCTTACTTTTATTCATCTATCTCGTTATCATTTGACTGCTCCTTATAGATACGTGAAGTACTAGTTGGCACTGACCTGGCACTCCATGATAGCAGAGAACGTGAACGTCACTGTCAAGGGTCGTTGCACACGGTTACTGTGCTGTTGTTATAGTTCAGAATGGACGTATTAAGGAAAGTCTATGGAACGCTGTCGTCTTTCTACACTCGACGACGCTACCACTACATTGTCATAGACGCCGGGATTGTCTGTGTAACAACAAGGGCTTGGACGCCCTTTAGATTGTATAGCTGACCCTGTGGTATCTTATTTCGTAATTTAATTTCAGTTTCGTTTAACTATATTTTAAATGGAAACCACTATTTTTTCTCATTCACTGATATCTGGGATAGGGTGTTGTTTTCTATTGTCCTCTCTGAAAGTACGAGTATCACTGTGAATGGAAAATTAAATTAAAAGTGCCTTATCACACTGTTTAAGTAACAGTCATCTTGAATTTCGCCAAAAAATATAAGGTCTTGCTTGGCAAAGTAACTAGCTATTTGAGATTTCCTTGCTTTAAATAAGGTAACATTAAAAACTAAAAGGAGATAAAGGCACAGATAATTTTTATTGAATTGCAACTGACATAAATTTTCTTAAGTTTGGGATATTTATGTGCAGTGTGGTTCTGGCTTCTGAAATTGAAAGTGTATAAAAATTATACACTAATCTGAAACAATTTTCATGAGGAGATTACAGTGTATTTTGTAATGACAGTTGTTTATGTGTAGTGATGCTTCATGGACTGCTAAATGTCAGTATTCATATTCAGTAATAAGTGAACCTATTGTCAGTACCGATTTACCAGTTGAAATGTCTTTTAATGCAACCTTGGGATTTTTGTACTAGTGAGGGATTATTTATGCTAAACCTGCGCCTATAAAAAAATTATGTAATCCGTATAGCACGCATGCGTTCAAATATCGAGATAAACCAGGCAATACTCTACTGCTTCAGACTGTGAAATTCGTGTGTAGTGAATTTGCAACCGTGTTATTGCAAGTTATTTACTTTTTGGACAACAAAATAGCGTATGAACGCCGTAATCCAATTCAGTTCTAACCTGATCTGCGTAGCTAATATCAAACATTAATTAATTAAAGTTTTTAACTTTAGAAATCCGAGGCAGGTATTAGTGTGCTCTACGACTGTATGTTACAGATGTTCCCTACTTCATTTCGTCTTGCTTTGAAATCCATGCGTTGTTTGCGGTCCATTGTGAGTAAAATCACCCGATCTAGTGGTTAACCTATTCGAGTAAAACAAGGGCACGTTAGAATCTGACGTACAAGCCTCCAAAGTGGTGGACAATAGAAATGCCTTGCTCTTGGCTGACAGTAACACGAGCTCATAATCACTGAATTATATGTCTTTATTCAATGCACAGAAGTGCAGCAGCTAATTGTCAGTATATCTGCTGTTGTTTCTGTCAGTTCGACCTATCTGACTAATGAAGTTTTGGTCTGCAGCAAAATAAGTAAAAGGATAAAAGTCGTCCATTCATTCGCTAGCCGTACTGGATCGGAGGATGGTACAAACAGGCTTAAAAAGTTATCAATTTTAAATTCTTGTGGTGTGTTGTACTTCGATTCCTCCTTTTCGTCATTGCAAGAACGCCAAAATCACTGATAATGAGATAAGTTATTGCGGAATGGAAAAAAATCAAATAAAATTAATCAATAATGCAAAGGATCTTTTTCCGGCCGCAGCGATGTCGGAGATTTGATGTTTACCAGATTCCTGATATTCTTGGTAACTCGTGAAATGGTCGTACGGAAAATCCCCACTTCGTCGCTACCTCGACGATGGTTTGTCCCATCGCTCGTGCGCTGACTGTGACACCACGTTCAAATTCACTTAAATCTTGATATCCTGCCATTGTGGCAGTAGTAAGCGCTCTAAGGACAGTGTGAGACACTTTTTATGTTATATAGGCGATGCCGACCGCAGCCCCGTAATGTGCCTGTTTATATACAAGAACAAAATGACGTCGTCGATGTCCCAGGCTCGCCCACTTCGCGAAGAATCATCCCAGGCGGTAGAAGTGTCGCCTCATGTAACGGATGGCATACTAAGTGGTCGATAAGAGTCAGGATCATTGCGAGAAACATCCCTCGGGATACGGATATTTGCACTCTCAATTGATGAATCGTATTAGTGTCGCTATCCCACGGTATAGGATAAAATTATGAATACTCTACCCGTTCTCCTGCTTAGATAAATGAAACAAATCGTTTGGTTCTTATTCCATTTGATGTGGTCAACGGTGGACCTGCAGTTGGTTGTCGAGCTACCATTAGTTCATGATCGGTTCCTTAGGAAACACCAAAACAGGATTATTTGCCGTTTTCTCGAACCAAAACCGAGTCGAAGATGCCAACAGGGCTATGCACAGCAAAAGGCTGAAATATTTACAATATATTCCTAAGCTCTCGATCTCCAGAAAGCTTGGAAATTTTCTTGATAGCTTTGTTCGTTTCCGAGATTCAGAAGGTCAACTTTATCTTAGATGTACACGTAAAATGTACACATAAAATCCGAAGTGAAGCGAAATATAAGTAATACACTACTGCCATTAAACTTGCTACACCACGAAGATGAGGTGCTAGAGACGCGAAATTTAACCGACAGGAAGAAGATGGTGTGATATGCAAATGATTAGCTTTTCAGAGCATTCACTACGTTGGCGCCGGTGGCGACATCTACAACGTGCTCACATGAGGAAAGTTTCCAACCGATTTCTCATACACAAACAGCAGTTGACCGGCGTTGTCTGGAGAAACGTTGTTGGGATGCCTCGTGTAAGGAAGACTAATGCGAACCATCACGTTCCCCACTTTGATAAAGGTCCGATTGTAGCCTATCGCGATTGCGGTTTATCGTATCGCGATATTGCTGCTCGCGTTGGTCGAGATCTAATGACTGTTAGCAGAATATGTAATCGGTGGGTCCAGGATGGTAATACGGAACGCCGTGCTGTATCCCAATGGCCTCGTATAACGAGCAGGCGAGATGACAGGCATCTTATCCGCATGGCTGTAACGGATCGTGCAGCCACGTCTCGATCCCTGAGTTAACAGATGGGGACGTTTGCAAGACAAGAACAATCTTCACGAACAGTTCGACGACGTTTGCTGCAACACAGACTATCAGCTCGGAGGCCGTGGCTGCTGTTACCCTTGACGCCCCATCACAGACAGGAGCGCCTGCTATGGTTTTTCAACGACGAACCTGGGTGCACGAATGGCAAAACGTCATTTTTGAATGAATCCAGGCTCTGTTGACAGCATCATGACGGTCGCATATGTGTTTTTGTCGACACCGTGATGAATGCAGATTGGAAGCGTGTATTCGGCATCGCCATACTGGCGTATCACCCGGCGTGATGGTATGGGGTGCCAGTGATTACATGTCTCGGTCATCTCTTGTACGTATTGACGGCAGTTTGAACAGTGAACGTCACATTTCAGATGTATTACAAACCGTCGCTCTACCGTGCATTCTATCCCAGAGAAACCCTACATTTCAGCAGGATAATGCACGACCGCATGTTGCAGGTCCTGTACGGGCCTTTCTAGATACAGAAAATATTCGAGTACTGCCCTGGCGAGCACATTCTCCAGATCTCTCACGAATTGACAACGTCTGGTCAATGGTGGCCGAGCAAGTGGCTCGTCACAATACGCCGGTCACTACTATTGATGAACTGTGCTATAGTGCATGGGCAGCTTTACCTGTACGCGCCATGCTTTGTTGACTCAATGCCCAGGCGTATGAAGTTGCATGAAAATGTAATCACATGTCAGTTCTAGTATAATATATTTGTCCAGTGAATACCAGTTTATCATCTGCATTTCTTCTTGGTGTAGCAATTTTAATGGCCAGTAGTGTAAATAATGGCACCAAATTGCTCTAGTTGTACAAGTAAAATAAGGACATAAAAACGTTGTTTATAAAGTAACGTATCACGGAGAAATATGCAGTAAAGTATCTTCATTATTATCAGAATGTCATTTGTAGTACTGCAGCACAAGCAAAATTTTTTGGCACGTAAGGAAACCGGTCTGAAGTGTAAAATTTGTTTTGGGTCATTTGAATTTCCCACAAGTAAACTATCAAAATTTTACTGCCCCACAAATTTCTTTTCATGTGAGTCATATTTCGTGCTGTGGCAGGGAAAAGAAAGAAACCAGCGGAGAAATGCTCCTGTCGGAGAACAACAAATGCGAATCTGTTCCTATTTAAAAATCTCTGACTAGAAAGTGGAATACCATTTACCTATTTCTACCTTCCTCAGCAAGATAAAAAAATTTCCAAAACATTTTCGCATGCGAACATATTAAATGTTTTTATAACGGGCGAGAGGGAGACAGTGGCAGTGGGGCAGAAAAGGAGGACTAATAAAAACTGGAATATAGTAAACAATGTTGGTGGTACAGAAAGAGCGAAGGAAGCAATGGCAATGTGAGAGAAAGAAAACTGAAGTAGCTCGTGTCAGTGGGAGAAGAATAAAGAGAAGGTTAAAGTCGAAGTGTGTGAGAGCCAGTGATAGTGAGAGATAGTGTCTATGACAATTACAACGAGGAAGAGAGAGATAATGACAGAGGGAAGAGACAGCAGCAGTGGGAAGGAATGAATGAGACACAAGAAGTAAGGGAGAGCAAGAGGGAGATAGTGACAGTGAGAAAAGACAGTAATAGTAGGATGGAACGGAGACTGTCTGTGAGACAGGAGACAGTGACAATTAGAGAGGTACAAAGAGATAGGGACAATGAGTTGGGCTGAATAATTGGGTGGAAATGGATATCTCGAAGTGGACGGGTCTGAGCGGCTTACAGCGATGGACTAGTGGGTTTGAGCGAGTAATAATTCGAGGAGGAGAATGTTTGAGAGGTGAGTTGAATGTAAAAAACAGCGCGAATATGTCCGCACGCCAAAATTTTTGGGACAGGTTATAAAGGTGGTGACGAACGTAGAATGAGGCAGCTGGTATCCCATTTTCAGGCAGAGTCTTTTAAACAGGAGCATATTCGCCTTTTTGTGCTCCAATAGGAGTATTTTTCCGTTGTTTTTATTTACGGCAACAAATGTTTATGCGATACAACTAAAGTTTACGAAAATACATTTTCTGGAAACCTTACCGAATTCTTGATATGCGGAAAACTTTTTGTTATTCTGTTTACTTGAAAAAATCATGGAAACTAGATCTGAAGAATAAATAATATTTTCACCTGCGCCAAATAAGAGCTCTGCAGAAATTTATAACGCGATATAATTTGAGTTAAATGTGGTGCATAATGCCGATTAAGCGCTTCAGGAGCTAAACTTTCGTTTCTTTAGTTTCGTCACGAAAAATACGTCGCCAGATCTGTAATTGAAGAGTTATTGTGTATTCTGAGTAGCCTATTTATTTCTAACGAAAATATACATGTTAATCGATGTAAGGGAACTTATCTTAAATAATCCTACCAGCCTGAGAGGGAAAGAAGAAGAGAAATATAAAAATTATTGTTTTAGTGTTGCAGCAATAATACTGCAGGCTGTGGCAGAGATTACTTTTTCCTAGTAAATAAAGAATGAGTTCACAATTAAATGAATACCCCTAGCTGCATACAGACGTTGATGTAAGTCAACGGGGACAGTTGGAAATGTGTGCCCCGACCGGGACTCGAACCTAGGATCTCCTGCTTACATGGCAGACGCTCTCTTTGCGTTTGGTCTGGGTGGACGTCACAATACATCCGTTCAAGTTGATCGTTGGTTTCTTGACTCAGGTTTTTATTACAAAGTGCACGCAGCCCTCTGACAGAACACGCTGAGCTACCGTACCGGAAACCATCTGAGCCACCGAGGACACAGAGGATAGTGCGACTGCAGGGACTTAACTCTGGTACGGCTCCCGTGAGACCCACATTCGCAACTTACTGTCACGCACTATAGTCATGGAGCTCCTGCCCACCGTACTCATTACTCACGGCTTTACTGTGGATTCCCGTAAGGGAAGAAGAAGATGGTCAAATAGCCGGTGCTTAACTATATAATGTTCTTTCGCACATGTCCGAAAGAACAGATACGGCCATTGACCTTCTTCTTCCGTGCGGATGCACACGAATTGCCCGAACTCTTACATTCGTAGTGCCGCTGCCCATCAGTGTAATGGGCAGCGGCGCTACGAATGTAGTGTGTGGACATTAAGTTGGAAATGTGGGTCTCACGGGGAGCGTGCAAGGGATAGTCCCTGCAGTCGCATTATCCTCTTTGCGCTCGGTGGCTTAGCTCGATAGAGCATCTGCTATGTAAGCAGGAGATCCCGGGTTCGAGTCCCGGTGGGTTCACACATTTTCAACTGTCTCCTTTGACTTACATCAACGCCTGTAAGCAGCTAGTTGTATTCATTTCATTCAAATTTCATTCTAACGAGCTCCATGGTCACCGATGGTCTGTTCTTTATATATCTTATTGTTTAAATACTGAGTTCCTGAGATAAATTGCGTTCCGAGTATATTATTGATGAAGTACTTATTAAAATTTAAAAACGTACGAAAATATAATTTTATTCTGTAGCTACTTACAGAGAGCATTATAAAAATAATTGTAGCACTTCTCCCACATTTGCCACTAGGGCGTCTACGAACCACTCAGCAAGTCTATAGTCATTTATTTTTAATGATAATGTTCTCTGTCCTTTCGTTTAAGGAGCAGGAGACAATTTGAGAGAAAATGCTGTGAGGTGCCCGCTCGCAGGAGAGAAATAGATATTTTTTTTTTCTGGAAGACATTCCCAATCTTGCATTAGCTGAGTCGCCTGCGCAGCCCTGCTTGTGAACGTGGCCAGACCCGACCCACTTCTCACAAATCACACAGTTTCGTCTAAATTCCCCACGCAGATCTGAGTTCGAAACTGCCATCGTTACACAGTTATATATTCTCTTTTCATCAACCGATTACGGCTACCGAAATGTCATTTACATTCAGAGATTCTTTCGATCGCCGGCCAGAGTGGCCGAGCGGTTCTAGGCGCTACAGTCTGGAACCGCGCGACAGCTACGGTCGCTGGTTCGAATCCTGCCTCGAGCATGGATGTGTGTGATGTCCTTAGGTTAGGTAGGTTTAAGTAGTTCTAAGTTCTAGGGGGCTGATGACCACAGACGTGAAGTCCCTTAGTGCTCAGAGTCATTTGAACCATTCTTTCTATCACCTTGTTAAATGAGAGAAGAGCATGACCGCCAAGGTCTTCTTTTTCCACGTGGACACGTCCCAGGCAAACCATTTCTGTCCACTGACTTCCCCCGGCAGTTCCCCAGCCAAGGATGCGACGTCGAATTTATAATCATAAAGATTTATGAAAATACTTCTGCCATCGTTCAGTATCACAAAAAAATAAAGCGCAAAATATCAACTCACGCAACCATAAGAAGTGGAATCAACCAAATGAAAGACAGCAACGAACGATCACACGGGAAAGAAGGCAGCCTGAAACTGAAGCGCGGTTCAAGCGGCAGGTGTTGTAGCGGTAAGGGTGAATCTCTGGCAACCGCGGGTGATAGCGGGTCATCGGTCCCCTAGAACTTAGAACTACTTAAACCTAACTAACCTAAGGACATCACACACATCCATGCCCGAGGCAGGATTCGAACCTGCGACCGTAGCAAATAACTAACAATAATAAATTAGTAGCAGTACTTTATGGAAACTGCACTGTGTGACGTAACTCATGATAATGCTGATTGAAAACATGCTTAATCGTTACAAAAGTTGTTTATCAATCTTTGCTTATTACATTACAGATGAGTGCATGTCAGATTAATGCAGGGCAAAAACTATCTTTTCGTACTAATGTTACATAAACGTATGCACATAACAGTATTTATGAAGTACAATACAGAATTCCAAAACTACTTTGACTACATGAAATCCAGCATGCTTTTGTCATAGAATATGAATTTCACTTTAAATCACTTTTAATTTGAATTGATAGTCTGCAGTAGTAGTGCAACACTGTATGAGCAGTTGTAGTTACTACTGACTTTTATTACAGTAATCTCTCAATTCAAAATGAACTGTATTTGTCTTCCTTTAATTATTTCTTTCGCTTGTGACTTTGTCGGAATTTATGGTGAAAAGATAGGACCTTGATGAAGGGTAATCACTTGGGTCAATGAAGTTTCTCAAGTCAAGTTTGTTATTTGACTAAACACACTACAATATTCCAAAAAGTTACTAAGAAGCTAGCATGCCTGGTACACAGCTACAAAATACTGGCTGTATAGTGCTCTGCGATGCGAAGTAGTGTATATTATGTGATCCATTATTGGCAAAAGGCTCTTCTTGATTAGCGGGCAGCTCGAATAAATTTGGGCCTCACAGTCTTCTTCAGTACTTTCAAAATCTTCTTGCGACCTTATACTGTGCCCACAAACTGATTCACCCACTTATAATTTGCTTGACCATATATCAAAACAACGTTTTCGGCGCAACACACCCTGGCAATTGCCCGCCAACACATACGTCTGATCCACACCACAGATGCTTCGTAACTACTTTTCTGTCTTGATCTGTACAGTTGCGCGCTCTCACACCAGCGATGTTATTGTTACTCAAAAGATACACCATACAGGTAAAAAAAGAAGAGGTGGCACTGCAGACTTACGCTGTACGATGTTTTGAAGTCGGAGTGGGCGGGGCCTGAGGTCATTTTAAGGAGCACAAAACGTAAGCGCACTACTGGTTACGATTGCTTCTTGTTCGTTATTTCTGTCATGTGCGGGCAACACCTGTTTTAAATACTAAAAAATAGAGTGCTTACATGACTGACGTATTGTCAGGAAGGCAATTTCGAACGTTTTCCTGTTCTCGTATGCGTACTTGCCCTTGTAATACGACACAGAGTGACGTCACGGGGAAGTATCACCGCGGTGAACTATGGGGATATGAATGCGGTGAACCCTCCTCCTTGGGTTAACCTAATGTTTTGGGCTAATTAGGAAGGCGGATGTTTGTAACATAATGCCACTCCCCTTCTTTTTTTATTTCCATGAGATATACTCTGTGCTTTATACAATAAAAACTTCCCTGACATAGCCAGTGTGTTTACTGTAACTATTTGATATAAGTAATTCTTACTTATCCTGTCAGCATACACCACATTCTCATAAACACTAGTAGCTAACAAATTCATTAATACAGTTACTTACAAAAACTGGTTATAAACTCGAGAAATCAAGTAATTAAAAATACGTGAGAAACTGGCTTGCAGTAGTGTTACAAGGTTTCCCAAGATTGACTAAATGAATGCCGTACCTCCTACGTGCGTCTCAGCACGCCATTTGCTTCGTAGCTGACCCTAGAGCAATTCTGAACAGATTTGAAAAAGATGCGTCTATTTCCCATGAGCCTATTGACATTAATTGAAGATTAGAACAAAGATTCTGCATAAGCAGCGCATTTGAGAGTAACCAGAATTTTGCCTGTAGTTACGTTGCTAACGCTTAGTCTCGTGTGTCATCGCCACGGTCGGTGGTAACAACTCACAGTGCCGGCTGACGACTAAAGAGCAGGTGTTTATGACAGTCAGTGTCACGCGAAGCACACAAATGAGTTGCATGCTAGCGCCCAAGCACCGACAACATCAGGTTAGTCGCCAGAGGACTGAAAAAGTAGATATAACTACTTTTGATGTTTTGGTTTCAACCGGAAACTACGAGAAAGTCTGACGCGGAAACAGAGGAAAATGGTAATCGGTGCTTTTCACAGTGCTTGGAAGACTGACCGGAAGCGGATTAGGAAAGCCTTAGAACAGCAGAGGATGTCGGAAAGTGTAAAGAGGGTCATGGCCAGAACTTACCAGCCGAAATCCGTGGCTGCGGACTATTTACCACTTTGCGATCAGTATGTTCCACCACTAGCGTTCAACAAAAGCATCGTGAAAAAGTTAGTCAGGTACGGGTGGGACTCTCGCACTCAGGGTTCCGTGCAGTCTTAGTTATGCATATAGAAAGTTCTGTTCCGGGAAACGAAAATATTGATCATTTTTGCCTGTTATCGACATTGATGCAGGCAAGACATCGGTCTCGGGAATTCCAAGATTTCCGAGAATTCTTTAATTTCAGTAACATAAACGTGACAAAGTAATGCCGGAGGCAGGTGACCATTATTACAGTAATCAGTAGGTCTGCATTCAGGTTAACTGGGTCGCAGTGGTAAAAGTCAAACATCAGGCAAGAAATGAATTTATTGCTCATATGACGTAATAAAGTCATTCCTTACTGATGTTTGACTATTACCATTACGACCCAGTTAGCCTGAATGCGGACCTACTGATTGCTTTAATTTCAAGTATGATATTGGATAAGAAAAAACAGTTTTTTTTTCATGTGATATAACTGCAAATTAACAACTTCCAAGTTTTTTTTTCCTTTACGTGTACTGTGAAACCTTACTGCTTGCCAAATTTAATAATTGTGCATCAACGGGAATTACCATATTTATTTTGATGAGTCGATTTACGAGTGTTAAAATGTGACATAAATGGTCGTGTCTTTCGACTGCATTGACCTAGAAACTTAAGTCTTTTAGACCACCCACGGACCGTAGACTTCAGTATGTGACATAAATTTAAACTTGATTCGTCTACCCGTTTCTCACAAAAGGGAGTTTTAATAGTCAGACAGGCAGGCAGATAGACAGACGGACAACAGAGCAAGGGTTCCGTTTTTACCGTTTGCGGCACGGAACTCTAAAAACGAAGTAGCCATTCCAAAATGGAAAGATAAATGAGCCGATCTATACTGTGAACATTAATGTAACATTTTCTGTCTGTATTACCGGCTATGAGAACAAGAGATAGCACTACCAGTAGTTTTCTTCATCTGAAGTTCATTTTTACGAGAATATTAGGAACATCGTGGTATTCGTTTTAAGAACAACGAAAGTAACATAATTCTGATAAATAGGCATTTACATTCCTGCAGGCCTATCTTGACCAGGAAGCGACAAATGGTTCGCTTACAGTAGGAATCATTCCGACACCTGGCTGAATTAATTTCGGGAAACTACGGGAAACCTAAATTAGGATCGTCGAAAGAAGGTTTGAACCTCCGTTCTCTCGAATACAAGCTAGTCTGTTTAAAACAGTGCTATGTCATTTTGTTTATTCGTAGTGTAAAATACTGTTTTGCAAAGAAGTGTTTTAATAATGTAAAACAGTAGTGCTACACTGCTCATTCGTTTCTCAGTCCCAGTTATCGAACACGGTAAACACACATTACTTCATAATGTAAGACAACCTACAGTATCAGCTGACGTCTGGACGATAGTGACAATATTTGTCTTCCGTTTTGTATATCACGATTTCCCGTTAGCTCTCCTGAAAAGGTATCCCTACATAATGGGCTCTCAAAAAGGTAATGGGTTAGAATAATACATTGCCCAACTCTGAGAGTAACGTCATCCACTTCCAAGAAAAAAAAGAAAGGAAAAACACTGTGAACCTCTTCCAATTCCAAGAAAAAGAAGAAGGGAAAAACACTGTGAAAGTGTTACGTAAAATGTAGATGTTTCATGACCACTATCTTTATTATTACTCACCTGTGTTACATTTTGTACCAAACCCCTTCTTCGTATTATCTAAGGAATTACTCGTTGCGTGGAATGTATTACTTAAGAGATTCTTTTTAATTCTCCTTGGGCAATTTATTGTACAGTTTTATTTATTGGTAGGAAATGTTGTGTTCAGTTTAATGTTCATTGTTTCTTGGCAAATGTAAGTTCACTCTAGATGTTTTTCCATTATCATAGTTATTATTATTATCAATGTTATTCTTATTATCAATTTTATTTTTGGTTTGCATAACTCATGGTAAATATGTATGTATTAACCTGGGGACCTAGAAATGACGGAGAGGCTTCATCCCCACAGTGCATCCCCCCCAGGAACGTCTCATACCAGACGAGTGTAATACTCCAAATGTTTGTGTGGTAGAATAATTATAATGTACTGTACGCGTACGTGGAAACAGTATTTGTGCAGCAATCACCGACACAGTGTAACTGCCTGCAACCACCGAACCAGATGGAAAACCACCTTAAAAACCATTCACAGGCTGGCATGCACACCAGTGCTCGACACTAATCCACCGGGCGTTAAACTGCGTGGCTAGCCGGGCGCGCCATGGTACATATACTCACATGACGTAGTTAAAATCCCCAAAGTTTTGAACAGACATTTACAACGAGGTTGACTCCTATTTTTGTTTATTATTCTCATTGTCCTTGCCTGTAGTTTAAAAACTATGTTCGTATTTTGTACATTTGTTCCCCTGAAAAGAATACTGTAGCTACGAATGGAGGGCACATATGGATAATATATACCTGCCAGATACATACTGATGACAGGACTCTGAAGTCATAACATGCTGATGACAGTCTGATTGCAAGTGTCTTCGTGGGTCAGCACTATTTCAAATAAAAATCAATATCATTCCCAGAAATTGTGTGATTAATACGCAGTCTTTAGAGGTGCCATATATATTGCACTTAACTGTCTCATTTTCCCACTTCGAACTGAAATTAATGGCATTTGTTTCCTTTATGTTCAATGATATTTTATTGCGTATTTACCGAGAGTTAATTTCAGTGGTATGTAGTGATCATTCAGGTAACTGAAGCACTGAATATTATATTATTATGTTATTACATTATTAACTATACAATTATTGCAAATTAATTATGATCATACATTTAATTTAAATGTTAATGTTATAAATTTAGATAAACTCCAGCAAATCAACGGACAGGCTAATCTCGATAACACTCAGAACTGGTAGGTTTATAATTAAAAACATAAATACAGAAAAGAAAAATTTTATAGAAAATAACTAATTTCTTACTTTAATCTACACACTGATTCTTGGTAGACCACTTCTGTAAGATTAACGGAACTCAAATTCTGTTCACTTCAAGGATGTAAAAAAGGTAACCACCTCCTCCAAGAAAGGTTCCTTCTTTCGGACTCCTCTTAGAAGGCGAACTTCAGTTAAAAGATGAGGCACTCTCTCTTCTCCAGTAGAACTTCAAGTGTAGTTTTTGATTCTCTTCACAGCTGAAAACGACTGTTTTATTGAAGACACATTAACAGGTATTGTACATAATAATGATATCAACATATTAAACAGATGAAAGCTTTTGTTTTTCCACTAAATTAGTGCTCAGTAGTTTTGTAAATTCACTCATGGTTTTGTTTCCAAGCTATTCAATACTGTACACTAATTTAGCTCATTTTTCAATCGAAAGGCGTCGAAGAACTTTCCATATGCATCTAAGGGATCCCGGAAGCTGCTTTCAGGTAACTGGTTGGAGTATTGTTCATAGTTTTCATGTAAAATAAATTTTAAAATTTCAGTGTGAAATGATCTTGGGACGTTAAAAACAAGTGGGTATCATTGCTATCGAAGACTTCGCAGTAGATGTGTTTGTACACCGTGCAACAGAATTAAAGGTTCACTTTTTCTAAACGCTGTAATTGCCTCCCATTGAGACCCATAAGTTTGTAATTTCGCTCAAAGATGCCTAAACCCTTCCTCTGTAATGGTACAAACGCGCGGAGCCCTAAAACTTCACCCTCGAGTTCGACGATGCCTCAGAAAGCAAAGTGTACACATATGCGAAATAAAAGTCCAGAGCTCAGAAGCTCACTTTACTTGTAAGACGTTTTAATGGTGTCACATTGGCATCAAGTTTTCCTCAACACCACCGTCGATGTGTCACACGATGGGAAGGTCATCACAGCCCCTCTTATCCATATTTTATCCATTCTTTTGACACCTCTGCGAAGGAGGTCAGATCCGCGACTCCCAGTGTTGGAATCATGCCGTTTTTTTATGGTCGGCCGAGGAAAATATTTGAGAAACATCATCGTTCAGTGACGACACTAGAACACCTCAGGTTTTGACATAATGGGTACCGATGAAACTACCGTTTCTCTTGGGGCGTTGATTCCCTTACATTTCGCGGTCGAAAATGATAGTTCGCTGCCCGATTAGTAATAGTACGACATTTTGGACAATGTTCGACACTGATGACACCCCGAAGGCTTCTACCATACTGTAAGAACATCGGCGGCTAGCAACGCCAGTGAAATTGATCTAGGCACTTCATCCCGGAACCGCGCGACTGCTATGATCGCAGGCTCGAATCCTACCTCGGGCATGGAAGTGTGTGATGTACTTAGGTTAGTTAGCTTTAAGTAGTTCTAAGTTCTAGGGGACTGATGACCTCAGATGTTAAGTCCCATAGTGCTCAGAGCCATTTGAACCATTTTTGAAAGTGGTCTCTCCCCTTTTTTAATCAGTGTATCTGCAGTTTTTTTCTGACGTACGGGGTGGAACCACTAAGGACCGTTCAAACCATTCAACGAAATCTGAACATGATCCAAAACAGCAAAGTGTGCTTATGCTTTTTGAGTGCTCCTGTTTCAAACCCACCTCTGGCGTCATCATAGCGGGGTGTGACATTGACACACACATGAATGAAATGTCAAAAGGAACCTCTGATGACCCCCAACTCGACAAAACCCTCAGTGGCACTAGCCCAGACTTATTGAAAATTTTAAAAATGCACCTCTATGGAGAAAACCTGCAAAGTAGCCCCTGGCACCTACAAGTAGGCAACCCCTTGACACACATCGGATGCCAGTTGCCTGCCGGCAGGTTCCTATGACTACTTTGCAAGTTTTCTCTCTAAAGGCGCATTTTTAAAACTCAATAAATGTAAGCAGGTGCCACCAAGGGTATCGAAGAACTGGGGGACCTCAGAGGGAGTCCTTGACGTTTTATTCTTTCATCTGTCAATCTCACAGTCCTCCGTGATCACGCCAAAGATTGGTGTGACACAGGAGTACTGGAAAACTATAAGCACACTTTGCAGTTTCGAATCACCTTCAAATTTCGTCGAATGGTTTTGAACGGTCCCCAGTGCAGTCGAACTGCACTCGAAACGTGTGGGATCTCGATCAATGGTGTTTCTAGCCCATAACGTCCTTAGATCGATCTGCAGGTCGTACATCGTCAAGAATGTCATACTGTAGCTCATCGCGCTGCAAATTGTTATTTTCGACATCGAAATATGTCGGACTCGACGCCCCAAGGAAAGAACTGGTTTCATTGCTGCCAATTTTGTCACACGTTGAGCTTTTTTTATGTCGATACTTAGCGGTGGTATGTCTGAAATATTTTTTTCGGTAACCCAAAAGAAAAACGCGTGATTCCAACACTGGGCGTCGAGGTTCTGACCTTCATCGGTGAGGCGTCAAAAGAAGGGGCAAGACGTGGGTGAGTGGGTCTGTGACGACGTTTCTATCGTCTGACACGTCATGGTTGGGTTGGGCAAAAAGTTCGTGAAATTTTGTGCCAATGTGACATCGTAAACCCACTTTACATGTCAAGTGAAATTCTGAGCTTTGGCCTATCCTTTTCTTACACATGTCGACTCATTGCTGTCTGAAGCGTCATCGAGCCCAAGGGTTAGGTCGGAGGGCACTGCGCTCTTTCACCCTTACAGATGAATGTTGTAGGCAAATTGGACCCAAATTTCAAACTTATAAGTCCCAATCGGAGGCAATTGCTGGGTACCGAAAAAGTGATGCATTATTCCGTTGCACAGTGGTGATGATATTTTTCCTCTTAGAAGACTCTCCTACTTGGGACACAGCTTATTGGAAAACTTGTTAGCAGTCAACACGTTGCGTTGTTATGGAGCGGCCAGTTTCTTGGGTTTTCTTTGCACAATAAAGAAAATCACTTGCTTGGTTCTACAGACAGTTGTACAACACGCCTTTGAAGGCAAATATTTTGTCGAATGTATTCAAGAAAAAAAAACTGAAAGCTTCTAATAGTCCCAAAAAGCCCGTCATTGTGCTAAAATATATGAATCAGTGTTTGGGTGATGTTCTGGCATGGCACTAAATACGTTACAAAGTCTAGTTCTGTTTCTGTACACACAATGTTCATCAATTTTGATGAGTAATTCCATCGCGTTGGACACACGTATAAAACACAACGTTGCAAAACATATCAAAAAATTTAATATGTTTAGAAGATCTTAAAAAAAGAGCCGTAAGTTTATCAAGCGAATTAAAAAATGTTTTAGTGTCTGATATCTGGCTGATGCTTTGAAACAAAATGAGCTTTAGTAGATGGGCCTAACAATGAAGAAACGTGGCTTTCATTGATGTTTGAACCCCATTGAGAGATCCCACCACAGTCACCGCACAGTCAAGCGTCTATGTAATCAATTTTTCTTTACATCCGAATTTTGGTACGAAGTGCCGGATAAGTTCTGTGATGGCCTGGGCATGTGTATCACTACTAATATTCACAGTACGCTAAGAATCTTTCCTTTATTTCTCCCTCATATACATAATACAGGACACTAAAAATGTGTGCTTTGTATGCTGCATCTGAGGTTTCATGGACTATGACGGCTAAAAAAGGAATATCCACAATTTACCTCTTTAAGCTTCTATTAGATTCTTTTGAATTAGATTAGAAATTCTGCCAAACGAGGATCGTACTCTGCAGACACATAAATCCCCTGATTAAGAGAAATTGTTTCATCGTGTCATCGAAAGGCCAACACTTGATTTCTCAGAAAACACATTGCATTAAACAGTCATTTAAGAATGCCCCTGTTCCGCCTTACCTTTTTAGTGTCTAGAGATATTTTATTTTTAAGCTGGTCATCAAACACTGTTTCTATATTCTACTTTTCCCAAAAGCAGCTATAGCTAAAGATGATCGTAGATTGTTAACAGACCCTCTGTACTCGGCTATCGACTAAACTAAATTTTCCTAATTCGTGTACCGTGTTTTGGTCCAGTTAGCATTTTTATCCTTTCCAAACAACAGACAACGCCAGCGGCTAACCAGTCGCATTCGATATTAATGCTACAGTCAAAATGTCCTGTGAATTTATTGGTCTCCTGAACCAGGTTCAGTAGTTCTGGTACTGGTGATCCATTTTTAATTACCTCCTTATTTTCTGAGAAATAATGCGCACAAAACCTCTTAGACAAAAGTTCTTTCGTAATACATGTAGACAATGTTTTACATTATGTTACTAAATACCCTGGACCATCGACACACTTTCATACAGATTCAACAAACTCACTACTGTCCAGTATTGTGTATTATATTTCCGTTCGAAGTTAGCATCTCTTGTGGCCGAAACACGCACACAGGGCCCGTGGGCCAACAGACGCGCGTGTGCAAGTTTCTCGCTGCCTGAAGCTGCCTTCAGTTGTGACCCGAAAACGCGCTCACTGCGCATGACCAACGTGGCTGCGCGAGCACCTCTCTCACTGCCTAGCTAACTGTGAGCTACATGGATATTGCTTCTGGTCTTCTCAGAATGCTCTATGCTCTATCAACAATGTGACGTCATGATCGTATTGGTTCGGCGTGTTCCGAAGAAAGGCAACGTTTTTATGTAGATGGTGTTAAATTAATGTTTGGTTACAATTACACAATGTTCATTTCAGTTATAAACGCCAATGGTTTGTTTTCTTTGAAGGTATTATTCCAGCTTTCTCAGTGACTGTAATATTGCTGCCATCGGCAAAGAGAATTTTTCACCGTAACCAACGCTGTTAGGAAAGTCTTTGAAGCGTATCAAGAACGGTATTTGTCCTGACATGCTAGCCTAATGAACTGCTATATTAATGTATTCAAGTTCTGATAAGTGTTTCACAAACAGTTTAGATTTATTTGAAATTTGTGTTAAGTCCACTCTTGGTACGTTATCTGCTAGGTGTGACCGGTACCAATTATTAGCTGTTGTTGTTGTTGTCTTCAGTCCTGAGACTGGTTTGATGCAGCTCTCCATGCTACTCTATCCTGTGCAAGCTGCTTCATCTCCCAGTACCTACTGCAACCTACATCCTTCTGAATCTGCTTAGTGTACTCATCTCTCGGTCTCCCTCTACGATTTTTACCCTCCACGCTGCCCTCCAATGCTAAATTTGTGATCCCTTGATGCCTCAAAACATGTCCTACCAACCGATCCCTTCTTCTAGTCAAGTTGTGCCACAAACTTCTCTTCTCCCCAATCCTATTCAATACCTCCTCATTAGTTACGTGATCTATCCACCTTATCTTCAGTATTCTTCTGTAGCACCACATTTCGAAAGCTTCTATTCTCTTCTTGTCCAAACTAGTTATCGTCCATGTTTCACTTCCATACATGGCTACACTCCAAACAAATACTTTCAGAAACGACTTCCTGATCCATAAATCTATATTCGATGTTAACAAATTTCTCTTCTTCAGAAACGCTTTCCTTGCCATTGCCAGTCTACATTTTATATCCTCTCTACTTCGACCATCATCAGTTATTTTACTTCCTAAATAGCAAAACTCCTTTACTACTTTAAGTGTCTCATTTCCTAATCTAATTCCCTCAGCATCACCCGATTTAATTTGACTACATTCCATTATCCTCGTTTTGCTTTTGTTAATGTTCATCTTATATCCTCCTTTCAAGACACTGTCCATTCCGTTCAACTGCTCTTCCAAGTCCTTTGCCGTCTCTGACAGAATTACAATGTCATCGGCGAACCTCAAAGTTTTTACTTCGTCTCCATGAATTTTAATACCTACCCCGAATTTTTCTTTTGTTTCCTTTACTGCTTGCTCAATATACAGATTGAATAACATCGGGGAGAGGCTACAACCCTGTCTCACTCCTTTCCCAACCACTGCTTCCCTTTCATGCCCCTCGACTCTTATGACTGCCATCTGGTTTCTGTACAAATTATGAATAGCCTTTCGCTCCCTGTATTTTACCCCTGCCACCTTTAGCTACACATGTTTTTTTCTAATGATTCTAGCTTATTTTGTAGACTCATATGGTTGACAGTATCAAAACCTTAGAAGAATCTAGGAATATGGCTTATCATAATTATCCTAGTAGTGTTTTGTGTGCACTGCCATACCTATCATCACCCCCGGTGCTGGACCTATATCAACATCGCGAATCCAATCTGTTGACGTTCGTTCTCCTTGACGTTGTGCACAGTCCTCCTGATTCCAACGATCCTGTATTTGCATGAAACTTGTCGGATCTCTATCAACGTGCGCAGTAATACCCCGAAAAGATAATCGCAGTTTCGGCGAGTCTCTATCATGTAGCTATCGAGTTTCGATATGTGCTGGTAAACGTTTTTCCTTCTTACAGTAGGCGTAATACGAAAGTGTCACAAATACACGATATTCAAATGCGATGTTTGAAGCATTCCGTCTCCAGGCCACAAGTGTCCCATTGGGACCATCTGACCGCCGTGTCATCCTCAGATATGGAAGTGGATAGGAGGGGCGTGTTGGCAGCACACCGCTCTCCCGATCGTTACTATGGTTTTCTTTCACCGGAGCCGCTACTATTCGGTGGAGCAGCTCCTCAATTGGAATCACGAGGCTGAGCGCACCCAGAAAAATGGCAACAGCGCATGGCAGCCCGGATCGTCACCCATCCAAGTGCCGGCCACGCCCGTCAGCCCTTAACTTCGGTGATCTGACGAAAACCGGCGTATCCACTGCGGCAATCCTTTTGAATCGTAAGTCTGCTGCATAATTTTCCCCTATACAGGTTGAACATTAATAAAACCGAAAAACTGCTGGGGTGGATTCCTGATTGGAAATGGAGGAAATACAGTGCTATGAACATGTGTCTGGATATGTGTGCGTGCAACAACAACAAGTGGTCCCGGAACACGGTACAGAGTTTCATCGCACCCACGTCACAATAGGTGTTCAAAGTGGTCCCCATGGGATTGCAGGTGATAGGGATGGCAGCGATTGTCAAGCAGGATACGGTTCATACTTTGGCCTACACCATGTTGGACGAGCACTTGCCTGGAGCTTGTTCTTGGATTCGTCTGAGTATCCTGTAGAACCCGGTCCTCCATATCTGGTGTACGCATGGTCCGCCCCCTCCCAGCATGTTCGTCTGTCTGAAAGGCCCGTGATCACTCAGACCCCCGAAAACGGCATGAAATGTTGTGTTATGTGGGTAGTGTCCATGAGTGTACTTGTTTTGATATATCTGTGCTGCCCCTCGACCATCTCCATGGCCGTGCATAAACACCATATGCGCATGTTCCCGACATGAATACCATACCATTCTCCTGCTTACAGTTCCCTGCGTCAGTCTCACAGTGTGCAACACACTAGGAACACATAGCACGTGGCGAGTGAACACATGGTCATAGGACCTTTCGTCCTCCATTGCCAGTCAGGAATACTGAAACGTCTCTGTGGAGTCGTTTCATAAGACGCTTGTCTCACTGGATTCTGTGCGTATTATTAGGTCCACCGCCTGATTGCGGTTTAATTTACTAACTCTTCCAGAAAGACTAAGCAATCAAACTAAAGCTTATTAAATGATATTATCCATAATGAGATTTTCACTCTGCAGCGTAGTGTGCGCTGATATTAAACTTCCTTAAATCTGTGTACCGGACCGAGACTCGAACTCGGGACCTTTGCCTTTCGCGTGCAAGTGCTCTACCATCCAATCTTCCAGGAAGTTTCATATCAGCACACACTCCGCTGCAGAGTGGAAAGCTCATTCTGGAAACATCCCCTAGGCTGTGACTAAGCCATGTCTGCGCAATATCCTTTCTTTCAGGAGTGTTAGTTTTGCAAGGTTCGCAGGAGAGCTTCAGTAAAGTTTAGAAGGTAGGAGACGAGTTACTGGCAGAAGTGAAGCTGTGAGGACGAGCGTGAGTCGTGCTTGGGTAGCTCAATCGGTAGAGCACTTGCCCGCTAAAGGCAAAGGTCCCGAGTTCGACTCTCGGTCCGGCACACAGTTTTAATCTGCCAAGAAGTTTCAAATGATATTATGTTCGATTTTTTTATGTTCCATAGGAAATCATGACCTATATTTATTAAGTTTTCCCTTCACCCTAGCTTATGTGTGCGTGAATGTTGAAACGTCCCCTTAGAAAAAATTTATACACGACTGTGCTTAAACTGACACACAATATTTTTAGCGCAACGCAATCTGACTTTCAAAAATCCCTACGAAAGAATGGCCCTGACTAACATTAACCTATACGTTTCACAATTCACTTACCTCAGAAAAATCTTCGTTACTCTAACTACTGCAATACAGCGAGCGCCAATACTGCCAGCTAAATAAAGGGTTCTAACTACTGAAGGCACTAACTACTGATAGCCATAGTTAGCAAATGAAAGATTTTGATAGAGAACAAACAATGTATTTACCTTAATAGTCAAAATATATATGGTAGTTCATGACATCCAGTCTTACAAATTACAAAACTCCGCCATCTCTCTTCCCACGTCCACCACTGCTGGCGGCTCACCTCCAACTGCGCAACGCTACGCGCTGTTAGCATCCAGCTGCCGCTGCCCGACACTACAATGGCAGACAACAATGCAAACTAGCCACAGACTGCGCACAGCACAGCCAGTGATTTTTCATACAGAGCGCTATGTGGCGTTACCAATAAGAAAACCTAAACAGCCTACTTACAATGTGACTGAATGAGTGTTTTTACGTGTGGTTTCGGGTTTCTTTTGTGGGGTCTCTGAGTTTGTTGTCGTCTGCTAGGAGCAGGCGATGTTTGCTCCTCGTTTGGAGGGTAGCACAGGATGACCAACTTAGGATCCCAGTACCTGGACAGAGAGGTTTACCCTTTTAGTCTGAGCTTGGTTTGTTTGACAGGTTGGTGGCGGTATCCTACCCTCCGGTAGCTTCCGTTGCACCGGTAGTTAGGCGGAGCTCGGTGGAGAAAGGACACTCTGCAGCTAGCGGATGGTGAGTTCAGTACGTGGCTCCTGGAGAAGGTTTCTGCTGATAGGAAGTAGGTCGAAACAGAACTTCCCTATGTTAAACTCATGGAATATTTAAATAGTTCAGCATACTGGAGCGCGTGCAGGTGTGTATTTTCGGAATGTGGCATAATTATTTTGTTAAAAAACTCGGCGATGATGGTGGTTGAAATGAAAAGAGCGGAAGTTGCTTTGTTCCTTTCGGTGGAATTTCTAGCAGTGAATATGTGTAGGAAAAGCTGGTCAGTATGACTTCGGGTGGACGCAAGAATAATAGTGTTTTCGATCGAGTGTGATTTTTATTGTTCTTATTTTCTGTTTTCATGGAAGATGGTATTGTCCCTTTGCGTTCGATCAAAAAACTTAAATGGCTCTGAGCACTATGGGACTTAACATCTGAGGTCATCAGTCCCCTAGAACTTAGAACTACTTAAACCTAACTAACCTAAAGACAACATACTCATCCATAACCGAGGCAGGATTCGAACCTGCGGCCGTAGCAGCCGTGCGTTTCCGGGCTGAAGCACCTAGAACAGCTTGGCCACCGCGGCCTGCTTTTGTGTTCCTCTCGTACCTCGTGTTTGGTAACTGCACTGCAGTAGGTTTTCATATTACAAGTTTAATAGTTTCATGTGTTATAATTTCAGTAAAATTTCAGTTTTTCGTGTGCATAGAGGAAATGTTTGTAACGGTTTGTTTCTGAAGGACCACGTGTAAGTTGAAACGGTTGGGGTGGGGGGGTTCTGCCTTGCCGAGTTTCTTTTACTTCGTGGTGGCAAAATCATTCTGGTACTGCACCATTAAAATTTCTTACATTTGTGCCTGGTTCAATGTCTAATTTCTGAACAGTTAACTCGTAATCAATTTTACAACGTGCTGAAGTTCGGCCGTTCCTAAGCGGCGGGGCGGTTTCTACATCGCATATTCACTCTACAAAACCTTGCGAATCGGATAAACCTCTTTCCCAGCTAGTGTTCGAGCATAATGATGATAGGTATCTCTCTGAACTATTTATGTGGTGGGTATGTAGATAGAATTATTGAATTATTGTTTTCCACTTCCGTCTTGCGTGTTTTTCCTTTCTCATTGTGCTAGCCTACCATTTTTGCGAATTATTTAGTTAAATTTTTTTTACTCAGGCACCAGTCATGTGTATTCATAGGATGTGCATCAAATTCAGTAATGAAATAAACGTGCTACGTAAAAGGTAAATTCAGCCTCCTTTATCTTTCTTATTGCTGCCACTTTTCAAATTAATATTCCACTCCCTGATTTTTTAAAAAAGTTAATCTGCTTGCTGTGATGAACAAAAGTGGGAGTAAAAATCAAAGTGAGCGGATTACTGCTTAAAATTAAGAAATTCACATTAAGAAATTCACCCGAAATTGCGCAGAAGGGTTACATCTCCATTATTCTTGGTACATAACGTATGTCGAGCCTTGGCTAGGGTCCGTTTACAGCTCTACATACATACTTTACAATACGTCCCTGTAGTTTGTCGGTTTTATTCATGTCCACACTGTATACAGAATGTGGATGGCATTACTCCTATCTATATTGTGCGGTTGAGCCAAAATGTTAATCATCTGCGTATCCAGTAACGTAATTTACTTCATAGCAATCTGACGTTTGTTTCACGCCGTCTTCGTTACATGCCAGTTTCAAAGGCCAGCTATGTATATGCCTCGGAGGCCCAAAAATTTCATCCTTCTTCGACAGTGAAATTAAATCTTTTACTTACTTATGGCATTTCCAGGGGCACGTTAAGCTTAATAACGGTATATTCAGTCGTGATATAACCTCCGCTGTTAAAGTTAATATTAATTGCTCTCAAGTGGGCACAGGCAGTCTATACGATAGCGTCATATTAAACCTTAATAACCACCTTTTGCAGAGCGGACGTGCATGAAGAGTATCAGTGAGGTTCTGGAAGGTACCGACTCCAGTGTAAAGGCCATCTGCGTTAGGTTTCTCGGTTAAGCATCCGTGTTGTGAACATCCCGATCAAGGGTGCCCCATACATTCTCGAATGGCTTCAAATGCCAGGAGTCTGGTAGCCAGGCGAGTACGATAAACTCGTCCTGGTGGTCTTCGAACCACACACGTAGTCTGTGAGCTGTTGCATTGTCCTGCTGGTAGGTGCCACTGTCACAAGGAAAATAACAAACTTCATGTAGGAGTGGACGTGGTCCCCAAGGATTACGCATACTTGTGTTGATCCGTTGTGCCTTCCAGAACGACGAAATCACCAGGGGAATCCAACGAAAACATTCCCCAGATAATAACGCTCCCCCCACTGGCCGTGACACTTCATACAGTTGTTGTATGGCCGTATACGCCAACGACCATCTGTGCGAAGGAGTATAAAACATTATTCGTCTGAAAAAACCATCTGCCACTGCTCAGGGGCGTCGAGTACCTGTACTGGCGTGCAAATTTCAGCCTTCGTCGCCGGTGAACAGCAGTCAGTGTGGATGCACGAGCCACAAGCATGCTGTGGAAAAATATACGCAGCAATGTTCGCTGAACGGTCATTGAGGAGAAACTATAGGTAGTCCCTTGGTTCATTTGAGTGGTCAGCTGCTCAACAATTGCACGCCTATTCGCCCGTTCACATTTCCGCAGCATTCGTAACCTCCTGCTATGTATGGTCCGCGGTGCACACAGTTACCGGTTTTGCATTGCGCCATTTTACCATACACAGTATACTTGAACGATGACGGAATGCGAAAAGTTTGTAAACTAAGTCATTGCTGAAATGCTTCCTTCCTTGCCCCGAAAGCCAATGATCATGCCCTTTTGGGCGCCTAATAAATCATTAACTTAATATATTTTTTATTTTGCTTCTGGTCAAAAAGTTATTTGTAGTGCTCAAGTTAAATGGGGTAACACGTACAAAACAACTGAGTTTTATCAAACACATGACAAACATGCTGAAGAACATTTTAAGATAAGATTAATAGCCTGGACAACTTCGTACAGAGCCATGTACAATATCATTTTTTCCTGCGACCATACTAAAACACGATAAAAGTCAGTAATATCGATGTTAGGTACAACTTGACAATCATAGTACAGTTGTTGTCTTAGTATATCCATAGATATATAAATACACAGGGTGGCCCATTGATAGTGACCGGACCAAATATCTCAAGAAATAAGCATCAAACGAAAAAACTACAAAGAACGAAACTCGTCTAGCTTGAAGTGGGAAACCAGATGGCGGTATGGCTGGCCCTCTAGACGGCGCTGCCATAGGTCAAACGGATATCAACTGCGTTTTTTAAAATAGGAACCCCCATGTTTTATTACATATTCGTGTAGTACGTAAATAAATATGAATGTTTTAGTTGGACCACTTTTTTCGCTTTGTGATAGATGGCGCCGTAATAGCCACAAACGTGTACGTGGTATCACGTAACATTCCGCCAGTGCGGACGGTATTTGCTTCGTGTTAAAATGGACGGTTTACCAATTGCGGAAAAGGTCGACATCGTGTTGATATATGGCTATTGTGGTCAAAATGCCCAATGGGCGTGTGCTATGTATGCTGCTCGGTATCCTGGACGACATCATCCAAGTGTCCGGACCGTTCGCCAGATAGTTACGTTATTTAAGGAAACAGGAAGTGTTCAGTCACATGTGAAACGTCAACCACGACCTGCAACAAATGATGATGCCCAAGTAGGTTTTGTAGCTGCTGTCGCGGCTAATCCACACATCGATAGCAGACAAATTGCACGAGAATCGGGAATCTCAAAAACGTCGGTGTTGAAAATGCTACATCAACATCAACTGCACCCGTACCATACTTCTATGCACCAGGAATTGCATGGCGATGACTTTGAACGTTGTGTACAGTTCTGCCACTGGGCACAAAAGAAATTACGGGCCGATGGCAGATTTTTGCACGCGTCCCATTTAGCGACGAAGCGTCATTCACCAACAGCGGTAACGTAAACTGGCATAATATTCACAGGTGGTCAACGGAAAATCCACGATGGCTGCGACAAGTGGAACATCAGCGACCTTGGCGGGTTAATCTATGATGCGGCATAATGGGAGGAAGGATAATTGGCCCTCATTTTATCCATGGCAATCTAAATGGTGCAATGTATGCTTATTTCCTACATAGTGTTCTACCGATGTTGCTACAAGATGTTTCACTGCATGACAGAATGGCGATGTACTTCCAACATGATCGATTTCCGGCACATGGCTTGCGTGTGGTTGAAGCGGTACTGAATAGCATATTTCATGACTGGTGGATTGGTCGTCGAAGCACCATATCATGGCCCGCACGTTCACCGGATCTGACGTTCCCGTATTTCTTTGTGTGGGGAAAGTTGAAGGATATTTGCTATCGTGATCCACCGACAACGCCAGACAACATGCGTCAGCCATTGTCAGTGCATGTTCGAACGTTACGGAAGGGGAACTACTCGCTGTTGAGAGGAATGTCATTACACGTATTTCCAAATGCAATGAGGTTGACGGACATCATTTTGAGCATTTATTGCATTAATGTGGTATTTACAGGTAATCGCGCTGTAACAGCATGCGTCCTCAGAAATGATAAGTTCACAAAGGTACTTGTATCACGTTGGAACAACCTAAATAAAATGTTCAAACGTACCTAAGTTCTGTATTTTAATTTAAAAAACCTACCTGTTACCAGCTGTTCGTCTAAAATTGTGAGCCATATGTTTGTGACTATTACAGCGCCATCTATCGCAAAGGGAAGAAAGTGACCCTGCTGAAACATTCATATTTATTTACGTACTACACGAAAATGTAATATAAAATGTGGGTTCCTGTTTAAAAGAACGCAGTTCATATCCGTTCATATCCTTCTTTCCACGTACAATACGAGACTGGAATAGAAGGGAGAACCTATAGAGGTACTCATGGTACCCTCCGCCACACACCGTCAGGTGGCTTGCGGAGTATGGATGTAGATATAGATGTAGATGTATATGTAGATGCCAGCGCCATCTAGCGGGCCAACCATAGCGCCACCTGGTTTCCCGCTTCAAGCTAGACGAGTTTCGTTCTTTGTAGTTTTTTCGTTAAATGCTTATTTCGTGAGATATTTGGCCCGGTCACAGTATCAATGGACCACCCTGTATACACACACAAATGTACCGGCACACGCATATACAAAGATACACGTGACCGGGAACTGTTTTTACACATAACAGTCATCGGCTGCAATGAGTGAATACAGGAGACGTAACGAATACCCGAATTTTCGGGCTAGTAGCTGTCAACACAGCCAGCGTGTCACTTTAGGCGTCGCCGGCAGGGGAATTCGCGGAGCCCCGCGGCCGGGCGCGGGCAGCGCTCACTGATTGGTTGCCAGTGTGTATTGATCTGCGCCGCCGCCACACGCCAATGGGCTGAAACAAGTGGCGGCCACCACCCCCACCCCCACCCCCGCGCCGCCCCCATCGCCGACAACCCTTCCCATCTCCGAGAGCGCCGGCTGTAATTTCACCAGCCGGTGAGCGCGAGCATTATGTTGGATCTCTTCTCAACACGCCACCTCCACTACTGGACAAGAAGAGCGTTATGTGGGGAAAACATCGGCCATTAGACCCAGCACAGCAGACATTTTGCTACAGCTGCAAACAAACCCGGTAACACAAAACGACGATTCAGACAACACTCCACTTTTTTGCAGCCCGTCATTGCAGTTGTGTGTAATGTTAAACCTCAAATGTTTGCCTTCGAAATAACTACTATTGCGTTTGTAGCGTAATAGAAGAATGTCTAGCTGTTAGGCCGCGCGGGATTAGCCGAGCGGTCTTAGGCGCTGCAGTCACGGACTACGCGGCTGGTCCAGCGGAGATTCGAGTCCTCCCTCGGGCATGGCTGTGTGTGTTTGTCCTTGTCCTCCCTCGGGCATGGCTGTGTGTCTTTGTCCTTAGGATAATTTAGGTTAAGAAATGTGTAAGCATATGGACTGATGACCTTAGCAGTTTAGTCCCATAAGATTTCACACGTATTTGATTTTTTTTCTAGCTGTTAAGTACTCGCAGTGTAAAGTGAGGCCTGCAAAACGACTATATCACTGGATTTAGAATTTTACTCTGGACCTCGGGGAACATCAGTTTGGATTCCGTAGAAATGTTGGAACACGTGAGACAATACTGACCCTATGACTTATCTTAGAAAATAGATAAAATGAAGGAAAACCTACGTTTCTAGCATTTGTTGACTGGAATACTCTATTTTAAATTATGAAGGTGGCAGGGATAGAATATAGGGAGCGAAAGGCTATTTACAATTTTTACAGAAACCAGATGGCAGTAATAAGAGTCGAGGGGCATAACAGGGAAGCAATGGTTGGGAAGAGAGAGAGACAGGGTTGTAGCTTATCCCCGATTTTATTCAAAAATTCGGAGTAGGAATTAAAATCCATGGAAAAGAAATAAAAACTTTGAGGTTTGCTGATGACACTGTAATTCTCTCAAAAACAGCAAAGGACCTGTCAGCTGAACGAATTGGACAGTGTGTTGAAAGAAGGATATAACATGAACATCAACAAAAGCAAAACGAGGATAATGGAATGTAGTCGAATTAAATCGGGTGATGCTGAGGAAATTAGGTTAGGAAATGAGTTACTTGAATTAGTAGACGAGTTTTGCTATTTAGGGAGCAAAATAACTCATGATAGTCGAAATAGAGAGGATATAAAATGTAGACTAGCAATGGCGAGGAAAGCGTTTCTGAAGAAGAGAAATTTGTTAACATCGAGTATAGCTTTAAGTGTCAGAAAGTCGTTTCTGAAAGTATTTGTATGGAGTGTGGCTATGTATGGAAGTGAAACATGGACGATAAATAGTTTGGGCAAGAAGAGAATAGAAGCTTTCGAAATGTGGTGCTACAGAAGAATGCTGAAGATTAGATGGGTAGATCACATAACTAATGAGGAGGTACTGAATATGATTGGGGAGAAGAGGAGTGTGTGGCACAACTTGACTAGAAGAAGGAATCGGTTGGTAGGACATGTTCTGAGGCATCAAGGGATCACCAGTGTACTATTGGAGGGCAGCGTGGTGGGTAAAAATCGTAGAGGGAGACCAAGAGATGAATACACTAAACAGATGCAGAAGGATGTAGGTTGCAATAGGTACTGGGAGATGAAGAAGCTTGCACATCATAGAGTATCATGGAGAGCTGCATCAAACCAGTCTCTAGACTGAAGACCACAACAACAACAACAACAACAACTCTGGAGGCAAACCACAAAATACTGCTGTTTCAGAAAAATTAACTGAAAACTTTATTTTCCAGTAGTTAGTAAAAATCGCTTGTCTTGATATGAGTCCCTTGTAACTATTCATATAACGAGAAACGATGTAACAGTCTATTTCTGATGGGATTTGAGGAGAAAAAGTTATATGCCTGATACATGGAGAACCCGATTTCCACCAACCAAATTTAGGATGTTGTTCATAGACAGACCTGTCATTTCAGTATTTTGGTGTACTGGACACATGGTTCTGGTGACTAGTAATGGAGAAACTGCATTTCGTTCGGTATATCGCCCTCATTTACCATCTTACTGTATTGCGGTGAAAATATCTGCATAGTACTGAAAATGAGCTTTGCGTCCTGTTTGGAAATACACTGCTCCACTGGCACTGACGGCAGTAATGCCCACTTTACTCTTCGACCTCAAACTTTGGCCTCAGCACTGCTAGAGTCTGTATTTCTTTTATTCTGGTTTTGGTAGTAGTACCTTAATAGGGATACACAACAGTATGGATAGATTTAGTTGTGAAGAGTTTTATCAGCGTAAACTTGGTGTATGGGTCCACTGAATACAATTGAAGAGCAGCGTTACAAACGATTCTATGCTGAGTTGCTGTATCGACGGCAACCACACCACAGTGGTTTTGCACCTGGGGGTTGATGCATTACTCTGTGATTTGTGTCGTATATTTTGATGACTGATTATTACAGGCTTTTTCAGTGTTGTGACAGTATTTTCCCAAAAACAAAGGCAGTTGGGGTAATGAACTGAATAAATCATCAAAGGGTCGACCAAAAATTTTGCCTCTGAGGGCGCTGCTGCAGCGTATAAGCAATGTAGAGCGACACCGATGCTGGTATATAAGCACCGACATGTAGGCAAAGGATCAGTGTCGCATTCGTATCTTTCCGACGTGAATTTGGTAAACACGCAAAGGTGAACCATGGCGACGTTATTGCCAGACAGGAGCAACGTGCTGATATTGTTCTCTTGGTTGCCGAAGGCCAAACACTGCTAGACATCCATCGGAGAATGAAGAATATGTATGGGGCACCACCGTTGTGGAACAGTGCGTCAAGTTCTCCATCTGCCTCTACGTACATGCTCAGCAAGCACAGTACGGTGTGTAGTGGAGGGTACCATGTACCAAAAGTAGTCATTTCCATTCTTGTTCCACCCGCAAATGCCGTCCAGGGTGGCAGAGCCTTTCTAGGCGCTACAGTCTGGAACCGCGCGACTGCTACGGTCGCGTGTTCGAACCATGCCTCGGGCACGAATGTGTGTGATGTCCTTAGGTTTAAGTAGTTCTAAGTTCTAGGGGACTGATGACCTTAGAAGTTAAGTCCCATAGTACTCAGAGCCATTTGAGCCATTTGAACCACCCGCAAATAGAGCGAGGGAAAAACGACTGTCTATATGACTGCGCATGGACCCTAATTTCTTATAGCTTTGTAACGTCCTCAAAGAAAAAATTAAAAGTGGCAGTGCTGGAGAACCTCCTACTTTATTTGATTGTTGAGTAAAACTGAACGTACTCAGACAGTTCTCTCTTTACTTATCCTGATCATCACTAAACAGACACACAATATTTTTTTCAGCGTAACGCAGTCTGACTTTCAATAATCCCTACAAATGAATGGCCCCGACTAACAATAACTTATACATTTCATGGGTCACTTACCTCATAAAAATCTTCGTTACTCTAACTACTGCAATACAGCGAGCGCCAATACTGCCAGCTAAATAAAAGGTTCTAACAACTGAAGGCACTAACTATTGATAGACATAGTTAGCAAATAAAAAAAATTGATAGAGAACAAACAATGTATTTACCTTAATAATGTTCAAAAGTCATCATGTATGTATCTATCAATTCATGAGATCGATCTTTACAAATTTCATTTTTCTGGCGGACACACATCCAGATCGTCCGCTTATAGTAACCTCTCAAAACTCTGGCATCTCTCTCTCGACATTCACCACTGCTGGTGGCTCACCTCCAACTGCCCAACACTACATAAGCGAATATTCCAACAATAAGTCCGACCAGCCACAGACTGCACACAGCACAGTCAGTGAGTTTCATACAGATCGCTACGTGGCGTTACCACCATAAAAACCTAAACAGCCTACTTACAAGTTATCTTCGTGCTTCTTACGCGAAATGTATGTTGTCGGCATTGGACTCGTTCCGCAGTCAGCTTCAAATGTCAGTTCTCTAGAATTTCTCACTAGCGTTCCTCGAGAAGAACTTCGCCTTCCGTACTGAGATTCCCACTTGAGTTCCCCAAGCATCTCTGTAATACTCGCCCATTGTTCGAACCTACCGGTAATTAATCTAACAGCTCGCCTCTGAATTGCTTCGATATCATTCTATAATACGACTGGATGTGGAACTCAAACATTCGAGCCGTACTCCAGAATGCGTCGCAACTAGCGTTCTGTGCTTCGACACAAGACGCCGATCTATCTGAGAGGCCGTCGTCAGTCATCATGGACAAGTGGTAAACACTCGAACACCCTCCCTCTAGTCTTGATCCTTCCCCATGCGATTATCACACCTTCGGTCCCTTAAAAAAAGGCTTGGAGGGTCGCCGATTCCTGTATGACGAGGATAGGATTTTACCAAAGGGTATCTTCAACCATGTGATTCGGTGGGACCGTTGCCTCAAAGCTTACGACGATTTTGCCTAATTTGTATAATGATTCTGGACCGTACGGCCTTTGAACGGAAACTTTATGATAGCCTCGAATGATTACGTTGACGCATTTTAAGAGTTTCCTGACGTTTCGCCAGCATGAGTGACTGGCGTCGTCAAAGGTTCGTCTTGCACTGCTGTTGGCGGCCTGGAGTGGAGCTCTCGACCGCAGATTATATGTACCTATCGCACCAACGTCTGAGGGCTTTTCCCAGCTCAGTTCAATGTCAGTTGCTGCCTGCAACGGTAATTCGCTGCAGCACGGAAATCAAGGATCTTGAGGCTTTCTCTTTCTTGTTAAAACTACTGTCGCGTTCTTAGCTTCTGTGAACAAGCGGGCGTGGTAGCTCTTCCCAACGGGGGGAATCTCTGTGTCGGCGAATTTTATTGTATGGTCGGCAGCATACAGCGTGTGTTCCACCACCGACAATTTCTCCACCTGTTTCGACATGCGTAACCGTTTTTGCTGGGTTGTCCAGTCATTCCAACGTGCATCTTTCGACATGCTTACGGTATGTGGTGTAATTCCGACATTTCGAGTGAGTTCCTTTTGTCCTTTGCCGATCTGAGACTCAGAATTTCTTGGTCGGTTTGCAAGTAGTCTTTACGCAGTTTTTCCTCGATTCATGATTGATACTGTCCGTGAGTTTGGAGACTTATGGCAAAAAGGTCAAAACCAAAACTTTTCCTTCGGACGTGTCACATCGCCGAGTGTTAGGTTCCGTGATACTTCTTATGCAATTGGTTGGGTACCCATTGCTCCTCAGAACGGATTCCACGTGTTGGATCTGGCGTCCGACGCGCTGCAGCTCACACATTTTTTTCACTCGCGTAGCGCGCGTGTTAATCGCAAATCTAGAATGGGTAGCTGTTGACCCACTTCTACCTCCACAATAAATTTTACTTTGGGACGATGATGTTCAAATGTCTCACCACGAGTCCATACGACGAAAGTGACCTTAGGTTTACAAGGTGCCGTGTCCCGCGCCTGTCTCACGAGATACTTCATAAAGAAATTGGCAGCCGTTAGGGTAAGTGGACTACACATTGCGACGTCTTCCAAATATTCATAGAAGTCGCCGTTCCACATTTCCGAAAGCGAAATTTTATTGTTCCAAGATAGTCGAACACTTAAGTCGATCAATTTAGACTCTTAGGACGGAGGTTATATGGAAGGATCTTTGAAAATAACTATAACAGGCTAGATCGCAAGGCATGTTTACTAAAAGGTGACTGGTTTCGGTCAACACACAGTCATCTTCAGACCACAGCCATATTGATGGAAGTGGCTGTTTTTTATTTTTATTTTCAAGGATTATATTTTGGTCCCTGATATCTCCAGTAATGTTTTGAAAAATAATTGGAAGGATAATGTTTTCTGCAGGAACTCAGTGCTGCCATCTTTACCATAAGGATAAACTGGACTTTCTGACACTGAAACACGAAGGCGTGTTTCACTTTTACTATCTGGTATGGTGTTACGTTTTGGGCAGCTCTGTGCCCTCACCAAGAGTATTCTTATTTCAGAAAATGGTGGTCAGGCAGATCGCGAACATACAGTTTGCCGTTGTCCAAGTGTCTCGAAATTCTAATTCTGGAATTGCTGTACGTATCAGTCCATCACAGGATTTGTTACTGTCAATAGTAAATGGCTATGAGCACTATGGGACTTAACATCTGTGGTCATCAGTGCCCTAGAACTTAGAACTACTTAAACCTACCTAACCTAAGGACATCACACAAATCCATGCCCGAGGCAGGATTCGAACCTGCGACCGTAGCGGTCACGCGGTTCCAGACTGAAGCGCCTGGAACCGCCCGCCACACACGCCGGCCGGCTATTATCAATAGTAACTCGTTCCAAAGAAACTGCAACGTTCATTTAGTGAACATTAGGCGGAAAAACGATATGTATTTAGATAACATTTCCTTAAGCACTGTACGGGAAGGTTTTTACTATTTAGTAGGTTTCATTTCCAGCGGGCTTCCAGCAGAGCTAAAACAATTTCAGTAATGTACCGCAAGTATTCAGCTCCGAGCTGACATACTTCATTGTGGCATAATCCTTCTATTCTGAACGGGAAATCGTGGCAGTAGTTGAGAACTTTTATCTGTTGTTGTTGTTGTCTTGTCTTCAGTCCTGAGACTGGTTTGATGCAGCTCTCCATGCTACTCTATCCTGTGCAAGCTGCTTCATCTCCCAGTACCTACTGCAACCTACATCCTTCTGAATCTGCTTAGTGTACTCATCTCTCGGTCTCCCTCTACGATTTTTACCCTCCACGCTGCCCTCCAATGCTAAATTTGTGATCCCTTGATGCCTCAAAACATGTCCTACCAACCGATCCCTTCTTCTAGTCAAGTTGTGCCACAAACTTCTCTTCTCCCCAACCCTATTCAATACCTCCTCATTAGTTACGTGCTCTATCCACCTTATCTTCAGTATTCTTCTGTAGCACCACATTTCGAAAGCTTCTATTCTCTTCTTGTCCAAACTAGTTATCGTCCATGTTTCACTTCCATACATGGCTACACTCCAAACAAATACTTTCAGAAACGACTTCCTGATACATAAATCGATATTCGATGTTAACAAATTTCTCTTCTTCAGGAACGCTTTCCTTACCATTGCCAGTCTACATTTTATATACTCTCTACTTCGACCATCATCAGTTATTTTACTTCCTAAATAGCAAAACTCCTTTACTACTTTAAGTGTCTCATTTCCTAATCTAATTCCCTCAGCATCACCCGATTTAATTTGACTACATTCCATTATCCTCGTTTTGCTTTTGTTAATGTTCATCTTATATCCTCCTTTCAAGACACTGTCCATTCCATTCAACTGCTCTTCCAAGTCCTTTGCCGTCTCTGACAGAATTACAATGTCATCGGCGAACCTCAAAGTTTTTACTTCGTCTCCATGAATTTTAATACCTACTCCAAATTTTTCTTTTGTTTCCTTTACTGCTTGCTCAATATACAGATTGAATAACATCGGGGAGAGGCTACAACCCTGTCTCACTCCTTTCCCAACCACTGCTTCCCTTTCATGCCCCTCGACTCTTATGACTGCCATCTGGTTTCTGTGCAAATTATAAATAGCCTTTCGCTCCCTGTATTTTACCCCTGCCACCTTTAGAATTTGAAAAAGAGTATTCCAGTCAACATTGTCAAAAGCTTTCTCTAAGTCTACAAATGCTAGAAACGTAGGTTTACCTTTTCTTAATCTTTCTTCTAAGATAAGTCGTAAGGTCAGTATTGCCTCACGTGTTCCAACATTTCGACGGAATCCAAACTGATCCTTCCCGAGGTCTGCATCTACCAGTTTTTCCATTCGTCTGTAAAGAATTCGCGTTAGTATTTTGCAGCCGTGGCTTATTAAACTGATAGTTCGGTAATTTTCACATCTGTCAGCACCTGCTTTCTTTGGGATTGGAATTATTATATTCTTCTTGAAGTCTGAAGGTATTTCGCCTGTCTCATACATCTTGCTCACCAGCTGATAGAGTTTTGACAGGACTGGTTGTTCCAAGGCCGTCAGTAGTTCTAATGGAATGTTGTCTACTCCGGGGGCCTTGTTTCGACTCAGGTCTTTCAGTGCTCTGTCAAACTCTTCACGCAGTATCGTATCTCCCATTTCGTCTTCATCTACATCCTCTTCCATTTCCATAATATTGTCCTCAAGTACATCGCCCTTGTATAAACCTTCTATATACTCCTTCCACCTTTCTGCCTTCCCTTCTTTGCTTAGAACTGGGCTGCCATCTGAGCTCTTGATATTCATACACGTGGTTCTCTTCTCTCCAAAGGTCTCTTTAATTTTCCTGTAGGCAGTATCTATCTTACCCCTAGTGAGATAAGCTTCTACATCCTTACATTTGTCCTCTAGCCATCCCTGTTTAGCCATTTTGCACTTCCTGTCGATCTCATTTTTGAGACGTTTGTATTCCTTTTTGCCTGCTTCATTTACTGCATTTTTATATTTTCTCCTTTCATCAGTTAAATTCAATATTTCTTCTGTTACCCAAGGATTTCTAGCAGCCCTCGTCTTTGTACCTACTTTATCCTCTGCTGCCTTCACTACTACATCCCTCAGAGCTACCCATTCTTCTTCTACTGTATTTTTTTCCCCTATTCCTGTCAATTGTTCCCTTATGCTCTCCCTGAAACTCTGTACAACCTCTGGTTCTTTCAGTTTATCCAGGTCCCATCTCCTTAATTTCCCACATTTTTGCAGTTTTTTCAGTTTTAATCTACAGGTCATAACCAATAGATTGTGGTCAGAGTCCACATCTGCCCCTGGAAATGTCTTACAACTTAAAACCTGGTTCCTAAATCTCTGTCTTACCATTATATAATCTATCTGATACCTTTTAGTATCTCCAGGGTTCTTCCACGTATACAACCTTCTTTCATGATTCTTAAACCAAGTGTTAGCTATGATTAAGTTGTGCTCTGTGCAAAATTCTACTAGGCGGCTTCCTCTTTCATTTCTTAGCCCCAATCCATATTCACCTACTATGTTTCCTTCTCTCCCTTTTCCTACACTCGAATTCCAGTCACCCATTACTATTAAATTTTCGTCTCCCTTCACTATCTGAATAATTTCTTTTATTTCATCGTACATTTCTTCAATTTCTTCATCATCTGCAGAGCTAGTTGGCATATAAACTTGTACTACTGTAGTAGGCATGGGCTTTATGTCTGTCTTGGCCACAATAATGCGTTCACTATGCTGTTTGTAGTAGCTTACCCGCATTCCTATTTTCCTATTCATTATTAAACCTACTCCTGCATTACCCCTATTTGATTTTGTGTTTACAACCCTGTAGTCACCTGACCAGAAGTCTTGTTCCTCCTGCCACCGAACTTCACTAATTCCCACTATATCTAACTTTAACCTATCCATTTCCCTTTTTAAATTTTCTAACCTACCTGCCCGATTAAGAGATCTGACATTCCACGCTCCGATCCGTAGAACGCCAGTTTTCTTTCTCCTGATAACGATAACTTTTATCTATAATGTGTTATTCATTCATATAGTCTCTCACAATTTCTTCTCGTCTTCTATTAACTTTTAATTGCTCTCTCTATGAATTTTATAATCAGCATTCGAGTGGCCTACGTACTGACTTTCAGTGACCCAGCAGTTATGGCTAACGTGGTAAAATCAAACTTGATAGATAAACAAACAAATAAATAATACTTTTTCATAGGTTCTGAAATTTTGATAAATACAGTAAATAGCTGGCAGCTGTGGAACGGACACAACGATCATTGGTGAAGAAGTGTTGGAACATTCCATGCCTCTGGCAACATACTGTATAGTGGGCACCACAACTGTTGTTTATTATTTTAACCTTGTCATAAGTTTTTAATACAGCAATACTTTATTAGTTTTGTAACAATTTGATTTTATAATCACAGTGGTCGCCTGATGCTCTTAGTGTTATGGCCTTGAGATTTGCAAAGCAGCAATTAGAAGTGAATGCACTTGCTGCCATCGTATAGGTATTTCACTGACATTATTTCTCCTTTTTAACAATACAATTTGTGATACATTAATTTTATGACTCTTTGCATGAACAGGTAGTTGCATAAATAAGACTAGCAAAACTTCTAAAGCAACAGCTGGTGGGCCGCCGCTAATGAGATGTACGATTCAGCACAATGGTCGTCTGATGACTGTTCATGTTAGTTGTTACGGGTGTACGTGATTCCCGGCAGTAGTGGTTCAAATGGTTCAAATGGCTCTGAGCACTGTGGGACTTAACTACTGACGTCAGAGTCCCCTACAACTTAGAACTACTTAAACCCAACTAACGTAAGGACATCACACACATCCACGCCCGAGGCAGGATTCGAACCTGCGACCGTAGCGTGGCAGTAGTGGCCACGAGAATACACGATCGCAAGAAGATCGGGCTTCGGACGGTCACGTGTCACTACCGAGAGGGAAGACAATCGTGTTCAGCTTATGGCTCTGGCGCATCATACTGCATCTGCAGCAGTCTGAGCGGCAGTTGGCACCACAGTGACACAAAGAAATATTATAAATCGGTTACCTCATGGTCAGCTCCGGGACAGACGCCCGGTAACATGCATTCCACAGATTCCAAACCACCGCCATTTGCGATTTCAATGGTGGTAAACGAGAGCTCATTTGAGAGCAGGGTGGAGGTCTGTTGTGCTTCCTGTGGGAAGCTGGTTGTGCCTTCTACATCTGCATCTACATGGTTACTTTGCAATTCGCACGTAAGTGCCTGACAGAGGGTTCATCGAATCATTTTCATACTACATCTGTACCATTCCACTCTCGACTGGCACGTGGGAAAAAGGAACACCTAAATCTTTCTGTTCGAGTTCTGATTTCTCTTATTTTATTATGATGATCATTTCTCCCTACGTAGGTGGATGTCAACAAAATATTTCCACATTCGGCAGAGAATGTTGGTGATTGAAATTTCGTAAATAGATCTCGCAGCAAAGAAAACCGCCTTTGTTTCAGTGACTGCCACCCCAACTCTCGTATCATATCAGTGACACTAATAGCCCTATTGTGCGATAACACAAAACGAGGTGCCCTTCTTTGCACCCGTTCGATGTCCTCCGCCAGTCCTACCTGGTAAGGATCCCACACCGCGCAGCAATATTCCAGCAAAGGACCGACAAGTATAATGTAGGCTGTCTCTGTAGTCGGTTTGTCGCGTCTTCTAAGTGTTCTGCCAACAAAGCGCAGTCTTTGTTTCGCCTTCCCCACAATATTATCTATGTGGTCTTTCCAATTTAAGTTGCTCTCTAATTGTAATTCCCAGGTATTTGGGTGAACTGACAGTCCTTAGATTTGTGCGATTTATCGCATACCCAAAATTTATCGGATTTCTTTTAGTGCCCACGTGGATGACCTCGCTCGTTTCTTGTTTATAGCCAATTGCCACTTTTCGCACCATACAGAAATTCTCTCTAGATCATTTTGTAATTGCAGTTGATCTTCTGATCATGTTACTAGATGCTAAATTACAGCGTTATCTGCAAACAATCTAAGGGGACTGCTCAGATTATCACCTAGATTATATATGTAAATCAGGAACAGCAGAGGGCCTATGACACTACTCTTTGGTACGCCAGATATCACTTCTGTTCAACTCGATGATTTACCGTCTATCACTACGAACTATGACGTCTCTAAGAGTTAATCACGAATCCAGTCAGACAACTGAGACGATACTCCATATGCACGGAATTTGATTAATAGTCACTTGTGGAAATCTAGGAATATTGAATCGATCTGAGATCCCTTGTCGACAGCACTCATTACTTCATGTGAAAAAGAGCTAGCTGTGTTGCACAAGAACGATATTTTCTGAATCCGTGTTGATTATGTATCAATAAGTCATTTTCCTCAAGGTTATTAATAAAGTTCGAGTACAGTATGTACTCCAAAATCCTACTGCAAATTGAGGTCAGTAATATGGGTCTGTAATTAAATGCGTTACTCCTATTTCCTTTCTTGAATATTGGTGTGACCTTTGCTACTTTCCAGTATTTAGTAATAGAGCTTTCGTCAAGTGAGTGGTTGTATATGATTGCTAAGAAAGGCGCTATTGCGTCTGCATACTCTGAAAGGAACCTGACTGGTCTAACATCTGGACCCGTAGACTTGCCTTTCTTAAGTGATTCGAGTTGTTTCGCAACACCTAAGATATCTACTTTTATGTCACTCATGCTAACAGCTGTTCTGGTTTCGAATTCTGGAATATTTACTTCGTCTTCTTTCGTGAAGCAGTTGCGGAATATTGTATTTAGTAACTGCGCTTTAGTGGCACGATCATCGGAAACATTTCCATTGCTATCGCGCAGTGACGGTATTTACTGTTTTTTGCCACTGGTCTACTTTACATACGACCAGAATCTCTTTGGGTTTAATACCATATTTTGAGGCAATGTTTCATTGTTGAAACTATTAAAGGCATATCGCATTGACGTTCGCACTAAATTTAAAGCTTCCATGAAACTTAGCCAGTCCTGGGGATTCTGCGTTTTTCCGAATTTGTTATGCTTTTTTCGTTGCTTCTGCAAGTGTTCTGACGTGTTTTGTGTACCATGGTGGAACAGTTCCGTCTCTTATTAACTTATGTGGTATGAACCTGTCTGTTGCTGTCGATACTGTATCTTCGAATTTGAGCCATATCTGGTCTACACTTGCATAATTAGCTTAGAAGGAATGGAGACTCTCTCTTAGGAAGCCATCAAGCGAATTTTTATCTGCTGTTTTAAACAGATATATTTTGCGTTTAGTTTTAGTGGTTTTGGTTGATAGGGTTTTGAGCCTCGCTTGTGTTCACTAATCCCTTTACCCCTCATGACGCTGTCTATTAAATCAGGATTATTTGTTCCTAATTACATTTACAATTCGTGTGGGCTCATTAACTAATTGTTCAAAGTAATTCTCAGAGAAAACATTTAGTACAATTTCGCAAGATGTTTTCTGTCGACCACCGGCTTTGACCAGGTGTTTTCGCCAACAAATCGAGGCTAGATTGAAGCCTCCACCAGTTGTAACTGTATGAGTGGGGTACTTATTTGTAATGAGATTCAAGTTTTCTTTGAAGCATTCAGCTATTTTATTATCTGAGTCGGGTGGTTGGTAGAAAGAGCCAATTATTATTTTGATACGGCTGTTAAGTATAACCTCTATCCAAAGTAATTGGCAGAACTGAGTGTTTCAACTTCACTACAAGATACACTACTACCAACAAACATAAACAGACTACCACCTACTTTATTTAATCTGTCCTTACTGAACACGGTTTGTGCCTCTGTCAAAAATTTCGGCAGAACTTATCTCCGGTGCTAGTGATGGCCGTGTGTTGGTTAGAATTAGGCGAGTTGAGGACCTGCAACCAACTTGTCTGCGAGCTAGACACACTGGACCTATATCTGCAGTTATGATCTGGGGTGTGATTTCGTATGACAGGGGGAGCACTTTCGTGGTTATCCCACGCACACTGATCGCAAGTTTGTGTTGTCAGTTAGATGATTCGACCTGTTGTGCTGCCATTCGCGAACAGAATTCCCTGGGCGTGTTTACCAACAGGATAAAGATCAGCCACACACCTCTGTTGTAGCACAAGATGCTACACAGAGTGTCGACACGTTCCCTTGGCTTGCTCGATCACCAGGTCGATCTCCAACCGAGCACATATGTGACATAATCGGACGACGACTCCTGCGTCGTCCACAACCGGCATTATCCATCCCTGTACTGACCGACCAAGTGCAACAGGCATGGAACTGGTGGCATCTGGCGCCACTGCAACACCATGCCTATACGGTTGCATACTTTCATTCAACGTTTTGGTGGTTATACCGGAGATTACTCGTAATGTACCAGATTTCACATTTGCAATGGCTTATCTCGCTCTTACATGAAACTGTGATCTTGGATTGTTAATGACTTAAATATGTTACCTGACAACTGTATTCCACAAATATCATTACTCCACATTCATTATGTTTCGATGTTGCGATTTATCCGTCAGTGTCTTTTCGGTATTACATACCACTGTCAATGATATTGTGTATAGTATTAACCTCATTAAAAATTTTAATACCGCTGCATTATCCGCCCCCAGTAGCTGAGTGGTCAGCGCGACAGAATGTCAATCCTAAGGGCCCGGGTTTGATTCCCGGCTGGATCGGAGATTTTCTCCGCTAAGGGACTTGATGTTGTGTTGTCTTAATCATCACCATTTCATCCCAATTGAAGCGCAAGTCGCCGAAGTGGCGTCAAATCGAAAGACTTCCACCCGGCGAACGGTCTACCCGACGGGAGGCGAGCGAACCACTGCATTTTGTCAGTTTTGTATTAGTTTTTGTGGTGTCACCGCCAGACACCACACTTGCTTGGTGGTAGCCTTTAAATCGGCCGCGGTCCGGTAGTATACGTCGGACCCGTGTGTCGCCACTATCAACGATTGCAGACCGAGCGCCGCCACACGGCAGGTCTAGAGAAACTTCCTAGCACTCGCCCAGTTGTACAGCCGACTTTGCTAGCAATGGTTCACTGACTTCTACGCTCTCATTTGCCGACACGATAGTTAGCATAGCCTTCAGCTACGTTATTTGCTACGACTTAGCAAGGCGCCAGTATCCGTACTATTGATATTGTGAACAATGTACCATAAAGAGCGACATTCTCCGTTAATGGATTAACGTTAAGTATTCCACCAGCTACGTCCGTTTTTCTCAATTCTAATTCCCTTGTCATATTTCAGACCTCACGCCAGCCTGCGTGAGCTAAAACGCGTGCATTTCGGCCTCCTTTACTAACACGGTTGACTCTCCTGCCAACGACAACAGTTTTAGTTTTAAAAGCTCAGTGGTCGCTGTCGCCCATGGTATTATGATGTGATACCCAAAGCCACAACTATTTGCGAGTACACTTCTGCTCTCATATAGGTATTTTAAAGATATAGTTTCTGTTTCTAAATGATAATTAATTGAAACCCTCTGTTGTCGACAGATGTTGTTGATATACCTCAATGGGGACAGCTGAAAATGTGTGCCCTGACCGGGACTCTAACCCGGGATATCCTGCTTACATGGAAGACGCTGTATCCATCTGAGCCACCGAGGACGCAGACGTATAGCGCCATTGCAGGGACTTATCCCTTGCACGCTTTCCGTGAGACTCACGTTCCCAACTATCCACGATCTACATTCGTAATGTTCCTAACAGACATTTGCCCATCCACTCATCACTCGCGCCAACTAAGGTGACGATACTCGTAAGAGTTCGGGCAATCTGTGCGCATTCGCACAGACGAAGGTCAATGACCGGGTAGCCTTTAACTATATATGAAGATAGTAACTGTTCCCGCAAGAGCGGATACCACTGATGACCATGCAGCTTCTCTAGAATAAATGATAGTTAATCGAAACCCTCAGATGCCGACTGGTGTTGTTGATATACCTGTTTATTATATTAACTTAATATGCATATACCAATCTCCATGATGTTTTGTACGAAGACTTGCAGTAAGTAAGACTGGTAACAGAGTAAAGGCGACTGTATCTTGGGGTGGTGCTAACAAAATATGATACCATTCGTAGGCTTTTACTCTTTCTTACTTCAAATCATAGCGTTACATTACAATTACTGTTCTTAGGTCAAAGTGTTCTAATGCAGCTCTGTAAGGAAGAAAATAAACTTCCGATAATTCTTTAATCAATAATTTAAATAGGAACTGTGACGCACTATTTGTTTTAATTACAGTCAGTGCCTATGAACACATAACGCATTTGTAAGTGTAGAATACCGTTGGCTACAAACGTAGACTGCGCGCATGGATAGATGGTAGTGCTATTGTCGAGTTGCTGTAAACAGCTTTGTAGTATCAACCTTTAGTGTAAACTAATATGTTGAATGTACCATTACAGCGAACTGTGCATACAGCACATTGGTAATTATTGTAATATTTTGCATTCGTCGCCTTTAATAACATTGTAACTTCAATATACGGCAATGACTAGAAAATGAAAGTTAACGTTCGATAATAATTACTACCAACGAATTGTACGCAACTTGGACATCGACCTGAATAAATAATAATTAAGTTTCAGTTGCTGGTCCTTTGACCAACAAAACACTCAAATTAAGAGGCATGTTTAGAAAGTAAATGTAGAAAGTGTACCTTACCTGAAAAAATTACAGAATATTCTGATGCACTTTTTGACTATTTTTTCCACATAATCGCCGTCCCGTTTAGTTCATGTGCTGAAACTTGGAACAAGTTTTTTTTTTTTTTTATGTCCTACTCGAAGAACTCTCCCGCCAACTTCTTCGTCCACTTCCGAATATCTTTCTGCTCCTGGTCGTAGGTTGAATTTTATTCTACTCATGTGTGGCTTCAGGGAGGTGAAAAGATGACAATCTGAAGACACCACATGAGGGGAATACGGGGGATGGTTCTAACATCCCAACCAATACGTCCGTGAGTGTGTTGGTGACTAAGACAGTGGGAGGACGGGCGCTGTCGTGCATCAAATAAACTTCTCTCGTCAGTATTCCCTTCGTTTTGTTTTGAACGCACGTTGTTTTAGAGCCTTACGATATCGTTGTGCCTTGGTGGTCTCCCATTGAGACAGAAATTCAACCAAGTTATATCTTTTCGGATCTAAAATACTGAGGCCATGATTTTTTGTCCCTAAATTGTGGCACTGAATTATTTTTGTCAAATGGAAAATAGTTGTAACGCCAGTGTCACGACTGCCTTTTTGTCTTAAGCGGATAATGAGCCATCCACTTTTTCATATCTAGTCACAGTAGAACTCACCTTCCAATTCAAGAAGCCGAAGAAATTCGCAAGCGCTATTGACTCAATCTTTCTTGTGTTGCTGTGTCAGCTATTTTGGGACCCATCTTGTGCACAGTTTCCGGTGTTCCAGGGCTTCTATGACAATTTCATGTAAGAGAGTTCTGAAGAGTTGTGGAAACTTAACAAAAATTTCATCTATGGTCCATCGGTGGTCTTCACGAATAGTCTCCTCAACATTTTGCACCAAATCATCAGTCGAAATTATAGTTTTCCACTTCTCTGTTCGTCATAAAAATTTGTTCTGCCTCCACTAAACTTCCTGCACTACACCCGCTCAGTTCATAAAACCTTTGGCACAAACTGTTTCGATTCCCGAAAACATGTCGGTACGTGTTATTTCTTTCGCGGGTAGGAAGCAGATCGCAGCCATGTGGTTCACACCTGGTGGGATTTCTTTCCGATATCTTTCACGCAACTGGACACTACAACACGAATTTACGTGCTACCGCGTTCCTGTAAGGCTCGCTCTGGTCAAGGGATCCTCCTCTAACACTCATTGTCTCCAACCCTAAAAAAAAAAAAAAAACAGCAGAGAACCGCAGCCCTTTACGGTCACATTACACTCACTTTCTGAACAGTGACGAATGACAGCCTCATCTGGATGAACAGACCAGCCACGCGGCCCCTAGGTGCCGTGCAGGCAGCCCGCAGAACTCCCTTGGTACTAGCGACCGAGGGAGCGAGCGACCCACTTCACTTCACGGCAATCTCGCGGCGCGGCCAACGCTGGCGACAAAAACCGCTGTCCGCCTCCTCCACACGTTCACCGGAGCACGCGAAAAGAGTGCGGTGCTCGGGTCGACGCCGTCACACCTAACGGTGGTCCGATCGAGCGAATAAAAACGCCCCACAAGCTGCCCTCCGCCAACGAAAGCAGGTCACACCTACATCGCCCCACAAGCTGTTATTTTGGGCATCGTAGTCGTTTTTAACATTCCTCTGTTTTCGAAAGTCTGTTGGGTTCAAATTTCCTAATGGTATTTAATTATAGTACAAAAACATCCGTCATCATTTGTAACATAAGCGGACCGCCCAAGGCGGAAACTGCACTTCAAAATGATTCAGACCTACAGAAACCGAATATTTGTAAATAATTTGAAAGTACTGTGCTAAAATTTCTAATGTACAGTGGGATATGTGATGAAATAAATTCCGCTACTGGTGAATACTTCTTTTTTATTTAAAAATATTCTGATTGAGCATCTATGCTTTTTTGCTGTGACACTTGACTGATAAATTATTTGTTTACGACAATACTACGGTCGGCTGTAAAGCATACATACCTGGAGAGCCCAAAACATTTCAATAGCTGGTCGCTGATAAAGATGCAACTTCTCCTAAGTATCAGTTGCTTGTATATGCAGGAAAAGCTGTTGCCGCCTTCTAACAAGTTGACAGATAGCAGTTTTTTGGCCTTGCTATGTTACATGCACCATAATTATACTACTCTAGCAAAAGATGTATGCAAATACATGGAGTAGTTCTTATTCTTTTCTTCAAGTGCTGTAGAATGGTTCCACTCATACCTTACATCACGTCAACAATGTGTAGCGATTGGAACAAAAAGGTCACTATGAAGGAATGTAGGAGTCCCTCAAGGATCAGCACTGGGGCCACTACTATTCTTATTATATGTTAATGACGTCTCAAATGTTCTCTCCACTGTAAGTATCACTTACACTGATGATATCCTGCTTTATCTAAGTGCAAACCCAATACATTTGTGCACAGCTATCCAGCATGTAAAAGCTGATTTACTTGCCTTGTCAGACTGGGCGCAGAAATTAGGCTTGAAACTTAATCCATCTAAAACATAAGCAGTCTTAGTCGCTCATGAAAGACTCATTATCCCTCAGTACCGATAATCACTTCCGCCATTAAACCTATACGGCACAGAAATAACCTTTTCTTCCTCTGCAAAGAAATTGGGAATAATTGTCGACTATCGCCTAGACTGCACTGAACAGAAAATTGCATTTGTGAGAAGGTGTCAGCGTCACTTAACTCATTACAGAAATGTAAAGAAGTGTTTCCTTTCGACCTTAAAAAGAAGCTTGTAGAGTCACTTATACTCCCTATATTCGACTTTGGTGATGATGAATACTTGTGCCGATACATTCGGGACATTCGCGTTTTCGACCATATCAGTCCTGCCTACAACCAATTATCATGGCTACGTCCCAACAAGTGTAGAGATTATCATACCCCATTCTTGCTGTATCATCTTCTCAATCACTGCACTCCATTTTATTTATCCTCAGCTTTTGCACTACTATCTAAGTATCATAGCAGAAACACCCACTTTCAGCACAGTAAAATCCTCTCTGTAGCTGCACATACAGTGCCATATTCTATAAATCATTTTCTGTATCAGAAACCCGACCCTGGAACAATTTTCCACAAAATATCAAAGGAACCAAACCCCTTCGAAGCTTCAAAAGACAGCTAATGGCACACCTTCTATCACAATAGCCACCTATCCCATACTCAGATCAGAAGCTTATTCTCGCACATTCTATCTAGCCCCACAACTCCCCCCCCCCCCCACCCCCGCCCCCTCCCATCTTATCAGCAGAGTTCTCTATTTGTAGTTTATTGTTTCCTATCTTCTACTGTCACTATCGGTTCAATCTTCTCCTCGTCTATACTGTTGTCACTCCTGATAACTCTAATCATAGACTCAAATGTACTAAAATAATTTATATAACACCTTATGCTATCACTATTATTATTATTATTATTATTATTATTATTATTATTATTATTTCTTTCTTATCTCAGACGTTATGTCTGGTCAAAAGTAGAAAGTGACGCGGACCTTGATCAAGCGTGACTTCCTTTTAACTGTACGGTATATGTTATATTGCATTTAGGAACTTTTGGGGAAATTGAACATGTATCAATAATTACGGATTTCTGTAGTTGTATATATAAGCTTGGATGCAGCTGAATTGCCGGCCGCGGTGGTCTCGCGGTTCTAGGCGCGCAGTCCGGAACCGTGCGACTGCTACGGTCGCAGGTTCGAATCCTGCCTCGGGCATGGATGTGTGCGATGTCCTTAGGTTAGTTAGGTTTAAGTAGTTCTAAGTTCTAGGGGACTAATGACCACAGCAGTTGAGTCCCATAGTGCTCAGAGCCATTTTTTTTTGTAGCTGTACTGCATTGATGTACTGGTGGATATTGTGTGGTATGACTCCTGTAGTTGATAGTATAATTGGTATAGTGTCAACTTTATCCTGATGCCACATATCCTTTACTTCCTCAGCCAGTTGGATGTATTTTTCAATTTTTTCTCCTGTTTTCTTTTGTATATTTGTTGTATTGGGTATGGATATCTCGATTTTTTTGGTAACTTCTTCTTTTTATTGGTGAGTATGATGTCAGTTTTGTTATGTGGTATTGTTTTTCTGTTACAATGGTTCTGTTCCAGTATAATTCGTATTCATCATTCTCCAGTACATTTTGTGGTGCATACTTGTACGTGGGAACGTGTTGTTTTATAAGTTATGTTGTAAGGCAAGCTGTTGATGTATTATTTTTGCTACATTGTCATGTCTTCTGGGGTATTCTGTATTTGCTTGTATTGTACATCCGCTTGTGATGTGATCTACTGTTTCTATTTGTTGTTTGTAAAGTCTGCATTTATCTGTTGTGGTATTGGGATATTTAATAATATGCTTGCTGCAATATCTGGTGTTTATTGTTTGATCCTGTATTGCAATCATGAATCATTCTGTCTCACTGTATATGTTGACTTTTCTTAGCTACGTGTTGGATGCGTCTTGATCGATGTGTGGCTGTGTTAGATGATACGGGTGTTTGCCATGTAGTGTTTTCTTTTTCCAATTTACTTTCTTCGTATCTGTTGATGTTATGTGATCTAAAGAGTTGTAGAAGTGGTTATAAAATTGCACTGGTGTAGCCGATGTATTTATATGAGTGATTGCTTTGTGTATTTTGCTAGTTTCTGCTCCTTCTAGAAAGAATTTTCTTAAATTGTCTACCTGTCTATAATGTTTTTATGTCGATAAATCCCCTTCCTCCTTCCTTTCTGCTTAATGTGAATCTTTCTGTTGCTGAATGTATGTGATGTATTCTATATTTGTGGCATTGTGATCGTGTAAGTGTATTGAGTGTTTCTAAGTCTGTGTTACTCCATTTCACTACTACAAATGAGTAGGTCAATATTGGTATAGCATAAGTATTTATAGCTTTTGCTTTGTTTCTTGCTGTCAATTCTGTTTTCAGTATTTTTGTTAGTCTTTGTCTATATTTTTGTTTTAGCTCTTCTTTAATAATTGTATTATCTATTCCTATTTTTTGTCTGTATCCTAGATACTTATAGGCATCTGTTTTTTCCATCACTTCTATGCAGTCGCTGTGGTTATCCAATATGTAATCTTCTTGTCTAGTGTGTTTTCCCTCGATTATGCTATTTTTCTTACATTTGTCTGTTCCAAAAGCCATATTTATATCATTGCTGAATACTTCTAGTAATTGGTTGAGTTGTTGATTTGTTCCTGCCAGTAGTTTTAGATCATCCATGTATAGCAAATGTGTGATTTTGTGTTGGTATGTTCCAGTAATATTATATCCATAATTTGTATTATTTGGCATGTTGGATAGTGGGTTCAGAGCAAAGAAGAACCAGAAAGGACATAATGAGGCTCCTTGGTATATCCCAGGCTTAATCTGTAATGGCTGTGATGTGATATTATTTGAATTTGTTTGGATATTAAGTGTGGTTATCCAATTTTTCATTACTATGTTTAGGAACTGTATCAATTTAGGATCTACTTTGTATATTTCCAATACCTGTAGTAACCATGAGTGGGGTACACTATCAAAAGCATTTTAGTAATCAATGTATATGGAGTGTAGTGACCATTGTTTAGTTTTAGCTTGATATGTCACCTCTGCATCTATTATCAGTTGCTCTTTACATCCTTGTGCTCCTTTGCAACAGCCTTTTTGTTCTTCATTTATAATTTTGTTCTGTGTTGTATGTGTCATTAATTTCTGTGTAATGACTGAAGTTAATATTTTGTATATTGTTGGTAGACATGTTATGGGGCAGTATTTAGCTGGGTTTGCTGTGTCTGCATGATCTTTAGGTTTCATATAAATTATTCCATGTGTAAGTGTATCAGGGAATATGTATAGGTCTGCAATGTAACTGTTAAATAATTTAGTTAGATGTGAATGTGTTGAGGTGAACTTCTTTAGCCAGAAATTTGCTATTTTATCTTTTCCAGGGGCTTTCCAATTGTGAGTAGAATTAATTGCTTTGGTGACTTCATGTTGCAAAATTATCACTTCAGGCATTTGTGGTATCATCTTGTATGTGTCTGTTTCTGCTTCTATCCACCGTGCATGCCTGTTATGTTGTACTGGGTTTGACCATATGTTGCTCCAGAAGTGTTCCATGTCTGTTATGTTTGGTGGAGTGTCTATTTTAATGTGTATGTTATCTATTGTCTGGTAAAATTTCTTTTGGTTTGTGTTGAATGTTTGATTTTGTTTCCTTCTATTTTCACTTTTTTTTGTATCTTGTAAGTCGTGTGGCCAATGCTTGTAATTTCTGCTTCTTTTCATGTAATTGCTCTATCGGTTCGTGTTCTGAGATTTTACCTAACCTTTTTCGTTTTTTGTCTGATATTTCTTTTCTTATAAATTGTGTTAGCTGTCCAATGTCTTTTCTCAGTTTTTCTATTCTGATCTGTAGCCTGTGTTGCCATGCTGGTTTTGTGAGTTTCTTCTGTGTGTTGGTTGGTTCTGATCTCTGCCTAGTGTGTATATTTAGTGTAGTGAGTACTCCTATATAAACCAGTAGTTGTAACTCTTCATAGTTGTGTTTTCATTTATTTTGTTGTGTATGATTGTGTTGATAGTTTTTCTTGTTGTTTCGACTTGTGGGTTATTTGGCAGTCTATGCAAGAATGGTCTAATGTCTGTATTTGCGTCTTTGTATTCTACATATGTCAGCTGAAATTTTTCGTCTATATCTAACATGTGTGTCACTCCGTGTTCTATTTGTACTTGTTCTGGTGGCAGTCTTAAGATTTCGTTTTCCTCTGATTGTTTAATTGATGCGTGTTGTTCTTTGTTTGTTTGCTCTGGGATGTGTGAGTCCATTACTGTATTTTCTTCTTCTTCTGATTGCACATTATTTTGTTCCAGTATTTGTTCTACTTGTTGTTTCATGTTTTCTAATTCTGACTGGGGTATTCTGTAATTTTTGATTATTACACGGATCTGATCAGCTAGTCGTTGTTCTGTTAAAAATTGTAATTCTGGGTATCTGGTAATAAATGTTGTGTATACATGTGATCTGTATCCAGTTGTGTTGGTTCATAGGTTTGTTGCTTGGTAATAACAGAACATGAGGTGTCGATTAACTTCATCTGACCATCTCATCCTCTGTCTTTGTTTTCCTTCTAGGGTGGTTGCAGGAAGCATATCCTGCAAAACACCTCTATTCGGATTTAAATCATTTTCCAGTTGGCTAGCAGTGTCGTTACCAATGTGGGCGGGCATAGGGTTCAAGCGTCGTCCCCTACCATGACGGCACTTGTCCGAGGCTTCTTTAGTTGTGTCCTGAACCAACTAATCACACTAAAAGGCGGGGTTAGCCCTATTAGTGGTTTGTTCTTTTCGTCGCCTTTTACGACTGGCAGAACATACCGGAGGCCTATTCTTTTCCCCGGCCTCCACGGAGATTATTATTATTATTATTATTATTATTATTATTATTATCATTATCATTATTATTGTTATTATTATTAGTGTCAGCTATCACTATTATAACTCTTATCATCGTTAATGTTATTATGACTATTATTACTGTGAATTTTTATTTTAAATCTTTTGTATGTGTTGTTCGTGATCAGAGATAAGAGACGGCCTTAAGGCCACAATGTGGTCAGGCTAAGTAAGCAATAAATAAATAAATAAATAAAATAAATACCCGAAGTAGGATGATCTTTAGGCAGGGGCCATGCTCGCTCTACTTCGTTTTTCGCTTTTAAGTTAGATAGAGACCTATCATCGCTTCCGCTGACCATTTCGCAGGTCCATTTTTTCTGAACTATAGTAACACCGTTCTCATGCCATAGGAGGAGGTTCTGTGCGTTTCGCTGTCGTGTGTTGTCGACAGCTCAGCATGCACAGGAATTTCTAACTAGTTTTTCAGTTTCATTACAAGCATTATGCAATGACCTTTAGTTTGATTCTTTGAATACCACTATTACTTGTGTCGGTGGAATGCAACGGCTCAAGCAATGTCCATCCTTCTTCTCGGCGAATATGTGTTTGTTTGTATGATGTATCGTCGTTAGCAGCATTTTTTTGTGTGTGTGAGATTTAATCTTTTGTTAAACATAACGAGAAAATAACTGCGAACTTGACCAAACTGCCGTTGCGCATTGGAATGCAACGCGCCTACTGTCGTTCCGGCGTCGTATGGAGGTGGACTGCGTGCAATGTTTGTGGTCGCCGTCACTTACCCGTATTAACTGTTTGACTAGACCCTGTAGCTGTACCTTGAAGCAGCAGACTCGTTTCTCGAAGATTCCAAGTCCATGCTAGCTGGAAAATCTCAAAAATCAACCACTAAAAAATAAATTGACGTGTTGCGTCTTTATCCCGCGTGTATTTCACCTCCGTCATATACATTCCAGGTTACAGCGTATGACGTTAACAAATCTCACAGTACAAATTAGCCTTTGTCATTTCACTCTGTACGTCTTGTCTGAGTTTCCTTTAACAAGTAACGTGTGTTGCCTGAAGAGTTTCTGTGGTCCGCCGAGAATCTCAAAGGTGGAACGCGTTTTCATGGAATAACTTTCCCGGTGAGCAGGCGTCTCCGCGCGCAGAAATCCAGGTGCCATCGACCCTGAGTTACAGCTACACTGCATGCACTTTAGCTCTAATGACGCACGCAACATAAACAGAAAATGTCCCTCACAATATGCGGTCCCAAAACAAACACTTGCTTATTAAAATAACAAAATGGTTCCTCATGGTCACGGCAGTCCATCATTGGTCAGAGGGACAGAGGGAATAACAAGTAACTTGGAACTTCCTGTCAGATTAAAACCGTGTGCCGGACCGAAGCGCGAACTCGGGGCCTTTGCCTTTCGCGGGCAAGTTAGAGCACTTGCCCGCCAAGGCAAAGTTTCCGATTTCGCACCTCGGTCCGGCACACGGTTTTAATGTGTCAGAAAGTTTCATATCATTGTACACTCCGCTGCAGAGTGAAAACCTCATTCTGGAAACATCCTCCAAAGTGATGTGTTACCCGTCAAGATGTGTGGCTAGTTAGTGGCCACGCAACACGAACCTGTATTAAAACGTACAAAACAACTGATGTGCAATTCAATCTGAAAGCAGCACTATGCAGACGTTCTTGTTCATTGTCTTTCTTTTCGGTGTTATTTGATATTTCCATTATTCCTAATTCTCCCAGGTATTTTTAATGACATGAATTTCGAGCGGATTGTGTTTATATATCATGTGGTCACTTATTTACGAATTTTCAGCCTTTGACAATGTACGTTAAGGAATTGTGTTTTGTAATCCTGTTAATCTTACTAATTTGATTCCCAGTGTGGTAACAGAAACGAGGTTGCTTACACTCGAACCTCCATATGTCAGACACTCAGATCGGTACGAAACATTGTGTGTCGATAGAGTATCAACAAAACACGGATTTAGTTCGTGATATGTGCTGTCTTCCAGTAGAAAATGCGTAAAAGTGTAATTAAAAGCAACACCAAAACTACGGAACACGGAAAAGCATATCTGTGAAACATTGTTTTGTAGGTTTCGTGTGGGTGAGTTGGGAGAGCATATGTCTGTCGTCCAAAGGTCCCGCGTTCGAATCTCACTGTTCACAAATGTTTCTCACCTGTTTACTCGTGAAACTGTTACATGGGAGAATATTTTCCTGACTTGTGAAAGAAATTTTGGGAGTTTGTAGCAATGTTCTTTGGCAGTCTGTTTTCGCTAAGTTAGTTAAAAGTAGCGAACCAATAGAGCACATTTGTATAGATAGGTGTGGTGTTCTGTCTCCTGTACTCTATAGGTTTGCTACTTTCAGCTAACGAAGTGAAAGCAGACTGCCAAAGAACATTGCTACAAACTCCAATACGTCCTTTTACATGTCAGGAAAATGTTATCCCATACAACAGTTTCAAGTGTAAACAGTTGAAAAAGTTTCATTAGTAGGGCTTGAATGCAAGACCTCTGATATGACAACCACACGCTCTCCCAACTCACCCACACGAAACCTACAAAACAGTCTCTCACAGCTAAGCTTTTCAGTGTCTCTTAGTTCTGGTGTTACTTTTAATTCCCGTTTACGCGTGTTCTACTGGACGGCAGCACATTTTACGAACTAAATCCGTGTTTTGGTTCATAATCTATCGACACGTCATGTTTCGTACTGATGAGACATCTGGAGGTTTGGGTCTTGGCAGTTTGTCCACCGACGTCAGAATCTTCTGCATTTCCTTTACTTGTTCCCCACGCTCGCAGTCAAGCTCACTGATAACATTGAGTTGCGCCCAGCGCTAGCAGCAATGGAAATAGTGCTTCTTTCAGTTAAAAAGGTAAGTTAATCGCAGAACGAGACTATGAGCTGCACAGAGAGCGGAGCAGAGATTCCGTTACGCAAAACTTGCCTTAGGACTGCGGAGCCTGACTTCAGACTAGAGTAAGAATAATTTCAGGACATAACATAAAATCATTAACGATTTTGGTATAGTTCAGGATATTTATAGTTCCAGAGATCATATTTCTTATTAAAGTTCAGCATTCTCTGTGGATAACATTCACAGACTACATTCTTTTTACAGCTTTGTGCTTTTAAGTGATAACTTCATTGCATTCGATAACTGCTATTACAGTTCAGACAGGTAGATAACCTTCATACGTTAATTTCTTACATGGTATACGAGAGCTATTCGCAAAGTAAGGAACAATAGGTCGCGAAATGAAAACCACAGTGAAAATCAAAACTGTTTTACTTGCAACAGTTAGTTACATCTTCCACCTACTTGTCTACACAGTCGCCTCTCAGACTTAGACATGTGTCGTTGCGTTGTACTAACTTTTCAATTCCCTCGTTATAGAAGACAGTCGCCAGTGCTTTTTGACAGTTTTCTACTCCTGACTGCAGCTCGTTGTCTGTGTCAAAATATTGTCTTCATAGCCAGCTGTTCATTTGAGCAGAGATGAACCTCGGGGGGGGGGGGGGGGGGGGGGGGAGGGGGGGGGGAGCTAAATGCGGGCTGCATTGTGGGATATCAAAAACTTCCCATCGTAAACGCCGCAGGAGCGTCTTCATTGGCCTGCACATTGCGGCCGAGAATTGTCGTGTAGAGCGAACCGCATGATAGTTATGTTTATGTAGATTGCATACCTTCAGACGATATCTTTCACCAGGCCCTCATACTTAGCGGGAGACGCTAATTTCAAGCCATCTTTACGTCCTCACTGTGAGCTCAGAACTGCAAAGAGCGACATGATGCGATTGACAGGCTTATTAGACACAGTGCACAATGCATCTTCTAATAACCTTACCACAACAGAGGTAAAAAATTAATTATGACTGCAGTGTTGCTCACACTGCTAAATATTGCATTTTCGGGCAACAACAAAGTTATATTATGTGGCAGGTGTCATTAGAGCACAGTTAATAAAGTCATTTCTTAAAATAATGGATAAACTAGGCACTCATCTTTTCGTGTTTCCCACGCTGGTTTTGTAGTGAGCTCATGGCTCAATCGTCGAAAATCTAGGTAGTGATGCTTCCAAGCTCGGATGCAAAGACGCCTAGGTGATATTCTGCGATATTCAAAAGTTTTATAGATGTGTTTCATAAACCATTCTTGAAGATTAAACTTTTACATGTTAGAACAATGGTGACGTAAAAAATTAATCAGCACTCCGAATTTAAGTTACACTTCCTTTTTATTACTTTTGTTGCAACATCACTTCACAATATAAAACATACTTGAAAATATCTTCCTCACTGTTAAAGTTCACATTTCATAAACTGACTACAATTTGCGTCTTTTCAACATGGCGACCAAGACTTGACCCTCTAATAACCGCTTAGGCGCCCAAAAATCAGAGTTACAAGTACGACAAAGATCATAGTGACAAAAGAAAGAATAAACATAAGAATAATATCATTGCAATATAAACATATCGATGTATCAAAGTACCTCTACATTAATGAAATCAAATTTGAATGTTGTCACAGAAATATGTTAACTATTCTACAAAAACACAGAAGAATATTTCTGGTATCGAGAGGTTGAGGTGAGGTGCCGTAATGGTTACGTAATTCAAGTACCATTACACTCTGTGCAAAGCTTCATCACATATTCATTGCATTTTCCATTTCTCGATTGATCGTTCCTTACTTTCCGAATAACCCTCGTAGTTTGGATTTTTCAAGATGTAATTCACATGATACACCTAAAACACTGACGAGCCAACTGCCAACGTCGAGAGTGAATGGCCCATTGTGACGCTTGGCAAGGGATGTGGCAGAAGAAGTACAGGGTGGTTGTAATTGAACTTTCGCTACTTGAGTCAGTGTTGACAGAAAAATATTTACCGTGTCGGTACCCAACTTTATCAGAACGGTGTTACGACTGTGCGCTGCAGGATGTGCTTTGTTAGTAGTTTTAGTGCCATGACTTGCCGTTAGGCTCTGCTACTGGTACGTCGACGTAGGGTTAAAATAAGGGGCCCTGTTGCTGACAGTAGACGTGAGTGAAGACGAGGCGAGCAGGGCTTCACTCCCAAAGCTGTTTTATGAAAACAACAACAATGGTGTTGCTGCTCTTCGCGGGTATCGACATGTTGAAGGAATACGGAGAGCTCCTCATTCCACACTGGGGTGGAAGAAGAGAATTCGAAAGTTCGAATTAACTGGCGATTTGTGAATTGCTCCTGGGAGAGGTCAATTGCGCTAAAAATTGTCGATGAAGTTACTGTTACCACAGATGAGAATGTTGTGCGCAATCTGCGATCTTCAAGCTGTGCACGAGCTCTGTGACGACACCTGACTGTTCAGTGCTCCACTGTTAGAAAAGCGCTGTGAACAAACTCTAGTGAGTCTCCAGGTTGTTCTGGGTGCAGATGGTCGTCACATTGAGAAAGTAAGGAAGATTAGACACAAAGGTCATTAGAGATGGTGCAGAAGCTCGGATTGTTTCAAGGATCGGGGAGGAAATCGTCCTTGTGCGTTCAAGGAAACCATACCGGCGTTGGCCGGATTGATTTAGGGAAATCTCGGGAAACCCAAACATGGATGGCTGGAAGCGGTTTTTGAACCGTCGTCCTCTCAAATGTGGGTCCATTGTGCTGACCACGGCGGTACCTAGCACGGTACATTGAACAATAACCTGGAACTTAAACGTGGTACGCAATTAACAAATGTTACCGTCTCGCGTGGAAATTAAAATGTGTTTCTTTCAATGGTTTATTCGTTATTTCCTTTCCTCATGCTCTTATAAAAGTTTCCACGAAGTATCATAGTCCTACGAGCCGTCATTTTTCTTGGAGGCCTTTCAACTATTGTAAGTTTGATAGTATCCACCCTGTATATAGTCGCAACAGAGACGGATGGGGAATCACTCTAGCAATCAATGGGGAAACTCACTGACGTAAGTGACCTTAACGAAGGGCTGATTGTTATGGCAAGGCGCCTTGGAACGAGCATATCGATACGACGAAGCTTATCGTTTGTTCGGATGCTACTATCACAAGCAAGTGCTCCCATGCTGACGCGTCGTCGTCTCAGTTACCATTGCAATGGGGATCATCGAGATTGGGATAAGGATCAAAGGAAAAGTGTTCCTTAGTCGGATGATATATTTTTCTTGTTACATCTAGTGGATGGACGTTTCCTGATATGCCGTCATCTGGGTAAACGGCTACTTGAAACATGCACAGCGCCAACAAGGATGCAAGCCGGTGGAGGGAATATTGAGCTACAGGGTACACTCAGCTGGGCATTCATGGGACCTGTGGTGATAACTGAAGGCACCATGACAGCTGAAGACACGCGGTCATTATTGTGGACCACCTGAGTCCTCTTACACTTGATTTCTTACCCGACGGCGATGGCATCTCCCAGCAGAAGAGCTGTCTCTGTCAAGGACAGAATAGTGCTACAGTGACTCGAGGAGCGTGACAGTGCATTCACTTTGATGCGAAGGCCATCAAATTCACCCGGTTTCAACCAGATGCGACATATCTGGGACGCTATCGTGCAGGCTCAGTCCCGCAAATCATTTTCGGGAATTGCGTGATTTGAGCGTAGACATTCGGTACCAAGTACCTCCTGAAACCTACCGAGGACTTGTGGAATCCATGCAACACAGAGCGACCGCCGTGTTGCTTCTCAAAGGAGTGCTAGTATCTGCCAAACCGGTGACAATAATGTTTTGGTTCATCTGTGTATTAGATAACTTTCAGTGCAAAACTGATGAAAGTTTGTGAACATTCCGATTCTTCATTTACAGCAGTTTCGAAATGAGCAACTGAATTCAGTGGCCGTGTTGCTCTTTAAGATGATCCAAGCTGAATACTTCACAAAACCGCTATCTCAGAAGAAAGCATCGAAAACAAGCACAGTATGATACAAGATGAGCGGAGATTAAAGCTGCTTGAAATAACTCACTTCACAGGCGCACTACAAGGACGGAAACGCTGTGTAGAGTATCAAGAATTATCTGCAATGTTGGTTTGCGCAAGATGTCTGCTGTATTTATTGAATTCTGAACAGTAATAAATGCGAGGAGACTGTTTAAATCTTTAAATCTTTCAAACTTATATTTTGCGATGATTTATTATTTTGGATAAGGCATGGACGGAGAACTTCATGCTTGGCGCCAAACTGAAACTGAAAATGTGTATACTCCGGTGCCAAATGAGACGACTTTTATTTCATCTCGAGAAGTAAATCTGAACCATGTTTTCCCGGTTTCCAAAGTGTTATTATTATGAGTTAAGGAAAGACCTAAATTGCAAAACATTTTGTTTTATTCAACACTGTGAACTGTCCTATGGGGTCACAAGATAAGAGAATGATTTCGGTGAAAATGGACCATGTCATTTTCAAAATAACCACCCAGGGATTTAGGAGAAAGACTAAACAGCTAAACCATCATCATCAAATAGGGGTATCAAGTTTAATGCTCCTCAACTAGAGTCCATCCTCTTAACCACTTCTTCCAACTGACGAAATCGTCTTTGAAGATGAGAATCTCTCGAATCAACATTTTTCTCATCAGCGGTTTGTGCACTGTTTTGGAACTTCTGGCAGATTCTCAGACAAAAAAAGCAGGCTTGAGACTTCTTGTGAAGTACTGAACATAGGAGAAAGGCACTGGCAGCAGAAAAGCTCTGAGGGCGTCGTGAGTAGCGCCTGGATAGCTCAGTAGGTAAGAGTGTTCCCCACGAAGGACAAGATTCCTGGTCTAGCGCGTAGTTTTAATTTCACAGAATGTCTCAAGATTGAAAATTTGCGAAATGGGTTTTATATACATTTCAATAGTCGACATAATTGAATGTTAAGGGGAGCCGGAACGATGAAAATGACAAAATTAACGTTTTTGTTTTTGTTTTTCTTCATTATAAAAATACTCAGAGTTTTCTGAATTAATCAAATCAAGTTTTACCCTTCTAAGTGAATTCTAAGTGTGTTTCTTATCGCTGCAAAGTTGACGCGCCGCGTAAACGATCGTAGCGACTTGGTTTGTCACTTATGATGGTGCCACTCGTTGGCTGCAAGCAGGGTATCTTTGAGGAATTAGACATTGTTTTGTTTTGCAACCTTGTATGGCTTTATTTATCTCTGTGACGAGTGACTGTTCACATAGGTAAACATAAACGCTTTTTGCTTTGCTTTGTGTTGTTTAGCTGTTCAATTTTGCGTATTTGACGAATTTTGCTCTTACCGGTTTTACGTATTTGGTTTGTGGGTATCAATATGCCCCGTTTCAGCAGTCGGGTGTTTAAGAAAAGGCACAATGAGTGGTAGAACAAATCTTTTGTTGTTTCGAAGGGAGATGCTGCTCAGACTGCTTCATCGACTACTCCAAATGAATGTGATAGAACTTCTTCCAGCAATAAACTTTGTGACATCAAATAAAAATTTGAAAACTATGAAAGTGACGTTAATTATGTTAATGAAATAATTAACATTTCCTTGCCCACTCATATTTTGAAACATAACGTATTATGCCAAGTTTCCAAAGAAAGAGGACTGGAATTGAAAATAACTTAACACATAGGTTTGGCATGTAAAATGTTATTGAAGTGTAACAAATGTGCTGCAGAAGTTTCGTTTTCTAATTCAAACAGTATTCCTCGTAGTGGTAATAGTAGAAAGTAGGTGTATGATGTAAATGTTAGGCTAATGTATGGCTTGCATTGCATTGGTAAAGGCAGTGCTGCAGGGGCAATGTTATGGAGAATTATGAACTTGCCCAAACCACCAACCAGGTTTGGATTTAATAATGAATTAGTGGGATCTTATGCTGAAGATATTACTCAAGCAGCAATGAAGAAAGCAGTTGTAGAAGCTGTGATAGATAATGGGAATTGTACAGATTTAACTGTTGCTTTAGATGGCTCATGGAAACGTAGAGGTCATAGATCTCTAAATGGAGTTGTTACTGCTACCAGCGGAGACAGTTGCAAAGTAATTGATGTTGCTATTCTCTCAAAACATTGTAGATGTAAGAGCAATACCAAGGACGAAGATGGTGAAAGTTGTGAAGCAAATTTTCACGGCACGAGTGGAGAGGTGGAAGAAGAGGGAGTGACAGCAATTTTTTCCAGATCACAGGAGTGGTATAACGTACGATACACTAACTATCTAGGGGATATAATGCTGTAGAGGAATTCAAACCTTATGTCAACGAAGTTCACATTAAAAAACAGGAGTGCAGAAGCGCATGGGGGCTCGCTTGCGCAAACTAAAGATAACATTAGGATCCCAGAAGTTTAGTGATGGTATGAACCTTTTAGGAAGAGGAAGATTGACAGATGAAGCAATTGATAGATTGCAGAGGTATAATGGGTGTGCAGTTAGGCAAAATAAAAGAAGAATTGCGCATACTAGGAGAGCAGTATGGGCATTATTTTTTTCATACTTCATCAACAAATGAGCACGCACAACATGCACTGTGCCCCACAGGTGATAACTCATGGTGTACGTACCGATCAGGAAAGGAATATGCCCATAAAAACAGTTTGCCAAATGCTATAATTGACGTAATTAAGCCTATATTCAGAGATTTATCAAAGCCAAGTTTATTGGAAAAGTGTTTACATGGGAAAAACAAAATCCAAATGTAAGTGTAAATAATTTAATTTGGATTAGGATTCTCAAAAGAGTGTTTGTATAGTTAAATACATTTATTTTGGAGTGTATTATGCAGTGGCAACATACAATGAAGGAAACATTATCAAATGTGATGTGCTGAAACGTTTAGGTTTCCAACCAGGACACAACATTATTTCCACAATGCGCCTAATTGATGAAGAAAGACTAAGAGGTGCAGGAAGAAGAGATAAAAGCGTGCAATATGCAGCAGAAGGGAAGAAAAGAGAGTGAAAAGGAAACTAACACTGGAAAAAGAAGAGGATGCTGATAATCCATCATATGGTGCAGGAATGTATTAAAAAACTTTGAAAGCCATTTCTCGTAACTTTAAAATTTTCATCTTTGAGGAACATTTTCTTAAAAAACTGCTAACAGTATATCAATTAAATTTATACACAATATTGTTTACTTCTTTTCCTTGATTTTTATAACAAATTGTAAAAAAATATTGGATAATTAAAGAGTGCAAAAAAGTGCAATATTTTAGAGGAAAAAATAAGAATCAGTTTAAAAAATTGAAAAACAAAAACCAATAAATATTTCTTAAGATCTCATTATAACTTTGTAGAAAAATATTCACTGAACATGTAGTCCAAGCTTCAGAGCAATATGTTTAGTGGTTTTAGAAAAAATGTTCCTTCTATTTACTAAAATTAACATGGAGGCGATGGGTCGTTCCAGCTCCCCTTAACGAACGTCTAGGTACTATACTACAAAATTTATTTGTTCCAATGTGTTGGTAGTAATTGGAACAGCGATTTTTTAGAGCAGTAGTGTATAATACCTTTGACAAATTTCCACACATTGATTTTTTTGCCCCATATAGGTATCTGCAGAATACATCTGACACACATCCTGTCCAAGATACAACGTTAGACATTCTGATGAGCACACAGTTCGCTGGTCACAAAACCGCCGATCAGCACAGATGAGCTGATCGAAATACTGTTCATTACGAGGGATGTCAGCTGAGAAGGGTCGTCCATGCAGCCTTTTCACCACTACTTTCAGGCAGTACTCATCACCTTACATTACTCTTGCCTATATTATGGTCTCCATAAACCTTTAGGAAGCATCGATAGATATCAACTGGCACAATTTGTTCACCAGTGAGATATTCAGGGTGTTTGTCTGTTTCACACTCACCTCGATGTAAGACGCTATTTTGGAACGCTCCCCTGCTTCTTCTGCTGTCACTGGACAACGAAACCAAAACGTAGTTATCCGGAAGATTCAAAAAGAGTTCTAAAGCAACACAATTCTGCTAGGAAATTCAGTATAAACAGAAAAAATAATGCATTACTTGTGGTGTTGTAAGTTAGCTAGTTTAAGTCCTATTGGTCATTTGAAAGATTCTTTTACTGAAATGATGTGGTACGAGTCAGTTTACAGGGTGTGTATACAGGATTAGAGTTAACGCTAATATATACACAATTATTTTTCGTCCTAGCCATGCAGCTACACTTAAGCTAACTATCAGACATATTACGTTTTTGGTAAGTTTAAAACTTTTTGTTGTTACAAATTGAACTCTTTATTGAACTCTTTTCTGAGCCACTGACGACTTCAATAATGGATAATAAAGCTCATGTTTCACTCTACAGCTGCAGGTATGGACGTGAGTGCTCTCTTCTCAAATTGTGATGGCACAGTTCAAATGCCTAACTCCTTGAAGAGGTACGTACACACGTACGTAGGTGAACGCCACGTATTATTCTTACTGCTCGCCTTTGTGCAATCAATACTGTGTTTCCAAGTGATGAGTTACCTCAGAAAAATATTCCATAAGACATTATTGAATGGAACTATCCAGACTACGTCAAGATGATGATCCGTTCGTTTCCAAAATTAGCATTTATATGAAGAGCAAAAGTATCTGAACTTAATTATTTGTGAAGCTCAATAAAGTGTTTCTTCCGGCCCATCAATATGTACACCCAATATTCGAAGCTTTCTACCCCCTTACTGACTCCTGTTTATGTGGTGCATCTGTTGTTGGTAAGACTAATTTTTGTACAGGACTGAATGTAGTGTATTTCTTTTCAAAATTTGGGGATGTCAGTTTTCAGAGGACCACTTAATTATTCTTTGGAAAATATCATTTCGCAATTCTCCTGTTGCTTTGTTTCTAATGGAATTTATTGCAACTCTAGTCTCGTCTTCAGGAAGTGCCAGTTTTGCTAGTTGAATGTTAAATGGAAGTCATTCACATATCCAAATAATAGGAGTGGACCCAGAATTGAACCCTATGGCCTTCCCTTTGTGATTTTTTTCTCCATTGTCTAAAATTTCTGCCTTTTCGACATTGTCTGAATTACTCAGCACAACCTTTTGCATTGTGTTTGCAATATGATTCAAACCATCTGTATGTAAATCCATCAGTTCAAACTTGAGTTTTTCTAAGAGTGTTACGTGATCTACCCAACTGAACGCTTTAGAAAGACCAGAAAAATACCAACTGGTGATATATTATCATTTAAATTTTGTACTATTTGATGAGTATAAATAGCATTTTTAGTCGAGCAACCCTTCTGGAGTCGGTACCGTGCTATGCTAAGTAAATTGTTTACACTTAAGTATGCGATTACTCCTGGTACACTACATTTTCGAATATATCTGGAAAACATGTGAGCAAGAAAATCGGACGATAATTGTTTAAGTCTACCTGTCACCTTTCTTATAAAGTGGTTTAATAATTGCATATTTTGACCTGTCTTGTTGTGGTGGTCTTTGGTCCAAAGAATGGTTTTTATCAACTCTCCATGCTGGTCTGGCCTATGCAAGTCGCCTAATCTAAGCATGACTAGTGCACACTACAACCATTTGAACATGATTAATGTATACGAGGAGCCATATGGTCTCCGCCTCTCCCCCCCCCCTCCCCTTACCAGCCTTCTCGATGCGTCATATCAATGAAACTCATTTATTCAGGCTGTGTCATAGTGCCAAAAATCTCGTTCTTCCACAACTCTACCCAGTACCTCTTCATTAGTTATATGATCTACGCACCTAATCTTCAGAACGAGAGCAGTTGAAGAAAAACCAAAAGAAGTGGGCAGCGCAGTGCTGTGTTGGGCGTGCAGCAGTGATGCGCAGTGTGGAGGACGCTGCCTTTCTGTCCTCCAGCGTCCGCTCTGGAGGGGATGAGGGAGTCTGCTGCGCAAATTGCGGGCGGTGCTGCCCGGTGTCTGCTCGCGCTGCTTTTGTGGAGGGAGGCCAGGGTAGGAGGCAGCGGAGAGGACGCCGACCCCCGACCTCACTCATTGCGAAACTCTTTCTTCCAGCAGCCGGCGGATTAGCCCTGCGGGGATCTCCTCGTGCTCCCGCCTGAGTGGTGCGCGCAGCGGAATTGCGTATGAGGGACGTCTCCACTAGTGGCTCTGCGAGTGCAGTCAGTGGCCTGTCACATTGTTATCACCACCTGCAGCTAACATCCACAGTAACACATGCAGCAGTGGTCCCCAACCTTTATTAGACCATTATGCGGTGGTGGTTGTTGGGATGTTTAAGGGGGACTAAACAGCTAAGGTCATCAGTCCCCCACATTATGCCTGAGTGCAATTAGACATTAGCTAGTACCCTCCCCCCTCCCTCTACCGCACATTATCACAAAATTGACCACCTAACTAACTGTAGAAGGAAGGACTTTTCTTAGAACACTTTTATTTTTTAAATGATGAAAGATGAATGAGATTTAGTTTGTGTGTGCGCGTTACAATGAATGACAAAGAAATTCATTGTGCACTCGACACTGGTTTCTAATTATTACGAAGTTTTGCATACAAGCACGCATTCGAAGAGAACTAGTGAAATTTTACTGCAGTTTCTGGGTCGAATTAGAACAGAAATGGCGTAATTTTAGTGTGATATTTACAGTATGCTGTAGCACATCAGCACACGATCAACAGCCATCACTGAATGGGAGGAGGGTGACTTTTAGCAACAGGAGGAAAAAAATGAGGAAGAGCAAGACAAAAGAGGAAAGAACGACTGTAGTTGTAGGGACAAGAAGATGAAGAGAAGTAGTAGATGGAGATGTAGGGAAATGACTGGAGGGCTTTAAACTGAAATGGGATGAAGGCATATGAAACGAAAGCTTGAGGAGATTCAGAATGTGTTCTGTTGAGCAACAGCTCTGAAATAACTGCCTTGAGCTAGACGTTGATGCGTTTGTTATTTTATTTGTTATAGCTTTACACTGACTGGCAATGAAACAGAAATCACTTTATTGTTACAACTAATTTGTCATTGGTCTATATTTCTACGATGTTATGTACCAAACAAAAAAATTATTGAAATGTGTGCCTTTTACTTCATTTTAAAGTCATGTTGACATCGATAAACGAAGAAACAGTCTAAGCACAGCTTAGTGGTTGGATGTTGACTTGGGAAAGAGTTTACTGTGGATACCAGTTTATCCTAGAAACTACACTGGCTACTACTAAGCTTAAAGTTCCATGGAAGTTCAATGGAGTCTTCCAATCATTTGTGAACACCTTTAGCCACCGGAAAGTGCACATTGTTATCAGAAAGATAATCAATAGGAAAGTGAAAAATTGTTCTAGGATGTGTTTGTGATCAAACCGCTGAAGATTGCCTACCTCGTGCTACGGAATGCAACGGAAACCTTCTCCAGAATACTAACACTCATCTCGTTCCATGCATTAAATTTTGTTTGTGCAGCAATGATTTCACTTTTTCTTTTCTCCAAATTTCTCACAGGATAGGTCTTCGCACATCTGAACATAACGGGCTGTTGAAGAGCAATCTTCGACAATCCATGGAAAGCCTTATCCAATACTGGAGATAAATCAACTGTCTTCTTTCATAGCACCGTCATTATCATGGGTTCAAACACGATCGTTCTGCTAGGGAAGCCTATATGCAGTTTCTGTTGGACTAATGTTGTTGCTGCTAGGTTTGTCCTGTAGATGAGGTGTTGTAAAATGTCATTACATTGGGCCATCATGCACCACAATGTACAGTGTTCACTTCGGACATCAACATCCTAATTAGTGTAACCCTAATTTTTCCGAAGTCACGAAAAGTTATTTCTACCACAGGCATACGCTCCAAGACTATGCAACGTAAGCCCGCATTTCGTGGTCGTGCGGTAGCGTTCTCGCTTCCCACGACCGGGTTCCCGGGTTCGATTCCCGGCGGGGTCAGGGATTTTCTCTGCCTCCTGATGGCTGGGTGTTGTGTGATGTCCTTAGGTTAGTTAGGTTTAAGTAGTTCTAAGTTCTAGGGGACTGATTACCATAGATGTTAAGTCACATAGTGCTCAGAGCCATTTGAACCATTTTTTTTATGCGACGTAATTATCCGATAGTCGACCAAGAAACTGTAAATCGGCGTACCAGAATAAATTTTCTGCTTTATTACTGACTATGCGAATGTAGACGAGATGTGGCTCAAATTCAAAGATATAGTAGCAACACCAATTGAGATATTCATACCTCATAAATTGGTAAGAGATGGAACGGATCCCCCGTGGTACACAAAAAAGGTCCGAACGCTGTTGCAGAGGCAACGGAAAAAGCATGCGAAGTTCAGAAGAACGCGAAATCCTGAAGATGGGCTAAAATTTACAGACGCGCGAAATTTGGCTCGTACTTCGATGCGAGATGCCTTTAATAGGTTCCACAACGAAACATTGTCTCGAAATTTAGTAGAAAATCCGAAGAAATTCTAGTCGTATGTAAAGTACACAAGCGGCAAGACGCAGTCAATACCTTCGCTGCGCAGTGCCGATGGTACTGTTGTCGACGACTGTGCCGCTAAAGCGGAGTTATTGAACGCAGTTTTCCGAAATTCTTTCACCAGGGAAGACGAATGGAATATTCCAGAATTTGAAACACGAACATCTGCTAGCATGAGTTTCTTAGAAGTAGATACCTTAGGGGTTGCGAAGCAACTCAAATCGTTTGATACGGGCAAGTCTTCAGGTCCAGATTGTATACCGATTAGGTTCCTTTCAGATTACGCTGATACTATAGCTCCCTACTTAGCACTCATATACAACCGCTCGCTCACCGATAGATCTGAACCTACAGATTGGAAAATTGCGCAGGTCGCACCAGTGTTCAAGAAGGGTAGTAGGAGTAATCCATTTAACTACAGACCTATATCACTGACGTCGGTTTGCAGTAGGGTTTTTGAGCATACTGTATTCAAACATTATGGATCACCTCGAAGGGAACGATCTATTGACACGTAATCAGCACGGCTTCAGAAAACATCGCTCTTGTGCAACGCAGCTAGCTCTTTATTCGCACGAAGTAATGGCCGCTATCGACAGGGGATCTCAAGTTGATTCCGTATTTCTAGATTTCCGGAAAGCTTTTGACACCGTTCCTCACAAGCGACTTCTAATCAAGCTGCGGAGCTATGGGGTATCGTCTCAGTTGTGCGACTGGATTCGTGATTTCCTGTCAGGAAGGTCGCAGTTCGTAGTAATAGACGGCAAATCATCGATTAAAACTGAAGTGATATCAGGTGTTCCCCAGGGAAGCGTCCTGGGACCTCTACTGTTCCTGATCTATATAAATGACTTGGGTGACAATCTGAACAGTTCTCTTAGACTGTTCGCAGATGATGTTGTAATTTACCGTCTAGAAAGGTCATCCGAAGACCAGTATCAGCTGCAAAGCGATTTAGAAAAGATTGCTGTATGGTGTGTCAGGTGGCAGTTGACGCTAAATAACGAAAAGTGTGAGATGATCCACTTGAGTTCCAAAAGAAATCCGTTGGAATTCGATTACTCGATAAATAGTACAATTCTCAAGGCTGTCAATTCAACTAAGTACCTGGGTGTTAAAATTACGAACAACTTCAGTTGGAAGGACCACATAGATAATATTGTCGGGAAGGTGAGCCAAAGGTTGCGTTTCATTGGCAGGACACTTAGAAGATGCAACAAGTCCACTAAAGAGACAGCTTACACTACACTCGTTCGTCCTCTGTTAGAATATTGCTGCGCGGTGTGGGATCCTTACCAGGTGGGATTGACGGAGGACATCGAAAGGGTGCAAAAAAGGGCAGCTCGTTTTGTGTTATCGCGTTATAGGGGAGAGAGTGTGGCAGATATGATACACGAGTTGGGATGGAAGTCATTACAGCATAGACGTTTTTCGTCGCGGCGAGACCTTTTTATGAAATTTCAGTCACCAACTTTCTCTTCCGAATGCGAAAATATTTTGTGGAGCCCAACCTACATAGGTAGGAATGATATCAAAATAAAATAAAAAAATCAGAGCTCGAACAGAAAGGTTTAGGTGTTCGGGAGTGGAATAGTAGGGAGATAGTATGATTGTGGTTCGATGAACCCTCTGCCAAGCACTTAAATGTGAATTGCAGAGTAGTCATGTAGATGTAGATGTAGATGTAGAAATAGTTTCTCTGCCAGTATTAGCAACCAACCTGAAGCAAACAATATACCCGTGAGATTCAGTCACAGTACACTTGACTTGCAAGTCGCAACTGCCACTCAAACGTCTATACTGCAAAGATCTTGTAGCAAAACCACGCATGCCTGCTCTGAAAAGAAAAACTTCGTGTACGAAACTGGAATATGCTGATAGCATTATGGATCATGGCCCAACCGGGAGTGTTTATTACCTCCACGAGAGTAGATTTCCAGCGAACTACCTATGAAGGGCAACAGGCGGATTCCATATTCCTAGATTTCCGTAAAGCGTTTCACACGGTGCCACAGTGACGACTGTAAACGAAGGTACAAGAGTTCGGAAAAGATTGACAGATATGTGAGCGTCTCGAAGACATCTTAATTAACAAAACCCAGTATGGGTTGTTCTCGACGGCGCGTGTTCATCAGAGTTAAAGGTATTGTCAGGAGTACCCAAGGGAGGTATGATAGGATCGCTGTTATTTTCTATATACACCCCTGGAAATGGAAAAAAGAACACATTGACACCGGTGTGTCAGACCCACCATACTTACTCTGGACACTGCGAGAGGGCTGTACAAGCAATGATCACACGCACGGCACAGCGGACACACCAGGAACCGCGGTGTTGGCCGTCGAATGGCGCTAGCTGCGCAGCATTTGTGCACCGCCGCCGTCAGTGTCAGCCAGTTTGCCGTGGCATAGGGAGCTCCATCGCAGTCTTTAACACTGGTAGCATGCCACGACAGCGTGGACGTGAACCGTATGTGCAGTTGACGGACTTTGAGCGAGGGCGTATAGTGGGCATACGGGAGGCCGGGTGGACGTACCGCCGAATTGCTCAACACGTGGGGCGTGAGGTCTCCACAGTACATCGATGTTGTCGCCAGTGGTCGGCGGAAGAAGCACGTGCCCGTCGACCTGGGACCGGACCGCAGCGACGCACGGATGCACGCCAAGACCGTAGGATCCTACGCAGTGCCGTAGGGGACCGCACCGCCACTTCCCAGCAAATTAGGGACACTGTTGCTCCTGGGGTATCGGCGAGGACCATTCGCAACCGTCTCCATGAAGCTGGGCTACGGTCCCGCACACCGTTAGGCCGTCTTCCGCTCACGCCCCAACATCGTGCAGCCCCCCTCCAGTGGTGTCGCGACAGGCGTGAATGGAGGGACGAATGGAGACGTGTCGTCTTCAGCGATGAGAGTCGCTTCTGCCTTGGTGCCAATGATGGTCGTATGCGTGTTTGGCGCCGTGCAGGTGAGCGCCACAATCAGGACTGCATACGACCGAGGCACACAGGGCCAACACTAGGCATCATGGTGTGTGGAGCGATCTCCTACACTGGCCGTACACCTCTGGTAATCGTCGAGGGACACTGAATAGTGCACGGTACATCCAAACCGTCATCGAACCCATCGTTCTACCATTGCTAGACCGGCAAGGGAACTTGCTGTTCTAACAGGACAATGCACATCCGCATGTATCCCGTGCCACCCAACGTGCTCTAGAAGGTGTAAGTCAACTACCCTGGCCAGCAAGATCTCCGGATCTGTCCCCCATTGAGCATGTTTGGGACTGGATGAAGCGTCGTCTCACGCGGTCTGCACGTCCAGCACGAACGCTGGTCCAACTGAAGCGCCAGGTGGAAATGGCATGGCAAGCCGTTCCACAGGACTACATCCAGCATCTCTACGATCGTCTCCATGGGAGAATAGCAGCCTGCATTGCTGCGAAAGGTGGATATACACTGTACTAGTGCCGACATTGTGCATGCTCTGTTGCCTGTGTCTATGTGCCTGTGGTTCTGTCAGTGTGATCATGTGATGTATCTGACCCCAGGAATGTGTCAATAAAGTTTCCCCTTCCTGGGACAATGAATTCACGGTGTTCTTATTTCAATTTCCAGGAGTGTACATAAATGGTTTGGCGGACGGGGTAAGCAATATTCTGTGGCTGTTTACTGATGATGTCATGCTGTATGGGAAGGTGTCGTCGTTGAGTGACTGCACAAGGATACAAGATAACTGCTGGCCATTGTTGCCGAGTGGTTCTAGGCGCTTCAGTCCGGAACCGCGCTGCTGCTGCGGTCGCAGATTCGAACCCTGCCTCGGGCATGGATGTGTGTGATGTCCTTAGGTTAGTTAGGTTTAAGCAGTTCTAAGTCTAGCGGACTGATGACCTCAGATGTTAAGTCGCATAGTGCTCAGAGCCATTTGAACCATTTTGTACAAGATAACGTAGACAAAATTTCTAGTTGGTGCGATAAATGTCAGCTAGCTCTAAACGTAGAAAAATGTAAGTTAATGCATATGAGTAGAAAAAACAAACCTATAATGATCGAGTACATCATTTTAATAGTGTATTGCTTGACGCAGTCACATCGATTAAATATGTAGGTGTAACGTTGCAAAGTGGTATGAAATAGAATGAGCTTATAAGGCTTGTAATAGGAAAGGTGAGAGATCGACTTCAGTTAATTGGGAGAATTTCAGGGAAGTATGGATCATGTGTAAAAGAGTCAGCATATACAACGCTAGTGCGACCCACTGTTGAGTAATTTTCGAGTGTCTGGTCAGATTAAAGAAAGACATCGAAGTAATTCAGAGGCTAGCTGATAGATTTGTTACTGGTAGTAGTAGTAATTGTAGTAGTAGTAGTAGTACTAGCTTTATTCAAGCGTAGATCTCTTTATACAAGGCTATAGGACATGTCAAAGTATTTTCAAGGTTAGACCAATTTAAAATAGGCTAATTCGTATACACATATAATTACAGACTTTTAATTAGACATAATCATTAGATTCGCTCCTGTTATACAATAGTTGTCTTACAAATAACTTATTAAATAATATAATGCAACACCGTTCAGTCACCGTATATTCGAACAACACGCAAGTATTACGGAGATGCTTCAGACACTAAAATGGGTATCACTGGACTGAAGGCGACGTACTTTTAGAGAGATGCACTATTGAGAAAATTCAGAGAACCGGTATCTGAGGCTAACTGCGGAACGACTCTATTGCCGCCAACGTTCATTTCGCGTAAGAGCCACGAAGATAAGATTAGACGGGTTATGGTTTGTACTGAGGCAAATAGACGGTTGTTTTCCCCTCGCTCTATTTGCTAATGCATCAGGAAAACAGTGGCACAGGATACCCTCCGCCACTCACCACACGATGACTTTCGGATTATGTGTTTATGTATATGTAAATGTAGATTCTAGACTTCATCCACTCTATAAGTTAGGAGCAGCTCTCAAAATGTGTGAATATTTGAATCATATTACCCCATCGTTTTGCAGTTGGAGAACGATTGATTTGTCATTCTCGATAGTTCAGTCACTTCTTCCTCACTCTTTTTCGGTGGTGCTACTTGGCAGTACCAGCTCGTATCAGAGAACTAATGACATACATGTCGAGTAGAGTAGGTAACCCTCTGAATAATGCGCTAATGCCAACCGTGCACTCAAAGCTCAGATTTGGCGAAATTTCCTCCAACCCCTAAGACCGCCGACAGCGTGGAAACCTTATACCCAGATGCTATTCGGAACACGTCCCACAAATTCCGCTGGTGCTCGCGGCTGTCTCACTGACTGATACGCTTTCTCAAGTGAAACTAACGCAAGTAAAGGTACTCTCCGGATTGAAACCCAGATCGAATAATCGCGCGTTCTATACCTGCTTGGAAATTTAATTACAAATGTGTCACTAGTGCATTAGCGGGAACGCGTCCTTCTCGAAGAACTTCTCCCTTCCTCTTCACCCTATTGCACACAACCAATAATAATCGTCATCTCTATTTGCAGCATATGAATATATCTTTAATGTGCGCAGGGTATATAACAAATTAGTATTATGGGATTCCTATGTAAGACATAGCTTGCAGTACCATCGTCAGTTGCCCGCATCTCGTGGTCGTGCGGTAGCGTTCTCGCTTCCCACGCCCGGGTTCCCGGGTTCGATTCCCGGCGAGGTCAGGGATTTTCTCTGCCTCGTGATGGCTGGGTGTTGTGTGATGTCCTTAGGTTAGTTAGGTTTAAGTAGTTCTAAGTTCTAGGGGACTGATGACCATAGATGTTAAGTCCCATAGTGTTCAGAGCCATTTGAATCATTTGAAGCCATCGTCAGTTTACCGAAAATTGGGATATTATATCTTTCTTCGGCAATGTTAATTCTAATTGCAGTTGTAGAGTATAGCATTCATATCTGTTAGACTATCACATTTTAATTAAACATTTGCGAAAATTATATGCTCTTCCCAGTTATTTCGCAAGATATTGAAACATTATTTGCATCTCTTAATGTAAAAGTTTTAGGTCATAAAAATCATAAAATAGATTTTAATTTACTTGAGTTATAACAAATGCCATGTGGTTTGAATATTTTTCCAAATGTAATTTAAGTAATATTTCTTGCAAATGTATTGTTGAGTAAAAAGAAAAGTATTATTATGTGCTAAAAATACACTTAACTTTTTGTAAATAATTCAGTATTTGGAAAAGCTAAATGTATACTGTCCTTCACACGGTGTATATTTTAGAATTCTAAAAGTTCTATTCTGCAACTTTATAAAACAACATTTATCACTAATTTCTTATTTTATTCCTTTGCATTTTGCAAGAGTGAAAAAAAGATAAGTTTACTTAAAACAGATAATTATGCACAAAATCCGGTCTCATTAATCTAAACAGTACAGCTTCTAGAACATACTGGAAGTTCATGTTTTAATATATGGAATTGAATACGTGCCAAAGTAATTATCGATCAGAAATTAGCATACAGTATGTGCATTAGTCTTTGTTTCAGCGCGCTTAGAGGATGTCTCAAAAAGGCGCGAGTAAAAAACTCTCTGTAGTGGTAAAAACTGAATGGAGTACTTTTACTGTTGTGACAGAGTTAAAATGTGAAATAAAACATGTGATGTGATATCGTGAAAAAGTGTCTTCACTTCGTTAGCAAAAAAATTCTAGTCCTGAGAACATCACATACCAAAGCAACGAGCACTGTATTAAGGATGAACAAAAGAAGAGTACATCTTTCTTTATAGCAATAAATGATTTCTTTTTCTTGAACTTTAAATATATGATACATCAACAATTTGTAATTCTAGAAGAGTACCGTACATCATTTGGATGAAAAACTGCAAGAGTTGTTTTTCATGTAATTTTCAGAGGTAAAATAGTCCCCCATTCGGATCTCCGGGCGGGGACTACTCAGGAGGATGTCGTTATCAGGAGGAAGAAAACTGGCGTCCTACGGATCGGAGCGTGGAATGTCAGATCCCTTAATCGGGCAGGTAGGTTAGAAAATTTAAAAAGGGAAATGGATAGGTTAAAGTTAGATATAGTGGGAATTAGTGAAGTTCGGTTGCAGGAGGAACAAGACTTCTGGTCAGGTGACTACAGGGTTATAAACACAAAATCAAATAGGGGTCATGCAGGAGTAGGTTTAATAATGAATAGCAAAATAGGAGTGCGGGTAAGCTACTACAAACAGCATAGTGAACGCATTATTGTGGCCAAGATAGATACGAAGCCCACACCTACTACAGTAGTACAAGTTTATATGCCAACTAGCTCTGCAGATGATGAAGAAATTGAAGAAATGTATGATGAAATAAAAGAAATTATTCAGATAGTGAAGGGAGACAAAAATTTAATAGTAATGGGTGACTGGAATTCGAGTGTAGGAAAAGGGAGAGAAGGAAACATAGTAGGTGAATATGGATTGGGGCTAAGAAATGAAAGAGGAAGCCGCCTAGTAGAATTTTGCACAGAGCACAACTTAATCATAGCTAACACTTGGTTTAAGAATCATGAAAGGTTGTATACGTGGAAGAACCCTGGAGATACTAAAAGGTATCAAATAGATTATATAATGGTAAGACAGAGATTTAGGAACCAGGTTTTAAGTTGTAAGACATTTCCAGGGGCAGATGTGGACTCGGACCACAATCTATTGGTTATGACCTATAGATTAAAACTGAAGAAACTGCATAAATGTGGGAAATTAAGGAGATGGGACCTGGATAAACTGAAAGAACCAGAGGTTGTACAGAGTTTCAGGGAGAGCATAAGGGAACAATTGACAGGAATGTAAGAAAGAAATACAGTAGAAGAAGAATGGGTAGCTCTGAGGGATGAAGTAGTGAAGGCAGCAGAGGATAAAGTAGGTAAAAAGATGAGGGCTGCTAGAAATCCTTGGGTAACAGAAGAAATATTGAATTTAATTGATGAAAGGAGAAAATATAAAAATGCAGTAAATGAAGCAGGCAAAAAGGAATACAAACGTCTAAAAAATGAGATCAACAGGAAGTGCAAAATGGCTAAACAGGGATGGCTAGAGGACAAATGTAAGGACTCACTAGGGGTAAGATAGATACTGCCTACGGGAAAATTAAAGAGACCTTTGGAGAGAAGAGAAACACGTGTATGAATATCAAGAGCTCAGATGGCAACCCAGTTCTAAGCAAAGAAGGGAAGGCAGAAAGGTGGAAGGAGTATATAGAAGGTTTATACAAGGGTGATGTACTTGAGGACAATATTATGGAAATGGAAGAGGATGTAGATGAAGACGAAATGGGAGATACGATACTGCGTGAAGAATTTGACAGAGCACTGAAAGACCTGAGTCGAAAGAAGGCCCCCGGAGTAGACAACATTCCATTAGAACTACTGACGGCCTTGGGAGAACCAGTCATGACAAAACTCTACCAGCTGGTGAGCAAGATGTATGAGACAGGTGAAATACCCTCAGACTTCAAGAAGAATATAATAATTCCAATCCCAAAGAAGGCAGGTGCTGACAGATGTGAAAATTACCGAACTCTCAGTTTAATAAGTCACAGCTGCAAAATACTAACGCGAATTCTTTACAGACGAATGGAAAAACTGGTAGATGCGGACCTCGGGGAGGATCAGTTTGGATTCCGTCGAAATGTTGGAATACGTGAGGCAATACTGACCTTACGACTTATCTTAGAAGAAAGATTAAGAAAAGGCAAACCTACGTTTCTAGCATTTGTAGACTTAGAGAAAGCTTTTGACAATGTTGACTGGAATACTCTTTTTCAAATTCTAAAGGTGGCAGGGGTAAAATACAGGGAGCGAAAGGCTATTTATAATTTGTACAGAAAGGGAAGCAGTGGTTGGGAAAGGAGTGAGACAGGATTGTAGCCTCTCCCCGATGTTATTCAATCTGTATATTGAGCAAGCAGTAAAGGAAACAAAAGAAAAATTTGGAGTAGGTATTAAAATTCATGGAGACGAAGTAAAAACTTTGAGGTTCGCCGATGACATTGTAATTCTGTCAGAGACGGCAAAGGACTTGGAAGAGCAGTTGAACGGAATGGACAGTGTCTTGAAAGGAGGATATGAACATTAACAAAAGCAAAACGAGGATAATGGAATGTAGTCAAATTAAATCGGGTGATGCTGAGGGAATTAGACTAGGAAATGAGACACTTAAAGTAGTAAAGGAGTTTTGCTATTTAGGAAGTAAAATAACTGATGATGTTCGAAGTAGAGAGGATATAAAATGTAGACTGGCAATGGCAAGGAAAGCGTTTCTGAAGAAGAGAAATTTGTTAACATCGAACGTAGATTTATGTATCAGGAAGTCGTTTCTGAAAGTATTTGTTTGGATTGTAGCCATGTATGGAAGTGAAACATGGACGATAACTAGTTTGGACAAGAAGAGAATAGAAGCTTTCGAAATGTGGTGCTACAGAAGAATACTGAAGATAAGGTGGATAGATCACGTAACTAATGAGGAGGTATTGAATAGGATTGGGGAGAAGAGAAGTTTGTGGCACAACTTGACTAGAAGAAGGGATCGGTTGGTAGAACATATTTTAAGGCATCAAGGGATCACAAATTTAGCGTTGGAGGGCAGCGTGGAGGGTAAAAATCGTAGAGGGAGACCGAGAGATGAGTACACTAAGCAGATTCAGAAGGATGTAGGTTGCAGTAGGTACTGGGAGATGAAGCAGCTTGCACAGGATAGAGTAGCATGGAGAGCTGCAGCAAACCAGTCTCAGGACTGAAGACAACAACAACAACAATCATTTCAGGTATTTCATATTACATCACATGTTCAGATTTCTTATTGTTCCATTCGCAGTTGAAGTGTGACAAGACCAGCGGTCTATACACTAGTACATCTCTGCGAGCTATTAAAAACCCAATATTTTCTTCACAGACTTTGCAGGAGAAATAAATACGAAACTGTAGAATAGTAGCTAATTCCTGTCGGAAAACAGGTTCTCGGATTTTTCTAAGTAGGTTTTCGTAATGTATTAGTCATATTTTTTTAAATGCTTGCCAGCTCTACTTTCTTTAGCATTCCTGCTCCCTGAAGTTAAACGTCCCTGCCGCCGACCAACCTGACAAGGATATCACCCACTTGAGAAATATTTCATTATGACTTACATATTCTGAGAATGAAGCTGGCTGATAGGAAATGACAATTTTACGTGCGGAATGGTCAGGAAAAGTGTATCTGAGTAACGCTACCAATAAGAAGGGACAGGTTGATAGGACGTATGTTAAAACTGCTGTGATTCTGTGGAGGGCCGTAGAGTGCAGAATTAGTAGGAGTAAAAAAAACTGTCTTGAAAATAATATGTAAGAAGAAAATCAACGAAAGCAAAACAAGTATAATGGAATGTAGTGGCATTATATTAGGTAATGCTGAGGGAATTAGACTTGGATACGAGATACTTAAAGTAGTAGATGAGTTTTGCTATTTGGGCGCTGAAGTACCTGATGATGGGCGAAGTAGAGAGGATATAAAATGTAGACAGACAATGGCAAGAAAGGCATTACTGAAGAAGAGAAATTTGGTAACATCGAACATAGACTTATGTATTAGAAAATCTTTTCTGAAGGTATTTGTTTGGAGTGTAGCCATGTATGGATGTGAAACATGGACAAGAAACAGTTTGGACAAGAAGAGAATAGAAGCTTTTGAAACGTGGTGCTACAGAAGAATACTGAAGATTAGATGGATAGCTCAAGTAACTAATGAGGAGGTACTGAGTAGAATTGGGCAGACAAGAAATTTGTGGCACAGCTTCACTAGAAGGAGGGATTGGTTGACAGGACGTGCTTTGAGATATGAAGTGACCACCAACTTCGTATTGGAGAGAGTGCGAGGATAGTGGAGGGGGGGGGGGGGGGGGGGGGAGGAGATAACTAGTAGACGGAGACCAAGTGCTGAATACCGTGAACAGATTCAAAAAACTGTAGGTTACGGAAGTTATCTGGAGGCTCGAACAGGATACAGTAGCATGGAGAGTTGCATCAAACCAGTCTTCGGACTGAAGACCAGAACAACAACAATAGATTGCTACGGATTAGGATATTGTGACGGGCCACATCAAAAGAACAGAATATGCCGACCCACAATAATATATCACACAACCAAGACATTCAAAACATATTAATTGTAGCACACATCAAGTGGAAGTACATCCTTAATAGTTTGGCTAGTATCCCATCAAAACAAATGCAACTGAGGTTCACACGAAGTGCAGTTAAAATTACAAGCGCAGTATCTTTGTATCGAAAAGGTTCAATTACGGTATCGGATTCCGTGTCTAGAAACACTCTTGCTATTAAATTTGAAAAATTTATGGAAACAACCAAAACATTATCGGAGGGTAAGAGTGAAATACGTTCCTTGGTACTCTGATTTCATAGGATACTGATCTACTGCTTCATATCCCGTCCAAGGTGCAGTTGGACTGACAATATTGCAGTGAATCGAGTACAGCAAGCGCCGGTGTTAATGAAGGACAAGGATGTAATTAAGTTGAAAATGTTTCAAATGGCTCTGAGCACTATTGGACTTAACTTCTGAGGTCATCAGTCCCCTATAGCTTAGAACTACTTAAACCTAACTAACCTAAGGACATCACACAGATCCATGCCCGAGGCAGGATTCGAACCTGCGACAGTAGCGGTCGAGCGGTTCCAGACCGTAGCACCTAGAACAACTCGGCTACACACGCCGGCCATAATTAAGTACCACAGCATCCACGAAGGAGATATCCACTTAACGAAAGAAAGAAAATTACGCATTAACAATGTTACACTACTTTAACACGCAATGCTGTTCACTAATTTAATACCTATAACCATAAAAGTTGCAATAAGCAGAATCTGTGTTTGGCATAAACTAATAGACCAAGTATTCGCTAATGTATGAATGGAGACAAATCAGTAGTCCACACTAAAATTTTCTCCAGTAATTTTTTTTCATGTTTATATTTATAAACAGCTGAAATTTTTTGAACCTGTAAGTATTGTTAGGCTGTTTTGCAACATTTATGTGATGACCAGTCTAAACCAATGTATTTCCCCACTCGACGATTATCGTAGGTACAAAAAAGCCATAAATAGTCTCAAGGAGAAAAATATATAGATCTCATCAAAAATCTGTGTAGTACACATCAGGTGAGCAGCACATTCAGGAAGCTGGCCGATGTTTGATTACAATATTTATAGTGACTAGCGATTCATTCTATGAGGAAGAATCTGTGAACACTTATGGCAGCTGGATATTAACAACAGTACCGCAGTAAGTCAAGAAATATATTTTCGAGACCTGACTGTCAGTCACAGCGTTTCATTGAAGTGCTCTCTAACTCCTTGTCGCCGATTCAGTAGCCAGCATCACGCTAGAAAAATTAACCACGACGTGCCTTACATAAAGATTTGCCTAAAAGTCTCGAAAACTAGTTTATGGAAGTAATCCAGTATGTAATAAGCGATTGGCCACAGTTACTGTATTTACATTTCATTAACACACAGTCACGTGTTCTTCAGTCTCCATAACGGGTAAGCATTATCTATAAAGCATTGCACTGTCGCGCACATTTGAACAGAATAGTGGCCATGGTGGTCTAGAGCGTAGAGGACTGTAGTCCAGCAGTGGAAGTCTGGAGTTCAATCCTGTATGGAGGCGGGAATTTTTCCTCGTTGCAGTCCCTCCAGGATGGCTCCCGGTACACTGAGGCTGCTGTCAAATGAGTACCGGGGAACTTCCTTGGGGGGCGAAAAGTGGCCAATGCACTGGGCTCGCCACGCTTCCACTCCTAGTGGCAGCTAACTCTAAATATAGATAAATTTAAATTAATGCAGATGAATAGGAAAAAGACTCCCGTAATGTTTGAATACTCCATTAGTAGTGTAGCGCTTGACACAGTCACGTCGATTAAATATTTGGGCGTAACATTGCAGAGGGATATGAAGTGGGACAAGCATGCAATGGCAGTTGTGGGGAAGGCGGATAGTCGTCTTCGGTTCATTGGTAGAATTTTGGGAAGATGTGGTTCATCTGTAAAGAAGACCGCTTATAAAACACTAATACGACCTATTCTTGAGTACTGCTCGAGCGTTTGGGATCCCTATCAGGTCGGATTGAGGGAGAACATAGTAACAATTCAAAGGCGGCCTGCCAGGTTTGTTACTGGTAGGTTTGACCCCACGCGAGTGTTACGGAAATGCTTCAGGAACTCGGGTGGGAGTCTCTAGAGGAAAGGAGGCGTTCTTTTCGTGAATCGCTACTGAGGAAATTTAGAGAACCAGCATTTGAGGCTGACTGCAGTATAATTTTACTGCTGCCAACTTACATTTCGCGGAAAGACCACAAAGATAACATAAGAGAGATTAGGGCTCGTACAGAGGCATACAGGCAGTCATTTTTCGCTCGTTCTGTTGGGGAGTGGAACAGGGAGAGAAGATGCTAGTTGTGGTACGAGGTACCCTCCACCACGCACCGTATGGTGTATTGCGGAGTATGTATGTAGATGCAGATGTAGTGCCACGCAGAAGAAAGTCCCTACTGTAGTTACAGTCACGTGAATAGCCCAACCACGGGCTTGCATCACAGACTGCTTTTTCTGTGTAAAGTACCACGCCAACAAAAAAAATACTCACTGGTGTGAACAAATAGAAAGAGAAACAGTACGTACTTATTCACAACGAACACAAAAAGTTTTTGGGCTCTTTTCCTCGAAGAGACACCAGTCAAGAGCTAGTCTGTGAGATACACTATCTTGTGACCTGTTTCAGTGTATTTTTATTGTTTATTTAGGTGGAAGATGGCACGCAGAACAGTATTATTGCCCCGATAGGACCGTTCAGCCTCTGCAACCCCAAATGCTCAGTGATGATAAATTCCTTTCATCTCAACTTTTGAGGGTACTGGTGTGTAGTATCTGTAAGTGGTTGTTCTTTGGAGGGCGACAATGCCCAGTGGCGCAGAGAGTCGCAAGCAGAGGCAGTTGTTGAGAGGCTGAGGAAGGTGTAGGCTGCGTGAGCCAAAGGCGGTTGCGTCGCGAAGGATTTGTCTCTATGTTTAATAGTTGTGGCACACAGTTTGAATAATAGTGCGTTTATGTTTGTGCAGTGTGATAAAGGAAATAAACTAAATTTTACCAGTTCTTAATGCGTCTCCATCAGTTGGTACCACACCATTGTATTTAACAATGAACGATGTCTCGATATACACGGTCAACTAAAACAAGAGGAATGTAACATAATAATCATTAATTAACCCATATAATCTGCAAGGGGACGGGAGCTTATATTTGGCGACCGTGTCAGGACACGAACCTGCAATTTTCCAGTACCCTCACAAGCTCATAGAAGACTGTGTCGTTAATAACAGCAGGTCCTGCACTGCGCAGACCTGGAAGCCAGCACGAGTGTTGCACCACTTACCTATTTGCGATATACAGATATTCGAGCGAATGGAGACGGTGCTCCGTTAGGTGGCGCACGTGCGTGTCCCGTGGGCACCGACGACCGCCACCCCGTGCTGTACTGTTAGCCGGCCCCTCGGTGTCCTCGCGAGTAGCGGAGCCGGCAGCTGCGTGCATTACAGACGCTGTCACCACCTCGGCCAGCTCATTAAGTCCACCCTGGCTCTCCTGGGACATTCGTCTTCGCGGTGACAGCTGGCGCGACCGACGAAAAGAGCGCCGCAATTCTGCTTCCTCGTTCACCTGATGGCCGAATTACTTTCCATTAATCATGCGCCACATGTCCCCAGAGGAGACTGTCCGCAAAACTATTTCTCATGCAGCGTGGACGGGGCTAAAGACGAATAGATTTCGTCAGGGCCTCAGCATTCCAAACACTCGAACACAACTGTGGCCGCTTCCTATTCGTTCAGACATTCAAAAACATCTTCGGTACACTAATTCTGGAGAAGAGACCCAACTAAAGAAAACTTAACTGATGCCCTGAAGGCAATACAATTAAAGTTTAAGAGACAGTCCTGTTGAAACAAAATTATAAGAATGGCTGATAATGTTGATATGTGTTAGTACAAATAGAGCTGCCCTTCTAGGAACTTCCTCGATGTTCTCTGTCAATCGCGTAGCCTAGGGATCCCGTACCGTATTTGAAATTTCTTTTGTTATTAATTCTGACGGGATCGTTCCTGGATAAATGCTAGGGAGTGAGCCAAATTATGAAAATAATTAAGTAATTTTTTAAATAAATAATGTTTGTAAGTACATTACTTTTTGTTAGGCGCGTGACAACGGCTTTCTGTGTTAGGTCTATTCGGATTCTTTACTGGAGAGTGGATGTCACTTCAAATGAAAACTTATTTCGGCGGTCTTCGAAAACATTTACTCACCGAACAAATGGTTCGTGCTGGACAATTTATGTGCATTTAACCTTTCCCATTCAAGGCTCAGTAAAGCTGAGCATGACTTTTAACAAAAAATGAAACAAATATCAAGTAACATCACTATATTCAGTTATCACACATAAGCAATAAATTTATAATGAGACTTACATGGAATCAGTTGCTGCATGCAACAGTATGCGAGTGCGACTAAGTACGATTACGCCTCTACAAAATATAAATGACAGTGACGGTGTGCTGTATAAATCCGTCGTAATCGCAGAGAAACGTCCGTCTTGGCTCGCTTCTTAAACAAAAAGGTGCCCTTCACAAAAAATCGAGGGAATTTATTCTGTATTTGTTTCTGCGGCTGTGTTCGATACAATCGTTCATAGTACTTCTTCTTCTTCTTTCTTCGTTTGGGTCATCTAAGGACAACGCACCAATTTCAATGCTTCCTTCTTTGCTGTTCTTTTTCCTCCAGTATTCTTTCATATTTTCACTATGCATCCTTTTTCTCCCCTCAGGCCATTTTGAGCCTGTCTTCTTCTCCCTCCTGCCTCAATACTTTATTTATTTATTACGTTTCAAATATACCGTACGTAAATTACGCTTTTCCCACGAACGGGCCTTTCAACATAAACCAATACGCATCTCATATGGACCCCTCAAATTTGAATGGTATGAGGTTCAAACGTTTTGTAATGAATCCGTTTTCTATAAAAGCGTATCATGGCGACAAATTATACCCTTACATTTCCCTCAGATTACGTCTTGTTTCATTCAAGCAAACGAAACGTACAATAGACACTGTATGACATGACACTGACATATCACTGTGCGATATTTAATTATTTTTCTGCTTATTTCTTTGCTCTTTTTGAGAAGAGTACTTGGATTACCAACTCAGGTAGACAGCTTAACATTTTCTTGTTAGAAATGAGTGGACCCAGTTGTTCGTCCTGTGCTCTGTCTTGACCACAAGAGGTCAGATACAGAGGCTTCTAAGGAGAAACGGGATTTCCCAGGGCACTGCAGTTTGCAGAAGTTTGGTGCTAAAGCCCATGCTCCGCACTTCGCCGGCAAATGCTTCTTTCTTCTTTGAAGGCAGTCTCTCACTGAGCCACGTGGAGTCCCTAGTGTATCATTGACTGTTACGAGCAAGTGGTGCTTTCTTCTTTGAAGGCAGTCTCTCACTGAGCCACGTGAAGTCCCTAGTGTATCATTGACTGTTACGATGTCATCTCTCTGTGTGCAGATATAAGAATTGGCCGCCGAGCTCTATTCGGACACCTTTCCCTTCACAATTTTCGTTGAGTCAGTTGGGCCTCACCCACCATGTGCCTCGGCTTGAATGGGTAGACCAATGAGTGGAACATGGCTAGCAGCCAATACTAACCTGTTCCATGTTAAAATGCGTTCAGTAAGCCAAGAATGGTAAATTTCTGTAAGATCCCCCTGTATACACGTAAATAAACCAAGATTTTGGTGCTCACGTTGGCTGCGGCACTGAGCTCTGCTTTGGACACATGTGGAGGGGAGAGACTTCTGATTGTGGCGCCAAACGGGCTGCACACTTGTTGATACCGATTGGGCCGATCTTTGTACGGTGGCGTTTGGCGCGGTCTGACTCACGTTTACTGACCTCGGAGCAAGTGTCGAATTTCACGTTAACGCTATCCACTTTCTGAGGAGCTCACAATTTTCAGGATTTGCTACGCAACTTATGTTGCCAGTTTAACTGTATTGTTTGGTGGATCTTGTTCTCGTTTACTTTGCATTCGGGAGCTGCACAGACTAGAATAGTTTGTAGCGTTTCTCAGGCGCTCTGCCACAAAAACTAGGTACCTTGCCACAGTGTTAGCGGGCATTCCTGATAAAACTGAGCTTCTAGAGACGTTAGTGTTTCATTGTTGTAGGTAACATTGTGCCCATTGTGCTGGAGCAATTTCTCAGTCAGTTTTACGACACTTTAGGTTCATTTCGTTGGAAACGTATTCTCTGTCATTTTAATGTGCTGTCTCGAGATATTAGAGTAAAAAAAATGACTTATTAAACTCAAACTTGATATGATTCTCACAACCAAAGTATTACACTATAACCCCGAAAAATAAACATACGAGGGTTGGAACTTTAATAGTGCCAACTATTTATATAGATCTCGTACAAAATAGATACGTCTTTCAAAGTTTTACTGACCTTCAAAGTATTCACTTGCGTTCTGTATAACACGTCGCCAGGGATATGGAGGTCGTAGGATACTCTTAGCAGTACCAGTTGTGTTGACAGTTCGGGCGGCGCGGTCTGTTGCCCGACGAATTTGTAGCAGTTCTGAAGCGAATTCCGTGAAGTGTTTCCTTCAGTTTAGAAATCGAGTTGAACTTACAAGGGCTTAAGTCAGGGGAGTGCAGTAGATGGTATAGCACTTAAGCAGCCCCATCAGTCAAACAAACCAGTAACAGCTTGCACTGTACGTGCTTGAGCATTGTCCTGCAAAGTGATTGTCACGTCCTGCAGAAAGTGTCATCACTTCTGTCTCTCTGCTGTTCATTTCTGGAACACAAACTACGACCAATGTAGAGACAGAAGTAATGACAGTTTCTGCAGGACCTGACCATCATTTTGCAGGACAATGCTCAAGCACGTACAGTGTAAGCTGTTACTAATTTGTTTGACTGATGGGGCTGCTTAAGTGCTATACCACCTACTGCACTCCCCTGACTTAAGCCCTTGTAAGTTCAACTCGATTTCTTAACTGAAGGAAACACTTCACGGCATTCGCTTCAGAACTGCTACAAATTAGTCGGGCAACAGACCGCGCCGCTCTAACTGTCAACACAACTGGCACTGCTGAGAGTATCCTACGACTTCCACATCGCTGGCAACGGGTTATACACAATGCTGGTGACTACTTTGAAGGTCAGTAAAACTCTGAAACACATATCTATTTTGTACGAGCTGTAAATAAATAGTTGCTACTATTAAAGTTCCAACCATCGTATTATTATTTTATTTTTGGTTGGGTCCACAGCCTCAGCGCGTTTTGAGAATGAAAACATAGTCTAAGTTGGCTATATTCTTTTTACAAAACAAAATAAAATAAAAATAATAGAGTATACTTGGAACATATTTTCATTCTCAGAAATAAATATAGCCTGTTTATCTGAAGTTCTAATTATTTATTTCGTTGTAGCATTGCTCCGTTGCAGTACAGCAACTAATTTTTCTGATCTTGCAGTTTGTATGCAGATATTCTGATCATTTGTTTAACTATCGCGTAACAAGCATTGCACTCCCTCGTCTAGCATGCTATTGATGATATCATATGTAATGTCGGACAGCATACCACGTGGACAATATAGAGTCTTATGACTCATATATAGCAGCGGTTTGGTAAACTTCGGTTCTATTAGAATCAACGATTTGTCTTCGTCAAAAATGACCTTTTGATAATTTTTGCTGTTGTATCAATATATAGCATTGTAGATCGACATTTTCACTCTACAGTGGAGTGTGTGCTGATATGAAACTTCCTGGCCAATTAATATTGTGTGCCGGACTGAGACCCGAGTTTGGGACCTACGCCTGTACTCTACCAGCTGATCTACCCAAGTACGACTCACGATCCGTCTTCATAGCTTCACTTCCAGCAAACAAAGTAAGTTAGTATCTGGAATTTTTATCAAGTAATTATTTAATGACTTTTTCTTGAATTTAATCTGTGAATTTATGTATGTTCCCAACTCTTGGGAGGGGGGGGGGGGGGGGGGGAAGGAGGGGGAGGGGTACTAACTTGATCACTAGACAATGCAATAATATCGAATTTTAGGCTGATAACCGTCACTGCATAACACAGTATTTTAGTTGATATAGCTGCCAGGTATTGCAACGGCTATTTCATTCAAAATGACATTCTCGTCCGCTTGTCACTTACGGATAAATAAGGGAGAGATTTTTTTTTCAGTTGGAGTGGTACAGGGTAAGGCAATTTAAGAGAAAGCTTACCTCCTCTGTCGACACTCTGACTTACCCAGCGGAACTTTTTACAGCAGCCGTCAGGCAGGCTGGCAATGAAACAGTGCTCATTCCATGTCATAAATACTGCATTTCATTTTAAGCTCCGGACATCAGCACGTAGCCACAACGGTGTCCGATCTGTAGAACAAACAATATGTAACTCGATTATGTACGTATCTTGTTTCGAAGCCATCTCGCTATCTTGTGACCAGTAAAGATAGCTCCGATTCTGTCGCGAAACATGAAATTATCGGAGACAAGATGCACTATTACAGACGACCGTGCCGCATAATAAGACGACCGAATAACGCGATACTCTCTGAATGGAATCACACACGTCGCAGCCAAATGTGCCGTCACCAGAAAGCAGTAAACCTCTCTTTAGATCCGTGCGGTTAGTCACTCATAAAACCTCGGGTCAGTACATAAATCCAAATTATTCTGGATTTCAAAGTAATGCTTTTCGTAATCTGTCCACTATGTGGTAGACTAACTATATTCTGTGTTTAATGAGATTTTCATGATACCATTGTTTGAAAAATTTAAAGTCGTTGATGTGTCATACCGTACGTAAATACTTGGCGATGCTGCACTGAGGACCGTGCGATCCCCGCCGATCGCTGTGTCACCGTTTGCCAGTGGCGTAACCTGGATCAGCATAGTCCTACAAGTTGTTACCTTTCTTGAGACCCTGGAGCCGCTGTTTCGGACTTAACCACTTACTCAACTGACATCGCGATGATGAGCGCTACCCACTCCAGTACTCCCGGCAAGTAATATCTCCGGCTGCACCTGAAATTTAACCAAGATCCTCCACATTGCAATGAGACTTGCTGACTGCTCTGCTACGGAAGCACACACACACACACACACACACACACACACACACACACACACACACACACTGATGTCCACCACAGGACTGAATGAGGACTGGGGCGTCGTGGACACGTGACGCGTAGGAGACACGAATGGGGAATCATACTAGCGAACGCAAAGTCCACACATGATGAGATCCACTGACTTAGACTTTGACAAAGCACAGATTGTTGTGACGCTACAGCCGGGAGCTAGCGTCCAGAAAACGGAGAGGCTGGACTGATATTCGAGTACTAAGGTTGTCAGCATCTGTGGAAGGTGCAAAGTTTTTGTGACACCTTAAATAAGGAGTCTGTCGAAATAAAGATGTTAGAAATAAAGAGGAACGACGCATTCATTTTAAATAAGGCTTCGGTTCCGGCACACAAATTATTACACTACTGGCCATTAAAATTGCTACAGCAAGAAGAAATGTAGATGATAAACGGGTATTCATTGCACAAATACAATATACTAGAACTGACATGTGATGACATTTTCAGGCAGTTTGGGTGCATAGATCCTCAGAAATCAATACACAGAACAACCACCTCTGGCCGTAATAACGGTCTTGATACGCCTGGACATTGACTCAAACAGAGTTTGGATGGCGTGTATAAGTACAGCTGCCCATGCAGCTTCAACATGATACCATAGTTCATCAAGAGTGGTGACTGGTGTATTGTAATGAGCCAGTTGCTCGGCCACCATTGACCAGACGATTTCAGTTGGTGAGAGATCTGGAGAATGTGGTGGCCAGGGCAGCAGTCGAACATTTTCTGTATACAGAAACGGCCGTAAAGGACCTGCAATATGCGGTCGTGCATTATCCTGCTGAAATGTAGGGTTTCGCAGGGATCGAATGAAGGGTGGAGCCACGGGTCGTAAAACATCTTAAATGTAACGTCCACTGTTTAAATTGCCGTCAATGCGAACAAGAGGTGACCGAGACGTGTAGCCAATGGCACCCCATACCATCACGCCGGGTGATACGCCAGTATAGCGATGACGAATACAAGCTTCCATTGTGCGTTCACCGTGATGTCGCCATACACGGATGCGACCATCATGATGCTGTAAACAGAGCCTGGATTCATCCGAAAAATTAACGTTTTGCCATTCGTGCACCCTGGTTCGGTGTTGAGTACACCATCGCAGGTGTTCCTGTCTGTGATGCAGCGTCAAGGGTAACCGCAGCCATGGTCTCCGAGCAGACAGTCTATGCTGCTGCAAACGTCCTCGAAGTGTTCGTGCAGATGGTTGTTGTCTTGCGAACGTCTCCATCTGTTGACTCAGGAGTCGAGACGTGGCTGCGTGATCCGTTACAGACAAGCGCATGAGATGCCTGTCATCTCGACTGCTAGTGATACGAGGCCGTTGGGATCCAGCACGGCGTTCCGTGTTACCTTCCTGAACCCACCGATTCCATATTCTGCTAACAGTCATTGGATCTCGACCAACGCTAGCAGCAATGTCGCGATACGATAAACCGCAATCCGATCTTTATCAAAGTCGGAAACGTGATGGTACGCATTTCTCCTCCTTACACAAGACATCACAACAAGTTTTCACCAGGCAACGCCGGTCAGCTGCTGTTTGTGTATGAGAAATCGGTTGGAATCTTTCCTCATGTCAGTACGTTGTAGGTGTCGCCACCGGCACCAACCTTGTGTGAATGCTCTGAAAAGCTAATTATTTGCATATCACAGCATCTTCTTCCTGTCGGTTAAATTTCGCAGACTGTAGCACGTCATCTTCGTGGTGTAGCAATTGTAATGGCCAGTAGCGTAAAATCTCACTGGCCAACGCATTCACCGGATTTGGAATATGTTGAGAGGTTTTTCGATTTACAGGATAGCAGAGCGAGCTCTGTAAGACAAAAGAGCGTCAAAGGGAGTAGTGGACGTCGGGAATCGAACGAGAGGAAGATGAAGGTTGATGGTGGCGCCACCTTTGGTGCCAGCTACACCACCATGTCGGCCCTAGCGTGAGTGTGGCCTTCCGGTACCTCATGCTGCAATTCTCCTTTTCAGATCGGTCCCTCTTCAAGCCAAAGCGACATATCGAGGAGCAGCTACATGTCACGTGGGTGTCACTGAACCCGCAGAAGAGGCTCTACAGTCAGGTGGCAGAAGTCATGGCATTCTTTCTAATTTGGTGTCGGACCCTGTTTTGCCCGACCTAGTGCAATAACGCAACGTGGCATGGACTTAACCAGTCGTTGGAAGTGTCCTGCAGAAATACTGAGACACGTTGCCCCTATAGCCGTCCAAATCTCCGAAACCGCTGCCGGTGCAGGATGTTGTGCGAGAACTGACCTCTTGATTATATCCCATAAATGGTCTACGGGATTTTTGTCGGGTTATCTGGATGGTCAAACCATTCCCTCGAATTTCCCACAATGTTCTTCAAGCCACTTGCAAACAGTTTTGTCCCGGTGACATGATGTCATTGTTTGGGAACATGAAGTGCTTGAATAGCTGCAAGTGGTCTCCAAGTAGCCAAACGCAACAATTTCCAGACAATGATTGGTTCAGTGCCATTCCATGTCAACAGAGCCAACGTCTTATGGAGCCACTACCAGCTTGCACAGTGCTTTATTGACGTCATGGGTCCATGGCTACGCCACACTCGAACCAAACTATCAGCTCTTGCCAACTGAAATCGAGATTCATCTGACCAGGCTACTGTGTTCCAGTCGTCTAGAATCTACTAGCCCAGGAAAAGTGCTGCAGGCGGAATGGTGCTGATAGTAAGGGCAGTCGCATCGGTCACCTGCTTCCATAGCCCATTAACGTAAAATTTCGCAACACTGTCCTAAAGGATACGTTCGCCGTGTGTCCCATGTTGATTTCTGTGGATACTTCGCGCAGTGGTGCTTGTCTGTGAGCACTGACGACTCCAAGCAGACGACGTTGCTCTCGTTCGTCAACTGAAGGCCATCGGCCACTGCGCTGTCCATGGTGAGAGATAATACTTGAAACTTGGTATTCTCGGCACACTATTGACACTCTGGATCTCGGAATATCGAATTCCCAAACGATTTCCGAACTGAGATGTTCCATGCGTCTAGGCCCCGCGGGATTAGCCGAGTGGTCTGGGGCGCTGCAGTCATTGACTGTGCGGCTGGTCGCGGCGGAGGTTCAAGTCCTCCCTCGGACATGGGTGTGTGTATTTGTCCTTAGGATAATTTAGGTTAAGTAATGTGTAAGCTTAGGGACTGATGACCTTAGCAGTTAAGTCCCATAAGATTTCACACACACATGCATCTAGCTCCAACTATCAGTCCGCGTTTAAAGTATGTTAATTCCCGTCTTGCGGCCGTAATTCCATCGGGAACCTTTCTACATGAATCATTTGAGTACAAATGACAGCTTCCCCAGTGCACTGCCATGTTATACCTTGTGAACGCGATACTAACGCCGTCTGTATATGTGCATATCGCTAGCCCACGACTTTTGTCACCTCAGTGTGTGCACTTCAGGACGTCCTTCACCCACGGCTATATCACGACCTCGCCCTGAGTCGCACCTGCTCGTTGTACTCGAGGCCACGGATACCTGTGTTCATGCTGGGTTGAGAAAATGGTTTCGCCATCAGCTGACACCCCTCCAGGCTATTTTCACGCTCCTGTGGCCCAGAGCGGTCTCGATTTTCCGTCTGCAGCTGGACTGATCCATCTCTGCGGCGGAACAGACCCCTCGCCTGGAGCTGCCAACGATGAAGGCCTGGGGGCTATTCAGCACGAAGCGGTGGCACTGGAGTGGCACCTGTTCTGGGAGGGATATTTCCACCACGTCGTTGATGCACGTTGGGTAGATGTGGGCGGGGCGCCTGCATATCACCTTTGATGGAGCTACTGTTCTACCGTGGGCTAAAACCCCTGGCCAGCTCAAGTGGATCAAAGACACCAGCCGTATCTCCTCGGACCGCAACTGCATAGGCTCGCGTATAAACGCATTTCCATCCAATTCCCGTCGAAGTAGCGGCCAAGTAAAGAAGATGTGCTGAGTGTGGTGTAACGCCACCGAGACTACAAATTAGGTTGTCCTGGCTTGTGGGCTGTCCAGTAACGCCCGTGTGCGGCGCCATGGTGCGGTGGTTAAGTAAGTCGCACAGGGACGTGCTCAACGGGGATCCGACGTCTCCATCGGGCCCCACCTCCGTATCCCAGAGGGAGTCCTCGAGCCGGACATCGTGGCGGAGAAGGACAGCTCTGCCCTCTTTATCGATGCGCAGACCATCGGCGACCACCTCGGCACAGTCTGGTGTCACCGACAGAAGGCGGCGAAATATGACGTGCAGGCAGTTCGGCGTGCTGTTTTGAACTCTCCGATCGGAAGTCACCAGCGTGGAGTTCACTAGTGCGACGCTGAACTGAGTATGAATCTGAGCTCCTTCATCAGTCAAGGACTTGCTCAAACTGGGATGCTGTGTGTGCTAAATGGGGGCGACAACGGCGAGTGTGTTGTGCAGCACCACGTGGCTCTAGTCACTGTTCGAACGAATGACAGCCGTACAGGAAAGGCGCTGGTTAGGGAACTAATTTACTATTTTTCCCTGACTCCTGGGCCTTTACTGTCTCTTTCTGTTTTGTTTCAGTGGTCAGTTTCAGTTTCTTGTTAAGTTAATATATGAGTAATTACCTATTTGGCAAACGGCCTTGCCGCAGTGGTAACAACGGATCCCGTCAGATCACCCAAGTTAAGCGCTGTCGGGCTGGGTTAGCACTTGGATGGGTGACCATCCGGTCTGCCGAGTGCTGTTGGCAAGCGGGGTGCACTCACCCCTTGTGAGGCAAACTGAGGAGCTACTTGACTGAGAAGTCTCGGTCTCGGAAACTGACATACGCCCGGGAGAGCGGTGTGCTGACCACATGCCCCTCCATATCCGCAACCACTGCCGCCTGTGGGCTGAGGATGACACGGCGGCCGGTCGGTACAATTGGGCCTTCATGGCCAGTTCGGGAGGAATTTAGTTTAGTTTTAATTACCTAGTTGTCTGAAGTAATAAGCGGCATGTAAATTCCCCCACTGTGGAGTGATGGCTTATCCCTATTTACAGTATACACTGACGGGAAATAAAGTCGCATCACCTAGTAGCGCCATTAAGAGAATGCAAATCATGTTTGCATTAATTATGCGTTGTAGCGATCGTGAGCGTTAGTTACCTCTGGGATTGGACGTCGTGAGCTGATGTTAGTCAAGAATGCCTCCATGGCGACAAAGGTGCCAGTATCAAAAAAATGGTTCAAATGACTCTGAGCACTATGCGACTTAACATCTGTGGTCATCAGTCGCCTAGAACTTAGAACTACTTAAACATAACTAACCTAAGGACATCACACACATCCATGCCCGAGGCAGGATTCGAACCTGCGACCGTAGCAGTCGCACTGTTCCGGATTTGAGCGCCTAGAACCGCAAGACCACCGCGGCCGGCCGGTGCCATTATCAACACCTCACGAGTTTGAACAATGTTCCGTAATACGCCTACGAGAACTCCATTTGCGATATTGCATAAATACTTGGCAGGAATGTAGCCACTGTGCATGATTTCTGGCAGCTGTAATCATGACAATATATGTTTGCAACAAGACCGAGCTCCGGACACCCACGTAGCGCTATCGAGAGGAACGACCATCTTGTACGAAGTATGCTTCTGTCACATCGTAGACCAACTGCATCTGCAACAATAATCTGCGTGGCAGTTGGCATCAAAGTAACAAAAAAAAATGGTTCAAATGGCTCTGAGCACTATGGGACTTAACATATGAGGTCATCAGTCCAGACTGAAGCGCCTAGAACCGCTCGGCCACACCGGCCGGCTCTAAGTAACACAATGATCTGTTACAAATAGGTTACTTTAGGGACAGCTCCGATCAAAACGCCCTGTAGCGTGCCTTTCACTGATCCCAAACCACCGCCATTTGAGACTTCAGTGCTGTCTGGGGAGAGATCATTGAAGGGCAGGGTGGAGCTCTGTTGTGTTTTGCCTCGCTGCCAGTGATGACTGTGTGTTGATTAGAATGAGGCCCTCAGCCTGCAACCAAAATTTTCATGTGCTGTACACACTCGACCTACACCTGAAGGTACGGTCTGGGGTGCGATTTCGTATGACAGCAGGAGCTCTGTCGCAGTTATCCCAAGCACCCTGATTGTAAATTTGTAGATGAGTCTGGTGTTCGACGTGTTGTGCTGCCATTCATCCATAGGAGCATTTTCTAATAGGTTAAGACTCGCTAACATACCGCTGTTGCTACCCAGCATGCTCGAAAGAGTGTCGACATATTGCTTTGATCTGCTTGATCACCAGATCTTTCTCCAATCGTGCACATATGGTACATCATAGGACAGCAACTCAAACGTCATTCACAGGAAATTTGCGGTAAGGTCTGATGGGACCAAACTACTGAGGCCATCAGTCCCTAGACTTACACACTACTTAATCTAACTTAAACTAACTTTCGCTAAGGACAACAGCACACACATCCATGCCCGAGGGAGGACTCGAACCTCCGCCGGGGGGAGCTGTACGCCATTCACAAGCAGCATTAAACATTCTTGTATCAACGATCGAATGCAGCACGCAGGGAACTCCATCACAAAAAATGGTTCAAATGGCTCTGAGTACTGTGCGACTTAACTTCTGAGGTCATCAGTCGCCTAGAACTTAGAACTAATTAAACCTAACTAACCTAAGGACATCACACACATCCATCCCCGAAGTAGGATTCGAACCTGCGACCGTAGCGGTCGCTCGGCTCCAGACTGTAGCTCCTAGAACCGTACGGCCACTCCGGCGGCACTTCGTCACACAAACGGACATCCGGCATCTGTAAAACTCAATACATGCGCATCTGCATGCTTGCATTCAATATTTTGGCGGTTACACCGGTTATTAATGTACCAGAATTTCACATTTGCAGTGACTTATCTTGCTCTTTCACTGGCATGTCACCTTGAAATGTTTATCACTTAAATAAGTTGCCTAGACAAATCTATTCACGACATTTCATTACTCTACATTAATTTTTTTGGTGTTTCGATTTTTTTTCCGTCGGTGCACGTACACTATTTTGCAGTATTTTATTCATGTATTATTCACTCAGTGAATAAAACATGCTGTAATAGCGGCGGGCGACCGACAGTAGTTCACAGTCTGGCTGGAGTCCAGGCACCGAGTTCAGATAACAGTGAAATCTGACGAAGACGGATGGGTCGGTCGTAGAAACACTGTGCCTAAAATGTAAACAACAACTCGGCAGAACACCCTGAAGCACAGCGTTAATAAATCACGGCAAGAAAATCTGAGAGATAACAATAACTCCCTAGTTCCTTCTTTATGACGGAATCATGTTTGAGAGAAGATCACAGTATTACTGACCCACAAACCCTCCGTTTTAAAGGACTTCACTATCGTGGCGCACATTTTTATCCAATTAATGCTAATACATATTGAGCCATAAAATTCCGGGATTGTAAACCTAACAGCATTTCTGGGGCATTATTATTCTTCGTCATCTCCCTGTCACCATGGGAACATCAATAAAACTAATATTCGAATTCCAGTACTTACTAAATAATAACGTTTTGTTGTTAATTTTTGTGTTGTTCACTTCCTTGGCGTATCCCTATGTGCAATTTAATTGTAATCATGATATTACCACCCGTTAATGGTGTGCAACCACGACTGAATTTGAATTCGACAAGAGCTATGTTCCGTTTCACGTCTTGCACTCCATATTTAGGTCAGCCGTGGTTTCAACGCTCAAGGCAAATTCTTTGATGATTCCGTTAAAACCATCCTCATCTTTACAGATGCGAGCTTGTCTGTAAAAATGTAACGTCGACGACCGTTAAAGCCCAATTCCCATTTCACACTTCCTTCCTTCAAGCCTCTAGAAGGGGCATTTGTAGAGCCTGAGAGATTAAAAAAAAATTCCCGCATCATCACCTCATCCGAAAGTCCCTTATTTACAGCCTCACGTCTTTTGTCCCAATCTCCATTCGGTGGTATTAAAATGTTCCGTATGGCTCATATGGTTCAAATGGCTCAGAGCACTATGGGACATAACATCTGAGGTCATCAGCCCCTAGAACTTAGAATTACTTAAACCTAACTAACCTAAGGACATCACACACATCCATGTGCGAGGCAGAATTCGAACCTCCGACCGTAGCAGTCACGCGGTTCCGGACTGAAGCGCCTAGAACCGCTTGGTCACCGCGGCTGGCTCCGTGTTACTCATTGGGTATGCTAGAGCTCTAGCGATAGACTTGCCCCTGACTTGGATTTCTGTGTGTTGAACTTAAATGATGATCATGATCACATTTTGATAGAGTATCGCCTTTTATATTCTTGATAGTTCCCCTAGGTACAACATACTGTCGTAATTACCGATACAGAAGTTGTAAAATTTTTGACGGGATGTTTTCTCAATACTGGGAAGTCAAATTAAATCTTTTTAGTTGTTGCCACATCTTAGACATTATCTAAGGTTATTGATATAGTTAATTTCTCAGATGTACATTAATTCACAGCAATGTTAAATTGTATTATTGTGCTACGCTCTTCATTGTATTAAGCGTTGCACTGCGCACCTGTAAGTATAAGGGGAAATGACAAAGTTTCCGTTCGAACACCTTATAACCCAGACCAGGTATGCCAACCAGGCGTGATCGCCACGAGCGCTGAAATATTCATCCCGCTGATGCATCATGTTGGAATAAACTTTTTGGTTAAAACACAGCGTCCTGCTGCGTGAAGAAATTCGTAAGTGGCTGCTGAACATCCTCGTCCGACAGGAATCGTCAGCCCTTCATGGCCTTTTCTAAGGGCTGAAGGCGTGACAATCGCATGGGAAGAGACCAACACTACAGGGTGCGTTGCCGACTGTGTCCCATTTGAGTTGGCGTGACTTCTGCGTTACAACATTTCCGATCTGCGGACGTGCGTTATCATGAGACAGCAGCGCCCCTGGTCGCACCATTCCAAAACTGTGTTTTTCGACAGATACGCTGCACCATATACATTCTTCATTCTCCGACTGAAGTGTACATGTGTTTGTCCTTCGGCGGCCAAGGAAACGAATGACAGCATGTTTGCACGTATTTGGTAAGAGACTCGTTATAATTCACGTTTCCGTATTTACCGCCTGCGTGTCGGAGAGACACGAATTCCACACTATTGCCTTGTCTACATAACGGTGCTTATACGCTACTGGCCATTAAAATTGCTACACCAAGAAGAAATGCAGATGATAAACGGGTATTCATTGGACAAATATATTATACTAGAAGTGACATGTGATTACATTTTCATGCAATTTGGGTGAATAGATCCTGAGAAATCAGTACCAAGAACAACCACCTCTAACCCGAAATAACAGCCTTGATACGCCTGGGCATTACGTCAAACAGAGCTTGGATGGCGTGTACAGGTATAGCTGCCCATGCAGCTTCAACACGATACCACAGTTCATCAAGACTAGTGACTGGCGTATTGTGACGAGCCACTTGCTCGGCCACCATTGAGCAGACGTTTTCCATTGGTGAGAGATCTGAAGAATGTGCTGGCCAGGGCAACAGCCGAACATTTTCTGTATCCAGAAAGGCCCGTACAGGACCTGCAACATGCGGTCGTGCATTATCCTGAGAAATGTAGGGTTTCGCAGGGATCGAATGAAGGGTAGAGCCACGTGTCGTAACACATCTGAAATGTAACGTCCACTGTCAATGCGAACAAGAAGTGACCGAGACGTGTAACCAATGGCACCCCATACCATCACGCAGGGTGATACGCCGGTATGGGGATGACGAATACACGCTTGCAATGCGCGTTCACCGTGATGTCACCAAACACGGATGCGACCATCATGATGCTCTAAACAGAACCTGGACTCATCCGAAAAAATGATAGGCTACAATCCGACCTTTATCAAAGTCGGAAACGTGATGGTACGCATTTCTCCTCCTTACACGAGGCAACGCTGGTCAACTGCTGTTTGTGTATGAGAAATCGGGTGGAAACTTTCCTCATGTCAGCACGTTGAAAGTGACGCCACCAGCGCTAACCTTGTATTAATGCTCTGAAAAGCTAAGCATTCTCATATCACAGCATCTTCTTCCTTTCGGTTAAATTTCGCGTCTGTAGCACGTCATCTTCGTGGTGTAGCAATTTTAATGGCCAGTGGTGTATACCCGCATCGGAGCTGCTCTACGTTTCAAATTCGCCGCAGGAACGCCGTCAAAGCTTAACTTCTGGATCGGCCCTTATATTATGTCTACAACTTCGCTTCCGCCGTTTTGCAGTAGATGGCACTAGTGGAAAGTAGTGGTGCAAGTCGTAGGTCGTAAGTTTCATACAGTAAGCTTAGGCATTTGAGAACATAACGCCATCAGAATATCGGTCGATTTGTGATTGCATCTTAAAGTTATTCTCGGCTGAATATGTCAACTTACGAGCCCAATTCTCGTCAACTGCGGGAGGTTTTAATTTTCTGCTTTGGTATGAAGAAATCTGCGGTTAAGGCTCATAAAAAGCTGGGTAAGACCTAAGATGAGACGCTTAATAGTGGCAGAACTTTGCAGAAAGCGATTTCCATGCTTCAAGAACGGTGATTTTGACGTTGAAGAAAGATTACGATGCAACTGCAACAGACGAGAACAGTCACAGGAGATCGTTATCGAAAGCAATTGATGTATTTGAGCCGAGCACTGAAAGACAAACGGCCACATTACAACGGTATACATGAAAAGGTGATCTTGCAGTATGACAGTGCTCGATCCCATCTTGCAAGACCCGCCAAACCATATCTGGAAACGTTGAAATCGGAAGTCCTACACCACCCGCCGTATTCTCCAGACATTGTTCCCTTTCCCTATCACCTTTTTAGTACAATGGCACACGACCTGGCTGCCAACGCTTCCTGTTATGTGAACAATTGCAAAATTGGATCGATGCATGGATCTTCTCGAAAGCCGCCCACTTCTTCCGCCGCGGGATTCATTTGCTGCCCGCAAGATGGGTGAAAGTAGAGGCCAGAAATGACCAATACTTTGAAACGTAAATTTTTTGTAAGATGCTGACAATAAAGCCTCGAACTTTGAGAAAAAACTGCGGATGCGAAGTTGTAGCCCCAAAACATTTGAGAGAAACATTGTTACTTTCGACGAACGTAATTTATGTGGTATGGGATACAAAAGCAAGACTTTAGATCTTGAAGAGATGATTCCAATCAATGGAGTGTCCTACAACAACTTTCACTTCGCTTTGTGGCATCTTCAGACCACTGATAAAGTAAACGGAAGAGGAACTGGTGCGAGGGGAACAAAATATGTAAAGAAGCGTGCTTAATCTATATCAACGGTTTAGGAGACAATCTGAGCAGCCCTGTAAGTTTCTCTGCATATGATACTGTTGTCTATAGTCTGGTAAAGTCTTCAAAAAATCAATACGAATTGCAAAATAATTTAAATGTCTATATCGTGTGAAAAGTGGGAATTGACCCTAAGCAAAAAAACGTATGAATACTAAAAAATGCTTTAAATGCCGATTACACGGTAAAAGACACAGATTTAAAGAGTGTCCATCCAACTGAACACTTAGGAATTACGATTGCGAACAGCTAAAGTTGGAACCATCACATAGATAATGTTGTGGGGGGAAAGTAAACGACTGCGTGTTATTGGCAGAACACTTAAGTAAATTTACATACAACTGTAACGAACCTGATGACGTCAGTATGCTGTCGCAACTTACGTGCTAGTAAGTATTAGTGAAAAGTGAATAAAGGAGTAAAAAATAATTTCACGAATGTATTATACAGTAGCTGACGTCAACGAACTCCAGCATGGATAAATTTAAGTCTGAAATTTGTTCTGTGAACCCTCTGCCAAGCACTTAAGTGTGAATTGCAAACCAGTCATGTATTTGTATGTTATAACACCATAAAGATGGATACGTCGCTGCTCCTTAGCTTTTGGAGGATTAACAATCCTTTTGCCGTTTTTAGGAACCTGTGGACTGAAATCGATGCAGTGGCACTCCTTCCCGAGTGAATAATAATAAAAAAGTCAGATAATTAAAATTATGATTGTGGCTATGACTATTATTACTATCGTGGATGGCCTGGAATGGAAGCAGACGAAAATTGTATAAATGTCACTGTTTTTCAACTTTAATCCATAAAGTAATAATTATTGCAGATGTACCAGTGACATTCAGCTCAAATTTATCTCCGCCAACTAATTAGTTACTGTGGGTATCAAAAACAGCGCAGATCCATAGGCGATTTCTACGATCTACATCTACATCCATAATCAACAAGCCACCTGACGGTGTATGGCGGAGAGTACTTTGAGTACTTCTATCGGTTCTCTCTTCAGTTCCAGTCCCGTATTGTTTGTGACAAGAAATATTGTCGGTATGCCTCTGTGTGGGCTCTAATCTCTCTGATTTTATCCTCATGGTCTCTTCGCGACATATACGTAGGAGGGAGCAATATACTGCTTGACTCCTCGGTGAAGGTATGTTCTCGAAACTTGAAAAAAAGCCCGTACCCAGCTACTGAGCGTCTCTCTTGCAGAGTCTTCCACTGGAGCCTATCTCTCATCTCCGTAACGCTTACTCGATTACTAGATGATCCTGTAACGAAGCGCGGTACTCTCCGTTGGCTCTTCTCTATCTCTTCCATCAACCCTATCTGGTACAGATCCCACACCGGTAAGCAATATTCAAGCAGTGGGCGAACAAGTGTACTGTAACCTACTTCCTTTGTTTTCGGACTGCATTTCCTTAGGATTCTTCCAATGAATCTCATTCTGGCATCTGCTTTACCGACGATTAATTTTATATGGTCATTCCATTTTAAATCACCCCTAATGGCAGCTTCCAGATAATTTTTGGAATTAACTGCTTCCAGGCGCTGACCTGCTATATTGTAGCTAAATGATAAAGGACCTTTCTTTCTATGTATTCGCAGCACATTACACTTGTCTACATTGAGATTCAATTGCCATTCCCTGCACCATGTGTCAATTCGTTGCAGATCCTCCTGCATTTCAGTACAGTTTTCCATTGTTACAACCTGTCGATATACTACAGCATCATCCGCCAAAAGCCTCGGTGAAATTTTGATGAGATCCACAAGGTCATTCATTTATATTCTAAATAGTAACGGTCCTACGACACTCCCCTGCGGCACACCTGAAATCACTCTTACTTCGAAAGACTTCTCTCCATTGAGAATGACATGCTGCGTTCTATTATCTATGAACTCTTCAATCCAATCACACAACTGGTCTGATAGTCGATATGCTCTTACTTTGTTCATTAAACGACCGTGGGGAACTGTATCAAACGCCTTGCGGAAGTCAAGAAACACGGCATCTACCTGGGAACCCGCGATAAAAATTGGACGACTTTCCCGATGAGTTCCACAGAGATACGCGTTACTCTGTATAGACGTAGGTGTACAGACGATAAACACTAGAGTATTTTATTATTATTATTATTTATGTAGGGAACGGCAGAACAGAAACAGAGGCGCGGTCAGCAGCGTGTGGACGTGAAGATGACTGCAGCATTGCGCTGTTCTCCGCCCGCGGCTCGTCGCGATGACATTGCGCTCTAACGGAGCGAGAAACTGCGTCTGTTGATAGCTCCCGTTATAAAAGGCCCGCGATGACCACCGCTCTTTCAACGGGATCAGACCGTCCCCACATCCTCCTCCTGCGCCGCTTTTTGTTCTTTTGTGCACTGCAGTGCTCTACGCTCTCTTAATAGCGTCCATCGCGCCGGACCGTTCTGCCACGCAGATATTCCGGCGTCCGTTATTTATCACTGAATAAGAAACGTGATGAAACGCGTCTCTCGCAGGTACGCCGGGTTCACTGCTACTGCAGACTCAATGCGTTAAGCATGTCACGGTCGGGGTACTCATTTCATGGCAACCACCTTCTCGGGTTGGAAGCTGTGGTTTAGGGTATTTAAGCTGCACATTTGTACATACCTACGAAGATCACTCCAAAACAAATGCTCACTATTTTTTTTAAATCCATCTTTTATTCTACATGTTTGAAAGTTTTACAGTGTGTAGATACATCCTTCAGGAACAATATTTTCATTTCTCCACATAATTTCCATCCCTCTCAACTGCCTTACACCATCTTGGAACCAGCGCCTGTATACCTGCACGGTGAAATACTGGACCAACCTGTTGGAGCCACTGTTTAGCAGCGTGCACAAGGGAGTCATCATCCTCAAACCTTGTTCCACGAACAGAGTCTTTCAGTTTCCCAAGGTGATGATAGCCACATGGAGCCAGGTCAAGACTGTGAGGCGGGTATTTCAGTGTTGTCCATCCGAGTTTTGTGATCGCTTCCATGGTTTGTTGACTGACACGTGGCCGTGCACTGTCGTGCAACAGCAAAACATCCTGCTTTTGCCGATGTGGTCGAACACGACTCAGTCGAGCTTGAAGTTTCTTCAGTGTTGTCAGATATGCATAAGAATTTATGGTGGTTCCACTTGTCTCATGTCCACAAGCATGGGTCCTTCGGAATCGAAAAACACCGTAGCCAAAACTTTTCCAGCAGAAGGTGTGGTTTTGAATTTTTTTTCTTGACTGAATTTGCGTGATGCCACTCCATTGATTGCCTCTTCGTCTCTGGTGAGAAATGATGGAGCCATGTTTCATCACCTGTCACAATTCTTCCAAGAAATTCATCTCCATCATTCTCGTACTGTTCCAAAATTTCTCTGCGTATCTTTTTTTTTTTTTTTTTTTTTGTGAGCCACTGCCAACATCCTGGGAACTCACCTGGTACAAACCTTTTTTAACGTTAACACTTTCAGTATTCTGCAAACGCTTCCTTCCACTATCCAAACGTAGCGTGACAATTCGTTCACTGTGATGCATCTGTCAGCAGTCACCACTTCGTTAACTCTCTGCACACTGTCTGGAGTGTGTGCAGTACGAGGCCTGCCGCTGCGAGGACAATCCTCAATATTGCCGTGCCCACTTTCATCACGTAATCTGCTTGCCCACCGACTAACTGTACTGCGATCGACAGCAGCACCTCCATACACCATTTTCAACCTCTTGTCGGTGTTTCCCGCTGTCTCGTTTTCACAGCACAGGAATTATATGACAGCACGCTGCTTCTGACGAACGTCAAGTGTAGCAGCCATCTTGAAGACATGCTGTGACGGTGCCACTCACGGGAATAGGTTGAACTAAGTTTGAAAACAAGTGGGAAGCATGTATCTACACACTGTAAAACTTTCACACTTGCAGAACAAAAACTGTATTTTTACAAAAATAGTGCGAATTTCTTTTGGAGTGACCCTCGCATTTAAAATCTATGATTCTGGTCAGTTTTATCTGGTATAGGTTATACAGTTTTTCTAAAAACAACACTTTATTCTTATCTCCGTCCCGATATCTTTCAGCATGTCTACAGGGTATAATAGAACCTAGACAAAATTTCAAGGGTCCTGCAGGGATACTCTGCCGCAACGGTACCGCGCCTACACCTCATAGCCGATTTCGTTCATATTTATGGTATAGGCAGCGCTTAGCCAGAAATGACAGCGACACTAGTATGAACTCTAGACGGGCAAGCGTATAGAAATAATAGCATTTTGAACGCCTGTCGGGTGACCCATGAGACATGAGGGTAGCTTGTAGGCAACGGTTGGTCGTGGGATCGAGTCTGTGAGGGAACTTAATAAGTGTGTGTGTGAAATCTTATGGAAATTAACTGCTAAGGTCATCAGTCCCTTACTTAACTTAAATTATGCTAAGGACAAACACACACACCCATGCCCGAGGGAGGACTCGAACCTCCGCCGGGACCAGCCGCACAGTCCTAGAATTCCTTCTTGGAAAGTCTTTTGTGGCGTCTTCGTGGACGTTGTAAGTGCAATTCTTTCTTGAAAATTAATTAATATCCCAAATTTTTGTCTGTCTCTGCTTTTCATGCCTTTTTGGAAAATGTTAACACAGTATCTTGAACATTATTTCGGTTTATTTGATGTGTAAGTAGCGTAAAAACTGAAAATTGAAATACGTTTTCACACAGAACACGATCCCGTGACCCTTGATTATCGTTCGGCACTTTCCGCTGCGCCAGCCGCTGCGTTGGAAATTCTCTAACATAGAAAGCTCATTCCTCACCCGCCCCACGCCAAAAATGCTATATCTTTTAAACGCTTAGCCATCCAAGCCCTATGTACACTATAAATTTGGACGAAATCGGTGATAACGAGTAGGCGCGATCCCGTCGTCGGTATGTTGGTACAAGGGAGCCATTGTCGTCAGCGGCTAGTGCAAGAGTACTAACGTAATTATGATTTATTCAGTTTCTTATTCCAATTACCTTTGTTTCAGGGAAACTACCTTTACAACAGCCTGTAATATGATGTGCTACAATAAAGTAATGAGACTGACTTTCTTTGCAAGATGTGGCAACCCTGTATGCTTGTGTAGGCACCGTATCTTTGACCTTGGTCTTTAAGCTGCTTCTAGTCCAAGCAGCACATCGATGCAACTGCTCAGTCGTGAGTTGTGGTGTAATAAGTTAACACTTGTTTGTGTCTCTCGTCACGGAAATGGAGCCGCATAATATTGTGCAACGGTATGCCATTTCTTTTTGCATTAAATTGGGCGAAAACGCGACGACAGCTTACGGTAAGGTTCAGAAGGCTTTTGGAGAGGAGGTTATGCCAAGAGCTCAAACTTTTCATTGGCTCGAAATGCTTAGTGAAGGCAGAACGAATGTTGAAGATGAAGATCGGCCATCAACCTCACGGACGGATGTCAACTTGGCCAGGGTGCGTGAACTCGTACGATCGAAGATTATCATTGAAAATGATTGCAGAAGAACTGAAATTTTAGAGAGACTTCGTATAAGAGTTCTTCGTGTCCGTGTCAACATTGCTGATAATTGGATTCTGCATCACGATAATGCGCCATCCGATACTGCTATATCAGTACAGCAGTTTTTAACCTCAAATCAAATTTCAGTACTACCACAGCCACCTTGTTCACCAGATATCTCTCTGTGTGACTCTTTTCTATTTCCAAGAGCCAAAACTGCGGTTAAGGGACACTATTTTCAAACAACTGAAGATGTCCAAAAAGCTGTGACGAGGGTCTTGGACGATGTTACAGAAGATGAGTTCCAGAAATGTTACCAAAAATGACAGAAGCGCTGGAAAAGTGTATGCAATCAGAAGGGAACTACACTACTGGCCATTAAAGTTGCTACACCACGAAGATGACGTGCTACAGACGCGAAATTTGACAGACAGGAAGAAGAATGTTGTAATATGCAAAGCATATGCAGAGCATAGAAGAGAAGAAGAGAAGAAGAGAAATTTGTTAACATCGAATATAGATTTAAGTGTCAGGAAGTCATTTCTGAAAATATTTGTTTGGAGTGTAGCCATGTATGGAAGTGAAACATGGACGATAACTAGTTTGGACAAGAAGAGAATAGAAGCTTTCGAAATGTGGTGCTACAGAAGAATACTGAAGATAAGGTGGATAGATCACGTAACTAATGAGGAGGTATTGAATAGGATTGGGGAGAAGAGAAGTTTGTGGCACAACTTGACTAGAAGAAGGGATCGGTTGGTAGGACATGTTTTGAGGCATCAAGGGATCACAAATTTAGCATTGGAGGGCAGTGTGGAGGGTAAAAATCGTAGAGGGAGACCGAGAGATGAGTACACTAAGCAGATTCAGAAGGATGTAGGTTGCAGTAGGTACTGGGAGATGAAGAAGCTTGCACAGGATAGAGTAGCATGGAGAGCTGCATCAAACCAGTCTCAGGACTGAAGACCACAACAACAACAACATGCAGAGCATTCACACAAGGTTGGCGTCGGTGGAGACACCTACAAGGTGCTGACATAAGGAAAGTTTCCAACCGATTTCTCATACACAAACAGCAGTTGACCGGCGTTGCCTGGTGAAACGTTCTTCTGATGCCTCGTGTAAGGAGGAGAAATGGGTACCATCACGTTCCCCACTTTGATAAAGGTCCGATTGTACCCTATCACGATTGCGGTTAATCGTATCGCGATATTGCTGCTCGCGTTGGTCGAGATCCAATGACTGTTAGCAGAATATGGAATCGGCGGGTTCAGGAGGGTAATACGGAACGCCGTGATGGATCCCAACGGCCTCGTATAACTAGCAGTCGAGATGACAGGCACCTTATCCGCATGGCTGTAACGGATCGTGCAGCCACGTCTCCATCCCTGAGTCAACAGATGGGGACGTTTGCAAGATAACAACCATCTGCACGAACAGTTCGACGACGTTTGCAGCAGCATGGACTATCAGCTCGGAGACCATGGCTGCGGTTACCCTTGACGCTGCATCACAGACAGGAGCGCCTGCTATGGTGTACTCAACGACGAACCAGGGTACACGAATGGCAAAACGTCATTTTTTCGGGTGAACCCAGGTTACAGCATCATGATGGTCGCGTCCGTGTTTGGCGACATCGCGGTGAACGCACATTGTAAACTTGTATTCGCCATCGTCATACAGGCATATCATGCGGCGTGATGGTATGGGGTGCCATTGGTTACACGTCTCCGTCACCTCTTGTTCGGCACTTTGAATAATGGACGTTACATTTCAGATGTGATACGACCCGTGGCTCTACCCTTCATTCGATCCCTGTGAAACCCTACATTTCAGCAGGATAATGCACGACCGCATGTTGCAGGTCCTATAAGGGCCTTTCTGGGTACAGAAAATGTTCGACTGCTGCACTGGCCAGCACATTCTCCAGATCTCTAACCAACTGAAAACGTCTGGTCAATGGTGGCCGAGCAAGTGGCTCGTCACAACTCTTGATTAACTGTGGTATCGTATTTAAGTTGCATGGGCAGCTGTACCTGTACACGCCATTCAAGCTCTGTTTGAGTCAATGCCCAGGCGTATCAAGGCCGTTATTACGGCCAGAGTTTGTTGTTCTGTGTACTGATTTCTCAGGATCTATGCACCTAAATTGCGTGAAAATGTAATCACATGTCAGTTGTAGTATAATATATTTGTCCAAAGAATACCCGTTTTACATCTGCATTTCTTCTTGGTGTAGCGATTTTAATTGCCAGTAGTGTAATTATGATATATTCAGTTACTTATTCCAGTTATCTTTGTTTCTGGGAAACTATCTTTGCAATAGCCTGTAATATGTAATGGCGAAACGTGCAACACGAAACACAGGATTTGGTTCCTCGTAGACGACTATGTAGAGCTGACTTGGACGTTGTCGCTGCGTCGTTGTGTAGTCCTTCCACTGCGTTCAGTGAACCCAAACATGAGGTGCGTATCAGATACTCTTCATCAGTAAATCTATCCGTAGTACATCTACATCTACAGGATTACTCTGTAGTTCACAATTAAGTGCCTGGCAAGGGGTTCATCTAACCACCTTCAATCTATTTTTTTTTCGACATAACTGTCATCAAGGAGTATGACTGAATGAAATTTAATATGTTTATCTGACGCCACAAACTGTGTTCAAGACACAGTCACTAAAACAATGAAATTTTTAAAAGGTTACATAACTAGTTTCGACGCACTGGGTCGTCATTTTCAGATGTAATCACAAACCTAGAAAACTGCATTAATAATTACACCCACATTTCTTTCAAATGTCACGAAAAGTACACAAAAGCCAGCAAACTGAAGCACAGGCAGCAGAAACGGGCCACCAGACCCCATGACAATTATTAGTGATTTCACATTTTTATGCAATGTAGACGAACACTGGATCGGGATGAAATAGATTTGTTTTATCGTTGAGCATCCATGTTGTTGTTGTCTTCAGTCCTGAGACTGGTTTGATGCAGCTCTCCATGCTACTCTATCCTGTGCAAGCTGCTTCATCTCCCAGTACCTACTGCAACCTACATCCTTCTGAATCTGCTTAGTGTACTCATCTCTCGGTCTCCCTCTACGATTTTTACCCTCCACGCTGCCCTCCAATGCTAAATTTGTGATCCCTTGATGCCTCAAAACATGTCCTACCAACCGATCCCTTCTTCTAGTCAAGTTGTGCCACAAACTTCTCTTCTCCCCAATCCTATTCAATACCTCCTCATTAGTTACGTGATCTATCCACCTTATCTTCAGTATTCTTCTGTAGCACCACATTTCGAAAGCTTCTATTCTCTTCTTGTCCAAACTAGTTATCGTCCATGTTTCACTTCCATACATGGCTACACTCCAAACAAATACTTTCAGAAACGACTTCCTGATACATAAATCTATATTCGATGTTAACAAATTTCTCTTCTTCAGAAAAGCTTTTCTTGCCATTGCCAGTCTACATTTTATATCCTCTCTACTTCGACCATCATCAGTTATTTTACTTCCTAAATAGCAAAACTCCTTTACGACTTTAAGTGTCTCATTTCCTAATCTAATTCCCTCAGCATCACCCGATTTAATTTGACTACATTCCATTATCCTCGTTTTGCTTTTGTTAATGTTCATCTTATATCCTCCTTTCAAGACACTGTCCATTCCGTTTAACTGCTCTTCCAAGTCCTTTGCCGTCTCTGACAGAATTATAATGTCATCGGCGAACCTCAAAGTTTTTACTTCGTCTCCATGAATTTTAATACCTACTCCAAATTTTTCTTTTGTTTCCTTTACTGCTTGCTCAATATACAGATTGAATAACATCGGGGAGAGGCTACAACCCTGTCTCACTCCTTTCCCAACCACTGCTTCCCTTTCATGCCCCTCGACTCTTATGACTGCCATCTGGTTTCTGTACAAATTATAAATAGCCTTTCGCTCCCTGTATTTTACCCCTGCCACCTCTAGAATTTGAAAAAGAGTATTCCAGTCAACATTGTCAAAAGCTTTCTCTAAGTCTACAAATGCTAGAAACGTAGGTTTGCCTTTTCTTAATCTTTCTTGTAAGATAAGTCGTAAGGTCAGTATTGCCTCACGTGTTCCAACATTTCGACGGAATCCAAACTGATCCTCCCCGAGGTCTGCATCTACCAGTTTTTCCATTCGTCTGTAAAGAATTCGCGTTAGTATTTTGCAGCCGTGGCTTATTAAACTGATAGTTCGGTAATTTTCACATCTGTCAGCACCTGCTTTCTTTGGGATTGGAATTATTATATTCTTCTTGAAGTCTGAGGGTATTTCGCCTGTCTCATACATCTTGCTCACCAGATGGAAGAGTGTAGTCAGGACTGGCTCTCCCAAGGCCGTCAGTAGTTCTAATGGAATGTTGTCTACTCCGGGGGCCTTGTTTCGACTCAGGTCTTTCAGTGCTCTGTCAAACTCTTCACGCAGTATCGTATCTCCCATTTCGTCTTCATCTACATCCTCTTCCATTTCCATAATATTGTCCTCAAGTACATCACCCTTGTATAAACCTTCTATATACTCCTTCCACCTTTCTGCCTTCCCTTCTTTGCTTAGAACTGGGCTGCCATCTGAGCTCTTGATATTCATACACTTGGTTCTCTTCTCTCCAAAGGTCTCTTTGATTTTCCTGTAGGCAGTATCTATCTTACCCCTAGTGAGATAAGCTTCTACATCCTTACATTTGTCCTCTAGCCATCCCTGCTTAGCCATTTTGCACTTCCTGTCGATCTCATTTTTGAGACGTTTGTATTCCTTTTTGCCTGCTTCATTTACTGCATTTTTATATTTTCTCCTTTCATCAATTAAATTCAATATTTCTTCTGTTACCCAAGGATTTCTAGCAGCCCTCGTCTTTGTACCTACTTTATCCTCTGCTGCCTTCACTACTACATCCCTCAGAGCTACCCATTCTTCTTCTACTGTATTTCTTTCCCCTATTCCTGTCAATTGTTCCCCTATGCTCTCCCTGAAACTCTGTACAACCTCTGGTTCTTTCAGTTTATCCAGGTCCCATCTCCTTAATTTCCCACATTTTTGCAATTTCTTCAGTTTTAATCTACAGGTCATAACCAATAGATTGTGGTCAGAGTCCACATCTGCCCCTGGAAATGTCTTACAACTTAAAACCTGGTTCCTAAATCTCTGTCTTACCATTATATAATCTATCTGATACCTTTTAGTATCTCCAGGGTTCTTCCACGTATACAACCTTCTTTCATGATTTTTAAACCAAGTGTTAGCTATGATTAAGCTGTGCTCTGTGCAAAATTCTACTAGGCGGCTTCCTCTTTCATTTCTTAGCCCCAATCCATATTCACCTACTATGTTTCCTTCTCTCCCTTTTCCTACACTCGAATTCCAGTCACCCATTACTATTAAATTTTCGTCTCCCTTCACTATCTGAATAATTTCTTTTATTTCATCATACATTTCTTCAATTTCTTCATCATCTGCAGAGCTAGTTGGCATATAAACTTGTACTACTGTAGTAGGTGTGGGCTTCGTATCTATCTTGGCCACAATAATGCGTTCACTATGCTGTTTGTAGTAGCTTACCCGCATTCCTATTTTCCTATTCATTATTAAACCTACTCCTGCATTACCCCTATTTGATTGTGTGTTTATAACCCTGTAGTCACCTGACCAGAAGTCTTGTTCCTCCTGCCACCGAACTTCACTAATTCCCACTATATCTAACTTTAACCTATCCATTTCCCTTTTTAAATTTTCTAACCTACCTGCCCGATTAAGGGATCTGACATTCCACGCTCCGATCCGTAGAACGCCAGTTTTCTTTCTCCTGAGCATCCATAGGGACAGTAAAACCCAAATAATAATAACCAGTACTGCAGCAGCGTCTGAGGAGCGCTGTTGCATCGCAATAGGAGTCAGCACGGCGGAGAGCAATGCTGTCATGGCTGGAGTTCTGGTTATTATTCTTCTTGACAAATGTTGATGGTGTTGAGACAGCAACGAGTCACAAATGTATTTTCAGTTCCTTTATTCAAAATGTACTCTAACCAAACTGGTTATGATTCATCTTCAAACGGTTTTCATCCTTTCACTAGAACATGTGGTGCTTTTTTTACAGATTAATTGTCCTAAAATATAAATCGAACACAATTATCAGCACGCCACACAGATGGTTGCGTTACAGATTTGCACTGGATGTGACTTACGTGAGACGTCGGTTTGGAGTGTTTGTTTTCGTAGTTTTCGTTCAACAGATGTGAATACATTCCCACTGCATTCTTTAAGTTGCACACGTAAATTTTTGTCACTGAACACTTTTGATTTGTCACAGAATAGATTACTAACATGCACCATATATTTTGACACTTATGCAACTGAAACGCCTTTTACACTAGTACAGAGAGACATTGATTTTGTGAGTTTTAGAGAGAATACCGTTACATTAACTAGAAACGTTAGTCAAAGGTAGATTTTCTTTTGTGAGTACTATGTAGGTAAGACATTACATTATTTATTTACATTTAGCATGCTGAGAATTGTAGTAACATATAAATTTGCTGCTTGATCTGCAGATAGATGTAGGGATATTATTTGTTTAGGAGGGAGGAAAATAATTTTTGAAAATTTTGAAGGAAAGGGGTGTTAGCTAACTCGGTTTCTTCATTAAGGATATAGTCTGGGGAGTTGTTTTGTGTGTGTGTGAATTTCTGTTTCTTCTAATATGTTCATAGTGACTCCTTTTTCTGCTAGATGTAAAATTTTTAAGTTGTTCTCAATGTTTCTCACCGAATAGTGTTCTTCAACAATATGGGCTGAAAATGCAGATTTGTTGAATTTGCCAAGCCTTAAAGACTCAATGTGTTCTTTGTATCTAACTTCAAAACTTCTGCCTGCCTGTCCAATGTAGAATTTTGGGATTGTATCGTATATGAGTTTGTATACTCCTGATTTACCGTATGGACTTTTGGAGGTATTTACATCATGGATTACTTTTTGTTGTAATTTACTATTCGTGGAAAAGCTGATTGTGATTTTTTCTTTTTAAATAAGTCTGCTATTTGGTATGATAGTTGGCCTATGTATGGGAGAGCGGCATATTTAGGTTTGGCTTCTGTGGCACACTGATTTGGTTTGGAGTGCATGTTGTGTGAATTGCTGTTAAGTGGATCTGTGGTTTTTGTTTGCATTTTGTTGTGGAGTTTTTGCACTGTTATGGATTTATATCCATTATTATGAGCAACTGTTTTAATTATATTGATTTCATTTTGTTGGTCTGTGTCACTCATTGCTGTCTCAACACGATCAACATTTGTCTTCAAATAACAGCCACGGTCTCCAACCATGTCATCATGTGAGAAAATTGTGTATCATTCCTCGTGTTTGACTGTCCCTGTTAATATACAACGATTTAGTAAAAATGGCGCTAGACTAATTTGGGACCGTTCTATCGAATGAGCACGTAAAATTCCGCTTTAAAAATCATTTTGTTTGTAAAGGGAAACAAACCGACGCTTTCCTGCCACACCGGGCAGCGCATGAAAGATGTGGTGAGAATTGTTTGTTTGGGTTGCCTCCAGCAACATATTACAGAAACGAAGTTGCAAATATCTGCTCAAACACTAGAGAAATTACGCCTGACGACTCTCAGAAGAGACACTTTGCATATGGGATCCGCAAACGCTTATCTTTCTAGAAATCGTGGAAAGTGTCTTTCTTGACTGCCATATCTACTCATACGGGAAAGACTGTGCAACGAGAGCGCTGCTGGTGTAGTTACCAAGGCATTTGGCTGGAGAGCAGAGAAACTGTGTTCGATTGTCAAGAGGATTTATTGCTTTTCACTGACATTTTTCCGTTTCTAAATTGCTAGGAACCAAAGAGTTAATAAGGTAAGTAAATCAGTAATAATAAGAAAGTAGACAATTTTCCTAAACGACGTGTACTGAAAAAAATCACAGAATTTTGATCCTGGTCGCCTTACAATGGCTGTTTCACTCACTCTGTTACATGTCATCAATTTGTTTCGAAAAACTCGATGGGTGGTACTTGTCATAGAAATATTAGAAGCAAATATATTCAGGGCATGAAAAATCGATGCTAAGGTTTATCATGAGTTATACTTTGAATCGTATACGCATCTGCACTGTTGTGCAACTCCCGCCGGGTTTTCAGGAACAGATTGCAATTCTGAATCCTCGAAATAAAATTTTTAACTGCGTAAGAAGTGAACATTACATGGCTGGCACACAGGTATGCAGTTGGCGGTATTACTTCTACCGTACAGGCTGGATGACTCGCCATGCCGCGCGGGATTAGCCGAGCGGTCTTAGGCGCTGCAGTCACGGACTATGCGGCTGGTCCTTGCGGAGGTTCCAGTCCTCCCTCGGACATGGGTGTGTGTGTTTGTCCTTAGGATAATTTTGGTTAAGTAGTGTGTGAGCTTAGGGACTGATGACCTTAGCAGTTAAGTCCCATAAGATTTCACACGCATTTGAGCATTTGAACTCTCGCCATCCATAAACATGCTGTAATACATGACTATTATTTTGTCCACCCCAGTAATCCAAAATCAGACAAAACTTTTTATCAGTAATATATGGTTTTAAAATGACCTTTATATATGTTTTGTATATTTAATTTGTCAATTTACCGGATTTGGAGCAAGTGACATTAACATTTTTTAACGAATCGATTAAAATATTGACCTCTTCTACAACTCGAGGACCAAATTTATCATCAATTTCCCATAAGCACAGAAGACCTTTTGGTGATAATTTTCAAGAAGCTCTGATTGTAATTTTGTGTCGTTTGCGAATGCGTTGTGTTATGTATACTACCAACTGCGACAATGGTTTGTTTTCCTGCCTTGTGCGATAACGTCCATCGAATGCTCGTCTTCTCAGCACACTTGCTCGAAACTGTTTTGATCCAGCGACAATTAAAATTTTAATTCTTTAGAAATTTATTTTTCCGCTTTGTTATTATTTCATATTGGCTTATTAACTTTGATAATCTTACTATTCCTAAGAATCTCGAAAGAATTGTTACAGCATGTGCTTCGATATTTGCCGAAGTGATAAGAAATACCACCCAATCCATGATACGAGGATTGCAGCACTGCATTGATACCAATGGCCATCACTTAGAACACCTTCTGTAAATGGCCGTTCACGCCAATTTTGAGACCTTCATTGACCTTCAAAGACCTTACTGTTACACATCATTGTATTCGTCTCGATAGCCGCTATCAGAACATAAGTATCAAGCCATAGCATATCATTTAATAAAACAAAGTTGATCTTCATATCTCTGAAGCGACCCCACCTAACAACAAAAAACGAACGTCCTATTATGGCCCTCGTTGTCCCTTGCAACTTTTGTCCCACAAACTTTTCAGCTACTATCATACTTACAGAGTTTTCTTGGTAGCAATAGTGACGCAGCCTGTATATTTCCTCCTCCCCTTCCTCTGTCCGTCCCCACCTACCTCAACTCCATGTCCATCTCTTCTGCACTCTATCTGTCCATCTCCTCCTCTCCCATTTCTCTTTCGACCTCATTCTCCCCCTCTCTCACTATCCGTCTTCTCTTCCCTCCTCTCTGATCATCTGTGTCCATCTGTACATGTAGCCCTTCAAAGGAGGTCGATAAAGTAGGCAAATGCTATTCCCACAAAACATACCTATTGTGCAGGACAGTGTATATTCCTATGCTTATATGTGAGGAAGCTGAAAACATCTCCCCCGTATCTCTATTCCTATTGGAGCTAGAAGGCTATAAACCCCCAAATCCGATACTCATGGGCCATGCTGCTTCTGTGCCATATTTGTTTGAAATCGAGCGAGAGATTTTATAGAAGATCCTGGGCATGCACTCTGTTTTGAGAGAGAGACATAGAGAGAGGGAGAAAGGCAGAGAGAGAGACAGAAACAGAGACAGAGAGAGGGAGTAGACCTTACCACTCATTTCCGCCAGTGTACACATTTGACACATAAATGGCACACTTCTCCTCCATCACCCTCTCTGTGATCACCCCTTACTCTCCACATCACTTTCCCCACTTCATCCTCCAACTTCTATCCGTCCACCTCCTCCTCCCCATTCTCACTGTCTTTTTATCTTCTCCTGCTTCCTCTCTTTGTCATTCTCCTCTGTTTCCCCTCTCTGACCATATTTCCCTCACACATCACTCTGTCCTCACACACATCCCATTGCCTCCTCTCTAACCATCTACTCTTCCTTCAACTCTATTTCTCCATTTCCTCATCCCCTGCAGGCAAGCTGATATTACTCACACAACATGTGCACTGCCAGCTCTGTCTGTGCATATCCACCTTCTCATTCTCTCTGTCCACTTCAACCTCCCCCCTCTCTCTCTCTCTCTGTCCATCCCATTCTCCCCAACATTCTGTGTGTCTTCAACTCTCACTGCTCCAGCTTTTTATCTTCTCCTCTCTCCTTACTCTGCCTACCTCATCTTCCTTCTCCTCTCACTATCCATCACCCCCACCCCACTCGCCTATAAGTGTATGCAACCCACTGAAAGGCATGTTGATACTACCCACACAACATGCATGTTGTGCAGGGAAGCACACATGTTGTGCTGGATGCTTGTACATCCTTGATCCGTCACCAAGGGTGGTATGGGGTGTTCAGGAGCAAGGAGAGGCGGCCCAGATGTAATGGTAATTGGAGAGAGCTAAGAGTGCTTGGTGTGCAACGTGTCTGGAATCAGCTGGTAATGGTAGGAGGCGTGTTCAGCGCAAGCATCAGTATCGATTTGCATGCAGAACCCTGTTGTATTGACACTGACTTAGCCCTAATAATATGGACAGAATGGATGGAATGGGAAACTACCAGGAGGTAGTCCATAAACTATGCAGCTAAAACTCCTGGAAGAGGAGCGATATTGCTATCTGCTTACATCTGGATCTGCAACTGAGTTTAATGGTATGTTCTGCAGTGCTAAAGTGTAAAGTGTGTCTAAGTCCACCATGTCTTATTTGCTCTTTGTCTTCCCGTAGTAAGCATTCGTGCTTCTTGTGGATACCTGACTACATTTTCAAATTAATTAGTAGCGGTGCTCGCGGGCAGAGCTTCTGTTGCATAGGTAAATAGTTATTCAGTAATGGGTGGCCCCTTGTACTCTGTGGATATTTTATGCAAGGGTCTAAGACTGATTAACCTTACATTGTCTGAGCCTCTTGTTACTGTGAAAGTTAAGATCACAGTGTGTCTCATTAGTATGCAACTGTTTCCAGAAATAAAATAACTCCTTCCCAGATTGTCTGAAGCCTATTGGTGTACCACGTAAGGTAACGGTGTCCATTTGAATGATAAACGGTGTCACAGTGACGAATTCCAGTTGATTAATATTCTGGCCTGTAATAGGCACTAGATGTACACTGAAACATCATATTAATTGTCTCAGAGCTGGAACAACAGATACATATATTGTTTGTTCATATTATATTAACCTTAATTACTGGATTATGCTTTTGTCATTTAATTAATTTGTTGCTCAATGGTAACTCGATTATAACTTGTTAGGTATGGTCTATCATGTAACGATTTTGGAGTTGCGTTGTTAAAGTAAACCATTGTCTGACTCGAGCTTGTGTTCTTAAACATTTCTGACTTAGAATTATATTGCGGAATTAGCTTCGATATGGCCACAGGTAAATTTAATTGGTATGGAGGCCACTTATTTCCTTTTAATCTTTTGATTAATTCGATTCATTAATTTTGTTTTAACTATCTCTTCTGGATATTCAGTGAAGTACCAGTTAAGTAACGACTATGTTAATACTAGTATGCGTACCGTGAGTCTACTGGATATGCAGAGAATTTTAACTTTTGATTGCTGTGTGAAAGACTTTAACCTGATTCCCCACCGAACAGATTTGCTGTTTTTCAGTATTCTGTTATACACTGAAAGTACTCTTAGAAATTTATATCATTAGTGTTAATAGTTACATACATTTTCTTCTTTATACCACACATTTAAATAACCTGGGTCCAAAGGACAAGGTGTTTTATGTTGTAGTATCATTAAATTATATTGGGTTGCAATCAATTACATTTTGTTGGAATTTAGATGTGGTGCATATAAACATTATTATGATTGTTGAAAATACATTGTTACAATTTGCAGCTCTGTTAATTTGGCAAACACCATTCTACTGTGTTGTCTGAGTGAGCGAAATATTGCGGTAGATGGTCAGCAGCATATTGCAGAAGTTTTCTATTTAGAAGTGTTGTGTCAGATATTCAGTACTCATTTGGAAGAAAGGTAGGCGTTATTTATTGCTTCATATTATTCTTTTTCAGGTAGAATTTCGGTATCTGCATCTAAAATACGAGTAGGATACAACAGAGAACACGGTTTTCGAGCCCAAATTTTGAATCAGTTATTACTCAAAGAGTAGCTGAAGATGAACATTTCTTTTCAGATGCAACTGTTGTTTCGGATGAAAACCATGAAGTTGTTCCTCAGGCAGAGTCATGCTACTCTTTGGATGAAGAACAAAGTAATGAGGCCAGACGCTGAAGTAATTGGAGTGTTGATGTTGATGATGATGATGTACATAATAATGCCTCTGGACAAATAAAATATATATTGCACCAAATGCTATGATAGAGATTAAGAGCCCTCCAGTGCAATATAAATATCCTGCACAAAACTGGTGAAATTTCTGCAAGGAAAAGCAAGAAGCATAATGACTTACACCCCCAAGATGCTTGGATTAATTTGTTCCTCTAGCCATTGTAGATGAAATTTTGAGATACCCAAGCCTAGAGGCAAGAACAATTTGTATACCGAGAAAAACAAACTGGAATGATGTAACTAGAGAACAAATATTAGCCTTCTGGGGAATTTTGCTTCATATTGGAGCAAATGAAGGCTGGGACGTTCCAGTCACAGAGTTTTCCAACCCATTACATAGAGCCAGAGTTTCAATGAATCGGTTTGAGGCAATAAGAAGATTCATTAGATTGATGACAAAAGAATAAGAGAGCCTAGGTTACAAACTAATAAACTTGCTGCTATATCCTAAACATGGAAAATATTTACGGGACAATGCAAGACGGTAGTGATACCTAAAATGAATATTGTGTAGATAAACAACTAGGTCCATTCAGTAGCTATTGTGGATTTGTAAAGTATATGTCAAGTAAGCCTAGAAATTATTGAAGGAAGATATTCTGGATGTGTGACGCTGTAACTGGTCATGCCATTGACAGAACTGCATACAAATGAAGATAACGAGGTGAGCACCCCATAAAAATTTGGACCCTACCACAGTGAGGATCCTCACAGGCAGAAATGTTACTGTAGGTAATTACTTTACAAGTGTGACTTTTGTAGAACATCTCTTGAGTAAAAACCAAATGTTGTGAGAACTACGAGAATGAATAACAAAGAAATTCGAAAAGAAATGAAGCCAAACAGTAGCAGACAACTAAATTCAAGCCTATTTGCATTTATAAAAGAAATGACACTGGTTAGTTTTTCGCAGAAGAAGAACAAGTGTGCTATCCTCCTAAATATCATGTATATGATAACTTTATAGATCATAACATTCAAAATGGAAGCCTGAGATTGCGAAATTTTATAAGTAAACGAAGTGAGGTGCGGTTGTCGTGGTTCAGCTAGTGTGAAATTATAATGTGAAAGACAACCTAAACGCTGATCTGTGGCTCTCTGGTGCAACATGATGGACGTATGCACTCTAAATACCATCATTCTTTACACCACATAACATCCCAATTATCATGAAGAGCTTTTCACCAAGGAATTTTCAGTGGAACTGATCCAACTGTTTATGACCAGATCTTCTAATCCTTTTCCTGAATATGGAGAAGTTCATTACTGTCTCTCAAACACAAAGCAGTAGCAGCTGAACAGTACAGTTGGTCGTCAGAAGAATATTTGTTAACTGTGTCCTGCATCAAAAAACTGAAAAGTAAAGCCAGTGCACAAGACATGAGTGCCAGGACGACAGCATTGCAGTGTGCATCTATTGCAATAATAAATGTGATGCTTTTCGTTTAATTATTAGTTCTTTGCCAGTACAAGAAATTTGTAAAAAGCTTGTGGTAAATAATATTGGTGGCTTCTGTTTCATTCTTCATAACGCTAAGTTATTGAGAGAAAAATATTCAATATTAGAAACATACATTTTTTAACTTAATAAAACTATTAAAATGATCTCGCCTGTCTTACACTATGCTATGGATACTATCCACAAAATACTTATTTTGATTAAAAATCTCATGTTACACAAATGGGTCCAATAGTCCCGTGGTGTGTAAATGTGCTAATGACATAGGTCATGTGTAGAAGGTTTAAATTCAGTGGCTGATAAGTAGCTAAATTTTGAGTTAACTTCCATCGTATATGTTTATTATTAACATCTTGTAAAAACATTTGTGTTTTAACCTTTTCTTAAAATTCAGTAAAGCCTATAGGTGCGCTGCCCCTCTGTTTAAATCAGCTCTTTCGTGGGGCCGTTGAGCTAGGATTTAATGATAAAAAACTATAATCATTTTTAAAGAGTTTCTTTGGTAATTCAACCAACTTTGATAAAGGCAGAGAATATGTAATGTTATTTGTAGTCAATAATGTAATGTGCATTTCAGATATCTTGGTTTTAATAAGTGTATCAAAGTGTTATGCTGCACCTTGTCCACGCAACCCTCGCTTCAAACATCTACGTGGTACAATGTTGCGGGCAGATTTTTTTTTTTTTTTTCCTCAACCTCCACTCCTATGGGAGCTTGAAGATTCTAACCACAGTTCTGATTCTCATATTGCATGTAGTATGTATAGGAAATTCGGTTCAAATGCACCCAGTGGTTTAGCAGCAGATGTTAGATACACATGTATAGGTACATCCTATATTATATATATATTTATGTACACCTGCCTAATATTGTGTAGGGCCCCCGCGAGCACGCAGAAGTGTCGCAACACGACGTATCGTGTACTCGACTAATGTCTGAAGTAGTTCTGGAGAGAATTAACACCATGAATCATACAGGGTTGTTCATAAAACCGTAGAAGTAAGAGGGGTAGAGATCTTCTGAACAGCACGTTGCAAGGCATCGCAGATATGCTTAGTAATGTTCACGTCTGGGCAGTCTGGTGGCCAGCGAAAGTGTTTAAACTCAGGAGAGTGTTCCAGGAGTCACTCTGCAACAATTCTGTAAGTGTGGGGTGTCGCATTGTCCTGCTGGAATTTCTCAAGTCCGTCGGAAAGCACAATGGACATGAATGGATGCAGGTGGATAGGACAGGATGATTACGTACGTGTCACCTGTCAGAGTCGTATCTAGATGTATCAGATGTCCTGTATCACTCCATCTGCACACACCCCACACTATTACAAAGCCACCACCAGCTTGGACGTCTCCTGCTGACATGTAGGGTCCATGGATTCATGAGGTTGTCTCTGGGCTCGCTCTGTCTGTAAGTGGAACTGGAAGGGAAACGAATAATACTTGCACTGGGTACCCTCTGCCACACACCGTACATTGCCTTGCAGAGTATATACATAGGTCTATTCCCCGAACGTCAACTGCTTGAGCACCTTACGTTTGCGGAGTCATAACACCTGCTCCGTTCAAGGCCGCTGCCTACCATCACGGTATAAATGGTCTGAAGATGATCACATTCTAACCGAAACCGGTAACCATTGTAAATAAATTTTTTGTTGCAGCCGACACTGTTGTTAATCTGTTTTCAAAATTTCCTGCACCTGCAAATACGTGTGTGGAAACTGAGGTTGTATTTCTTATTTCTTCATTATTACTGAAGATATTTTAATTCAATCCTGGCAGCTTACTTCTTCATAGTCAGTGTAATGTACAGACCCAAAGTATTTGTTGCAGTGAATTTCATTCAAGTCTTAGCCATTAATAAAAAAAACTGTTCAGAAATGGTTCAAATGGCTCTGAGCACTATGGGACTCAACTTCTGATGTCATTGGTCCCCTAGAACTTAGAACTACTTAAACCTAACTAACCTAAGGATATCACACACATCCATGCCCGAGGCAGGATTCGAACCTGCGACAGTAGCGGTCACGCGGTTCCAGAATGAAACGCCTAGAACCTCACGGCCACACCAGCCGGACACTAATAAAAAGTGGATAGTTAACTACATTGATCGCAGTGACATGTTATGGTGTCTCTAGATACCTTTTTGAAATAACATTGATAGTTGTTCAGTTCACAAAATTTTCACACGTTAACACAATTCAGTCACATACTTTCGCGATTCTACAACAAATACGCAAGAGGTATGTTAAGCAAGGAATAATAAATACTATTCCTCTTCAAAAAACTATCACAGTGCAACAGTCAAAAATCCTCGTAAAAGGTTCGGATGTCGTACATCCCTCAATCAACCTCTTAGCCTGCAGTCAGTTCCCTACAGATCAATATAAACGTACACAGATCATAGCGAGACATCCATTTATATCACAAAATGAGTCATCAGCTCGGACGATGCAAAAAGCCAAGTCAGCAACAAGTGTTTTTATTTCCATAGCTGAGGACAGCAAGTACAGACAGGGTGACGTGTCGCTCGGAAACCGGGTGGCCCCGAGGACTGAACTAGCGAAAGACGCGCAGCCGACACTTTCAAATTAATTTAAAAGGCAACTTCGAAGTATGATGAGAAAATATTTCAGTTTAATACTTTTTTTTTAGTTATATCAGAGCGCGGGAGTAGAGGAGAGGAGAAAAAAAAGGAAACTTCCTTCTGCCGAGGAGGGAGGACTCTGGCAGCAGAAGCGTGGGTGGGAGTGGGTAGGTTCTACTGGAGGAAGGGATGGGGAGGGGGCACGGGGGTGGGGGGGGGGGGGAGGGGGAGTGGATTCGAGCGAGCGCCCGCAACTGGCACTGGGCCCCTGGGATGGACGCGCGGCGGGAAGGAGAAATGAAACGAACAAACTCGAGAAGTATTCTCTAGACGTTATATTTTTTCTTCCCTCCCCCTTCTCTCGCCGGGCTCTAAGAATATAGGAAGGAAAGAAATTACCTCCGTTTTGCTGGCAGCGAGGGCCGCCGCGGCGGGGGAAATCATCCCACTAGAGGTTAATGGAAGAGCAGAGCCGGCCGCCGCCTGCAGCTCGCTGCGCTGCCGCCGACCCCGTAATTGGTCGTTATCAACACTGTTATTGCACCCTCCGTCTGCCAGCCAGACATATTCAGGCGTCGAGAAGCGCGTACGTCTGGTTACACTTTTACTCCGAAATACAATTTTCCGTACAACGTACTGCTATCTTTTGCCTTGGAATTTTCTTAACACGCGCATCTCTGCTTTGGCAAATTGGTCTTATTGTGTTACTACATTTCTATTACCCCTTTCATTTATTAAAATAAACTCAAGCCAACAACTGCTCACGAAATACAGACCTCTTCATAAAACGGCAACCGGAAAGGATACCAATTAAGGAAATTTCACTAATTGTACATATTTAGCACAACAGGACACATGATTAAATGTGTCGATAGTTTGGGTGTATACAGGATACGAAATGTAGTACTCACTCTGGTTGAAACAATGGCTCTAACGCAGATCTAACTGATGTTGAAATAAGCTTGACTTCTTCTCCTTCTTCCATCATGGTCTAAGCCACAGGTCTGTTCCGATTTCTAAGTATCCAGATATTTTTACTCGGTCTTCCAACGGATCTCGTACCTTAAGGTCTGAAATTTAATGTTGGTTATGACAGTCTTGAATCTCGGTTCCTTTGTAGAGGTTCCAGCGAGCTTTGTCGATTAGACTTGGTCTTCTCATTACAGCCTATCAAAATTTCTGCTCTTATGCCTTCATTTCATGGTCTGGTAACCCTGTGACCCCGTAACTCCTCTTAGAAATTTCATTTCTGCCGCTTGGGATCTACACTACTGGCCATTAAAATTGCTACACCAAGAAGAAATGCAGATGATAAGCAAGTATTCATTGGACAAACATATTATACTAGAACTGACATGTGATTATATTTTCACGCAATTTGGGTGCATATATCCTGAGAAATAAGTACCCAGAACAACCACCTCTGGCCGTAATAACGGCCTTGATACTCCTGGGAATTCAATCAAACAGAGCTTGGATGGCGTGTACAGGTATAGCTGACCATGCAGCATCAACACGATACCACAGTTCATCAAGAGTAGTGACTGGTGTATTGTGACGAGCCAGTTTCTCGGCCACCATTGGCCAGACGTTTTCAATTGGTGAGAGATCTGGAGAATGTGCAAGCCAGGGAAGCAGTCGAACATTTTCTGTATTCAGAAAGGCCCGTACAGGACCTGCAACATGTGGTCATGCATTATCCTGCTGAATTACAGGGTTTCGCAGGGATCGAATGAAGAACGGGGCCACGGGTCGTAACGCATCTGAAATGTAATGTCTGTTGTTCAAAGTGCCGTCAATGCGAACAAAAGGTGACCGAGACGTGTAACCAATGGCACCCTATACCATCACGCCGGGTGATACGCAACTATGGGGATGACGAATACACGCTTCCAATGTGCGCTCACCGCGATGTCGCCAAACACAGATGCCACCATCATGATGCTGTAAACAGAACCTGGATTCTTCCGAAAAAGTGACGTTTTGTCATTCGTGCACCCAGGTTCGTCGTTGAGTACACCGTTGCAGGCGCTCCTGTCTGTGATGCAGCGTCAAGGGTAACCGCTGCCATGGTCTCCGAGCTGATAGTCCATGCTGCTGCAAACGTCGCCGAACTGTTCGTGGAGATGGTTGTTGTCTTGCAATCGTCCCCATCTGTTGACTCAGGGATCGTGACGTGGCTGCACGATCCGTTACTGCCATGCGGATAAGATGCCTGTCATCTCGACTGCTAGTGATACGATGCCGTTGGGACCCAGCACGGCGTTCCGTATTACCCTCCTGAACCCACCGATTCCATATTCTGCTAATAATCATTGGATCTCTCGACCAACGCGAGTAGCAATGTCGCGATACGATAAACCGCAATCCCGATAGGCTACAATCCGACCTTTATCAACGTCGGAAACGTGACAGTACGCATATCTCCTCGTTACACGATGCATCGCAACAACGTTTTAGCAGGCAACGCCGGTCAACTGCTGTTTGTGTATGAGAAATCGGTTGTAAACTTTCCTCATGTCAGCACGCTGTAGGTGTTTCCACCGGCGTCAACCTTGTGCGAATGCTCTGAAAACTAACCATTTGGACATCAGAACATCTTCTTCCTGTCGGTTAAATTTCGCGTCTGTAGCACTTCAAATTGGTGGTGTAGCCATTTTAATCGCCAGTAGTGTACTTGATTGTTTTTTAGTACGAGTTGTCCAAGTTTCATTTCCAAACAGTAATTTGGTTGGGGATTACCGTATGAAATTTGATTTTTATATCTCTTTTCGTTTTATTTCTCAGTATCCTATTAATTGTTCCCCATATCGCTTGATATTTCTGCAGTTTGTCGTCAGTGTCTAGTTCATCCCCGTAGCTTATAATATTTCCCTGGTAACTGAAGTGACTATCTCGTTCAAAGGCTTTGTTTCCTATTATGATCTTAGTCCTCAGCGATTATTTCCTAATCAAACCCATCTGTTTTGTTTCTGGAATAGATACTTTCGTATTATATTCTTTAAAAATTTTGTTCAGTCTTTAGGTACATGTCTATGCGAAGTCTTGCTAGCTTGTATAGTTGCAAGTTCATTTGCGAAAAACATCATACTAAAAAATATGCCATGTGATGATCACAAGCGAGGATCAATCTAATCATGTCGTAAATAAATGTATATAATCAAAAAGTGTGGGTGATAAGCCCTTGGTTTATCGGTATGTCTTCTGATATTGCGTATTTAACCTTTATCGTTATTTTTGCAGCTCTACACTCGCTTTCTGTCACCTTTATAATTTGCTGAGGATACACATTCTTGTGTAATATGTTCCATAAAATTTTCCTATCTAAATTCTCGAAGCCTTTCTCTAAGTCTAGAAAAGCGATGCCTGTTTCCCTACTGAACTCTCTTTGTTTTTGTATTGTTAGTTTAAGTGTGAAAACATCATCAGTACAGGGGCTTGTTTTTCTGAAAGCATTTTCTTCTTCAGATAACAGATCTTCAGCAACAGTCTGTAGACGTTGATTTATTGTCTTGGCGTAAATCTTATACGCTGTGTCCGCTGATGTTTTATCACGATAACTATTTCATTCATTCGTTTACCGTTTTTCAAAGGTCGGTATTAAGCTTGCAACTGTCCATTGTTTTGGGATCTGTCGTCTTTGTATACTGTATAAATGAAGAATTGTGGGCTTCAAAAATGATCAAGCATTTATGTAACTCGCCGTTTATGACCCTGAGGCCTATTGCTTTCCGGTTTTCTTCTTTTTTTTGTTTTCATTCAGTGCCTCGCTTAATTCTTGTATCATTACTAGATCGCCGTCATATAGTTCAATCATTTCAGAATACAGCTGTTTATAATGTGAAATCCATTTATATTAAGGTTTGTTGTCTCTTTTTCAGTTTGAGCTTGTATGGAAGATAATAGTATTGCATTTTTTGCTGCGTTAAGTCTGGACCTCAGTTTCATCAACTGTGTTGGCTTTTGAGTGGTGACACGCCAGTTTTGTGGCAACCGATGATCATATGTTTCCAGTGGGTGAGAGATATGAAGAACGTTCTGACCAAGGCAATTGTCGGACAACCCCTGTATTATTGAGGTACAACAAGAGTCGACGAGGGAAGATTTATAACAGCTGTCAGCACTGCTGCCAGCTTTCAGCTGGGTAGCACAAACGGCTCCTGGTGAAAACAAGTCATCTATAGAGCTACAATTACACTGAGGCGTTGCCTTAGAGATGTGTACAAAATGGCATTACATTATTGGTTGAGGTAGAAGCGCGAAGTAGTAGTGTCAAATCCATGTAACTGTCAGGGATCTTTTTTCATTGACTCTACTGTAAGTCACGACAACATGGGCGACTTATGGTCCTGATTATCTGTCGTGAACCCATCGTATAACTGTCTCATGAATCGGTAGTGAGAACGTTACACCACCAGTTGTAAAATGTGTGATATTTTTTCTACCACAACTTTTTTTGGGTCTGCGTCGACCCATTATTAAGAGCAATTAGACAAGGAAACCAATCAATAAATCTTGTTAATACACGTACTCACAAGCATATAAAAACATTTGTGTCGTCCGGTAGCGGAACATACCTTCAATGTTCTGTGCCATTAGGCACCGTGGAAGGTGAAATCCAGCTGCAAATATGCATTGATAGACATAAATTTTTTCTTAGAATATCTCATCTTGGCGTATTATGCTTCCAAGTCACAATTGTAGATTAAAGGCAGCCGCTTTCTCATACCAAAGATGGTACTTTCATGCAACGTGTCACAGCCACCAACGATGGTATTGCCTATTGCATAATCTATGAACATTATATGTTAACTCCTGGTAAATTATAAAAGCCAGGGTATATATACACTCTTGAAAATGGAAAAAAGAACACATTGACACCGGTGTGTCAGACCCACCATACTTGCTCCGGACACTGCGAGAGGGCTGTACAAGCAATGATCACACGCACGGCACAGCGGACACACCAGGAAACGCGGTGTTGGCCGTCGAATGGCGCTAGCTGCGCAGCATTTGTGCACCGCCGCCATCAGTGTCAGCCAGTTTGCCGTGGCATACGGAGCTCCATCGCAGTCTTTAACACTGGTAGCATGCCGCGACAGCGTGGACGTGAACCGTATGTGCAATTGACGGACTTTGAGCGAGGTTGTATAGTGGGCATGCGGGAGGCCGGGTGGACGTACCGCCGAATTGCTCAACACGTGGGGCGTGAGGTTTCCACAGTACATCGATGTTGTCGCCAGTGGTCGGCGGAAGGTGCACGTGCCCGTCGACCTGGGACCGGACCGCAGCGACGCACGGATGCACGCCAAGACCGTAGGATCCTACGCAGTGCCGTAAAGGACCGCACCGCCACTTCCCAGCAAATTAGGGACACTGTTGCTCCTGGGGTATCGGCGAGGACCATTCGCAACCGTCTCCATGAAGCTGGGCTACGGTCCCGCACACCGTTAGGCCGTCTTCCGCTCACGCCCCAACATCGTGCAGCCCGCCTCCAGTGGTGTCGCGACAGGCGTGAATGGAGGGACGAATGGAGACGTGTCGTCTTCAGCGATGAGAGTCGCTTCTGCCTTGGTGCCAATGATGGTCGTATGCGTGTTTGGCGCCGTGCAGGTGAGCGCCACAATCAGGACTGCATACGACCGAGGCACACAGGGCCAGTACCCGGCACCATGGTGTGGAGAGCGATCTCCTACACTGGCCGTACACCTCTGGTGATCGTCGAGGGGACACTGAATAGTGCACTGTACATCCAAAACGTCACCGAACCCATCGTTCTACCATTCCTAGACCGGCAAGGGAACTTGCTGTTCCAACAGGACAATGCACGTCCGCATGTATCCCGTGCCACCCAACGTGCTCTAGAAGGTGTAAATCAACTACCCTGGCCAGCAAGATCTCCGGATCTGTCCCCCATTGAGCATGTTTGGGACTGGATGAAGCGTCGTCTCACGCGGTCTGCACGTCCAGCACGAACGCTGGTCCAACTGAGGCGCAGGTGGAATTGGCATGGCAAGCCGTTCCACAGGACTACATCCAGCATCTCTACGATCGTCTCCGTGGGAGAATAGCAGCCTGCATTGCTGCGAAAGATGGATATACACTGTACTAGTGCCGACATTGTGCTTGCTCTGTTGCCTGTGGTTCTGTCAGTGTGATCATGTGATGTATCTGACCCCAGGAATGTGTCAATAAAGTTTCCCCTTCCTGGGACAATGAATTCACTGTGTTCTTATTTCAATTTCCAGGAGTGTATATTGCAACGTGGGAGTCTGCAAAGAAGGACCAACAGAAAAAGTTAAATCTAATGTCGATAACTCGAATATGTTCGTGGCTGCTTCTGAAGGATGGTAACAGAAATGCCCCCCTGGACACTTCTGTCTTCTCATTTAACGCATTGACGCATTCCTTTCTTAAGGTCCAAAAAATCTAAATTTGAAACAATCAACCACCCTATATCTTCTAAATGCAGTACCCTCATGCTGATTGCGTTGCCGAACGAATTATACTCATTCCTGCGATGCTTCTCCTCCGCCGATGAACAGTTCTCTTTATTATTGCGTTCTTTAAACCTTACTTCAAATTTTCTTCCCGTTTGCTCCACGTATTTCACTTAACAATCCTGAAACGTTACTTCATAAATTCCCACTTTCCCCATTCACTTCCCAACTGTTCCAGTCCTATGCTTCAGCCTCTACCCCTTTTTGTTAAATAACCTCGCCAATTTATATGATATAATTCCCCATTATTCCATGACTATATTTCTGCGGATTTTTCTCTTCTTGTTGGATTCTGTGCTCTACTGCTGATCCGCCCTATCTATTAAACCTGCGTCCAAACAATTTTCTACTGCTATTTGGCGACGTCATTTCATTTCTTCATTGTTGTTCGTTTGGTTACATCACAGGTAGGACGAGGGTATTGATATTTAATGGTAAGGGGCGGTTGTTCTAAAGATATTTTTGCGCTTTAAGAAGTGAAGTGTTCAATAATAAGACAGAAGTGTCCAGTGGACATGTATGGATACACTTCAGCGGTGTCCTCCTTGGGGAAGTAGCGACCAACTTATTCGAATTAGCGGCGTTTAGGTTTAATGTTTTCTGTTGATCATTCTTTGTGGATGCACACGTTTCAACACAGATGTAGTACAGATTTTTAGGATTATCTAGGACTTGACATATAACGTTCATAGTTTTTGTGATAGCATCGTTGGGGGCTGTGAGGAATGGGTAGCAGGAAAATAGTATCTTTGGTTGGTGAAATCGGCTTCCTTTAACTTAGAACTGTGCCTTAAGAGTACAAAACACGAACATGAGTTGTTCTAGGATGAGTTTTATGCGTGACAATGCACGTTTGCTGCTGGGTTTTACTTTTGACGCTGCCTTATAGCATGGAACCTTTAAGGTGAAGAACGATACAAATATTTTAATATGGTTTTCAATACGTGTAATACCCCGATTCATTGGTTGGTTTGCATTGCTTTAAAATCTTTAATCGCAACTTCGTGATATTTGGTGGAATAACTTTTTTAAACTGGATTTAGAATCAGTTTGGTTGGACATTAATGTGAAATCAAAAATATGGTAGATATCGGACTGAAACTAGACTCCTGTATCCTGAAGACAGCGTAAATACCCAACGTCACCTGAAAGATTACTTCAGAGCCTCAGATTCTCATTAGCTCTCAGTATTTCTTCTAAAGATCAATGAGCAATCAGCTGAGTTTAAAAAAAAAAATTCAAAAGTAAAGTTAATTAAGAGTCATACTACATCAGAGTACAGATGACAGAGTTGGGAAATTAACAATTCTTCTTTTTTATACCAATCTCCCACAGGATTGTCGATATATGAAAATATTTCTAGATGCAGATTCAATACCGAATACTTCGATGTACAGATATAAACGAAGTGCCTCAAATAAAAGTAAATCACACTGATGTCTATAGATATGACGTAAAACACAGTTTGAAATCTTGATTGTCTGATCACAGTGATTACGCATATTAAACAAATCAAAATAACAAAGACTGGACGGAATGGAAGCTGAAAAATCTTCATCAGAATCCCTTTCTAAAGACGAGTATAAAATTCGTGCATCTTTATGACATTTGCAAATCTAGAGAAATTTTTCGACAGCATTCTGTTGAGTTAGATCAATGACGGGTGGCGATCGACGGTTTGGAGCACAAGGAGAAATGAAAGAAACAAAATCTGTAGAGACAAGAGTAAGAAAAACAGAAATGGCAATTGAGTGAAATAAATGATCCAGTTTAGTAAATTTATTGTGAGCATGTGTATATAACAGACCTACTCAATCGAACCTATGGTGGAACATTTCACTTAAATAGAAAAAATATGAAACTCATTAACAAAAATAGCAATTTTTCCCTTAAAGTGTTGACATTCTTCCTGAATATGTGCATGATTCACTGAAATTCGCGAATCAAACGGAAATATCAGTTGCTGACGAATTCAAGTGAATTTTCTAACAGTACGAGGCTTCCGCCATGTGACAGTAACCTGAAATAGGTAAAATATTTAATTTAAATCGAAATTCTGAATCTGATCATACGATATTAAACAATCTGTTGCTATTTATTCAGATATTCAGCTATATTGCCTTTACTGTTCGTGGCGTAACAGCAGAACAATAATAGGTGATACACATAATCCTAAATATGAGATCAATAATTTTCTGTTTAAAATATATGTTATCAACCTCTCGAAACAGTTTTCGTAAAATATTTAATATTCCTTATTACAAGGAGGAACTGACTGCCTTAATACTAATATGATTTGGATGATCCGTTCAGAGCTATAAACTGCTGTGTAATTAATAAACTTCACTTCACGGTACTCTGCTGTGCAATCAATAAACTTTACGATTTTCTCGTTAAGGTACATGAAGTGTTGTGTCTATTTTAACCTGATAAGCTTCTGAATTTTGTAAGACGTCGTATTCGAAAAGGAAGGTAGAACGTTAGGCACCTTGTTGACGTAGAAGTTAATGGGAGAAACAGCAGCTCACATGGAGATGGTCGCGAAACCTCTATAAGATTCACTTTAATTATTTAAAGGAAACCGTAGAAATCCTAAATGTGGATGGCTGGACGAGAATTTCAGCCTTGTTCTGCCAACATACGAATTTGGAGTCTTAACTACCGCGCCTTACGGGTCACGTATTCCATTCCAGTTCGAAGGACTCCCGCGAGGAGGATATCTGGTACAATCGCTTAGGTAGAATTCTGAAGCAAGCGCAACTCTAAGGCTCGAAGGGCTAGGGTAGGAAGCTTTCGTGAAATAAGATCGTCAGTTTATATGACAGACATCGCAGCCATTAGAATCCCTATTGTTAGCCTTACGTCCCAAGAGGGAGGCAAGAGATTAAATCCTACCGTAGTTGCCAAACGAGACAGTCATCAATCTCCTTTCATTCGCCTTCCTCCTTTAAACATGCAACCCAGGAGGGAAACTGTAATTAATCAAGCTGCGTCTCCCACCACGAAAGTCCAGGAGAGTTGCTCAGCCTCGGGGTCCCAACAGCGATGACGACTCGCCGTATAAAATGTTTTCACCACTAAACGTCGCTGAACTCGAGGGTGCACTCTGCCTCAGCAACGTGATTAACTTAAGTGCTAAGCGACGTAATTACTAACGGAGTGCAAGTGTCTCCCACACGCATATGGCCTCACTGCTCCGAGTACAGCTTCGTGAACATCAGGCACCCGAGGGACCAGCGCAGCTGTAGCGCTCGTCGTAAACGTCTTCTTCTGTATCTGACGAACGGCTTCTTCCTTACTTACTTGGTGGCAACAGTCTCTCCAGTGTAACAGTGTGCTGACAACCGCTTCTCTGGGACCTCAGGGGTTATTCTCACCATTCGAAAAACTGGCCCCGTTCTCCATCCTAGTCTACCCCTTGCAACTGTGTTTATTGAAACTTAATAATAATTTTTTTAATTAAAGTGAAATTTAACGTACTGAGCCTACTTTCTCTTTGCTTGTCTTTATCATCTCATTTCCCACATGCTTCTCCTCTTAACATGCAGTTCATTTGCTTCGAGTCCATTAGACAGTCATGATTGAATTTGTATCATGAAAATGTGTTTGAAAGCTGACTTGCAGCTATACGTACGTGTATGACGACATAGCTACGTAATCATTCTGCTGTCCCTTCTGTTGTATTTTGCGGGCCGCGGTGGTCTCGCGGTTCTAGGCGCGCAGTCCGGAACCGTGCGACTGCTACGGTCGCAGGTTCGAATCCTGCCTCGGGCATGGATGTGTGTGATGTCCTTAGGTTAGTTAGGTTTATGTAGTTCTACGTTCTAGGGGACTGATGACCACAGCAGTTGAGTCCCATAGTGCTCAGAGACATTTGAAACATTTTTGTTGTTATTTTCGACATTATTCTGGTTGTAATATTTAGTACAGAAAATTTTAATTGGTCGCTTTTTCGGGATGACATCGCACAGGGTGTTTTAAAATACTGCTATTAAATTATTTACTTATTTATGCATTTCATACACAAAATTGTTGTTATTCTCACCATTCGAAAAACTGGCCCCGTTCTCCATCCTAGTCTACCCCTTGCAACTGTGTTTATTGAAACTTAATAATAATTTTTTTTAATTAAAGTGAAATTTAACGTACTGAGCCTACTTTCTCTTTGCTTGTCTTTATCATCTCAACACTGACCTACTGAATTTGCCCTGACTAACAGAACTCAAACTTTTCCTATACATTAATTACCCGCAATATTAACTGTAACGCGATCTGACTGCTTTCAAATTAAATGAAAAAATGGCCCTGGATAAGGAGAAATCCTAACAATAACCCATACATATCGTAAGTCACTTACCTCAAAAAAAATCTTCATTACACGAACTCTTGCAATACAGCAAGCGCCAATACAGCCAGCTAAATAAAAGATTCTAACTACTGTAGGCTCTAACTACCAATAGGCATGTGCTTAGCAAAGGAAAGATTTTTTTTTGCAGAGCAAACAATGTATTTACGAAATTTTACCTAATCAAGTGACAACCAGTTAAAAAAAATATAATCATCAGTCATAAATCTCCATGACGGATACACATTGAGACCGTCCGCTCGTGCTAATACTGCAAACCTGCAACAATGGTAATTATTAACCTCTAACCTCCATCACAGCTTACTACTCTCTCCCAACTTCCATCACCGCTGGCTGTTCACCTCCAACTTCCATCACCGCTGACTGTTCACTTCCAACTTCCATCACCGCTGGCTGTTCACTTCCAACTTCCATCACCGCTGTCTGTTCACCTCCAACTTCCATCACCGCTGACTGTTCACCTCCAACTTCCATCACCACTGACTGTTCACCTCCAACTTCCATCACCGCTGGCTGTTCACCTCCAACTTCCATCACCGCTGGCTGTTCACCTCCAACTTCCATCACCGCTGGCTGTTCACCTCCCACTTCCATCACCGCTGACTGTTCACCTCCAACTTCCATCACTGCTGGCTGTTCACCTCCAACTTCCATCACCGCTGGCTGTTCACCTCCAACTTCCATCACCGCTGGCTGTTCACCTCCAACTTCCATCACCGCTGGCTGTTCACTTCCAACTTCCATCACCGCTGTCTGTTCACCTCCAACTTCCATCACCGCTGACTGTTCACCTCCAACTTCCATCACCACTGACTGTCCACCTCCAACTTCCATCACCACTGGATGTTCACCTCCAACTTCCATCACCGCTGGCTGTTCACTTCCAACTTCCATCACTGCTGTCTGTTCACCTCCAACTTCCATCACTGCTGACTGTTCACCTCCAAGTTCCATCACCACTGACTGTTCTCCTCCAACTTCCATCACCGCTGACTGTTTACCTCCAACTTCCATCACCGCTGACCGTTAACTTCCAAGTGCTAGTCCGACCAGCCACAGTCTCTTACAGAGTGCGTCGGAGTTATTAATGCAGTCTATCGCGCTGCCAAGATACAGACACATAAACAGGCTACTTACATTATCTTTGCGTAACTACTGCAGACTATATCTGCACGAACCTGTCTGTTGTACTCTGACGCCTCAAGGTGTAACTTATCGGTCAATCCCTTCAGCTCAGTTCGATTCAATATCTCTCGATTGGCTATCCGACCTTCCTAATTTTCAACCATATTTGTTACTATGATATTATAAAAACCTGTAGTCCAAGAATAAAAATGAATAGAAAATCACTGTATAACTACATACAAAAAATTATTGTTATGGATATTCCCTTACTTCATCCTGTGTGTAAGGATCGATCTCATCAGAAATAAAATACTGCAAAGAGATTTACTTGACAGCATATATTTGTTTTAAGAAATCTTTGAATACCATAATGAAAGTCAAATAGGTTTGTTTGCTAATAACAAGCAAGATATGGCAAAGACAGGTCTTGTGCAGAACTAATTTTCAACCCAAATTTCTTTACACATCCTTAATAATAGACATGCAACGACGAAAGATACGTACTTTAAAGGAGCGAATGATGCGCAAGACAAATAGTCCTGTTAGGGGCCTATTATAGCATAAGGCCTGAAACGTAGACGGAAAACCACCCCTAGATTCATTTAAAAAGTTTTTAATCCCAGAAGAAATATCGTTACATTTTCACAAGCGAAGGTGAAACTACTGAGAAGATGGGTCATTCCCAAATATTGTTCAGTACTGTAATAGGAAAAACAATCATAATTCGGAAGAAAAATAAAAGGAATAAAAATGTACGTGTTTCTGTTAGCGCCCGCACAGTTTACAAACCGTTAGCTTAACTCACAGTTGACCACACTAGCAATGACAAGCAGAAAGACACTTTTTCTGGTCGCACTTCCGTTCATTCGTCTTCAACGCTTACGTTATCCTCGCTTTCACTTAAACAAAAAACTGTGTCCAGTAACTGAAAAAAAGAAAAAATTATACCCATCTACAAAAAGAATGGTTGGAGTAGACAGCAAAACTGTCGTCCAGTACCCTTGAGATCCATCTGATTTAGACTCTCAGAACAAATTCTGAGCTCAAACATAATCAGGTTTCTCGACCAGAATGTCATACTTCATTGCAGCACGTTATATAGTAAACACCGGACATGCAAAATCCAACTTGCCCTTTTCTCACATAACATCCCGAAAGCCATGGATCAAGTCAGTCAGTCAGATGCAGAATTTCATTATTTCCGGAAAGCATTTGACTCCTCTATCAGTTCAGTCTAGTACGGAACCCTGACTAATTGTTTCTTGGGCTCTGTAAGCTACCCTTTTGTGGGTGGACTTGTAACACCAGAGCTCCATAGCTCTAGTAACATAAAGCTTTCTGTTTTGTCTGTTCTACCTTCTGTCATCAAGATATTGCAAATATTGTCTGATTGCATTAATAGCACAAAAGTGTTCACTCTTTTCCTTGTGAAAACTTTGATGTAATAGTTTGATTCTATGAAATGTAGTGTATGTATCATTTAAATTCTTTGCCTCATTTGGAGGGAGACAGAACTTACTATATATAATTGTAATATTTTTAAAATTATTTTCTGTAGAAATACCAATATATGCAAATGTTCTGTTTTATTTTTATTATGTTTGGTTACTGTTATGTAAACTGCTGACATTCACTTAAGGTTCTTAGTTATTTTGTATGTAAAAGGTGTTATTGTTCCCCTCGGAACTGTGTAGCGCACGCAAATTGTGGTTGGCCTAGGTAAAAAAGGTGGAACGAAGAGTCAGTCGGGGACGAGTTACCAAACTGTCAACAGCTCATGTAAAAGTTGTATATTTTGCTGGTGCCGACAGAGGCTTTCCGCGCCGCTTTCCATTGCCTCTGATGGATGGATAAAGAGATGGAACTATTCTGGAATTGATATATTCATCGCCACCAAGAAATGACAGAGTCCCGCAATTCTACCTGCAAATCCATCTACCAACATGCAGTCGCCACCATATTGCGCAGTCACTGTAATGGAACACTGTAGTAAAGCACAGTGAAGGATCAGCTCATTGAATGTGTTAGTGTGCTCAAATGTAAGGTAATTTACAATTTAATTTATGTACCTACCTTGATTTTTTCCCTCTCATAACACCTCTCAGGTTCCTCTCCGTTTGAACTGAAGTGATTACCTAGTGTCCTTTATTGAAAGCATATTAAAACTAATATGGCAATAGAGTGTACTAAAATTAATATTGTTTGTTGAAAGGATCTTACAAATATCTCAAATTTGTGTTTCACTGCAGTAAAAGTTCAGAACTGCAAATGTTGAAAGTTATATGTTCATGCTTGCTAAGTTCTTGTTTTTCTAGTGTATTGAAAGTGTGTTTAGTTTGCTCTGCTACAGTGGTCAAGATTAAGGGCCCCCCTCCATTGAAAGTAGTTCAAATTCACCAATTTACTTAATTATAGAAAGTTGTAATTACTCTTGCAATTCAAGCCAAATTCTGTACAATATTGGGTTCCTCTTGTGTATTGAAAGTTCATATTAATAGTGTAATAGGATCCACAGTTTATCCTTTATACTCATGATAAATAACAATTAATAGAAAGACCACTATCTATGAAAACAGTAACTTTTTTATTCAAAATTCAATGAGAAGTACTCTGTTAATGAACTCCGTTTAGTTTTCATTGTAAGTAGAAAGGTGTTTAATATTGAGAGACTCAATCTGTGCACAATAACTAAATTTGCTGTGAACCATGTCCATATTTCATGTCAGATAGGAATTTGTTTGAGAAGTATTACTAAACCTATGTCCAATTTACGATTCTCCAGTGAATATTAATAGTAACGTTGTTGAGACCATTCAGTTTGACTAAGTACTCAACGTAATAGTGTGTTTTGTTATCTGTTATATTTATGCAAATAGTTTGTTCTGATCTGTTAGCTCCAACCTTAACGGGAACATACTGCATTCAGGTGCCAGAGTACATTGCACTCGTGTGTGGCAAAGTATAGGTTGTGTTTGTCCATTAAAGTTACTCATACCTATTTTCTTGAAGAAGAATGTGAACCATTCTCTTCCCTAATTAGGCTGGCGACCGTTTTCTTTATTCTTTGAACAGTGTAGATAGGGAAAATATTATTTGTTACTTTTTAAATATTTACGTAATTCTGACTTTCACTTTCGATAAGCCACCTCCGTTACGCATAACACGGTCAACATAACAAAATTTCTGTCAGAGGGTAACACTGTTCTGTTGCTTTATACCATAATTGCTTTAACCAGATAGTTTTATTTCACGACCTGCCTCCAACTTTAAGGTTATGGTATAGCAGTAGCGGACCTTAGTGCTATACGTAGGAATCAACATGGATTCCGGAAACAGCGATCGTGTGAGACCCAACTCGCTTTATTTGTACATGAGACCCAGAAATTATTAGATACAGGCTCCCAGGTAAATGCTATTTTCTTAGACTTCCGGAAGGAGTTCGATACAGTACCGCACTGTCGCCTGATAAAAAAAGTAAGACCCTACGGAATATCAGACCAGCTCTGTGGCTGGATTGAAGAGTTTTTAGCAAACAGAATACAGCATGTTGTTATCAATGGAGAGAGGTCTACAGACGTTAACGTAACCTCTGGCGTGCCACAGGGGAGTGTTATGGGACCATTGCTTTTCACAATATATATAAATGACCTAGTAGATAGTGTCGGAAGTTCCATGCGGCTTTTCGCGGATGATGCTGTAGTATACAGAGAAGTTACAGCATTAGAAAACTACAGCGAAATGCAGGAAGATCTGCAGCGGATAGGCACTTGGTGTAGGAAGTGGCAACTGACCCTTAAAATAGACAAATGTATTGCGAATACATATAAGGATCCTTTATTGTATGGTTATATGATAGCAGAACAAACACTGATAGCAGTTACTTCTGTTAAATATCTGGGAGTATGCGTGCGGAACGATTTGAAATGGAATGATCATATAAAATTAATTGTTGGTAAGGCGGGTACCAGGTTGAGATTCATTGGGAGAGTCCTTAGAAAATGTAGTCCACCAGAAAAGGAGGTGGCTTACAAAACACTCGTTCGACCTATACTTGATTATTGCTCATCAGTGTGGGATCCGTACCAGGTCGGGTTAACAGAGGAGATAGAGAAGATCCAAAGAAGAGCGGCCCGTTTCGTCACAGGGTTGTTTGGTAACCGTGATAGCGTTACAGAGATGTTTAGAAAACTCAAGTGGCAGACTCTGCAAGAGAGGCGCTCTGCATCGCAGTGTAGCTTGCTGTCCAGTTTTCGAGAGGGTGCGTTTCTGGATGGGGTATCGAATATACTGCTTCCCCCTACTTATACCTCCCGTGGAGATCACGAATGTAAAGTTAGAGAGATTAGAGCGCGCACGGAGGCTTTCAGACAGTCGTTCTTCCCGCGAACCATACGCGACTGGAACAGAAAAGGGAGGTAATTACAGTGGCACGTAAAGTGCCCTCCGCCACACACCGTTGGGTGACTTGCGGAGTATGAATGTAGATGTAGATGTAGATGTAGATGTAGACGTGGCTTTTGCGTGTCAGGACTAATTGTTCTATTGGGGCATAATACGTAATAAACCAAACATGGTATTTGATAGCATGCGCTACGTCAAATACGTATTGCAGTGTTATAGACTACACTTCCTGAGGCTTCTTATAATGAGCTTGAGTCTGATATCAGCAGACGCAGATGCGCGTGGGCGGACCTGGGCGGCGGGCTGGGACTGATCCCCTCAGTAAGCGGTGGGGGTGTCTTGAAAGCGAGAACTTGTGCCAGTCGACTCTCATTCGCCTGCTGCACCTTTTGGAGTAAGAGCAACACCAGATGCGTGTGTCGATGTTTGACAATAAGATCGCCGCTTGGTCCTTATCTACCTAGGACATTGCACACGTGATCTGATCAGTTCAAAAAACAAATCCTTGTCGGCACTACAAAATCTGTCTATTATTATTAATTGACAAAGAGTCCCAGTAGGAGTTAAACAGCATCGACTAAAACGGAAGTAATAGCCTGCTTTCCCCAAGGAAGTCTTATAGGCCCTCCGTTGTTCCTGATCTACACTCCTGGAAATGGAAAAAAGAACACATTGACACCAGTGTGTCAGACCAACCATACTTGCTCCGGACACTGCGAGAGGGCTGTACAAGCAATGATCACACGCACGGCACAGCGGACACACCAGGAAACGCGGTGTTGGCCGTCGAATGGCGCTAGCTGCGCAGCATTTGTGCATCGCCGCCGTCAGTGTCAGCCAGTTTGCCGTGGCATACGGAGCTCCATCGCAGTCTTTAACACTGGTAGCATGCCGCGACAGCGTGGACGTGAACCGTTTGTGCAGTTGACGGACTTTGAGCGAGGGCGTATAGTGGGCATGCTGGAGGCCGGGTGGACGTACCGCCGAATTGCCCAACACGTGGGGCGTGATGTCTCCACAGTACATCGATGTTGTCGCCAGTGGTCGTCGGAAGGTGCACGTACCCCTCGACCTGGGACCGGACCGCAGCGACGCGCGGATGCACGCCAAGACCGTAGGATCCTACGCAGTGCCGTAGGGGACCGCACCGCCACTTCCCAGCAAATTAGGGACACTGTTGCTCCTGGGGTATCGGCGAGGACCATTCGCAACCGTCTCCATGAAGCTGGGCTACGGTCCCGCACACCGTTAGGCCGTCTTCCGCTCACGCCCCAACATCGTGCAGCCCGCCTCCAGTGGTGTCGCGACAGGCGTGAATGGAGGGACGAATGGAGACGTGTCGTCTTCAGCGATGAGAGTCGCTTCTGCCTTGGTGCCAATGATGGTCGTATGCGTGTTTGGCGCCGTGCAGGTGAGCGCCACAATCGGGACTGCATACGACCGAGGCACACAGGGCCAACACCCGGCATCATGGTGTGGGGAGCGATCTCCTACACTGGCCGTACACCTCTGGTGATCGTCGAGGGGACACTGAATAGTGCACGGTACATCCAAACCGTCATCGAACCCATCGTTCTACCATTCCTAGACCGGCAAGGGAACTTGCTGTTCCAACAGGACAATGCACGTCCGCATGTATCCAGTGCCACCCAACGTGCTCTAAAAGGTGTAAGTCAACTACCCTGGCCAGCAAGATCTCCGGATCTGTCCCCCATTGAGCATGTTTGGGACTGGATGAAGCGTCGTCTCACGTGGTCTGCACGTCCAGCACAAACGCTGGTCCAACTGAGGCGCCAGGTGGAAATGGCATGGCATGCCGTTCCACAAGACTACATCCAGCATCTCTACGATCGTCTCCATGGGAGAATAGCAGCCTGAATTGCTGCGAAAGGTGGATATACACTGTACTAGTGCCGACATTGTGCATGCTCTGTTGCCAGTGTCTATGTGCTTGTGGTTCTGTCAGTGTGATCATGTGATGTATCTGACCCCAGGAATGAGTCAATAAAGTTTCCCCTTCCTGGGACAATGAATTCACGGTGTTCTTATTTCTATTTCCAGGAGTGTATATTAACCACATAGGAGACAGTCTGAGTAGACGTCTTAGATTGTTTGCAAATTTTGTTGTCATTTACCGTCTTGTAAAGTCATCAGATGACCAAAACGAATTGCGAAGTGATTTAGATAAGATATATGTATGGTGGGAAAAGTGTCAGTCGACCCTGAATAAAAAAAAAAAAAAAAAACGGTGAAGTCATTCACACGAGTACTAAAAGAAATCCGCTATATTCGATTACGCAGTAAGTCACACAAATCTGATGGCAGTAAATTCAACTAAATACTTAGGGATTACAATTACAAATAACCTAAATTGGAACTATCACACGGATAATAATGTTGGTAGAGCAAACAAAAGACTGCTATTCACCGGCAGAACACTTAGAAGGTGCAACAGGTCTGCTAAAGAGACTGCTTACACAGGCGTTTCTCCGGCATATCCTGGAGTATTGCTGTGAAAAAAACAAAAAGGTTCAAATGGCTCTGAGCACTATGGGACTTAACATCTGAGGTCATCAGTCCCATAGAACTTAGAACTACTTAAACCTAACTAACCTAAGGACAGCACACACATCCATGCCCGAGGCAGGTTTCTAACCTGCGACCGTAGCGGTCGCGCGGTTCCAGACTGAAGCGCCTAGAACCGCTCGGGCCATAGTACTGCTGTGAAGTGTGGGATCCGCATCAGGTAGGACTGATGGGGGACATTGAAAAAGTTCAAAGAGGGGCAGCTCATTTTGTATTATCGTGAAATAGGGGAGATATTGCAAAGACGTGATAAGTGAATTGGAGAGGCAATCATTAAAACAAAGGCGTTTTTCGTTGCGACAGGATCTTGTCATGAAATTTCAATCACCAGTTTCCTCCTTCGATTGCGAAAACATTATCTTGGCACCCACTTACGTAGGGAGAAATGATCTTCACGATAAAATAAGAGAAATCGGGGCTCCCACAGAAAAATTTAAGTGCTCGTTTTTCCCGCGCGCCGTTCTAGAGTGGAACGATAGAAAGACAGCTTGAAGGTGGTTCATTAAACCCTCTGCCAGGCACTTTATTGAGAATAGCAGAGTAATCACGTAGATACAGATGTAGATGTTATTGTCCTCCCGAAAACGAAAAACTCTTTGTTACGATTTATAGTTATAAATTAACTCAGGCTCTTCAGTGGTTCCAGCCAAAATTCAATTTTGTGGATTTGACTTCAACCAACTCCCAGGAGCGGAAAACGAACACGGAGATGACCAACACTAGAACAGCTGTTTTCCAACGCCGATGCATAGTTCTCGGCATTACGTTGTGTTCATCAATGGCGGACTGCAAGCATTCGGTGCATGAATCGGCCAGCTCTCCCCGACGGTAACTCTCCATTGTGGTCCGTGTGTTTCCTTAAATAGCTATTCTCCAGAATAGTCATTCGTGACCGAATGTAGACGTGCGTCTTACGTTGCTGCCAGCGGCCTCTTTCTTTTGCCTGGCTCGACATGTGGCTGTCCGGCAGCTTCGCTGCTTAGCCTGTCTCACTCCTGGTAGATGTAACCAGAGATTCGCAGTGCAGTGCAGTACGTGGTGGTCCGTATCTATCTGTGCGTCTCCTGGCGGTCTGGGAGTCTATTTGAAAATTCTGCATCGCCTTCCGTGACTCGCGCATTTTAGCCGTCAAGCATGTTGCGCCTGGTACACCTGGGCACCATACCAACCAGGATCACTTAATTTAAATGGATGAATATGGCTTACGACTATAACGTAGCACATGAAGGTAAATACTTGCCACCCCCTTGCATCCGATCCTTTAGTTAATAAGCTGAGTAGACAAAAAAACTAGTCACCACTAGAGAAATCATTACAGGCATCCGCCCTGGACATGATACCCTTCTGGAGTCTTTCAAGCAGTGAAGCCACAAGGTTTCACAGTTACGTCGCATGCAGTTTAAACATCTCGGTGAACATTTGATAGCGAGCTTGTACCAAACTGCGTCGGTGCTGATGTCGACGTTTTACCCGCTGTTCCAACATGACCCACAGATTTCCCAATTGGTTCAACTCAGGTGATTATGCAGGCCAGTTGAGATGTTACAGGGTAGAGGAGTGTTCAGAAAACCTGACACATATTCTTCCAACCCGGTGAACTCTGCCGTTGTCTTTATGTGCTTGTGTGAGCAATAGCCTCATCCAACTTGACCAAATCCAAATGGTCACTGCACGCTGTTTCAGTCGCAGTGTTCTCTCACTAACAGACTGGGACGGGCGCTCTTTCACAACCTGCAGCAATTCCTGTAGAATTTGGAAGCGATTTTGATTTACAAGCCACGAAAAGCGCCTCCAGTGTCTCTCAGTCAAGATCTTCTTGCAACCGCAATTCTGATGTCGTGTCTCGTGGCGACGTGTGTGACACCACTGCTTGTAGACACGTCGACAAACCCTCCGCGAAGTACTGACGCAGCCAGCTACTTCACACTCTATACAGCCACGGATACGGCGAACATGTCTGCCCCTTTTGCCTCCGTCACTACGTACAATCTCCGCCTGAAAAAAAATGTCTTACTGATCGATACTGCGTTATGCCCCTGTAGAGGCAGTGTGTGCTATTTGTATTGTATTTTATTGTATTGCATGTTAACCGGGGGCCTAGAGACGACGGAGAAGCTCCGTCCCCGCCGTAGCAGCAGTGGTCCACAAAAAATGGTTCAAATGGCTCTGAGCCCTATGGGACTTAACATCTGAGGTCATCAGTCCTCTAGAACTTAGAACTACTTAAACCTAACTAACCTAAGGACATCACACACATCCATGCCCGAGGCAGGATTCGAACCTGCGATCGTAGCGGTCACACGGTTCCTGACTGAAGCGCCTAGAACCGCTCGGCCACACCGGCCGGCAGTGGTCCACAACCCCACGACGACTACCGCAGTCCACTTCACCCCTCCGCCGCCCCACACCGAACCACTCTTTCAGGGTTATTGTGCGGTTCGGCCCCCGGTGGATCCCCCCCCCCCCCCTCCCCAAGGAACATCTCACATCAGACGAGTGTAACCCCTATGTTGAGTAATGGTGGTGTACGCGTACGTGGAGAACTTGTTTGCGCATCAATCGCCGGCGTAGTGTAGCTAAGGCGGAATACGGGGAACCAGCCCGCATTAGCCTAGGCAGATGGAAAACCGCCTAAAAACCATCCACAGATGGGCCGGCTCACCGGACCTCGACATAAGTCCGCCGGACGGATTCGTACCGGGGACCAGGTGCTCCTTCCCAATAGGGAAAGCCGTGCGTTAGATCGCACGGCTAACCGGGCGGCCAGTGTGCGCTAAGTTTCACAGTAGAGGAGATGAAGAGGTGTCATAGGTGTTAAGATACCCATCTTAGAGACCATATTTACCAAACTCTTTTGCTTCGAATTATCCTTCCTTTCACATCCCTTTCTTTGCTGCTGTGGACATCATGTTTCTCGTCGATATTCGATGCTGACAAGGAGAAATTAGGATAAAGATAGTTCTACACATGTACTAGAATCAGTCATCTGCTCCATGGAAAACGAGGTGGCGAAAGTCAGCGGAATATACAGTCACCTTTCAGAATTAACTCGCAGAATTCGTCTGGCGCAGTTTATAGTAAACATTTGGCAAAATTAATAATTGTAGCCACACCATACTTCTAAACAGCTCCCACTATTTCACGATTCGCTCGATAACAATAACAACGCAGAGACTGGTCAGACGTTTACTGTAGTTCATTTCGATGCCGGCCGAAGTGGCCGAGCGGTTCTAGGCGCTACAGTCTGGAACTGCCTCTGGCATGGATGTGCGTGATGTCAAATATTGTTCAAATGGCTCTGAGTACTATGGGACTTAAATTCTTAGGTCATCAGTCCCCTAGAACATAGAAATACTGAAACCTAACTAACCTAAGGACATCACAAACATCCATGCCCAAGGCAGGAGTCGATCCTGCGACCGTAGCGGTCGCGCGGTTCCAAACTGTAGCGCCTAGAACCGCTCGGCCACTTTGGCCGGCTGTGTGATGTCTTTAGGTTAGTTAGGTTTAAGTAGTTCTAAGTTCTAGGGGACTGATGACCTCAAAAGTTAAGTCCCACAGTGCTCACAAGGGAACCTCCCCATCGCACCCCCCTCAGATTTAGTTATAATATGGCACAGTGGATAGGCCTTGTAAAACCGAACACAGATCAATAGAGAAAACAGGAAGAAGTAGTGTGGAACTATGAAAAAAATAAGCAAAATATAGAAACTGAGTAGTCCATGGGAAAGATAGGCAACAACAAGGATAACGTGAACTCAGCAGCACCGTGGTCCCGTGGTTAGCGTGAGCAGCTGCGAACCGAGAGATTGTTGGTTCACGTCTTCCCTCGAGTGAAATGTTTACTTACTTTATTTTTGCAAAGTTATTACAGTGACCAGAGATGTCAATGAACGAACGGACAGATCATAAGTTTAGTGTCTGTGTTTTGCGACCGCACCGCAAAAATGTGCGATTAGTAGACGAAGGGAGGTGCCTCTCCAATGAGAAGCGAAAACATTTGATCCAGGAAAACACGTCTGACATATTCTATACGACACTGGTGACGCCATGTGCGTCACATGACAGGAATATGTTGTCGACCCACCTTGTACACTTGGCGAATGGGTAAAAAGACTCTTCTACCTTGCCCGATTTAGGTTTTCTTGTGGATGTGATAATCACTCCCGAAAAAGTGATGAAACCATAACTGTCACATAAACTGCAACAAATGAATGCAACAGTTTCACAGTCACACAGTTTTCACTGTGCTCTGTCAAAACATATGTTTTTAACGTTTTCAAAATTGTTCCGTGTGTAGACCGTCAAATCCTGCATATGTCCAAGCAAATCTGAGCATGTCCTGAAATTCTAGAGAGCGAAGTTGATTATGTGTGAGTGCCTGAACTTTGATAATTGTCTGAAAATAAAAATTTTAACCTCTCACTCAAGGGAAGACTTTAACCAAGGACCTCTCCTTCAGCAGCTGCTCACGCTAACCACGGGACCACGGCGCACCTGACCTCGAAGTTCTTGATGTTGCGTATATTTCGCATGGACTACTCAGTTTGTATATTTTGCTTATTTTTTTTCATAGTTCCACACAACTTCTTCCTGTTTTCTCGATTGATCTGTGTTCAGTTTTTCAAGGCCTATCCACTGTCCCAACTCATAACTAAATCTGAGGGGGGTGCGAAGGGGAAGTTCCCTTGTCAGAGCCATTTGAATCATTTTTTATTTCAATGAAATTGTTCACTATCTCCATATTCTTTCACCTGAGTTAGTTGACCTACCGAATGAGGTGACTGGAAGGAAACTTCCATGTTATTCTCGCGCAGTCTGTCGACTATGCTAGGATTACGTCCTCGTTTGACTGCGTGGGGTCGGCAAAGCGGGAAGCCTTCCACCGTATCGTTTCATCGCGTCTTGTTACCAGGTAAAGCACCGGCACAATAATTAAATTAACGGCGCGAGCCTAAATCACGCACGAGCGGAACCGTTATTAATGGAGGCGCTCATTCAGCGAGTTACCGCCGGGACTTTTTATGGAGCGCGCCGCGACGGCGGGGGCGCCGCGGCGTCGACGGCGGTGCCGTGCGCGCCGCTTGGCGTCGCGGGACGTCGAAGAGCGGGCGTGAATGGCGCCTGAGTAATGGTATCTCAGGGGGCAATATTTATTTATTTATGGCGCGGCGGGCATTCGCCGAGAGGCAATTTTTCACGGCGCTCCTGTCTCTTATTAAACGCCTATAAATCCTACTGCAGATTGCCGGGATAAGACGCGGACCGAGGAGCAACGAGGAATAAGCGGAGGAGGAGGAGGAAAAGGAGGTGGAGTAGACGCAGGCTGCTGTGCAGGAATGGAGCAAGAGGAGAAGGAGAGAGACAGAGAGAGGCTCGGTGTCTGCGAAGAATGGGCGAGCAAGACAGAGGGGCTGCTGGAAGGTAGTTACGGAGCGCCGCGCGGGGGGAGGAGTGCAGCGGCGTGATAAATTCGCGGCGACGGCTCCGCCGTGTCAGAGGGACAACGCGTAGCTATTGGCGCTCCGTCTGCGGCGTGGCCTGCGACCCGGCTCAGAGCCCCGTCGCCCGTGCTGAGTGGATGATCGCCGCTAATGCCCGCCGCCACACACCTCGTAAATACGCGCAAGAGGGCCGCGCCGAATCCATTCGTCCGCCGCGCCGCTATTCTCTGCCCCAAAGCCGATGCTGTAGGGCAGCCATATTTCTCCACGGGATCTGACGTTTGCAGGCGCTGTGGAGTGTCCGTTGTTTGACAATGGTCCAACATACAGGGTGAAAAGTATTTGAACCGACAAACTCTGGGAGGTTGTAGGGGACATCAAATCAAATATTTTTCCCTAATGTCGTTTCTTCCTATGAGGAGTTTTTAAACCGGTAGAGGAAGATTTCTCTGGCGGCAAATTAATTAAACCGACAAACACTTTTCCATTTGTGATTCTTGAGTTTCTCACGGCGTATTTGATAATCAAAATATCCACGGGTGTTCTGCCGGTCTACAGTGTCCAAGGGGCACAATATTTCGGCGATCATACATGTCGCCATCATCAGGTGAACTGACGGACTGAGCTCCTGTGAACATGCCGATCCGTACGCTATGGCTGCTCATGGGAAACTGGGTTCGGTCGCGGCGGCGGTCGATTTAAATACCCTCCGCTCGCGGTGCACTCCGTCCGCCGTCCGCGCCCCGCGCCACGGTCGCGCGGTGGAACAGATTGCGACGGCGTCTGAGATGACGTCGGTGTGATGGCTCTGTCCGCCGTGGTCGTCACAACTATAAGAATGGCCACCCTCTCTTTTCAATGGAGAATACTACGAACAAAGGGAGGGAGTCGCCTTGGGTAGTCCACTCTCACCGGTGGTAGCGAATTTGTACATGGAGAACTTCGAGGAGGAAGCCCTGTCGTCATCCGAATGGAAACCTACTTGCTTTTTCGTTACGTGGACGACACGTTCGTATCTGGCCACATGGTATGGATAAACTCCTTGACTTCCTTACACATCTAAACTCCATACACCCCAACATCAAATTCACTATGGAGACTGAAATGGAGGGTAAATTACCTTTCCTTGACGTCTTGGTCAAGAGAAGGGCTGACGGCACCCTAGGGCAAGGGGTGTATCGGAAGACAATGGACACTGATGTGTATTTGCACGCAGACAGCTACCACCATCCTTCACAGAGGAATGGGGTTCTTAAAACTCTACTACGTAGGGCGCGCACTATCTCTGACCGCTGGCGCAGAGAGGCTACCCCAGGAATTGAAACATTGAGAACTGTATTTCGAAAAAATGGGTACTCAGAGTGGCAGATTCAACGTGCTCTCCGCCCAACCACAGCAGCACAACCTGTGGAGATGGATGAAACCACGAGGGAGGATGTAGGCACTGCGTTTATTCCATATACAGGGGCACTCTCGGGGAAAATCGCCCGCATTTTGAAGAACCACCGGGTCGGAACTGTGTTTTGTCCTCCGAACTGGTGGGGAACGCCAAAGATGACCTCGGTTTGAGGAAGGCTGGCGTGTACTATATTCCATGTTAATGTGGCAAGTCGTATATAGGTCAGACGATGCTTGCCGTCGAGGATCAATGCCGTGAACACCAGAGGCACACTCGACTGATGTATCCGAGCAAGTCGGCGGTCTCTGAACATTGTTTGTCGGAAAATCACGCTATGGAGTATGAACGCACGAGGATTCTGGAACAAGCGTCGAGATACTGGAACAGCGTTGTTAGAGAGGCCATCGAAATTCGCACCAATGACGACCTCATAAACCGTGACTGTGGCTATAATCTTAGCAAGGCTTGGGAACCAGCGATTGGGTTAATCAAGAGTAAATCGAGCAAACGCATAGTTGTGACGACCACGGCGGACAGAGCCATCACACCGACGTCATCTCAGACGCCGTCGCAATCTGTTCCACCGCGCGACCGTGGCGCGGGGCGCGGACGGCGGAGGGAGTGCGCCGCGGGCGGAGGGTATTTAAATCGTCCGCCGCCGCGACCGAACCCAACGGCTGCGAACTCCATCACACATCGGAGCACAAGTTATCTCCGTGCAGATCCACGCGGGACCGAACCCAGTTCCCACTGAACTGCCATAGCGTACGGATCTCCGTACCGGCACGTTCACAGGAGCTCAGTCCGTCAGCTCACCTGATGATGGCGACATGTATGATCGCCGAAATATTGTGCCCGTTGGACACTGTAGACCGGCAGTACACGGACAAAAACCCCAGGAGTGTCCTGAATTGTTCCTGCTGCTGCTGCTACTATCCGGGCAACCAGATCCTCTTCTGATGCAATAGGAGTTGCGTAAACAAAGTTGCGCATGTCTCCCCACACAAAAGGTCCAGAGTGGACATATCTGGGTATCGAGCAGGCCATGGTACAGGACCAGCTCTGCCAATCCACGTTCCTGGGAACCGTCGGTCCAGGAATCGACGCACACGACGACTGAAATGTGCCGGCGCCCCGTCATGTTGGAACCACATTCGTTGACTTGTAGGGAGCGGGACGTCTTCGAGCAATTCTGGCAATGCTCTGGCGAAAAAATTGTAATAGTGCCTGCCATTTAATGGCCTAGGTAGCAGATACTTCCCAATTAAGTAATCCCCAACAACACCGACCCACACATTAATGAAGAACCGCGCTTGATGAGCGCTAGTTACTGTGGCACGGCGGGGTCAGGGATTTTCTCTGCCTCGTGATGACTGGGTGTTGTGTGATGTCCATAGGTTAGTTAGGTTTAAGTAGTTCTAAGTTCTAGGGGACTGATGACCATAGATGTTAAGTCCCATAGTGCTCAGAGCCATTTGAACCATTTGTACTGTGGCATGTGAGTTATCCTCACACAAAACATGCGAATTGTGCATGTTGAAGACTCTATCACGCCCGAACGTTGCTTCATCGGTAAACAACACAGAGGATGGAAATGTAGGATGCATTTCACACTGTTCCAGGTACCACTGAGAAAACTGTGCTCTGGGTGGATAAGCAACTGGTTCCAGGTTGTGGACACGCTGTAAGTGAAATGGACGTAACAATTGCTCTCGAAGGACTCTTCTTACATTCGTCTGATTCGTCCCCATGTTACGTGCAATTGCACGAGTGCTGATTGAAGGATCTCGCTCCACGTGCTGCAAGACAGCTTCCTCAAATTGCAGCGTTCTTACCGTGCGACGGCGTCCCTGTCCAGGTAATCTGCTAAATGACCCGGTCTCACGCAGACGTTGGTACACAGCAGCAAAGGTCGTATGATGCGGGATACGGCGATTAGGATATTGTTGTTGATAAACCCGCTGTGCAGCTCGTCCGTTGTGGTGCGCTACGTAGTATGCACCAAGCATATCAGTGTACTCACTCCAGCTGTATCGCTCCATTAGTAAACAGAGTCAATGCACTACTACACTGGTGAACAGCAGTTGCCTACAACTGAAGATCGTAATACGGCCTCTAACAACTGCAGAGCGTAATACGGCCTCCTCCGGTATAAATAATCCTCATAGGAAAGAAGGACATTAGGGAAAAATATTTGTTTTGATGTCCACTACAATCTCCCAGAGTTTGTCGGTTTAAATACTTTTCACCCTGTAGAGGGTGTCACACATTCTTACTGGTAGCACTGTTGCTCAAAAGTAGAATAAAAGATGCTATAATGGCGTTGAAAAACATACTTTTATTTGAGTATATCTTTTATTAGAGTATATCCTATCAACTAATCCAATATTTTACAGTTTTTTTTTTTTTTTTGCCTCTTGTAGCGTCGATAGTTACGATGCCACAACATAGGTGCACGCTCACGTCAGTTGGCTCTACGAGTGAAGACTAACTACGCCGACCACAGCGCCCCTCTGGTCGACGCTGTAGAGCTGAGGGATTGCCGTCTTGATTTCGGCCCATTTCATTAAGAGCAGACGGCCTAGAAATACCGCTTCTACTACCGAATTTAATTGATGAAAGGAGAAAATATAAAAATGCAGTAAATGAAGCAGGCAAAAAGGAACACAGACGTCTCAAAAATGAGATCGACAGGAAGTGCAAAATGGCTAAGCAGGGATGGCTAGAGGACAAAAGGAAGGATGTAGCGGCTTATCTCACTAGGGTTAAGATAGATATGTGCCTACAGGAAAATTAAAGAGACCGTTGGAGAAAGGAGAACCACTTGTATGAATATCAAGAGCTCAGATGTAAATCCAGTTCTAAGGAAAGAAGGGAAAGCAGAAAGCTGGAAGGAGTATATAAAGGGTGTACACAACGCCGAGGTACTTGAGGGCAATATTATGGAAATGGAAGAGGATGTAGATGAAGATGAAATGGGAGATATGATACTGCGTGAAGAGTCTGACAAAGTACTGAATAACCTGAGTCGAAACAAGGCCTGGGGAGTAGACAACATACCATTGGAACTACTGACAGCCTTGGGAAAGCCAGTCTTGACACAAATCTACCATCTGGTGAGGAAGATGTATGAGAAAAGTTAAATACCCTCAGACTTCAAGAAGAATATAATAATTCCAATCCCAAAGACAGCAGGTGTTGACATATGTGAAAATTACCGATCTATCAGTTTAATAAGTCACGGATGCAAAATACTAACGCGAATTAGTTTGGATTCCGTAGAAACATTGGAACACGTGAGGCAATACTGACCCTACGACTTATCTTAGAAGCTAGATTAAAAAAAGGCAAACCTCCGTTTCTAGCATTTGTAGACTTAGAGAAAACTTTTGACAATGTTGACTGGAATACTCTCTTCAAATTGTGAAGGTAACAGGGTTAAAATACAGGGAGCGAAAGGCTATTTCTAATTTGTACAGAAACCAGATTATAAGAGTCGAGGTGCACGAAAGGGAAGCATTGGTTGGGAATGGAGTGAGACAGGGCTGTAGCCTCTCACCGATGTTATTCAATCTGTATATTGAGCAAGCAGTAAAGGAAACTAAAGAAAAATTCGGAGTAGGTATTAGAATCCACGGAGAAGAAATAAAAAGTTTGAGGTTCGCCTATGACATTGTAATTCTATGAGAGACAGCAAAGGACTTGGAAGAGCAGTTGAAAGGAATGGACAGTGTCTTGAAAGGTGAATGTAAGATGAACGTCGACAAAAGCAAAACGAGGATAATGGAATGTAGTCTAATTAAATCGGGTGATGCAGAGGGAATTAGATTAGGTCATGAGACACTTAAAGTAGTAAAGGAGTTTTGCTATTTGGGGAGCAAAATAACTGATGATGATCGAATTAAAGAGGATATAAAATGTAGACTGGCAATGGCAAGGAAAGCGTTTCTAATGAAGAGAAATTTGTTAACATCGAGTATAGATTTAAGTGTCAGAAAGTTGTTTCTGAAAGTATTTGTATGAAGTGTAGCCATGTATGGAAGTAAAACATGGACGATAAATAGTTTGGAAAAGAAGAAAATCGAAGCTTTCGAAATGTGGTGCTACAGAAGAATGCTGAGGATTAGATGGGTATATCACGTAACTAATGAGGAGGTATTGAATAGAATTGGAGAGAAGAGACATTTGTGGCACAACGAGAAGAGCAGTTGACTAGAAGAAGGGATCTGCTGGTAGGGCATATTCTGACGCATCAAGGGATCACCAATTTATTATTGCAGGGCAGCGTGGAGGGTAAAAATCGTAGAGGGATACCAAGAGATGAATACACTAAGCAGGTTCAGAAGGATGTAGGCTGCAGTACGTACTGGGAGATGAAGCAGCTTGCACAGGATAGAGTAGCATGGAGAGCTGTATCAAATCAGTTTCAGGACTAGACCACAACAACAACAACAACAACAACAACAACCGAGTGGGCTAGCTCGCTGTTGAGACTTTGTGTTAGTTACGTTCAGTTAAAGTCTGGACAGAGACGAGCATTTGTTAGTTTTGAGATTATACAGAACAGTCATCCTAACTTCACAGGATTAGACATGGACTACAGCTTCACACCTATGTTCTCATCCTAGCCAAAGTTACGTATGCATTTGATATTTACTTATGTTTTTGACTGTACTAAAATTGTTTAACTTACAAACAGTACCGAAGCGCTTCTCCTCTCCTGCTGCTACTCGCTTCCTTCACTCTCGCCCTATGTTACAGAAGCAGTTCACAGGTTCAGACCAACGCACCACAAAACCACGTTTTTCATTTTCTTCTCTGACCAATGCCTATGGGAAGTGTTCCGCGAGATATGTGTTTTTGTTTAATTCTAACTTTCGTCTTTTTGATCAACAGCCTCTATTTCATGAACACTCCCTGCCTTGCATGAGGTCCATTCTGTTCGTTTGGCTGTGGGCTAAGGTGAATTTTCTGTTCTGCTTAGAAACGGAAGGCTGAAATGTTCCAATGCACAGGACAATAGAAAGAGGAGGAATTGAAGAACATGGAGGGAAATGGCGGTAGAGGACCCTATCCTTCGACCATAAATATAAGAGACTGGCCCTGACGTCATTTTCGTTGCTCCAACATCTCTGGGGTGAAGTCACGTGAATGTTGTTTCGTGTTGCGCTTATGGCTGTGCTCAGCGTTTTGTCGGGGGAAATGGCATTACATTTCACGTGTAAGTGTTTCTATGATAGTGCATATGCGTTTATTGCAATCTGCTGAAGTGACTTTTATATGTCTTTTGCACTTGAAATAGAGTATCACGTAAATTAAAGTGTTGAAAGTGGTGCCTGTAAAGTGAGACTCATATTACATTTTGGAAAGTATCTGTGATAATTCGGTTACAAACGTAAGTATAACTGTGTCTCGTTCCTACTCATAGGTGCCCAAAGGATGAAAAAAACCGAAGACAGCTTTAGATACAGGCCCTGAAACGGAAAAACTTCAAAGTCTCACCTACCAACTATAATATCATTTTTTTTTTAAACTGATAGTTTAAACTTTTGTAAAAACAGTGGGAACTGAACCTTTGAAGTGCACCTAAAATTGATTCTCTAAAATGGACCTGCTCCTAAAGTCGACAATTCTGGCACCTATAGTTGACATAATTCCCATATCCCATTTTCTTTTATAAGTGACTAGAGCTCAAAACGCGGTGAATCCAATGTTTAAAGTTTTGATACGAGCCCACTCTTACTGTTTAAAAGAATTTTAACGACATTTTACTTTAATTGATAGTTTATAGTAATTTCGTCCCACTGAGCACCAGAGTGGCGTTCGATGTATTTGTTAGATTTTATAAATGGTACTGTGATGAAATGCAGGTCAGTTGTAGTTCAGGCATAATTTTTCGCAAATAAGAAAGTAATTATTGTTGGAGGCGTTTGGCAATCAATTGAGAAATTTGGGTAAAATACAATACAAACATAGGATCACAGACCGCTGATTTGAAATCCCGCCACGTTCTGACAACAGTCCCGTGGTTTATGTTCGAGCCACACCAGCCCTATAGCTTCTGCACAGCAAAGCCAGTCTACTAGTATCTATAGTCAAAGACCCCAGCCCTTTCTCTCTTGACGTACGTGACTTCGAGCGCGTGGCTGGAACGCTCTTTCTCGCCGAATTCTCGGTCGCTTATTTCCATTCATTGCTGCAAGTTCGTGGTAGAAGCTTCGAGTTTTTTTTGTAGAAATTCGGTCAATTAAAACGGACGAGTGATGGATCAATAGGACGCGATTTTTGACGCGTGCCGAGTGGGTCTTGTGTTGCGCCCAGAAGCTGGGCTCGTGATTCGCCGGAATGTGCGCCAGAAAGTGCGCCCTCTCTGGGATGTTACGAAGCAAACGGTAGGCAGCTGAAGAGGGGGCGAGCTACAGTCCCGACTTGCGGGATGCTGTGGGCTGGTGTGGACACGCTGTGCAGCTGTATCCAGAGGCAACGGCCATGAGACGCAATGCAGCTGCTTGCTGGCGTACAGTTCTTTGCACCAAAATCTTTCCGAATTGCTGAAATCTTTGCAAATGTGTCGTAAGTTAAACAATTCACACCGCCCTGTTTCTGGTTGGCCAGTATGCTCGTCCTCTTGCTTCAGTGACTGTTAACTCCCATCCATCTTCATCTCGCCGGCCGGAGTGGCGTGCGGTTCTAGGCGCTACAGTCTGGAACCTCGTGACCGCTACGGTCGCAGGTTTCAATCCTGCCTCGGGCATGGATGTGTGTGTTGTCCTTAGGTTAGTTAGGTTTATTTAGTTCTAAGTTTTAGGGGACTTATGACCTCAGCAGTTGAGTCCTATAGTGCTCAGAACCACTTAAACTTTATCTCGCTCTGCCCTTGTTCCTTGCAGATCGCTTAACGAAATAGTAAGTTTAACATCCCCGCCAGTCTTCAAGAATGAGTAATAGCAACTTTCTCTCTCATTCTTTCCCCTCAGCGACACTTATCTCTCTTGCAGCACATAGCATCACGCATAATTTTATAAAATCCTTTTCCTTGTTCGCATAGAGGCATTCCTCTTGCTGATCATTTTGTCTGCTAAGTTATTGTCAGAGATTCATTTCGTAACAGTAGCATTTAAGTATTATTTTCTTTTTAAGCCATTAGTGTTCTAAATGGTTTGATCCCATCCGCCACGAATTCCTCTCCTGTGCCATCCTCTTCTTCTAAGAGTAGCACTTGCAACCTACGTTCTCAATTATTTGCTGCGTGTATTCCAATCTCTGCCTTCCTCAGCAGTTCTTACCCTCTACAGCTCCCTCTAGTACCATGGAATTTCTCCCTCATGTCTTAACAGATGTTCTATCATCCTGTCCCTTCTCGTTGTCAGTCTACCCACATATTCCTCTTCTCTTCGATTCTGCGCAGAATCTCTTCATTCCTTACCTTATCAGTCCACCTCTAAACATTCATGGTGGTGTCTGTTTGTTCTATATCGTGTCTCCCTACCACTTTCGCGCAACGACGCTCTGAACATGTTTTTTAGGGAATTGACTAGTTTGAACCTGGGACCTGTTGCTGGTAAGGAGATGCCAGACCACACATGACTTGTAGAATTCAGAAGAGTTCAGTGAGACTAGCGATGATATAACCAAATACTTAATGATCTCAGCGTCAGCTCCACTGCACTCCCTGTAATAGAATCTTAATACTAACTAAATTTAGTAGAAGGGTTCAAGGCTTTCCTATTTTTAGTTAGCTGGTAAAATAATGTCGAAAAAGCAGTTAAGATAACCATTGGAAATTTTATTCTACTCACAAAACATTGTTTATAAATTGCTCTATTGAAAAAAGGAAGTGTTTTAATACAGGATGGTAAAAACCAACTGCGTTCAACAAAAATGTGATCGAATGTTCCCTGAACGGGTTTCCAAGTTCTACAATGGATCGAAGCATGACCTATGCCATATCACACCTATAATCTAGGTTTAAATTAAGTTTCACAAAAGAGCAAAAAATCAAAATGGTCTACAGTGACCATCAATTATCTTTAATTACTTATCTAACTTGTCGTAAATTTCAGTGGCTGATGTGGCTTCTCAATAATTATATAACAGAGAAATCATCGCGTTTCAGATTTTTACTTCAAGTGCCAAATGTGAACACCATGAGCTTTAATTTACGATCGACACTAGTATTACGCAAAAAGGGGGTGTAACAGATGAGACTTCTGCAGTTCTGAGTGAAGCTTTATGCGCTGTTATGCGGCATCGCATGCATTCATTACCTTGTCGGTGTTTAGGCAGCGTCAGGGCGGCGGGCAGCACAGCTCCGCTCACCTCGCCATCTCGGAAACAACTCCTCTCCTAACTTCTCCTTATTACTATTTACCGAAGTTGGTTTAAAAGAAACTATCTGGCTGTGTTTTCATCTGACCAATCAGGGTCTCAATGTTAACCTTAAGCTCCGCCTACAAAAATTCTGTCTATCCAATGATAAACGTTATACTTTTCGTGGTGGGGCAATGTTTTTAAAGTTTGCAACGTAACAGAGGCGCGAAAAGTCTCACGCTAAAAATTGCAGCTGGTGTGGTCCTTTTTGTGTTATCGTAAGATCTATACTGTTTTTCTGGAGGGCTGTACCTTTTAACATGGGCTGGGGGGTGATCCTTGACGTAACAGAGACGCTCACGCTAAACCTTGCGGGTGGTGTGGTCTTAGCGGTTAGCTGGCGACGTGGGTGTTCGTCCATCCCTTATCGTAGGGCCTTCCAGCTTAACACGGTTCTGCTCTCGGCTTCTGTTCTCGTTACTCCCCTCGGAACTGCGTCTGTCTCACGGTGGGAGGTATGACATGCATTTAGGCATTCTTGTGTTAGTCTGTGGTATTCCATTTGCTCACTCGTTATTCGTATTACTTTGGTTAATTTAATGTCACGATTTATTCGGAGCTATGTGGCATATTACTGGATTTGCTTATCATGTCAGGGTTTTCAAGGAAGGTGTTGGATTTGCCTGACACCTTACACACCTAACTTTCAACATTCGCCTGAAGTAACACATCTCAAATGTTTCGATTGTCTTCAGTTGTGATTTTCCCACAGTCCACGTTTCACTACCATATAACGCTGTACTCCAAACGTACATTCTAGTATGGCGATGACAAATACACGCTTCCAATGTGCGTTCACAGCGATGTCGCCAAACACGGACGCGACCATCATGATGCTGTAAACAGAACCTGGATTCATCCGAAAAAATGACGTTTTGCCATTCGTGCACCCAGGTTCGTCGTTGACAACAGCATCGCAGGCGCTCCTCTCTGTGATGCAGCGTCAAGGGTAACCGCAGCCATGGTCTCCGATCTGATACTCTATGGTCGTGCAAACGTCGTCGAACTGTTCGTGCAGATGGCTGTTGTCTTGCAAACGTCCTCATCTGTTGACTCAGGGATAGAGACATGGTTGCACGATCCTTTACAGCAGTGCGGATAAGATGTCTGTCATCTCGACTGCTAGTGATACGAGGCCGTTGGGATGCAGCACGGCGTTCCATATTACTCTCCTGAACCAACGGATTCCATATTCTGCTAACAGTCATTGGATCTCGACCAACGTGAGCAGCAATGTCGCGATACGATAAACCGCAATCGCAATAGGCTACAGTCCGACCTTTATCAAAGTTGGAAACGTGATGGTACGCATTTCTCCTCCTTACGCGAGTCATCACAACACCGGTCAACTGCCGTTTGTGTATGAGAAATCGGTTGGAATCTTTCCTCCTGTCATAACGTTGTAACTGTCGCCACCGGCGCCAAACTTGTGTGAATGCTCTGAAAAGCTAATCATTTGCATATAACAGCATCTTCTTCTTGTCGGTTAAATTTCGCGTCTTTAGCACGTCATCTTCGTGGTGTATCAATTTTAATGGACAGCAATGTATCATCCTGTCCCTTCTCGTTGTCAGTCTATCCACATATTCCTCTCCTCTTCGATTCTGCGCAGAATCTCTACATTCCTTACCGTATCAGTCCACCTAATTTTCAACATTCGCTTGAAGCACCATATGTCAAATGCTTCGATTGTCCTCTGTTCCCATTTACCACTGTCAATGTTTCACTACCATATAACGCTGTGCTCCAGACGTACATTCTCAGAAATTTCTTCCTCAAATCAAGGTCTCTGTTTGATATTAGTAGATGTCTCTTATCTAGGAACGGCCTGTTTCCCAATGCTAGTCTGCTTTTTACGTCCTCCTTGCTCCGTCCGCCATTGGTTACTTTCCTGCCTAGGTAGCAGAATACCTTAATTTCATCTACTTCGTGACCATCAGTCCTGATGTTAAGTTTCTCGCTGTCCTCATTTCTGCTACTTGACATTACTTTGGTATTTCTTCAGTTTGCTTTCAGTCTTTATTCTGTACTCATTAGAATGTCCATTCCGTTCAACAGGTCCTGTAATTCTTCGTCACTTTCATTGAGCGTAGCGATGTCATCAGTGATCTTATCATCGACATTGTTTCACTTTGAATTTTAGTTCAACTATTGAACGCTTATTTAATTTCCGTCACTAGTTCTTCGATATATAGATTGGTCAATAGGGGTGAAAGACTGCATTCCTGCAGCTTGCGGTTATCACATATCCTGACACATCTCGGTTAATAACGCACTCTTTCAAATACATCTGGCTCCATTCTGACTGTGTCGCATGCCCTGGTCACACGCCCCTGCAACGTCTGCATATTGCCAATGGGTTGGGCGGTGCATACACTACATCCAAATTCATATTTACATTCATACTCCGCAAGCCATCGTATTGAACGTGGCAGAGGGTACCGTATACCACTACTAGCCGTTCAGTTTCCTGTTCCACTCGCAAATAGAGAGAGGGAAAAATTACTGTCTATGTGTCTCCATACGAGCCCTGACCTGCTTACTTTAATCTTAACGGTCCTTACGCTCAAGGCAGTAGAATCGTTCTGCAGTCAGCCTCAGATGCCGGTTCTCTAAATTTTATCAATAAAACTCCTTGAAAAGAACAGCACCTTCCCTTCAGCGACTCCAATTTGAGTTCCCGAAGAATCGTCGTAATACTTGCGTGTAATTCCAACCGAATCCATTAAAGCTGCGCCTACTGAAAATTGCGCCCAACCAGAAATCTATGAAATCTCTGTCCAGTACCTGCTCCCTTTGTGTACGGCTTACCTGCGACCCGACAGTTGTAATTACACTACAATACCAGCTCCCCAGACACGGCCGCACTGCAGCCCGATAGACGTCCTCTACGACAATAGTCGACTCATGAGCAAACCGCCTTAGTCGTAGAGCTGAGGTCGTGCGACTTGTGTATTTCTATCACAATAGCCCTGATACGGAAGTTTCAACCACCATCCGCGGTATGCCATGTTGTTCGACATTATGAAGGTTGACAAACTGCCTATTGGCTTCTGTATCGGGTTCTTCGGCCGACGATCATCTAATGATTTTTCTGACGTTTCGCCAGCACGAGTGGCTGGCATTGTCAAAGCTTCACCCTCCATTGCCGGTGGTGAACTGAAGGACCTTGCTGGAGCCGAGCTCGCAGCCGCAGACTTTATGTACCTGGCGCGCCGACGTCCGAGGGCTTCTCCGCGGTCATTTCCGGTGCGGTTCTCCTCTTGCTACCTGCGACGGTCGTTCGCTGCAATACGGGAAGCCAGGATCCGTTTACCTTAAGACTTTCTGTATTTCTACAGCTTCTCTGAACAAGCGCTTGTGATAGTGCTTCTCTACAGCCAGAATGTCCGTGTCGGCGAATTTTATTACGTGTTCGGTCTCACTCAGTGCGTGCTCTCCACGGCCGATTTCTCCACCTGCCCCAACCTGCAATGTCGCTTATGTTCTTTGATCCTGGTGTTGATTGATAGTCCAGTCATTCCGACTTAAACTTTTCCGCATGTGCATGGTATACGGTATATTCCCGACATTGCAAGTGGGTCCCTTTTCTCCTTTGCCGATCTAAGACACTGTTTGATCTTCCTTGTCGGTTTGAAAATCGTCTTTACGCCGTGTTTGCGCAATATACGGCCAATTCTGTCCGTCGCTCTGGGAATGTATGGCAGAAAAGCTGTACCCGACATTTCTTTCTCTAATTCCTTACTTCGCCGAGTGTTTGGCTCTGTTACACTTCCAATATAACTTGTAGAGTACCCATTGCTCCTCAGAACACTTTCCAGGTGTTGCATTTCGTGTCTGAGGTGCTGCGGCTCACATATTCGTTCTGTTCGCGTTACGAGCGTATTAATCATGCCTCTTTTCTGGCTCGGGTAGTGGTTTGGTAGTGTGTACAGGTATCCGTCCGTGTGTGTCGGTTTTCTATACACGCTGTGTCCCAGGTTTTCGTCATCCATTGTGACCAGCACATCTAGAAATGGCAGAGTTTTGTCCTTTTCTACTTCCATGGCAAATGTTATGTTCGCATGGAGGCTGTTCAAGTGTCTTTGGAAGTCACCGAGCTGTTCTTCACCATGGCTCCACACATCGACACATCGGGATGAACAGAACAGCAAACAACGAAGAGAATTTTGTACTACCAGCGGGCAAAATCACAGGGAATTCAAAGATATCCGCATACAAGAGAAGAAATTGATTTCAAAGCAGAGCTACTAGCTATGAGTTATGGCAGCAGCCTCCTTCAAGCGATGGAAAATTAGGAGAAAGGGTTATTGACGGTAAGCTCAAGTGTTGTAGCAAATATATACGCAGACTTTCGGAATACAACGCCAGTCCTTTCCGAAAATTGGTGGAAAATATTCCAGACTGGAAAACTGCAAACGTTATCGTAGATGTCAAATCAGCAGCGATCTCTGTGAGTGAAGTTGTACTGCCGACAGCCTAAGTACATGGATGATATTTCAGCATAAAAAAGTGTTTTTCGAGAAAAGTGCAAGATCTAGGACTTACTGAAGAATACAAAGGAAATCAAGAAGTGAGGAAACAAATTCGCATGCGTGCTGCACTGGCGCTTCTAGAGCTGGCTGGCTCGAGATACATTCACTGGCACAGGATATCCCCAGGTTTTCCGAGTTTTTTGACTACATTGTAGTCCTGCCGAGCCTCCGGCCCATCACAACCTGCCCTCGGTCAAACTCAGGTAGATCGCGCCTTCCCCATTCCACACACCGACAGCACACACACTGATACGACATGCGTGCGTCTAACTAGCAGTCATTCCTCGCCAGGTGACGCTGCAATTGCCTGCACGGGTTTCTATTGATAGTAGGCTGGTCGTCATAATGTTCTGGCTGGTGAGTGTATAATTACAGAAACTTTTCTTCTGGTATTGACACTTTCTGTAGGAAGTAAATAAATGTAACATATTGCGCATTCATAGGAATATAAATCCACTACTGTACAGCCACACTTTTGATGACAAACAGCTGGAGACAGCGTCTGCCGTACAACATCTAGACGTAACTACCCAGAGCGACCTTAAGTGGAATAGCAACATAAAACAGATAGTGAGAAAAGCAGACACAAGACTCAGATTCATCGAAAGAATCTTAAGGAAATGTAACTCATCCACGAAAGAAGTGGCTTATAAGGAGCTTGTTCGCCCGATTCTTGAGTATTGTTCATCTTTCTGGGATCCCCGTCAGGTAGGACTGATAGAGGAGATAGAGAAGATCCAACGAAGACAGCCGCGTTTCGTCACGGGATCGTTTAGCTGGCGAGAGAGTGTTGCGGAAATGGTAAACAAACTCCACTGGTAAACTTTACAAGACAGACGTTGTGCATCACGGAGAGATTTACTACTGAAATTTCGGGACAACACTTTTCAGGAGGAGTCAGACAACATATTACTCCCCCTCCCCCCACCCCACCACATACATCTCGCTTATTGACCACGAGGAGAGAATTCGAGAAATTAAAGTCAATACAGAGGCTTACCGACAATCATTCTTCCCGCGCAGTATCCGCGAGTGGAACACGGTTGGAAAGATCTGATAGTAGTACCGAAAGTACCCTCCGCCACACACCATTAGGTGGCTTGCGGAGTATGATGTAGATGTAGATGAAAATGTGACACCACGGATACAGTTAACCCCTGCTGTGAAAATTATTGCCATTTGACATGGGGAGAGACACTAGCGCACAAAGCCGCAAGAAAACCAGGCCTCTCTTAAAGATACATGCGACGTTAGAATAGTGTTTCTTTTTAAATGTTTTCTAAGTAATTGCCGGCCGGAGTGGCAAAGCGACCGCTGCGGTCGCAGGTTCGAATCCTGCCTCGGGCATGGATGTCTGTGATGTCCTTAGGTTAGTTAAGTTTAAGTAGTTCTAAGTTCTAGGGTACTGATGACCTCAGAAGTTAAGTCCCATGGTGCTCAGAGCCATTTGAACTATTTTTCTAAGTAATTTACAAAATATTTCTTACATTTTTATGCACAAAGCTCTAATACAATCGCCTCTAATCAAGCCCCATTACTGGACAGCCAAATCTGCAACACCTGTGGATAAACCTGTTGTCGTTTTGTCTGAAGGAACTGACCCACCGCGTCGTTTGCCGTCAGAGGTGTATTGACCTGCGAATAACAAAAAAAAATACGGAATGTTTGTTTATATTTAACGTCCAGCACAAATAAAAATATATATTGCTGAATCACTCCAATACGTTTGCCATCGGAGCTGCCACCATAAAAAAACAAAAATACAGTGTCATATGAAGTGACATTTGGCTTGTATTAAACACCTCCGCTTTGTCAGACCAATCACTAGCAGTCGCTTTCTCCTACTCTGCCGATACTGCTGCCACATTTAGCTAAGGTAACTGTTTTGTATCGGTCACCTGTAACGCCGTTGTTACGCTTTCAACGGTTACGTCAGACTTACAACATATATTTTAATTTAAATTAAATTTTATGATCTTCGTGTAAGATGCAGCTCATTATAATAAAAACAGCAGGAGCTCACAGACTGCCAGTTGTATGTGAATACAAATGATGTTTATAATATGTTGACTGAACCAGATGGGCATGAGGAGAGTATCACTAAAAACATACAAAAACAAAAATCACTAAAAAAATTTGATCCAAGGGATCAGATAGCAGCAGACATCGGTGACCAAGTTCTTTGATTTCCGGAAGGTATTGGATACAGTTTCGCACTCCGTCTAGTGAACAAAATACCAGCGTACGAATATCGGACCAGTTGTGTGTCAGGACTGCCAACGTCCTTGCCGCAGTGGCAACACCGGTTCACGTCAGATCACCGAGGTTAAGCGCTGTCGGGCTGGGCTAGCACTTGGCCGGCCGCGGTGGTCTCGCGGTTCTAGGCGCGCAGTCCGGAATCGTGCGACTGCTACGGTCGCAGGTTCGAATCCTGACTCGGGCATGGATGTGTGTGATGTCCTTAGGTTAGTTAGGTTTAAGTAGTTCTAAGTTCTAGGGGACTAATGACCTCAGCAGTTGAGTCCCATAGTGCTCAGAGCCATTTGAACCATTTGGGCTAGCACTTGAATGGGTGACCATCGGGTCTGCCGACCGCTGTTGGCAAGCGGGTTGCACCCAGTCCTTGTGAGGGAAACTGAGGAGCTACGTGATTGAGAAGTAGCGGCTCCGGTCTCGGAAACTGACATACGCGCGGGAGAGCGGTGTGCTGACCACATGCCCCTCCACATCCGCATCCAGTGACGCCTGTGGGCTGAGGATGACACGGCGGCAGGTCAGTACCGTTGGGCCTTCACGGTCTGTTCGGGAGGAGTTTAGAGATTTTGTGAGACTGGACTGACGAGTGTGCAGGAAACAGAACCCAGGTTGAAACTTCCTGGCAGATTAAAACTGTGTGCCCGACCGAGACTCGAACTCGGGATCTTTGCCTTTCGCGGGCAAGTGCTCTACCAACTGAGCTACCGAAAGGCAAAGATCCCGAATTCGAGTCTCGGTCGGACACACAGTTTTAATCTGCCAGGAAGTTTCATATCACCGCACACTCCGCTGCAGAGTGAAAATCTCATTCTAGAACCCAGGTTGTCGTTGTCAACACAGAAAAATGTTCAGACGTAAAGCTAACTTCGGACGTGCCCCGCGTATTATAAGACCATTACGTTTTACAATATATATATATATATATATATATATATATATATATATATATATATATATATATATATATATATATATGGCATAGCATATAATGTAGGAAGTTTCAAGAGTTTTTTCGCGTACGATGCTGCAGTGCAGAGAGAAGTGGCAATGCTAATACAATGTAGCGAAATGTAGGAAGACCTGCAGATGATCAACGGTTGGTGCAGGGACTAACAATTGACGTCAACATAAATAAATGTACAGAAGTGCGCACAGATAGGCAGAAAGACCCATTAGGGTACGGTAACACGATTTCAGAATGATGACTCGAAGCATTCACATCCAGGTGCGGTTGATATTAGACTCAAATTAATTGGAGAATTCTCACGAGGTGTAGTCCACCACAGATGAAGTAGCTTATAAAACCCAAGAGCCAACACTTGGCTATTCCTCCTTCTTCAGGGCTCCGTAAGTACATTGCTTTGGCTGTCAACTGTCACAAGAAGTTTCAACAAAATATCTGGTTGCACACGAACTCATTTACGGAGAATGGCGTCCCCCCCTGGTAGCTGAGTGGTCAACGCGACGGAATGTTATACCTAAGGGTCCGGGTTCGATGCCCGCCTGGGTTGGAGATTTTCTCGACACTGCGACTGGGTGTTGCGTTGTCCTTATCATCATCATCATTTCGTCCCCATCAACTCCCAAGTCACTGAAGTGGCGTCAACTCGAAAGACTTGCACCTGGCGGTCTACCCGACGGGAGGCCCTAGCAACGTGGCATTTCCATTTATTTACGCAGAATGCCAAAGAAAGTCACTGGGAGCTACAGACTTATACGCTGAAAGATATCCTCAACGTACTCACCCTACACGTCACACATTTAAACATATCTATGATAAATTGAGGACAACTGGATCTTTTAACGCATCGGAAACATATCCGGCAAAGGAAAGTTATTAACGAGGAAACGGAAATTGGTACTCTTGCCACTGTGGTTCCAAGTCCTTGTGTTATTTCGCGTCATATCTTAAGGGAATCTGGCATGAAACACAGTACTATTGTTCGCGTTCTGTATCGCCGTAAATGCCGTCCTTACCGTTTCAGTCACCACCAAGGATTAACTGGTACTGATTGTATGCACCGGCCGCTGTGGCCGAGCAGTTCTGGGCGCTTCAGTCCGGAACTACGCTGCTGCTGCGGTCCAAGGTTAGAATCCTGCCTCGGACATGGATGCATGTGATGTCCTTAGGTTAATTACTTTAAGTAGTTCTAAGTCTAGGGGACTGATGACCTCAGATGTTAACTCTCACAGTGCTTAGAGCCGTTTGAACCATTTTTTTTTAATTGTATGCGTCGCACTTAATTCTGCCGATGGCCTCTATTTCAGATTCAGAGGGACGAAACATTTATTAATTTGATTTATTTACTGACGAGGCTACATTCACGAGCCATGGAAATGTTAACTTGCATAACATGCATCAATGGGCATCTTTAGGAACAAGGAACAGAATATGGTATCAACACAATGGGTGTCCGGCACATTTCTCGCTGATGGCTAGACATGAGTTGCGGAGACAGTTCCCAAATCGTTGGATTGGACGCGGAGGAGATGTATCGTGGCCGGCTCGTTCACCACACTTGACGCCTCTGGATTTTTTTCTTGTGGGGATTCGTAAATGATATTGTATATAAAGACGTTCCAACAACAACTGAAGATATGCGAGAGGGAGTCCTCAGAGCACGAGCTTCGATAAGTGCCGATGTGCCAAGGAATACCACTGAATATATGAAAGAAGATTGCAGCATTGCATTGATACCAATGGTCATCACTTCGAACATCTGTAAATGGACGCTCGTGCCACCTTTGTGACCTTCGTTGACCTTAAAAGCCTTTACTGTTAGACATAATTGGATTCGTCTCGGTATCCACTGTCAGAAATTAAGTACCAAACTATAGCATCCCATTTAAAAAAACAAAGTTGACCTTCATATCCCTGAAGCGACCCAATCCAACAACAAAAAGCTAACGTCATATTATGGCCCCCGTTGTCCCATGCAACATTTGTCCCACAAACGTTTCAGCTACTATCATACTTTCGGAATTATTCTAGGTGGCAACAGTGATTCCACTGTATAATGGTCCATTGTTTATTTAAATTTATAGTATGTCAATGTTCCTCCAGGTACTGATAGAATGTTCCATAAATATGTACCTCTGAACGTTGCTGGCTTCTGTTATGTGTGACTCCGTTTCTAGGCCTGTTAACTATGCAACTTCGGTAATTGAATGAGGCCCTGATGATGAAACTGTGCTTCGAAATTTAGCTTGGCGAACTAAATACGCTGTTGAAAAGTCATATAATGCCCTTAATTGTTAAGTTCTCCATTCATTGTTTTTAATTTTCCAAGAATAACCACTGTGGATACAGTGAAGCCTTATCACTTGTAAAATAAAAATTACTGTCTGGCACATAGTTTGCTGTTAATTGTTGAGCATACACGTGTGTGTGAGTTGAAACGGTTAAATCGGCTTCATATATTTGTTACTCTCATAGGCAACAAAGTTAACTACCATAAATACAAAGGCGTGTAGTGGTAGAAATTACAGAGTGCGACGCTACTGCGCTATTAAACATTGGCTTGCCGACAAATGGCTGCTTGATCGTTATTGGTCGGCACTATTGAAGTGCTATATGTTCGTCACGCTTATCTGCTTATCTTCCAACTTCAGATGTCTCTTTCAAGTAGTTCCCTCCATGCGAACAAAAGATTAATAGGATCACGTTCCCCTCCTACTCTCAAGTTTAAATTCTTTACAGTCCTGAGAATGCACTAAGGCACATAGTTAGTTCGAGCCTCGAAGGTGTAGAAAAAGAAAAGAGAAAATGAAAGCATCTTAGCAAAGTCCACTCTACGCAGCCTGTAAAATCACTGGGAGAGTTTAGTTTAAGCTTATCGATTTCGGATGTGTAAAAATCCGACTGTTTGTTCATTATACGAGGGTTGTTTGGAAAGCAAGAAACGATAGCTCGCGAAGTGGAAACTACAGTGAAAAGCAAAAAATGATTTCTTTGCACATTTACCTACACCTTCCAGGTACTTCTCTACATAGTCGCCGCTCCGACTTAGACATTTGTCGTAGCGTGATATCACATTTTCCAAAACTATCGTCATAGAAGGCAACCGCCTGTGCTTCTCCATCTACATCCAAACTCCGCAAGCCACCTGACGGTGTGTGGCGGAGGCTACCCTGAGTACCTCTATCGGTTCTCCCTTCTATTCCAGTCTCGTATTGTTCGTGGAAAGAAGGATTGTCGGTATGCTTCTGTGTGGGCTCTAATCTCTCTGATTTTATCCTCATGGTCTCTTCGCTAGATATACATAGGAGGGAGCAATATACTGCTTGACTCTTCGGTGAACGTATGTTCTCGAAACTTTAACAAAAGCCCGTACCGAGCTACTGAGCGTCTCTCCTGCAGAGTCTTCCGCTGGAGTTTATCTATCATCTCCGTAACGCTTTTGCAATTGCTAAATGATCCTGTAACGAAGCGCGCTGCTCTCCGTTGGATCTTCTCTATCTCTTATATCAACTCTATCTGCGGATCCCACACTGTTGAGCAGTATTCAAGCAGTGGGCGAACAAGAGTACTGTAACCTACTTCCTTTGTTTTCGGATTGCATTTCTTTAGGATTCTTCCAATGAATCTCAGTCTGGCATCTGCTTTACCGAAGATCAACTTTATATGATAATTCCATTTTAAATCACTCCTAATACGTACTCCCAGATAATTTATGGAATTAACTGCTTCCAGTTGCTGACCTGCTATTTTGTAGCTAAATGTTAAGGGATCTATCATTCTACGTATTCGCAGCACATTACACTTGTCTACATTGAGATTCAATTGCCATTCCCTGCACCATGCGTCAATTCGCTGCAGATCCTCCTGCATTTGAGTACAATTTTTCATTGTTGCAACCTCTCGATACACCACAGCATCATCTGCAAAAAGCATCAGTGAACTTCCGACGTCATCGACAATGTCGTTTATGTATATTGTGAATAGCAACGGTCCTATGAAACTTCCCTGCGGCACACCAGAAATCACTCTTACTTCGGAAGACTTCTCTCCATTGAGGCTGACATGCTGCGTTCTGTTATCTAGGAACTCCTCAATCCAATCACACAGTTGGTCTGATAGTCCGTATGCTCTTACTTTGTTCATTAAACGACTGTGGGGAACTGTGTCAAACGCCTTGCGGAAATCAAGAAAAACGGCATCTACCTGTGAACCCGTGTCTATGGGCCTCTGAGTCTCGTGGACGAATAGCGCGAGCTGGGTTTCACAGGACCGTCTTTTTCGAAACCCATGCTGATTCCTACAGAGTAGATTTCTAGTCTCCAGAAAAGTCATTATACTCGAACATAATACGTGTTCCAAAATTCTACAACTGATCGACGTTAGAGATATAGGTCTATAGCTCTACACATCTGTTCGACGTCCCTTCTTGAAAGCGGGAATGACCTGTGCCCTTTTCCAATCCTTTGGAACGCTTCGCTCTTCTAGAGACCTACGGTGCACCACTGCAAGAATGGGGGCAAGTTCCTTCGCGTACTCTGTGTAAAATCGAACTGGTATCCCATCAGGTCCAGCGGCCTTTCCTCTTTTCAGCGATTTTAATTGTTTCTCTAGCCCTCTGTCGTCTATTTCGACATCTACCATTTTGTCATCTGTGCGACAATCTAGAGAAGGAACTACAGTGCAGTCTTCCTCTGTGAAACAGCTTTGGAAAAAGACATTTAGTATTTTGGCCTTTAGTCTGTCATCCTCTGTTTCAGTACCATTTTGGTCACAGAGTGTCTTCACGATAATTCTCTACGCTGGTCTAGCGCATAGCCTGCGCCCAAGTTAGTCTCCGTATCCAGCGTTTCATGTGAACAGAGATGATACTCAGGACGAGCCAATGGGCTGTGTTGTGGGTGATCAAACACTTCTAATCAAAAAAGCTGCAGGAGCATCTTCACTGCCAGTGCAGAGTGCGGCTGAGAACTGCCACGAAAAAGGAAGTGCGTGGCAGTTGTGTTAGGTGTGCTGTATTCATTAAGAGGAACCTCTCAGCGGGCCCTCCTACTTGGTGGCAGACATTGTTGTTCTAGGAGCCTTTACTCGCTCACAGTGGGCTCACAATTAGACAGAGCGTCTTGATGCGAACGACGGGCATACTAGAGACACTGCCCAAAAAAGTCTGTGAAAAGCCTCGTCGGATTTTCACAGTGGTATCCATTCGCGACCAATCGTTCGTCACTTTCCGAATAATCCTCGCAAATAGAGAAATCTGCAGCGAAACACTTTTTTTGAAATACTTATTTTTTCCATAAACCAGTTTTTGAACAATTTCAGGCTCATTTTCAGGTGGTGCATAGAAGATTACATGTCTACTTGATAGCGCAATAGAAGGGTGCTGGCTTGGTGACAAGAAGATGGAACATCCTTATACACTCCTGGAAATTGAAATAAGAACACCGTGAATTTATTGTCCCAGGAAGGGGAAACTTTATTGACACATTCCTGGGGTCAGATACATCACATGATCACACTGACAGAACCACAGGCACATAGACACAGGCAGCAGAGCATGCACAATGTCGGCACTAGTACAGTGTATATCCACCTTTCGCAGCAATGCAGGCTGCTATTCTCCCATGGAGACGATCGTAGAGATGCTGGATGTAGTCCTGTGGAACGGCTTGCCATGCCATTTCCACCTGGCGCCTCAGTTGGACCAGCGTTCGTGCTGGACGTGCAGACCGCGTGAGACGACGCTTCATCCAGTCCCAAACATGCTCAATGGGGGACAGATCCGGAGATCTTGCTGGCCAGGGTAGTTGATTTACACCTTCTAGAGCACGTTGGGTGGCACGGGATACATGCGGACGTGCATTGTGCTGTTGGAACAGCAAGTTCCCTTGCCGGTCTAGGAATGGTAGAACGATGGGTTCGATGACGGTTTGGATGTACCGTGCACTATTCAGTGTCCCCTCGACGATCACCAGAGGTGTACGGCCAGTGTAGGAGATCGCTCCCCACACCATGGTGCCGGGTACTGGCCCTGTGTGCCTAGGTCGTATGCAGTCCTGATTGTGGCGCTCACCTGCACGGCGCCAAACACGCATACGACCATCATTGGCACCAAGGCAGAAGCGACTCTCATCGCTGAAGACGACACGTCTCCATTCCTCCCTCCATTCACGCCTGTCGCGTCACCACTGGAGGCGGGCTGCACGATGTTGGGGCGTGAGCGGAAGACGGCCTAACGGTGTGCGGGACCGTAGCCCAGCTTCATGGAGACGGTTGCGAATGGTCCTCGCCGATACCCCAGGAGCAACAGTGTCCCTAATTTGCTGGGAAGTGGCGGTGCGGTCCCCTACGGCACTGTGTAGGATCCTACGGTCTTGGCGTGCATACGTGCGTCGCTGCGGTCCGGTCCCAGGTCGACGGGCACGCGCACCTTCCGCCGACCACTGGCGATAACATCGATGTACTGTGGAAACCTCACGCCCCACGTGTTGAGCAATTCGGCGGTACGTCCACCCGGCCTCCCGCGGCATGCTACCAGTGTTAAAGACTGCGATGGAGCTCCATATGCCACGGCAAACTGGCTGACACTGACGGCGGCAGTGCACAAATGCTGCGCAGCTAGCGCCATTCGACGGCCAACACCGCGGTTCCTGGTGTGTCCGCTGTGCCGTGCGTGTGATCATTGCTTGTACAGCCCTCTCGCAGTGTCCGGAACAAGTGTGGTGGGTCTGACACACCGGTGTCAATGTGTTCTTTTTTCCATTTCCAGGAGTGTATGTATCGGCCATGAGTATTGTTTGTACAGTGATTTCAACCTAAAAATGGCTTCTGTACTTACTGTGACAGTGTGAACGGCTTTGTTATTGCTATCCTTCTATCAGATTCCAATCTAATTCACAGCTGGCAACACATCACTCGCTTTCCAGAAGATATGTGTGAATACTGATGTCCAAAATCAAAGCATCAAACTGCTATTTCTCTGTCCTGTGTGTAACTCATGACATAATCATGCAAACTCTCAACAGATGTCGTTACGAAAGTGTTCTCCACAGAAGATGGCATTCTGATTAACGGACAACCACTCCAGCAATGACAGCAGGGCACCTATCAAGCGGGGTAGTGTTTGCAGGGTAGTCCCACATCCACAATCGCTGTGCACACTGTCACAGGCGGTACAGTATGGCATAGAGAAGGCGACTACAGACTTTCTGCTGTGGAGGGCCACAGGAAGAATGTAAGCAGGACAGTCGCAAACTGATGTGGCCCGATGGCTTAATGTCAATCGTTCTGTTGTTTCTTGGATGAGGCGGCAGTTTATAGAAACCGAAACAGTATCCCAGAGGTCAGGACAGCACCGACCACGTGTGATATCAGAAAGAGTGGAGCTTTATTTGGCTGTAAGGGTACCACATTACCGCCATAGTGCTCCACTGCAACTGGCATCTGACCTCGCAGCATCCACTGGACGTGTTGTACCGAGGCAAACTGTCTACAGAAAGTTTCAGCAAAGTGGCCTTTATTGTTGGAGACCTGCTGTCTGTTTAACCCTGGTATGTGTGCACAGAAGAGAACGCCTATAGTGGAGCCGTCAAGGAACCATCTGGACGGTCGATCGGTGAGCCAATTTTCTGTTCACAGATGAATCCAGATGTGGCCTGGAAAGTGATTCTCGAGGGATTCGCATCTGGAGCGCACGTCGAACACGATTTCGGGACTCAAACATTGTGGAAAGAGACCGATATCGTGGAGGATCCCCAATAGCGTGGGCAGGGATTATGTTGACCACTAGAACACCGCCGGCCGCGGTGGTCTCGCGATTAAGGCGCTCAGTCCGGAACCGCGAGGCTGCTATGGTCGCAGGTTCGAATCCTGCCTCGGGCATGGATGTGTGTGCTGTCCTTAGGTTAGTTAGGTTTAAGTAGTTCTAAGTTCTAGGGGACTGATGACCACAGATGTTAAGTCCCATAGTGCTCAGAGCCATTTGAACCACTAGAACACCTCTTCATGAAATTGTACGGGTGAATCAGCAAGATTTAACTGTTGTCAGGTACCGTGAGTAGATCTTGTGATCTCATACGCGGTTGTTTCGATGTGCTGTGGGCCCAGACGTCATACTGACGGAAGATAATGCTCAGCTGCACAGAGCACTGGTCATTGATGTTTTTTCGGAAACGGAAGATACTGCATGCATCGCGTCCAATTTGAATCCCGTAGAGCATGTCTATGACGCAACAGGGAGGCAGGTTGCATCACGTCAGCATTCACCAACCACTCTGCAAGACTTACGGGCAGCTGTGCAGGAACAATGCGCGTTATTGCCTCAGCATGGGATTGATGACGTCATTCACATCATGTCCCGTCGTTGCCAGGCCTATATTGGTGCTAGAGGTGGTCACACCCCGTACTGAGCACATTAACCAGTTGTCAGAATGTGTGTTGAAATCCGTTAAGTTAGATAAAAACGAAAAACATTTGTTCTACCGTTATGCATCCTGCATTTGGTTCCGGTGTGTGTACTCTACGTTGTTTCTACTTTTCTAACACCTGTTTATACTGTTTTGTGGCAAAGTAAACGCAACCTTGAAAAATTTCAGTTTGTTGCTGTGATTTGGGATATCAATGTATATACCGATAGTAAAAACGTTGGCGGCATCCAGCATGTGCCCTACAACTGAGATTCTTGAAAATATAACCTTCTTTGCTCGGAGAGTTTATTTACTTTTGTTTGCATATCATATATATACCCAAATACTATAATCAGAACTGACTTTAACATGAATGCTCAAATATAAAATTAATTAAAATTATAATGTTTGCAGAGAAGTGCAGCTGCTTATATGCAATGAACTTCACGTTTAAAAACAATATGAACAAAACTTCAAATGAATTGCCTTGTTATTTCCATTGTTTCATTGACATGGTGTGGAATATTAGTAAAACCAGATTATTTTTATAGCAGAAAATTTTAGAATATGTATATTAAAATTAATTTTAAGAGTTTTAGGATTGGATATTTAGACGTATAGTACTCAATTTATTCTGTGGCAGGTTATTTACACTGACATCAATGTAATTAGAATGTAAGAAGAAGGATAGGTGGGAGGAGCGCAATGAGGGGGTTGAATGCGATTGATTGACGGATTACGTTTTGATCTGGCGAGGCTCCGAAATTGTGAAGGAAAATTTGGTTTCCCAATTCAATCTGGTTGAGCAGAAAGTCAGATGCTGGATGTGTGTTGATAAAAATTTCAGTGTCTTCAAGAAGGACAAGTTTAATGCCTTTGTTAGCCAGATGAAGCACCTGGAGGTTCTGTTCAATGCTACACGCAAAAGTATCACGAAATAAACGTACTTAGACAGTACACAGTGCCAGAATTGACCACTGTCGAGGAATTTTCTCCCATTTGTCTACTACGAGGGAATGAATACCAATGTTCTTTGACTCTAGCAAATCGCATATGTAACCGAAATTGGTGTATAAATGTTATTTAAATATTTCCCACGGTCGCCAAAGATAATACTATACTGCACGACATAGAAGTTTCACAGCATAACGTTTATGCTATATGTATCCTACTCTTTGCTATGACACTGGAACAAAAGCTAGCAGTACATTGATAATTTTTACGTGTTTTGCCAAAATGGTTGAAGTAATAAGCTGCATCCGACAGTACATTCAGGAGCCACAAGTACTCGGTACCTCAAGTAAGTAATTACCCACTACTTACTTAATCAATGGAAATATATGATTTTTGATGGTGAAGTAGAATACTGCATAGAGAAATTAATGCTTTTAAAAAATAATTTAGAGCTTTCGCATGGAAAACTTTAATATCGTGCGACAGCTATTATCAGACACCCACATATGTGACATATATCAAACTGGAGAAGAGACGTATACCTAATTGCGTTTAATTCTTCAAAACATGAAAGTTACCATATCGTATGCTAGAAGTGATATTTAAGGAAAATATGTGACATACGGGGTAGCAGCGGGCTACAGCTGATATCGTCTGATTATACATGATGTTCGGAAATTGCCGTTAGAAACATCTAGGACCTGTAGAGGTGATTGAGTACATAATATTTTGAATAGGCACCTATGTCCAGAAACGTATCGTTTCCGTGCTGTATCCGTTTGGAAGCACGTTTTCTACTCAGGTATGAAACAGAGTAGTCACGGTCGGGGGTGGATAAGTCGGATCGCCTGATGCCATTTGATGTCTGTCCTACCCCTCTGACCTGGTTCGTCTGTGCCACGGTAATGCAAGAGTTGCTCGTCTCCTTTATCAAGATCGTTCTCCAAAACTTAAGACTCCATCGCATACCCTGTTAGCCACAACTACGCAACGGCTTCAAGAACGCGTATAACACTCCTGTCTGCTCCTGCTGTACCATAACCTTAAAGCTTGAAGCAGGTTATGAAATAAAACTATCTTGTCAAAGAAATTATGGTACATAATGGTAATTATGGTTATGTTATATAACAGAGCAGTGTTACCCTCTGAGAGGAATTTTGTTATGTTGACCGTGTTGTACCCAACGGAGGTGGCTTATCGGAAATGAAGGTCAGAATTACGTAAATATTTGAACAGTAACAAACAAAATTTTGCCTATCTGCACTGTTCAACGGATAAAGAAAACGGTCGCCAGCCTAACTAGGCAAGAGAATGATTAACATTCTCGTTCCAGAATATAGTTATTAATAACGTTAATGGATAAACACAACCTATACTTTGTCACACGCGAGTGCAGTGAACTCTTGACACGTACATATGTTTACTGTAAGATTGAAACTAACAGTTAGAGCAGCACAAACTATTTGCAAAATTATAACAGATACCGAAACACACTATTACTTTCAGGGCTTACACAAACTGAATGGTCTTTATAACGTTATTATTACTATTCACTGCAGAACCATTAATTGGATATAGATTAAGTCTCTCTCAGTTAATTACTTTACTATTTAAAATGAAAGTTAATTGGGATCCACTAACAGGTTGCTTCTCACTATCATTTGAATAAAGAAATAATGTATTTCATAATTAGTGGTCTTCCCATTACTTGTTACCTAGCATTAACACAATCGGCAAACTGTGGATCCTGTTATATTATTAATATGCACTTCTAATACACAAGAGAGACAAACACTTAGCAAACACGAGTTACACACTGCAGTTTTCCACTTTTACTACATTGAGAGACAAAATTAACATATATGTAAGACACTGACTCACCTTCAGCGATTTACAACAGGCAGTAATGTGATCATTTACTAAGCAAAACTTTATAAGCCTCAGTGTTAAGAACTCTTAATTTGAAGTTGGCAACAACACATTAATAAACAGTTTTACTAGGAAAATTATTTTTAGCAAGCATCATTAACTTTAACTTTCTTTTTACTATGTTCAAGAGGCATTAATTAGCAAAAACACTGGTCTTTAATGTTATTTCAGTAGGGACACTCTGTAATCACTTTAGTTCAAACGGAGAGGAACCTGAGAGGTGTTTTGATAAGGAGAAGAATAGAGGTAGGTACATGAATTCAGTTGTAAATTACCTTATACTTGACCACACTAACACATCCATTAAGCTGATCCTTCACTGTACATTATTATAGTACTCCTTTACAGTGATTGCGCAATGTGGTGGCAACTGCAAGTCGGTAGGCGGATTTGCAGACAGAATTGCTGGACTCTGGCCTTTCGTGGTGGCGATGATGAATACCAATTCCAAAGTCGTTCCAGCTATTTATCCATCCATCCGAGGTATTGGAAAGTAGCAGAAATATCCTCTCTCGGAACCAGCAGAATATGCATCTTTTACATGTCAATGCACAGTTTGGTAGCTCGTCCCCGACTGGTAGCTCGTCCCCGACTGACTCTTGTTCCACCTTTCCTACCTAGGCCAACCACAATTTGCGCGTGCTACACAGTTCCGTTCCCGAGGGGAACCACAACACCTTTTACATACAAACTAACTAAGAACCCTAAGTGAGGATCAGCAGCTTACATAACAACAAACAAATACAATAAATAAAACAGAACATTTGCACATATTGACATTTCTAGCAAACATTATTCACACGAAATTACAATTATATACAGTAAGTTTTGTTCCCACCAAATGGGACAAAGAATTTAAATGACAGATACACTACATTGCATAGAATCATATCATGACATCGAAGTTCTTACAATGAAAGGAGTATACAATTTTATGTTATCGATTCAAACAAACACATTTACAGAAGCTCAATGATGTAACATTAAATAAAACACAATCAAACTAAATCAGTACAGCATTAGAGCTATGGTGTTACAAGCGTACCTTCACCTTTAGCAGACGTGACGGTGACGCTCCAAGGTGACGCCGCTCACTCGAATAACAAGAGACCGTAAGACATCACATTGAAGAGAACCCGTCAATGAGTACGTAAGCAGTTTCTTTGGCTATTAATGAGTGGCACTGCAAAACAAGCGCAGTACTGGGTCTCGCCTAATTAATTGCTTGCTGAGTCGAGTTACCAATGTGATTTTGGATATGATTTCCAATTCAAAATATTATCTATTCACTCTCCTCTACAAGTCCTAGAAGTTTGTAACTGGAACCCTGTCGAAGGTGGTATCCGCAATGAGAGCTGCGTTCTATAACCATCATCATGACCTTCTCTGTAAGAAGATAGGTGGTAGCATAATGGAATGCACATAATCACCTCGGCAATTTATATGTGTTCTGAAGGAGTCGTGAATAATGTGTGGTGACATCTAGTATTCTACATATCTCTGCTGCACATTGAACTCGTAATAATTCAAGCTTTGCAAATGTGTGCCAGAGTAGGAAGTATTGAAACATTTATGTGCTAGACAATGCAATAACATCCCATGGAAGAAGGGAAATACAACAGAATTCGTTCTTCTGTCAAGCACAAAACTGGCTCAAATTTCTTGATGCAAACGGGCTAATTAACTAGGAAAATGAAACATGATCGTAGCCAATACTTTGTTGATGTTAGCACGACTCAAGTTCCTCCCCCTCGTAGTCGCTCGGGAATTCGCTTTGGCGAACGATGGTCTTCCATTCGTAAACTCTGGTATTGGCATATTGTCAATAATTCTCACTTTTTCCATTCGTGGTTGTCGCATTGCAGCTTAGCTCGCTACCCGTGAAACTATATGAAAAGATAGTATGGCATTACTGGCCAGAAGGCCCCTTCCGAGTTTGTTCGGGCGTCTGGTGTATGGCGTTCTATTTGACGCCACTTAGACGACTTACACGTCGATGAAGATCAGATGAAATGATGGGGACAACACAATACCCAGTCCCGGAGCAATGAAATCCTCCGGCCCGGTCGGGAATGAAACCCGGTACCCCGCGATCTAGAGCAAGAATGCTAACGGCCAGATCACGAGCTGGGGATTAATATTGTCAGAGGACGGACATAAAACTAAACTTTGTAACATCTGTCCATTGTAACAACGACGCTCAGGCCAGAAGAAAAGGTTGACAAGTAGTACTTCTCATATTTATTTGAAATGGCGATCTAAATAGTTCAAATGGCTCTGAGCACTGTGGGACTTAACATCTGAGGCCATCAGTCCCCTAGAACTCAGAACTACTTAAACCTAACTAACCTAAGGACATCACACACATCCATGCCCGACGCAGGATGCGAACCTACGACCGTAGCGGTCGCGTGGTTCCAGACTGAAGCGCCTAGAACCGCTCGGCCACGTCGGCCGGCATTGGCGATCTCATTTACTATATCCTTTTCGTACATTCGTGTAACGTCATGTTGTAATGTACTTCTTGTTCTGGTATGCCGTTACCATGACCTATTTCTGAACGTACAGTACATTTTTTTTGTTTTAAACTTACTACGTAAACGATCATTTCTTTACAGTCCGTCTCGATAGCTGAGTGGTTGCCGGCACGGTAGCTCAGTGTGTTCGGTCAGAGGGTCAGCTGCCCTTTGCAATAAAAAAAACTGAGTTAATGGATCAACGATGAACTTGAAGAAGCGTCATGGGACGTCCGCCCCGAACAAATACAACGAACTATAACGAACAAAATGTGATTAAAAAATAAGTGGTAAGCGCGACGGAATGCAATGCTAAGGGGTCCGGGTTCGATTAACGACTGGCTCGGAGATTTCTCTCTGCTCACGGATTGTGTGTTGTGTTGTCTTTATCACCATCATCTCATCCCCATCGACGTGTAAGTCGGCAAAGTGACGTCAACTCAAAAGACTTGCACCAGGCTACTGGTCTACCCGACGGGAGGCCCAAGCCACACGGCATTTCATTTCTTTATAGATCATCTAAAACGGAATTTTACACATTCCATTTTCCAGAGAGGCTTGTATGACATTTTAATGACATCTCGCCGTAGCTCTGCACTTACAATTGCTTGGCTTCCAGTTATGCTTTTAAAACATTAACATGATCGGAGATGCCCCACATTATTGACCACCTACCTCGTTTCAAGTTAGGAGTCAGTGGCGGTACAGTCATTGATAATAAAATACCCGTAAACGTCCACAGACTTTTGACAATCGTTATTAGAAGCTCTAATATTCCTATCTTTACTTATATAATCCACAGTCTCAGATTATTTACTTTATCGTATACGAACTTGTGATCTACTGAAGCTACGTGCTTTTTTCTTCTGTTATATTCTCGCCGCCGGCAGCAGTGGCCGAGTGGTTCTAGGCGCTTTAGTCTGGAATCGCGCGACCGCTACGGCCACAGGTTCGAATTCTGCATAGGGCATGGATATGTGTGATGTTCTTATGTTAGTTAGGTTTAAGCAGTAATCCACTAAATTACAGGCCCATATCGTTAACGTCGATATGCAACAGGATTTCAGAACACATATTGTGTTAGAACATAATGAATTACCTCGAAGAAAACGGTCTATTGACACGCGGTCAACATGGGTTTAGAAAACATCGTTCCTGTGAAACATAACTAGCTCTGTTTTCACATGACGTGCTGATTGCTATTGACAAGTGATTTCAGATCGATCCCGTATTTCCGGATTTCCAGAATGCTTTTGACACTGTACCACACAAGCGGCTCCTAGTGAAATTGCGTGCTTATGGAATATCGTCTCGGTTATGTGACTGGATCTGTAATTTCCTGTCAGAGAGGACACAGTTCGTAGTAATTGACGGAAAGTCATCGAGTAAAACCGGAGTGATTTCTGGCGTTCCCCATGGTACTGTTATAGGCCCTTTGCTGTTCCTTATCTATATAAACGATTTGGGAGACAATCTGAGGAGCCGTCTTCGGTTGTTTGCAGATCAAATCAAAACAAACTGCAAAACGATTTAGTTTAAATATCGGAATGGTGCGAAACGTGGCAGTTGGCCTTAAATAACGAAAAGCGTGAGGTCATCCACATGAGTGCTAAAAGGAACGCGTTAAACTTCGGTTACACGATAATTCAGTCTAATCTAAAAGCCGTAAATTCAACTAAATACCTAGCTATTACAATTACGAACAATTTAAATTGGAAGGAACACATAGAAACTGTTGTGGGGAAGGCTAACCAAAGACTGCGTGTTATTAGCAGGACACTCTGTAACAGACCTACTGAGGAGACTGCCTACACTACGCTTGTCCGACCACTTTTAGAATACTGTTGCGCGGTGTGGGATCCTTACCAGATAGGACTCACTGAGTACATCGAAAAAGTTCAGAGAAAGGCAGCACGTTTTGTATTATCGCGAAATATGGGAGAGAGTGTCACAGAAATTACATAGGATTTGGGATGGACATCATTAAAAAAAGGCGTTTTTCGTTGCTACGGAATCTTCTCACGAAATTCCAATCAGCAACTTTCTCCTCCGAATGCGAAAATATTTTGTTGACACCGACGTACGTAGGGAGGAACGATCACCAAGATAAAAAAATCAGAGTTCGTATCGAAAGATATAGGTGTTCATTCTTCCCATGCGCGCTATACGAGATTGGAATAATAGAGAATGGTGAAGGTGGTTCGATGAACCTTCTGCCAGGCACTTAAATGTGATTTGCAGAGTATCCATGTAGATGTAGATGTACGCATGAGTTCGTTTGACCTTTTTTGTTCCGTATCCTCCCATCGATCAATCCCTAGAGTTTGTGCACGGTTGAAAATATCTCCCTGTATACCGACATCGGAGTGGCGCTACATTGCGTATACACTGCAGCAACGCACTCAAACGGAAGCTTTCTGGTCGCTCCCTATGTTAAACCAGGGCAAGTAGTGTCAAATTTACACTTTGGCTCACATAGTTCCACATAATATTCTTCAGTTCTCTCATGTTTGTAACTTTTTCTTTCTAGCTGCTATCTTCATGTTTACTCTGTCATCCTGAGACCACAAATTCTGAGGACCGTAATGGGGCGTATCATACTTCTACATCTACATTTATACTCCGCAAGCCACCCTACGGTATGTGGCGGAGGGCACTTTACGTGCCACTGTCATTATCTCCCTTTCCTGTTCCAGTCCCGTGTGGTTCGCGGGAAGAACGACTGCCGGAAAGCCTCCGTAGGTGCTCGAATCTCTCTAATTTTACATTGTGACCTCCTCAGGAGGTATAAGTAGGGGGAAGCAATATATTCGATACCTCATCCAGAAACACACACACTCGAAACCTGAACAACAAGGTACACCGCGATGCAGAGCGCCTCCCTTGCAGAGACTGCAACATCTCCGTAACGCTATCACGCTTACCAAATAACCCTGTGACAAAACGCGCCGCTCTTCTTTGTATCTTCTCTATATCCTCTGTCAATCCGACCTGGTACGGATCCCACACTGATGAGTAATACTCAAGTACAGGTCGAACGAGTGTTTTGTAAACCACCTCTTTTGTTGGTGGACTACATTTTCTAAGGAGACTCCCAATGAATCTCAGCCTGGCACCCGCCATACCAACAATTAATTTTATATGATCATTGCACTTCAAATCGTTCCGTACGCATACTCCCAGATATTTTACAGAAGGAACTGTTACCAGTGTTCGTTCCGCTATCATATAATCATACAATAAAGGATCCTTCTTTCTATGTATTCGCAATACATTACATTTGTCTATGTTAAGGGTCAGTTGCCACTCCTTGCACCAAGTGCCTATCCGCTGCAGATCTTCCTGCATTTCGATGCAATCCTCTAATGCTGCAACTTCTCTGTATACTACAGCATCATCCGCGAAAATCCGCATGGAACTTCCGACACTATCTACTACGTCATTTATATACATTGTGAAAAGCAATGGTCCCATAAAACCCCCCTGTGGCACGCCAGAGGTTACTTTACCGTTTGTAGACGTCTCTCCATTGAGAAAAACTTGCTGTGTTCTGTTTGCTAAACGGTCTTCAATCCAGTTCCGTAGGCTCTTATTATGTTTATCATGCGACAGTGCGGAACTGTATCGAACGCCTTCCAGAAGTCAAGGAAAATGGCATCTACCTGGGAGCATGTATCTAATATTTTCTGGGTCTCATGAACAAATAAAGCGAGTTGGGTCTCACACGATCGCTGTTTCCCGAATCCATGTTGATTCCTACAGAGCAGATTCTGGTTTTCAAGAAATGACATGATGCGCGAGCAAAAAACAGGTTCTAAAATTCTGCAACACATCGATGTCAGAGATATAGGCCTATAGTTTTGCGGATCTGATCGACGACCCTTCTTGAAAACTGGAACCACCTGTGCTCTTTTCCAATCATTTGGAACCTTCTGTTCTTGTAGAGACTTGCGGTATACGGCTGTTAGAAGGGGGGCAAGTTCTTTCGCGTACTCTGTGTAGAATCGAATTGGTATCCCGTCAGGTCCAGTGGACTTTCTTCTGTTGAGTGATTTCAGTTGGTTTTCTATTCCTTGGACATTTATTTCGATGTCAGCCATTTTTTCGTTCGTGCGAGGATTTAGAGAAGGAACTGCAGTGCGGGCTTCCTCTGTGAAACAGTTCAGAACCTTTAGTCGTTCGCGTGTCAGGTCTTCTTTATTGTAAGCCCTGCCTGTGCCAATATTTCCTTCTGGCTAAAAATCTCCGCCCTTTTTCAGTATGAGACAAACGTCTCTATTATAGGGTGACGTTCGAAAGCACTTTTACGTTGTGATGTGCTCAACGCGTTGACCACTTGTAATCAGATGCTATCTGATCTTTCCCGTTGTTGTAGACACTATCTGGCTTTTATCCATGTTTAAAGACAGGTATTGTCATAAGCTCTAAATAACTTATTTAGGTCGGGTCCATTACTGGAAGACGTGAGCCGTAATCGGAAGACGTGAGCCGTAGCGCCATCTTATCGCGACCGCCCCTTAATGGATATGACAAGCGAACAAGCAGGGTCGATGTCGCCGCGAATATTAGTGGCGCGCGGCGTGTGATATACGGGAGAGATTACGCGTGCGCCGGTCCGGAAGCGCATCCATCAGGTGGCGTGCAATTTCCAGGACGGACATCCTGCGGCAAGAGGCAGGTGGGCGGGGCTTGGCGTGCCGTGGCGGCCAGAGAGCGCATTCACCGCGGCCGGCCGGCTAATTTCCGAGTCTCGCCGCCGGCGGCAGCAGCATCGCTTCGGCATCAGCGCCGCTATCTCTGGCGTGCGCGGCGCAGGAACAAATCTGGCCCGTCCCATTCCAGCGTCCTCGGCAGGCAGGCGCTGCGGCGAGCAAATTGCGAATATTCAGCAGCCCGGGGGTTTGTGGGGTGCGCTGCGCTCAGCCTCTCAATGCCTTGTTACTGGGATGCCACCGGCATTATTATGCCGCGGCCGCTGCAAGCGCAGCTCGCCTCACCCCATACCCCTCCCACCACCGCCCCGCCACCCAACCGTCTCATCACCACCTCTCCTCCCTCTCCCCCCTCTCTCTCTCTCTCTCCCGCTTCCAGCAGCTCTCGCCCGTGGAGACGCGCGCTGACGACTACCTGTTGTTTGCCCCGTTGTTGGCGGGCGTCACCTCAAGAAATTAATTACCGCACTTCCCAATCAGCGACGCACGCGCGCGCTCAATCTGGCGGCCATTGTGAGGGCCGCACATACGGCCCGGCGCGCCATTGTCTCTGGCTTTTTATTCCGCTATTACGCGCGGCGGACAGGAGAGCATTCATCTGCCTGAGCACGGGGGCGGGGGGAAGGGGAGGGGGGCATTACTGCCGCGCCAGGTGCGAACCACCAGGTACCTGCCGGCGCCTAGCTCGCGCCTCTTTATACCTCCACATGAATGAATTTCGACGGTCACCGGCACCACGCACGCACTTGTGTGTACCAGAAGGGTAAACAACTTTCCTCGTTCCTTTCCTCAGCTCCGTTGTGTTGTACTACAATGGCACTTGCCTCACGCTTCTACCCTCACTGCTTCGCTTTGAAGAATTCCTCAAACACTTGCTCATAAATGAATGCTTCTAGGCCCCCGCATGCAAGCTGACGATAACTCCAGCGATACCGCTCGCCTACAATCGATCGCTCACCTCGACACTACCTCACATTAGCGAGTTGCCAAACAGTTTCATTCAGTACTTGGGACACCACTGCCGTGGTCTCCTGCTATGGAGAACAAACTGCTATGTTTAATTGAGGTGACAGTTGATATTCTTAAGTCCACTTGCAAACCAAAAAAACTTAAAAAAGAAATGGGAATTAAAATTTATTAAACTTCCAGAATGAGATTTTCACTCTGCAGCGGAGTGTGCGCTGATATGAAACTTCCTGGCAGATTAAAACTGTGTGCCCGACCGAGACTCGAACTCGGGACCTTTGCCTTTCGCGGGCAAGTGCTCTACCAACTGAGCTACCGAAGCACGACTCACGCCCGGTACTCACAGCTGTACTTCTGCCAGTATCCGTCTCCTACCTTCCAAACTTTACAGAAGCTCTTCTGCGAAACATGCAGAACTAGCACTCCTGAAAGAAAGGATACTGTGGAGACAGCCCCCAGGCTGTGGCTAAGCCATGTCTCCACAGTATCCTTTCTTTCAGGAGTGCTAGTTCTGCATGTTTCGCAGAAGAGCTTCTGTAAAGTTTGGAAGGTAGGAGACGGATACTGGCAGAAGTACAGCTGAGAGTACCGGGCGTGAGTCGTGCTTCGGTAGCTCAGTTGGTAGAGCACTTGCCCGCGAAAGGCAAAGGTCCCGAGTTCGAGTCTCGGTCGGGCACACAGTTTTAATCTGCCAGGAAGTTTTTTATTAAACTTGTTTTGATACACTTTCCTTTGGGACTATAGACGGAACTACATAACACATTACATTTTTGAAAAAAATTAAATGTGTGTGAAATCTTATGGGACTTAACTCCTAACGTCATCAGTCCCAAAGCTTACACACTACTTAACCTACATTATCCTAAGGACAAACACACATACCCATGCCCGAGGGAGAAGTCGAACCTCCGCCAGGACCAGCCGCACAGTCCATGACTACAGCGCCTTAAACAGCTCGACTAATCCCGCGCAGCTTATATTTTTCACTGACTTTCTTGAGACTGTAGACTACTTTAGACACATATCATATTTTTCACTGACGCTAATTAGAATGAGGTGACAAAAGTCAAATGGTTCAAATGGCTCTGAGCACTATGGGACTTGACTTCTAAGGTCATCAGTCCCCTAGAACTTAGAACTACTTAAACCTAACTAGCCTATGGACATCACACACATCCATGCCCGAGGCAGGATTCGAACCTGCGACGGTAGCGGTCACGCGGTTCCAGACTGTAGCGCCTAGAACCGCTCGGCCATTCTGGTCGGCGACAAAACTCAAGCGATAGCGTTATGCACATATAGGCTACAGGTTGAGGCAGTACCGAGTACACGAAGTGTAAAAGGGCAGTGCATTGCCTGAACTATCATTTGTACTCAGGTGATTTGTGTGAAAAAAGTGATTGTGGCCGCACGACGGGAATCTTTGCAGAATGTAAAATACGTGGAGATGGAACTTACGTCTCAGTGCCCAATAAAGGCAAGGAACAGCTCGACAGATTGTTTTCCTGTCGTGTTTTTATTTCATGGTTTGTAGGCATAAAGTTCTTTACATTCGCAAAAATGAATGAGAAAAATTGGCGATAAAATTCTCCAGTTATGCTAAGCAAACATAAACATCATTTAATTTATTTAAATGTTGTAAAACGAAATGTATGTCACTGTGTCACTGAAATATTTTAAATTTCTTGCACTAGGTAACCAACATCATATTACCACTCACAAGCATAAGAAAAATCTTCAGGTTTTCAGTCCAGTGTCTAGAACAGGCACATTATTTCAGCAACAGCAGTCTACTTCTTCTTTAAGTAATCGATTCTTGCTGGAGAAAGAGTCATTTATTTTGATCCAGATGTTGCTAAAAAGATCTCCTCAGACAGAACAAAAACTCAAAGCATTGGAAGCAATGTAATTGCTCCTCATGCCTTGATTGTGACCATGGAACCTGTGAGTGGCATATCCTGTTTTGGTGTCTCGACCGATGGATGTAACCATGGCAATATAGAAGTGTTTCCCACTCTTATTCAGTATTTTGACTACGAACTTGGTGGTTCAAAAACAAAAATAATTGAGCTAAAATCGACTCCAAATGAAACGTGTGAGACTGTTGTACAGTATATACGGAAACGCTACAACATTTGGTTACTGATAATAAGTGTATATCATTTACCAATTATAATGCTAATCCAAACTTTTGGGGTATAAATCCTAACGAAACCAAAAATATATACAGAAGATTAAAGACTTCTTTGCGCAATCAGAATTTAAACAGTGTGGGATGTTCAGCTCACATTTTACATAATGGAATTGAGCATGGAGCTGATAGCCTTTCTGTTGATTTGGAGTGTGTCATTGTGAAAACTCATAATCATTTTTCTATTTACACATTTATAACGGAACAGTTACACTCTTTGTGTGCATTTGTTGAGCTAAATTACAAACAAGTCCTATCTCGTGAAAACTACGTGATTGTCTCTTTTCCCACCCACTAAAAGGGTACTGGAAATGTAGCCTGTTCTGAAATCTTACTTTCTGTCTGGAAGCAAGCCACCTAAGGTTTTGTTTCAATTTCTTGAGAATAGGTTAAGTAAAGTCTACTAATGTCATTTGCATTCATTGATGTTTCTGTTTAACTTAAATATTCTGTAACTATGAAAGGAAGCTAATTCTGTGCCTGAAGTAACTGAAATTTAGATTCTGTGCGTAATGTGCTTGACGACTGATTAAATGAAAAATTCATTTACCTAAAAGTTAAACAGCAGCTGGAAATTGCGACAGAAGAAGGCTTTGATAAACAAGTTAAACTTTTTATGATGGAAGCTATGTAGCTGCATCAGTCATGCCATGAATGTTTAAAATGATGTCTCTGAATGTTTGACGCCGTTTCCTGTTTTAAATGAATATCTCTTTAAAAGATGTTAACTACAGTGATGTCGAAAAAAGTCTTTTTTATTTGCAAGATAAATGTAAAGATTTTGAAACTGAAGATGTAAAACATTCTGACGAATTCTGTAATTTTTAATTTTAGGCCATACCTGAAACAAAATAGTAATGATCCTGAATTTAGTGGGTTATATCGTAGTAAAAAATAGGCCAAGAATTTTTGTGAAAGTAAGTCTGTTTGTTGTAATTTTTAATTGATTAAACTTGAGGTATGTGTCTTATACCTATTAATTAGTTCATTTATTAAATTTGAATCTATGTTTCTGTGTGTCCTCTTTTTTCCAACTTTGTCCTCGTCTTTGAAAATTGTCCTCTATTTTTTGAATATGCATCTGGTCACTGTAATTTTAGATGTTCTTGACATTTCCCTGATGAAGGTCATCCATTTGTTATGTTTGTGAAGGTGACTTTTATACTCTGTACACATTGTTTAAGCATGCACATCGGTAGTTCATCTAAGCCTACTAATTAATTTTCATTTTGTACAGTTTTTTCTAACTTCATGCTCTGCAGCTGCTAATAACGTCATTGTATTTAGTGTACAATTATTAATACATGTTAGACATGTTTTTGGAAATTTTCATCATAACTTCTCTACCATAATTGAAAAATAATCATTCAAACAATTTGCTAGATGATGTGGGTTATTTATTATTTTATCCTCTTCCCTTATTACTATATTATTACACATTTGTTTGTATCTCCCTGTTTTCGATTTAATGACTTCACAGACTGCTTTGCTTTCATTCTCTGTGCAGTACATAATTTTGTCAGTAAACAGAATTTTTTGCAGTAGTCTGGACCTCCCTATAAATATTTTCCTACCTATGACATAAATTTAAGACATCTATATCTCTCGTTATGACTCTATTCGATGAAACTGAGGTACTGAAACGTTATAAATTCGTTTTCGTGAGACAGTGTTGCAGATGTAGGTTCTTTTTGAAATGTCTTGTCAAAATTCAGTTTAAATAATGCTGATAACTTAGACAATTTAGTATTTACATTTGTTTTTGTGAACTCTTCATTAAAATTTGGGTTGATATTTTTCATGAAAAATCTTGTGTTTGGTTTCTGATCAATACCTTTCATAGGCCTGCAATTTGTGGTTTTGTCTATACCTGATTTTTCACTAGTATAATTTGTCAGAAGTAGCCTAAGAGTCCAACATTTTTACAGCTGTATCACACTTCTCGCTGTTAATATTTTTGGTCACGTGACCGATTACAGATATAGTCATAGTAATTGTCGTTGTGACACTACTTCCCAACAGGAAAAACTCTGAAGTCTATATCTGAGGGTGCTACTGGTTTCATTTGTGATGTTTGCTTCTGTGTCTCCACAGAAAATTATGTCGTCTTTTATAGTTATCACTTTATGTAGTTGATTTATTGATAAAAGTGTCCCCACTACCACTACCACTATATGAGCAATACATACACGAAATGATTAATTTCTTGTTGATTTGAGCACTATTACTCAAATAGCTGACACTATCAAATGGTTTTCTTCTTTTATTGTGTTGTTGTTGTTGTTGTTGTTGTTGTTGTTGTTGTCTTCAGTTCTGAGACTGGTTTGCTGCAGCTACTCTATCCTGTGCAAGCTTCTTCATCTCCCAGTACTTACTGCAACCTACATCCTTCTCAATCTGCTTAGTTTATTCGTGGGTTCGATGACGGTTTGGATGTACCGTGCACTATTCAGTGTCCCCTCGACGATCACCAGAGGTGTACGGCCAGTGTAGGAGATCGCTCCCCACACCATGATGACGGGTGCTGGCCCTGTGTGCCTCGGTCGTATGCAGTCCTGATTGTGGCGCTCACCTGCACGGCGCCAAACACGCATACGACCATCATTGGCACCAAGGCAGAAGCGACTCTCATCGCTGAAGACGACACGTCTCCATTCGTCCCTCCATTCACGCCTGTCGCGACACCACTGGAGGCGGGCTGCACGATGTTGGGGCGTGAGCGGAAGACGGCCTAACAGTGTGCGGGACCGTAGCCCAGCTTCATGGAGACGGTTGCGAATGGTCCTCGCCGATACCCCAGGAGCAACAGTGTTCCTAATTTGCTGGGAAGTGGCGGTTCGGTCCCCTACGGCACTGCGTAGCATCCTACGGTCTTGGCGTGCATCCGTGCGTCGCTGCGGTCCGGTCCCAGGTCGACGGGCACGTGCACCTTCCGCCGACCACTGGCGACAACATCGATGTACTATGGAGACCTCACGCCCCACGTGTTGAGCAATTCGGCGGTACGTCCACCCGGCCTCCCGCATGCCCACTATACGCCCTCGCTCAAAGTCCGTCAACTGCACATACGGTTCACGTCCACGCTGTCGCGGCATGCTACCAGTGTTAAAGACTGCGATGGAGCTCCGTATGCCACGGCAAACTGGCTGACATTGACGGCGGCGGTGCACAAATGCTGCGCAGCTAGCGCCATTCGACGGCCAACACCGCGGTTCCTGGTGTGTCCGCTGTGCCGTGCGTGTGATATTGCTTGTACAGCCCTCTCACAGTGTCCGGAGCAAGTATGGTGGGTCTGACACACCGGTGTCAGTGTGTTCTTTTTTCCATTTCCAGGAGTGTATTTCCTACAAGACTGACAAATATACCCTATAACATCTCTGAGATTTGTTTCTGCAAGCCAAAGGATTTCGAAGGAAAAGTTGAGTTTAACACGAAGGAATGCATTGAGTTTGTCAAAGACACAAGTGTAATGTTTTTTTGGGCAGGGATATTTGTTTTTATACTGATATGTAGATATATTGAAAAAGGAGTGGATTAGTACTTCCTATGTTTTGATAGAATTTGCATCACCGATGTTGTATGGTTAGATTTTTAAACGTTTATAACTGGGAAAACTTAGGCCTATGTCGCGTCTACCCAACATAATAACTTGCATGAAATGTGTACCGGAATACAATTTAGAAACGTTTAATTGCACTCTTGTGAAGAGAACACGCAATACTGAGGATAAGAGACGTATTGTTTTAATGAAATTCATACTATTTCGAATTTTTAAATAGAATTTTCGATGTTTATAAGTGTAAAATTTCAGTCTTTGTTGCGACTGTCGTGACTTCTTATAACACCAGTTGTTGTCAAGAAAAAGCACTAGAGAAACGCTAAATATTCACTTGTACAACAAGGTTAGACAATACATCAAGTATGTGAAACAAAACAAAATTAAATTAAACACTGTTTGCTCTTCAGTAAGTGATTTCTGTATCTGAGATATACCTACATATCTCATTTGGCGGCCATCTTGGATGCTGACATTGAACTTTGCGAATTACTAACGAGAGACAGAGAAGCAAACAAATGAATCTCAAACTGGCTGGAGAGGAAGATGCAGTTATGAATGTAATACATATGGCGTAGACGTGTGCGAGACGTGTGGATAGTAGATGTACCTAGCAAGCTCTTTGCTGGATTCCAAGAGACAGGAAAGACTGACACGGTGACCTAACTGAGGGTGAAGCCCATGTTGTGTCAACATGGATGCACACAGCTGAAGGTTGTAATGCATAAAAATGTCTAGTAGAGGCCTGATAACTATGATACAAGTAAACTCACATGCCATTCAATCAGAGACTGAAGTTATGTTTGTGTGTGTGTGTGTGTCTGTGTGTGTGTGTGTGTTTGTCACAGGAAGATAGAGAGAGAGAGAGAGAGAGAGAGAGAGAGAGAGAACTGTCACCATCACAGCGAATGGAATAGTTTGTCGCTTCATTTCACAAAAATTTCTGACTTTCTACTGGGCATCAACCTAACTATAGAGCACAACATTAATAGGATACATCATAAAAGCGTATTTGATAGTGTAAGATTGTGTGTCCTACGTGTGAGATACGTCATGTACACGGTAGTGCAGCGCTGGACCCCCATACACCACTAGCCGGCCGTTGTGACCGAGCGGTTCTAGGCGCTTCAGTCTGGAACCGTGCTGCTGCTACGGTAGCAGGTTCGAATCCTGCCTCGGGCATGGATGTGTGTGATGTCCTTAGGTTAGTTAGGTTTAAATAGTTCCGAGTCTAGGGCACTGATGACCTCAGGTATTAAGTCCCATAGTGAGTAGAGCCATTTGGTTTGAACCATACCCCACTGTGAAAAAGACGTATCATAAGTGTATTGGACCAGTAAAATTGTCGTAGGTAACAATGCGTTGATACTGGGAGTCACGGCTTATCATCCCGGATTTGCAACGGCGATTAGGCGGGCAAAAGTACAGCACATCACTTGCCAATTGAACGCTTAACACCAGTAGACGAGAAGCCGCACCATACAGAACCACCACCTTGCTGTGACGTTGAGACACCACAAAACCTCCACATGCGTGGTTCTCGTCCCCGCATAGCCAGGGCACACAGATTAGCGTGCGTGCAGGAAGTCCTTGGCTGGACACTCGAAGTATGGAAAAAGAACACCTGGACTGATGGACAGCGGTATATATGCATTCCTGCACACAGACTGCAGGCATATTGAAAATTACTTGGAGCGTTGTACCCCACTTGCCGGCAAAGCATTGATGAGGCAGATAAACATGGTAATCACTATAAGTAATATTTACATTTGAAGAAATGGAGCTCCTGATACGTCCAACATCGTCTCTCGGCGGAGCGAAAACTTCACTAACAACCGTCGATACGCTAAACGTTGCATCAAAATCGGCAATAATCTAACGAAACATAACAAACTTAACATGACAGGGATAAGTAAACTTACTGAGTTACTTACATTATATCTGTTATTATATCCATTTTAATGACGAAACATGCGAGCTGAGAGACAGTTTGGAAATGGGCAGCTGTTTCTTTCGGATGTTACCAGATATCTACATAAAGCACACAGGGTAAACACTTTTCAAAGCTAACAGTTACATTAACAACAAATTCATGCAGTTCAAAAGGTACGTGGACGATACAATAACTCTCTTTGACACCACAAATAATGTAACTAATATATCGCCATCAAATCCGAGCAGCATACATAAGAAAGATAATGGTGTTATTGAATGTGAGATCAACAACACCATTAACTTCTTCGATTTTGACTCTCCAAGAAGAATAATAAACGTATATTTAGAATACAGGCTCAATGGCACATTCTGTTACCCAAACCAGGGAGATGTGGCATTTTTGGGTCGCCTACGAAAAATTTCAGTAGAGCCAATTGAACAACAAAAAGCACTTAACATCATTAACTCCCTAGCTTCCGACAATGGATACAGACCTTCCATGATAGAAAAACTATCACATAAACTCAAGCCAATGACAGAAAATGAATTTTCACACCAGACAGTATTTAGTCTTTGTAAAAGCCATAAATGTATATAAACGTCTCTGAGACCAACATGTTTGGGTATGTTTGTGTGATACATTATTTTATATGTGTAACTTCAAGATTTAGAAAAGTTTTCAGCATTACTTTCTGTTCCTCGAAATGTGAACTTTTTTCAAAGTCAGTCAATAGTGCCATAGAATAACGTAGCACTTTTAATCATACCACCAACAGCAAGTTTTTGTTGTAGTAGTTGTTGTAGAAATAGTAGTTGCAGTAGCAGTAGTACTTATGGTCTTCAGTTTAAAGACCGGCTTGATGCAGCTCTCTACACTTTTCTATCCTGTGCAAGCCTCTTTATCTCTGAATAACTACAGCAACGTACATCCATTTGAACCTGCGTCTCTTGGCCTCCCTCTACAGTTTTTAACGATCACATTTCCCTCCAGTACTAAACTGATGATTCCTCAATATCTCAGAAGGTGTCCTTCCAACTGAAACCTTCTTATAGTCAAGTTATAACACAAGTTTCTTTTCTCCTAAATTCTGTTCAGTACTTCTTCATTACATAAGCGATCTACCCACTAATCTTCAACAGTCTTTTTCAGCATCACATTTCCTCTACTCTCTTCTCGCCTAAACTGCCTATCGTACAAGTTTCACTTCTGTGCAGTGCTACATTCTGGACAAATACCTCTGTATATAATTAAATTCATTTTCATATGTTAATTTTATTATTGCCCAGGGAAATCAAACATGTGCTCTAGCATTCCAGGTCATTTTTGTTAGGGAATGAGTATTACTCAAATGATTCTCTGAGGCAAATGAAAAAACTTACAGAACAGCGTCTATGCATTTAGTTATTATGATGCAAAAAGAACTCAAATAAATAAGTTTTAATAGATGAATTCAGCTAAAACAATATTTTACAGCACTTATAATGATTTCAAGGTTGTTCCTAGTTTACAGTGGCTAGATAAAAATTCAGAAAAATCCTTATTTGTCAGAATATATGAAACTTGGCATCGATAAGTAAGGAACAAGTAAGTAAGGAACAAAACATGAATTCTTCATACTGATGCACTTTATGATTATAATGAGCACTGCTTATTATTTTTATTTAGATTGTCTATTTTTATGCTGTTTATGGCTTAATCCCATATTAGAGTTGTGCAATATTATTGTACCGTTTTGGCGTTCTTCTGTTTTACTATTTTTGTTCATTTCTTTATCGGTAATGACAAGTTAGACATACTTTATAAGGTGAAGAAATCTTACCATGTGAAAGTATACTAGAAGTAAATGATATAAAAAGGCCGGCCGGTGTGGCCGAGCCGTTTTAGGCGCTTCAGTCTGGAACCGCGCTACCGCTACGATCGCAGGTTCGAATCCTGCCTCGGGCATGGATGTTTGTGATGTCCTTAGGCTAGTTAGGTTTAAGTAGTTCTAAGTTCTATGGAACTGATGACCTCAGATGTTAAGTTCCATAGTGCTCAGAGCCATTTGAACCATTTGCTATAAAATAACGTATGTGATTTGTACATCTGTAGGGAGTGAGACAAATGCACATTGAACAATTGAGCAAGAACCACAGTGACTACAATTGGAATAATTCAGTTCAAAAATTTGGAATTTACATTAATGGCTACAGAATAATATGTATAGTTTGCCTATATTAATCTTAGCTATTCAGCTTTTTGCTCTCTAATTGTACTTAGATATGAAGAACATTAACATTGGCTGTGTCTACCTTTCGCCTTGAAGCAACCTTGAACTATGCTAAGACGTCTCAAGATCAGGAGGAATGGCTGCAGTCTATTCCTCCTCAAGAGCCGAAACCAGAGAAGGTAGTGACGATGGGGGCTGGAGTCAAGTCAACGCCCTAACTCATCCAAAAGGTGTTCCACTGGGTTCAGGTCGGAACTGTATGGAGATCAGACCATTTCGGCAATGTTACTGTCCACCATCCACTGCCTCACAGATGCTGCTTTACGACAGGTTATAACAGCCACTGTCTCCGGACTGTTACTCTACTGTGCACAGTATATAATGCTAAAAAATGTGTTCACATCCTTCCGCATTTAGCTTTTCCTTAATCTTAGTATTTAGACCACAAACTAGCCACGAAAAACACTCCCACAAAGTAACACCAGTTCCACCGCAGTTTATTGTTGGCAATGCACACGACGGCAGGTGACCGTTTCCAACCATTCCACGTACCCAAAGGGCATAGCGTGACTCGTCACTCCAAATCACTCGTTTCCAGTAATCCACTGCCCACTATCTCTGGTGTGGCTTAGCGCTGACTACTGAAATGTGTGGCGTATGAGGAGTTGCTGATTCATTGTACCCCATTCGTTTCAACTCACAGTCATCGCGCTAGCAGGACTGCCGGTAGCACTCTCGAACTCACGAGTGATTCCTTCCATTGATTTCATGAGATTTTTTTTTTTTTTTTACAACCATCTTCCGCAATGCACGAAGTCTAGCTGACCTTCTCCGTTGTTGCTCCCTCACGTTTCCTCTTCACAATCTTACCACCAACAGTCGACAAGAGCAACTTTAAACGGGTTGAAATTTCCGTGATACATTTGTTACTCCTGCTACTTCCAACGGCTAGTCCGCGTTCGAAATAACTGAACTCTTCAGCCTGGCCCATTCCGCTGGCAGAACCGCCTCTCGTGAAAGCTACTCAACAATTCCGCATTACATAGGGCCGTCGGGATAATTTTTATCGGATAGTGTCTTCCGCTTCCTGTAAGTGATGCCACCAGTCATTAAGCTCAACCAAAAATCTCTCTTGCGATGGAAACGTTCATGATCTGCCAAAAAAAATAAAAAAACAAAGAAAAAACAGCTTACTCGTTAGCGTAGCAAAAATCTGGGGCTTCTATGGCGCTTTTCACATTTATACCACTGAGTGACACCGAAACAGTGACTTTCGTTCTCTTTCCTCTGGAACACACTCTCTCTGTCTAAAGAAAGACTTCTGAAACACTTCCATCTTTTTTCCTTGCCTCGCTGCGTTTGCTACATACGAGGGCCGCTCCAAAAGACGTTCGTCAGAAGCAACGTGCTGTCATAGAATTCCTATGATTTGAAAACGAGACAGTGGGAAACATCCACAAGAGGTTGAAAAAGGTGTATGGAAATGCTGCTGTCGATCGCAGTACAGTTAGTCGGTGGGCAAGCAGGTTACGTGATGAAAGCGTTCACGGCAATATTGAGGATTGTCCTCGCAGCGGCAGGCCTCGTACTGCACACATTCCAGACAATGTGCAGAGAATTAACGAACTGGTGACTGCTGACAGACGCATCACAGTGAACGAATTGTCACGCTACGTTGGGATAGGGGAAGGAAGTGTTTGCAGAATACTGAAAGTGTTGGCGTTAAAAAGGTTTGTGCCAGGTGGATTCCCAGGATCCTGACAGTGGCTCACAAAGAAACAAGAAAAACGGTATGCAGCGAACTTTTGGAACAGTACGAGAATGGCGGAGATGAATTTCTTAGAAGAATTGTGACAGGTGATGAAACATGGCTCCGCCATTTTTCACCAGAGACGAAGAGGCAATCAATGGAGTGGCATCATGCAAATTCTCCCAAGAAAAAAAATTCAAAACCACACCTTCTCCTGGAAAACGAGAAATGCAAATGAAACTGGTGGAAATTAATTTTGAAAAGGTGTAAAGTTAATAAAGAAAGTAAATGTGCGGCCGTTACGTTAACAATTAACTAACGGTAATTAGATATTTGAGATTTGGGGGAAATTATGGTCTCCAGTCCTATGGACAATTATATAGTAACTGAAAAAGAAAGGTTATTACACATTTAATTAGCACTAGAAGCGTGGCAACTGAAGGTTGACACGTGTAGTGTGAAAACTGAAAGTTTGTCAGAAGTAATAAATTTCGCTACACTCTGACTTAATTTAGCAAAAGAATTAATAAAACCGGGAAACTGAAAGTTAATTTAGTGACTGAAATTAACAGTGAGCTTTGTTTCTGAAGCATATCGAAATTCAGTAAAATACGGTCAGTCTTGGGCTACCTCAACAATCATTTCAAAAGCTACTTGAATCTACGCAATTTAGAAATATGAGTTTTAACTTTGAACTTGAATTAAATGATTCTGAACAATTAACAATAGTAAAATTTAGTACGTATCAAGCTGAGCTGCAGTCACAGGTAATCTAAAATCTAGTAACAAAACTCGCACTCTTAATTTTTGCTTGTGTAATCTAAATATTGTAGCCAGCTATGAATACTTTAACTGAACTTTGAAATTAAAGCAATGAAATGGAATGATATTACTTTAATGCTGGCGTATGAATTTCAACGACACTCGGGTTCATTCCAGAAAAGGAAGTGACCCTACTTGGTAATGCAATTGGGACAATGAGCAACAAAGGTTCATGCTAAGTTGCTGTATTTTTGTGATGCAACAGTTTTAAAAGCTGAGGTCTGCCATACAGTTCTAAAACTTTACGTGCTTCCAGTCTTCCTTGTTGGTTGATTGAAGGTTTGAAGCCGTCGATCGAGGAGGTGGCGACAGTCACTCATTGTCGGCCGTCGCTGTTGCAGAAGCTGGATGTTGGCGCGCCTCCTACTCGACACGGTCACCAGGCGAAACGGGCTCTTGATGTGCGCCAGCTAATGCTTCCCGTCCCGACTCCGTGTAAGAAACTAACATAGCAATTCGAGCGCAATTACATGCTGCCAAACCCTGAAAGCGCGGCAACTCGCAGGAGCGTCACACAACACACATGCTCCACTGCACTACTCCAGCCAGACTCCCTCTCTGCTCTGCCCGCGCTCCACGCGGCAGAGTTACCACTACCAAAGATCCTAAACACTTTGGTTCTCCACACGACCTATCGATGTATTCGTTCGATAGCATAGTTTTCCCTAAGCAAGACCCAGCGTAAAATACAAATAATATTTACCCAAACAAACCAATTAAAAACAATTACAATATATAAAGGCACAGAAATGTCATATATTCAGGTAACAAAATAAGGAAAAAATTCATAGTACAGTAGATGGACATAAGAGGATATGCATTTCCGGCGTTACAAGTCTCACGGGAAGCGTGCAAGGGGTAAGTCCCTGCAGCCGCGCTATTCCTGTGTGTCCTCGGTGGCTTTGATGGATAGAGCGTCTTCCATGTAAGGAGGAGTTCCCGTGTTCGAGTTCCGGTTGGTGCACACCTTCTTCAGCTGTCGCCCTCGAGGTATATCAACAACACCTGTCGGAAGCTGAGGGTTTCAATTAATTATCATTTATTCTAGAGAAGCTACACGGTCATCAATCGTATCTGTTCTTTGGAGAACAGTTACTATCTTCATATATCTCGAGTAAAATCCTAAATGGCCAAATAACTGAAACTGTCACGTTGTCAAAGATTAGGAAAAAATACAGCATACAGCCGCACAATGAAGGCGTCCGTTAGATGACCTCCTCAGCCAGTGCCACGATGAACTTCCCTGTGGTAAATAAGTCCGAGGATTTTCGGCCGTTCTGGCCTCTGATTTAGTACCCTACCCTTGTGTCTTCATCTGCTCCTCGAACTCCTTTGCAGCACCAGTTTTGTTCATCTCTTATAATCTTTTCTGGTAATGTGGCTAGCCACTGGCATTTGTAACAGACTTATTCCACTTGTCCTATTTTATCGTTACTGTATCTTTCCCCTGAAGTCTGACGGTTGTTCCCAAATTTCTGCTATCTCACAACAGTTTCATGAGCCCTGGTGTTCCTGATTTTATATCATTCTTCATACTTACAAGTCATATGGTATGTACGTCCGATATTTTCCAGCAGTATGTCATCAATGCAAACATCTTCTAAAAAGATCTGTTTCTTGGGCGTAAGTTTGGTTGTAGAAGGGATTATACTCAGACCTACCTAACGAAGTTTAAGGTGAAATTGCTTGCGGTAGAATGTGTTCTCGATGAAGTTAGCTTAATGTATAATGTCACATATAAATACTATGTTGTTCAGTGTTTATCATTGCCGGCCAGAGTGGCCGAGCGGTTCTAAGCGCTGCAATCTCGAACCGCGTGACCGCTACGGCCGCAGTTTCGAGTCCTACCTCGGGCATGGATGTGTGTGATGTCCATAGGTTAGTTCGGTTTAAGTAGTTCTCAGTTCTAGGGGACTAATGATCTCAGAAGTTAAGTCCCATACTGTTCAGAGCCATTTGAACCATTTGTTATATCATTGACCAAACAACTTGAAATATGGAGAGCTCTAGCCTTAAGTTGCCGAAATTATAAGCATTTATCATTTTTCTTATTGTTACAAAACGAGTCTTACAGTACATTAAAGTTCATTTATCTTCACCATATTTATCTCTTTGAGATCACTGTTTCAATTTTTGTCTCATCACAGTAGTTATGGCAGCAAAAATAGCGATTCTCCATTTCATCATTTCAATTTTCGGTTTGCTTCAGTGATTATGTGCTCCAAAATCGAAACTACACATCATTTCTCGTGGCCCTCCATTCTAGAGTGGGCGATCAAGCCACTGAAAATCATTTCTCAGACGAGGTGGAAAATAGAATTTTTGTTATGAAGTTGGTAAACATTGCTCTGTTTCAAAGATGCGTTTGTTGACATTATCATGCGAAATTTTGGTAAGTTGCTCATCACGGCTTTTTCCTGTGAGGTAAGTCTTAATTAATTAATTCATTTATTAATGAAGGAACGTTAGGACCGCTTCTGAATGTATGGACTGAATGATGTGGCACAGCGACTCCAACGTTTGACCTGCATTTTGCAGTAACATAGATCAAATACCAGTCCCGCTGATCGAGGAAATGTTGCCTGACTATACAATTACTTTCCAGTTTTTTCAGTGATCCTTTCTATGTAACTGTAGGAAGGAGGGAGCGGTGGAAAAAAGAACCACGGTACCGTTGTTGTGATTTAGTTGTTTGTGGTTCAGTCCAAACTGGAGAGCGCAACTTCTCTAGCGAGTATGTGCGGAGGAAAATCTGTGTAGGTGTTACAAGGATCGTAGCATCGGTATTCATTCAGACAGCCAAGCCGCTTCGAAATCTCTATCAGCCCCTGCAACGAGATCAAAACTCGTTGCAGAACGCCATGAAAGCTTTGAGAGACTAGAGAAAAGCAACAGGGTAAACCAGCCAACTCACAAATTAGTGGTTAACGAACAAACCGATAGTCTGGCCAAGATAGCAGCGATGACTCCATTCGTTGGACCGGAACGTAAGGCACTGGTAAAATCTAAGCTACGTATCTGGATCAGAGGGTTGTACGTAGAATACTAGAATAATACCCAAAAACAAAAACAAGGCAAGTTAATAATGGGGTAACTATGTTTTAAGAGAAGTTCCGTACACCCGAGCTTCAACAAAATACAGATTAAACCCGTGCTAGGTCTAATGACTGGACACAGAAACTTCAGGAAACGCGTGCAACGTTAAGTACACAATAAGAAGCCCATTAGTGCGGACTATGTTGGACGGGGTATGGAACTGTTGTTGTTGTTGTCTTCCGTCCAGAGACTGGTATAATGCAGCTCTTCATGCTACTCTAACCTGTGCAAGCTTCTTCGTCTCCGACTAACTACTGCAACCAATATCCCTCTGAATCTGTTTAGTGTATTCATCTCTTCGTCTCCCTCTACGATTTTTACTCTCCACGATTCCCTCCAGAACTAAAATGGTGATCCCTTGATGCCTCAGAATGTGTCCTACCAACCGATCCCTTCTTTTATCACGTTGTGCCACAAATTCCTCTTCTCCTCAATTCTATTCAGTACCTCCTCATTAGTTATCTACCCATCTAATCTTCAGCAGTCTACTGCAGCACCACATTTCGAAAGCTTTTACTCTCTTCTTGTCTAAACTGTTTATTGTCCATGTTTCACTTCCATTCATGGCTACACTCCATACAAATACCTTGAGAAAAGACTTTCTGACACTTAAATCTATACTCGATGTTAACAAATTTCTTTTCTTCAGAAACGCTTTCTTTGCCGTTGCTAGTCTCCATTTTATATCCTCTCTACTTCGACCATCATCAGTTTTTTGCTCCCCAAAGAGCAAAACTTAATTACTACTTTAAGTGACTCATTTCCTGATCTAGTTTTCCCAGGATCGCCTGATTTAATTCGACTACATTCCATTATCCTCCTGTTGCTTTTGTTAACGTTCATTTATATCCTCCTTTCAAGACACTGTCCATTCCGTTCAACTTCTCTTCCAGGTCCTTTGCTGCCTCTGAAAGAATTACAGTGTCATCGGGAAACATCAAAGTTTTTATTTTTTCTCCATGAATTTTAATTCCTACTCCAAATTCCTCTCTTGTTTCCTTTACTGTTTGCTCTATACACTGCATCACACTTAAATCTTCCAGAGAGCAGAACTGGACTCCAAAAGGCATAATATATAAGGGGAGTTCAAAAAGAGACGAGCCGGAGGCATAATTACAGAAACCAATACCTGTATGTTAGAAGAATTGACCCTGGCTGTTCATACACTTGAGGCACTATGACACAAGGCGGAGAATGGCTGTCTCATAAAATTCCCGGGGCTGCGATGTTAAACAGTTCCGCACGTACACCTTATCGTCCGAGGTGAATCGTTTGCCCCTCAGAGCCTTTTTAAGGGGACCAAAACTGGCGTAATCACAGGGAGAGAGGTCCTGACTGTATGGAGGGTGGCTGAGAGCCTCCCATTTGAATTTATGCAGGAGTGTCGCGGCTTTGCATCGTCGTGGAGCAGAATGGCCCCATGGATGACATTGCCTGGTCGTTTTGATATGATAGCATGGTGAAGGGTGGTCAGGGTTTGCGAGTAACGCTGGGCATTCACTGTTGTCCCTGTGGTTACCCCATTTTTGGTCCCCTTAAAAAGGCCCTGAGGGGCAAACGGTTCACCTCGGACCGCGACGTCCAGCTGTACTTGCGGAACTGGTTAACAACGCAGAACCGGGAATTTTATGAGACAGCCATTCACCGCCTTGTGTCACAGTGGGACAAGTGTCTAACATACAGGCACTGGTTTCTGTAATTATGCCTCCGGCTCGTTTCTTTTTCAACGCCTCATATATTTCGGTGATTAACTCTTGAATAAATTGTGGCTAACGTACATCTAGTAAACCGACTCCTACTACTCTTTGTGAGAGCTGGTTGCCTTTTCTAGAATGACCAGGAGAGATATCAACAATAAATTTAGTTTGATTCGGGTAACAAGAGGCTAGAACCGCTATTGTTTTGTCGCCCTGGTTAAATCACATCACATCAAATCCGCCCCACCGATCAGATTTTGGTTTTCTGTGGGTTTTCTCTAAATCGCTTGAAACAACTGCCAGAATGGTTCCTTTCGATAGGCTATGGCGAATTCCCTGTACCCGTTATAGCTCAACACGAGATAGTGATATATTTGTAATTATCTCGTTATCAACAGTATGCTAACCTACAATCTACTCTACGTTTCGCAGCAGAATTAAAGGATTACTTTCTCGGAACCCCCTAATGCCCGCCCATTGGGACGCTTAAGTTTGAAATTTGGCTCAAAGGTGTGTACAGTCTACTGGTGTAATGGGGCAAAAGCGTGGCGCCTTGCCACGGCACCATCGGGCTTGACGACGCTTCAGACTTCAAGTTGACGACGCATGCGACTAAAAGCCACAGCATGGAAGTCCATGTGACGTGGAAGGTGGGTTAATGATGTTTCGCAACAAACTTCACAATCCTTCCCAACGCCACCGTGGGCGTGTCAGACGATCTGAATATCGCCACACCCATTCTTAACCAAATGTTTTCCATTCTTTCGATGCTCGTGTGATGGCGGTCAGAACAGCGACGCCAGGGATGAAACCACGCAGATTTCTTATGAGTGGCGCTGGGAAAGACAGGCATCCTCCGAAGTCCCCAATTTTCTCCTGAACGTTTAGTTCAACAACCTGTGCAGGAACAGCAACACACTGTTTGAAATGATGCAGCGTACTCCTACTACCAGAACATGGCGATTTTCTGTACCTGTCAATGTTCCACGAACACGTGTATGGCGAACATTACGCGCGTAAAACTTGCACCCGTTTGACATAGAACGTGCCCATAAACTTCACGTAGGCAGAAATCCTTTCGTTAAGACTATCCACTCATGAAACCGCATCTACACATTATGGAATCAACGACATACGTAACAATCATCGATGGTCGCAGAAAAATACACACGATGCAGTAGAAAACAATTTCCAAGTTCGTTTTTCGATTAGGTAACAAGTAGATATATATTGGCCACGACATCTTGTTAGATGAATGTTTCTGCCTCTGTGTTTATGGGTTGCATTTTTTCATATGACTTCTCAAGCCAATGGCAGCACTGCACCTCTTGCCGCAATTGTCACAATTGTATCTAGCTGCTGAGGCAGGAGCAGTGGTAGCATTGCGAAGCTTTTTCTGCCTTAATCTGTCTAACAAGCCTTCACCATGCTTCGACATTCCAGATGATATATTATCACGCCACTCTGGTCTCTTGCTAGCCCGTGCCTCTCATCTGTTTGTGTCGATTCCAAAGCTCTACCTATCTCGTTTACAGGAGTCCATGAACCTCAATACAGGACGTCTTACAGGTCTTTCGGCTATGGAGATCTCTTCAAGCATCACCCCACGTGGTAATATGTCAGAATCCATACGGCGGACGTGTCCCAGCTAGCAGAGTCGTCTCTGCTTCAAAATAGCTGAAATACTGTTGCAGTTAGTTTTAGATAGCACTGCTTCGTTGGTCACTCGGTCCTTCCACGTTACTCCGAGGATGGATCTCAGGCACCGCGTGTGAAAAGCATAAAGGCGACGTTCTTGTTTGGCATAGGCAGTCCATGTTTCCGATGCATACAAAAGGATGCTGAGGACGCAAGTTTGATATACAAGAATTTTGGTGGTCAAAGAGAGTTTGTTGTTTTTCCAAACACGTGTAGAGAGTTTGCCAAAAGTTGTCGCAGCTCTTCCAATGCGAGCATCAATTTCCTTGTCAACAGACATGTTTGATTCTATAGTAGATCCAAGATAGCAGAAGTGATCTCCGACTTGGCAGAGTAGTGCCATCTAGTGTGATATTCGGTTTTGTGTTAGTACCCTGAACCATAATTACGGCCTTACTGCTGTTTACACTCATCGAGAATAGGTGGCATGCGTGACTAAATCTTGATTCTAGCTCTTGCAGGTCTTCTGCTGAGTTCGCAACAATTGCAGCGTCATCAGCATACAAGAGTTCACCAGCGAATATCTCGTAGCGCTTTGTCTTACTCTTCAGAAGACTGACATTGAAAAGCCTTCCATCTTTCCTAGTATGCAGAAGTACTCCAACATTGCAATAACAAGTAGATAGGTCCAGTTGAAATGAAAGTTACAGTCATGTACCTGAATGCTGACTGTTCCTCCTGGGACAATCTGTATATGAATCTGAATATATGAATCAAAATTGTAAAGCATCTCATGCTCAACAAGTTAAATTACAGATGTGCTTCATAAATACACGTTAAATGATGGTCGTTTCGGTAGCTTACTTACAAAAATATTATTTGTCTCAGAGGAAAGATTTTGGGGTAATTGTGTTTTTATGAAATTGTATATTTAAGAGTAAAGAGCGTCTTTTGGTTTTGCAATTGGTATGTACAGGTCTTGTTAAATAATTCCATTTATGGGAGAGTTTTTGCACGGGGTTTATCTTGGCTCTGTTCCGCCGTGCATCCACCAAGTGAAAGATACACAGTGTGATAGATAAAGAGCATCAAATCTATTATATAACGTACCACTTTCTGAATATCGTGAACATAATACCAATAAAGTAGATTTTTTATCGCATAAAGCAGCTTGCAGTCAATTACACAGAGGCCATAAGTACAAAAGAGCAGACGTACACTCCCAACCTAAATCACGTTTCAAGAAACACAACAAGAAAACCTTAGTGTGACTTGTGAAGCGTTAGGTAACGACGGTATTAGCACTATCGGGACCAAGAACGTTGCGGCTAGCTTACTAATAGTGTTGACAGACATATTTCATTTTTCTCTCGTGAATGGGATATATGGTGGTTATGAAAACAAACATACTTGTCATATACGTTGAATTTGCGTAAGTATTCATTCGTCTAGCAGTAAACGACATATTCCATAGCTTTCGTGAGAGCGGCATAGAAACTAATGAAAAGGTGCATAGTCTGACCTATTTCTGAAACTGAAAATCCACACTTAACTTTTGAATTACGGCCGATTAGTATCTATGTCGCTCTCACCAAATCCCTGTAATGTGTCGTTTACTGTTAGATAATTGGATACTTACGCAAATTCAACGTATGTGAGAAGTATGTTTGCCGGCCGCGGTGGTCTCGCGGTTCTAGGCGCGCAGTCCGGAACCGTGCGACTGCTACGGTCGCAGGTTCGAATCCTGCCTCGGGCATGGATGTGTGTGATGTCCTTAGGTTAGTTAGGTTTAAGTAGTTCTAAGTTCTAGGGGACTAATGACCACAGTAGTTGAGTCCCATAGTGCTCAGAGCCATTTGAACCATTTTGAGAAGTATGTTTGTTTTCATAAACACCATAGTACAAACACTGCATTAACTAAGGTAACTGATAATCTGAAACATGCCATAGAAAACTGTGAGGCCACAGTAGGGATACCACTACACTTCCGCAAAACAAATTATACCATAAAATCTGACACAGTGATCAAAAGAATGGTGAGAATGGTGCAACAGCCAAACATCTCACGTAGTGCGCTGAATTGGAATGAAGGCTACTTGGGAGACAGACAGCAGTGTGCGGTCTATGGGAATGAATTTCCGTACTGGCGGCATGTGCTGTAGGGAGAACCACAGAGAGCAGTCCTGGTTCCATTATTTTTCTCTTTGTACGTCGAAGACATCTCGTCGATTCTGTCCGTATATAAAAAGTTTTCTTGACCGACTACCTACAGTATTACTTAAGTGCAAGACCTGAAGATATCAATACTCCCGTCGTCCAGATGAATGTTGAGACACCTTTAGTGGTCGAATGGGCGCTAAATCTGGAACTTATACTAAATGAGAAGAAGTTCTAAGTAATTTCAGTACCCGATTACAAAGTAATTGCCTCGCATTTCTCACGACTTTGTCAGACCACATGAGAAAATAGTGATGAACTTGGGTGTGTCTTCAGATGACCACCTGAAGTGGGCAGAAAATATCTTCTGCTTCTGGAGAAAGGCTTCCGCATGTCTCTATGCCCTCCAAAACTTTTGCAACATATTTTGCGAGGATATGAAACGCAGACATGCAACCACTCGATCTGCCACGAATGTAATATAATCCATCACGGCAGCCATCAGTAGAGAAAATTCTAGACGTTTAGTAACTCTGTCACGCTTTCGCGTCTAAACCGCTGAACTGATTTTGATAAAATTTAGTATCATGATAACTTGAAGGCTGAGGAGGAACACAAGCTACTTTCGAAAGTGTGTAGTACAACAAATTTATTGCTTTGAAGAATACATGCGACGCGAAATGTGGAATAATAGTTGCTCTTTGAAAAAGCTATTTCTTCTTTCACTTTTGAACATATTTGTGAAAATGTTTTTACTGTTTCATATGTTCTACATAAGACGATGCAGCGTAATGAATACAATGCTTATACAACCCTCTATGTGTTTAATCCATACTTCTGTACTAATATCAGTCATGAGCCTGTCATATTTCAGTCACTGAGAGTCATGCGTCTCTGAAAACTTCTTTGCTGCGTTAAATTTTGTTTCACCAGCCCGGACTCATGCGGTTAGCGTTGATGTTTCGCGGTCATGTGTTCCTGGCTTCGGTTGTGGCCCGGGTCGGTTTTTTTTCGTCTGCATTTGCACATTGTCTTCCACATCATGTTATTATCAACGACGAGTAGGTGATCGAAGTGCCGTCAAATGAAAAGACTTGCACCAAGCTCCCGAATATTCCAAGCGGGCTCTCCCTGCCAATAAAGCCATACGCCCATTTCATGTCATTTTATTAATACGTGAGCACAGCCGTGATTAACAGCTAGAATACAAAGTCTCTACAATCCTTGCGAGTTTAATCCATGCCAATACATATTTCCTTACTAATATTATAAATGGGAAAGTAAATCTGTCACTTTTTAGGATAAAACCGCTGAACCGATATCTATGAAATTTGTAGTGAGATAACTAGAACCCCGATGAAGAAGATAGGACACTTTACAAAGTGTGTAGTACAAGATGTTTATAGATTTGAAGAGTATTACGCAAACCCAGGAAAAATATTAGTGAAAATACATTTATCAGTTCCGAGGAGACGAGGTACTGGCAGAATTAAAGCTGTCAGGAGGGGACGTGAGTCGTGCTTGGGTAGCTCAGTTGGTAGAGCACTTGTTCGCGAAAGGCAACGGTGCCGATTTCGAGTCTCGGTCCGGCACACAGCTTTAATCCGCAGGAAGTTTTGCTACACTCATCGGTTGATATGTTCCACATAGCACTATTCAACGTAATCAATAAAATGCTTATTTAGTCCTCAACGTGTTTAAACCATACTTTCATTCATACTAATACGAGAATTATTAATTGCAAAAGTAACACATCCTTTACGTTTTCACGATTCCATCGCTGAAGCGATTCCGATGGTATTTGTTATGGAGATAACTTAACACCTGAGGAAGACCATAGGGTACTTCAGAAAGTTGTGCCTTTTTGAGTACTATCAGCATTTTGAGATATCGCATATGTGAGTGGCATGAAGACGACACTAACCCTATGGTCAGCGGCTCTTAGTGTCTGTAGATTATTCCGTGACAGGGCAAATTCATTTTTACTGCGCGCGTGGTTTATGATGTTTAGTTCCTCCACCAATTTCTATAGCTGCAGAAATTTGCTACGGGTACTGCACCCGTGGTGTAGGGGGTCTCTTGTTTGATTAGCAATCAAAACGTCCTCGGTCCCGGGTTCAGACACTGCCAACGCTCAAATTTCGACAGAAAAACATCAACATTGGCTGCCGAAGAAGTCACCCTTATTCCTCCAATGGTCTTGTCAAAGAGGGCGAAGGAGCGGATGGATATTCAAGGCACTCTCCTGCCCATGGTGTGCGGAAATGCTCCTAAAATGGAAACCACTGCATTAAAGACACGTATTGTGTATCCACAGGGCACGTGGTCTGTATCTGAAAAATTATCGTGATGATCTCTCCACTGGTAAAGGATCCCGGACTAGTCTCCCATTCGGATCTCAGGGAGAGTATTGCCAAGAGGGAGGTGACCATGAGAAAAAGACTGAATAACCAACAAAAGGATAATGTTCTACGAATCGTGGCGTGGAATGCCAGAAGTCTGAACGTGGTAGGGAAGCTTAGACAATCTGAAAAGCGAAATGCTAAGGCTCAGTCTAGACACAGTGAGCGTCACTGAAGTGAAATGGAAAGAAAACAAATATTTGTCAGAAGAGTATAGGCTAATATCAAGAGCAGCAGAAAATGGTATACCGGGGGAAGGATTTCGTTATGAATAGGAAGGTAGTACAGAGAGTGGGTTACTACGAACAGTTCAGTGACAAAGTTGTTCTCATCAGAATCGACAACAGACTAACACCGACAACGATAGTTCAGTTATACATGCCGACGTCGCAAACTGAATATAAAGAGACAGAGACTGTATTTGATGATATCGAATGGGTTACTCAGTATGTAAAGGAATATGAAAATGTAATAGTCATGGGGCACTCGAATGCGGAACAAACAGAGCATAGGGTTACAGGAGAATATAGGCCTGGTACTAGGAATGAGAGAGGAGAAAGACTAATTGAGTCCTGCAACAAATTTCAGATAGCAATAGCGGATAATCTGTTCAAGAATCACAAGAGGATGAAATGTACTTCGAAAATGTCAGGAGATACAGGAAGATTTCAGTTAGATTACATCATGGTCAGGCAGAGATTACGAAATCAGATACTGGATTGCAAAGGGTACTCAGGAGCACATAGAGACTAAGATCACAATTTACTAGTAATAAAGAGTGTGCTGAGTTTTAAAAAATTAGTCAAGAACGATCAATACGCAAAGAAGTGGGATACGGAAGTTCTAAGTAATGGAGAGATACGATTGAAGTTTTCTAGGGCTACAAATTCTGCCATAAGGAACAGCTCAGTAGCATACAGAATATGGATTGAGAATAAACAGAAGGCAGATGAATGTAATGAGAAGTAGCAGGAATGATAACAGCGAGAAATTTAATATCAGAATTAATGGTCACCAACTAGATGAAGTTAAGGAATTCTGCTACGTAGACAGCGAAATAACCAATGACGGACGGGGCAAGAAGGACATCATAAACAGACTAGCACAGGAAAGATGGGAATTCTTGGTCAAGAGAAGTGTACTAGTATCAAACACACACCTTAATTCGAGGAATAAATTTCTGAGAATGTACATTTGGAGCAGAGTATTGTATGGGAGTGAAACATGGATTGTGGGAAAACCGGAACACAAAAGAATCGAAGCATTTGAGATATGGCGCTACGGACGAATGTTGAAAATCACTTGGACTGATAAGGTAAGGAATGAGAAGGTTCTGCGCAGAGTCGACGAGGAAAGGAATATATGGAAAACACTGACAAGAAGAATGGCTGGATGACAGGACATCTATTAAGACATCAGGGAATAACTTCCATGGTACTAGATGGAGCTGTAGAGGGAAAAAAACAGTAGAGAAAGACAGAGACTGGAATGTATCTAGATGATAATTGAGGACGTACCGTGCAAGTTCCAGCCTGAGATGTAGAGGTTGGTACAGGAGAGGAATTAGTGGCGCGCCGCATCAAGTAAGTCAGAAGACTGGTGACTCGAAAAAGAAAAAGAAAGAAAGAAAGAAAGTGGGATGGGTCAAAAGTACAGGCACCACAATGCATTAAAACGGAAGGGAAAAACAGTTGATATGAGTTGCTCTAGTGTCAGAAATCTCACATCCAGTACTGGGTGACCCAAAAAATCCCCTAAAAACTCTACTTTTCCACGAATGTAATGAATCGAGGCTTTTTAAATATAATTAGAAAATATAATTCATGTTTCCAGATTCGGAGTACAGCAAAATAATAGAAACCCATTTATTATGTACCTATATGCCGATACTGTATGCATTTTTATACACCCGTATATTCACCATCATATGCAAAGACATCTCGTAAAATTACTAACTTTCTTACCTACATAATTCATCATAACAAAACTACTGATTTGCGAGCGAAGCGGACGGTAACAGTTAGTTACCCATAAATGCTTGTGTGCCTGCATGTGCAACATGTCTATGTAATCATATCTCTGTTTCATAAGCCCAATAAGTCCTTTTCCTTTACCAATATCTCTACTGTTATTAGCTAAATAATATTGTAATACCGTTTTCCCATGCGGTGCCACACGCTGTAACTATATCAATGATCACAGCCTCATTTGCATCATGAACATCCAGATGTTTTCTGATATATTTCTTTTCTTTGTATTCGTATAATTTACTTTAAACAGTAGTAGGACAGAAAATTTTATTTTAAAAATAAAGCTTTCACAGTAGCAGGTCAGTGAGTATGCAGAGGTATTCCACAGCATTTCGGAGAGAGAGAGAATATGATAACTTGATTTCCATTCAGACGACCATCATTAGCTGTTGTCCACAAATGCTTTCGTCCACTGTTGAACTCTTATTACTAGCAATTTTTTTAAATTAAGATCAGAGGGTTCCTTACACAGTTTATTTCTCCTACTCTGCCTCTTTATATAAACGAATAATGCTTTCACAGTAGCAGGTCAGTGAGTATGCAGAGGTATTCCACAGCATTTCGGAGAGAGAGAATATGAGAACTTGATTTCCGTTCAGAAGACCATCATTAGCTGTTGTCCACAAATGCTTTCGTCCACCGTTGAACTCTTATTACTAGCAATTTTTTTTAAATTAAGCTCAGAGGGTTCCTTACACAGTTTTATTTCTCCTACTCTGCCTCTTTATATGAACATATGTCTTCTCTTTTGAATGTAGTCCACAACTGACTTTGCTAGACGGATAGCGATAACAAGGAAGAAATGTAAAAGAAAATTCAATGTAGAATGACATAAAAACAATACAGATATCATTTATATAGTCTTTTAATATGCATGGACGGAAAAAATCGCAGCACCACAAAATAATTGATGTAGAATAACGAAATTTCGGGAATACATTTGCCTGAGTAACATATTTAAATGATAAACATTGGAAAATCACAGGATAATGTAAGGACGAGATAAGGCATTGCAAATGTGAAATGTTGGTACATTAATAATGGGTGAAGCCGACTGAATGATTAATGCAAGCAAGGAAATGTGTATGCATTGTTTTATACAGGTACCGGATATCAGTTTATGGGATGGAGTACCATACCTGTTACACTTGGTTGGTGAATACAGGGAGGCCAAGGTAACATGTCGACACTATGTAGAGCATATTGGGTTGCAACAGTGATAAGTGGACGTGCGTTACCCTGCTGGAAAATACCCTCTGTAATGCTATTAATGAATGGCAGCACAACAGGCCGAATCACCAGAAATATGTACAAATCTGGAGTCAGGGAGCGTGGGATAACGATAAGAGTGCTCCTGCTGTCGCACAAATTGCACTCCAGACCGCAACTTCAGATGTAGATCCAGTAGGTCGAACGAGCAGACAGGTTGGTTGGAGGCCGTCAACTGACTTGCTCTTACCAACACACGCTTATCACGCCTCTGATTGGACCACTCCATCACTATCAAAATGAAGTTGTCTAAGGTGTTCTTTGACTTTTGGAAACAGATGAAAACCGGATGGGGCCAAGTCGAGGCTGTATGGAGGATGATCGACAACAGTGGAGCCGAGGCGTCGGGCTGTAGCAGATGTGGCAGCGATCGCGTGTGGTCTGGAATTATCAAGCTAATAGATAGGGTGCTCCGTGTGTGGACGAAGTCTCTGATTTCGCAACTCGATTACAGCGCGCTGTTCTTCGCACACCGACATTGTTACGTCATACAGTGCCGTGTTATACGCTACAGTTCGAAGCCCTCTAGTGGCAGAGGGCTGCAAACAGATAGACATGAAAAATGAAGATGTTGAATGTTAATAACGTATCTTTTATTTAAAAAGATTTAAGAGCAGGCACACAAAAATCGGAGGCATTACCGTACTTCTTCAGCACGGTCTTGTATGTTAACGGGCGTAAAAATTTGGAGCACTATCTCCTGAGCTACCCGTAAATGTTATTCCCATTAATACTGTTTCAAATGAGGCGGGGTTTACGTTGTTGTGATCTGATGTTGGTACTGTTGACCACATGTTATATCTTACAACGCTCACAAATGACAGTATTTGGCTCATGACTGCTGGATGACCAACTTCGGTACTTAATGTTTGCACCAATTTTTTTCCCGATTATGAGTGCTGCCAATCGTTCAATGGACTTGAATGCAAATACGCAAAAGATGGAAATGATAGTATGGCGTCAGTGGCAGGGAGTTCCCGGTCTGGAAGTTCTGCTGCCAAGTGGAAGTCTTATTGAGTGTGATTCCACATTGGGCGACTTGCGCTTCGACAGTGGGGATGAAATGATGATGAGAACAGCACAACACCCAGTCCCTGGGGAAGTAAAATCTCCTGCCCTAGCCAGAATCGAACCCGGGCCCCCGAGCGTAGCATTCCAACGCGCTGACCATCTTTCATTAATATAACCAGTCCCCGAGCGGAGAAAATCTCCGACCCAGCTGGGAATCGAACCTGGGCCCTTAGGATTGGCATTCTGTCGAGCTGACCGCTTAATTTTTTTTTTTCAATCGGGATAGTGGACCGGACCGGTGGGGGCTCGGGGATCAAAGTGGGCAGGGGTCGAAACCCCTCACCACCACGGAGCCTGTGGGCCGTAGGGAAATGGGAGACACAGAAATCAACAGGAGTGGAAGGCGTTGTTGTTGTTTATTTATTTTCATTGTGTTTTTGTAATATTCACTATTATCCTGAAATTATGTAGAACACATCGGCGACGGAGAAAAAGAAAAAAAAATAAATATAAATGCTGACCAAAGAAAAGGAAAAAAAGAAAAGAAAAAACAAATAATATCCGTGCAATCTGCGACGCGCTCTCCCATCCACGGAGGTAAGAGGTAGACTCGATCATGGGCGGCTTGAACTCAGACACCGCCGGGGAAGGAGGGGTAGGTGCCCTCTGTACCAGGCACCCCCGAACTTAGTGGAGGTCTAACAAAGACTCCTTGAAGATAGTTAGCAATTAATGTTCGGTAACGTGGCGTGTTTTCTACAGCTGCATGGGCTGTTCGTAAATAGGTCCAGAAATCGAGGCGGGATTTAGGTCCCTCATGAAAGAGATAAACGACACGCAGTAGCATGACATTTGGCGGCAGGAAAATGTTTGTCCTCCGGGTATAGAAACATTCGAGGTTCGATTGTGTCTGGTGGCACTTGGAGACAGCAGGCAATGATTTTCTGCACGAAGCGCCAACATCTTGGCGAAGGGGTTCTTGTCAGACTGTGGTCATCAGTGACCAGTTGCTGGCAAAAACGGCAAAGAGGTGAATCTGACAAGCCAATGTTGTGCAGTCGCTGTTTCGTGGCAAATTTCCTGTTGACTATGTGATACCACAGTGCCCAGACGTTCGTAGGGAGGAAGGGCTGGTGGACGGTAGTCCACACTATGGACCACAGGATGGATGGATGTTTGGTCACCATGACACTCCGGGGAACACAGCGCAGTAGCAGGACGTAAAAATCCTTAGTTCTGGGTGGGCTCGTATCTGGGAGACTGGTATGTATGTAACTGTAGTTGACGAAAAAGGTAGAAATATGAGACAAATCAGGCACGATATGGCAGACAGATACCGGTGGTGAGGTGGAAGCAGGCAGGAGGAACTCAAGCAAGCTGAGTGTTAGAGATGTGCCCCGGTCGGTCCACCGTTTTCTCATGGTATTCATGTACAAGGCTGCAGCTCGCATACGGATATTTACGAGCCCGAGGCCACCAGCCCGTGGGAGCAGGATAAGTGTCTCATAGCAGTCTTTAGACTTGGAACTAGCCATGAGATAATAGCCAAAAGCCGCCTGAAAGTTGTGCCCAATTGCAGTTGGCAAACGGGGAACTTGCGCGACGTGGATCAGTTCTGATGCCACATAAAGATTAAGAAACACAACGCGTTGAAGTGTGTCCTGGCGGCACAGGAGGTCCTGGCGGACGTCGTTGCGGATGACGTGTAACAGGCGACGGAAATTCATTGTCGCAGTGCGTGATATCGTGGGGTAAAGGTAATGCCCAGGTACCGGAAAGTCCGCTCAAGCGGCAGGGATGCCACTGCACCTTCCTGGAGGCCTCGTCCAATGTGCATTGAAGAAGATTTGGCACCATTCAGCTAATGGGATGGACAAATATGCGTAGCACAGCGACGTCTGAGACTGCCAGCCACGTCCTTCTGGTCAGACAGCCCGCTACAGACACTATCCAGTTCCACATTCTTAGCTCATTCGTCGCTCCCTGCCAGCTCTACTAACCAGGTTGCCTGACCTAGCTAAGGTTTCTAATCTCAGATAACCTATTACTTCTCTTTGTGTCATTTGCCTTGTGACTGATCTGATGCGGCCTTGCACGAATTCCTCTCCTTTTCCACTAAAGCTCTCTCAGGTGCTACAGAAGTTTTTCCTTAATGTCCTTTCATCCTTTGCCTTCTTCGTGTGATGATTTCCACACGTGTCTGTCCTCGGACATCGAGCAGAAAACTGCCCCGTTGATAATAAGTTCACCAAATGTTCAACATCCTTCTATGCCACCTTATCTGATACGCTTCGCTTCTCTTCTTTTCCGCTATTAGCACAGTCCACGATTCTCTTCCGTGGAATCTTTTGCTCTAAACGTACATTCTCAAAACTTCCTTCCTCAAATGAAGGCTTATGTTTGATATTAGAAGACTCCTTTTGGCTAGGAATGCCCTACTTGCCTCTGGTAGTCTAATCATTATCTCCTCCTTCAGTCGACCGTTTTGGTTATTTTGCTCCCAATGTAGCAGAATTCCCTCAATCCACCTACGTCGTGGTCCCCAATTTTGCAGTTAGGTTTAGCGCTAATCTAATTTCTGCTATTCTTTTTACTTTCGTCTTTTTTCGTTACCCTCGACCCATAGCGTGTGCTCATTACACTGTTCGTTCCGTTCAACGGGTCTTGCAATTCTTCCTCGTTTTTACTCAACATATCAGTGTCATCAGCTAATCTTACCATCGATATCCTCTCACCACGTATTTTAATTTCACTCCTGGACCTTTCTCTTAATCCCGTCACTACTTCTTGGTTGTATCGATTGAACAGTAGGGGCGAGAAACGACTATATCACAGTCCTATTCCATTTCTGACCCGAGCACTTCGTTCCTCGTCTTCCAGTTCTTATAAATCGGTGTTGGTTATTGTAGCTATTGAACATCAGCCATCTTTATATGCAGCTTAACTTTAGAACGTCAAAATTTTACCCAATCAAGAACCAGTGACCGTACAGTCCTTATCTACATTATTCTTGAAGTAACAGTTCTTACAATTCCACAAATCCGATAACTTTTTTTACAATAAACATAAATAGAGTGAAGATGTGAATTAATATAATAAACGAATACTGTTATGTCTACCTGCTGAGTTAATGGCAGCATGAGGATAGTATCAGCACAGAGAGAGTAAATCATACTCTCAGGGGAAAGTTAAGTGTAATTCGCCAGTTCATGGTACGGGGGAAAACAAGAAACTTTTACGATTTCATTTATTTAAAGAGAGAGTTACTGGGATATTCATGGGTATGACAAATTTGTTCTTTTAATAATTCGCAATGAAAAGTTATTACATTGTGGTTGGTTAACAGGACAAGACAGCCTATTGCTCGGTTTAATAGTGATACCGGATTGACTGTGATGTATATCAACCATTCCTACGTACTATGTGAACGAAGGAACTGCTTTGTTTAACCTAGATTAAATTCACAGCACAGACCTCATCATGTTCGGACGTGTGTGTAAGGAGCCGTAAACAGATGTGGTTATTTTGCGAAATTATGAGTTAAACGTGACCGTGGAGTGTCGCAAGGTGAACGTGAAATAGTTAGAAAGACGAATGCGCGTAATTACGGATTTTATGTGTAAGCTGTGAATCTTGAATTAACCATAATCCACGTGGCGTATTGTGCAAGTCGAAGCCTAGAACTGAACGTTCAGACGGATCGAGTTGTGGAATATTTGAGTGAGCATTCTGCTACTGATAATCCGGTAACAGTTTCGGCGGTGTTTTTGAATGGAAAAAATAACAATACATCGAAGTTTTCTCTCGAAAACTATCTATCCTTTAATAGCTCAGTTATCCTGACCCTAGAACAACTTAATGCATCCTTTGCATACAATTGGTGTGGCTGGCTCTACTACAGTTGTCCAGTTGAGCAACATCGATTTGTTTTCTAACAGGAAAGGCGTGTGTTCGAGCTGCAGAAGACGAGAAGATCACTGCAGGGTGAGTGGACATTCTCTGTAGGAAGAACATTTTATTACCGCGCCGCTGCAGTGCGAATAAATTACTGGAAGAATAACACCTCAGAAAGTGCATCTAATACCAGAAGGGAATAACTACCCTCAATACATAGTCTTTTTGGACATGCGTTCAGTAAGGAAATTCATTTCCATGTCAAGAATAAAGCAAATTGTCGGTCGAAGACGAGCAGGCCGTCTCAACTCATTGTAGGGAGCCAGCACTTACTATCACTGTTTAGGAAAGGAAAATACGTGCAGTGCAATCAGCGTTGCTTGTATAAAGTTCTGCACTGTCACGCAATCAAGTACAAGCTCACTGAGAATCGGACCAGATTTGAAGCCACTTTCAGAACTTCCTCGCATATGTAAGTCAACGCGTCATTCTAACGTGCTGAATTTGTCAGATGTAGTAGTCACTTCTTGAGCATCCTAAGGGAGTGTTGCGGACCATTTAGGTTCAAACGGTTGAAATGGTTCTGAGCACTATGCGACTTAACTTCTGAGGTCATCAGTCGCCTAGAACTTAGAACTAATTAAACCTAACTAACCTAAGGACATCACACACATCCATACCCGAGGCAGGATTCGAACCTGCGTCCGTAGCGGTCGCTCGGTTCCAGACTGTAGCGCCTAGAAACGCACGGCCACTCCGACCGGCGACCATTTAGGGTTCACTTTACAGTGTGAATCACCTAAAACTTAAACTGCAAATATTGTGGAAATAGAAAGTGCTATTGATGTACGGTTTTCACAGAATGGACTGGTAGTCAGCAGCTCGTATTGTCAGCCAATAAACTTGTGTATGCTTATACTTTTTTAAATGGAACAATACCAAATGACAGTACAAACTAAAAGTAGGATAAATTATAATTTCAGTGGTGTTGTTGTGGGATTCTGGTTGTAGTATTTTACGAGATATCGTATTTTGAAAAGTTCACACACCAACTCTCGTTTTTGACATTCAACCTGCCTCGTTGCTAAGTATGATGATATCATGTTTGCTTATGATGTGGTTATGTGTTCCTTGAGTGTACCGAGACATGCTGGACAGATGGTCTTCGACAGTCCATGCGATAGGTCGTGAGTGGACGATGGGATTTACCAATGCAGGAGAAGCCAACATATTCCTCGTGTAAGGAGACTGTAGGAAGAATGCAGTTCGTTCTTACGCGCAAAGACATTCTAAAAGGCTTCAACCATCGTGGCATTTAGTTATCAACCTCTTCAGCCAGTTACGTGAAAGTGTTAGTGTAACACCTAGACAACGTAACAGAAGGAAACAAGTGACGGCAGAAGAGGGGGAATTAATGTTGCAATTGATGCGCATGTTAGCTCCAGCGGAAGCACTCGAGGAAGGAGCATGGATCAGGCAAGTGTCTTACACATTCTCCATTTTCATCTCTATCACATCTCTCTCCATTAAGAGCTGCGTCGAAACGGTTCTGAGAATCTTGTTGCATTCTGTATATGGGCATTGAGGCAGAATAATCCAGATGTATAATGTCTCTCGTTTAGTGGTGAAGTCATATTTACGAATCATGGCCAGGTAAACCAAAACTATTGATTTGCTGACAATAGCTGTTGTCTTCGTGAGGTGGAACGTCAGGGTGCAAGGAGTGTAAACGTGAGGTGCGGGAAGTTGTGAGCTTTCATATAATAAAATGATGTGTGGTGGCCCTCCACTACGTACCTTCCGACTCAGAGATGAATTAGAAGTTTTGGCTGGTTTCGTTGTCTAGGGGCTGGGATACGTAGTTGACGCATTACAAACCAAATACTGCCGAGTCTACAGTATACAATATGAATAGACACGTCAATCGAATGGTCGAAGGTTCCTATCACTCGGCATTGCGAATTTTGAACGTACATAGACATTTATAAATGAAAGATTGCTATTAAATAAATTCTGCAGGTTCTATTTTAACGATTTTAAATGATGAGTACGATAGCAGAAGTGGCTTTAAGAATGCCCTTTATTGCTGTAAAACACTTATTGGAGTCGATGGTCCAGCAATTAAATAAAATATAAGCTGAATAACACGGAAACAACAGATTCCTACTTCACGTAATTAGTTATGAACAACAATATAGTTCGCGAGATATTCATTTCTAAATGCATACTACGTCTTCACTGCAGAAGCCATGGAAATCTCTCAAGTGCACAAGTCGGCACTACGAAATATTTCTATCTCCCGCGACTGTGCGTCCGTAACGCCGTACTGTCCAGGACTCCCATGTCCTCTCTCGAAACGTCGCTCCTCCCCCACTTCTACACAGTCTCTCTATGTGTACGTTTTGGAACGATCGCTGTGATTGGCTAGAGCGCTCCCGCCCTGTCTCCAAGCCAACGCACGCTCACAAACATAATGAAAAAGATTCGAAATATGGCATTACATTTAAGTAACTTGAAATTAAATAAATATTCCTACAGCTTGACCATAAACACGCTCTAACACACTTTATTAAATTGATAAAATATTAAATAAGCATATATCAAAGGAATAAAACAGAAGTAAGCCAGTAGCCTAATGTCTCTGTGCTTTCTAAAGCACAGTAAATTAGTGACCAATTTTTCATGAATAGTATATATCGGGTATAAACAAAGACAGAGATGAATGAATATATTTATAAGCATACTGCTACCGTTTTCTCGTGTAAGTGTGGAGTACTTATGGCCGGACGCGATTAATAGTAATCGGCCACTTTGACCTCCAATAACTCATGTACTATTCGAATTACACGACTATAATTCATACCAATTTAGGTTTACACTAATAGCTTTCTAAAGACACATCGATTGACAAAATGGGATGAACCGTTCAGATTTTGGAAATTCGTTGCAGGGTGTTACTTGTATAATTTAGTCAGATACTAAACTTTAAACTAATAAAGATATTGAAAATCTGATTACACCATCAGAATCGTCGTGCAAATAATGGTAATGTACATGTTTACTTTTAAGGTATCATGACTCCTCTGGCTATTATTAATTTCTACATGTGCTGTGTAATGTCTGCCATTATGGTTTCACAAAGTCTGCCATCTTTGGCACTCCGCGGCATACAAAAATTCTTCATCAACACAAAGCCCATTCCGCGACACAGCATTAACATGGAATTTCCAGCCACGTGGTCGGCCTAGAACACGCGCTGTGGCTACCCCTCTTGCTCTGGCTAACGTACGGCACCACGCAGTCGCTGACGAGCGGCCAACTCCAAACTTAGATATTTTCAGGGCGCCACAACTCGTCCGTTACCTCACAAAGTGAACTGGCCAACCCACAGGATTATTTTTCATAGACGGAACACTGAAATTTCACAGGTATCTCAGCCTTCTAACAGACCGTCTTCCACAGATGCTAGAACACGTTCCACTGCAGATTAGGAGGAACCTGTGGTATCAGCTTGATGGCTGTCCAACCTGCAGTGCACGAAGTCCTGCAGCATGTGTTCACGAATTGTTTTCAAATCGTTCGCTTGGACACGCAGGATCTGCACCTAGGCGGGTCCTTTCCCCGGATTTGATTCCTGACGACTTTTTTCTGTGAGGAAAACTATAAGAGCATACACGCACCGATGTATTACTCAGTCTGGGTAGTTCCATACTAGACTGGCAGAGTGCACTGCCGCTGCCGGTGGTCATTTTGAACGCAACCTGTCATGGGCACTTGTCTCGTTACTCGTTAGAATTCACGTAACTAATGTGTGCACGTGTGCTGTTCTTTAGTGTGTGCTACACAGGTATTTTACAAGTTTCGGTGAGGCATCTTTTCAAAATACGACATCTCGTAGGCGACTCGCACTAGAATCCTGCAACAAACACCACAGACATTTTAACTTACCCTACTTTTAGTTTGTTAATGTCAGCAGACATTGTTCCATTTTAAAAAAGGTATGCTTGAAAAAAATACACTTTCAAAGTATTATCACAATTTGTTGATTGGCTAACAATACGAGCCCCTTATTGTCAATCCATTCTGTGAAAAGCGTTCGTCAATAGCACTTTCCATTTCCGCAATATTTGCTGTGCAAATTTTAGGTAATTCACCCTGTATGCATGCTTGATCTAAGTAGATAATGTAGGAGATGATCTGATAGATAACGTACCAGGCTGATCTAGTAGACAATGTAGCAGACTGTTCACGGATGATGCTGTTGTGTACAGGAAAGTAGCAACGCCGGAAAAACGGTAGTGACAGATTATGTTTGGTGCAGGGCTTGGTGGCTGAACGTCATCGGAAATAAATGTGACATATTGAGCAAAAATGGTTGGAAGACCTATTACTTTCAAGGTTTCGTACCTCAGTTGGTAAAATGGGAACCCTTATGGGGCCACTTTGTTTTCCGTCTGTTAAGACCCCAATTTTTCAGGAACGGGGAGAGGTATTACGTTGATCTCTATGTAAAATACTAAGGTCTACAGTCCCTGGGCGACGCAAAAAATGTAAGCTTCAAGGTCAATGTAGTCATAAGATACAACCATTTATATCACATATTTTCATGCGCGCAAACTCATTCATTAGAACCTATAGATAGTAGACTTGCACATAATTAAGTTTGTGGGAAATATTTATAGTGCAAGTTCCACCCACACTTGCTTTTTTTATTATAATATTGACGAAAAATTACTGGAAAAGTAAAAACCGTAAGTAAAGGTAGGAGGACAGTCCGGAGTGAACTAAAGTGGAACGAGCATATGAAACTAGTTGTACAAAATTCAGATGACAGGGAAAGATTCACCAGGAGAATCCTAAGGAAATGTACTTCGCCCACGGAAGAAGTGGCTTGCAAAACACACATTACTCCGTTTCTTCACTACTGTTCATCATCCTAAGAACTTCAACAGGCAGAATTACCAGAGCACATAAAGAACACTCAAAGACGAGCGGAGCGTTTTGTCACGGTTTCGTTTAGTGAACACGAGAGTGGTACGAGATACACATCGAAGTCCAGTAGCAGCGCTACAAGAGAGGCATTGTGTATCACGGAGAGCATTACTGTTGAAATTTCGAGAGTGAGCACTGCTTACTTACATTTCGCGAAGTGACTAAGAGGTGAACATCAGAGGAATTAGAAGTATGCAGAGGATTAATGACAGACGTTCTTCCCAAGCAGCATTTGAGTATGTACCAAGCAAACGCGGAAACTATAACGGTACGGCGAGTACTTTACGCCAGTCAGAGTGATTTGGCTTGCAGAGTGTAAAAGCATAAGTAAATTAACCATTCGACTTCGTCTCTCAGTCCGCAGCTCGTGGTCGTGCGGTAGCGTTCTCGTTTCCCACGCCCGGGTTCCCGGGTTCGATTACCGGCGGTGTCAGGGATTTTCTCTGCCTCGTGATGACTGGGTGTTGAGTGTTGTCCTTAGGTTTGTTAGGTTTATGTAGTTCTAAGTTCTGATGACCATAGATGTTACGCCCCATAGTGCTCAGAGCCAGTTGAACCACCATTTTTTTTCGTCTCCGACAATTTCAAGCAAGTGTGGCTTCCTATTCGCGTCGACCTACAGGAATATAATGCTGTCTTTACGTCATGTGAAGCTCCACTGAATACACCACTCAAACGACCACAAAAATAAAAATTTCAGCATTCATTAAAATTGAAATGTCAAGACAGTCGAGCTCGACTTCAGAATCGACATGCAGTTTCAATCTGAAAGGAAGTTTGCTGGTTCTGAACGTTCCATTATACACTCCTGGAAATGGAAAAAAAGAACACATTGACACCGGTGTGTCAGACCCACCATACTTGCTCCGGACACTGCGAGAGGGTGTACAAGCAATGATCACACGCACGGCACAGCGGACACACCAGGAACCGCGGTGTTGGCCGTCGAATGGCGCTAGCTGCGCAGCATTTGTGCACCGCCGCCGTCAGTGTCAGCCAGTTTGCCGTGGCATACGGAGCTCCATCGCAGTCTTTAACACTGGTAGCATGCCGCGACAGCGTGGACGGGAACCGTATGTGCAGTTGACGGACTTTGAGCGAGGGCGTATAGTGGGCATGCGGGAGGCCGGGTGGACGTACCGCCGAATTGCTCAACACGTGGGGCGTGAGTACATCGATGTTGTCGCCACTGGTCGGCGAAAGGTGCACGTGCCCGTCGACCTGGCACCGGACCGCAGCGACGCACGGATGCACGCCAAGACCGTAGGATCCTACGCAGTGCCGTAGGGGACCGCACCGCCACTTCCCAGCAAATTAGGGACACTGTTGCTCCTGGGGTATCGGCGAGGACCATTCGCAACCGTCTCCATGAAGCTGGGCTACGGTCCCGCACACCGTTAGGCCGTCTTCCGCTCACGCCCCAACATCGTGCAGCCCGCCTCCAGTGGTGTCGCGACAGGCGTGAATGGAGGGACGAATGGAGACGTGTCGTCTTCAGCGATGAGAGTCGCTTCTGCCTTGGTGCCAATAATGGTCGTATGCGTGTTTGGTGCCGTGCAGGTGAGCGCCACAATCAGGACTGCATACGACCTAGGCACACAGGGCCAACACCCGGCATCATGGTGTGGGGAGCGATCTCCTACATTGGCCGTACACCTCTGGTGATCGTCGAGGGGACACTGAATAGTGCACCGTACATCCAAACCGTCATCGAACCCATCGTTCTACCATTCCTAGACCGGCAAGGGAACTTGCTGTTCCAACAGGACAATGCACGTCCGCATGTATCCCGTGCCACCCAACGTGCTCTAGAAGCTGTAAGTCAACTACCCTGGCCAGCAAGATCTCCGGATCTGTCCCCCATTGCGCATGTTTGGGATTGGATGAAGCGTCGTCTCACGCGGTCTGCACGTCCAGCACGAACGCTGGTCCAACTGAGGCGCCAGGTGGAAATGGCATGGCAAGCCGTTCCACAGGACTACATCCAGCATCTCTACGATCGTCTCCATGGGAGAATAGCAGCCTGCATTGCTGCGAAAGGTGGATATACACTGTACTAGTGCCGACATTGTGCATGCTCTGTTGCCTGTGTCTATGTGCCTGTGGTTCTGTCAGTGTGATCATGTGATGTATCTGACCCCAGGAATGTGTCAATAAAGTTTCCCCTTCGTGGGACAATGAATTCACGGTGTTCTTATTTCAGTTTCCAGGAGTGTATAATAATAGATTCCCTCTCCACCGAAATATTCAGCACTATTTAGATAATGCGTAAGAGAAGAGATTAAGAGAGAAAATTAATTATTAGAAATTAACCGATCGCTTTTGGTCTCTTCATCATTAAAGATTTAGGTTTTATCGTGATCCATTATGTTGAAATGTTCAAATGTGTGTGAAATCTTATGGGACTTAACTGCTAAGCTCATCAGTCTCTAAGCTTACACACTACTTAACATAAATTATCCTAAGGACAAACAACACACCCATGCCCGAGGGAGGACTCGAACCTCCGCCGGAACCCGCTGCGCACTCCATGACTGCAGCGCCTTAGAGCGCTCGGCTAATCCCACGCGGCGCTCAATTATGCACAACACTTTGTCGAAGGGTTTACCTGACAGCTAAATCTGATTTTAAAAATGTATCTTTCTGGAATAGGTTCAACTGAAAAACAGTTTCAAACCATAATCCGATTCAAAAGATTCCGTGAGGAACGCTGTTGAAGTAGGTTTTGGATTAATTTTGGCTATTACTTTTCTAAGATATAGTGGAACCATCTCATACACAACATTTAGGACAGAGATCGAGTTACTACATTCTACTTCACAGAATGCTGAAAATAAATATGAAAAACAAATGATTTGTAATAACATAGGATATTATGTAAGTAACGATGCAAACTTTTGAAAGGTGTTCCTGCAATTAAAAGAGGAAGCTGATTCCATGTAAGCAAAGGGCACTAAACAACTTATTTACTGAATAGTTACTGTTCATACGTTTTAAATAAGATACAGACATATATCTTTCACGCTCATCTTATGAAAATATTCATTTAACAGAAAATCTTATTAACTTTGCAAACACATCACAAATTCTCTGAAATGCATGGAAAATTTGGTGTTGCAGATTGTCCACATGGTCTATTATAGTAGCAAGGCGCTTGTAGCATTTTCAAAAGAAAAAGTCTACTATGTCGAGGTCATTACCACAACTCCGACATGGCTATCCACAGACAGATTTCCTGTTTACTGGTCATCCCTGCAGATGCTCGTAGAATAAGATACATAGCACTTGTGATCACATGATAATTATTTGTCTTGTTAAAAGAGTTTCGAAGGAATTTCTCAACAATGTGTAAAAAAGTCTAAACTGTACTGGGACTCTTGCTCAATCTATAATTCTGTTAGTAGAATCATTACATCTCAAATTACTTTACTTTTCATTGAAAGGTTGTTCGCCTGATACAACTATACAGAACTTTAAAATGTTTGGAAATTATTGTCCTTCCAGAAAACTGCAGTGACTGCGCCAGTATATTTCTAATTTTAATGACTATTCAGTCAATTAATATTAGGTTTTTGACATATACTCCCAGTAATTCTGTTTATTAACTTCTTATAAATGATCATATATCTCATCGCTTGTAACTTTAAGGCACTTAGAGTTTTACAGTTTTATTGAATAAACACCAAAACCAGTGTGCGAATTTGTCGAGAAATTGCATAATGCTAAAAATATTAATATTTTTGTTAAATGTTCATATAATTAACAAGTCAGTCTAGCGTGTTTCTTTGTAGTTCGCTGAGAACGTATGCAGAAAAAGCAGAGAGAAGTGAATACTTACTAAAAATAAAAGTGCAAGGGAATAAAGATACAAAGATGAGCCTTAATAAACAAATAAATAACTTTGCTATTAAATAGTTTAAAAAGGCAATGTTTAAGTTAGCTCTTAGGAGTAAAAATAGTCTTTGTTACTTAAAAACCGTCTCGGTTGCAATTTTTTTTTATTCATATGACCGATTTCGGTTCATTCAGAACCATCTTCAGATCTGATATTTCAGTTACAGGAGTAACCCGTCCAAATCCAGCAATTTTCACATGCTACATCACATCGTATAGATGTGAAAATTGCTAGATTTGGACGGGTTACTCCTGTAACTGAAATATCAGATCTGAAGATGGTTCTGAATGAACCGAAACCGGTCATATGAATAAAAAAAAATTTGCAATCAAGACGGTTTTTAAGTAACATTATAAAATCACTGATTGCTGTTATCCCATAAGATATTATGTCTGTTTTTGCAATGTAAAAATAGTCATTTGGAATAGATTCATAATGTTTACAGGTTGAATATTGATAGAATGAGACAGACAAATCACTCTGCATCATGAGAGTGACACACTTTCGACTGTTAAAAAAGTAAGTATCAAATTGTGATTAAAAGGTATTTTGAAAATAATGAAAAAACATGGTGTTGTGTACTTAATTAGGGTAACATACATCAGGTAATTTTTTTGATGAAGGTTTTATTGCACTATCCAGATCACTGAGCTAATTAGTATTAATCGTATTTTATTATTATATATAATTGAAGCAATTATAGCCAAAATCAAACACCGACACACTTGAGTAAAGCATTTTCAATCAATAAGGTTAAGAAATTAGGTCTGGCAGGAATGTAAGATGCATTTGTCATAATTGTTTTTGTAAAGCAAAAAATTGACGATTTTGGACAATGGCTGAACTGGCAGTAGTGACACTCACAAGATTACTTCGTGCCTAACTCTGGAGTGCTAAACCCAAGCAACTATTATTTTCCTATTATAAAATAATATTCAAAACTAATAATGTGTCCACCATCTTAATGATAAGCTCAGCGTCACTTTTATGGACGTTACTTATTAGTGACAGCCACGCAAAAAATAAAATAAAATAAAGGCTGGGACACTTTAGTTCATTTAAGCATTCGTTTTTCACAATAGTTCAGCATTTTAAAAATCTGGGTGTAATACAAAAACAAGATCATACTAAATTTAGTTCCCAAAAAATGCTCCAATCACCATCTGTCTTACTAGCTTGCACAGGATAGAGTAGCATGGAGAGCTGCATCAAACCAGTCTCAGGACTGAAGACAACAACAACAACAACTCATTAGCTGATGAGTGCAGTGGCTCTATAAATTTCTTAATGCTTTCTGTTGGTTTTACTATGGGTAGTTAGTGAAAAACTACTTCATGAAAAACATACACTTATTTGCCAATTTCTTCACTAACTGCTTACCTTTGTGAGCTAGGTCTTTGGTTAATAGCCAGTTGTCTAACAAAACATAAAACATTTAAGATGGACATGATGCACATACAACACACAATCTGCCATACCCATAATATTGTCCGCAAGTACATCACCCTTGTATAGACCCTCTATATACTCCTTCCATCTTTCTGCTTTTCCCTCTTTGTTTACAACCGGGCTTCCATCTGATATTCATGCAAATGGCTCTCTTTCCTTCAAAGGTCTCTCTAATTTTCCTGTAGGCTGTATCTATCTTACCCCATTGCAAAAACAGACATAATGTCTTATGGGATAACAGCAATCAGTGATTTTATAATGTTACTTAAAAACCGTCTTGATTACAAATTTTTTAAATTTTTTTTTACTCATATGACCGGTTTCGGTTTATTCAGAACCATCTTCAGATCTGTAAAAATAATGATACTAATTTATTATTTCACGGAAGCAAATCTTTTTCATCCTATCTAATCAACATCAAATGTACCAGAGCGTACCTGATATTTCAGTTACAGGAGTAACCCGTCCAAATCCAGCAATTTTCACATGCTGCGTCACATAAAATTGGTTGGCAGAGTGCACGTCATTTATATTAATTATAACACTATTACCGACAGGTGGCGTCTGGTACATTTGTTACATTCCATTTGCACACACTGTATTCAGTAGATCTTTTTTTAATTAAAAATACTGAATTAAAATATGTAGATGTCAAGTTTAAAATCTGTACTTGTCAACATTAATAAAAAAACAGTAAAATTATCATTTTTATTGGATCTATAACACATAGGGCGATTTATGTATCTATGGTGATGGTGTGAACTTGTTTTAGTCTACGGTCTGCTTCCGTATTTTCCGCCATTTCGGTGTTGTGCCGCAGTCCGCTCAGTCGTCTGATGTCCATCGCCGCGGGCAAGAGGGCCGCACAGGAGGGCCCCGTCAACGACGCCAGGCACTGCACGCGTCTTCCGGCTTCTCCACCGCGCACCATCTCTCATCCCTCGGCCTGGATCTCCACACGCAACAGTTGTCATCTTAGTAGGTCGTCATAAATGCTAAAATAGGCGTTATGATTGAATTCGGTTTGCTCGTTGAGGATTAAATCCGGATCTTTATTTTTGTGGGTGTATATTTCAGTTTCTTCCAAAATGTTAAGAAACCGTCCGTTATGAGCTCTATGCAGGATGTCTAAATTGTGTTCAATGTTCGTGACTGAGTGCTTTGTCGCAGCCATATGCGCCCCAAAAGCTGTTTTGTTTTGAGAGTAGGTGTGCTCCCTGAATCTGGTTTCAAAGTTCCTACCAGTCTGCCCTATATATTGTTTACAGCAGTCATTACATATGATCTTATATACACCTGAATCCTGAAATTTATTCCTACTATTAAATATTCTATGCCGGAGCTTCAATTTTAACGTGTTATTTGTTCGGAACCCCATTTTAACGTCGGATTTACGAAAGCATCTTTCAATTTTATCTGTAATTCTTCCATTGTAAGTGAGAGCTACATATTTTTTCTTGTTGTTCCTCTTAACTGCTACTTGACTTCCTTTTATTTGTTCCATTTGCCTCTTCTTTATCTTCCTATAAATATTCATCACCTGCTTACACGTATATCCGTTCGTTACTGCCACTTGTTTTAAAACACTTAACTCCTTTTCTACTTCCTGTTGGCTTAGTGGCAATCTTAGTAGCCTGTATACCATCGAAGTAAAATATGCCCATTTGTATTGCGGTGGGTGACAAGAGCGCTCATTGATAACGAGATCTGTACACGTAGGTTTTCTGAATATGCTAAATTCATGCTTGCCATCTTACTTTATTAGTGTTAAATCTAATTAATCTATACGGTTGTTTTCTTCAAATTCCATGGTGAATCTAATTTTTGGGTGTTGAGAGCTCATTTTTTGTGCTAAGTTTTCGATATCATTTTTATCTCCTTTGTATAATAAAATGGAGTCGTCAACATATCTCCTGTAATATACAATTTTCTCAGATGGCAAGTATGAATTTAGCATATTCAGAAAACCTACGTGTACAGATCTCGTTATCAATGAGCGCTCTTGTCACCCACCGCAATACAAATGGGCATATTTTACTTCGATGGTATACAGGCTACTAAGATTGCCACTAAGCCAACAGGAAGTAGAAAAGGAGTTAAGTGTTTTAAAACAAGTGGCCGTAGCGAACGGATATACGTGTAAGCAGGTGATGAATATTTATAGGAAGATAAAGAAGAGGCAAATGGAACAAATAAAAGGAAGTCAAGTAGCAGTTAAGAGGAACAACAAGAAAAAATGTGTAGCTCTCACTTACAATGGAAGAAATACAGATAAAATTGAAAGATGCTTTCGTAAATCCGACGTTAAAATGGTGTTCCGAACAAATAACACGTTAAAATTGAAGCTCCGGCATAGAATATGTAATAGTAGTAATAAATTTCAGGATTCAGATGTATATAAGATCAAATGTAATGACTGCTGTAAACAATATATAGGGCAGACTGGTAGGAACTTTGAAACCAGATTCAGGGAGCACACCTACTCTCAAAACAAAACAGCTTTTGGGGCGCATATGGCTGCGACAAAGCACTCAGTCACGAACATTGAACACAATTTAGACATCCTGCATAGAGCTCATAAGGGACGGTTTCTTAACATTTTGGAAGAAATTGAAATATACACCCACAAAAATAAAGATCCGGATTTAAGCCTCAACGAGCAAAGCGAATTCAATCATAACGCCTATTTTAGCATTTATGACGACCTACTAAGATGACAACTGTTGTGTGTGGAGATCCAGGCCGAGGGATGAGAGATGGTGCGTGGTGGAGAAGCCGGAAGACGCGTGCAGTGCCTGGCGTCGTTGACGGGGCCCTCCTGTGCGGCCCTCTTGCCCGCGGCGATGGACATCAGATGACTGAGCGGACCGCGGCACAACACCGAAATGGCGGAAAATACGGAAGCAGACCGTAGAGGAAAACAAGTTCACACCATCACCATAGATACATAAATCGCCCTATGTGTTTTAGATCCAATAAAAATGATAATTTTACTGTTTTTTATTAATGTTGACAAGTACAGACTTTAAACTTGACATCTACATATTTTAATTGAGTATTTTTAATTAAAAAAAGATCTACTGAATACAGTGTGTGCAAATGGAATGTAACAAATGTACCAGACGCCACCTGTCGGTAATAGTGTTATAATTAATATAAATGACGTGCACTCTGCCAACCAATTTTATGTGACGTAGCATGTGAAAATTGCTGGATTTGGACGGGTTACTCCTGTAACTGAAATATCAGGTACGCTCTGGTACATTTGATGTTGATTAGATAGGATGAAAAAGATTTGCTTCCGTGAAATAATAAATTAATATCATTATTTTTACAGATCTGA